>NC_140580.1:640770358-642046483 GCF_964204655.1 Triturus cristatus | reverse complement strand
CCCTACGCATGCGGTACTTAGGGCCAGATGTACGACCATGACAATTTGAGACTCGCAAATTGCACTCAATTGATACTCGAAATTTGAGACTCGCAAAATGCCATGACAGTGTGTTTAACACTGTTTGCGATTCCCAGTGGGGTCGGAAATTGCGAGGCTCATGAATATTAATGAGCCACTCACAATTTGCGAGTCCATTGAGAATGGCTGGCCCTCCCAGGGATGGTGGCCTGCTGGGCTCAGCAGACCACAATGTCTGGGACTGCTTTTAAATAAAGCAGTATTTTTTTAAATGCAGCCCATTTTTCTTCAAGGAAAACGGGGTGCATTTAAAAAAAAAAAAATTAAACGTTTTCGTTTCATTTTTTAAGGGCAGGCAGTGGTCCCTGGGACCACTGTCTTTTCACCTGCATTTGCAAAGGGGAAGGGGTCCCCTGGGGACCCCTTCCCTTTTGCGAGTGCATTACCACCCTCTTGAAGAGGGTGGTGATTTGCAAGTGTTTTGCGACCGCAAGTGGGGTAGCAAAACATTCATGCATGGGATTACGGTCGCTATTAGGAAGGGAACGCCCCTTCCAAATAGCGACTCACAATTCCTAAATTGCGAGTTGCAAATAAATTGCGACTCGCTATTTAGGAATTGTACATAGCCCTTTCACATTTTGCATGCGCAAACGGGTCCCAAACCCATTTACACATGCAAAATAGGGTCGTACATCTGGCCCTTAATTTGTAAAATAAAATAAGTTCCATGGCATAAGGTATATCTCAGGGGGCACTTTTACCCAAAACTGTAAGAATGGCCTTGGTGTGCTGGCACTATTCTTTTTTTTAGGTACACTGATTTGTTAAATAATTTGCTGATGTGCTTTGATCAAAAATAAAGACCATCATGTAAACTGGGGAACAACAGTGAACCACCACGAACCATGAATGGTGAAATTTGCTGTAGTGGGAACAAGCAGTTCATTGCATTTTTAAACTTCTGTGTTTCGGCAAAAAAATGCCCAGATCTAAATAGGGGTTAGGTTTATGTTTAGAGATTGGGTTGCTGCTAGAGACAGCAATTTATTTATGTCTCATGATTCTTTCTTTAATCTTGTCAAGCAATTGTAAAGGAATATTTGATCATAGAGGACTTGTCCATATGGGTGTCTTCATTATAGTATTTCTACATTATTGCAATCTTTGTTTCCATATAGCTCTTGTGTATTGCTTCTTCAGTTCAATGAAGATCAAATCAGACCACAGGAATCGCCTTTCAGCTTTTTAATATTGAGAGTTTTACCTACCTATAATAATTCACTCAGGCCTTGTCCTGAGGGGTGAAACTTATGTCCTTAAAAAGAACAGTGGGTACACACTGAGCCTTAGCATAAGCAGAAGTGTAAAATTGATTTCATGGGCAAGGCACAGGTTGAGGCAAATTGCAACATTGGTAAAGACAGGGCCATTGCAAGAGGGAGGGCAAGGGGGGTATTATGCCACAAAACCCACTCTTTCTAGAGCCCTACGCTCCTTTCGTAAAAATTACAAAATGTTTTATTGAATGCAAATCTGCCCCCTTTAACTTATAAATTTATAAAAAGGCAGATTTCTTATACGTCACTAGCTGCAGTCGGAGGCCATGTTTTCTCTTCTTCTGGGCTTATTTCCTTTTCAACCTAAAAACAGGTGCTAATGGCACCTGATAAAAACAGAAGAAGTGTCCAGAGGACCCTGCAGTAATTTATTCCCAGCCCTTGCAAACTCTTCAGACAAGCTTGGTTAAAAGGAAGGGGGAATTGGATCCACAGAGCATGTACAGACTGAAGAAAGTGAAAGTGACAATATCTGATTGGAAGGGCCACCCTCAGCACTTCTCAATTCAATTCAAAAACTTTATTCGGTATGTATAAAACAACCATAAAGGTGTGTACATACATCAAGACTGATTGTATTACATATATAGAAAAGCAAGGCAGATTACATCTGATGTACAACATGGGGCCAGAATTAATCACATCTAAAAATGTGCATACATTAAGACTGGTTGCGTTAGACATGAAACATATCAAGTAGTAAAAAACCAAAGCAGAGAACGCCTGATCTGCAACATGGGGCCAACATTGATCACATTTAAAACACATAAGAAGTTATATATATTTTTTTTAAAACAGCTCAATTTCTTAAAAATCATCTACAACATGAGGGCAAAATTGATCACATTTATAACACACAAGAAGTTATAGTTTTAAAAAAACAGCTCAATTTCTTTAAAATCGCCAGTGGATCATCGCTATGTCGATACAACAATACTTTTGTGTGCATTGATGGCGTTTATAATAAAGAGTGCCACAATAAAGTAAACCCTGGCATCATTAAGTTCAGACAAGTATTTTACTGCGGCAAGGTGCAGACCACTGCCATATGTAAGCAAAAGTGGTTTTAAGTAAGAATTCCTAAAACCTGAATAAAAACCACAAAATAGCATAAAGTGCACGGTGCTTTGCTTGCTCTGCCAATCACATGGGCAAGGAGTCATGGCTGGGGGGCAAGTTATCATGTTGGGGAAAGCCACTAAATGGTGGGCAAATCCCAGTCTCAATCTGACTAACACCAAACGGTGTGTAAGGTTGGGAATGTATGTAAGGTAATCTTGACAGCCCACATTGGAAGTAAGTGTTAAATAAAACTTTACAGTTGGTTTCCTGCATTGGCAAACAAGCCGAACTTCCATCCTGTGATTCATAAAGTTTTCTTTGATAAACATCTTCCAAAGTAATAGTACTTATGAGGGATTGGTCCGTACTGACATCTTGAGTACTTTACTGTACTGCGAACTGATCTTCATGGCATTTTCCAGAGAAAGCGATACCAATAATTGATTTTGAAGGGAAGGGAAGGGTATGCCCAGACGTGGGTCCCGTGCTCTCCATGCCACTGGAATCCAGCTATCCTGGCTGAAGAGGGGTGAAACCCCGAAACCGGTCCTAGGATGCTTGTTTCCAGTCCAGGGAGGACCTAGCTTGGCAGTTCGGGCTGGACTGTACCCATGAGGCACAGGGTCAAGACTGATTTGCATATGGCTGGGTTCAAACTGGAACGGCATGGTGAGCAAAATAAACGATGGATTTAGGCCCAGATCTCTGTACTGGGGTGAATGTATGGCATTGTTCTGCATTCTGTCCATCAACTGTTGTTTTTGCATTTGTCACCCCGAGTGGGAAGGGTATGCCCAGACGTGGGTCGCGTGCTCTCCATGCCACTGGAATCCAGCTATCCTGTCTGAAGAGGGGTGAAACCCCGAAACCAGTCCTAGGATGCTTGTTTCCAGTCCAGGGAGGACCTGGCTTGGCAGTTCGGGCTGGACTGTACCCATGAGGCACAGGGTCAAGACTGATTTGCATATGGCTGGGTTCAAACTGGAACGGCATGGTGAGCAAAAAAACGATGGATTTAGGCCCAGATCTCTGTACTGGGGTGAATGTATGACATTGTTCTGCATTCTGTCCATCAACTGTTGTTTTTGCATTTGTCACCCCGAGTGGGAAGGGTATGCCCAGACGTGGGTCCCGTGCTCTCCATGCCACTGGAATCCAGCTATCCTTGCTGAAGAGGGGTGAAACCCCGAAACCGGTCCTAGGATGCTTGTTTCCAGTTCAGGGAGGACCTGGCTTGGCAGTTCGGGCTGGACTGTACCCATGAGGCACAGGGTCAAGACCGATTTGCATATGGCTGGGTTCAAACTGGAACGGCATGGTGAGCAAACAAACGATGGATTTAGGCCCAGATCTCTGTACCGGGGTGAATGTATGACATTGGTCTGCATTCTGTCCATCAACTGCTGTTTTTGCATTTGTCACCCCGAGTGGGAAGGGTATGCCCAGACGTGGGTCCCGTGCTCTCCATGCCACTGGAATCCAGCTGTCCTGGCTGAAGAGGGGTGAACCCCGAAACCGGTCCTAGGATGCTTGTTTCCAGTCCAGGGAGGACCTGGCTTGGCAGTTCGGGCTGGACTGTACCCATGAGGCACAGGGTCAAGACTGATTTGCATATGGCTGGGTTCAAACTGGAATGGCATGGTGAGCAAAAAAACGATGGATTTAGGCCCAGATCTCTGTACTGGGGTGAATGTATGACATTGTTCTGCATTCTGTCCATCAACTGTTGTTTTTGCATTTGTCACCCCGAGTGGGAAAGGTATGCCCAGACGTGGGTCCCGTGCTCTCCATGCCACTGGAATCCAGCTATCCTGGCTGAAGAGGGGTGAAACCCCGAAACCGGTCCTAGGATGCTTGTTTCCAGTCCAGGGAGGACCTGGCTTGGCAGTTCGGGCTGGACTGTACCCATGAGGCACAGGTTCAAGACTGATTTGCATATGGCTGGGTCAAACTGGAACAGCATGGTGAGCAAAAAAACGATGGATTTAGGCCCAGATCTCTGTACTGGGGTGAATGTATGACATAGTTCTGCATTCTGTCCATCAACTGTTGTTTTTGCATTTTCCAAAGAAAGACAGTCTAAAATAATTGATTTTGTAAAACTGGTTTCCTCCTTGGACCATATGGAGTGCCAGAGCAGTAATGGGCAAGATGCAATTATATCCATAAGGTACTGTAGCTCACTTCTTAATGTATGATCTCTGAAGAAGCCGAAGCTGGTAGACTGAGGAGGCGATTGAGGAAACAGCTTCCCTCCATCTGTAGCGCAGAACTATTGTGGTAACCCCAGATACCAGCCCCATATCTAGCAATCAATAAGACCCTTGGCCTATTAATTGTTGTCATCTCCTTGACCAGTCTAGAGCACAGTTTTGTTGAATATCTAAAAATGCCATGGGTGCTTCTAGCCATTTTGCTCCTGACAATAATTTCACGAGTCCATAACCTGCTACCTGAGAAAGTACTGCCCAGGTAGCAGAAAGTATCAACCGTGGTGACAGGCAATTGATCCATAAAAAAAATTCTGCTTTGTTTGTTCCGTGACCCGGAGACCATAGTATAGGTTTTACCCTCGCCGCCGTCCCCCGGATCCGAAGAGCCACCACAGGAGGAAGGTCCTTCTCCTACCTGGCCGCCAAGACGTGGAACTCCCTCCCGACCCACCTCCGCCTGACCCAGGACCACCTCGCCTTCAGGAAGCAGGTCAAGACCTGGCTGTTCGAGCAGTAGCGGACCCCCCTCCCCCAGCGCCTTGAGACCCTCCGGGTGAGTAGCGCGCTATATAAATGCTGTGATTTACTTTTGTTAATAATTAATTTTCTTACAGGCAATAAAATCACTAAAAGCATCCATCAAACGTTGCAGCCCCACTGGTGGCCTGACCAGCAGGACAGCGTCATCTGTATACAAAAGTACAGGTGTAGGGTGACCAGCCACTTGGGGGGCATCGGCATGAACTACTTGTAAGGTCTTGTCTACCCCATTAATAAACAAAGAGGGGTCAATTTGTCAGAAAAACTGGTTCAATCTCATGAACATATTTTGGAATCCACCTGTTTTTTCCTTTGGTCTTCTTCTTAATAATTTTTACAAAAATTCTTTACCCATTTTTTGCCTATTGTTTCTCTTTTATTAATATATTTTTTCCCCTATTCTTACTATTTTCTTTAATTAATAACTTTCTTTCCCTCCAGCTTAATTTTTAATAATGTGCCAATGCTCACATAAGATTAGGCCATTTCTAGGACTTTTTTTCATCTTCTTCAAATCGACTAGCCTAAAATAGGCGCCGCATTATTGTAATCCCTTCATAAAAGAGACATATCCTCCAACTGCAGGGTTCGAGACCCGCATTTTCTCTTTATATTCCTTTATATTTCTTTATTTTTATTCTTTCGATATACCCTTTGATAATATCCTCCTAGCACACATGCACGCTTTTAAATAATTTTCTTTAACTCCTTCACAAAGTTTTCAGACCTAACGCGTCAATAAGGACACTCAAGATGGCCGCCGTGAACCTAACGTTATACGCGGCATAGTCTTTCCTTCTCACGAGTCGGTGACAATGCATTTTCCAGCCGTCTCACACTACTTAGACCGCTGGATCCCAAGACACGCTGAGATGCGGTCCGCCGATGGGAACCAGTAGCTCAGTTTGACGGAGGCAAGCCGTGTCAAGTAAGCTTTCTCTCTCCCACGCCCGGGCTCCCCCGTTACCAGGAGCTCGACCATGCCGTTTTTTTCACTACTTTCGGACTTTCTCCATTTTGCAGGGTTGTTTAAACACCATTCCGACTCTGAGTTTTTTAACCCTTACTCTCTCTTAGGGTTATTCAGGCTCCTCCACCCAGGCAGACCATGGGGCTAATTTTGATCAACTACTAAGTAGGTCAATGCGCCATAATATATGTTTTATGTCATGTTTGTTATGTCGGATGTCCCATCACAAGTGTTATATGTTTTGTTTTTACATATGTGGTTTCTCACTTTAGAGACACACGATTACCAGACTGCACTGGATTTCTACACTTATTCTAAGTTACAGTCAAGAGCACCATCACCTATGGTTTATTTTGATCCAAGATGAACAGCTTTTCACCTGCCCACGACAATGATGGGCAGGCAGCATATTAACATGTATGTTTTTTGTAATCCTCTAGATACTAGGTGTTCAGTTTAACCGTATGTAATTTATTTACGCTGGCACTGAGGTGCGCGTTTATTATTTTCCCTTTCTTATTTTTTACTTTATTACAGGTTGTGCACGGAGTGGTACACATGGGGCTGGTCCCCTTGTGGTCCTGAAGAAGAGGTTTAGGGGATAACCTCGAAACATGTTGACTTCCAATATCAGGAACTATTAGCACATTATTACCTAATTCTTCCCTTTTATTAAACCCCCTTTTTATCCTTTACAAACTAGGAGCAAGAATAAACTCATTTACGCTCACTAGCTAGGTAATTTTTAAATCAACCCACCCACACCACTACCCCTTCACTGCACTACACATAGTCTTTACAATTCAGTGCTCCTACGTAACTGTTGTAAGTCGCAGCACGCCCCAAGCAGTAGATGCTTGGGATGGCCCCAATGATGAAACATGTCACCTAGGGGAAACCTTTGGTGAGTGAGGGGACTCAAGAAAAGTATTTTCTTTTCTTTATTTGAGGTGCATCTTACTTATCAAGTAGACCCTTCCTTTTCCCTACTAGCTAGGTTCCCTGATCCACGATCTCGAAAATCTAAAAATGCCATGGGTGCTTCTAGCCATTTTGCTCCTGACAATAATTTCACGAGTCCACAACCTGCTACCTGAGAAAGTACTGCCCAGGTAGCAGAAAGTTTCAACCGTGGTCACAGGCAATTGATCCATAAAAAAAGTTCTGCTTTGTTTGTTCAGTGACCCGCAGACCATAGTATAGGTTTTACTTTTGTTAATAATTAATTTTGTTCCAGGCAATAAAATCACTAAAAGCATCCATTAAACGTTGCAGCCCCACTGGTGGCAAAAGTACAGGTGTAGGGCGCTCAGCCACTTGGGGGGCATCGGCATGAACTACTTGTAAGGTCTCGTCTACCCCATTAATAAACAAAGAGAATAAAAGAGGCGCTAGTACACAGCCTTGTCGGATGCCTCGCTTAACTGCAAAGGTGTTAGTACATTCCCCCCTGATGCCATAACGGACTTTACTCGTCAAATCCTCATATAATCTGGCCAGAAAATGAGGATTGTCTGAACTGGGAGATGGACTCTACCTTAGAATTACTTTGGCTGGCAGGCTACAGACAAGCTGGGATGGTACTATCTTTGAATCGTAAATTCCAAGTATAAACTGGTGACATTCGTGTTTATTTTTTTATTTTAGCCATTGGTAAAATGTGTTACAGAACAACAAAAAGGAGATACAATTGGTGACTTTCTATGTAACATTAATTAGACTCTCAATCACCATACACCCAAATGAGTATTCTTACATTTTAGAGCTATGTGCATGCCATGGGGGAAATGCTGGCTTCATACAATTGACTGAGCTTAACAAGCCACTTTAGCTCCCTGTGTCACAGTTGCCGTAAAATTAGAATCTGATTTACTGTTGTGTAGAGACCAAAATGTTTTTGTACCAAAGTCAAAGTAAGCTTTATTCGAAATCACAAAGTGAATCAAAAAAGCTACATATTTCATCCATGAAAATAGAAACTTTAAAAAGACCAAGATACAATTTAAAACAAAGTGCAAAATACTTCCATATAAAAAGCAAGTAGCTCAAAATTAAAAATAAACACCAAAAATAAACTGACAGCACAGCACAATCATATGTTTACTATTTACAGCTGCTTCCTATAGGTGATGACAGCCAACAAAAAACGTGACATTACTATACAGGTACAAATATTTGGTAACATTTGCAGATAAATATACGCCGGGCGACAAAGTCTAAACCCCATCTCTAATAGCAAGGGTTTAATGAATTTCTGTCTCAACCTTGAGAAGTGTTTACAGAAAAGCAGGGTATGCATGGTGTTCTGAGGTGAAATGTCATCACATGTGCAATTCTCCAGGTCAAGTGACCAGTTATTAACAGTAGGAAAGCTGATTAAGTGATGGAAAATATCCAGCCGGAAACAGGTAAGCACAAACCTATGACGAGGATTATAGATGTTAGCTAGATAAGGTTGCATTTGAAAACTAGTCAGGATCATTTGAGTCCTCAGGACGGTTGATTTACAGATTTCCAATGCTAATCTGATTTCTTCCAGTAATGAAATACATTTCAATTTCAAGGATTTCCTCTGTACATTGGCCAGGCTCTAGGGGAAAGTAAAATATTCAGGATGACCAAGATTTATTAAAAAGTTACGCACATATTTGATCCACGGAATATTAAAAACATTTGGGGATTTTTGGCAATCGCCGATTGTGGCTCGATTAAAAGTAGTATGTACAGATGACAATATTTTATGCCATAACAGGACTGGTTGAATTCTAATCAGGTCTGCTATGTAGGGGGCACCTAGTTTGGAATGACACACATACGTTGGGCTGCTTTTCGGGAGAGCAAGGAGAGACCTGAGAAAAACATTTTCTTCAAGCTGTAAGACATCAATCTTTCCATGCCCCCATAGCTCAGCCCAGTACATAGCGGAGGATCTGCACTTAGCCTTGTAAATTGCCATCATCACCTTTGGATGATTAAAGCCAAGCTTTCTAGCAAAACTTAAAAGTGCCATTGTAGTTTTCACGAAATAGAGTCACCTTGATTTAATTGTCCCTTGCCAATACCCTGATTGATTAAAAACAATGCCCAAATATGAAAAAGACTCTGTAAACTTTATACTGGAACCCTCAATAATAATTGTCATGGCAACTAGTGGCCTTCTTCCCAATCTTTATGGCGAAGGTTTTGCTTATGTTGATTTGTAGCCCAAGGATTCGCATGTACAGAGCGAATTCATCCACCAGGCGCTGCAGGGCAATGGGGGTACGGGCCATTAACACCGCATCGTCGGCATAAAACAATGCTGGTATAGGCCGGTGTTCTACCTGGGGTAAATCCACACATTTACTTGCCAAAGTTTCCCCTACGCTGTTAATGTAGAGGTTAAATAAGAAGGGGGCCATTACTCACCCCTGACGCACCCCTCTTGCTATTTTAAAAGGCTCAGTACAAGTTCCATTGAGGCCATAACGTACTCTGCCTCAGTGGTGGGCGTACAGATCTCTAAAGAAGTTCACAATTGTGTCATCCACACCCATGTTGGCCATAATTGCCCATAACTTATCGTGCAATACCAAATCAAACGCGGAAGATAAATCAACAAAAACTAAAAACAAATTGCCGTCTTTCATGTGTACATATTTACCGATTAATAAATCTAAATTAATTGCCTGCTCTACAGTTCCCAGCCCCGCCCTAAACCCATACTGTAGGTCAGAGAGGATATTATTTCTTTCTGCCCAATCTTGTAGGTGTCCTAAAAGCACGCGGCCAGCAACCTTAACCAGACAATCCAAAAGAGAAATAGGCCTATAATGTGCTGGGCTGTTGCGGTCACCCTTCTTAAAAATCAGGACAATAAGCGACTCGGGCCAGGTAGTTAAAAAACCCTGGGCTTGGCAAGCTTTAAAAAGCAAAGTGAGGATAGGGCCCCAGAGCTCGATCTTAGATTTAAACAGATCAATAGGGATCCCGTTGGGCCCTGGGGCTTTTCCCCCCTTACTTTCTTTTAGTGCCAAAACAATTTCGTGCCAAGAAAACTCTGGATATCTGGCAGCCTTTAAAGGACCAGTGGGCTTACGTGCGTTAACAGAACACATGAGCCCGTTATGGGCCAAGGAACTGGTGGTGAAAGTAGCAGAATCTTCACCAGGGGAGTACAGATTAGTAAAGTGAGCTATACAGACTTCCTCAGTGATCGCTATCTCTGCACGTGGAGAGTCTGGGAGGGAGTGGGAATTTTACCACTGTACTGTAGTTGATTTTTCATACAACCCTGTAACTCAAATATCAATACTAACATTTACTTCTTAGCTCTACTTCAAAGTTCCATTTCATTAAAATTAAACTTCTGGAGGAATGGTCCTATGATAACAAGGAGTGTTTTGAGTCTGAACACAAACTTTGATTGAGCATGATTTTACACTGTTTTATCACAGATAAGCTAGAGAGGCTATGCCTGTTGTGAGTTGCTAACAGCACATTCACTATGTGGCATTCGGGAGGGTTCCTATGTGGTTTTACCATATCCCATCTATTGTACATGAAATGTGAGTAATGCATCTGGGCTTAGACAAGTAGATGTGGTCTTGTGGCCAAACTGTTATTGATGGAACATGGGCACCTGCAGGTCACAAAAGATCCCTATCATGTGTGGAGTCCGCCAGGGTTCCATACTAACACCGGTCATCTTCAACCATTACATGGAGTCACTTGGTGCTATACTCACAGATAACAGAACTTGGTGGTCTACTCACAGATAAAAGAATCGAGATTCACCAATTTGCCAATGATACACAACCCTACTTGAAAGTCTCCACTGCTTCGGACTTCCAGTGTATCAGACTCTGCTTGCACCTCATCGAGACCTGGATGTCCAGTGCTACCTGAAGCTCAACCTAACTAATCCTAATATTTGTCAAGAACAAGAAACAAGGTACAGTACAAACTTGGCTCAATGACATAAACTTTGAAGGCTTTGAACTCCAAATCTCACTGAATTGCCAAATCACTTGGATTCACCCTGGACACCAACCTCTCCCTCAAAGAACACATTGCCAAAAAACACAAAGACGGCCTGGTTCCAGCTCTCTCTTCTGAGTAAAGTTAAACTGTTTCTTACACAATGTGACCTCAGAACTGCTGATCAAGCCTTTGTACACTGCCATCTAGATGGTAGCATAGACCTACATCATGGCCTCCCAGACTGAGCACTGGTACACCTTAGGTGCATCTTACAAACAGCACAGCTCACCAGGGCCTGAAGAAATATGATCACATCACCCCATCCTGATGGAGCTCCATTGGCTCTGATCACTGGCCCGCACCATCTTCAAAACCAGCTGCAACGTTTATTATTGTTATTACTTTATTCGATTACCACAACCATTAAAGTATACATCCAACGAAAAACATCAGTAAAAAATAATAAATACACAGAACATACACCAAGATACTGTATAACATCTCATAGCCCCCACGGGGCTAGTACTGTCAGCAGGCAGCAATACAGAACAGATAAAGCTATATGGACCTGTCTGCAGACAAATCTCTATGACAATGTGAGGTACATAAAGAATAAGATAATGGGCTTATACAACTACAACATTTATAAAGCAATCACGACCCAGCATGCCTGCTTATCCCTCAGACGAGCTGACCATATCTGCCGGTTCTCAGCACACCAGCAGCTAGGACAACATCACACAGCAGACTACGAAGTGTAAAAAAGAAAAAACAAGACAATAGGACTTTTGCATTCATGCACCCAGGATCCATCAGGAACGTCCCAGCGCTGCTTCAGTTTAGGAAAGAGTTGAAGACTCGCCTCTAATAAGAATCCTACATCATAATGCGCTGACCATCCACAAATCAGCCTACTCTCCCCTTACTTGTTGGGTTTAAGCTTCTCTTTGACCTTGTAGAGTGCTCCGTTAACCTTTGGATTGGTTTGTGCTATCGAAATACCTCCCACATATCCAAACAAATGTATACATGATAGAAATTGGATTTTTCGTTTTCAAACCGGTAGAGTATAATCAGTCTACTGAGAGCAAACATGTAAGGTCAAAAAATAAATTTTAATCATCGTACTATGCTTTTTTATCTAAATATGTGCGGATATTAAACTTTATGTGCATATATTAAATGTCTGACTATTTAGAGCGCTGGGGCTGTGGCAGCAAACGTTCCAAAAACCAAGTTCCCTTTATGTTTGCTACACATGATTACAAACAATAGCAAGAGAAAGTTCGGACTCTCCATAGTCACAGGCCAGAATGCATACTACTGACGTAAGAGAAGGTCGAGCTATCGCAAAAGCACTCTAAAACGTTTACTGACACGAGGATAATTTTAAGGACGTCAACTGGGCCGTAGATGGCACAATGGGCGCTATACAAGAGAAAGCAAAACAGCAAAATAAATTGACGTGACACTTACGGTCATAACAAGGCTGGTACGGTCTGTCGCACGGGTCCCGGCTGCAGTAGGTACCTTGGTGGTGGTGGTGGCGGTGGTGTCCTTGGTACGACATTGCTGCCTCGGTGGAGCGCTGCGGACAGAATTCCAAAGGCTGGTCACAGAAGTTTCCAGGACCCGCTTGCGGTATTGGAACTCCGGTGGGGCTTTATAATGGAGCAGGGACCGGCCCTGGTGCTGCTTGGGCCGCAGTAGGCTTTGTCCACCCAATCAGATTTTAGGACAGGGAAATTACTGGGGACTCAGTCATTTGTTTATTGCCTCACTCTCTGTCATTTATTTGTTTTTATTATTTTTATTGTTTTGCATGTTCGTGGACCCTGCCTGGGCGGCTCCCTACACTACTCAATAACTAAACATGGGTTTCAGATTTTATTGTTCGTGGTGACTAGTGTGGCAAGCAATTTTTACGAGTGTGTTTGTGGATGACAGTTTGAAAGCTGCATGCTGTAAACATGTGGGTTTGTGACACAGTGTTTGCACATCCCTCACTCATTCACGAGGTATGAAAGCCAATGAACAAAATACTGAACAAAATATGTATAATCAAGTACACCGTTACAATGGTAAAACAGCACTAGAACCCATTTTCAGTTTCCAGCAGAAAGAGATACCTTTAAACATAATCCATTTCCAACAAAAAGATTGAAAAAATACAAGCGTTCTCTTCAAGTAATTTATGAAGCTTTTTGGAAATCATTCAGCCTGAATGCAAAAAGAATTTCTATAATTATTTTTAATTTCTTTTGCTCTCATATTCTCAATTTCGCTATTATAAAATATCGTGTTGCATACTGCATAGGAGAAACACAAATTTCCGTTTGGGCTGCTGACTTACACACACATAAATAAACAGTGATCAATACTTCGCCTTCCATAAAATGAATGGCTGAGACACAACTTTCAGGTTCCATATTGTCATTAAATAGCACTCATATAGAAAAATATGAAACAAGTGCATTATCCCTGCTTTTTGCACATGCTTCTTGTGTGGTACAATTCAGTGCAATAAGGGGCGTAGCTTTGGGGTGCAAGGTTTGGGACACCCCAAAAGAAATGCTTTCTTTGCGTGGTAGTTGGGTCTGAGGACCCTGAGTCAGTTTGCTATGTCTGTGTTATTTTTTTCTGGTTGTCCTGATTTCTTTACTAAGAGGTTTTGATTTGTTAATTTATGAAACAAGAACTTAAATGTATATAGTGCCTGGTTTACCAAACAAGCATTGGCAATGCCAACAGGGGTGGCTTTAAATGAATGGTGTATGGTAATGTGAAGCATTTCAAGTACATAACATAGGAATGGACATGTGTTTGTTTGGAAGCCAAACAATATAGAATAATTTTGGTATAGGGTATATGGTCAGTATATGGTCAGATAACAGTTGCACTGTCCCGGGACCTGGGTTTCATGACTTCAGATTCAATCAGGAGTTTCCCAAAAGTAGGGGTGGGCGTAACTGGCATAATTCTTTCTAGCCTACTTACTCATAATGACTGCAAAATGAATCATAATAATGTGAGAAGTATAATCCAGTATTTAGTGCTATTTTCTTAGTTCAAAATTCACTCTCACAACCATGATGGTCTTGAGGATGCATTTTGCGCTAGGAAAATAGTACTAAATGCTATCGAACATGATCAGCAGTAGCCAGCATCCGCTCGCACTCTCTTAGTTCTTTTTCCTTTGCTTCTGCTGTAGAAGTTTTGCCCCAAATTGCTCTTAGTTATTCAAGTTGATGTAATAGCATAATTTAAGTCATTTTGCATCCCAAGAGTAATGCCTAATTACAGAAAATATTCCGATTACTATAAAGGAAGTAATATTTCACCCAAGCCTACTCAAAAGTAGCGCAATTACTTTAATCTATCGGCTGCAGAGTTTCTGAAAAAGCAGTAGCTTACAATATACATCAATCGGATTGGAAAGTATGGAGCTGCTGTGCAATATTAATTTGGTTTGGCATCTTTATAGAGATTGTCTGAAGCTGTTGTCCTAATTTATTAATTATTCTGTATTGACAGATGAGTGAAGGCACAATTCTGAGTTCAAATATTGTGACATAACCCTTTCTTCGATTCAACTTGGAGCGATCGGATTTCCACCATGCGTGTGCCATTGTGCTGTCATCCTGGTGAATTTACAACTATGACTAGAAAATCCACTCTGATTTACACAGCATTTAAACATATTTGAAGAACGAACTCCAAAATGTAGCTACATTAACAAACATCTGGAGAGTTCACTCTCCAAGTTGACAGGATTCACAGTGATATGTGCAGATGTATAGCTTTGTGTATAAGTTACACATACACTTGGCAGTCACTGTGTACAAGGCACCTTTCACAATGACTACATGTAACTCTTCTACTCGCCTGGCTATTTCTAAAATCACATATTGCCTCTAACTGACTTCAAGGTTCAAAGGAGATTGCGTATCACAGTTCTGGTCACATAGTCAGAGAAGGGGCCGAACTAGAGCAAAGGATATCTGAATGACAGTACACAGCTATGTAACGGGAAACATCTATTACAGTGAATCCATTACAGTGCATGCTATTAGATAGCATGCCATTACAAAAAAAGTACCATTACAACGCACTGTCATCACAACACATGCCATTACAACGCATATGCCTTTACCACTCATGCCTTTATAACAAATGTTGTCATAAAGGCATGAATGGTAAAGGTATATGTGTTTTACATGCAAGTATAAGGTAAGTATATATGGTTCATGGGGATGGGTTTTAGGGTGGCAAGGGTAATTTTAGGTTTTTGGGTGGGTATGGGTTTTGGGGTGGCAAAGGTAAATTTAGGGTTCAGGGTGGGCATGGATTTTTGGCAGGCAAGGGTAATTTTAGGGGTTAGGGTGGGAACGGGTTTTGGATTTGCAAGGCTAATTTTAGGGTTCAGTGTAGGTATGGGTTTTGGGCTGGCAAGGGTAATTATAGGGTTCAGGGTGGGTAGGGGTTTTTGGGGTGGCAAGGGTAATTTTAGGTCATAGTGTGGGTTAGGTTTTTGGGATTGTGAGGGTAATTTTAGGTTTTTGGGTGGGTAGGGGTTTGGGGTGGCAATGGTAATTATAGGTTTTAGGGTGGTTAAGGGTTTTGGGGTGGGAAGGGTCATTTCAGGGTTTAGGGTGGGTCTGGGTGGAGGGGTTGTGGGATTTCAAGGAAATGTGTATATAAATGTATATATACTACCTACTGGCGGTCGCCCAGTAGGTAGTTATAGTTAGGACCTATTTTCCATAGGAAAAGCATTTTTTAATTTGCCACTATCTTTGGCACCGTTTGACGAATCGTTGCAAACTTTTACAAACAAATGAGGCACTCCGGTCAGCTCCTGTCTTGAAAGTTTCGGGTTGATTTTAAGGGTGGGCGTAGTGGGCGTAGTGGGGCTACGTGAAGCAGCACGTAGTGTGCCCAAATCTACGCACACTACGCGCTTCGCGTAGCCCCACTACGTGCCACCCACCTCCCGCCCGCCCTCCTTTTAAATAATATCAGCAATGTAAAATAAATTAAAGTAAAGAGACTTACCTTAAGCGCGGCGTCTCCGGGGCTCCCTCTTCTTTGTTTCTAATTTCTTCTGACAAATGCGCATGCGCGGACGCCCGCGCATGCGCATTTCTCGCAAGAAATGCACATGCGCGGGTGTCCGCGCATGCGCATTTGCCAGAAGAAATTAGAAACGAGAAAGAGGGAGCCCCGGAGACGCCGCGCTTAAGGTAAGTCGGTTTACTTTAATTTATTTTTCATTGCTGATATTATTTAAAAGGAGGGCAGGCGGGAGGTGGGTGGCGGGTGGCAGGCAGCTACGCTTCGCCCTCGGTGTGTGCGTAGCACTGCCCTGCTTCGCCTACTTCGGAAAGTGCGAAGCAGGCAGCGCTACGTACACTACGTGGGCGAAGCGTAGTGCTACGCCCGGGGTTAGTTGATTTATCAAGCGGGGGCTGAGAAAAAAGAGGGGTCCCAAAACGCATTTTCCCCATGTTAATTTCCATAGAAAACTTTAGACACGGCTACAGCCCGAACTACTGAACGGAATTACACCAAATTTGGCAAAAAGGTAGCTCTTGGTTAAGCAAGTGACCTTTTTTTTTAAATGGTGTAAATCCGTTCAGTAGTTACAGAGAAATTCAAGAAATGAAAAATGTATATATCTGAGCACCGAGGAGGAGTCGTGTCTCCTCACGAGCACAAGCTTCCTTCTAATTGTCTGCCAACACTCAGAAATCAGGAAATGTTGGCAGCCATCTTGTTACTCGGTAAACGAGTCACAAGAAAACAGAAAAAAGAAGATGAAAAACAAGAAAAGGGAGCAGGGTAGAAACACCCTGATGCCCTAGGCCTGCTCAGGGGGTCCCACAAGGACCCCCAGGCCCCAAAAAAGCATTTTGTAAAAATAATTTTGACCAAATTCGTGCTGGGTGTGCAAACCTGGGCGAAATTATTTTAAAAAACAAAGCGCGTTCTCCCGCGCTTCTTTTGTTAAAAATCCCCCGGGTTGGCCAGGACCCGGGGCAATACTAAATTATGGTGTGGAGGCCCATGGGGGTCCCCCACAGCCCCGGGGTAGGCCACCTCCCCGGGGCTTTATAATTTATGCACGGGGCACACAGCCACCCCGCAGCCCAGGGGACCACCACCTCCCGGGCATAATTAAAATAAGGATGGGGAGACTCGCAGGCACCCCCAAGCCCCGGGGACCGCTACCTGCCTGGGGCTTTCTTGAAATTAGGGTGGGGGCCTCGTGGCTCCCCCAAGCCCTGGGGACCGCCACCTCCCCGGGGCTATAACTAATTCTTAGTGTGGGGAGACTCGAGCCCCCCCCACACTGCCCCGGGGACCACCACCTCCCCGGGGCTTTACAAATGATGGGAGGTGGGCCTTGAAGGCCCTCGGTACCGCCACCCCACAAGGCCGGCTCCTGCAATGTGCCCACCCCCGGGACATTGCTGTTTGCTATGACAGGGTGGGAGGACGGCTCCCATCCTGTCATAGCAAACTCTGCTTTGGTTTTTGAACGTGAGAGCAGGAAACCTGCTCCTGCTCTCGCTTACAAAAACCAAAGCAGATTGCTTTTGCACACTGGGAGCTGCATGTCAGCAGCTCCCCTTGTGCAAAAGCAATACCGGCTCCCACAGGAGGCGAGGAGCCGGCTGGGACCGTGGGGGCATTGGGGCTCCCCCCACGGTCCCCAGCGGTGAGGCCAAGCCCCAGGGGATGGGGTCCCCGGGCCAGAATTGGCCCGGGTGTGGAGCCATGTGGCCCCCCGTCTCTAATTGATTTTTTTTTTAAAAAAGAGGCCAGGCCCCGGGGGATGGAACCTCCGGGGCAACTATTGGCCTAAGGAGGGGGGCCACGGGGTCCCCCTTCTTTTCTGTTTGTTAAAAATAAAATCATTGCAGGCCCCAGGGGATGGGGTCCCCAGGGCGAATACGAAATAATGGAAGTGAATTCTTTTTTTTTTTTCGAGTTTGGAGTTGCAACCCCAAGGCAGCTCTTAGCGCGGCCCCCCATTTAATGTCACGTTGAAGTCACGAATTCACCTTAAATAAATAACTAAGTAATATATAATTTAGAAGGTAGTGTTATATTTGTGGATTTGTTTTACAGAGGTACTGTGATTGAAGTTAATGACAAGATTACAATTGATATAGTTGTTAGAAATATATCAAATTAAAAATGAGTAGTTAAACTTGAAAAGTGTGTTGTGTTGTAGTACATTTAATTTGTGCTTTTGTTTTGTGGATTTGCGCTGAATGCGCGAATCCACAAAAAAATAACAAAAAATATATGTATGTGTAAAACAAAATACAATTAGTATTATGTTATCGGATGGTTCTAAAAGAGCCCTTGTTTTCATCATGAGTTTGTTGTAGCTACATGTAAGTATGGATGCAGATCTGTAGGTTGTTGGGAAAGACTCTGTTTCCTCGATCTGTGAAGTGTACTTCATCACTTCTGTAGATGACATCCATATAAAAACGTAGATTTTTGTTATATATGGAGCCCATCCTATGGTCTCTGAGGTAAGCAGAAACAGCTTTATTGACTTTCTTGCTAGCTTTCTCAAACTGTGGACAGAATTGTTTTGACCACTTCCATTTCTGTCTTTGGCATATGTTAGAGTACACAAAGACAGTTTGAGGTAAAAGCAACATCAGTTGTGCAAAGGTGTCCTTCATTAGCATTTCCAGAACTACCCCAGTCAATGTGCATAGGTCATTGCCACCACAGTGCATAATCATGAGGTCAGGGGTTGGAGATGTAAAAAGGTTTTCATCAAAGGCATCAATTGGTGCCATTTTAACCCTCTCTGTGCAATCCATTTAATGTCCACATTTTGCAAAGCTAGGTCTTTGTGAATACCTCTGCGTTCATTATATCTTTTGCACCAGAAAACATAGCTGTGACCAACAAACCACACTGTCAGCATCTTGAAGGGATGTCTGGAAGTAATGAAAAGATGTCTGTAGCTGAGGTAGTCAGTTGATAGAACGAGAAGTATGTAAAATGGTGGACAAGATGCTGTTTTTTAAAAAGGAGATAATTGATTGACTGTTTATGAACACTGTACACTCAAAAATAGGGTAAATGTTACTTTCTTTAAAAAGCATGTTTTTTATTGGTTAGTAAAAATGTTTAAATGGTACAGTTGATAGGATAAGCTCATATTTTTGAAATGTCAACCACACCTGCTGTTTGTATTTTTAACATTGTGTGGTGAACTTGAAAATGTGGTGAACTTGTGACCTTGAGTTCAGTTGAATGTTCCATGAACTGTTACTATGGAAACTGGCATTAAGCAGAATGGGGGAAGGGTTTAAACTTAACTGTGGATTAAAAATGTGAAATTATGATTTATATATAAGTGAAATCTTATTAAAGTAAGATTTCCCAAGTCAGTAGTATCTTCAGAAGTGGTGTGTTCTTAAAAAATAGTGGTATTTTTATTTGTGATATATTTTTGAACTCCCGTACGGAGTCGCGGTTCCATCGCTTCGGTGCACGGTGGAGTCGCAACTCCCAAAAATTCCAGAAGCAGTTTGGGCACCTTTAAAAGTTAGTTGGTAAGGATTAATATGTGTAACCAATAGAAATGTGTTTTACAATTTTAAATAATGTAGGAAGCAATGTGATTTGTTACTTACATTTATTTGTGTGGAGAAAGAGAGGGCAACTTTGCCATTACTGGTTTTGCCTTGCTAAGAGCAGTGCATTACATTTATTGTGCGCATAAGAAAATATTTTCAGAGTTTCGGATATTTTATATTCTACAAATTAATTTGGAAGGTGAGTTATACATTTCTGAGGTGTATTATGTGTTAGCTTTATTTTTCAAATTAAAAAATTAGTCAAGAACTTTGATATTTGGTATATATATATGATATATATATTTTTAAATGTAGAGATGTTTATTGTAGCATGTTTTATAGTAGTTAAATATTGTTTGAAATAGATTCTGTATAGTATTATGTGTATATTGGAATATGGATTAGTGATTATGGTAGTTTGTTTTAGTGTGTAGATATGTACATGTGTAGTATACTGCATAATTCTAGTTGTTGTTTTAAATTTGGAGGTGGAGTCTGTGAAGTTTTAAGGAGTACATGGACTTCTGTGTCAAGTATGTTTCTATTTGTATAAGTATTTCCAAAAGTCTTATACATTTGAAGGTGCATGATATATAACAAAGTGGCGTTGTTGCTTTTCATGTGATAGACTGAAGACTTTGAGTACTAGTAGAATGGTTAAGATGCAGCACAAAAGTGTGGTGTATAAAATGCTGTTATTAATTAGGCTTCTTGTTTTAAATTTCTAGAGAGGTACAGTTGAAGTATGCCACATCATTTTTGATGTTTGCTTGAAATTGGAAGTTTGTTCTGTGAATGTTTAAGGTTTGGATAGTGTTATGGTACAGACATTTCATGTATGATTTTAGTAATATGGTGAGAGTTTTACTAAATATTTGTGAAGGGTTCCTACTTTGGATTTGGGTTGTTGTGATACTATAAGTAGTTGTAGAATGGTTAAGCAGTAGCCTGAAAGTGACTGTTAGAATCCGGGTTCTCTGGTTGGCACAGGTAGGTACTTGTGACAAACAGGGAACCTTTCCTCTAGTCAGGGTAAGGGGTTACACTCCTAAAATAACCCCTGCTCACCCTCTAAGTAGCTTGGCGCGAGCAGACAAGGCTTATCTCAGAGCGTTATAGGTTAAGCATTTGTGAACACATACAGTAACCAAGTGACAACACTACAGATGGACACCACGCAGGTTTTTATATTAAGAATAAGGATTCTTTATATAGAGTTACCACAAGACCATTAAACGACAAAAATACACAATACTGTTACTTTAGATGGTAGAAGTTTGCTTAGTTCTCTTGAGTTCTTAAATGCGACACTTTAAGTCAATGTACCTTAGATGCGACACGCAGGGCAACAAAAGTGTTGCAACGATGCTGATGCAATGAAGTTTTTGGTACAAAGAAATAAAGACGTGAAGATCTTCCAGATGCGTTACGCTTCTCCGTTGTTGCGAGAAGACTCGTCTCGATGCGTCGTTAGCGGCGTCACCCCTTTACGCGATGCGACGACAGCGGCCTTGGCAGCGGCACTCTTCTCCGACGTTTGCGAGACTCTTCCGCTCGATGCGATGCTGCAGCGGCGTCACCCCTTTACGCGATGCGACGACAGCAGCTCCGCCGGCAGCACGCTTCTCCGTGGATGCGAGGCGCTTTTCTTGATGCGGTGCAATGCGACAACTACAATGGCTGCGATGGCGACACGCTTCTTCCTCGATGCGAGACTCTTTTCTTGATGCGGTGCAATGCGACAACTACGATGGCTTCGATGGCGACACGCTTCTTCGGCGTTGCGAGAAACTTCCGGAATGATGCGAGATGCTTCCGCTCGATGCGATGCTGCAGCGGCGACACCCTGTGCGAGATGCGACGACAACAGCTCCGACGGTGGCACGCTTCTCCTTCTTGAGTCGCGCTTCCAGCTCCTTGCGACACGCAGTCCCTCAGAAGGCCCAACAACAACAGCAGGCCCTTCCAAAGAACTCTGGGGAGCTGGGGGATGAAGTCCACTGGTCCTGGGACTTGGTTCAGGGGGCAAGCTCAGCACAAGCCCTTGGAGATCTTTTAAGCACAAGTTGAAATAAAGTCTTTGTAGTCTTTTTCCTCTCCTTCCAGCAGCAAGGCAACCACTGCAGGCCAATCCCCCAGGTCAGGGACAGTACTCCTCCTTACAGCTTTACCAGTTCCTTCTCCTCAGGCAGAGGTTCTTCTTGTCAAGCAGGATCTAATTTCTTGGGAGCAGGGTCCTAATACTTTTACCCCTAATTCCTTTGTTCCTCTGGGGTAGAGGGGCCTTTGCCCAGTCCAAACCAGTTCTTGAGCACTTTGTTGACCAGACTCTGCCTTTCTATTCAGGGTGCAGGGCAGAGACATCAGCCGCTCCACAGGAGGTGGAGCCAGCATTGTGGTGGCAGAGCACAGCCCTATTCAGAGTCCAGGTGCACTCCTCCCACCCATCTGGATGTCAATCTCGCCATTCACCACCAGGCTACCTAGCCCTGCCCCTCTGGGTTTCCCCAACCCTGTCACTCACACAAACCAGACAGGCAGATACACATCATAGCAGAGGCGGGCTGAAATGGTTAGGCCAGCAAATACCAACTTTCTAAAAGTGGTATTTGCAAACACAGAATATTAAAATAAACTTTACTAAAAGATGTATTTTATTATTCTGAGTTCAGGCATACTAAACTCGATTTTTTACCATGTTCCCTGGGTCTGTTAGGATCATAGGATGTAACAATTCTAACAGCCCATTCTGGCCTATGGAGAACAGGTAGCCTTGCAATAGTGAAAAACGAAAATGGCTGTAATTCACAACTAGGCCATGCCACACACATCAGGGCTTGTCCTACCTTATGCTTACAATGCACCCTGCCCTTGGGCCTACCATAGGGGTGACTAATATGAAGTTAAGGGAAGGTTTAGGAACTGGGAAGTGGGTGCACTTGCCCACTCAGCATGACAGTACCAGACTGCACGCAGGTTCTGCAATGGCAGAGCTTAGACACATTTCACTAGGCCGCTTCTGGGGGTGGCACAACCAGTGCTGCAAGCCCACCAGCGGCATTTGTATTTACACGCCCTGGCACCCCTGGTGAACTTTACTGGGGTCTGATAGTAAACCAAATAAGCCAATCATGGAATCCAACCAACATATACATTTTAAATAGGGAGCACATGCACTGTGGCACTGGTTGGCAGGGGCACAGTGCTCTGAGCTGCTAACACCAGCAAAACACATGAGGCACATCGACAAAAAGTGGAAGGGAGACTCACACCAAGGTGCCAGGTCTAACACGTGTCCCCTCCAGCTGAAAAGTGGGGAGAACTACCCTACCCCAGGGAGTTCCTCATCACTAAGGCGGAAAAATCTGGACAGACCGTCAGCATTGGCGTGATCTGTACCAGGGCGATGTTCCACAGTGAAATCCATACCCTGTAGGGAAATGGACCACCTCAACAGCTTTGGATTCTCACCCCTCATATGCATCAACCATCTGAGGGGCCTGTGGTCTGTCTGAACCCGGAGGTGAGACCCAAACAGGTAGGGTCTTAGCTTCTTCAGCGCCAGACCACAGCAAATGCCTCACGCTCAATAGCACTCCATCTCTGTTCCTGTGGTAGTAACCTCCTGCTAATAAAGGCTACAGGTTGATCTAGGCCCTCTTCATTAATCTGTGAAAGAACAGCCCCCACACCATGCTCTGAAGCGTCTGTCTGAATGATAAACTCTTTGGAGAAGTTGGGAGCCAAAAGCACGGGCGCCGTGCACATAGCAGCTTTCAGGGCCTCAAAAGATTTCTGACAGGTGTCATTCCAAATCACCTTCTTGGGCTGCTTCCTTGAAGTCAGCGCTGTCAAGGGGGAAACAATGTTGTCATACCCCTTGAAAAACCTCCTGCACTACCCGGTGAGACCTAGGAAGGCTCTCACCTCTGTCTGCGTTTTGGGCGACTCGCAATTCAGGATGGTTTCTATCTTGGGTTGAAGGCGTGCCACCTGGCCACTCCCAACTTTGTGCCCCAAGTACACCACTGAACCCTGCCCGATCTGGCACTTACTCGCCTTGATCGTGAGGCCTGCCCTCCGCAGCACCATCAACACTTCCCAGAGGTGGCGCAGGTGTTCCTCCCACGTGGAGCTGAACACTGCGATGTCATCCAGGTAGGCTGCACTGAACGAATCCAGCCCAACCAACACCTGGTTGACCAACCTCTGGAAGGTGGCAGGAGCATTCTTCATCCAAAAGGGCATAAGCCGGAACTGGTAATGCCCATCAGGGGTGGAAAATGCTGACCTCTCTTTGGCCCCATCGGTCAAGGCGATCTGGCAATACCCAGACGTTAAATCAAACGTGCTGAGGTAGTTGGCAGCCCCTAGCTGATCTATGAGCTCATCAGCTCTGGGGATGGGGTGTGCGTCAGTCCTGGTGACTGAATTGAGTCCTCTGTAGTCCACACAGAACTGGAGTTCGGGTGTGGCTCCCGGCGCTGCAGCCTTTGAGACCAAGACCACTGGGCTGGCCCAAGGACTGCTTGAGGACTCAATTACCCCAAGGGCATACATCTTGGAGACCTCCTCCTTGATGCAGGCCCTTACCCTGTCAGTCACCCTGTAGGCCTTGTGCCGCACAGGTGTACTATCCCCAGTGTCCACATCATGGACACACCAATCAGTGACACCGGGAATCAGGGAAAACAGGTCAGAGAATGGTCCCAGTAACTGGCGACAATCGTTCTGTTGCTCAGGGGTCAGGGTGGAAGAGAGGATGACACCATCCACTGACCCATCTTGCTCCTTGGCTGACAGGAGGTCAGGAAGAGGCTCGGTCTCCTCCTCCATCCCAGCATCTGTCGCTAAGAGCATGCCCACTTGGGACCTCTCCAAGTGGGGCTTGAGCTGGTTGACATGAAGGACCCTCAAGGGGTTCCTTGGAGAACGCAAGTTCACCAAATAGGTGACAGGGCTCTTGCGCTCCACAACCTCAAAGGGACCGGTCCACTTAACCTGGAGCGCACAGGGCTCCACTGGGGCCAAGACCCATACCTTCTGTCCAGGATTAAGCTCTACCAGAGTGGCATTCTGGTCGTACCACCGCTTCATCTCCTCCTAGCTGGCTTCCATTTTTGCCTCGGCAAGTTCCCTGAAACGCCTAGTCTGGTTTCTGAAGGCCAGCATGTAGCTATATACATACTGGGGAGGTTTCCTGGGAGATTGCTCCCAGCCTTCCTTTACCAGACTTAGAGGTCCTCTCACTGGGTGTCCGTACAGAAGCTCAAAGGGACTGAACCCTAGAGACTTCTGTGGCACCTCTCTGTAAGCAAAGAGAAGGCATGGTAAGAGGACGTCCCACTTACGCCTCATGGGTTCCTCAAGACCCATTATCATGCCCTTTAGGGTTCGGTTGAATCTCTCAACCAACCCGTTTCCTTGGGGGTGGTAAGGTGTGGTGAATTTGTAGGTTACACCACACTCTTGCCAAAGGGATTTCATATATTTAGATATGAAATTGGTACCCGGTCAGACACTACCTCTAGAGGGAATCCCACTCGGGAGAAAATTCCCATCAGTGCACGTCCCACCATGGGAGCCGTCACTGTCCTCAGAGGGATGGCTTCTGGGTACCGGGTGGCATGGTCCACCAGGACCAGGATGAACCTATTGCCCATCGCTGTCCTGGGGTCCAGTGGCCCTACAATGTCAATCCCCACTCGCTGGAATGGGGTACCGACCACAGGGAATGGCTGGAGGGGAGCCTTCTGCTTCCTTCCACTCTTCCCACTTGCCTGGCAAGTCTGGCAGGTTCTGCAGTGAGTGTCTGAACTACTGCGCATTTGGGGCCAAATGAAGTGGGTGACAAGCCTTTCAAAGGTCTTGTCCTGCCCCAAATGTCCTGCTAATGGCACATCATGAGCCAGCCCCAGTAGGAAGGCTCTGAAGCACTGGGGTACCACCAGCACATGGGCTGACCCAGGCTCAGCAACCTTAGGCTCAGAATACAGGAGGTCGTTCTCCCAGTAAATGAAATGTGTTCCAGACTGATCACCGTTGGCCTGGTCTGCAGCCTGCTGCTGCATACCCACGAGAGAAGGGCACTCTTTCTGCTCCCTGCAGAATTCCTCCCTGGAGGGTCCTCCTTCTTGCTGCCAATGGGTCAGCTCAGGCAGGTTCCCCAGTTCAGCTATCTGTTCCCCTGTAGGTTCCAGGGCATCCCCCTCAAGGTCTGCTTCCTCCTGGACCGTGGGAACTTCAGGGGCCGGTTTCCCGCGCCCCCTGCCTCTTCTCCCTAAGGCCGGTTCCTGGGCCCCCCTCTCAGGCTCCAGGTCCTCTTGAGCACCTCTACTCGCTGTCATGGACCGTGTGGTGACACACGCCCAATCTGGCATACCCAACATCTCCAGGTGAGCACTCCGCTCCACCTTAGCCCAAGGTGAGCTCTCCAGATCGTTCCCTAACAGACAGTCTAAAGGCATGGCAGGCCTCACAGCTACCTGAAGAGTACCAGAGACCCCCCCCCCCACTCATTGGGAACCTGAGCCACCGGGCAGTGACTCTCGGTGTTGTCGGCGGCAATAACCGGATAGAATGCTCCTGGGACAACCTGCTCCTGAGACACCAGGTGGCGCTTGACAGCCGTCACACTGGCTCCTGTGTCTCTGAGAGCTTCCACCCTATGGTCATTTATGGTCACCCACTGCCTGTATTTTTTAGTGTTCTCAGGCAGCTGGGTTTTGGGGACCACTTCACGGTCTCCTAATGAGACCTGGGACATTTCTACTGACCCCACCCACCTCGGACACCCATCTCTCCACCCAGGGCTACACTAGCCGTCTGCCGGGGGGTTGCACCAGGGGGTACTGGTTTACCAAACTGGCAATACTTGGGATCATTGGCAAAATGACCCAGCTCACCACATCTGTAACAGGTTGGGGGCCCTCTTTGAACAGGGGTACCTGTCGGGCCCCAGTCAGTTTCTGGGGTAGGGGAGGCTGAGAACCTTTCCCTTGGTTCCCTTGGGGATTACTTTAGAGCCACTTCTGGAACTCCCTCTGTTTTCCCTTGTCCCCCCCGCTCTTCTGCTGGGGACCCTGCCCACCTTTGGCGGAGTCTCCCACGGGACCCTTGTGGACCCTGGTACTGACCCAGCGGTCCGCCTCCTCAGCAAGCTTCCTAGGGTTAGTCAGCCTACTATCAATCAGGTGCTGGCGTAGCTCAGGAAAACAATTACTGGACAAGTGCTCCCATGCCATTAAATCAAGAAGCCCTTGAAAATTATCAACCTTGCTACCCTTCACCCAACCATCCAGTGCTCTGCAAAAAAAAGTCACATACGCCACATACGTACTATTGGGAATCTTAGTGCAACCCCTGAACCTATGTCTATACATTTCAGGAGTTAACCCATACCTAGCCCTTAAAGCATCCTTCATATGGGGGTAAGAGTTATACACATCTGAGGGCAAATCTAGCTGTATGACTCGCCCTTCACTCAAGAACCGCCCCCACAACCCCGCTCCCTAATCCTTCTTAGGGACCCGGTGGGAGGACATGGCTACTTCGTAGGCTTTGAACCACTGCCCTATGTCATCATTTAAACAAAAAATCCTTCACTACATCTTTGGGTATGTACACTCTGGATTATACCTGCACTGGGGGTGTGCTGCCACCAGAGGGAGTGCTTCCCAAGCCCTGGGCTTTCAACTCCAGCTCCCTCATTTTCATCTCATGCTCCATTTGGCTTTTTCTCTCTTCCATTTCCAGCCTTTTTTGTTCCTTTGCCAGTTGTCCATTTAATTTCGACATCATTATTTCATGAGCTCTGGTTTCCTTCCTGTCTGCCAACTCCTCTGGAGATAAACTTTTACTAGAAACACTGCTACCTGCAGGGGAAGGGGTTCTCCTTCCTCTTGGACCCACTGGCCCATCCAGCTGCTCATCTGTACTATCATCCTCAGTGGCATTCCTTGCTTCTAACCAGGCACTCAGCGCCTTGTAGAACTCTGCCTTGTTTTTACATCCAGTTGTAGAAACATTGCATTTCTTGCAGAAGAATTTCAGCTGCTTGGCAGTGTAGCTATCCAATTTCTCTTCTTCCCATTCAAATTCAGTATTAACAGAGACTATGGATGCTGCTTTCTCCACCATGGTTAAGCTTGGCAGTGCTCAAAAATAGGCAGTCCCAAAAGAAATCTACCAACAAGTATTGGTTGCGTTTAAGGTCTGCACTCACTAAGTAGTGTTCACCAATCACTGTACATGAGTCACAAATGCAAGTCCAGAATCCTCACCGCTGACCCCCAATGTTAGAATCCGGGTTCTCTGGTTGGTACAGGTACGTACTTGTGACAAACAGGGAACCTTTCCTCTAGTCAGGGTAAGGGGTTACACTCCTGCTCACCCTCTAGGTAGCTTGGCGCGAGCAGACAAGGCTTATCTCAGAGCGTTATAGGTTAAGCATTTGTGAACACATACAGTAAACAAGTGACAATGCTACAGATGGACACCACACAGGTTTTTATATTAAAAATAAGGATTCTTTATATAGAGTTACCACAAGACCATTAAACGACAAAAATACACTATACTGTTACTTTAGATGGTAGAAGTTTGCTTAGTTCTCTTAAGTTCTTAAATGCGACACTTTAAGTCAATGTACCTTAGATGCGACACGCAGGGCAACGAAAGTGTTGCAACGATGCTGATGCGATGAAGTTTTTGGTGCAAAGAAATAAAGACGTGAAGATCTTCCAGATGCGTTACGCTTCTCTGTTATTGCGAGAAGACTCGTCTCGATGCGTCAGCTGCAGCGGTGTCACCCTTTTACGTGATGCGACGACAGCGGCCTTGGCAGCGGCACTCTTCTCTGACGTTTGCGAGACGCTTCCGCTCGATGCGATGCTGCAGCGGCGTCACCCCTTTACTCGATGCGACGACAGCAGCTCCGCCGGCGGCACGCTTCTCCGTGGATGCGAGGCGCTTTTCGTGATGCGGTGCAATGCGACAACTACGATGGCTGCGATGGCGACACGCTTCTTCCTCGATGAGAGACTCTTCTCTTGATGCGGTGCAATGCGACAACTACGATGGCTGCGATGGCGACACGCTTCTTCGGCGTTGCGAGACACTTCCGGAATGATGCGAGATGCTTCCGCTCGATGCGATGCTGCAGCGGCGACACCCTTTGCGAGATGCGACGACATCAGCTCCGACGGCGGCACGCTTCTCCTTCTTGAGTCGCGCTTCCAGCTCCTTGCGACACGCAGTCCCTCAGAAGGCCCAACAACAACAGCAGGCACTTCCAAAGAACTCTGGGGAGCTGGGGGGTGAAGTCCACTGGTCCTGGGACCTCGTTCAGGGGGCAAGATCAGCACAAGCCCTTGGAGATCTTTTAAGCACAAGTTGAAATAAAGTCTTTGTAGTCTTTTTCCTCTCCTTCTAGCAGCAAGGCAACCACTGCAGGCCAATCTCCCAAGTCAGGGACAGTACTCCGCCTTACAGCTTTCCCAGTTCCTTCTCCTCAGGCAGAGGTTCTTCTTGTCAAGCAGGATCTAATTTCTTGGAAGCAGGGTCCCAATACTTATACCCCTAATTCCTTTGTTCCTCTGGGGTAGAGGGGCCTTTGCCCAGTCCAAACCAGTTCTTGAGCACTTTGTTGACATGACTCTGCCTTTCTATTCAGGGTGCAGGGCAGAGACATCAGCCGCTCCACAGGAGGTGGAGCCAGCATTGTGGTGGCAGAGCACAGCCCTATTCAGAGTCCAGGTGCACTCCTCCCACCCATCTGGATGTCAATCTCTCCATTCATCACCAGGCTACCTAGCCCTGCCCCTCTGGGTTTCCCCAGCCCTGTCACTCACACAAACCAGACAGGCAGATACACATCATAGCAGAGACGGGCTGATATGGTTAGGCCAGCAAATACCAACTTTCTAAAAGTGGTATTTGCAAACACAGAATATTAAAATAAACTTTACTAAAAGATGTGTTTTATTATTCTGAGTTCAGGCATACTAAACTCGATTTTCTACCATGTTCCCTGGGTCTGTTAGGATCATAGGATGTAACAATTCTAACAGCCCATTCTGGCATATGGAGAACAGGTAGCCTTACAATAGTGAAAAACGAAAATGGCTGTAATTCACTATTAGGACATGCCACACACATCAGGGCTTGTCCTACCTTATGCTTACAATGCACCCTGCCCTTGGGCCTACCATAGGGGTGACTAATATGAAGTTAAGGGAAGGTTTAGGGACTGGGAAGTGGGTGCACTTGCCCAGTCAGCATGACAGTACCAGACTGCATGCATGTTCTGCAATGGCAGACCTTAGACACATTTTACTAGGCCGCTTCTGGGGGTGGCACAACCAGTGCTGCAAGCCCACCAGTGGCATTTGTATTTACACGCCCTGGCACTCCTGGTGCACTTTACTGGGGTCTGATAGTAAACCAAATAAGCCAATCATGGAATTCAACCAACATATACATTTTAAATAGGGAGCACTTGTACTGTGGCACTGGTTGGCAGTGGCCCAGTGCTCTGAGCAGCTAACACCAGCAAAACACATGAGGCACAGCGACAAAAAGTGGAAGGGAGACTCACGCCAAGGTGCCAGGTCTAACACTGACGTTTGAGGTGTTTGTAGAGATGTTATTTATTAGAGTAATTTGTATGATGTGAAGAAAGTTATATTTCATATATACCGCATAATTGTCAGTGTCTGTTTGAATATTGAAGTTTACTCTGTGAAGTTTTGATCTGTGCATGGTTTTGTGACTGAGATCTGTCTACTTGCTCACACACTTATAGATGTTACCCCTGTACTCATGCAGTCACCAATGCATTAGCTATACACTACTTCAATCATCTAGACACTATCCTTGCACTCTTTCAATCACGCACACACTTTTCTGGTACTTATGTAATCACTCAACCAGTACTCATGTACTTTTAAAATCATCCAGTCACTACCTTTGCACTCCTGTAATCACTCAGGCAGTATATTAGTAGTTCAGTAATCACTCAGGCGGCACTCATGAACTTATAAAATCACCCAGTCACTTGCTATGTATTCCTGTAATCGTCCGGATTTTACACCTGTAGTCATGCCATCACCTTGGCACTAGCTATATACTACCCCTGCAGTTATGGAATCATGCAGGTTGTATCTATGCACTCATGTAATAACCCACACACTACTCTTGCAGTCATAGAATCATGCAGGCCATACTGTTGCACTCATCTATTCACATAGGCACTACTTAATTACTCATCTACGCCTTCAAGTGCTATTTACACACTTATCTGTGCACTCAATGTCTATGTCTGGACTCATGTAATTAGCCAGTCACGTTTCATCTTCTACTGCATTTACCCAGCGACTCCCCTTGTACTTATACAATCACCTAAGCACTACCCATGGAGTTATGCAAACTCTCAAGCAGATCTATTACATGGCTCAGTTTCTATATTTCAAAGATATTATATACATATTTCTTTCAGATATCATGATTTGAAAAGGTAGAGACATATGTATACGTGCTTGTAACAATATGGAGAGACTTTTAGTTGAGTCATGTCATAGTCTGCTGCTTTATTTGGCTAGGCCAAACTCTCATGCAGTTTTAAAAACACCCAAGTACTCGCCATGCAGTCTTCCAATGATGCAGGCAGTACATATGCAGTGATGTAATCATCATGATGCAATCATCTAGGCAGTATTTATGCACTCTTGCAATCAACAAGGTATTACCCTTGCACTATTTCGATCACGTAGGCACTACTCATGCACTTATATAATCACAAAGGGACTACAGTTACAGCCTTTCTGCACCTCTTTTGGTTTGTTCTATATTTCACTTGCCTCTTTTTCTACCCTTCTTCACTCTTTGTGCATCTCTGTTGGTTCTTTTTTGCACTGCTCTGGCTTCTTCCTCCTCTTGTGTTCCAAGTTTCTGCATCCCTCTTGGCTTTTTCTGTAGCCCTCTTCCCTCTTTCTACACCTCTGTTGCCTTAGTCTGCCCACCTATTCCCTCTTTGTGCACCTCTGTTGGTTATTTCTCCACTGCTCTGGCTTCTTCCTGCTCCTCTTTTCCAAATTTTGGCATCTTGTTTGCCTCTTTTTGCACCCCTACTGCCTCTTTCTGCACCGCTGTTCCTTTTTCATGTACTTCTTTTTTTTCTTTGTGTATATCTTTTGCTTCTTTCTGAACTGCTCCTCTCAGTTTCTGCACCCCACTTCCCTTATTTAGCTGCTTTGTTCCTTCTTTTTGCACTTCTTTTGTTTCTTTCTGCACTCTTCTTTCCTTTTTTGAATCCCTCTTGCCTCTTTCTGCAGTTCTCTTGTCACTTTTTGCACCTCTCTTGCGTCTTTCTGCACCTCACTTACCTTTTTAAGAACTTGTTTTGCTGCTTTCTATAGTTCTGTTGCTTCTTTCAGCAATTCTGTTGCCTCTTTGTGCACCTGTTTTGCATCTTTCTTCACCTCTGTTGTTTCTTTGTGCCCCACAGTTGCTTCTTTCTGTACCTCTCTTGCCTCTTTCTGTAACCCTCTTTCATCTTTCAGCACTTCACTTGCCTCTTTCTGTACTTTTTTCCCTTTTTGAGCACAATTCATGTCTCTTTCAACACATTTGTTGCTTCATTCTGCACAACTCTTCGTTCTTTCTGCAGTTGTCCTCCCTTCTTCTGCACCCATTTTGCCTCGTTTGCACCTCTTTTGCTTCCTTGTGCACTTATTTTTCTTCATACTGTACCCCTCGTGCCTCTTTCTCTATCCTTCTTCCGTTTTCCTGCACATGTATTGGTTCTTTCTCGATTACAGTCCATTTTCTAACATGACTTAAACGTCACTTTTGTCCTTCTGCTTTACTATTCTAGTTATGCTCAAAGTGTTGGGCCTAAGCAAATATAAAAAAAAGACTATAACATGTCTCAAGTGTAAGTCTCACCATATTCCGAAAACCATATATGTACTTGTTTGTAGCTTTTAAATAGAAGGTGTTTCTTTAGTAATAGATAAGAATATTTGTATATAATTATTTTAATAATAATATATATATATTTTTTAGATATTCTCCATTATTATTAATAAAGTTTCAGTATGACAAGAAAAGCGCAAAGAAAAGAGAACAAAGAAAACAGTACTATTTAAAGGAGAGAGAAAAGCAGAAATTGGATGAAGTACATGTGACATTGAAGAAAAAGTCTTCTGGTAAGAGAACTAAAGAATTTGTTAAAAGACTTTTAAGGACCGAAATGAATTTTAAAAATGTGGAAAATAGAAAGAAAAGTTGTAGAACCAAGAAGAATGAAAGGGCAAATTAATGGAAAATCAGGTTATGAGAAAACAATCAATGTTGAAAGTAGGATGAAACAATATAAGGACATTAGGAAACGACTGCATAAAAGTAGAGTACTACAAAATTTATTGAAAGATTGCAAGAAATATAAAAAAGATCTGTATTTTACAAGAAGAAACAACAGATTGAAAGTATAGTCAAAAAGGCTTTTGAATTTAAAAGAAGATTGTTTATATTAGTATTAAAAAGAATGAAGACGTTGAATAACACAATGCAGTTTATGAATGAGAAAAGTAAAAGAAAAAGACTGGTTAACCCCTTCGCCGCGGCAGGAATTCCGCCGCGGCGCTGGGGGGGTTTGGGGGCAGTTGCAGTGCCGCTGTGCTCATGACAGAACCACGCCATCATGAGTCACGGGTGAGCTGTGCTCATGACGGCGTGGTTCTGTCACGACTCCGCCCACTGCGCTAATCGCCCGCACAGGCGGGGAATTAGCGCCGCGTAGGCGGAGCGGCCGCCAATGGCCGCAGCATGACGGAACCACTCCGTCATGAGCACAGCGCACCCGTGGCTCATGACGGAGTGGTTCCGTCATGGGCACAGAATGGGTTAATAGAACTAACTTTTGCAAAACAAATTCGGGTTAATGGAAGCACACCTAGTTCAGAACCTTTATTTAATGAAGAAAGCTATTTAAAACAAAATACATTAGTTTACGAGGTTGATACCAGTGGTCCTTCCTTTGAGGTAAAAAATGGTTGCCCAATTGAAAAATAAAAGATGGTTGCTAGAAATGTGGAAGAAGTAATAAAAGAAGAAATTCAAGGGAGACGTTCTCAAGCTCCAGTGTATGCATGGGATTATAGTAGTATTTGTAGTATACAACAGGAATCTATTGATATTTTACGATATTTTACTAAATCCTTTATGAGAGTATAATAAAAAAGTGTTAAACAGAAGATTAAGATGTTGCAAGGGCTAGATCCTTGTAAAGTGAGAAAAAATACTGGGTTGCAGGGTCATTCTCTGACTTGGCTTTTTTCTAGAAAAGTGTGTCGACGTACTTTTCATCATTTGAGAATGTTTGCAGTACATCACACTGCAATGCGGAAGTTAGTAAGAAGATTGTATTATGTAAAAAGTCCTGCATTATTTTTAAGTGAAATAAACACTGCTCTTTTGCATGGCTCACTATCGGATGTAAACAAGGTTTGTGATGACATACATTTTTGTTTCTTTGGTCCTGAAGAGCAGTTTAGAGAAAGTGAAAGTCTGATAAGTGTAGGTAATGAAGCGGAGGTGGAAGAAAGAACTACTGAGAAGTTTGTAGAAGAAATTACAAAGTTTAAGATAATTTGTTGTGAAAAACCAAACTATGTTTGTATTTGTTTTCGACATGCTAACTATAAAAGTCAAACTAGGAATGTTGATGTGTATTTAAAAAGTGAAAAGGAAAACAATGATAAGTGGAAGCAATTTAGTGCTTATTTGTTGGTTGAAGGTCGTTTTGTGTTGGGTAGTGATCAACGTATTTGTAAATATTGTTACAGCAAACTAGAAGAGAACAAAATGCCAGCTAGAGCTGTACATAATAACCTAGAGTTGGTAGTCATTCCTCCAGAACTGGTAGATTTAAATAAGTATGAATCTATTCTTACTCAGTCTATGTACCCGTTTCATGCTATAGTTCATATGGAGCCTAAGACAGGTAAGCTGCCTCCAACAGACTTACAAAGAGGTTTAAAAGGAAGAGTTGTGTATTTACCTTTAGATTTTAAGAACAAAATTGAAACTGTTGGTATATAGAGAGAGGAAATTGAACCTTTAGTTATTCTAGGTAATGGTGTACCTACAAAGAGATGGAAAATATCGCAAGAGTTAGTAGATGTGATCAAAGTTTAAAAGGCTATGTTGTATCTCATAGAAAACAATATTTATTATAAAAATGTATATCTTGAAGAATCAGAAATATCTTTAGAAGATGATAGAAAAATTTCAACGGGCCAAATCAAATAAGTAGACAACTCCAGGAGTGAAGAAATTTATGAACATTATAGTATTCATCCTTTACAGTCTAAAGAAGTGATTGGAGATACTATTGAATTATTCCAAATGAAGAAAGCGACAGGAACTCCTATGAGTATTTGTGAAAGAAGTTTAGAAGCCCGTTGTTTTCCACAGGTCTTCCCCACTGGAAAAGGTGGACGATATGATGAACGACCAGTACAGATTCCAGCTTCAGAACATCCTTCAACAAAATTTAATTCAGGAGATCCAAGATTTCGACAGTGTGTTTCATATTTATTTAATCTTCTGTTTGAAAGTGACTCGTTTGGACTTTCATATGCAGTGAACCACATTTTAAAAACAGGAGTTCATCTTAGACATCTTTCTGCAAAGGAATGTTTGGACAAAGTTCAACAAAGAGACAATCATTTAGAATCTCTGTTAATTTGGTGGTGTGTCAACGTGGTATTAATGAATATTGGTATCGTCGTCACGGAGAATTCAAATGTATGTTAAGGAACTTAGGAACCCCTACATGGTTTGTTACGCTTAGCTGTACTGAGTACGCATGGGACGATTTACTTGAATTTCTATGAGAAGCAAATTCAAATGTAAAAAACATGGAATTGAAAACAGCTGGAGAACTATGTTTCTTGGATCCTGTAAATGTGTGCAGATATTTTAATCATAGGTTTCAAGCTATGATGTCTTTCATTTGCAATAAAAATAATCCACCTCTTGGAGAAGTTATTGATTTCTTTTGGAGAAAGGAGCACCAAGCCGGAGGTGCACCTCATATTCATATGCTGTTATGGATCAAGAATGCACAAAAGTTTGGAACTGATACTGATGAAAGTGTTTTGTCTTTTGTTGAAGAATATGTTACCTGTGCCATACCAAAAGAAGGAGGAGAAAACACCTTGAGACAACAAGTTTTACGGTTTCAAAGTCCTCGATGTGGTAAATATTGTCGACGAAAATACAAGTCAAAGGGAATATTTTATACAAAATATCGTTTAGGATTTCCACGTCCAGTTATTTCAAAAGGAAGAGTGAACAGTTGTATGTCATCAGTAAGACATACTATAACTCGGAAATCTCCAAAGATTACTAACAACATAAAAAGAAGTGAAGATTCAAAATATATTAATGACTACAATCCAGTGATTTTAATAATGTGGAATGCAAATATGGATATCCAGTATGTTGCAGATAATTTGATTGCTGTTGCTCGCTATGTTACATCATATATAACCAAATCTGAGAAGACGGAGTTGAAAGAAATGTGGCAAGAAATTTCACAAGAGAAGACTCTTAGTATAAATTGTACAACTTTAGTTTGAAAATGCTTTCCCATCGAGAGATTGGATCCTACAAATGTTCGGATCGGTTGACCTCTGCAAGTTTATATTCAAAGTCAAGAGGAATCATTAGGGTAAGTCTAGGTCTTGCTGCAACACGAAATTGTGTATTAAAATCTGTACAAGAAATTGAATATTTAGCATTGAATGAACCAGAAAGTACAGATATTGTTAAAACAAATATGTTGGATATGTACTATCCCAAAAGGAGTCCACATCTGGAAAACATATATCTCTATGAAGTACTGCAACATTACAGCTTTAAGAGAAATGTTATAGAAAATATAAATGTAGAAAAATATACAGTAATTGGATATAATGGATGTTTAGTTAAACATGCCAAAGGAAATCTTATTAATCACAGGAAACTCAGTTGTGATACTCCACATAAAAGGAATTTTTCCATTTAGCACTTCTGCAACTCTTCAAGCCTTGGCGTACTAAAATGGAATTACTTGGAGATTTTGCCTGCTATGAAGATTCTTTTAACCCCTCTGCCGCAGGGGTAATTCCCCCGCGGTTCGGGGGGCGGCAGCGCTATGCTTGTGACGAGCCCAGCTCGTCATGCTGCAATGTGGAGCTGTGCTCATGACGAGCTGGGCTCGTCATGACTCCGCCCACTAATTGATTCTCCCGCACAGGCGCATGTGTATTCGGGACGCGGGTGCGGATCGGACTTGTGCGCTCGGACTTCAGTTTTACGACTCGTATGTAAAACTATCCGAGGACGTCTCATAGACTTTTCCCGAGGTCATTCGTATGTATTTTTCACGTACGAATCGTACTTCGCGGTTTGTACGGGACTTGTACGATTCGCACGTAAAAAAATACGGATACGAGTCGGATGGTACATTTTTTTAACGGATCGGAATCGGCACCTAAATATTGAACAGAAAGAAATATATCAGCAAGTGACACAACAGATACAGCATGGTTTACTGCATTAAAAAAAAGATTGTCAATGCACATCATTTAAACCCATTCGAATGTATATCAGTGGGCAAGCTGGAACAGGAAAACATTTCTTAATTCAATTTTAACCAGTTATCTACATAGAACCACTGAATCACACTTATCTTGTGTTGTAACCGCTCCAACTGGGTTAGCAGCACATAACATTAAAGGGATTCCATTATATTGATTACTCATGCTACCAGTTGAACATGAAAATAAGTTGGAATATCGCAAGTTATCTGGAGAAGCTTGGTTTAAAGTTTCGAGAGTATTCAAGAAAATGAAACGTCTCATCTTTGATGAGGTGAGCATGCTTTTGCACATTTAAGAATGCAACAGATTTTGAAAATAAATTATGATGTTTTATTTGGAGGAAAACATGTAATTGTATTCGGCAATCTACTACAACATACTCCTGTGAAAGGACAACTAGTTTTTAAAACACTGGTCACTGAAGACACTAAAAACTCTTTGGGAAGTATTGGAAATGTGAACATTTGGTCTCTTTTTGAATATAAAGAACTTATTAAGAATATGCGACAAGCGAGTGATGAACATTATGGAAACATTCTTCAAGATATTAAAATTGGTGTATTGACAAAACAAGGTAAAGAAGCTTTACAAAGTCAGCTACTAACAAACTTGTTTCCAAATGAAAATATTACACCTGAAATAATGTACAAAAAAATTGGAGAAAAGAAGTCTACAGTTTGCCTTATGCCAACACTGCAAGAGTGTTCTACATTCAATCAAGAACTTTTGAAACTGGGGAAACAACCAATACTGAAAATGGAAGCCTTTGATAAAATGGAACACAAAGTAGTTATTATTCTTCTCGCTGAGAAATTACAGTCAACATTAGATTCTTTGGAAAAGTCTGTATCTAAGATTGCTGGTTTAGAAAAGACTTTATATGTATGTGTAAACTGCTGAGTAATATTACCGCATAATTTGGATGTAGAAAAAGGTTTAGTAAATGGAGCAATGAGAAAAGTTGTTGATTTTGTTAATTATGAGAAGAGAAATGGAATTGAATTTTTGAAGATTAAATGTGATCAGATTGAAGAGGTAAAACAGATTGGACATTGTGCTGTTCATTTTTTGCTTGTAAAAGACTTGTACGTTCGTAGAAAACAGTTTCCTCTTTCTCTAGCATTCCAAGGTTTAAGTGTAGATAATGCTTTGGTAAATATTGGAAGTACAGTGTTTAAAGAGGGCATGGAATATGTTTCATTGTCTCAAGTAAGAACATTATCCCCCACCACCGCCAAAACCAATCTCCACAAAGGATTGAAGGTCGTCGCTGACTGGATGAAGAACATTCGCCTGAAACTTAACTCAGACAAGACAGAGATCCTCATCTTTGGGTCCACCCCCTCCGCCTGGGGCGACTCTTGGTGGCCAGCTGCTCTGGGAGGTGCACCGACACCCACCAACCACACACGCAACCTGGTGTTCATCCTGGACTCATCGCTTTCAATGGCCCAGCAAGTCAACGCCATCTCCTCTTCCTGCTTCAACACCCTCTGCTTGCTTTGCAAGATCTACAGATGGATCCCCACCGGAACCAGAAGGACGGTCACCCAAGCCCTCATCAGCAGCAGACTGGACTACGGCAACGCCCTCTATGCAGAAACCACGGCCAAACTCCAGAAAAGACTTCAACGCATACAGAACGCCTCTGCACACCTCATCCTCGACATACCCCACCACACCCACATCACTGCCCACCTGAAAGACCCACACTAGCTCACAGTCAACAAGAGGATCACCTTCAAGCTCCTCACCCATGCTTACAAAGCACTCCACAACGCCGGACCAGCATACCTCAACAAACGTCTCACCGTCTACACCCCGAATCGCCAGCTTCGCTCCTCCGACCTTGCCCTCGCCACCGTCCCACGCATACACAGAACCACCATCGGTGGCAGATCCTTTTCCTACCACCAAGACATGGAACACCCTCCCCACCCATCTGCAACAGACCCAGGTCCTGCTGACCTTCAGGAGAAGTCTAAAGACCTGGCTGTTCGAGCAATAGCTGCATCCTCCCCCCCTCAGTGCCTTGGGACCCTCACGGGTGATTAGTGCATTCTACAAATGACTGATTGATTGATTGATTATCTGGTTTGTATTTGATTTTCATGAGAAAAATGTTAGTGCTGATGCAAACTGTGTGAGAGAGTATAATCGGTATGCTCCTAGCTTAGGTGAATATCCTGTATATGAAAAACGTGTAGTCTGCCCAAAATTAAAATATGACAAACATTCTAGTGAGGTTGGCAAAAAGAAAACAATTCAAGAGAATGATGAGGCTCCAAAGAAAAGAAAAATGGACATTGTTGATGATATTGTAGGATACCAGTTAGAAAATAGTTCAGGTATCAACTGCTTTGCTAATGTAATTGTGAATGTTGTGTTTTATCTGGAAGATCTTCATCTTCAAAATATGTAAAATCAAGAGAAAAGATTTTGTTCTTTACTGCATTATATTTTTCAAAAGTTGGTAACTGATAGAACTAAAATCCATACTGCTTCCGGCATTCGGCATCTTTTGTATATTTGCACTCGTTCTTTGAAATTTACACTTAATGTACAACAAGATGCACAAGAATTTCTTATGTTTATGCTTGCGGTATTGGAAGAAGAAGGAATAGAAATTGAAAATTTGTTTGGACTAATTTACAGATGGGAACATAAATGTGAAGAGTGCTCGTTTTCTTCTACCACTGAAATAGACACTAAATGATTCATATATTTGACGATACCAGATTGAAAATCAGTGTCTTTTAACAAATTAGTAAAAACAGCTAATCAGAAAATATCACATGCTTTCATTGTAAATCAGAAATGTTGTCAACATTAAATATAGAAAGATTTGGAAAATATGTCATTTTAATGCTACAACATTGTAGAGCAGATGGAAGAAAATTGGAAACCAAAATAATTTTTTTTGTGGCAAGTCAACTATCAATTTCAGGAAGAACTTTTAAAGCTGTGGCTATTATTTTTCATTATGGACCAATTACAATATCTGGACACTATACTGTGTACTTAAAGTGTAATAAAGGATGGATACATTTGAATGATGCACATTTGGAATTTAAATATAGGTTGCCTTTCGAATTACGAGATTGTTATCTGATATTTTTTAAGCCAAAGTTTTGAAAACATCATTTGGCCTATTGGGAAGATGTGAAGACAAAAACACGAGTTTATTTTGGATATTTTCAATACCAATGGTTTTGGAAACATCATTTGGCCTATTGGGAAGATGTGAACAATTAGTATTTGAATTTTTGTTTCTACTATTTATTATTTCATTTGCAAAATTGTGTTTGAAGGAACTAGTTGATATATTTGATTTTTATATTATACACAATGTATATGAGAGTATATATTATAAAAATTGTACTTTAGAGAATTACATGATTTAATGTAGTTGAATAATGTAATTTAGAAACTGTATATAGGTAAACATATAGTTGAATTTGTTGTAAATATTTCCAAAGCAGATTTTTATATTTTCAATCTTACTGATTGTATTTTTTTCCGCGCTGTTATATGATGATCAACATTGAAATCACTGTGTTTGGTGAAATTCAATAGAATCTTAAAACAGCAAAAAAAGAGAACTTGAATATGTTATGTAATTCTAAAATTAGGTTTTGTTCTTAAAACTATAATATTATTTGCAATAACAGTATTTTTTCTTCTTTTTTAGAGAAATTAATACTAAAGTTTGAAAATATTTTAATTTAGTTTATAATGAAACAACTGTAAAATAGTTTCAAAGAGTTTGATATCTACTTCAATAAAAAAGGTAAGATGAACTAATGTAATAAGCATAATAATATGAAGTAAGATTTGCAATCACTTTTATTGCAGTCATTCATTTTTTCAAACACAATCATCTCACTCCTCAAATCACCTCAGCAGAGCCCATGCACTCCTTCAATCACTGCAGCATAACCTATGTACTTACAAAATCACCCAGGCATTACTAATCCACACCTTTAATCACTCTAGCAGTACCCATACACTCCTGCAATCACCTAGACATTACTTGCACAGTCTTATAATCACCCAGGTATTACCTATGTACTCATTCAATCATCCATACATTACTACTCCACTAATAGAATCACCCAAGCAGTAACCATGCACTCTTGCAATCACCCAGGCATTACCTATGCACTTACAAAATCATCCAAAGAATACCTGTGCACTTACAAAATCACCCACGCATTTCCAATGACTCCTCCAGTCACTCAGGCACTATTTATCCACTCATGTAATAACCCAGGCACTACCCAAGCACTCATCCACCATGCATGCTCTCTAATCACCCAGACACTACTCATTCACTCCTTTGATTACCCTGCCAGTAACCAAGCACTCCTCCAATCACCCAGTTACTACTCAATCAATCAATCAATCAAACAAAGCTTTATTCGATTAAAAAATAATCATAAAAGCACAATTTCAATTCATTACGATCAAGGATAAAAAGCATATAAATCTAAAAAAGTAAGGAGGACTGGCCCCAAAGATCTGAATAGGTTTTTACAGTACAGTTTCTTACATAGTAATAGTCTTCCTACATTTAAAAACAGCCTTTAAAAACGATCAGACAGATAAAGTTATAACCTTTTCCCCCAAGGATTGCATAATTAAAAAGGCTGGACGGCACTGTTTCATCCCTCATGTTCTAAGCACTGGGACTATCCACCGTTTCCTCTGATAATTATAAAATTTGCAGAGAAATAAAACATGCATGGTGGATTGTACAGACATACCATCGCAGGGGCAATTACCCAGTTGTCTGGACCAGTCATTGGTCGTAGGAAAACTAAGTAACCTATGCACAATGGACATCCTAAACCGTGTCAGTAAAAATCTGTCAAAATCAGAAAGTACATATGTTAAATAGGGCTGTATTTTGAAAGTATAAGCGTATTTTGATGTGCCCGGACCGAGATTTTATGAATTTCTCTATTTAATCTGATATTTTCGAAGTAGTGCAGGCTGCTTAGTTTTAATATTTTCCTATTTACTTTAAGCAAAATGCTAGGTTTGTTAAAATATCCTGGATGGCCCATTTTTCGTGAGAAATCTTTAATATGCATAAGTCAACCTATGTGAGAAGCCCCATCTAACGCACAGCAATCTCTGATCACTTGACGATTTAAACTAGTCTGTTCTGTGGTCCAAATGTGATGCCAGAGGAGAAATGGTTGAATACCAATAACATCTTCTATATATGATAATCCCAACTCAGAATGACAATTAAAAGTAGAAGTACTTACTGGAAGAGCGAGCAAATTTCTAAGAAATCTGTTTTCAGACTTTTGCATTGAGGTTACGTCTACGTAACCCCGAATGCCTGCTCCATAGGTTGCAATTGGTACGCACTTTGCTTTATAGATGTGGAGTAATTCAACAGGGGGATGTCTGCCTAATTTTTTGCTAAAATTACTCAAAGCTGTTAAGGCCTTATGGAACAACAATCTTCGAGAGTTTACAGCCTTTGTCCATAGACCGGTACGGTCAAAAAGGACCCCCAGATACGAGAAAGTATTTGTACAGGTTAGACAGTTCTCATCAAGAAAAAAAGACCAGCTCCTGCTGCTCTCCTAACCACATTTTAAAATAAAAGTTTTTGAAAAATTGACTGTGAGTCCCAAATCAGACATAAAATTTAAAAAAATATTTAAAACCTTCTGGACACTGTTCGGGGTGCGAGCCATGAGCACTGCGTCATCTGCATACATTAACACTGGGAGAGGGCTATTCCCTACCCCCGGCAGGTCCTTGCACTCCTTTGCAAAGTCAAATTTAAGTTGTTAATATATCGAATAAAAAGGAGTGGTGCCAGGACACCGCCCTGCCTCACTCCTTTCCCCACAGTAAAACGATCAGAGCACTCTCCCTCTGTTCCAAAGCGCACTCTGGCAGTCGCCTCAATATAAAATTTGCGCATTAAGGAGATCAAAGGTAATTCTAGTCCTAACTTCTCTAAAATCAACCATAATTTGTTGTGAATAACACAGTCAAAAGCCGCGGACAAGTCCACGAAGGCTAAATAAAGAGCACCCCTTTTGGCCTTACTATATTTGTTAATAATTAATTCCAAATTTAGGCACTGGTCTACTGTACCCAGGCCCTGCCGGAAGCCATATTGAATATTGCTAATAATGGAATGCTCATCTGCCCACAGCTGTATTCTGGATAAGATTACTCTCCCGATTATTTTGACCGTGGAGTCCAAGAACAAGATAGGACGATAACATGCAGGTTTATGCCTATCCCCCTTTTTAAAAATTGGGACCAGGATCGATTCTCTCCAAGTAGCAATGAGACCCGACGATATACAGGCATTGATAACATAAGTTAAAATAGGTCCGCAGAAGGCTATGTTGTATTTAAAAAGATCTACGGGAATGCCGTCTGGCCCTGGGGCTTTGTCGCTCTTGCTTGAACTGATTGCCACCTCAATCTCTTTCAGTTACAATTTAATCTGTGAGTGGAAATTAGCAGTCTGAAATTCTATCCTATCACCCTCCAAGTCGCTAATACTTGATTCAGGGAAAGGAGTAGAATATAGTTTAGAATAATGGTCCACCCATTCCTTTCCAGTTACAGCTATCTCTATACTTGCTCTCCCTGTATCGGCTAAAAACGGGGCATTAACCGCTTTCCAGAAAGCTGAAGAATCTTTCAGTTCGGATGCGGTTCTAAGATTGTTCCATGCCTCCTCCCTAAGACTATTTTTTCCTTCTTTCAGGGTATTTCGGTATGCCCTTCTTGCTTCTTTTATTCTATCATTATTTGGAGGCCTACTTTGAAGGGCAAGTTTAAGATTAGAGTGTGCTTTACTACAACTGCGGTCAAACCATCCATTCTTTACAGTAGGTTTCCTATTGGAATTTACATATAAATAGTTTCCTATAGATTTAGGAGTGAGTCTGGATCGATTTTTTTCCAGCTCAGTGAATAGCCATTTTGTCTTGTCAGGGTGATATCTTTTACACGATGAGTGGGAGAATCCTTGCCTGTGACTAATTTATGATTTAGCTTGAATCCAATCCTTTGTGGGAAATGATCACTGATGGCGATGTCATGAGTTTGAAAATTGGTAAGTCTAGAGGCATGTCTTGCTGAGATTAAAATAAAATCAATGGTGGAGGAAAGTCCACGACCGTTAAAAGTTGGGCTGAAAGGGCAGAGGAACTGCATAAAGTGTTTGCAAATCCCAAGTCGCCAGTGAGCATAATATCGTTTAAGGTCCCACCTGGACCAAGATGGTTAAAATGGGGCAGGCTAGACTCGCCGTTATATCCAAGGCCGCAAACTCTGGTATCTCAATGCTGACAGAGACTAATATTAAAGTCTCCGCCCCAAATTATAAGGAGATCTTTACAAGAGGCCTCCTGGGACTTGTTGACGTGTAAGGATATTACCTTCAACATTTCAGCCTGATCTTTACGCAAGGCGTTATTATAAAAATTCACAATCAATATGCTGGTAGATCTATCCAGGTCGGCCCCTATAATTAAAAAGTGACAATCAGTAACCAGTGTTACTATATTTGACAAGTTTGTATGGTAGGCTATATGGGTGGAGAGTCCTCCCATTGCTCTTCCACGCATTGGTGCAACTGCGGGAGAATAAAATGTCTTAAACCCATTTAGGTGGATCGCGTCTTCAGACCGTGTTTCCTGAAAACATAGTATGTCATACCTAAATACAAAATCTATCCCCTGAGGATTCGCAATCTTAGGCTTCAGGACTGCAATGTTCCAAAACAATATATTGCAGATATGGTCTGCAAGTTTCTCCTTTGCCATGCTTTTACTTGGTTCTGCTGTGGTGACATGACCCGTAATAGGGGATGCTATTAAATCATTTTCCGAACTAGGAACAGGGTTAGCGACCATACTAGGGTCATTATCAACTGCATCCATGGCTGTTTTAATTAGGACTGGAGGGGGGACTTCATTGACATTCTTCTGAATAGCTAACTCTGTAATTGTATATGTATTTACCATGTCTTTAGCAGAACCCAAAGCATTTTGTCCCTGTGCAAACGGGTTCATGTTAGTGGTGATTATAAAGTTCAGCAGATTCAGCCTTTCTCTTTTCTTAGGGCGTCAATCCACCTGGTCCAGGTGAGAGAAAATGTCATAGCGATTCTGGACTGGAATGTTATAAAATGTATGCCTTATAGGATATTCCCTTTCCTGTCTATATGAGTGAGCAATATTCAAAGGCTGGTAAAAAAAAGCCCAACGGAACCACATTAATATCATACAAAGAAGTAAAAAGCGAGCCCGCCCTTGAAAAAATGTGATGGACCAAATCTATTGATTTGAAAGTTAATATCACGTCGTCCCCTGGCATAGACTTCTTACCCTTCCCTAGCCAGTTAACTCTTCTAACCATTTTAAAATTACAAAACAGATTGTCTGAGGGTCAGATTTTGGCACCCAGCCAAAACAATGATTTGTTCCTTGATGTGTCCCAATGTTCTGTGGTCCCAGCACGTAATTGCGGGACATTAGCCAGGATAACGGTATATGGAGCCACCGCCGGAGGGAGGTCCAAGACTGTCTTAGATTCTGCACAGGCGTTGTAATTGTGTGCTGAGACATTTGACACAGGACGGTTATATGTTCCTGGGTGGTATTTCTGTTGCTGGTCTGGCCTAGGGGCGGCATCAGGACAGAAGAGGATGCCAGTGTTTGTTAGGTTTGGCGCTTGAATTAAAGACCTTTCTGCAGCATCTGCGGACAGGGCCGTTGGATTAGTACCAACCTCGGGGCCGGCCTCAGTATTAGTAATTGACTGGAATTGTCTTCTTGGAATAACACTAGTGCTAGGTGTGCAAATTGCATTTACCAAAATGTTGTTTTTTTGTCCCCCCCAAAGCAGGAACCGCGCCACGGGGTACTTTAGGTCTCAGAATAGTCGACTGGCAAACTTCTGGCAAACTTCTGGATGACTTAAAAGTATGGCTTCCATAGTGCCCACTCTTTTAGCAAGGTCTGATAATGTTTCTCTCAAGTGTCAAATTTGTTGTTTAAGGCCGCCAAGTCCTTTCCAGTGTAATGCGGTGGGCCTTTATTGATGTTTATTGATGTTATTCCTACGATTCCGCAGATCTGTTACTGATTTTGTCTTTTTAGAGTTTCTGACCCCCGTATTACTAGAGGGGTTATTGTTAGCGACAGCTCTATCATCTTGTCGTATGTGGCGGGTATTAATTAAATTGGTTTCATGATTGTTGGTGTTCCGCATTCGTTTGGTTGGAGGTTGGGGACCACTGTCTAATTCTGAGTCATGTATAGTGATGTGCTCAGGGGAGTTAGCGATGCACCCATTGATGGTTACACTAGGTTCCAGGGTTTCAGAAATAACTAATGGAGGAATGGAGAGCTCCTCCCCCATGCCTCCCACCATTGCCGGCCCAGATCTTTCGATGTTTATGGCCTCCTCTACGGATGATATCTGCTGTTATATGGCCCCCATCACTCCGGACAGATATTTTAAGAGAGTCTGGTGGCTCCCCCCTCCGCCTTCCTTATGGGGGTTTTTGGGGCACATGGTTTTCCTCTTCCCCATATCTCAAAATGTACAGCCAGAGGGATCAGTATCAGTCAGGTGATTGCAAGTTTAAGTAGAGTAAAGGCCAGGTGCTTCAAAACTTACCCGCTCCCTTTTAAATGTTGCAATGCCTTTATGAGTCTCAATGCTCCTCCACGATACAGCCAGGAGCTGTGGCCCAGCCCAGCCTACATCGGCCTATGACGGGCTAAGACGGGCCCGTCTTGGCCCGGACTTCGCCCGGGCCGGGCACGCACCGCGTGCGTTGCGTCCCGCGCTGCGGGACCTCTCCCCCGGTTTTCTCGTCCCTCCAGGGACTAACTGGAAAGTGCGGTGCGTTGTGGGGGCCAGGGGCCATGTGCAAATAGGCAAGAGCAGCAAGGTCGGTCTCCCGCGCTGCGCGACCTCTCCCCCTGTTTTCTCGTCCCTCCAGGGACTAACTGGAAAGTGCGGTGCGTCGTGGGGGCCAGGAGCCGTGTGCAAATAGGCAAGAGCAGCAAGGTCGATCTCCCGCGCTGCGGGACCTCTCCCCCGGTTTTCTCGTCCCACCAGGGACTAACTGGAAAGTGCGGTGCGTCGTGGGGGCCAGGGGCCGTGTGCAAATAGGCAAGATCAGCAAGGTCGGTCTCTACTCATATCACTACTCATGCACTTATAAAATCACCATACACTATCAATGCACTCTTCCAATCACCCAGGCACTACTCACACACTCATGCAACCATCCAGGCACTACCCATGCACTCCTGCAATTACCCAGGCATTACCATGCACTTACAAAATCACCCAAGAAATACCCATGCACTTACAAAATCACCCAATAACTTAATTAGAAATAAATAGTTTTTTTAATTACAAGAAAAATGGATTCAATTTCCTAAATTTTCTTTCTAGATCTGAAAAAAAAGAAAAAAAGTAGTAATATTTAACAATACATTTTAGAATACAGTACACATATTTTCATATTTAACAAAGTAATTTTTTGCCCTTTTTTTGCTGTTTTCAGAATATATTGAATTTCACTGAAAATAGTGATATCAATTGTATTCATCACTTAACAGCGGGAAAAAAAATAAACAATCTGAAAGATTGTTTAAAAAAACCCTAAATCTATCCTCAGTAAAACATACCTTGATAGAAATGTAACATATATATTAAAAATATCTTCTAAGAACAATAACTATTTGCAATAAATAACATCTGAAAATCTTATTGCTTAAGCACATACACCAAAATAATATCTGTCAAAGAAGTCCACAATAGAAACATTTACCTTTCCATGAGGCCAAATGGTAATTTTTTAATCCTTTTTAGGTGAAATATCCAATGGTAATCCTATAAAATCGAAATAATGGTTTCTTCAGATGCTGCAATTTGTATCTAAAATTTTGGTTTTAGAAAAATTAAGTAGGAATTTGGTAATTCTGCGGGCAAACGTTGCTTGAAAATCAATTGAGAATCATTACACAGTGTGCAGCCTTTTCACATTTTAGATAAACTGTATAATGACCAGAAGTTATAGAAGGTCCATCATGGAAAATTATTGCAACTGCAACAAAAGTCTTTCCTGATAATGATAATTGATTTCCTACAAACTTCTTTATTAAAGTGTCCAATTTTGTTCCATCAGCTCTACAACGTTGCATCATTAAAATTATATACTGTCCATATTTCTTTAAAAATAACGTTGATAACATTTCTGATTTGCATTGAGAACATTCCATGTTGTGATTTGCATCTTTAACTAATTTACTAAAAGTCACTGACTTACTCTCTGGTAATGTTAAATGTATGAACCTTTCAGAATCAACATTAGAGCTGCATGTGTTCATACAGTTTTCACAACAATGTTCCCATTTATAAGAGAGACCAAACATATTTTCTATTTCTACCCCTTCATCTTCCAGTACCATAAGCATATACATTAGGAATTCCTGTGCATCTTGCTGGACATTTTGTGTAAACTGTGTACATCCAGAACATACATCTAAAAGATTTCTAATATCAGAAGCACTTTCTATTTTAGTTTTATCATTACTCAACTTTTCATAAAGGAAACTCAGCAGAGAACAAAATCTTTTTTCATGATTTAGTATTATCTGCTTTTGCAAACTTTCAAGATAAAATACAACATTCAGCACTACATTAGCATAGCAGTTGACACCAGAGCTATTTTCAAAATAACAACCAACAACCTCTTCAACATTGTCCTTTTTCTTTTTGCTTGCAATCACATCACTCTCTTTTTGTTTTCTCTTCTGTACATCCTCATTACAGATATTCTCAATTCTCCTTTTCTGACAAACAACATGTTTTTCAAACACAGGATACTGACCTAAATGAGGAGCATAGCTTCTTCTTAATCTATTATACTCCTTTACACAATTTGCATCAGCACTAACTTTTGAGTCATCAAAGTCTATCATGAATAAACCAGATGATGTTTTCACTCGTGACAAAGCAACATATGCCATACCTTCTTTAAACACACTAGATCCAATGTTTACAAAAGCACTATCTACAGTCAATCCTTGAGACTTGTGAATAGTTACAGCATATGCTAGAGAAAACGGAAACTGTTTCCTTTGTACATATAAGTCTTTCACAAGCATAAAACGAACTGTACAACGACAAATGTCTATAACTTCTTCTATCTGATCAAATTTTATTTTTAAACATTCAATTCCATCTTTTTTCTGATAATTAATAAAACCCACAACTCTTCCCATAGCTCCATTAACTAAACCTTTTTCAACATCCAAATTTCTCCTTAAAAATACTCTACAGTTCAAAAACATATAGATTTTTTTCTAATCCAAAAGTGTAATAAATGCAATCTTCCCAATGCATCGGATATTCATATGTTTAAAGATTGCCCCTCTATCGCCCGGTTCTGGGATGAAGTAATAACATCGCTGAATTCCATTCTAGACGCCAACCTGATCCTTACCTTGCCATTAATAGTTTTTGGCTTAGACTCCAATATTAAGGGCCAGGCCAGACTCTTTCTATTCTATGCAATACTTCTGGCTAGAAGACAGATTTGTAAAGTCTGGGTCGACTCATCCGTGCCTCAGCATGCTGGATGGCTGACGTCCCTGATTGAGGCATCAAGGATGGACTTAGCCAGGTCAGGTAACAAAGGTAATCGAGCATTTTGGAACTTTTTGATTCACCGTAGATAGGGCACCGGGGTTTTTTTTTTTTGTTTTTTTTTTCCCCGGGTCCAATGATTATGCCTAAACAAACTCCAAGGATCTAGGGTCTCCAATCCTCGGTTTCTTCTCTCCATTTAGATCCTATAGCTGGTATTTAAATCCAGTCGGGATGTGTCTCTTTTTCTGGCTTATCATCATCCACCATTATGTCATCGTGCTTAGGCTTGGTTGAGGAATTAATCATGTCTTCAACCGGAGGGCACGCTAGGTGGTCGGTGTACGCAGAGAATAAGGGATATGGCAAATGAGGACAAAAAAAAAAAAAAAAAAAGCACTATCTACAGTTAATCCTTGAAATTTGTGAATAGTTACAGCATATGCTAGAGAAAACGGAAACTGCTTCCTACGTACATATAAGTCTTTCACAAGCAAAAAACGAACTGAACAACGAGGAATGTCTTTAACCTCTTCAATCTGATCAAATTTTATTTTTAAAAATTCAATTCCATCTTTTTTCTGGTAATTAACAAAACCCACAACTTTACCCATAGCTCCATTCACTAAACCTTTTTCTACATTCAAATTACGTCTTAAAATTACTCGACAGTTCATACATACATAAAGATTCTTTTCTAAACCAGCTGTTTTCGATCTGTTTTTCTCTAGAGAATCCAATTTAGTTTTCAATTTGCCTGTCAATATAATAGTTATTCCTTTATGCTGTATTTTATCCACGGCTTCCATTTTCATAATCTCTTCATTTTCCAATTTCAAAAGTTCTTCATTGAATATAGAGCATTCATGTAGTGTTGGCATTAAGCAGATTACAGTATTTTTTTCTGCAATTTTCTTGTATATTTTCTCTGGAACTATTTGTTCTGTTGGAAACAAAATACATAGCAATCGACTCTGTAAAGCTTTTCTGCCATGTTCTGTGAGTAGTCCAATTCTGATATCTTTGAGAATACTTGCATAATCATTATCATTTGCTTTCCGCATATTGGTAATGAGTTCTTTGTACTCAAAGTATGACCAAATATTCACATTACCTATACTTCCTAATGACTTTTTCGTGCCTTCATGTGCAAGAGTATTAAATACTGGTTGTCCTTTAACTGGAGTGTGCTGCAGTAGATCCCCAAAAACTATAACATGTTTTCCTCCAAATAACACGTCATAGTCTGTCTTTAGAATTTGCTGCATTCTTAAATGCACAAAGGCAAGCATTAAGTTTGATACCATGCTTACCTCATCAATAATGAGAACTTTCATTTTCTTCAACACTCTTGAAACTTCAAAACATGCTTCTCCTGTTAGCTTGTGGTATTCTATTTTGTTCTCATGCTCTACTGGTAACATTAGCAAACAATGTAAGGTAATTCCTTTTATGTTATATGCTGCTAACCCAGTTGGAGCAGTAACAACACAAGACAAAGTTGAATCAGTTTTTTTCTGTAGGTAGCTTCTAATTACTTTAATTAAGAAACTTTTTCCAGTTCCAGCTTGTCCACTCACATACATTCTGATTGGTTCAAATGATGTGCATGAGCACTCTTTATTTTCATGTAGTAATCCATGATCAATTTGTTTTGTGACTTCTTGATAAATTTGTTGTTGTTCATCATTCATTCATTTGTTGTTCCAAATTTGCTAAGTCTATTAAATCTTCCTGAGCTTGATTCGTAGCTGTTTCCACTTCAGTCATGGCTATTGCAGCTTCATTTTCTACGATTGGTTGTCCTAGGGGATCTTGACTGAGCATACCAGAACTTTGACTGTCTTGAGAACTGTCTCTAGCTACTTCAGCTGCAATTGCAGCTTCTTGTTCAATTTCTTCATTTAACATTTGTACATAATTTGTGAAAGTACTGCATTCTATGCTATCTTTACATGCATTAAAGGAATCTTCATCGCTCTGAAAATCTCCAAGTAATTCATCCTCTGAACGCCATGGTTTAAACAGCTGTAAAAGTGCTAAGTAGTAAAATTCCTTTTTGTCAGTAGTGTCACAACTCAGCTTCCTGTGATTAATCAAACTTCCTTTTGTTTGTTTCACCAAAAATCCTTCCTCACCAATGACTTTATATTTTCCATTGTTGATGTCTTCTGTGGCATTCCGTGTAAAAATGTAGTTCTGCAGCACTTCATAGAGACACATGTTCTCAAGATGATGACTTCTGTTTGGGTAATATGTGTCCAACATATTTGTTTTCAAAATGTCTGTACTTTCTGGTTCGTTCTCTGCTAAATATTCAATTTCTCGAATAGATTTCAGTACCCGATTTCGCATTCCCACAAGGCCTAAACTTACCCAAATTATTCTTCTGGATTTGGAGTACAGACTTTCAGATGATAACCTATCTGAGCATTCGTATGACCCAATTTCTCGATGTGATAACATCTTTAAACTGAAACTGTATAGCTTTTTACTGACAGTCTTCTCGTGAGAAATCTCTTCCCACATTTCTTTCAATTCCATTTTCTCAGATTTAGTGATGTAAGATGTGACATACCGAGCAACAGCAATAGAATTGTCAGCTACATACTGAATATCCATGTTAGCATTCCACATGGATAAAATGACTGGGTTGTAGTCATTTATATATTTTGACTCTTCTTTTCTTCTTAGGTTGTAGGTATTTTTCGGAGATTTTCTTGTAATGGTATGTCGCACAGCTGACATAAAACTGTTTACTCTTCCTTTTGAAAGAACAGGTCATGGAAATCCAAATTGACATTTTGTGTAGAATTTATCTTTATTCTTGTACTTTCGTCGACAGTATTTTCCACACCGATGACTTTGGAAACATAAAACTTGCTCTTTTAAGTTTTTTTCTTCTGTGCTTTTAGGTATAGCACATGTTGCATATTCTTCAATGAAAGATAAAACTGCATCATCAGAATCTGTTCCAAATTTTGGGGCATCCTTGATCCACAACAGCATATGAATATGAGGAGCACCTCTTGCTTGGTACTCTTTTCTCCAAAAGAAATCCACAACTTCTCCAAGAGGTGGATTTTTTTTATTGCAGATGAAGGATATCTGCAAACATTAACCGGATCCAATGAGCACAATTCTCCTGCTGTCTTGTATTGGATGTTTTCAATATTTGAATTAGCCTCTCGAAGAAAATCCAGTAAATCATCCCAAGCGTACTCAGCACAGCTTAGGGTAAGGAACCATGTAGGAGTTCCTAAATTCCGTAACATACATTTCAATTCTCCATGGCGTCGGTACCAATATTCATTAGTTCCACGCTGACAAGCCATCAGATTAATCAATTGAGATTCCAAATGATCATCTCGCTGTTGCACTTTGTTCATAAAATCCTTTGCAGACACATTATGTAGATGTACTCCAGTTTTTAAAATTTGATTTACTGCATAAGATAGTGCAGACAAGTCACTTTCAGATAAAAGATGGAACAATAAGGAATACTTTGACGAAATCTTGGATCTTCTGCATATAATCTTGTAGTCCGATACTCAGAAGCAGGAATCTGTACTGGACGTTCATCATATCGTCCACCTTTTCCTGTAGGAAACAGCTGGGGAAAACAAAGAGCTTCCAAGCTCTCCTCCCATACACTCACGGGAGTTCCTTTTGCTTTTTTCATCTGAAACAGATCAATAGTGTTTCCCATAACTTCTTTAGAATGAAGAGGATGTATGCTGAAATGTTCATACATTTCTTCTTCTTTTGACTTATCCACTTTTTCAATTTGCCCAGTTGGTATTCCTGTGTCTGCTAGTAAAACTTCTTCATCTTCATCCATATAAATTGATTCATAGTACTTATTATTTCTTTTCAAATATAAATTTGCTCTTTGTACTTTTCGCACATCTACTAGCTCCTGCCAAATTTTCTTATTCTTTGTAGGTACACCATTAACCAGAATAACTAATGGTTCAGTTTCCAAACTATCTGCATTAATTGTGTCAATATTTTTTTTCAAATCTAATGGCAAATAGACAACTCTTCCTTTTAAACCTCTTTGTAAATCTGAAGGAGGTAATTTACCTGTTTTGGGCTCCTTACGAACTATAGTCTGAGACGGATGTACACATTGAATGAGTATAGACTCATACGTATTTAAATCACTAAGTTCTGCAGGAATATCAACCAATTCTAAATTATTATGTACAGTTCTAGCTGGCATTTTACTTTCTTCTAACTTGTTATAACAGTATTTACAAATACGCCGATCTTCACCCAAATCAAAACAATTTTCCAGAAACAAATATGTAGCAAAATCCTTCCACTCATAACTATTTTCTTTTTCACTTTGTTTATAGAGATCAACATTCCTTGTTTGAGTTTTATAATGGCTTCTCCGGCAACAAATACAAGTAATATTTGGTCTTTCATTAGAGATGATAGTACATTTTGTCATTTGATCTTCAAAATTTTTACTAACAGTGGGTTCAACATTCTCTTCCACATTTTCTTCAATAACTGTGTCATTTCCTGCACTTTCTTGTTCTGGACCAAAGTAACAAAACTGAATATCATCAGTAACCTTATCGACATCTGATACAGATCCACGCAACAGAGCACTATTCAACTCATTTAACTTTAGTGCTGGACTTTTAGCAAAATACAATCTTCTCACAAACTTTCTCATTTCAGTATGATGTACTGCCAGCATCCTAAAATGGTGAAAAACACTTTGACAAACTTTCCTAGAAAGACAAGCCAGAGAATGTCCTTGCAAACCAGTATTCTTTCTCACTTTGCATGGATCTAGTCTTTGAAGCACCTTAATCTTCTGTTTAACACTTTTTTACTATATTCTCTTAGAAAGTCTCGTAATTTATCAATAGATTCTTGTCGTACAGTACAAATACTACTACAATTCCAAGCGTACACTGGGGCTTTAGGACGTTTCCCCATAACCTCATCAGCTAACACTTCTTCCTCATTTCTTGGAACCATTTTCTCATTTTCCATTACACAACCATCTTTAACTTCATAAGTTCGACCACTGGTGTCAGCTGCATGCAGCAAACTATTACTTTGAAGATAACGCTCTTCATTAAAAAATGTTTCAGTACTTGAACTATGCTTCCATTCTCCTAAGAACACATTACAAAAGTTATTTTTTTTCACTACTCTTTTCCTTTTGCTTTTTGACTTCATTACATTGACTATTTTATCTAATGTACGGATCCTGTTCAAAATTAAAATGAATAGTTTTCTCTTTAATTCCAAAGCCTTTGCAACAATTGATTCAATATGTTTCTTTTTCTTATAAAATATTGCTTTCTTCCTATATTTTTTCACATCCTTTAGCAAATTGAACACCACTCTTCTCTGAAACATTTTTTTACGAATGTTTTGAAATTCTGTTTTTCTTTTTAAGTCATTCTTTCTTGCTTCTGATTGTACATTAGCATTTAGTATTTTCTTTCTATTGTCTTGTTGTTTTCTTCTTGAAACACTATTTGCAGTGGATATATTTTGTACATTCTTTCTATGTTTGAGGATATTTTAAAAAAAATCCTTAGTCTGCTTACCAGAAGACTTTTTCTTTTTTCCAACATGAGGTTCTTCAACTAATTTTTGTTGTCCAGTTGTCTTCAAATATAGATGTTGTTGCTGTTCTTTTCTCTTTCTTGATTTTATAGGCATGTTTAATTTATCTCAGTGTTGTTCATCAATACCTAAAGGAAACTAAAAAAAACATACCTTTATGTAATTTAAATATATTACTATATTTTTTTTGAGCTTTTCAAATCCTATTATATGTGCTGCCCCTTTCCTACGAGTGCAAGTCTTACAGAACAAGAGCAACACAAATTAAATCTCTGCCAACAATTCCTGTGTGCAGACAGACTCATGGTGTGATTCTAGGCAGAAAACGATATTTGATTGGCAATTTCAAAGCACATTTACTACTGTGGTAGAGCAAGTGATAATTACAGTAACAGCCTGACACATTTTCCTTATAGTTTAGAGAGGCAGAAAAGAGCACATGTCCTAACAGCTACTTGAGACCATGAGCATGTGGAACCTGGGTGAGTGATTAGACTAGAGCAAAGGAAATGAGCCTTGGAGATGTTGAATGTGTTAGCGTTACACACTGCTATCTGAATACCACATAGTGCTGAATAGTAAGCATGGGAATGCAGGAGAAGCAGCTGCCTGTGTGCTAAGAGTGTGTTTCTGGAGATTGTGTATTGTCAGGTGCAAGAGAGATCTGCATGGGCGCTTGCACAACTACATGAAGACTGCAGAGATGTATGAAAGAGCACATGTGGTAAGGGTTAATTTGGCTTATGAACATGTAGGAACTACCTCACTCATTACAGTACTGCAGGGAAAATCTACCCTGTTGTTTTCAAATGTGTTAGCATTTGCCTCTCATCTGTGAGATGGTGATGTGTGCTGCATGCTAACCATCACAGTTCAAAAAAACAAGCTGCCCCTTTCCTACGAGTGCAAGTCTTACAGAACAAGAGCAACACAAATTAAATCTCTGACAACAATTCCTGTGTGCACACAGACTCATGGTGTGATTCTAGGCAGAAAACGATATTTGATTGGCAATTTCAAAGCACATTTACTACTGTGGTAGAGCAAGTGATAATTACTGTAACAGCCTGACACATTTTCCTTATAGTTTAGAGAGGCAGAAAAGAGCACATGTCCTAACAGCTACTTGAAACCATGAGCATGTGGAACCTGGGTGAGTGATTAGACTAGATCAAAGGAAATGAGCCTTGAAGATGTTGAATGTGTTAGCGTTACATACTGCTATCTGAAATACCACACAGTGCTGAATAGTAAGCATGGGAGTGCAGGAGACGCAGCTGGCTCTGCGCTAAGAGTGTGTTTCTGGAGACTGTGTATTGTCAGGTGCAAGAGAGATCTGCATGGACGCTTGCACAACTGCATGAAGACTGCAGAGATGTATGTAAGATCACCTGTGGTAAGGTTTAATTGGAGTTTTGAACATGTAGGAACTAGCTCACCCATTGCAGGAGTGGAAGGAAAATCTACCCTGTTGTTTTCAAATGTGTTAGCATTTGCCTCTCATCTGTGGGATAGTGATTTGTGCTGAATGCTAACCATCACAGTTCAAGCAAACAAGCTGCCCCTTTCCTACGAGTGCAAGTCTTACAGAACAAGAGCAACACAAATTAAATCTCTGACAACAATTCCTGTGTGCACACAGACTCATGGTGTGATTCTAGGCAGAAAACAATATTTGATTGGCAATTTCAAAGCACATTTACTACTGTGGTAGAGCAAGTGATAATTACTGTAACAGCCTGACACATGTTCCTTATAGTTTACAGAGGCAGAAAAGAGCACATGTCCTAACAGCTACTTGAGACCATGAGCATGTGGAACCTGGGCGAGTGATTAGACTAGAGCAAAGGAAATGAGCCTTGGTGATGTTGAATGTGTTAGCGTTACACACTGCTATCTGAAATACCACACAGTGCTGAATAGTAAGCATGGGAGTGCAGGAGAAACAGCTGCCTGTGTGCTCAGAGTGTGTTTCTGGAGACTGTGTATTGTCAGGTGCAAGAGAGATCTGCATGGACGCTTGCACAAGTGCATGAAGACTGCAGAGATGTATGTAAGATCACCTGTGGTAAGGGTTAATTGGAGTTTTGAACATGTAGGAACTACCTCACCCATTGCAGGAGTGGAAGGAAAATCTACCCTGTTGTTTTCAAATGTGTTAGCATTTGCCTCTCATCTGTCGGATAGTGATTTGTGCTGAATGCTAACCATCACAGTTCAAGCAAACAAGCTGCCCCTTTCCAACAAGTGCAAGTCTTACAGAACAAGAGCAACACAAATTAAATCTCTTACAACAATTCCTGTGTGCACACAGACTCATGGTGTGATTCTAGGCAGAAAACGATATTTGATTGGCAATTTCAAAGCACATTTACTACTGTGGTAGAGCAAGTGATAATTACTGTAACAGCCTTACACATTTTCCTTATAGTTTAGAGAGGCAGAAAAAGAGGACATGTCCTAACAGCTACTTGAGACCATGAGCATGTGGAACCCGGGTGAGTGATTAGACTAGAGCAAAGGAAATGAGCCTTGGTGATGTTGAATGTGTTAGCGTTACACACTGCTATCTGAAATACCACACAGTGCTGAATAGTAAGCATGGGAGTGCAGGAGAAACAGCTGCCTGTGTGTTAAGAGTGTGTTTCTGGAGACTGTGTATTGTCAGGTGCAAGAGAGATCTGCATGGACGCTTGCACAAGTGCATGAAGACTGCAGAAATGTATGTAAGATCACCTGTGGTAAGGGTTAATTGGAGTTTTGAACATGTAGGAACTACCTCACCCATTGCAGGAGTGGAAGGAAAATCTACCCTGTTGTTTTCAAATGTGTTAGCATTTACCTCTCATCTGTGGGATAGTGATTTGTGCTGAATGCTAACCATCACAGTTCAAGCAAACAAGCTGCCCCTTTCCTACGAGTGCAAGTCTTACAGAACAAGAGCAACACAAATTACATCTCTGACAACAATTCCTGTGTGCAGACAGACTCATGGTGTGATTCTAGGCAGAAAACGATATTTGATTGGCAATTTCAAAGCACATTTACTACTGTGGTAGAGCAAGTGATAATTACTGTAACAGCCTGACACATTTTCCTTATAGTTTAGAGAGGCAGAAAAGAGCACATGTCTTAACAGCTACTTGAGACCATGAGCATGATGTGGAACCTGGGCGAGTGATTAGATTAGAGCAAAGGAAATGAGCCTTGGTGATGTTGAATGTGTTAGCGTTACACACTGCTATCTGAAATACCACACAGTGCTGAATAGTAAGCATGGGAGTGCAGGAGAAACAGCTGCCTGTGTGCTGTCGGTGTGTTTCTGGAGACTGTGTAATGTCAGGTGCAAGAGAGATCTGCATGGACGCTTGCACAAGTGCATGAAGACTGCAGAGATGTATGTAAGATCAACTGTGGTAAGGGTTAATTGGAGTTTTCAACATGTAGGAACTACCTCACCCATTGCAGGAGTGGAAGGAAAATCTACCCTGTTGTTTTCAAATGTCTTAGCATTTGCCTCTCATCTGTGGGATAGTGATTTGTGCTGAATGCTAACCATCACAGTTCAAGCAAACAAGCTGCCCCTTTCCTACGAGTGCAAGTCTTACAGAACAAGAGCAACACAAATTAAATCTCTGACAACAATTCCTGTGTGCACACGGACTCATGGTGTGATTCTAGGCAGAAAACGATATTTGATTGGCAATTTCAAAGCACATTTACTACTGTGGTAGAGCAAGTGATAATTACAGTAACAGCCTGACACATTTTCCTTATAGTTTAGAGAGGCAGAAAAGAGGACATGTCCTAACAGCTACTTGAGACCATGAGCATGTGGAACCCGGGTGAGTGATTAGACTAGAGCAAAGGAAATGAGCCTTGGTGATGTTGAATGTGTTAGCGTTACACACTGCTATCTGAAATACCACACAGTGCTGAATAGTAAGCATGGGAGTGCAGGAGAAACAGCTGCCTGTGTGTTAAGAGTGTGTTTCTGGAGACTGTGTATTGTCAGGTGCAAGAGAGATCTGCATGGACGCTTGCACAAGTGCATGAAGACTGCAGAGATGTATGTAAGATCACCTGTGGTAAGGGTTAATTGGAGTTTTCAACATGTAGGAACTACCTCACCCATTGCAGGAGTGGAAGGAAAATCTACCCTGTTGTTTTCAAATGTGTTAGCATTTGCCTCTCATCTGTGGGATAGTGAGTTGTGCTGAAAGCTAACCATCACAGTTCAAGCAAACAAGCTGCCCCTTTCCTATGAGTGCAAGTCTTACAGAACAAGAGCAACACAAATGAAATCTCTGACAACAATTCCTGTGTGCACACAGACTCATGGTGTGATTCTAGGCAGAAAACGATATTTGATTGGCAATTTCAAAGCACATTTACTACTGTGGTAGAGCAAGTGATAATTACTGTAACAAACAGCCTGACACATTTTCCTTATAGTTTAGAGAGGCAGAAAAGAGCACATGTCCTAACAGCTACTTGAGACCATGAGCATGTGGAACCTGGGTGAGTGATTAGACTAGAGCAAAGGAAATGAGCCTTGGTGATGTTGAATGTGTTAGCGTTACACACTGCTATCTGAAATACCACACAGTGCTGAATAGTAAGCTTGGGAGTGCAGGAGAAACAGCTGCCTGTGTGTTAAGAGTGTGTTTCTGGAGACTGTGTATTGTCAGGTGCAAGAGAGATCTGCATGGACGCTTGCACAACTGCATGAAGACTGCAGAGATGTATGTAAGAGCACATGTGGTAAGGGTTAATTGGGCTTATGAACATGTAGGAACTACCTCACCCATTGCAGGAGTGGAAGGAAAATCTACCCTGTTGTTTTCAAATGTGTTAGCATTTGCCTCTCATCTGTGAGATGGTGATTTTTGCTGAATGCTAACCATCACAGTTCAAGAAAACAAGCTGCCCCTTTCCTACGAGTGCAAGTCTTACAGAACAAGAGCAACACAAATTAAATCTCTGACAACAATTCCTGTGTGCACACAGACTCATGGTGTGATTCTAGGCAGAAAACGATATTTGACTGGCAATTTCAAAGCACATTTACTACTGTGGTAGAGCAAGTGATAATTACTGTAACAGCCTGACACATTTTCCTTATAGTTTAGAGAGGCAGAAAAAGAGGACATGTCCTAACAGCTACTTGAGACCATGAGCATGTGGAACCCGGGTGAGTGATTAGACTAGAGCAAAGGAAATGAGCCTTGGTGATGTTGAATGTGTTAGCGTTACACACTGCTATCTGAAATACCACACAGTGCTGAATAGTAAGCATGGGAGTGCAGGAGAAACAGCTGCCTGTGTGTTAAGAGTGTGTTTCTGGAGACTGTGTATTGTCAGGTGCAAGAGAGATCTGCATGGACGCTTACACAAGTGCATGAAGACTACAGAGATGTATGTAAGATCACCTGTGGTAAGGGTTAATTGGAGTTTTGAACATGTAGGAACTACCTCACCCATTGCAGGAGTGGAAGGAAAATCTACCCTGTTGTTTTCAAATGTGTTAGCATTTGCCTCTCATCTGTGGGATAGTGATTTGTGCTGAATGCTAACCATCACAGTTCAAGCAAACAAGCTGCCCCTTTCCTACGAATGCAAGTCTTACAGAACAAGAGCAACACAAATTAAATCTCTGACAACAATTCCTGTGTGCACACAGACTCATGATGTGATTCTAGGCACAAAACAGTATTCCTGGGTGATACCAGTACACCTTAACTTACAGTGAAGACATACTCCATAATATCTTACAAGTTCAAGGCAGTTAAATATCTTCCAAAACATAAAATGTAAAACACAACTTTAAAAGAAGAAACAACTTTCTATTATTTATATCAAAATACACCACATACATCCCCTCTCAAATTCATAACTCACCTTTAAAAGTAGTTAGTTGAGAAAGAAATGTGCCACTCACACAGCAGATTATCAGAGCCAGAATCTCTGAGCTGTACTCCTCTCACCAGAACCACTAAATGGCAAAATGTCCCTCTCTTTTTTCACACATATACATGTTAACTTCAAATCACATTGCTTTCCACATTTTTTTAAAATGGAAACACACATTTCTATTGGTTGCAAATTTCAACCCTTTCCAAATGATTCCTACCCCCAACATGACTTCTGCCTGCTACCATAGCAACAGATCATGGAACACTGAAGTGAGCAGAGAGGTCAGAAGTTCAGCACACAATGTTTCTAATCCAAAGAGCAAGAGTGCTTGACTTTTCAAACCTAACAGCATATCCAAAGTAATCTTCTGTGGGAACACATTTTTCTGAACCAATACAAAACATGCTTTTAAAAATTTAAACATACAGCCTAGTTTTTAGTGTTGAATGGTCTGAAACAGCCAATGAGTTCTTTTTATTAAAAAAAAGTATGTAAGCCTCCATTTTACAACTATCTTTCTTTTCATATTGCCATTCTACTGAAAGACACCTTCTGAGTGCATCCAGATCGCCTTGAAAAATGTTCACAGTGTGGATTGTAGGTCATAGCTATGTGTACTGGAGTGAAAAGTATGCAGAAAAAAGAGGTATTGTGAAAGACCTTGCTTTGCCAAATGTAGACATTAAATGGATTGGTCAGAGAGGGTTAAAGTGGCACCAATTAATGCCTTTGGTGAAATCCTCTGTACATCTCCCACAGCCTGACCTTATAATTGTGCACTCTGGTGGAAATGACCTAGGCACTTTAACTGGGGTAGGTCTGGAAATGCTTGTTAAGGACACCTTTGTGCAATTGATGTCACTTTTTCCACAAACTACCTTTGTATATTCTAATATATGCCAAAGGCAAAAGTGGAAGTGGTCCAACCAATATTGCCCGCAGATTGAGAAAGCAAAAAAGCACGTTAATACGTCTGTTTCTGCTTTCCTCAGAGACTATGGTATGGGTTCTATATACCACAACAACTTGCGTTACAACATGCAAGGCATTTATAAAGGAGACAGTGTACATATCACAGATGAAGGGAACAGAGTCTTCCTCTTGAACTTTAGACTCTGCATCGGTACTTACTTGTAGGTACAAAAAAACCTCAATGAATACAACGGCTCTCTTTAGAGCCAACCAACATCTAAACACTTAAACTTGATTTTTAACTCTATTTTTTTTATGAATTTTTTGCCGCCGTGCGCGCACCGCGCAATATTTATAATTTTTTTGGGGACCTTAGGGGTCTTTCATGGTCCCCCTGAGAAGGCCTAGGGGGTCAGGGACTCTCTACCCTGCCCCCTTTTCACGTTCTCCACTTGTCTTTTTAGCTCTCTTCTGCCTCTAAAACTCAAAATGGCGGCTGGGGGGTGCGCGCACCGTGCGCACACCCCGCAATTTTTTGAAAAAAAAGAAAATGTTTTTTTCACACTTCGGGGTCCTTCAGGGACCCCCTGACAAAGGCTAGGGGGTCAGGAACTCTCTACCCTGCCCCCTTTTCACGTTCTCCACCTTTCTTTTTCACTGTCACACACAAAATGGCGTCCGACACTTCCTGATTTCCACCAATTGGAATGTTGACTGACATCTAACCACCAATCAGAATTACGCTCGTGGACATTTGGTGCGCGCCCCGTGCGAGCACCGTGCGCGCATATAGATATTTAGGTACTTTTAACTGTAATTTTCTCAGGAACAGATTGACACCATATATGCAAAAGGCACATGCTTGACCTGAGGACTACCTCTTTGCCAAATTTCAAGTAATTCTGTTCAGCCGTTCAGCCCCCGATTGACGAATCACCCCGAGACTTTCAGGGTAGGAGCTGAGCGGAGCGCCCCATTAGTTTTGAAAATTTAACGAAGATAAGTCAACCAGCACCAACGTTATTCAAAATGGAATTTTCAGGTTTCCTATGGGAACTCGGTCCTAACTATAACTATCTAATGGCAACCGCCAGTAGATAATATATATATTGCTCCCCAAACTCCATAAGGATCCCATTGATCCTCCTGGACGTCCCATAGTCTCTTCTAGAGGGAGTGTATCTGAACATATATCCAAGTATGTGGATCATTTCCTCAGGGATAATGTCATCCGTCTTCCCAGTTACATCAGGGACACCAAAGATTTTCTCAACAAAATTAACGGTCTAGAATGGGATGATGAGTTCCTTCTGATCACTTTAGATGTACAATCTTTGTACACTATTATTGATCACCAACAAGGATTAGAAGCCTGTGAACATTTCCTCAAAACTAGACCTGCTCGTTTTAGAGAACACAACAAGATGATATTGGAAATGATTAAGTATTGTCTTTCCAATAACATCTTTCTTTTTAATGGTGTCCTGTACCGACAGACTGTCGGTACTGCGATGGGTTCGTGCTTCGCTCCTAGTTTTGCGAACCTCTTTATGGGGCACTGGGAGGAAGACATTTTCACCAACCCGGACTGGAAAGCTGATCTTGAGCATGTCATCATCTGGATGCGGTATATTGACGACCTGTTCATTGTGTGGAAAGGCGGTGAACAGGAGGCGATCCGGTTCATTGACAGGCTCAATATCAACAACAAAAACATTGTCCTAACCAGCAATATTAGCAGAGAACATGATGAATATCTTGATGTCAGTTTGGACATTATGAACAATAAAATACAAACCACTCTCTTTAGGAAAAGCACAGCTGAGAACAGTGTCCTGCATGCCCTTAGCAGCCACCCCGAGACACTCAAATGGAGTATACCCTACGGGGAGCTGCTGAGGGCAAGGAGGAACTGCAATACTGAGGAGGCCTACCAACTGGAGAGTAATGAAATGCTGGCTCGATTCAAATTCAGAGGGTATCCCAATTGGGTGTTACACAAAGCCACAAAGAGAGCAGATGCGGTGCCCAGATCCCTCACTATAACCGACAAAGTAATTGAATCCCCTGACAACAATGATGACAATACCCGATTGATCTTGACCTATAATGCAGATTCCAATAGCATTCGTAAAATCTTTGCAAAAAATTGGGACATTCTTAAATGCGATAATACGATTGGTGAGCTCATTTCGGATAGGCCCAGTATAACTTACAGGAAAGGTAGAAACATCAGGGACATGTTGGTCCGCAGTGATGTTACCATCTATCCGCACAGACATGAACATGGTCTGAAGGGATTCTTTCCCTGCGGGCATTGCAAAGCATGCAAAAACAGCATTTTTATCAAAAGTATCTTATACAATGGTGTCACTGAAGAAATTGGTCAATTCCTCACCTGCAGCACCACCTTCGTCATTTATGTAATTAAGTGCCCATGCAAACTCTGGTACATAGGAAGTACCACACTTTTGGCCAAGAAACGAGTTTTAGAACATTATCGGGCTATCACACATAATGATGTGAAGTATCCAGTGGCACGTCACTTTAGGGACAAACATTTCTTTATTCCTGAACAGATCACTACCAATCCCAAGGGTGGAAATAGAGTGCTCAAATTGAGAGGGAGTCCAAGTACATTGTGGACTTCCAGACCAAGGTGCCAGGTGGTTTGAATCAGAATGATGAATTGGCAATCCATCTCAGAGAATGTTAGTTGTCACTTGATCTCTCTCCTCATTTACAGTCTCCTAGTTGGAAAATGGTTTTATGATAATTTGTGATACATGTATGTTTTAACGTGTGATGTATGATTCTTCCTCTCCTTATTTGGTAGATCTGTGCAGTTGTGATTTTGTGCAATGACTTCAACTTGTTCTTAGTTGCACATGTCTTATATATTTTTTCTTTTCTTTTATTTCCAGGATGAAAGGAAGGGTCCCAGACACTTGCACGTACACATCACGGGCAACCTACCCTTTTCCCCTCATCTTCACTTAGCACCATGACTGGTCGGCTTCTGTGAGCACGTATGGTTTTGGACTTGTAGATAACAAATGATTACATTATGGGCACTGGCCACCTATTTTGACGTTGGTTATCAAGTCGCATATGACCTGCACATGTCAGTTGCATACACTAGAGGCGCAAGCATGTGCATAGTGGGCTAATTTAGCTCTTTAGATTACAAGAACTATGAACACTTGTTCATCAGAGCTAGTAAGACTTCGTTATAGGGGCACTTGTCCATCTCTTGCTATAGTAACACGAGTGCTGATTATGCACTCTGTGCAAACACCAATTCATTTATATTACAACGAATGCTATTTTAGCGTTTTGTCGCTCAATTGTGTTTATCGACATGTAACCAGTTAGCAGGTCACAACATTTTCACTGACAACCACAATGTGGCCAGCATCATTTGAGTTTGTTCACTCTTTGATTAATGCGGACACTATGTATTTTCACTTTTACATGCATAACAATATTGTTTGTATCTGTTATGATTCACAGTCATTTAAAGTTTATTCTGAAAACGTTATTACATTATGCTAATCATTTTGCATGTTACTTTACTGTGGAAACATACCATTCTAAGATGTCTGCCGTCAAAGTTACAGAACGACAATGGTTGTCCTTTGTTTATGCTTACAGCTAGAAGCTTTATCAGTCATGGTTTGTGGTGCACTGTCTGATTACGTGAACAAGGCTTCTCTGCAAGCTGAAACGCGTTGTAATTAAACACCCTTGAATCTCCGAAGTGTCAGTGATTCGTATTACTGAGAGCGCACGACTAGCAATTCTTGTGACTGGATCTTACTACCGGCGTGCTCCGCCGGTGTGTGCGCCACCTTCCTTGGGTCCGCGACCGTCGGAAGGAGCGACTTTGTTGGATTATATATATATATATATATATATATATATATATATATATATATATATATATATATATATATATATATATATATATATATATATATATATATATATATATGTATATCACCTACTGGCAGTTGCCAGTAAGTAGTTATAGTTAGGACCTATTTTCCATAGGAAATCCGCAACATTCTATTTGGAATAACGTTGGCGCCGATTGACGAATCTTCGCGAAATTTTGCAAACTTTTGGCCAGCTCCGGTTCGCTCCTATCCTGAAAATTTCACGGTGATTCGTCAAGCGGGGGCTGAGAAAAAAGGGGGGTTCCAAAACGCGTTTTCCCCATGCATTTTCCCACAGGACCTGTTGACGCAGCTACAGCCCGAACTGCAGAACGGAAATACACCAAATTTGACAAAGAGGTAGTCCTCAGTTCAGACTCGTGCCTTTTGCTTAAATGGTGTAAATCCGTTCAGTAGTTCCTGAGAATATTAGAGTTAAAAAGATAGATATATCTGGTTACCAATTTATTCCAATCAAGATGGCTTCAGGTGTGCCATACTTTTGTCATAAGTAAGACAGTAGGCGCTCTAGTTGTTCTTAAGAACACTCTGGGACATTCTGTCATTGGGCTATACTTGGGTTACATCTGGGTGATATTTGTGCTACATTTGGGCTCTTTTGTCTCTGGTGGCCATTTTGGGAGACTTATTTGTTATGATGTTTCCTAATTTCCTCATTTACTACAGTCTCCTCAGTAGGAAATACTTTCAGTTTTTTACTTTGGTTCCATCAAGAAGGCATTCAGATGTGTCACACATTTGTCATAAATTCAGAATGTTAGCACTCTAGTTGCTTATTAGATCACTGTAGTAAAGCTACTGCTCACCAGGGAAGTCTGCTGCTGGTATTGAAAGTGCATGTTTCAGTCTGCATGTCAGAATTTTTTAATGACATAGAAGAGGATTTGAGAAGTCACTCAAAATGTGCCCTAATTTTTCTTTCTGCAGCACGAATCATACTTTCTATGGCAAAATGAACCCCCCTCATTTTATTCCTTTTTAAATTAAATGTTTTAAGAGTTACCACTTTATTCCAACCAAGATGGCTTCAGGTGTGCCATACGTTTGTCATAAGTAGGACTGTTAGTGCTCTAGTTGTTCTTTAGAACACTCTGGGAAGCTGCAGTAGAACACAAAGGAATCAACTGACAGTCTCTGCCCTTGTTTGATGTACATGTTTTACTGAGAATGTCAGACTTCATTCTCACATGACTGAGAAAGATAAAGTGAATTTACAGAAAATATGCTCTCAGTTTAGCTTAAAGATCACCTTCCAAACCTCTGTGGGAAAAGCATGAGAAAATAGTTTTATCTCAAACATGATTCATGATATCACAGCAGAAGGCTTTTTCACATGGTAAAATCACCTTAGAACACACCACAATTCCTAAAATGAGTATGGTACCATCAACAAATGATTTATAATGTAACTAAAGTCTTAAAACCTTCTATTAACTGCAATGCTTTTTAATGAGGTGCTATCATGTATATTGGTCCCAAGATGGCTGCCAACACTTCTGGGATGAAGTGCTGACAGCCAATCAGATCTCACGATGAGATGTGTGGTTAGGCTCCGCCCAGATATACATGTGATTTTACTTTTGATTTTCTCAGGAACTACTGAACAGATTTACACCATTTAAGCAAAAGGCACGAGTCTGAACTGAGGACTACCTCTTTGCCAAATTTGGTGTAAATCCGTTCAGCACTTCGGGCTGTAGCTGCGTCAACAGGTCCTATGGGAAAATGCATGGGGAAAACGCGTTTTGGGACCCCCCTTTTTTCTCGGCCCCCGCTGGACAAATCACCGTGAAATTTTCAGTATAGGAGCGGACCGGAGCTGGCCAAAAGTTTGGAAACTTTCGCGAAGATTCATCAATCAACGCCAACGTTATTCCAAATAGAATGTTGCGGATTTCCTATGGAAAATAGGTCCTAACTATAACTACCTACTGGCGACTGCCAGTAGGTAATATATATCTTTAGTCTTTGTTTCCTCACAGTCCCCTCACATGGGAAAAACGAATGCGAACTCCAATTCCTAGTGCAAAGTAGTTTATTCAGCGCTTACGCTGCCATGACGTGTTTTGGCCTCTACAGGCCTTGATCACATGACGCGACTGCAGAGTAAATTACCATACTTAAAGTGACGAGTGCATACACATGTGGTACAAAACCAGCATAGAAAGAGAAGGCATACCTTTGCAAGCATTTGCTTCATTTTTGCACAGAAAAAATATATTTCGATTTTCAATGCAAAACCACCACTGATAATACAAGAATTTAAGATATCAGTTAAGAACAGTTATTTGCAATAATATATCCATTGCATGTTGAATAATATTTCCAAAACATCTGAGGACTTATTTAATAATACCTGTGCCTCATTGATTTGAATTCCACTTTAGCTGGTAACTTTAACCACACGTGATATAGCCCAAATTGGCCTGCTCACATTCCTTCTCTTTATTAAATATGTATTTTAGAGTGCCTTAGTGCAGTAAAAACATAAAGTGCCACCCTAATGAACATCCAAAATATATATATGCTGTCTTGCACAGCAATTTTCTCCTACGTTTTCCAAAGAAAATTCAATTTTGTGACATTTTGGCTATTTTCTCAGTTTCCTCCAAGAGAACAAACAAATACTGCATATCTTTAGAATGCCCCACATGCAGGGAAAAAAAGACTTATGTTTGGCTTGGGTACCGTTTCTGGAAAACAGTTATTAAGCCTTAACCACAAAGTACCCCAAACATCAAAAAAGACACAGCACTGGAGTGGGAAAACCTCAGCAGCTAGGGAATTTAACAACTTTTGGGAATTCACCAATTTTGTTTGGAATCTGCATGCAAAGCTGTGCCTTGCACAGATCTCCATGTAGATTCATTGGGAAATCGCAGAAACTCCAAATTTAAAATCTATTCTCATTGAAACACTTTACCCTGTGTAAACGCACATTTTCTCTTTCATTTTTCTCTGCCATTAAAATATATGTTTTTGATGAAGAAACTCATGTACCTTACATTCCCACCAAATTTGGCAGTGATCCATTCACCTTTCCACTCTGAAAACATATTTATGCCATCACTTGATAGGAGTAAAAATTTGACCCATTCCCAGGTGGAAATGCGCCTGAAAGGAGTTTGTGAATGCAACCAAAAATATTACTTCCAATGCAAACCACAACGTAGAACACACATCAAAACCCACATTCTCATCCCTTGAGTGGAATTTATGGATGCAAAGAATACTTCGCTTGTGGCAGAGTTATCCGCATCCACAAAAGGGCATATCCCTAATACGAATACCTTTAATTCTGGAGTGGCATAATTGAGTTAAATTCAGTTCTCTTGACATTATCTTTACACATTTATTTAGCTTTGTAAATAGGCCCCTTGGTCCATCTCAATTAATACAAGTGGACTAAATTACTATATTTTTAAATCCCCTTTTCCTCGTCCTGTGACTTACCAATACTTTTCTCGTTGAGGTATGTAAAGGTGGCAGTTAGTGGCATAAAAAAACTTAGGTTCCTGTATTGTTCTGTGTCTTGTGGTAGGATATCCTCCTCAAATGACCATATACATTTTCATTTACTACAACGAGAAAGGTTTCCCAGCATATAATGTCAGTTTCCTATTTAAAATATGTGAGATCTAAAATAAATATGTATCTGTGTTGTCATTAATAATGCAGTTATTAGGGAAATCAAGCAATGTCAATTGTTGTGATGTCATCAGGATTAAGATCATTTGAGATCATTTCATTTTACAATCCAAGGTCCAAGATTATGTAATGTTACTTCCTGTGATGTCACTGAGGTCAAAGGGTGTATGATCTCACTTCTGCCACCTGTGGTATTTTGATGAATTGACGTCCACGGCCATGGGACAACCTAGCAGGGCAGGGGAGCCTTTGATCTACGACAGAAGAAGCAGAATGGGGAATCCCTATGAATTGCTCACTAAAACATGTATGACCAATGATAACCCAGATTCCATTTTGCATTCTTGAGATTGTAGTTTTATTTGTTCTATGTTCTCGTGTAACAGAATGCAAAGAAAGATGAGATTGGGTGAGCTACAAATGCCTTGCAATTTAAAATGACAAACGAAATTCTGCATTGGGAAATGGATTAGTGAAAGGTGGGTAATTTCTGTGCAGGATAGACTTTTTGCTGAGGATAAGAAGAGCTATAATACAGAGACGTGGGCTTGTGAGGATGGTGAGACTGCAAGACAGGAAGGGGAAATAAAACAACTCCAAATGCAAAGACAGCTAAAAAAAGGAAGCACAGGTAGAAAATGTGGGAATTTTATTAAATGTTCTGCTTCTCGGGCCCTCACTATAGGTGCATTCTTAATTCTCATGAGGGCAGTCACAACAGATACCAGCCAATCTAAGTTAGAAAAATTGTGGGGACACTGAGGACTGGTTTGGTTTCACACGGGGTGAACTTCAGGGAGAAATTTGAAATTACATGTATGAGTTGGGGCGAATTGGAGCCAGAATGCATATGTAATTCTTCATTTCTAATGGGGCCACCAAAGTCCCACATAAAATCCACCAGTAACTAATTCACTGGAGTCACCAGTACTCTGTTATAGTAAGTAACTCCTGGAAGGAGTTACATGGAGGATTGCCCGGCGGCTTTGAATGAGGTCCTAGGAGTTTTTCACATTAACAGCATTTATCTAAAGAAAGCACTGATAATATATTGAGTCTGATGTAAAGAGTATACCACTGATTAACATAAAAGACTAGGTATATGAAACACGTGGAGGCATACATGAGTTGCATCAGTAAGTTTAATACATTAGAAGCAGTGGCAGCAAAAGCATCGTTAGAATGGGAATCAGGTGCAGGTATACTGAGAGAATGTTGAAGGTTTGAGTGAGATGTTTTCTTTTTCAGGATAACAGCAGCGTAAAGTGATTTCTGTTTCAGATATCCAATTTTGCATTTTCATTCACCTGGAATGGCACGTGCGAGCAGGCTTGAGTATCGATGGAGCCATTCCAGTGCGGAGAGTCTCACTTCTTACACCCACCCCCATAGTGAGAGAATCTACCATGGTCATGGTGTTGAGGAGGACAGGGATTGCAGGGATTGCATGGATCTAAGAGGGAGAAAAAGGAAACAGAGTATTAAGTTGCATCTGCTCACACATTACACACAGATTTAAAACAATGACTGTACTTTCTGAAAATGGAATCACAAAATCGGAAAAAGGGCTGCCGTTGATTTGTCCACTCCTCAGAGAGAAACAACTCTGCCTAGCACCAGCTGATTTTTAGTTGGACATCCTGATGCCTGTGTGAAGATTTTGTGTTATCTTACCGAACTCCCTCCTAATTGTGCGTTACGAGAAATATGTCAAATGTTAGGCATTTCACATCACACAAACTATCATGTGATTTTTGCTTGTTGGATCTGGTTCTCAAAAAAAAAAACATTTTCCCTGAACCTGTCACATTCTGGTATCTCGCATGACTTTTCTATGTGAGGTATGTACTTGCAGAAGAAGGTTACTCGAAAAACCAGCTAAATACATTTTGTTTAATTCGTGTAATTTTGAAAACAGTAAGCGCATTGAGCAAAAAGATTTTTTTTGCATATTTCGAACAACCCTATCCCTTCCTGGCCATATTTATAAAAAGCTTTTTTTCAAAAGCAGGATGCACGAGGTTAAATTTGTGCAGTGGGCCAAAATAACACAGAAGAGGCCTCATGCCTATTATCAGAGTTGTTTCCATGTGTGAAGTAATTGTAAAATACAATATGTGAGGCAGCAACTTGTGATTTCTCATGTCAACTTTACTGAACTGTGGTAATAACAATGAACTTCAATTCTGCACTATAGCATTAAGGGCCACCTGTACGCAGGTTTCGTTTTGCGATTACCTATCAGCGAATTTGTGCAATTCGCTATTAGGTCATCACAAACTCCTACGTACTAATGTGTCGTTGACACATTCAGCGATTCCTAAAGGGGTCACAATTGACCTACCTCATTAACATTCATGAAGTAGGCCGAAATTTACGAACCATTGGGAATTGCTAAGAATACAGGGATGGTGGTCTGCTGGGGACAGCAGACCACCATGTCTGTGTTTGCTTTTAAATAAAGCAGCATTTTTTTAAATAATGCAGCACCTTTTCCTTAAAGGAAAACGGGATGCGTTTCAAAAAGAACAATTTAAATTTTTCTTTTCATTTTTTAAGACTAGGCAGTGGTCTGTGGGACCATTAGCTGCTCTTAAAAACGTTTTTGCTTTCATTTACAAAGGGTAAGGGGTCCCATTTGCGAATGGGTCCTATTTGCGAATGGGTTACCACCAACTTTAAGTTGAGGGTAAAATGTGAATATTTTGTGACCGCATTTCGTTCATACCACTACGAGCTGCTATTAGGAAGCGATGTTCTTAACACTCCGCTTCCAAACAGTGAATTGCTAATCCAATTTGAGATTTGGTACTAGACTCCCAAATCGCAAAATAGGCCTTTGTACATAAAAAAATGCTTTTTTTCGGTTGCAAATAGTCCAATTCTGCGAATCGTGCAATTTGCATCATGAAAAAAGCTATGTACATGTGACCCTGCATGTGTTAATATAAGGTTATTGCTACATTTGCTGTAAGTAACATGTTTTACTGGGCCACATTTATCACATTTATTTTCAGCGGTGTGGAAGGAATTTTTAGTAGGACATAATGCAGATAAACACAAAGATGCTTTCTGTGGTATTTTACACTATTATATACACATCAAACCAAACAAACTAAAGGCGAGTCATTCAAGGAATAGACCATATTTGTAGATCGCATGATATCAGAAGGGACATGCAGTGTAAATTACATTAGCACATGATTAAGCAGAGGGAGCCTGCTTCAATTATAATTTCCCTTCAGTACCAAAATTAGCCTTTTCATTGTGAATAACCTGTTAAATATAAAACACTTTTCTCTCTTTTCTGCAATGAAAATGCCTACTGCATCTTAAACTGCACAAGAGTGATTAAATGGCAGTCATGTAGAGTACAGAAGTGCTTTGTGATGATATCAAAGGAGTCAGTAATATGAATTTTCCCCCAAGGTAGTAAGCATGATTTTTCGTTTAAAAGAAAATGAAAGAAAACACTGTCTCCATTTTGATGGAGCTTTTATTGCTACAGAAGTAAAATGAATAAAACGTCAGCAAAATCTCACTGAAAGTAATTGCTAATCGTGCACTGAATTAAGGGTGTCATTTAAAGATTGGTGGTACCATGTCTGCCAACTTCTCTGAGCACCACGCTTTATTTACAGTTGCTAGAACCACATAGTTTCTGATGGATGAGTTCAGCTGGCTCAGTGCTTAATCTGAGCCGGTGATTTCTGGTGCTCGGCACGGGCACAGACATGTCAACACCAGCTCTTATAACAGTCTGCCACATGGTGGCAGTGTTTGCCTAATTTAGAGAGCAGCACAACATCAGTAGGTTTTTTAATTCACTATACAATAAAATGACTAATACCTGCCGCCCAAGTTATTCTTATAGCTTTGAGGGCTTGGAATATTCTGAATTGTTGCACTTGTAGGTGTGTGATGGTTAGTAGTTGTGTTGGTACTGTCATTGGCAGTGCTGGTAGGGGTAATGGGTAGTGCAAGTGGCAGTGACCCCTGACAAGGGCCTTGCCATTTATCTTTTTAACAAATTAAGTACTGATACTGGTTCTGCCTTCGGAAGCTCTTTGCCATAAATGATTTCACTTCAGAAGCAGCAATGGAGTGCTTTGGAAAGCACACTTTAAGAAGCAGAGGCCTTCTGAAGCAGATTTTCATGTTTGTGGCAGCAGTGGCAAAAATGCCAACCGAGTTATCATGAAAAATTGGGGCGTTCGTTAAGTCATTCTCAACTAAAGGGTTCCTGCTGTGTTTGTGCTTCCACCATCCCAGCAATCAGTCAGTCTGTCCATCAAGCTTTAAATGTAGCCATAAGCATGTACAAATGCAAACTATCAATCAGGACACGGCACAGAGTACCCGACCCACTACTAGGAAGTAGAGAGTTCTGGGGGTGCAACCTTTGGCCCCTCTTATCCTGTCAGGAGCAGTTATGCCAAAAGCTAAGCTCCACAAACAGCTGAACACAGGAGGTCGGTTTCCAGCTCTCCTCAGTCAGTTTGAGATTCATCTCCACCCAGCAGTCCAAGTGCATTAAATAAAGTATGGGAACTGTGCTCATCAGTGCTATGGGGCAGGGTCAGAGGGCATCGGATAAAGCCTAAGGAGTTGCTAAAAAGAGCAAAATAGTTGGTAACTATTTTGTTGGTCTTTCACTTTCAGTTATCTGCGTATAAAATAGCACCCACCTTAAATGGAAAATACATACAAGTAAACTAATCATTGGAAAATGCACTACTTTACTTTAAGAAACCTCTATTTGATAATTGGATCACTGGAGATGTCTGTCTGTGGAGCCACAAACTGGAATGCTGGTTTGTGCAGGTATATTTTTAGTGCTACAAGGTCCCAGCCTGTGACTGAAAGCACTATGAATATGAAAGTCATTATTTTAAACTTGCATTACACACAATATAAGATAGGCTGCCACAAAAAATGGAAACAGTTGTGCACTAAGGTTGAAAAATAGGCTTCCAAAATATAGATTTTAGTAATATGCAGATTGTGCCTAGTGCAAACATTTCTCATAACTTTCCATTGAAAGCACACATACCATAGGTCAGCTGGTAATATCCAACAATGCCAATCAAAAAGAGTAAATATTTGGCATCCCAAAGCTTCAAGTGACTTAATCAGTTAAACCAATACAATCTTCCAAGCAACCTTTACATTTGCAAATTAACCAGTAGCACACCTTTGTACTTTTTTCTGGCAGAATGCACCCAGGCAAGAAGGAATGCTTCTTGTTTTAGCTGGTTACCCCCACCCCCCCTTTCCCTCCAAGATTCACGGCACAAGAGACTCCCTTCCTTTCACTTAAGTTGAGGCTTCCTAACTCTATGAATTAAGTCCTGTGTCAGCTGTCTTGTAACTAATAATAGGAAATCTGTTTTTGTTAAATTAAGAAAGTATACGCCCCTTGTCCCCCACAGAATCCACTAACTTTTACTTATGCCTCAATGGGAGTGAAGGGCTGAAAACAGAACTCAAAATATGTGTCTCACTCGCATACATTAGACTAGAGTTTTCCAGGAGCTTGTAGCCCTGGACGGATGACACCCAACTCTCTGATGTCACTGCTTGAACCAGCCACTCTGGAAATGTTCTTTACATGTAAATACTTCAGGCTAGGATTCCCGGTCAAGTATCAATAGTTTCTACTAGGAAAACTCCTTAGGTACAGGTTGCAAACATGCTTTTAGAGCTGCACATGGGTGGTATATAATTTACTGAGGTTAGAATTTCTTCACATTGCATACCTGGTCTGTCACACTTGTAGCCGTTGTCTTGACAGTGGTATTGCCCTGGTCTGCATGCTGAAACAAAAATATTAAAATGTGAAATATGTCCCTTTTTACATTACTCCTTATTTAGTCACATCTCAATATAATGTTCCCAGTCCTCAGTAATGTTTGCCTCACTAAAAATGATGATGTTGTGGGAGAAAAAATCTCGCCTTAAGCTGTCCCAGTATAAATGAAATCTGTGGTGCCAGCATTATGGAAAGTGGAAGGAGTGGGGTCTTCTCTCTGAACACAGATGGGTGACCACTATGCAGGAAACAACTCGGTAGACTGGAAGAAAGAAGCCTTCTTGTAGGCAGGAGTCTGGTCGTAATGGGCAGAGGAAGAGATATTCCAGTTTTCACCTCATGTTTTCTTCATGTTACCTTTGTTGGACTATTGTAACAAAATAAGTTTGTGCAAACGAAATGAAAATGAGGAAACCAATACTAAGAATAAAAAGACTAATAAGAATTAAAACTTTTTTTATTTGATAATGATGTTAAGAATTAGGGTTCAAAATCACTTTTAGTTAGGAATGATAGGAATATGGGTATCAGGGGCAGAGAAATTGTGGTGAAATGCTACATGCAGAAAATGTGCCCATGTAGAAAACTTTGCAGGCAGAAAGAATCTGTAATTTTATCATGAAATTATTCTTCTGGGTGGATTTCACAGAATTTGTCAAGTTTTGAGGAAGTGTGGGACATTTTTCTCCACCGCTACGCATGTAGCACTTCATTTGTAAAAAAAAAATAGGTTCCGTGGCATAAGGTATATCTCAAAGGCCACTCTAGCCTGCACTACCTACTGGCCTTATCCAAACTAGCAAATGTAGGAACAATAGCTTTCTACTCACTGTCAAACCCCCTAAAAATGTGAAAATAAGGATTATTCAAATTACCCAAAACTGTAAGAAGGGCATTGTCGTGATTATTTATCAGCAAGTATATTGAAAAAGTGGTCTATGTTCAATACCAAGATCACATTAATGCTAACCATCTCCTCCACAACTATGAGCCCGGCTTGAGATCACGCTGCATCATGGAGACTGCCACCTTACACATCATAGACAATGTCCTTCTGAACACAGATGTGCATGACCCCCACCCACCTCCTGATATTGCTTTACCTCTCAGCTGTCTTCAACACAGTCAACCATACACCCTCATATGCACTATCAAGTCACGAATAGGAATAAACGTCACTGACCGTCATTGGTTCCCTTCCCTTCTACCTTTCCAACCAACACTAGTTTGGTCACATGGGCACCTGTAGGTCACAAAAGTTCCCTATCATGTTTGGAGTCCAAGCAGGGTTCAATACCGTTGCCTGTTAACTTCACCCTTTACATGGAGTCACTTGGTGCTCTACTCACAGATTTTTTTTCTTTTTTTAAACCTTTTTATTGAGTTTTTCAGATGGCAGACAAGCGTCCAATGTCATACATAACAAATTCACATGCATGTTACTCAACCAACAGTAATACAAAGATGGTAGTAAGGTTACAGACTAGCAAGCATGTCTGCTGAAAGGAAGATAATATTTGGAGTGTACTGCATTGTGTTTTGTTGCACCTCAAAAGGAGTTGTTCTTCCTGCAATATGTCCGGTGTGTGGAACTACCGGTGTGGTCTATTATGTACTAACTTGGGATTGAACCGGGGATGGGTAGTTAGGAGCAGGCATATGTGTGTGTGGGCAGGTGTGGGCTTAATTTTGGGGGCTATGCTGTGAGCTTTACAAGGTTGGGCATGTTGTGAGGTGCATCTGACCCTGTGGAGATAATGGGGGTTCCTGTGCATGCATACTGTGTGTATATCTCAACTGCTTCAGGGATTCTCTGGCAATCTCGGGCTGGTGGGCCACGAATGGATTCTCCAGTGGTGGCTGGTAGTGTCGAGGGTAGCTGGGCGTCTGCTGTGTGTTGTCGGAAGTGGTGCAAAAGCACGGCACATTCTGTGGAGATGCAGCGCCGGAGCACTCCCCGCACCTCTTCATGTCAGATCACATCCTCCTCTGCTGCGCCCCATTTGCTGACTGCTCCTGTCCTGGCCACCAGCGAGGGCCCTGCCAGAGCCCGCTACTGCATGTGCTCTTTTCATAGATAACGGAACTTGGTGCTCTACTCAGAGATAACGGAATTCGAGATTCACAAATATGTCAATGATACATAACCCTACTTGAAAGTCTCCTCTGCTTCTGACTTCCAGTGCCTCAAACTCTGCTTGCCCATCATCCAGACCTGGATGTCCAGTACCTCCCTGAAGCTCAACATAACTAAGAAGGAAATCCTAATATTTGTCAAGAACACGAAACAAGGTACAGTACAAACTTGTCTCAATGACATAAACTTTGATGGCTTTGAACCCCAAATCTCATTGAATGCCAAATCACTTGGATTTACCCTGGACACCAACCTCTCCCTCAAAGAACACATTGTCAAAAAACAAAAAGACGGCCTGGTTCCAGCTCTCTCTTCTGAGGAAAGTCAAACTGTTTCTTTCACAACATGACCTCAGAAATGCTGATCAAGCCCTTGTACTCTGGTATCTGGATAATGGCAAAGGCCTACTTCATGGCCTCCTAGGGTGAGCACTGGCACACCATAGGTGCATCTTACAAACAGCACAGCTCACCCAGGGCCTGAAGAAATATGATCACATCACCCCATCCTGATGGAACTCCTGTGGCTCTGCTTGCTGGCCTGCACCATCTTCAAAACCAGCTGCAACATTTATAAAGAAAACACAACCCAGCAACCCTGCTTAGCCCTCAGACAAGCTGACCATATCTGCCGGTTGTCAACACACCCGCAGTTAGGACACCATCACGCAGCAGACTACGAAGTGTAAAAAATAAAAAACAAGACAACAGGACTTTTGCATTCATGCACCCAGGATCCATCAGGACCATCCCAACGCTACTTCAGTTTAGGAAAGAGTTGAAGACTCACCTCTTTTAAGAATCCTACATCATAATGCGTTGACCATCCACAAATCAGCCTACTCTCCTATTACTTGTTGAGTTTAAGCTTCGCTTTGACTTTGTAGAGTGCTCCGTTGTCCTTTGGATTGGTTTGCGCTATAGAAATACCTCCCACATATACAAACAAATGTATACATGATAGAAATTTGGGGGCATATTATCAAGACAGGCGAGAAAATTATCGCCGCTTTAGCGGCAGAAAACTGCCGCTAGAACGGCGATAATGGGCTTGATAATATGCCAATTCCAATTGAAGCTCAGGTTAGATGTCCTTCACATCTAACATGGGCTTCAATTGGAATTCCATGGAGCATATTATCAAGCCCATTATCGCCGTTTTAGTGGCAGTTGTCTGACGCTAAAGCGGCGATAATTTTATCGCCTGTCTTGATAATATGCCCCTTGTATTTTTCATTTTCAAACCCGTAGAGTATAATCGGTCTGCTGAGAGCAAACTTCTAAGGTCAAAAAATATATTTTAATTATCGTACTATGCGTTTCTATCTAAATATGGGGCATATCAGCAATGAGGCGATAAAAAATTATTGCCGCTTTTGCGTCCGTTTTCGGGCAAAAAGCAGCGATAATTTTATCGCCTAATTAGCAAGGTCACACTATCGCGTGAAACCTTGCATTAGCGCCTGAACTCTGAACACCCAGGTTTGCAACTCTAATGAGATGCAAAGTGGGCGTTCTTGCCCTGACATGACTGGAGAAATGTCGCTAAGCGACATTTCTCCTATCATCAAGCCCCACACTATGAAGCATAGCGGCAAGAAAAGTAGTGATATCCCCTGTTATCGCTACTTTTCTTACGCCTGCTTCAGGACTGATTTAGCCATGATATCCTATGGAAGGTGGATATCATGGCTAAGTTTGCCTTGCCCTATCATCAAGCTAACGCCAAACTTTGTGAGATTATCGCTGGCTTTTGAGATAAGCGTTGCTAATAGCACGCTATCTCAGCGATAAAAATCCACGTTAGCCGGCGATAATTATCCTAGCGCTAAGTGCGCTTAGCGATAATTATCGCCGGTCCTTGATGATATGCCCCTATGTGCACATAATAAATGTTATGTGTACAGCAGGAAACGTTCCAAAAAACAGGTTCCCTTTATGTTTGCTACACATGATTACAAACAATAGCAAGAGAAAGTTCTGACTCTCCGTAGTCGCAAGACAGAAAAATACTACTGACGTAAGAGCAGGTCATTCTATCGCAAAAGCCCTCTAAAACGTTTTCTGGCCCGATTATAATTTTTAAGAGCGTCAACTGGGCCGTATATGGCACAATATAAAATGAAAGCAAAACAGCAAAATAAATTGACGGGACACTTACGGTCATAACAAGGCTGGTACGGTCTGTCGCACGGGTCCTGGCTGCAGTAGGTACCTTTGTGGTGGTGGTTGCGGTGGTGTCCTTGGTACGACATTGCTGCCTCGGTGAAGCACTGCGGACAGAATTCCAAAGGCTGGTCACAGAAGTTTCCAGGACCCGCTTGCAGTATCGGAACTCCGGTGGGGCTTTATAATGGAGCAGGGACCGGCCCTGGTGCTGATTGGGCCCCAGTAGCCTGTGTCCACCCAATAAGATTTTAGGACAGGGAAATTACTGGGGACTCAGTCATTTGTTTATTGCCTCGCTCTCTCGTGTGGTGTAGCGGTCTAGTCTGCGGCGCGCACTACGTGTGACGTCAGCGGACTTCCGGCGGCAGCCATTTTGGAATCGGCACTAGCGCGGCGATTCAAACGCGATCGGAGCTCCGAACCGGCGCTCCTGCTCAGAAGTTGTATTTAGCGAATAAACCCCCGTTCATCTTCAAACACGTGTAGCGTCATCTGTGGGGCGTAACAACGTGGGGGAGAGCACTACATTACAATGGCGACGAGGAGGTGAAACGGCCCAGCGCTGCCTCCAGAAGTAGTCCACGTGGGTAAGCTGACTGCATCCAAAGTCACCACCACTCTTGCAGGAGCGCGGCAGTGTTACGGAGAGCGGCAGAGGGGGCGCAGTAGGACGAAAAGGGTCCCAGCCCCAGTCTGGTCCAGTACTGCAGCGGTGGAGCCCAATACTGCCCGGCAGTGCTGAGTGTAGCGCCACCGGGGTGCACGTGGCCAGGCAACTCCATACACCCTGGCGGGGGTCGCAGAAGGACACGCAGGAAGCGGACAGTCTGGCCAGGACGACGACCCAGGCGAAGGGGGCTCCAGCGGTACCAGCGCATCGAGTGGTTCGAGTCCAGGTACGCGGCGGAAAGGGGCCGGAGGCAAGATGAGTGCCGCATCGTCCTCTTTGCCGAACCCAGTACCCTTCCTGACCAAAGTGGGAGTCCCGGGGATGCCGTGGGAGGACTGGAAACGGTATTTCATGAACTACCTGTTCGCTCTAGAGGAGGAGGGCGACGCAGTATTCCCGAGCTCGCGCAGGAAGAGGATACTCCTACATCACCTGGGCCCGGCGGGACAGAGGGTATACGACGACCTGGTGAAGGAAGTGCGGCCCGTAGGGGACGATGACGTGTTTCAACACGCGATTGACGATCTGGACGCCCATTACCGCCCGGCGGTGTGCACAGCCATCGACAGGTAAAATTTCTACCACAGAGCGCAGCACAAAGGGGAGACGGTTGACGAGTATGTGGCGGTGTTACAGAAGCTGGCCCTGACGTGCAAATTTGGGACCTTCCAGGAAGAGTTGATCAGGGACCAAATAATTATGCATACAGTGAACACGTCCATCCAGGAAAAGCTGTGGGCTAACGAAGACGCACCCCTTAAGACGGTAGTAGCCATGGTGAAGAAAGCAGAAATGTCTAAGAGGTGTGCAGAGGCGGCTAAGAGAGACAGTCTTCCAGAACAGGCGGTGTGCAGGATAGAGGAACGGAAGAGCCGCGAGGGACAGGTGGCTGCAGAGCAACACAACACGCGGACATACAGGAAGTCCACGACCCGGGGCACGAAACAGCAAGTACAGGGACAAGGGAGCACCAATACGTGCTACAGATGCGGCATTAACAGACATGCCGCCAACGACAAAGGATGCCCGGCGTTCCAAGCTAAGTGTACGTACTGCGGCCTGATGGGCCATTACGAGAGGGTATGCCGAAGGAAATCACCGAGGCAACAAGTGAAGTACGTGGCACAGGAGACGGGCAAGGAAGATGAGGCCGAAAGTCTGGAGGAAGACAAAGAGATCCTGATGATAGAGGATCAGATATTGGGGATAGACGGTGCGGTCGACAAGAAACCAAGATGCGACATGAATATCGGGGGAGTAGGAGTCACAATGGTCGCAGACTCAGGTTCTCCCTACACGATCATAAGAAGGAAGATATGGGAGGAGGACTTTGCACCGGATCCTACACACCAACTGCGTCCCATGGACATCCATCCCGTGACATTTACAGGGGAACCCATACCGATGGTAGGGTATTGCCCCCTAACCTTCGAGTTCAAGGGTAGGACGTGCGAAGGGAAATTATACGTGGCAGAAAAAGGACCGTCAGTATTAGGATGGAGGGACCAAGGAAAGCTTGGGATAAAATTGAACCCAGGAGGACGCGTACAAGTGCTCATGATGGAAGAGGACCCAGGAGTGGGAGCACAGCAGTGGAAGGAGGAGTTCCCTGAAGTCTTCAGAGACAATATAGGGAAGTTAACCAAATTTACACACAAAATAAACCTGAAAGAGGGAGCCCGACCAGTGTCCCACAAAGTGCGAAACATTCCGTTCCGCACCAGGGAGGCGGTACAAGAGGAACTGCAGAGGTTGGAGGACAACGGGATTATCGAAGCCATCGACAATGCGGAATGGCTGGCCCCCTTGGTCGTTGCGCAGAAGCCGAACGGGAAAGTGAGGTTGTGCGTGGACCTCAGAGAACTCAACAAGAACATTGTGGTGGACAAGTTCCCCCTTCCCCCGCATCAACGAGATGCTAGCCAAGACCAAGGGTGCCAAGTGGTTCTTCACAGTAGACTTGACGTCCGCATACCACCAGATTGCACTCCACAAATCGTGCAACCATCTCACATCGTTCATAACCCCGTTTGGGTGCTACAAATTCTTGCGGATGCCGTTCGGGCTTGCCTCTGCTGCAGCTGTTTTTCAAAAACTAATGTACCGGCTGTTCAACAAGATGGAGGGAGTCCAGTTCTTCCAGGACGACATCTTGGTGATGGGGACCTTAAGGGAGGATCATGACCGGAAGCTAGCAGACGTACTGGCAGTACTCAAGCAGAATGGGCTTACAGCCCAGTGGGACAAGTGCAAGTTTGGAATGGAAACGGTCACGTATCTGGGGCACGAGATCAGGCAGGAAGGCATAAAACCCAAAACATCCAACGTGGCAGCCATCAGGGACGCACCCACGCCCTCAAGCAAGGAAGAGGTCCGGACGTTCCTAGGGATGGCTGAATTCTACAGCAAGTTCGTATCCCACTTCGCCTCAAAGACCCACCACATGAGGTCCATCCTAAAGGACAAAACAGCGTTTGTATGGATGGAGGAGCAACAGCTGGAATTCGAGAGGATGAAAAGGGAAATATGCAAGGCAGTACCCATTCAAGGGTTCGACCCAACGGCACCCACGGTGCTAACCACGGACGCGAGCGACCGAGGCCTTGGGGCGGTACTAACTCAAAGGTCCGCACAAGGAATGACAGCCACAATCAGCTTTGCATCCCGCACGCTGGCGGTTAATGAACGCAAATTCAGCGTGATTGAAAAAGAAATGCTGGCAGTGGTATGGGCAGTGGAAAGGTTCCGACAGTTCCTGTGGGGAGGAAGATTCCTCTTACGAACAGACCACAAACCACTGGTAAAGGTACTCACGTCCAACGGCCATGAGCACGCAACACCAAGAATCGCCAAGATGACGCTACGACTCCTCGACTACGTGTACGACGTAGAGTACATACCTGGGACCAGGAATAGGGTAGCGGACTATCTAAGCAGAGCAGCAGCAAAGGAATCTGCGGAGACGCAAGACGCAGAAAGTTGGGCAGAGTATGCAGTGGCGTTCATGGGCGATCACGAGAAAGCCATAAGCAGGCAGGAGTGGGAAGAAGAGTACAAGTCAGACGAGAAGGTGAAGGCAGTCAAAGTATATGTGACGCAAGGGTGGCCGGAGAAGAGGTTACTCGGAGAAGAACTCAAACAGTACTGGGAGGTCAGAGAAGAACTGTCGTTGGGGGACGACCCCTGTTTTCTGTTCCGGGGCAACAGAGTAGTGCCTCCGCTGGTGTTGAGACCTAGAGTAGTGGCCATCGCCCATGAAGGGCATTTGGGAATCGTGAAGATGAAGGGAAGAGTAAAGGAGGACTACTGGTGGCCAGGATTAGACCTCGCGGTGGAACGTCATGTCAGAGCATGTGAACAGTGCAGCAATGCGGACAAGACACAAAGGGTGCTGCGTCCACCGCTGGGACGCTTTGAATGTCCAGAAAATCCGTGGGAGGAAATCTCAGTAGACGTCCTAGGCCCAATACAAGACGCCAGCGGTACCCAGGAGTACCTCACCATGGTCGTCGACAGGTACTCGAAGTGGCCAGAAGTCCACGTGGATGAGAACGCGGAGACAGACACCATCTTAGGATTCCTCACGGACATATTCATCAGAGAAGGCATCCCCAAGGGGATCCTAAGCGACAACGGCCCACAGTTCACGTCGACCAAATGGGAGGCCTTCATGGACAGAAATGGGATAACGGTCAGGCGCACGCCGGTCTACCACCCCGCGGGGAACGGAGCGGTGGAGAGATTCAATAGAGTAATAATGGGATCGGTGCAAGCGGCCATCAGTCAGGGCACAAGCTGGGAGAAGGAACTTAAGCGACTACTATGGGCATACAGGATAACTCCCGCTTCCACAGACTACAGCCCGTTCCGAATACTGAGAGGGAGAGAACCTTTCACCAGAGACAACGTGGCCTGGAAGAAGCTCACAGTGCAGAGTCATTGGTCACCGGCTGTGGTGCGCAAGAACTTGGAAAGAGCGCAAGCCGTGTACACAGACTACTACAACGCAAGGCATACCACCAAGGAAGTAGCACTGGAGAGAGGGGAGTGGGTGAGGGTGAAGGGAGGAAGGGGGACAGCAAATTCACACCCCCATTCCAAGTAGTGGAACCTTACTCCACATCAGCCTTACTGAGCGACGGGAAGATATGGGCCCAAGATCGTATGGCGAGATGTGCCAGGGCCGATGAAACAGAGCAGAGAACGGAACTGAACAGCACAGAAAGGGCCAGATCCACACCGGCGGCAGAAGGCGAAAGGAGAAGACCAGAAGGAGGAGTAGGAAGTTCCCCTCAGGGGACCTGGAGCCCGAGAGAGGGTGGAGTCAGGACGCAAGGACAAGGTGACCAAGAGACAGTGGAGGAGACGGAGTTGGGTGGTCCAGAACACCGAGAAGCGAGTGGAGCGGCGTTCCCGAGTGGGGTGGACACCACCCCGACCGCGGGTGCAGAAGGCAGGAGAACACGCTGCGGGAGGAGAATAATGCTGCCACGAAGATTCGAAGAGTTCAGCCTGGACCACAAGACTGTTCGCACGTGAAGAAGGGACTTGGTATGTTGTGTTTATAAAGGAGGGAGATGTGGTGTAGCGGTCTAGTCTGCGGCGCGCACTACGTGCGACGTCAGCGGACTGCCGGCGGCGGCCATTTTGGAATCGGCATTAGCGCGCCGATTCAAACGCGATCGGAGCTCCGAACCGGCGCTCCTGCTCAGAAGTTGTATTTAGCGAATAAACCCCCGTTCATCTTCAGACACGTGTAGCGTCATCTGTGGGGCGTAACAACGTAGGGGAGAGCACTACATTACATCTCGCCATTTACATTTTTTTTTTATCGATTTGCATGTTCGTTTACCCTGCCTGGGCAGCTCTCTTCACCACTCAATAACTAAGAATGGGTCTCAGATTTTATTGTTCTTAGTGACTAGTGTTTCAAGCCATTTTTACGAGTGCCTTTGTTTGAAAGCGGCATGCTGTAAAAATGTGGGCTTGTGACATAGAGTTTGAACATCCCTAACTCATTCACGAGGTATGAAAGAAAGCCAATGAGCAAAATACTAAACAAAATATGTCTAACCAAGTACTCCGTTACAATCGTACATAAGCGTTAGAAACCATTTCCAGTTTCCAGTAGAAAGAGATAGTTTCCATCTCCAACGAAAAGATTGAAAAAACAAGCGTTCACTTCAAGTAATTTATGAAGCTTTATGGAAATCTGCCTATATGCAAAAAGTATTTCTATTAATTTTTCTATTAATTTTTCAATTTCTTTTGCTCTCCTATTCTCAATTTCGTTATTATAAAAATAGCATGTTGCATACTGCATAGGAGAAACACTAATTTCCGTTTAGTGCTGCTGACTTACATGATTATTTTCTAGGTACGTATGTTACCAAAGTACCTTTATGGTATTATTCTTTTAGTTCAAATAATATCCAAGGGACATACATCCCACTTTCACAGTTGTTAACCATGAGTTGATTCATAAATCAAATATCTATGGCTTATAAATGTCACATTCTCTCTGGTTAGTCTTGAGGTATCTCTGAAGTATCAATAAAACATTTTCCTCTTTAATGGCTATACTTCCTTATCTTATCTCTTCAAATTCATTGCCGCTTGGATTCAAACCAAGTTCACTACCGCACCAATGTCCAGGTACACTGACCTGCACCCACTCTCCTGAAGATAGAAAAACAAAAAGTTTAATGACCACATCTTCATTACCTTTACATCCAAGCCCACTCTTATTCCCACTTAATCAAGCACATGGAGCCAGCCTTCAGTTCCCCACCATCATATACATATAGGGACATATTCTCAAGGACTTATCGCCGAGTTATCGGGACTTTAGCACAGCAAAAGTGGCGAAAGAATTATCGCTCTATTCTCAAGCTGGTGCAAACTGCAGATATTGCCAGTTTTCCAGCGATAGCTTCCGCAAAAAAATACATCGCCATGGATGAGAGCGACAACTAACGCTAATGTTATGCAGAGTAGGCGTTCTCATGCAAAACCACACAAAAACACCACTTCGCGATATTCTCAACGACCAGCAAGATCTGCGATGCGATCCAAAAACAGGCGATATAGCGCATTAGCAGCAGGGATTTAACACGTGCCTTTTACTGGTGTAAAGCAGGACGACTACCTGCTGTATGAAAGGGAGCCCAGCCCTGTGCCACATCTGAAGACCAACACATGTCATGGAGACTGATCATGCAGCTCAGAGACCCAAGAGGTCAACAACACCCACCGCCACCACCCCCAGGACCACCCCCAACCCACAGGACCCCCCCCCAGGCTACCACTGAGACAGCGCAGAACAAGACAGCACACCTTCCAAAAAAGCACCAGACTCAGAGACTTAACGCCAGAGGATGTCATTGCCCACTCCAGGCTCCAAAGGACAACCATCCTCTGCATCCTGACCCGCATTGCCCACAGGCTGACAGTACCAACACAGTGGACAGCCAACATCCCTCCGCAGACAAAGCTGCTGGCTGTTCTGCACTTGTTGGCCTCTGATACCTTCCAACCAACAACTGCCAGTCGGAGGAGGCTCACAGCCAGCCCTATCAAACTTCCTCACACATGTCTTGAATGCATGTCCACAAAAGCAACGGCGGGCCCCTGTATCCACACCACACGCTAGTCCCAATCCGTAGTTTACCTGCGCAAACAACCCCAACCCCAGCCGTTGCCTGGCGCCTCTGTTCTCCAGATCCAAGATTGTAGTTTCTGAAATGGGTGTGCGCCAGGTCATGAAGTCCAATAGTCAACAGTAGTGGAAAAACAGTTCTTTATTACAGAAACATAAATTAACAACACGAAAACATCAGCCAACGCGTTCCATTTCCAGTGGGGAACTTCATCAGGGCAACTTGTGGATCCAATTACCTGCATATGGTCCGGGAACTCCCCAACACAATTCCATATTCCGAAAGTCCGTATTCAGAAACCTGGTGGATAAATGGTGACAATGGTCAAGCGTCCGTATAGTCACAAACGTAATCTGGTACAGTGTATTGCACTTGGACAAACCGGAATGCTTACAGGTATGATTAATCCTGCACAAAAAGACCGTAACAGAAGTTTGTGTGGTCGTAACCTTCGTAGGAAAGAAAAGTAAGGTTGCGACCACACAAACTTCTGTTACGGTCTCATTAGGCAGGATTTATCATACCTGTAAGCATCATGGTTTGTATCAGCTTGATACCCCTGAACCTTCAGTTCCCCCACACTGCGCAGGAACAGCTGGAGACCAAGCAAGGGAACTGCACCATAGCAGGATTCCCGCACGTGTTGGGGGCAATTGACTGCACACATGTACTACTTGTTCCCCCTGCCGACACTGCACACACTCACCACAACATAAACCACACGCATTCCATCAATGTGCCGGCAAAAGTGGACCACCGGAGCCTGTTCACCAATGTCGTCTCAAACTTCCCAGGTAGTCTGTATGATTCCTACGTCTTCCGCAAGCACCCCAGCCCTGGTCCCCAGACCGGTCCGCCGCCCAGCAATGACTGCTCGACCCTGCGCACCCAGGCCTCAATGCTCACCTGCCGTCACCGGCGTGTCTACAAGAGGACCCCCACATGTTGGTGCAACCTCCTCAGATGATCTCTGGATTCCACCACGCAGGCCCTCAGCTCACCCAGCTGCACCACGCAACGGATTCATGTCTGTGCAGCCTGCTGCCTTCGGTGTTCACCCAGTCCAGCTGGGCTCACAATTCAAATCGAATCGTGATTGGCAGGACGGCGTATCATGGCCTATGCATCATCGCAGGCTGCACACCCTCTCAGCTCTGGTGCCACTAACTCTGTGCACCGCAAGTCACCGCCTGGTGGTGATAGGCCCGTGCCAGCCAAAGTGCCTCGGCTGCCACCAACTCTGTGCATCGCAAGTCACCGTCTTGTGGCGGTAGGCCCGTGCCGGTGAAAGCACCTTGGCTGCCACCAACTCTGTGCACCGCAAGTCATGGGCCCTTTATGATTGAGTCTTGTGGTGCGGACACCATCATGTCACTTACGGCAGTGGGGAATGTGATGTGGTAGGGCCCTAGGCCCTCATGCATAAATAATGACCACACGAACACTCTCCGATAGATAGTGGAAATGGCCTCGAGCACGTGCACCCGGCAAGTTTTATTGGCAGGGTCATATGTCATGTGACGCCTGTGCTGGATGGCTGTGATGTGGGTGTAAACCAGCCCGCAGAGAGTGGCTGTGGCAGGCCGACAAATAGACCTGTGATCAGTAGATCACTACAGGGAAAACCTGGGACATGTAGCGTTGTCTTACCCCCCTGTAAGCGTAAGCGGAGTGGGCTGGCCCGGTGTATGCCGGTCCAGCGTAAGAGTGTGAACAATGACCATGGGGCTCTGGGCGTGGTTCCATTCTGGCCTGGACAAGGAAGTAACTAATGCGTGTGTCTCTGTTGTAGTGTCGGCGCCACCCGGACCGCAATCGGTAATGTTGCACCCTGAGACTCAAGTCCCACAACATGAGCAACATGGACGTAAGGGGGAATCACTGACCCTACATTCATCCATACTTTCACACTTGAATTGATGATTGTATGACATAATTTCGAAAGACAAAAATTCGACCTACAAAAATATCGCAACAAAAATATCGTGGTCAAGAATATCGACATCCTATCTACAACATGGTAAGTACAAAAATATCGATAATTTAATATCGATGTCAAAAATATCGTAATTCAAAAATATCGGGTTTTTTTTAGTTTAAAAATATATGTAAAATAAACCAAATAATACTTAGAAATCAAAGAAACATAATTAAATATATTGTATAATATGTAAAATTTATAATAAATATATATAATTAAATGAAACTTTAATTAAACATATATATAATATATAATATATACACTTACTTAATAATTACTTTTAATAATAATTTCTGTAACATATAAATTATTAAATATGTATTTAAATTACCAATACATCTATACACATAAAACAATAACATTAATAAATATTAAATAATTACATATAGCAAATAATAATCAATAATTTTAATTTGAATAATTTTTATTATTAATTATATATTACAATAGCTAAAATATTACAAAACATATTTAATATCAGACACAATAAAACTACTAGTCCAACTTCAACAAAAACAACAGTAAGGAAAATGTTGGATAGCGTAGGGGTAAAAATATCTATTCCAACTCCCGAGAGTGCAACAGTAGGGAAAACATTGGATAGCGTAGGGGTAAAAATTACTATTCCAACTCCAAAGAGTGCAACAGTAGGGAAAGCGTTGGATAGCGTAGGGGTAAAAATTACTATTCCAACTCCAGAGAGTGCAATAGTAGGGAAAGTGTTGGATAGCGTAATGGTAAAAATTACTATTCCCACTCCAGAGAGTGCAATAGTAGGGAAAGTGTTGGATAGCGTAAGGGTAAAAATTACTATTCCCACTCCAGACAGTGCAACAGTAGGGAAAACGTTGTATAGCGTAGGGGTACAAATAACTATTCCAACTCCAAAGAGTGCATCAGTAGGGAAAACGTTGGATAGCGTAGGGGTAAAAATTACTATTCCAACTCCAGAGAGTGCAATAGTAGGGAAAGTGTTGGATAGCGTAAGGGTAAAATTTACTATTCCCACTCCAGAGAGTGCAATAGTAGGGAAAGTGTTGGATAGCGTAAGGGTAAAATTTACTATTCCCACTCCAGAGAGTGCAACAGTATAGAAAACGTTGGATAGCGTAGGGGTAAAAATAACTATTCCAACTCCAAAGAGTGCAACAGTAGGGAAAACATTGGATAGCGTAGGGGTAAAAATTACTATTCCAACTCCAGAGAGTGCAATAGTAGGGAAAGTGTTGGATAGCGTAAGGGTAAAATTTACTATTCCCACTCCAGAAAATGCAATAGTAGGGAAAGTGTTTGATAGCGTAAGGGTAAAAATTACTATTCCAACTCCAGAGAGTGCAATAGTAGGGAAAGTGTTGGATAGCGTAAGGGTAAAATTCACTATTCCCACTCCAGACAGTGCAACAGTAGAGAAAAGGTTGGATAGCGTAGGGGTAAAAATTACTATTCCAACTCCAAAGAGTGCAACAGTAGGGAAAGCGCTGGATAGCGTAGGGGTAAAAATTACTATTCCAACTCCAGAGAGTGCAACAGTAGGGAAAGCGCTGGATAGCGTAGGGGTAAAAATTACTATTCCCACTCCAGATAGTAAAACAGTCGGGAAAGCACTAGATAGCATAGTGATTCTATTAACATTATAACCAATTCAATAATTTCTTATAAAAAAATTGCATGTTAACAATGTTTAAAAAAAAATATATATTATTAAATACCAATTATGTAAAATAAATATTTAAATAAATAAATTTAAATTACATCCCACACTATTCCCCCTTTAACACACAACACACTACACATACAAAATACACAATAGATTTAAATATCAATTTATCTCTTATTTACAATTAATAATACATTCTTTATAATTAATATAGTTATTAATTCACTAATTAATACATATTAACTACGAAATTACAACTATTCACCTATTAATTATTAATTAACAATACATTAATTAGCAATAACAACAAATAAAATAAAATAATCAATTATTTATATTTACTATATTTAACTAACTAATAACAATTAATTAATAATAATTACAAATAAATAAAATATATCATTATTTATTTTATTTTAATTACATCCAACCCTATTCCCCTATAAACCCACAACCCACTACACATAAAAATTCACATAATTAATTTAATTATGAATTAATCACTTAATAAAATTAAATCACCAATTAATTACTAATTAACAATTAATTAATTAACTATAACAATAAAGAAATATTATTAATAAACTAATTATAATTTATATAATTAACCAAATAATAAATTAATTTTACAATTAATAATTAATTAAAAATAATTAATCTATTAATCAAATTAATTACCAATTATTAATTGATTACCAATTAATTAATCATAAATACCAATGAAACAATACATATTAATTCATTTATTATAATTACATTACTTCCCACCCTATTCCCCTATAAACCCACAACCCACTACACATAAAAATTCACATAATTAATTTAATTATCAATTAATCACTTAATACAATTAAATCACCAATTAATTACTAATTAACAATTAATTAATTAACAATAACAATAAATAAATATTAATAATAAACTAATTATAATGTATATAATTAACCAATTAATAAAATAATTGTACAATTAATAATTAATTAACAATTAATTAATCAATTAATTACCAATTATTAATTAATTACCAATTAATTAATCATAAATACCAATTAAACAATACATATTAATTCATTAATTATAATTAAATTACTTCACACCCTATTCCCCTATAAACCCACAACCCGCTCTGATACTAAAACGCTAAATTAAATGTAAAATAATTATAAATCTCTAAACATTTATTTTTAAATGTATTAAAATACATTACAATAATCTTTAACATACAAATAAAATACATATTAAATGACATTACACTAAATAAATATCGATATTATTGACATCGAAATTTTTACTTACGATATTACTTACATCGATATTAATTACTTCGATATTATTAACTTCGATATTACTTACCTTGGGATCGATATTCTGTCCATCGATATTCTTGACTTCGATATTCTGTACCTACGATATTAAAAACACGATATTATTGTAGGTCGAAATTTAAAACTCGATATTTTGGCTAAACACCTGAATGGATCATAGACATGACACATCTGTGTGAATTTGAATGTTTAATGCACATTCAGTGGAGTGTTGGAGCTGGAGCAGTACAGGGCCATGCAAACCCCACTTTACATTGTTGGCCTGTGGAAGGCCAGCCAGAGTCCATCAGGGAATGACAAGTACATCGGAAGAGGAAGAGTTCAGTCCACAGCTGGTGGCTGTGCCATTGGTGACCAAACAGAATGAGGTGTTGATTCTCCCTCTGCAATGTGAAGGGGAGATGCAGTTTAACATTGTGTTCACATGTATGTTACGCATTGTACAAGTTTACATACAGACTGCGTGACAATGTATATTGTGACTCTTTGGGAGGAGCTGCCTATTTGATGCGGAACAGTGGACATTTCAACAACATTACGGATGTGTGTTTGTACTTGTACATCATCATCTCACATTTCCCTGCTATGCCAGATGTGATTGGCCAGTTTCTACACCCAAGCGGCAGCAGTTGTCTCCTCTGTTCTGTTGTGAACGTGTGTCAGTTTGTACCACATTGTTGTCAATGTTGATGTGCTCTACTTCGTATGTGTGTGTGCTGCATTGTGGGAGAGTCGCCCCTGCAGCTCTGATTTTGCTGGCCCTTATCGCTTTCAGGCGGTGTGCCTTTCAATTATGTGCTTATACAGTGCTGAGATGTTACAGACTTGGGTAAATTGGGCTCTTGGTGGGAGTTGGGACACTTGGGCATGGTTTGTCCGCAGAAGTCTTGTTGACGTCAGGGGTTGTTTGTGCACATGGATGTGTCAGAGTGTGACCTGCTCCTTTACAGGTGTCGTCCACACTCAGCCACCTCAGTGTTGTGGCGTGCACCATGTCATGATAATGGGACTGCAGGCATGCTAATCGTCATGCAGTGTCACTTGCATTGTCAGTGTGGGTTACGGACCCACAGCTTTGCTTATTTCAGCACATGTGCATGGGTTTGTTATGAGATTAGTGATGTGTGGGGAGGGCCCCCTCTGAGCACATAGTCGACAGGGGCCTACTTGAAGTTTCTAGGTGTGCTGCAGTGTGCCATGGGGATCAGGGACATGCTCCAGAGTAATTGTGGGTGTGCACTGTGCTATGCCTAATTGTGCATGTGTGCCATTGTGCCCATCTCCCCACGTCCCCACAGTCACTGATCGTTACTCACCCTGTTGCTGTTGTGTCGGCTCCTGTCGAGCAGTGTCCGCTCCCCCAACTCCTGCCACCGTCTCCACACTGATGACTGTGGACACCATTTCCTCCATCTCGTCCAGCTCCTCCTGTGGCGCTGGACTTCCATCTCCAGTCTGCATTGCTGCCTTCTGGTTGTTGCCGAGTTTCTGCTTGGTTTTGCGCTTCACATCATTCCAGCGCCTCTTGACCTCTTCCATTGTTCTCCTCAGCACTCCGATTGCATTCACCTTGTCCACGATGGACTGCCATATTCCATTTGTTGTCGCCAATGACACATTGGAGGTGACAAACAGTTGTTGATGGTATTTTATCACCTCCGTTATCAGGATCCTGTTTTCCTGTGGACTGAACCGCGTCTTCCTCTTCTTCTTGTCCTTGCCCTTCCCTGACCCCGAGGTCCCGGACTGGGCCTCCAGGGGGCTTGTGGGGTTCTGGTCGTCCTCTGTTCACAAAAGTAATCTGAGACAAAATCCTAACTTTACGACTTTCGGTATTCACAAAAGGCATTTAAGAGTAGTAAAGTTAGGATTCCTAACTTTACTACTCCTAAATGCCTTTTGTGAATACCGAAAGTCATAAAGTTAGGATTTTTATCAGTTTAGGAGTAGTAAAGTTAGGAATCCTAACTTTACTACTCCTAAATGCCTTTTGTGACTACCGAAAGTTCTAAAGTTAGGATTTTGTCTCAGATTACTTTTGTGAATTGGGCCCTGTATGTCTAACCTGCCTAACAATCAATTTTCATATGAGATCTAAACAATGTTGAATGAAACTGACAAAATATATTTTCTACTAATATTTAAATTCATATGAAATTAATACATGGCAATTTAATACTTATACATTTTTTAGTCCCATCTACAATTGTACAGGCTATTATGAGGAATGTAAATCATCCTTCACTGCTTTTATTGTAAGTAATGCACCATAGACATTGAAAAGCTGGTGCAAAATCTATATGCTTTATTTTAGAGGATTGATACCTATGCTGAAGCTTTACACTAATATTGTCTTGGATTTCCTAAAACAAAAATTGTTCATCATTTTATATGCATATTTTACATAATATTGTGCCAGTAGACCATACTTGAGATTGAACATGAAACAATCTATGTCATTTGACTATTTGATGCAAATGGTTAATTGAATTACACTATGTTTGAGTTAATTTACATATTCATTTATGAAATAAAATGTATTGACAACCGTGTGAACCCAGACTCTTGACTCTAGCACATGGGAAGCTACAGTAATCAATGGTTCTTTGTGGATTAACCTGTGTGCCCGGAACGGACAATCGATTCTCATGAGTTGGTATCGGATTTTTTTTTAATGTACCCACTTTTACACCTTGTGAGCGGATGACGATCGCATATATAATTGAACGAGTATGGTGTGACAATTGATGCCATTTCCAGACTTGATGGCTTGTTATAGTGATTTCCCTTGGAAGAGGGCGTTAGTCTCTCTTGTCGTGTATTGTGTGTGCTTGAGCAGGTTCGAGAGAGCAGTCCGTGCAGCCGGAGCAGCACCTTGCACAGGAGCCCCTTCCTTTCCTATTCGTGTGGCTGCTCCTTTTCGCCTTTGCCTATGGACTTCGTCCTGGCAGACTTTGACCAGACCCTATGCCTATGCTGAGAGAATCCCTGCAAACTGTTTCCTGCCCTTGCTGGTGATCGGAATTCTTTCCCATAGCAAACTTGCCTTAGACTCCTCGGCTGAACCATAAAATCCCAAATGCCTTTTTGAGGTTGTCCCTTTACTTTGTCTTTTCTAGAACTTTCCCTATGGACCTAAAGCTGTTATTCTTTGTACTTTGCTAACATGTAGTTTTAAACTACATCTGTACTGTATACTGAGACTCATTACTGAATTTCTTGAAATGCTGATTATTGTCAAGAATGCTAATGCTGTTTAATACAATAAATTATTGAACCTTAGATGTCTGAGCCGTAGTTAATTATTATTAAATGTTCTTTCCACAGAGACTCTGCATACTAAACTGGGATTCTAATCTATAGCAGAGATATTCGTAGATTATTTTCAGAACATCAGGTATTCAATTTTTGTTCTGCATGCCAACAGCAGAACTATTGATCTGTGTGATTTTGACCTGACTAAACATCTTCAGGAGGTTTGGGCTTCCCGTTGCTATCCTGTAAATCTACAGCATGGTCTTGAGGGTAATATAATTTAATTTGATTTCTAATTTGTAAGTTGGTTACTAACTATTCGTTCTCATTGGGCAGCCAACATTTGACACCCTAGCTCCTCACCCCTCAATGCGATGAGCAAGACCACTGACTCCTTGTCAGTGAATTGCTCCCCCACCCTCGCAGCTCCACCATTGAGTGAGGCCTCTCCAAGCCCATGCACTGTCTAGCGTGAGTGTTCGAGGCCCTCCTCCACCCACAGGTTCACCTGCGCCTCATCCCTGGTGGTCCAGTGGACCTCTGTCTCCCACTTTCCACTCCGTTTTTCACTCGTTTGCACTTGTTTTTTTACTCATTTTCACCCTCTTTCCTAAATCTATTTTTCTGCACTTTCCTGCGTTCTGCTTGTTTTTCTCTTTTTCCCCTTTATTCCTACTTCCTGCTTTCCCGCCCATTTTCCACCCGCTGCTGCTGCCCCCGTGGCCCCTCCCCCCAACATGACCAGCACGACCAATCCTACTCTCCTCCCCGCTCCCGCCTCCCAGCTGTCCAGCCCTCCCCGACCCCTACTTAATGGCGGCTGCAGCGGGGACGGGTGAGCAAGACCACTGACTCTTTGTCAGTGAAATTGCTCTCCCATCCTCGCAGCTCCACCATTGAGTGAGGCCTCCCCAAGCCTCTGCACTCTCTAGTATGAGTGTTCGAGGCCCTCGTCCACCAGCAGGTTCACCTGCACCTCATCCCTGGTGGTCCAGTGGACCTCTGTCTCCTTCTTTCTGCTCCGTTTTTTTCACTCGTTTTTTTTACTCATTTTCACCCTCTTTCCTAAATCTATTTTCTGCACTTTCCTGTGTTCTGCTTGTTTTTCTCTTTTTCCCCTTTATTCCTACTTCCTCCTTTCCCGCCCGTTTTCCCCCCTCCGGTGCTGCCCCCGTGGCCCCTCTCGACCAGCGCAACAAATCGAGGTCCCCTCCCCGCTCCTGCTTCCCAAGAGTCCAGCCCTTCACGACCCCTACTTAAAGGCGGATGCGCCGCTGGCACGCCAAAGGCAAGCCCGTCTGCTCCTGTCCGTGGCCCGACCGCAACCAGCACTAGGAACCCTCGACCTCCACCCCCCAACGCTATGACCCAGTAGCACTTCACACACTCAACCCCAGCCGCAACAACAACTGCAAGCTAGCATAACCAGCCGACACTCACTGACACTTCAGCTGTCACCGCTGCCGGCACACCTGCAGCACCGCCAAGAACACATATCCAGCACAACCCGCCCACAAGAACACAACCGAACCAAAGACTCTGCAATGCATCCTCCTCAACGTCCGATCCCTCCACAAACACGCCACTGAAATCTGGGACCTCGTCGACAGCACCACCACGGACTTAGCATTCCTCACAGAAACCTGGACCAACAACCAACACCACCTAGGGCCCGGACATCGCCATCCCCATCCCCCAAGGATACAAGATATCCAGGAAGGACTGCCCCGCCCGCCTGGGAGGAGGAATCGCCATCGTCCACAAATCCACCCTCCGCATGAGCACACTCCATGACTAGCCCACAGACCTGATGGAACACCTTCACTTCAAGATACTGGCCAGCTCCACCGCCACCCTCCGAGGAACCCTCATCTACCGACCCCCTCGACCTCGCGGACCCTTCGCCAACTCCATCAAGGGCATCATCTCCCCGCAGGCCATCGCGTCCACTGACTACACCCTGATAGGAGACCTCAACTTCCACCTCGACAACCAACTGGATCCCAACACAACATCCCTCCTGAACAACTTCCACAACATTGGACTCCACCAGATCCTGACCGTGCCCATGCACTCAGCAGGACACACCCTCATTCCACTCTTCGCCTACAGGAAACTCCATCACCTTCAGCCACATCTCCGAACTCCCATGGACTGACCATCGTTGCGTCCTCTTCACCTTCAGAACACCCAATATCCACAGACACCAGCACCTGCTCCCATGAAGAAACTGGACCAAAATCACCGACGACCAGCTCACCTCCTCACTAACAATTCCACCCCAACCATCACGAAAAATGACGACCCCAATACCGCAGCCTGAACCTTACATAGATGGATCTCGGACAGTGCCAACACCATAGTCCCCCTCAAGATAAACAACAATACCGCACCAAGAAAGCCAGATGGTTTACCACCGAACTTTGAGAGTCCAGACGCACTTGCCGATGCCTTGAAAACGCCTGGAGGAACACCAAATCCACAGAACCCCACAACAACTTAAGAGCTGCCACCAACGCCCACCACCAACTCATCAGAGAAACAAGGAAAAAAGTTATTGAAGACAGAATCTCCACCCACACGCACAACAGCAACAAACTCTTCAACATCATCAAGGAGTTCGCCCAACCCACCTGCAAGTCTACTGACATCCCTCCCTCACAAGACCTCTGCGACAAACTCAGCAACTTTATCCACCACAAAATCAAGAGCATATACGACAACTTCGACGAAGACAACCAACACACTGAACCCTCACCAACCACCGCGACACCTGAAAACCAGTGATTGACAACTGGACAGCCCTCACCACCGAAGACACACTGATGACAATGAAGTCAATCCACTCAGGGGCCCCCAAGGACCCCTGCCCCCACCACATCTTCAACAGAGCCGCTGACACCATCGCACCCATGCTCTGCCACACCATCAACCCCTCCCTGGCGACCGCCTCGTTCCACGACTACTGAAAACACGCTGAGGTCAACCCTCTATGAAGAAACCCTCGGCGGACCCCACTGACCTCAAAAACTACAGACCCAACTCCCTGCTCCCATTCCAAGTGAAAGTCATTGAGAAAGCAATGAACAGCCAACTCGTCACATTCATCGAAGAGCATAACATCCTCGACTCCTCCCAATCCGGCTTCAGAAAAAAACACAGTACAGAAACTGCCCTCCTCGCCGCAACAGACGACATCCGTACCCTACTGGACAAAGGAGAAACAGTAGCCCTCATCCTCCTCAACCTCTCAGCAGCGTCCGACCCAGTCTCTCACCGCACCCTAATACGAAGACTCCGTGATGCAGGAATCCAGGACAAGGCCCTCGACTGGATCCGCTCCTTCCTCTCTGGCAGAACGCAGCGGGTCAGACTCCCCCCTTTCTTCTCGGACCCTACACCGACCACCTGCGGAGTCCCCCAGGGCTCCCCCCTCTGCCCGACGCTCTTCAACGTCTACATGGCTCCATTTGCCCCATCGTCAGAACCTATGGACTCAACATTGTGTCATACGCAGACGACACCCAACTCATCCTCTCCCTATCCAATGAACCCAACACCGCCAGACACAACTTTTGAGAAGGCATGGAAGCTGTCGCCAAATGGATGAAAAACAGCTGCCTACAACTAAACACCAACAAAACAGAAGTACTCCTCATGGGCCCAAACACCGATGCCTGGAGCAACACCTGGTGGCCCCCCGCCCTCCAAACCCGCCAACCCTCATGGACCACGCACGCAACCTGGGAATCATCCTGGACTCCGAGCTCAAAATTGATCACCAGATCAACTCCACCTCGTCTTCCTGCTTCCACACCCTCCGCCTCCTTCGTAAGAATGGATCCCCCTCAAACTCAGAAAGACCGTCACTCACGCACTGGTCACCAGCAGACTCGACTATGGCAACGCACTCTACGCCGGAATTAACAAAAACCTCACCCGCAAGCTACAGAACATCCAGAACGCCGCCGCAAGACTGGCCCTCAACCTGCCAAAACACTGCCACATCTCCCAGCACCTGGGCACACTCCACTGGTTACCCGTCGAGACGAGAACTCACCCATGCACACAAGGCCCTCTGTGGCACCGGACAGATACTCACCCATGCACACAAGGCCCTCTGTGGCACCGGACCAGCATACCTGAACAGCCGACTCAAATTCCACGCACCCCAAAGGACCCTACTATCAGCCCAGCTCTCCGATGCCGTGGTCCCCCACAGCAGAAAGACCGGATCCAGAGGCCGCTCCTTCTCCTTCCTCACGGCCAAAGCCTGGAACGCCCTTCCGCTCCACCTCAAACAGACAACATCGCTCCCCATTTTTGCAAGAAACCTCAAAACCTGGCTCTTCAACAGACCCCCTCCTTGATGGAATGGAACCTGCACCCCCCTACCCATAGCGCCTTGAGACCCTCACGGGTGAGTAGTCGCACATAACAAACTCCTGATTAATTGACTAGGAAGATCCATTGGAGGACCAATACCTCTGTGGGTATGAGATAAAGATCAAAATAGTAGATGCAATGTTATGAGACCAGGTAAAATGCTGGATCAGAACTACCGCTGCAACAATGCTTTTAGTATCTAACTAATGTCATCCTTTAAAACTCCCTAGTGTTAGGCTTCCATCAAATGCATTCCACCAGCAAAGCATCTCCCAGTATCTAAATCTTAAAAAACCCTTACCCATCACAAACACCTCTCTACCATATTCATTCACCTCAAATCTCTGCCACGTTCAATGCTGTATTGTTGATCAAAGTATATTATTAATAGCTATGCCCAGCTTGGGTTCAGTAGGATTGCACTCTCTTAGCTGATACTAAACTACATTCCTGTGCTCTTACAACTTCAAGTCCTACTGATTATCAGAGAGTGTCCCTCAAGGATCATTATTAGACTTCTCATATTTTCCCCTTCCCTTCTTCCCTTCCATTCCCATCTTCCTACACAAACTCGTCTGCAGCAATAACATCACTAAATTCACTTTATCATGCAATATAACTGTTAACACTGAAATCGTCTTCACCTTCCACACTGTCACAAACTCCCTTACAGCTTGAGGGACCGACAACCTCTTTGCCGTCCGATGCTGGATGGCTATACCTTAATTAATGCCCATAACCTCTAAGACAGGGGTCTACAACCAGTTGATCGCAAGCTACCGATAGCTCGCTGACACCCCATGAGTAGCTCATGGCAGCATCTTGATTTTGTAGTCCTTTTCTGTTGTTTTATGTTTTTAGGCCTTTTTTTAACACTCATACCCCGGCACCACTGAAACCAGCTGCTCAGATTGGCTTAACTGAGCGTAGCTTGGGTGGGGCTGGCCTAAGAGCATGGCGTACTTCCCCCTCTCCGAGCCACCTGCCTTTCGCAGTCTGGCACCACTCTTTCATACTGCACGCTGTGTGTCGGTGCCGAGCAGCAGATGTTGCGGAGCAGAGAAGGAAAGGCTAGTAGCGTATAGGTGGCACAAGCAGTATTGAACGACTATCGGGACCCACGCCACCTGCACTTTGGAGCCTGCCAACACGTATTTGACCAGCGAGCAGAGCTCATTGATCGGTAGTACCTTTCCTGGCCTTATTAATAGCACTGTAAACTCATACAGAGCCCCTGCTCTGGCCAGACCTAATAGCCGCATAGGCGAGGCTGCTTAGTTAGTAAGCAGATCTTACTCCAGAGCACATGAAATGTTTTTTTTAAACGGTGTGTTACTCTGCCTTATTTTAATGTCTACATTTAAATAAAGCAGCATTACAGACTCTTTTTTTAAAAAAAATAGCAACATCTACATAAGCTGGTGCTGCCAGGGTGAATTAGAATATAAACATTCTGTCCATTATATTTATTTTTACTTTGGTATAGGAGTCCAAGGATTCATATGATGTTTTAGGTAGGGGGCAGCATGTGTTCTAGAAATGTTATGTGCACTTAATTCAACTTTCTGTCAAGCATCAAAGCATTTGATTATAGTTTAATTTATTCATACAGTGCATCCTGGCATTGTAGACAGATAACAGAAACATTGACACATAGCAAATAAATTGAATGAAGGGACTGGTATCCCCGATTCATCAGTGGTTTTTATTTTAATCCTGCCCAGGTAGTCCAATATTAAAGAGGATCCAGGGACGTCCCTGGAGTAGTTTTAATGAGATTTTCTACACGGTGGATCCCTAAAAATGTGTGTATTGTCTTCCCCCTTACCCTTTGTTCCATTCCAGGCATTGGTCTGTGCAGGGATGATAAAGCATGCCCAATAGTGAAGCATGTCACTACTAGTGGGTGAGGGCATTTTAAAAAAACCTTGTGGTTTTTACAGAGAGGGTGGCATTCTATTTGAATGGAGCTGGGTGTGGAGTGTCCCTCAGAAAAATGCACGAATTGCCTGACTTTTGGTAGCGCACAACGATTTTCACTGATCAGAAGTAGCTCTCACTACAGAAAAGGTTGGAGACCTCTGCCATAAGACAAACCAAGGTATCATTTTCCCATTATGCACTACTTTTGAAACTCATCTTGGTAATACTATATGTTGTTCTTCCCTTCCTGTTAGCTCACACCATTTCCTTTCTACCTTGCTTCTTCTTCAGAGACTCTCTCAAATGTACGATTATCCAGGAGCTCAACTTTGAAAACTTTGAATGCCTTGTAACAGAAATGAGTCCAAACAAAAAGACTTCCATCACATGAAATATTTTTAACATAGTCCAGGTCTACAGGCTACCCCCACCCTGCTCCGTTATTTTAATTTGTTTTTGATGACAGGAGGACTAAGTCCCTGACTCATAATATAGCAGCCACAACGTGTTCTTCATGTTGCGGTCTGCCAGTCGGATCACATTTATTTAGCTCATGGTACTCCACTATCGTACTGTGTTGCTAGGTACCTATACATTTCTAACATTAATGTCTCAGGAACTACTGAACAGAATTACACCAATTCACAAAAAAAAAAAGTTTCTGGGTCAAGATATACCTGGCTGCCAAATTTGAGGTAATTCTGTTTAGTTGTTTTTGACAGTAGCTGTGTCGAAAGGTCCTATTGAAAATTGCATGGGGAAAATTCATTTTGGGACCACCCTTTATCTCACCCCCCTCTTGATAGATCACCCCAAAACTTTCCAGGAAGGTGCTGAGGTGGGTGAACCTTTTGTTTGCCAAAGATATTAGCAAACCAAAAAAAATAAATTACTATGGAACCCAGACCCGAGCTATAACTAGTGAAGAAATATGATCAAATCATCTCCTCTTAAAGGAACTCCATTGGCTTTCCTTTCCAGCCCACAACATCTTCAAAACCAGCTGCATCATTTACAAAGCCTTTACCACCAGCACCTCGAGCTTTTCTTGCAGACAAGCTCACCATCTCTGGAGGCTTTAGGCATACCCGTAGCCAGGACTATAGACTAAGAAGTGTAACAAAGAAAAAACACAATACCACACACCTTTTCCATCTATGCACACAGGATCTCAAATAACTGTCCTGCTTCCTTTAGTACTGCTCACCTCTTTAAAGACCACAACATCACAATGCATTAACTGTCCACAACCCAGCTTTCTATGCTCTTGTTGACTGTATGCTCATCTTTGACCATACACAGCATTCCTCTGGCTTTGGCTAAATGAGCGCTATAGAAAGAGCACATACATACATGGTACATGAGCCCTCACCATTGATGAGTATATCATTGCTCTGCCACTCCACATCAGAGCCTCCACCTCTCTTCTTCAATTCCACGAGAAGCTGAAGACCTGGTTGTTCAATTAACCAACCTACCATAGGCAGGGCTCAACACATACACCTGCTCAGTGCCGGAATGCCTTCGCGGGTGATAGCGTGCTTTACAAATACACATAACATAACAGTCTAGGTCAGAATAACATATTCATTTGAGGAACTCGTGGAATTTATAATCTCTACAAATCTGGACAACTCAAATATATTCTGCTTAAAGATTTAAATATTAACTGGAATGACAAGTCTATCACAGCGGAAAAGTGCCTATCAATGTTTCTGCAGGACAACAGTCTGATTCAATATTACACCCCTGTCACTATTAACAGAAGCTCAACCTGAGACCTTATTATAATGAAAGAGGGTTAACTAATTGTTATGGAACCATTAATTGTGGATTAGTCCGAACAATTACAGATGCCTTTTGGGACAGACTGCTTGATTTAGAGTGTTGGAAAGTGTACTCAGTACAACCACAAAGGAGTACCCTCTCCTCCATACTGAAGGCCCACTCACCTCATTTAGTGATGGGCAGACCTTCAGTATGTTAGCGTTGGAGACTACTTCTGCACTGACATACACCTCCGATGGCCTTACAGGTTAAGGGCCGTCGGAGAAATGGTCATTTGTCCACCCACCCTATTTAGAGTGGCTGAATAAATGGGCAGTTTTTACCTTCGCTTATCGCCATCTAAAACGGGGTAAAGTGAAAGGAAAAACATTTCAATGACCACCATGTCTTGGGAGAAAACTCAGATGGCAAGGGGTTCATTACTTTTTTATTTTCAAAAAGAAAATCTCACTCATGTTGATGGAGCCCAGTGGCACACTTTCAATGCATTGACAGGAATTGCCGTGATGGCAGTTCTTGCCCACTGGGGCAGAACACATCACTACATTTAGAGTGTGGTTATTCCGTTAGAACAATGAAGTCAAATAGTCCGTGGCCCTGATGGAGTAACCACGTTCTAAATTAGGCCCACAATCAAAATAGTTATAAAAGTACACCTCAGATGCTTGCTTATTGACTGCAGAAATACAAAAGAAGTTGATGAGGTAGCTCTAGGTGAAAACATTGCAGCTACATTATTCTACCTCTCATGCAATGTCTCTATCAATTATGTAAATACACTAACATAAATTATAATATCAGAGCAGCAAATTCATAAGATGAAGTGGCCTGCTTAGTAAGGAAGAGAAAGAAAACAAAGACAGCTGCATGTTGGTTCTCAAAAGACTTGAATAATTAAAGAAACTCTGAGCACTAGAGATTAAATGGTATAAAATAAATCCAGATCAAATCTAACGGCAAGAAAAATAGCCAGGAAATGTTACAAAAACAACCTCCTTAACAACAAAGCCTCATTGTTTTATAATGAGCTCAAAACAGCAAATAATGACTCATATAACCTATCCAACATAATCAAGAGAATAGTTAAATGCCATTGCTCACTCTTACTGACATCACAAAGAAGAAATACGACCATTTCACCAAGTCTTTAATGCAGAACAAGATATTTAGGGACTCCCCTCAAAGAAACCAAGAGAAATAACCTAACAACAAATGGGAAAACTATGACCCAGTATCTGAGCACCCCTTAACAAAAACACTGAGAAACGTATGCCCCTCCTCACATGATGAAAACTCCTCTTACTCTTAAGTCAAATCTATACTGACTCATATATCACCAATTTGGTTGCAGATAATGAATTATTCACTCGAGACAGGATCACACCCAGAATGTCAAGTAAAAGGTCTGGTCAAACAGTGGTGTGAGAATAGCCCCTGCCGTCCCTGGAGAGCGAGGGTCCCCCCGTGCTCCAGGGGGCACCTCTGGCACTGTGCACTGGTGGTGGCTGAGAGCTCCTGACAGGGTCCTGAGCAAGGGGGGCCCCTCTATGTACTTTTCAGGGAGTCCCCCCGAAGTTTTGTCATGCCACTGAGGTCAAGCCCTTACTAAAAAAAAAAAACCTTTGCTACTATAGTTCAATCAAATACCTTCAGACCTATGACCGTGCTTTATGAGCAAAATGTTAATAAATGTTTTGAGGATTCAAGCGAAAGCGAGCATCAAAAGAAATAACCCTCTAAATTAACCAATTCAGGCTTTAGGTGAGGTTGTAGCTTGGACAAAGCTGCACTAACAGTGCTTAATGATGCCCTGAAAATCACAGACAAAGGAGAGTTTTGCATCATAACCCTTGTTGATCTTACTTTTGCTTTGGATGAACTTTACTCTACTACCCTCCAAAACATTTAGCAAAATAGATTTGGGATTTATAGAACTGTTTTAAACTGGTTTTGATCTTACCTGCTGGACTAGTCTACTATAGTTAAGCTAAGGAAAATCTCAACCTATCCCTCTTCCCACGGATCCCCACAGAATTCCATTCTTGATCTCACTTTTTTAAAAATTTTTTGCGTAACATCTAAATAAAGAACTGCAAGATATTCCTCAGAGTTTCCATTAGTATGGACACTCAGAGCTTTTTAAAATCATATCCAAACAAGGCACAGATACACTGAAAATTGGCCTTAGGTTAGGTTTCATTATAATTCCCTGTGGATACCCGTATGATAAACTAACATATTGACAGCATGAGGTGCAACTCTCGTAGTTATCATCGGTGACCACTCTACTATTACTTTTAAGCTACATTTGGTTAACCCCTTCGCTGCTAGGCCTTTTCCCCTCCTGTGCTAAGCCTTTTTTGGGCTATTTGGGGTAGTGCGCGCTTAGGCCCCTGTAACTTTTTGACCACATTAGGTATCCATGCCAAATTTGCGTCCTTTTCTTCCAACATCTTGGGGATTCTAAAGGTACCCAGGGTTTGTGGATTCTCCTACAGGGTTCCCAGAAATTGGTCAAAATACAGCAAATGTTTTTTTTTTGTGTGAAAAATTGGAAAAACGGACTGCAAATGAAAGCTTCTGGGTTTTTCTCTGCAAATGGTATCAAAAAAGGGTTTGTGGGGCTGAAATCACCATTTCTCCAGCTTTTAGGGAATGACAGAATTTTGTTAGAAAACCAACATTATGTACACAGTTTTGGCATTTTTCTGGGACATACCCTATTTTTGCTATTTTTTGTGCTTTCAACCTCCTTCCAGTTAACGGTAGAAATGGGTACAAAAACAATAATGGATCCTGGAAAGCTATACATTTTTGAAAATTAGACAAAATCTGAATTCAGCAAGGGGTCATTTGTGTAGATCCATCAAGGTTTCTTTATAGAAACTTACAGGTAAATATAGGAAAAATTAAAAGTTTGTTGAAAAAAGCAGCATTTTGAGTCAACGTTTTCACCTGTAACTTCTTCGAATTATGACATCTCTTTGAAAGCAATGTACCGTTACATCCGGTGGACCTTCCTGGTTGTGGGGACATATAGGACTTGTAGGTTCACCAAGAGCCCAACGAACCCAGAGTAGAAAACTGCGCAGCATTTTGTAATGTTTTTTTTTTTTGTTCCGGGTATATAGCAATTATTGTGGGAAAATGTATACATGGAAAAATCGGTATGAAAGACACCTATGTATTTCTGAAATGGGAACAAATTACAGAGTTTAGAAACAGTGCATATTTGTACATTTTCGAAATTGGGAATACTCATATTTGCATGACAATTATTGGTCATTTTTCAAAATGACTTTTTTTTTACACAATGTCTTTCATTTGGAAGGGAGAAATGCATCAAAAATCAATAGGTAATAACAGTTGCTTTACAAATCTGAACTACCCTAAGTCTCCCGATAAAAATGGTACCTCACTTGTGTGGGTAGGCATAGTGCCCACGACAGGAAGTGGCTCAAAACCTAGGGTGAACGCACCACATTTTCACACTGAAAATTTACACTTTATTTGCGAAGAGTCTAGCTGTAGTTTTTGAACCCTAGCCCTGCCGGCACCTAGGGAAACCTAGCAAACCTATACATTTTTTAAAACTAGACACCCAGGGGAATCCAGGATGGGGTGACTTGACTGCCTCCCACCATGGTCTGTTACCCAGAATCCCTTGCAAACGTAAAAAATTGACAAAAAAAACACATTTTCCCCACATTTCTGTGATGGAAAGTTCTGGAATCTGCGTGGATCCACAAATTTCCACCCACTCCGCGTTCCCCAAAGTCCTACGAGAAAAATGGTACCTCACTTGTGCTGGTCGGCCTAGTGCCCGCGACAGGAAACGGCGCAAAACGCAACGTGGTTTTGCAGTGAAAAATGACCCTTTTTTTGGCAAAGTGACTAGCTGTAGATTTTGAACCCTAGCCCTGCCGGCACCTAGGGAAACCTAGCAAACCTATACATTTTTAAAAACTAGACACCCAGGGGAATCCAGGATGGGGTGACTTGACTGCCTCCCACCATGGTCTGTTACCCAGAATCCCTTGCAAACGTAAAAAATTGACAAAAAAAACACATTTTCCCCACATTTCTGTGATGGAAAGTTCTGGAATCTGCGTGGATCCACAAATTTCCACCCACCCCGCGTTCCCCAAAGTCCTACGAGAAAAATGGTACCTCACTTGTGCGGGTCGGCCTAGTGCCCGCGACAGGAAACGGCGCAAAACGCAACGTGGTTTTGCAGTGAAAAATGACCCTTTTTTTGGCAAAGTGACTAGCTGTAGATTTTGAACCCTAGCCCTGCCGGCACCTAGGGAAACCTAGCAAACCTATTCTTTTTTGAAAACTAGACACCCAGGGGAATCCAGGATGGGGTGACTTGACTGCCTCCCAACATGGTCTGTTACCCAGAATCCCTTGCAAACTTAAAAAATTGACAAAAAAAACACATTTTCCCCACATTTCTGTGATGGAAAGTTCTGGAATCTGCGTGGATCCACTAATTTCCACCCACCCCGCGTTCCCCGAAGTCCTACGAGAAAAATGGTACCTCACTTGTGCGGGTCGGCCTAGTGCCCGCGACAGGAAACGGCGCAAAACGCAACGTGGTTTTGCAGTGAAAAATGACCCTTTTTTTGGCAAAGTGACTAGCTGTAGATTTTGAACCCTAGCCCTGCCGGCACCTAGGGAAACCTAGCAAACCTATACATTTTTGAAAACTAGACACCCAGGGGAATCCAGGATGGGGTGACTTGACTGCCTCCCACCATGGTCTGTTACCCAGAATCCCTTGCAAACGTAAAAAATTGACAAAAAAAACACATTTTCCCCACATTTCTGTGATGGAAAGTTCTGGAATCTGCGTGGATCCACAAATTTCCACCCACCCCGCGTTCCCCAAAGTCCTACGAGAAAAATGGTACCTCACTTGTGCGGGTCGGCCTAGTGCCCGCGACAGGAAACGGCGCAAAACGCAACGTGGTTTTGCAGTGAAAAATGACCCTTTTTTTGGCAAAGTCACTAGCTGTAGATTTTGAACCCTAGCCCTACCAGCACCTAGGGAAACCTAGCAAACCTATACATTTTTGAAAACTAGACACCCAGAGAAATCCAGGATGGGGTGACTTGACTGCCTCCCACCATGGTCTGTTACCCAGAATCCCTTGCAAACGTAAAAAATTGACAAAAAAAACACATTTTCCCCACATTTCTGTGATGGAAAGTTCTGGAATCTACGTGGATCCACAAATTTCCACCCACCCCGCGTTCCCCAAAGTCCTAGGAGAAAAATGGTACCTCACTTGTGCGGGTCGGCCTAGTGCCCGCGACAGGAAACGGCGCAAAACGCAACGTGGTTTTGCAGTGAAAAATTACCCTTTTTTTGGCAAAGTGACTAGCTGTAGATTTTGAACCCTAGCCCTGCCGGCACCTAGGGAAACCTAGCAAACCTATACATTTTTGAAAACTAGACACCCAGGGGAATCCAGGATGGGGTGACTTGACTGCCTCCCACCATGGTCTGTTACCCAGAATCCCTTGCAAACGTAAAAAATTGACAAAAAAAACACTTTTTCCCCACATTTCTGTGATGGAAAGTTCTGGAATCTGCGTGGATCCACAAATTTCCACCCACCCCGCGTTCCCCAAAGTCCTACGAGAAAAATGGTACCTCAATTGTGCAGGTCGGCCTAGTGCCCGCGACAGGAAACGGCGCAAAACGCAACGTGGTTTTGCAGTGAAAAATGACCCTTTTTTGGCAAAGTGACTAGCTGTAGATTTTGAACCCTAGCCCTGCCGGCACCTAGGGAAACCTAGCAAACCTATACATTTTTGAAAACTAGACACTCAGGGGAATCCAGGATGGGGTGACTTGACTGCCTCCCAACATGGTCTGTTACCCAGAATCCCTTGCAAACGTAAAAAATTGACCAACAAAACACATTTTCCCCACATTTCTGTGATGGAAAGTTCTGGAATCTGCGTGGATCCACAAATTTCCACCCACCTCGCGTTCCCCAAAGTCCTACGAGAAAAATGGTACCTCACTTGTGCGGGTCGGCCTAGTGCCCGCGACAGGAAACGGCGCAAAACGCAACGTGGTTTTGCAGTGAAAAATGACCCTTTTTTTGGCAAAGTGACTAGCTGTAGATTTTGAACCCTAGCCCTGCCGGCACCTAGGGAAACCTAGCAAACCTATACATTTTTGAAAACTAGACACTCAGGGGAATCCAGGATGGGGTGACTTGACTGCCTCCCACCATGGTCTGTTACCCAGAATCCCTTGCAAACGTAAACAATTGACAAAAAAAACACATTTTCCCCACATTTCTGTGATAGAAAGTTCTGGAATCTGCGTGGATCCACAAATTTCCACCCACCCCGCGTTCCCCAAAGTCCTACGAGAAAAATGGTACCTCACTTGTGCGGGTCGGCCTAGTGCCCGCGACAGGAATCGGTGCAAAACGCAACATGGTTTTGCAGTAAAAAATGACCCTTTTTTTGGCAAAGTGACTAGCTGTAGATTTTGAACCCTAGCCCTGCCGGCACCTAGGGAAACCTAGCAAACCTATACATTTTTGAAAACTAGACACCCAGGGGAATCCAGGATGGGGTGACTTGACTGCCTCCCACCATGGTCTGTTACCCAGAATCCCTTGCAAACGTAAAAAATTGACAAAAAAAACACATTTTCCCCACATTTCTGTGATGGAAAGTTCTGGAATCTGCGTGGATCCACAAATTTCCACACACCCCGCGTTCCCCAAAGTCCTACGAGAAAAATGGTACCTCACTTGTGCGGGTCGGCCTAGTGCCCACGACAGGAATTGGCACAAAACGCAACGTGGTTTTGCAGTGAAAAATGACCCTTTTTTTGGCAAAGTGACTAGCTGTAGATTTTGAACCCTAGCCCTGCCGGCACCTAGGGAAACCTAGCAAACCTATACATTTTTTTAAACTAGACACTCAGGGGAATCCAGGATGGGGTGACTTGACTGCCTCCCACCATGGTCTGTTACCCAGAATCCCTTGCAAACGGAAAAAATTGACAAAAAAACACATTTTCCCCACATTTCTGTGATGGAAAGTTCTGGAATCTGCGTGGATCCACAAATTTCCACCCACCCCGCGTTCCCCAAAGTCCTACGAGAAAAATGGTACCTCACTTGTGCGGGTCGGCCTAGTGCCCGCGACAGGAAACGGCGCAAAACGCAACGTGGTTTTGCAGTGAAAAATGACCCTTTTTTTGGCAAAGTGACTAGCTGTAGATTTTGAACCCTAGCCCTGCCGGCACCTAGGGAAACCTAGCAAACCTATTCTTTTTTGAAAACTAGACACTCAGGGGAATCCAGGATGGGGTGATTTGACTGCCTCCCACCATGGTCTGTTACCCAGAATCCCTTGCAAACAGAAAAAATTGACAAAAAAAACACATTTTCCCCACATTTCTGTGATGGAAAGTTCTGGAATCTGCGTGGATCCACAAATTTCCACCCAACCCGCTTTCCCCAAAGTCCTACGAGAAAAATGGTACCTCACTTGTGCGGGTCGACCTAGTGCCCGCGACAGGAAACGGCGCAAAACGCAACGTGGTTTTGCAGTGAAAAATGACCCTTTTTTTGGCAAAGTGACTAGCTGTAGATTTTGAACCCTAGCCCTGCCGGCACCTAGGGAAACCTAGCAAACCTATACATTTTTGAAAACTAGACACCCAGGGGAATCCAGGATGGGGTGACTTGACTGCCTCCCACCATGGTCTGTTACCCAGAATCCCTTGCAAACATAAAAAATTTACAAAAAAAACACATTTTCCCCACATTTCTGTGATGGAAAGTTCTGGAATCTGCGTGGATCCACAAATTTCCACCCACCCCGCGTTCCCCAAAGTCCTACGAGAAAAATGGTACCTCAGTTGTGCGGGTCGGCCTAGTGCCCGCGACAGGAAACGGCGCAAAATGCAACGTGGTTTTGCAGTGAAAAATGACCCTTTTTTTGGCAAAGTGATTAGCTGTAGATTTTGAACCCTAGCCCTGCCGGCACCTAGGGAAACCTAGCAAACCTATACATTTTTGAAAACTAGACACTCAGGGGAATCCAGGATGGGGTGACTTGACTGCCTCCCACCATGGTCTGTTACCCAGAATCCCTTGCAAACGTAAAAAATTGACAAAAAAAACACATTTTCCCCACATTTCTGTGATGGAAAGTTCTGGAATCTGCGTGGATCCACAAATTTCCACCCACCCCGCGTTCCCCAAAGTCCTACGAGAAAAATGGTACCTCCCTTGTGCGGGTCGGCCTAGTGCCCGCGACAGGAAACGGCGAAAAACACAACGTGGTTTTGCAGTGAAAAATGACCCTTTTTTTGGCAAAGTGACTAGCTGTAGATTTTGAACCCTAGCCCTGCCGGCACCTAGGGAAACCTATTAAACCAATGCATTTCTGAAAACTAGACAACCGGCGGCTTCCAGGGAGGTATGGCTTGCATGGATCCCCCAACGTTTCCTTACCCAGAATCCCCTGCAAACCTCAATTTTAGCTCAAAAAATCACTTTTTTCACACATTTTGGGGTGGGAAAGTAGTGGCATCACCGGGCTCACACAAATTTACCACCACCCAGCGTTCCCCCAGGTCTCCCGGTAAAAATGGTGCCTCACTTGTGTGGGAGGCCCAAGTACCCGCGGCAGGCAAGGGCCCAAAACGTAGTGAGGCGACATCAAAATGGCCTATCGCAAAACCACCTGGGTTTGCAAGGGGGGTCACTTTGGTTTTTGGCCCGGTGCTCAGCGGCCATCTAGGGAAACCTACCAAACCCACGCATTTCTGAAAACTAGACACCCGGCGGCTTCCAGGGAGGTATGGCTTGCGTGGATCCCCCAACGTTTCCTTACCCAGAAACCCCTGCAAACCTCAATTTTTGCTCAAAAAATCACTTTTTTCACTCATTTTGGGGTGGGAAAGTAGTGGCATCACCGGGCTCACACAAATTTACCACCACCCAGCGTTCCCCCAGGTCTCCCGGTAAAAATGGGGCCTCACTTGTGTGGGAGGCCCAAGTACCCGCGGCAGGCAAGGGCCCAAAACGCAGTGAGGCGACGTCAAAATGGCCTATCGCAAAACCACCTGGTTTTGCAAGGGGGGTCACTTTGGTTTTTGGCCCGGTGCTCGGCGGCCATCTAGGGAAACCTACCAAACCCATGCATTTCTGAAAACTAGACACCCGGCGGCTTCCAGGGAGGTATGGCTTGCGTGGATCCCCCAATGTTTCCTTACCCAGAATCCCCTGCAAACCTCAATTTTTGCTCAAAAAATCACTTTTTTCACACATTTTGGGGTGGGAAAGTAGTGGCATCACCGGGCTCATACAAATTTGCCACCACCCAGCGTTCCCCCAGGTCTCCCGGTAAAAATGGTGCCTCACTTGTATGGGAGGCCCAAGTACCCGCGGCAGGCAAGGGCCCAAAACGTAGTGAGGCGACATCAAAATGGCCTATCGCAAAACCACCTGGTTTTGCAAGGGGGGTCACTTTGGTTTTTGGCCCGGTGCTCGGCGGCCATCTAGGGAAACCTACCAAACCCACGCATTTCTGAAAACTAGACACCCGGCGGCTTCCAGGGAGGTATGGCTTGCGTGGATCCCCCAACGTTTCCTTACCCAGAATCCCCTGCAAACCTCAATTTTTGCTCACAAAATCACTTTTTTCACACATTTTGGGGTGGGAAAGAAGTGGCATCACCGGGCTCACACAAATTTACCACCACCCAGCGTTCCCCCAGGTCTCCCGGTAAAAATGGTGCCTCACTTGTGTGGGAGGCCCAAGTACCCGCGGCAGGCAAGGGCCCAAAACGTAGTGAGGCGACATCAAAATGGCCTATCGCAAAACCACCTGGTTTTGCAAGGGGGGTCACTTTGGTTTTTGGCCCGGTGCTCGGCGGCCATCTAGGGAAACCTACCAAACCCATGCATTTCTGAAAACTAGACACCCGGCGGCTTCCAGGGAGGTATTGCTTGCGTGGATCCCCCAACGTTTCCTTACCCAGAATCCCCTGCAAACCTCAATTTTTGCTCACAAAATCACTTTTTTCACACATTTTGGGGTGGGAAAGAAGTGGCATCACCGGGCTCACACAAATTTACCACCACCCAGCGTTCCCCCAGGTCTCCCGGTAAAAATGGTGCCTCACTTGTGTGGGAGGCCCAAGTACCCGCGGCAGGCAAGGGCCCAAAACGTAGTAAGGCGACATCAAAATGGCCTATCGCAAAACCACCTGGTTTTGCAAGGGGGGTCACTTTGGTTTTTGGCCCGGTGCTCGGCGGCCATCTAGGGAAACCTACCAAACCCATGCATTTCTGAAAACTAGACACCTGGCGGCTTCCAGGGAGGTATGGCTTGCGTGGATCCCCCAACGTTTCCTTACCCAGAATCCCCTGCAAACCTCAATTTTTGCTCAAAAAATCACTTTTTTCACACATTTTGGGATGGGAAAGTAGTGGCATCACCGGGCTCACACAAATTTACCACCACCCAGCGTTCCCCCAGGTCTCCCGGTAAAAATGGTGCCTCACTTGTATGGGAGGCCCAAGTACCCGCGGCAGGCAAGGGCCCAAAACGTAGTGAGGCGACATCAAAATGGCCTATCGCAAAACCACCTGGTTTTGCAAGGGGGGTCACTTTGGTTTTTGGCCCGGTGCTCGGCGGCCATCTAGGGAAACCTACCAAACCCACGCATTTCTGAAAACTAGACACCCGGCGGCTTCCAGGGAGGTATAGCTTGCGTGGATCCCCCAACGTTTCCTTACCCAGAATCCCCTGCAAACCTCAATTTTTGCTCAAAAAATCACTTTTTTCACACATTTTGGGGTGGGAAAGTAGTGGCATCACCGGGCTCACACAAATTTACCACCACCCAGCGTTCCCCCAGGTCTCCCGGTAAAAATGGTGCCTCACTTGTGTGGGAGGCCCAAGTACCCGCGGCAGGCAAGGGCCCAAAACGTAGTGAGGCGACATCAAAATGGCCTATCGCAAAACCACCTGGTTTTGCAAGGGGGGTCACTTTGGTTTTTGGCCCGGTGCTCGGCGGCCATCTAGGGAAACCTACCAAACCCACGCATTTCTGAAAACTAGACACCTGGTGGCTTCCAGGGATTTATGGCTTGCGTGGATCCCCCAACGTTTCCTTACCCAGAATCCCCTGCAAACATCAATTTTTGCACAAAAAATCACTTTTTTCACACATTTTGGGGTGGGAAAGTAGTGGCATCACCGGGATCACACAAATTTACCACCACCCAGCGTTCCCCCAGGTCTCCCGGTAAAAATGGTGCCTCACTTGTGTGGGAGGCCCAAGTACCCGCGGCAGGCAAGGGCCCAAAACGTAGTGAGGCGACATCAAAATGGCCTATTGCAAAACCACCTGGTTTTGCAAGGGAGGTCACTTTGGTTTTTGGCCCGGTGCTCGGCGGCCATCTAGGGAAACCTACCAAACCCACGCATTTCTGAAAACTTGACACCCGGCGGCTTCCAGGGAGGTATGGCTTGCGTGGATCCCCCAACGTTTCCTTACCCAGAATCCCCTGCAAACCTCAATTTTTGCTCAAAAAATCACTTTTTTCACACATTTTGGGGTGGGAAAGTAGTGGCATCACCGGGCTCACACAAATTTACCACCACCCAGCGTTCCCCCAGGTCTCCCGGTAAAAATGGTGCCTCACTTGTGTGGGAGGCCCAAGTACCCGCGGCAGGCAAGGGCCCAAACGTAGTGAGGCGACATCAAAATGGCCTATCGCAAAACCACCTGGTTTTGCAAGGGGGGTCACTTTGGTTTTTGGCCCGGTGGTCGGCGGCCATCTAGGGAAACCTACCAAACCCACACATTTCTGAAAACTATACACCCGGTGGCTTCCAGGGAGGTATGGCTTGCGTGGATTCCCCAACGTTTCCTTACCCAGAATCCCCTGCAAACCTCAATTTTTGCTCAAACAATCACTTTTTTCACACATTTTGGGGTGGGAAAGTTGTGGCATCACCGGGCTCACACAAATTTACCACCACCCAGCGTTCCCCCAGGTCTCCCGGTAAAAATGGTGCCTCACTTGTGTGGGAGGCCCAAGTACCCGCGGCAGGCAAGGGCCCAAAACGTAGTGAGGCGACATTTGGGATAGGCAATGTTGATGTCGCCTCACTACGTTTGTTGTCCTTGCCTGCCGCGGGTACTTGGGCCTCCCACACAAGTGAGGCACCATTTTTACCGGGAGACCTGGGGGAACGCTGGGTGGTGGTAAATTTGTGTGAGTCAGGTGATGCCACTACTTTCCCACCCCAAAATGTGTGAAAAAAGTGATTTTTTGAGCAAAAATTGAGGTTTGCAGGGGATTCTGGGTAAGGAAACGTTGGGGGATCCACGCAAGCCATACCTCCCTGGAAGCCGCCGGGTGTCTAGTTTTCAGAAATGCGTGGGTTTGGTAGGTTTCCCTAGATGGCCACCGCGCACCGGGCCAAAAACCAAAGTGACCCCCCTTGCAAAACCAGGTGGTTTTGCGATAGGCCATTTTGATGTCGCCTCACTACGTTTTGGGCCCTTGCCTGCCGCGGGTACTTGGGCCTCCCACACAAGTGAGGCACCATTTTTACCGGGAGACCTGGGGGAACGCTGGGTGGTGGTAAATTTGTGTGAGCCCGGTGATGCCACTACTTTCCCACCCCAAAATGTGTGAAAAAAGTGATTTTTTGAGCAAAAATTGAGGTTTGCAGGGGATTCTGGGTAAGGAAACGTTGGGGGATCCACGCAAGCCATACCTCCCTGGAAGCCGCCGGGTGTCTAGTTTTCAGAAATGCATGGGTTTGGTAGGTTTCCCTAGATGGCCGCCGAGCACCGGGCCAAAAACCAAAGTGACCCCCCTTGCAAAACCAGGTGGTTTTGCGATAGGCCATTTTGATGTTGCCTCACTACGTTTTGGGCCCTTGCCTGCCGCGGGTACTTGGGCCTCCCACACAAGTGAGGCACCATTTTTACCGGGAGACCTGGGGGAACGCTGGGTGGTGGTAAATTTGTGTGAGCCCGGTGATGCCACTACTTTCCCACCCCAAAATGTGTGAAAAAAGTGATTTTTTGAGCAAAAATTGAGGTTTGCAGGGGATTCTGGGTAAGGAAACGTTGGGGGATCCACGCAAGCCATACCTCCCTGGAAGCCGCCGGGTGTCTAGTTTTCAGAAATGCGTGGGTTTGGTAGGTTTCCCTAGATGGCCGCCGAGCACCTGGCCAAAAACCAAAGTGACCCCCCTTTCAAAACCAGGTGGTTTTGCGATAGGCAATGTTTTTTTTTTTTTTTTTTGAAACCGTTTATTACAAAATTCAAAAAATATACAAAGATGGGCCTACAACCTTCAGGCCGGCCGCTAGCAAGCAAAAGGAGCATGTGATACAAACAATAGCGCGCATGCCGCGGCAAAGGGAAATGCACAGGAGTTAGCAGCGTTGGTAGCCACACCATCCGGACCCCACATAACGGTTTCATTTTAATATAAATAACAACAGAAAACAAAGCCACAAGGCAACCCACATTCGGAAACAGCAGCATGTGCTCCCCTAGAAGGGGGACCCTACCAATCCATAGGAGTATCAAGGGGGGGAAAAGGTCAGGACAGGGACTAGGCGGACTCAGTGTCCGGAACCGGGGAGATAAACTGGCTAAGGGGACGGGGCCGGAGACGGATCGGGCAAGAATGGCGGGGTACAGATTCCCCCGCGGTAGGCGTTCCAGGGGCCCCACACTTTCACCCATGTCCCAGGCTTACCTCTCGCGACATACACCACCTTTTCCCGAAACATGCACCAATCCATGTTATCCTTCCACGCCGAGACAGTCGGCGACCTCTGGGAACCCCACAGTTGAGCAATGTCGCGTTTGGCCACCATATATCCCAGAGTCACCCACCACGTCTGCGGCGCCGAGTAGTCGGTTGGCTCCCACACATTCAGAAGGCATCTCCTCGCTTCGGGCAGCAGCGACACACGCGTAACCACCCGCAGGACCTCATGCACACCACGCCAGAATCGCTCCACCTCCGGGCACTCCCACAAAATATGGAGAAAGGTCCCCATGGAACCACACCCACGCTTACACAACCCGTCCACAGCATAGCCCATACGCAATAGCCTTGGCCCCGTGATGTAGACCCTATGGAGTATCTTGAGCTGGACGAAGCGAAGGCGGGCCGGTATGGCCACCTCTTTCGGGGAGGCCACCGCAGATACCCAGTCCTCGTCGTCCAGCTCCAAGCCATCGGCAACCCATGCCTCGCGAAGGCCAGTCAGCAGTCCCGAGCGGTCATTGATAAGTTTTTTATAAATTAATGAGATCGTGCTGTCCGGTACATGTCCATCTAGCACTCTATCCTCCAGAGGGGAATACTCCGGGATGGAGGCAACGTCCGGGAATACGGAGCATAGCGCATGACGGATCTGCATATACCGAAAGTACTCCCTGTCCTGCAACTGGAATTCTGTCTGCAGCATCTCGAACGTTTTGAGTCCCCCCCTCGTCCAGAGATCACCCACCCTGCTGATGCCTATCATGTCCCACTTCTCAAAGCCCTTCGAGGTCCATAGGGAGCCCAACTGCTCAGATGCATATAGTGGCGACGCCCAGGTCAAACGATCTTTCCACCCCATCGCCACATTAGCCGCGTGCCACACTCGTACCATGACACGCGTGGGGCCCGTCAGACGTGCGTCGAGCGAGCTGGAGTAAAGCGCTCGGTTATAATCACCACCCGGCAGTAACATCTTATCCATTTCAAAGGCCGGGTTTAGAGCGGGCCCGTACAGACCGTGATTAATCGCCGCCAGCTGGGAGGCCCAATAATACCGTTTGATATCCGGGAGGGCAATCCCCCCGTCATACCGCGGGAGCGTCAGCTTCGCCAGGGCGATACGCGGTCTACCTTCCCAGAACAGTCGGCGCTGCAAACTCTCCACCTCGCGAAAGTAGCGCACCGGGACGACGTCCATTGTGTTCTGCAGAGCGTACAGGAAACGTGGCAGCGACATCATCTTAAACAATGCCGCCCGGCCGAGCTGTCGTAAATAAAATATTACGCTCTCAGAATTTCAGAATATTAATAAGATCATGCATAAAGCAAGAGGCTGAGTCTGTGGTATCAGGTTCAAAAAGGGCTTTATTCCAATAACTCGAGTCAAAGGGAGAATATTACCATCACCACAAGGGATCTGGAAGGGACTCAAAAGTATTCTCAAAACATTATTCACAGAGTACAGTATATATACATTTCTCAATTGTACGTAAGCAAAAGAGCAAGAGAGAATGAGATAAGAGCATGTGGGCGTGTAAGTAGGCGTGAAGGTGGGCGTCCATGTGGGCGTCCACTTGATGATAATAGGTAATTTGTCATAGGTGGGTGGATACCTGGAGGGGGTTGCATGATCAGCTGGAATTGTACTGGAACTTTGCCTTACTTGTGCTCAACTCGAGCATGACGTGTAACTGACGTGGGGAAGGCTGCTTGTGCTGTCAGGAAGTCTGGAAGTTAGGCCTTCAGTGTCAAGACGACCAGCACATCTTGTATTATCTGATATCTAAAGTCTGGAGCAGGGACTGATTCGTGACATAGGTTGCCCATCACCAAGAGCCAATGTGGCATTTATTTCTTCGTTTACTGCTGAAGTCTTGCACGGGGGCTATGGGCTTTGCACTGACGTGAGCTTTGTAATCACACAAAAAGAGACAGAAAGGCTAGGCTTTCTCCTTTGCAGATGGGTCATGTTTATATTCCTCCTTCTCCAGGCAGGAATGTGGTTTCAGTAGGAGTAAGCAGATAACCGTGCTCAATACTGTCTCGGTACCTTGTGACAGGGCCCCTTTGGCTGAGGCCCAAGTGTGTAAGGCCAAGGATAGGCATGCTGCAGCTTTCAGAGCGTTCTGAGGCCTGAAACCTCTTTTCGGCTCTGGCTGAGCCATAAACATGGGCTTCATGAAAATGCAGGAAAACATGATGAAAAACGTGTAGGCCTCAATACAGATTTGTCGTTTCTCTCATGAGAGACTGGATGATGGCAGGCCACGTTATAGCATAAGCATCATGATAGAAAGGCCATGGAGGGGAAATACATAGGTTACATGCATGCGCACATAGGCATTGGGGGGCACATGGGGACATATAGGCCTCATAGATTTTTATTTTCCACATTCCCTCCTTGTACCCTAGTGAACCCCCTATGTAACATCTATTTTCATGAGACAGTCGATCTGTTCTTGCAGCATTATTTTTCCATTTTCAATGCTTTGTAAATGGGGATGTGGAACACATGCAGTAGCACACAGGCCACAAATGACCGGGCCACACTGCAGACATAGGCAACAACTGAATATCATTAATAGTATCAACCCACAGACGGTCAACACTTTCCATCCCCAAGCCGATATTAATCCCCAGAGCCAACCGGACCATGTCCACGTGCCTGGGTCTTGATGTATGTTTTGGGCAATCTTGTGGAGCCTTGTTATTGCTTTGTATACAGATGGTGCCTTTATTAGGTATGAAAGAACTGATATGTAGCACGTCCCACCCCAGTCTAAGGGCAGTTGCACATAGGCTGTCTGGCCACAAATAAAGTAGGTGTGTCGTGATGCTCTGAAATAGGACTTTCCTTTGTCTTTGAATACTATTATAGTATCACACTCACTGTGCCCCAAATGTACTGAGCCTTCTTTTCTGACACACAAGTTCCCTTTTACTGGCAGAACAGTAATTGAAGGCGGACCTGACATGTGTTGGGGCTTTACGTTCAACACTATAAAATCGAGGGTCGCATTTCCTTGCAGATACTCTTCATTTTCTAGATCTGTACCTTTCATTTGGGGAAGACCCTCTTCATCTGGGAAACATGCTTTGTTCATGACTTTATTCAAGTTACCCCATACCCACTCGCCCCTACACTCCTTGTCTTGACATTCTTTGGCATCACCGTTGATGGATGTCATTAAGGCAAACCATGCTCCGGAAGAACCATTATGGGAGAACGGAAAAGGAAAAAGAGGCAAGACTCCCTTTACCTTCTGATACGGGGGAAGTCGGCCACAGACCCAGCAGTCTGTAGCATTGCTAACCTGATGTGAATGGTGCAGCATCAAAATAAAGGTATTGCTGCGTAAGGCAAGTCGATATGATAACTCATGGGATGGCAGATCACTAAATGTGTGCTTTATGGTATCATTAGTGGAGGAGTATAAGAGTGAGGCAATAGGAGGAAAAATAGCATGTAGTATTAAGCTGATACATATTATCGTGATGCACAGAAGAGATAGAAAAATCACAGTCACTATACATCTACCACGTAATATTTTACAGTATTTGCTTCTTATCTTGCTCTTTTTTTTTTTTAATGTTATTGTCCAAGATCTTATGCAAGCCAGAATACATGTTCAACCGCTTCACCACCTAGTGGACTTAATTGATCAAACGGGTTCTGACTTTTTAGATCTAAGTTTAGCCTTGAGGAAACTGCTGTGGAGTCTCCTCTAGAAAATGGTGATCAAAGTCTGAAAAAGGTCTTTTCCTTTGTAAAAGAGTGGTGAAGGTGCAACCATCCTTTCCGCCCTTTGACTTTAACGGCCGTCCCCGTGGTCCAGAGCACTGACTTCGGCGCCTTCCATCCAGGAGCGATGGAGTATTCTTTGACCTGGGTGTTGTCAGGGAAGGCGGCAGCAACCTGCGAACAACAAGAGAGTAGTGCAGACATCAAGGAAGCCAGGTAATCCGTCAGCACGTTACTATCAACATCAGTAATCTTTTTAGGCATTGGAGTGCCCCACATATTTGGTGGTCTACCAAAGACCACTTCATAGGGAGATAAGCCTGTTCTAGAATGGGCTATCATTTGCATGTAAAAGAGGGCAACCGGTAGGGCTACCATCCAATCTACACCTTTGTCTGCGCAAATCTTTGCTAGTCTAATTTTCAATGTCTGATTATGTCTTTCTACAAGGCCTGCTGCTTCAGGATGTCGCACACAATGGAATTTCCAGGTATACCCTAACAGAAGGGACACTTGTTTCATGAGTTCAGAGGAGAAGGGCTGACCGTTGTCGGAATATACGACACGCGGTAATCCATAACGTGGGAAAAACTCTCGTACCAATTGTCTGGCTGTAGTTACAGCAGTATAATCAGGGACTGGGTAGGCTTCGGTCCACCTTGATAATGAACATACTACTACCAAGACATATTTGTAACCTCTACATCTATCCATTTGGATATAATCCATTTGGAGGACCTCAAAAGGGTGGTCAGGTGGATGGAATCCACCTTGTTCCATCGGAATGCCTTTACCTGGATTGAATTGGCAACAGATCATACATGTTCTAACCTTTTGTTTCGCTGCTGCACGCAGGTGCTTGTTGAACCATATATTCTGTAAGCTATCTATCATTGCTTTCTCTCCTAAGCGTGCAGGACTATGTGCGGTATTTATGATCACTTGTACCATCGAATCAGGAAGAAACCATGTGGATTTACCCTTAGTCATCCAACCCTGATCAGTCAGTACCCCTCCTTGTTCCAACCATTTCTTTAATTCGTCTAGAGTAGCATGTGTCTGTATGTCTTGTACATCCTTGGAAGGATCCCTAACTGTCATGGCTTTGGACACTGATAGTATCTGTGAGTTCGCTAGTGGGGTCTGAGCTGTCTGTTTAGCAGTTCGGTCTGCCAGATCATTGCCTTGAGAAATGGTATCTGTGGCTCTAGTATGTGCTTTGCATTTTAGGATAGCTATGGCTGTTGGTAAATGTATTGCTTCCAGTAGGGCTTGAATAAGGGGTCCATGCTGTATCTTGGCCCCATGAGAGGTCAAGAAACCTCTTTCTCGCCACAGAATCGGTGTAAATGTTTACTCTCAGGTGCTTAGCTCTTATGCACGCTTGTGTCAGGGCGATGAGCTCTGCTGCTTGTGCTGACAATATGTCTATTCTTTTAGTCTCTATTATTACAGTATCAGTAGTCACTGCATATGCTGCCACTAATTCTCCCGCCCCTGTCCTCATGCATGAGCCGTCAACTTATAGTGTTAGGAAGGGGTCTGGGAGTGCAACGTCTGTCAAGTCTTGTCTTGGTTTAGTCACGGTATGTATTACTTCAACACAGTCGTGTGGTGAAAAGCTTTCTGTACTGGAGGGCAAAAGGGTAGCGGGATTCAGTATGTTGCATCGTCTGATCTCTATGTGTGGTTGAAATAACGTTAGCTCATAGCCTGTCAGTCTAGCTACAGTCAGGTGTTGTGTTTGTGTCCGGTTCAAGAGAACCTCTACTGCGTGTGGTACTTGTACTGTCAGAGGGTGGCCCAGCACTATCGAGTCACTTTGTCTTATGGCTAAGGCCGTTGCTGCAACTGATTTTAGGCACGCAGGCAAAGCCTGTGCTACTGGGTCTAATGTACTAGAAAAATAAGCACAGGGCTTGTGTTTTCCTGCATGATCTTGTGTTAGGACAGATAGTGCTGTTCCATCCCGCTCTGTCACAAAAAGCATAAACGATTTGTTGTAATCAGGGTTTGCTAAAACTGGTGCTTGACATAAAGCTCTCTTTAATTCTTCAAATGCCACAGTGTGTTCTTGTGTCCAAGAGAGGACTTTAGTAGAAGCTGCCTCCTGTGTCGTCAACTGTATTAGGGGCTTGGCTATGTAAGCATACTGGGGAATCCACTGCCTGCAATATGAAGTGAGGCCAATGAATGCACGTACCTCCTTTTGTGTCTTGGGCTGTGAAAAACCAGAAATCAATTGAATACGTTCCGGTGCCCACAACTAATTCCCCTGAAAGATCACAATAAAACATGAGAAAAAGGGGAAAGCACCATACCTATTTCCTCGGCTTAATTTCTAAGGGGGCTAATTTCTAAGGGGCTTAATTTCTTAAGGGGCTAGCGGGAAGCGAACCTCCTCAGGGGCCAGCAGAAAGCCAATATTCTCCTCCTTCCCCCCTTTTTGACAGGAGGAAATCTGAAACAGATTCCACTGCTGTCAAACACTACCAAACCCTGCGTGTAGCAACTGGGCGTAAGCAAAATTATAGGAGATACACAGCGCAGTTGAAATTCAAGAGAAATCCCTCCAGCAAATGTACAAACTTCATTTTGAGAGCTCATAGGCTGGCCAAATGACATCTCATATGCAAATGTCCCTATTATGTGAACCTACACCAACCTGAAGTCAACATTAATGCTAGGAGGCCCTAATAGGAATGCTAACCTTCCTAAATATTTGGAAAACCAAGTTTAAGAACAGTTGTTAATGTTGATAATTAATAATTTATCTGCTAAAGAAACCAGTCATTCAGCAATAATTTCCACCTATACAATAAACTGCATCTCTTGCCTTTCATATTCAAACGTCTCCCTTCAGAAACCCAAACCCAATAGCCTAATTTAAAAACAAGTCAACTTTTGGGGCCACCACTTACAAGAATGAGCTTACTAAAATGCGAGTGTACAGATCATAATTGTTCCTTAATGTCCAATCTGGAAACATATGACCGAGGCTGCCTGTCTATAAGAGAAAGGCAGTTATGTGAAAAATATTTTAGTCTTGCATAGCCTTTTCCTTTTGCTTCATTCATCTCCAACACCAATTAGACATACACTGATAACGTGTTGTCTGCTATTTTGACAGCATGATAATGGTAATATCATGTCTGTGAAATTTAGTAATTGTGAACAAGTTCCAGCCAAGCGATGTGCAAAGATTGCCGTCGTCACGACCATCTCTGTACTGCACAGGAGAACTTTGTATTAAACGCTAAACAGACTGGTCAATACAACACAAAAACAAAACATATATAAAATACATATGCCAAGCCATCAGTATACCAAGCACAGAAAGCATAGACAAATTACGTTAACATATATAAATGAGCAGCAACGCCCAATTTCTGTACCTACAGCTCAGAGGCGAACATTCTGGCCTGCTTAATTTGTCATGCTTATAATCAATAACTGATTTACCTGCCCTATACACCCCCATCTGACAGTGGGTCATCCCAATGATGACCAGCTGTCAGCTGAAATCACCGTGTCAAGTCTGACACACAGGATCAGCAACAATAATCAAAAATGAAGAACACACGAACCTGTCTTTTTTTTATAAAAATGAGCTATGCATCTTTGTACACAATGTACCCTCATGTCCTAGTCGAAGATGCATCTCCCATCTTTCCTCACAGACCCGTAACCACTGGATCATTTATCCAATGCAACTGGTGGCAGCTTGTGGCCACAATTCAAAAATGTCTGAATTTGAAAATCGTTTTTATATAGGCATATAGCCCTTAAAATTCCAAGCAAGAGCAACATTTTACTTTCTGGCCAGAAGCAATATATGTGCTAAAAAATAAAACAAATCTTCTTCATAGACATTTCCTCGGGGCACAGGTTTTGCACAGAATAGAACAAGGGAATCTCTCTCGACTTACATTTCTCAGCTGCCCTGTCTTATCAGAGAAGCTAAAAATAGCCCCTCAGCGCGGCCTGAGCCTGGGCTGCCAGCCAACTTTTTTGTTTTTCCTACTCCTGGCCCCCAAGGCTCTCCGGCTGCAGGCATTACACAGATGCGATGTCAGAGAAGCTTTCTAAGCAGTGCCTTTGTTCTGCTCCTCTCACCGGCCCCCACCTACACTGGCTACAAGGTCAGAATCTGTCTCCGATTTCTGTGTCACATTCTGCTCTACACAGCCCCCACCTTCTCCTCACTCTGAAGCTGTCAAAGACAAAAAGACTACTCAATTCCATAAAAACTGCAATAATTCGCCCAATTGAAAAATTATTTTTACATACAATTTGCACTCAGGGGGTCATAATCTTACCGACTTGACCCAGCACATTGGCTCACTGGACCACCAAGAACACAAACCTGTATTCTTGAACAATTTGCAAATTCGAAATACCCACAATTCTTTTTCTCAAGCTAAACCCTTAATGGATCACTAATTATTTTTCGTTAACACTTTGTAAATAGGGGTGTCATCAAATCACAGGCGTTGCTATTACCCTAGCTACACCCCTCTCAAGTCCCTTTTAACAACGTAATCAAATGTTGGACCATGAAAACACCAGCCATGCGCTGATCTTTTGGCGGGAGGCTCAAGAACACTTGAGCTACTATATCATTATCATATGTATCGGGGCACTCCAACTGGTCTTTCTACTGGGGCCACTCTTGCTAGGTCCTCTGAAAGGACGGGATAAATACCAGCCTGCGCTCATTTTACCTGCTCCACTTCCTCCTGTAACATCTTTTCCTTGGCTTTTCCAGACTCCAGTCTACTTCTCTCTGCTTCGTGAAACACTTACTCTGTCCTCCTATGTGACTCCTTGCGCCAAAACTCAATGGCATCCTTCCGAGCTGGTCTACATTTTCTCTTTCATAAGAGTGTTTCGTTGTCTGTCTACTTGTTCTGCTTTTACTCGGATACCTTCCTCAACTAATACGTTTTCTCGGGCTTTGTCTGAATCCTCCCTACTTTTCTCTTCTTTTCTGAGCGCTTTCTCTGTGCGTCTATGCTATTCTTTACGCCATAATTCAATGGCATCTTTCTGTGACTGTCTGGCTTTCTTTTTCCATAATGCTTCTTCTACTCTCATGATGCAATCTGCATCCCATGTCCCAGTAGCGGGCCATCTCTGATTCTCTGCTAAATCCTTGGTGTAGTCCACCCACAAATCGAGATATAATACGGCATCTAGGCCATGTTTATGGTACATAAAGTACCCTGGAGTGTCCCTAGGTGGAATGGGAACGGCTTCCTCGAGTATTCCTTTTCTAGTTTTTATCTGTCTTAATTTTGAGAATAACGGCATCTTAAACCTTGCTACTTGATTCTTACTCGGACTTGAACACAATTAATACAATAAACACAGTAATGAAGATCGAACAATCACTCATACCACGACATTTAAAACACATTAAAACATTTTAAAACGAACAACGATAATTAGAATAAAACTAGCTAACTGCACAATACTGGATGTACTGCTAAACAGTACAGATACACCGCTAAAACAGTGCAGACCGGGTCTGTGTACCCAAACCCGTCTTGACCGGCACAAATTAATGCGCACGTCTAGATGCGTCCCCAGCAACGGTACTCACCGGGAAGCACGGAACGGAAGGCCTCGGAAACTCTGAACTGGACTGGACCGGACTCGTGACGTAGGTACTTCGGAACTTTGGAACCTGGTGGGCCTCTGTATACCTCGGACACAGCTCTCTCGCAGGTGGGCTCTGGGTAGGACAATCTGCGTTCCTCACCGCCTCGTCTGGATGCCTGGTCGCAGTCCGTCCCCTTCGTTGGCATGAGGGAGTTGGCGGGAAGACCCGCGACGTGCGCGCTTGAAGTCCGTCACGGCTATGGAAGGGGGCAAAACTGGACCGTCATCTCCGGCGTGTGGGGAAAGAGATTGAACTGTTCGGGCGCCATTATGTCGTAAATAAAATATTACGCTCTCAGAATTTCAGAATATTAATAAGATCATGCATAAAGCAAGAGGCTGAGTCTGTGGTATCAGGTTCAAAAAGGGCTTTATTCCAATAACTCGAGTCAAAGGGAGAATATTACCATCACCACAAGGGATCTGGAAAGGACTCAAAAGTATTCTCAAAACATTATTCACAGAGTACAGTATATATACATTTCTCAATTGTACGTAAGCAAAAGAGCAAGAGAGAATGAGATAAGAGCATGTGGGCGTGTAAGTAGGCGTGAAGGTGGGCGTCCATGTGGGCGTCCACTTGATGATAATAGGTAATTTGTCATAGGTGGGTGGATACCTGGAGGGGGTTGCGTGATCAGCTGGAATTGTACTGGAACTTTGCCTTACTTGTGCTCAACTCGAGCATGACGTGTAACTGACGTGGGGAAGGCTGCTTGTGCAGTCAGGAAGTCTGGAAGTTAGGCCTTCAGTGTCAAGACGACCAGCACATCTTGTATTATCTGATATCTAAAGTCTGGAGCAGGGACTGATTCGTGACATAGGTTGCCCATCACCAAGAGCCAATGTGGCATTTATTTCTTCGTTTACTGCTGAAGTCTTGCACGGGGGCTATGGGCTTTTCACTGACGTGAGCTTTGTAATCACACAAAAAGAGACAGAAAGGCTAGGCTTTCTCCTTTGCAGATGGGTCATGTTTATATTCCTCCTTCTCCAGGCAGGAATGTGGTTTCAGTAGGAGTAAGCAGATAACCGTGCTCAATACTGTCTCGGTACCTTGTGACAGGGCCCCTTTGGCTGAGGCCCAAGTGTGTAAGGCCAAGGATACGCAGCTGCAGCTTTCAGAGCGTTCTGAGGCCTGAAACCTCTTTTCGGCTCTGGCTGAGCCATAAACATGGGCTTCATGAAAATGCAGGAAAACATGATGAAAAACGTGTAGGCCTCAATGCAGATTTGTCGTTTCTCTCATGGGAGACTGGATGATGGCAGGCCACGTTATAGCATAAGCATCATGATAGAAAGGCCATGGAGGGGAAATACATAGGTTACATGCATGCGCACATAGGCGTTGGGGGGCACATGGGGACATATAGGCCTCATAGATTTTTATTTTCCACAGAGCGGTGAGAGCGGCAAGCGCCTCCAACGCGCGACATCCTCCTTCAGGCGCAGGAGGGGGGAAGCAAATTCTGACTATATCGGGCCTCCGCGTCCAGGGTAATGAAGACACCCAGGTACCTAAATCCCCGCGGGGCGATCTGGATGGGACAGCCCCGCGGAAGGATAGGATCCTCCCCAGAGAGAACATACACGCACGATTTAGCCCAGTTGATGACAAGGCCGGAGTTAAGGCCAAATGAATGCAATGCATCAACCAGTACTATCAGTGATTTACATGGGGAAGCCAGGTACAGGAGAATATCATCCGCGTATAGAGATACGCGGTCCTCATACTCGGGGGTCCACCAGAGACCACGGATAGAAGGATGCCACCGCAGCCACTCCGCCAGGGGCTCTAAGGCGAGCGCGAAAAGGAGCGGCGATAACGGGCAGCCCTGCCGCGTGCCCCTGCCCAGCTCGAACGGAGCCGACACTCTACCGTTCACAACTACCTGCGCCAGTGGGCCAGAGTACAACAATTTCACCCAACCGATGAATCCTGGGCCAAATCCAAACTTCGCGAGCGTCGCCCAAATATATGGCCATTCAAGTGTGTCAAACGCCATAGTGGCGTCCAAGGACGCCAAGATGGCCGGCTCCCGTATGAACGGGACACGTGCGAGCACCCCATGCAAACGCCGCAGGTTAAGCGCTGTGTTGCGATGGGGGATAAAGCCGGACTGATCCTGGTGAATCAAGTCACACACTACGCCGACCAGCCGATTGGCCAACACCTTGGCAAGAATTTTGGGCTCCGCATTCAATAACGAGATGGGCCGATAGGATGTGACCCGGTCCCGTGGCCTCCCCTCCTTGTGGATAACCACGATGGTAGCCAGACGCTGGTCTAGCGGGAGGGAACCCGCCGAGTGGGCCGCGAGGAACATAGCACGGAGATGCGGCGCCAGCGTATCCGGTCGCAGTTTATACAACTCGATGGGAAGACCATTAGGACCCATGGCCTTGCCGGAAGCGACCGAACATATGGCGAGGGCAATTTCTTCGGAAGTTGGAGCGGCGTCCAACGACACTCTGTCCTCCTCCGAAAGGGAAGGCAGCGCGATATCTCTGAGCAGGGCATGGGAATCCTCTTCAGAGCGGGAGGACACCGGGGAATACACCCCACGGAAATAGTCCGCAAAACAGGAGACAATTTCTTCCGGTTCAGTGACACACACACCATTCTGCTTCTGAATCGACGGGACAACTCGATTCGCTCTCTCCTTTTTGTCCAGCCACGCAATCAATTTACCAGCCTTATCACCCACATCATACAGTCTCCCCTGTTGCTCTCTACTGAGGCCCCTGGCCGCCTCCGTGACGAGGGCCTTATAGGCCGCTTGCTTGAGTCGGAGAACATGTAGTTTGTCATCCGTCACCCCACATTCTAGATCACCCTCCAACTCGGTTATCTCAGCTTCAACACGGGTCACCTCCTCCCGCTCGCACCTCCGGGAATGGGAAATAAGGGACAGGGCCTCTCCCCGGAGTACCGTCTTGAACGCCTTCCACAGAGAGACCGCCGATGACACAGACCCCACATTCTCGTCAAAGTATCGTAAAAGGGATTTAACCAGCTCTGCGCGAATGGTGGGGTCACGCAGGTACCAGGGATTAATCGGGACCACCCTACCCTCTCCCCTCGGAAGAATATCAAAGTGCAACAAGAGCGGGGAGTGGTCTGAAATACCCCGTGCCAAATGGCGCACCTCCCCTATCCTCCCCACATGCGCTGCCGGAACCAGGACATAATCTAGCCTTGAGAGACTACCATGAGCCCCTGAATGGAAGGTGTACTGTAGCTGCGTGGGATGTTTCAAACGCCAACAATCCACCAGCCCCAAGGTATCCAAGAGGCCAGACAACCACGCTTGGGCACGGGGGAGATCCCTAGGGGGGTGACGATCCACAGTTCCGGAAACCACAGCGTTAAAATCCCCCCCCACCACTAAAATCCCCTCCGGAAGGCCAAGGAGGAGGCGCCCCAGATCCGCAAAGGTGGTCGTCTGCAACCCCGGCGGGACATAGATAGACACAAAAACGACCACTCTGCCCTCCATTCTACCCACCAGAACCGTGTAACGTCCCCTGTCGTCATGGAGCACCTCATCAATTTCCAACGGGAGCGAGTTCTTAACCATAATGCCCACACCCCTTGAACCAGACGTGAAGCCCGAATGGGCCACAAGGCGGTAGCCCAGTCGGTTCATAGCACAAAAGGAGTTGCCAATGAGGTGTGTCTCCTACAGAAAAACTATATCGGGTGAAATTTGTTTCAAGAACTGCAGGACCACACCTCGTTTTATCCTGTCCCCCAGTCCATTAACATTCCAGGACAACAGACTCAGTCCCCTACCCCCCATCATAAACCGAAGCAATCACTCATCCCCCAGAGAGCACTTTAGAAATAGCACAACGATACTTTTGCCTTGTGGTATAAACGAACAACACCCCACCCCAACCCACCCGCCCCAACAAAACTCCCCCCTCCCTGCACCCCTGCATGAGCCAAGACAGCCCCCCCAACTTGCAGTGTGCCTGTCGCCCCTATATAATGAAACTAGCTAGACCCCCTAGAGGAGGAAAGAGTACCCCTTCTAGACCCCACACAACCTCCAAGGGAGGGGGAAAAACAAAGACAGAAGCTTGGTCGAAAGTGGCATCATAGTCGTCCAGAGTGAGGCCCAATATCAACCCCTCAGTCTCGATCCAGTGGGCCGTCTCCTCCCGCCGCCCCCCCCCGCCATCTCGATCACGACCCCCAGACAGAGTGTCCAGCCAGTCCCCGGCCGCTTCAGGACAGTCGAAAAAGTGCGTGCGACCATCTACCTCTACCCGCAGCCTGGCCGGGAAGAGCATGGCGTATTTTAAGTTCATGTCCCGAAGCCGGCGCTTGACGCCCAGGAAACTCAGTCTCTGCTTCTGGACCGCTTGGGTAAAGTCAGGATAAAAGTTCACCTCCATATTGTCCAGTTTAATCGGCCCTTGTAGTCTGGAGGCTTGCAGGATCGCGTCCCTGTCCCGAAAGTTAAAAATCCGGGCAATGAGAGGCCGCGGAGGGGCTCCGACCTTCGGCCTTCCCCCGGGAACTCTGTGGGCCCTCTCCACGGCAAAGAATTTACTCAGTCCCCGAGGCTGGAGATGGGTAGCGATCAGGTCCTCTACAAAGAGATCCGCCGCCGCCTCCTCCCGTCCCTCGGGCACTCCGATGATGCGGATGTTATTCCTCCGGGACCGACTCTCGGAATCCTCCAGGCGCCGATCCATAAGCGCACTCGCCTGACGAAGTCGGTGCACCTCCGTTTGGAGGGCCGCCACCTCGGTCGTGAGGCCCGATGCGGTTTGGGCCAAAGAATCGACCCGGTCATTGGTCTTGGAGAGATCAGCCCTCACCAGGCCGACATCCACGAGGACCGTGTCGATCTTATGTGCCAAGGTGTCGAACAGCTGGCCCACCGAGGCCTTCATCTCAGCAATGGCGCCCATGACGTCTTGCAGAGTCAAATCCGTGGGCAGATCCGGGGCATCAGGGGGACACTCAGAGGACTTGTGCGGTCTGCCGGGAGATCCCTTCTGGAGGGTATAGCGGTCCATAATGTTGGCCTGATGTACGGCGCCACGCCGGGTCGACTTGGTCTTCGACCGATCTCCATCCTGTTTCGTGGCCATCGCCGCGGGTCTCACACCCGCACCAGCTACGCCATTGAGGGCAGGCGATCAAGGCCACGAGCTCTGGGGGGGCACCCCAAGTCGGCGGGGTGAGTCACAGCAGGCAGGCAGGCAGGGTCTCCCAGCGAGGCCACTCCAACACAAAGAGCTCCGCGATCTCACTTGCGAAGACGGCAAGGGGGTGCGAAAGTGAAAGCGAAAGTGCGGGGTACGCGACTCGCCAGGCCCAGCCCGCCGTTGTTGTTCACTTTGCCACTGGGTCACCCCTCAGCGCGAATCCGGGGTCCGGCGAGAAGTAGGCCGCAAACTTCAATCGGTGCTCACTCCGGCACCCGAGGTCCGATTCGAGAACGGGGAACGGGTACCACCTCGGCTCAGGCTCACCGACACAGTCCCCTCAACCGAGGCAGGATGAGGACAGGATAAACGTAGGAGGTTGCGGAGGTCCTCGGGAGCCTCGCACCTACGCGGCCATCTTGGTTGCGCGCTAGGCTCCTCCTCGCGATAGGCAATGTTGATGTCGCCTCACTACGTTTGTTGTCCTTGCCTGCCGCGGGTACTTGGGCCTCTCACACAAGTGAGGCACCATTTTTACCGGGAGACCTGGGGGAACGCTGGGTGGTGGTAAATTTGTGTGAGCCCGGTGATGCCACTACTTTCCCACCCCAAAATGTGTGAAAAAAGTGATTTTTTGAGCAAAAATTGAGGTTTGCAGGGGATTCTGGGTAAGGAAACGTTGGGGGATCCACGCAAGCCATACCTCCCTGGAAGCCGCCGGGTGTCTAGTTTTCAGAAATGCATGGGTTTGGTAGGTTTCCCTAGATGGCCGCCGCGCACCGGGCCAAAAACCAAAGTGACCCCCCTTGCAAAACCAGGTGGTTTTGCGATAGGCCATTTTGATGTCGCCTCACTACGTTTTGGGCCCTTGCCTGCCGCGGGTACTTGGGCCTCCCACACAAGTGAGGCACCATTTTTACCGGGAGACCTGGGGGAATGCTGGGTGGTGGTAAATTTGTGTGAGCCCGGTGATGCCACTACTTTCCCACCCCAAAATGTGTGAAAAAAGTGATTTTTTGAGCAAAAATTGAGGTTTGCAGGGGATTCTGGGTAAGGAAACGTTGGGGGATCCACGCAAGCCATACCTCCCTGGAAGCCGCCGGGTGTCTAGTTTTCAGAAATGGTTGGGTTTGGTAGGTTTCCCTAGATGGCCGCCACGCACCGAGCCAAAAACCAAAGTGACCCCCCTTGCAAAACCAGGTGGTTTTGCGATAGGCCATTTTGATGTCGCCTCACTACGTTTTGGGCCCTTGCCTGCCGCGGGTACTTGGGCCTCCCACACAAGTGAGGCACCATTTTTACCGGGAGACCTGGGGGAACGCTGGGTGGTGGTAAATTTGTGTGAGCCCGGTGATGCCACTACTTTCCCACCCCAAAATGTGTGAAAAAGTGATTTTTTGAGCAAAAATTGAGGTTTGCAGGGGATTCTGGGTAAGGAAACGTTGGGGGATCCACGCAAGCCATACCTCCCTGGAAGCCGCCGGGTGTCTAGTTTTCAGAAATGTGTGGGTTTGGTAGGTTTCCCTAGATGGCCGCCGAGCACCGGGCAATAAACCAAAGTAACCCCCCTTGCAAAACCAGATTAACTATTGTTACTACAGCGTGAGAATTTTGGAATAATACTGCAAAGAAAATGTGGCAGACAGTTTGAGGTTTACAGGACAATGGGGATAAAAAATATTTTTCAATTCACTAGAGAGACATCACCATGAACTCCCAAGGGTTTTCGACAATATCTACAGTTGGTGGGTTATTCTTGCATGGAAAGTGTACCTTGGCAGAGAAACTAAAGACAAAGATTCCTGCACAACCATCTATTTCTCAAACACACACACATACTGGTTGGATTTGGCACGAGGGCGAGTCATGGTTCAGTGTATTAAATTTTATTAACAAGAGATTTCACAAAAATGAAATGCACTGTCAATAATTAAATTCACAAAAAACCAAACCAATGACTCGCAGCTCGTGAGCTGTAAAGCCACGTCAAGGCACCAACCACTTTACAGGCCATTCACACACCTTTCATACGTGATACAAACAAGACCATTCGCACCACCAGGTACAAAAGCAACACAGTACAAAAATCACCAAAAAGGGACAAGGTACACCCTGCTTCAGAAAGACAAATATTACTGCACAGCCATCTAACCCGCAAGCACACACACATACTGGTTGGATTTGGCACGAGGGTGAGTGATGGTTCAGTAGATAAAATTGTATTAGCAAGTGATTTCACAAAACATGAAATGCACTGGTAATAATTGAAAGGGCGAGAAACTGAACCATTGACTCACAGCTCGTGAGCTGTAAAGCCACGACAAGGCACCAACCTCTTTACAGGCCATTCATACACCTTTCATACGTGTGAGACATACAAAACCATTCACACCGCCAGCCGCGGGCCCATCACATAACAAAACTCACACCAGCACACAGCGCCATTCAAGGGCCCATCACTTTCACACGCCCACAATCCAGACACAGCAACTACACAGGCTGATGGATTGCGTGGAGTGGCACTCAGCTAGCAGTGTGTGTAGTGACCAGCAGAAAGTCACTACTCACACACAGCCAGCCGAGCACCAGTCCACACACACCGCTAGCCAAACGCCAGTCCACGCACACCGCTAGCCAAGCGCCAGTCCAGGCACACCGCCAGCCAATCGCCAGTCCAGGCACACCGGCAGCCAATCGCCAATCCACCTACACCGCCAGCCAAGCTCCAGTCCACGGACACCACCAGCCAAGCACCAGTCTGCACACACCACCAGTCCACGCACACCGCCAGCCAAGTACCAGTCCACGCACACCGCTAGCCAAGCACCATTCCACGCACACCGCCAGCCAAGCTCCAGTCCACGCACACCACCAGCCAAGCTCCAGTCCACGGACACCACCAGCCAAGCTCCAGTCCACGGACACCACCAGCCAAACACCAGTCCGCACACACCACCAGTCCACACACACCGCCAGCCAAGTACCAGTCCACGCACACCGCCAGCCAAGCACCATTCCATGCACACCGCCAGCCAAGCACCATTCCACGCACACCGCCAGCCAAGCACCATTCCACGCACACCACCAGCCACGCACCAGTCCACGCACACTGCCAGTCCATGCACACCGCCAGTCCACGCACACCGCCAGCCAAGCACCATTCCACGCACACCACCAACCAAGTGCCAGTCCACACACACCAACAGCCAAGCGCAAGCCTACACACACCACCATCACATTTAGGATTTTTTTAGAAAAAAATAAAAACACAAACAAATTGCAAATAGATACAAATCTTCTAACAGAAAATCAGCAACTAAATACATTGCACTAACACCAACCTTGAAACAGAATCATATTTTCCAAAGAATACAGACCAGGCAGTTCACTTTACCACTCATGAATGTTCCCAAAAATTATTTCGCGTGTGGTACGCTCTGAAACAAGCAGGGAGACACAGTGCAGGATGAGAGGGACAATCGGGGCAGTACATACGACTCTCCTTCCGCAAACCTCTTCGCCAACAGACTCTACATCTCCTACTGGGAAAATCTTTTGCAGGTGTGGGAGGAATGTGATCTGGAAAGTGGCGTTCTTTCAATCTAGCAACATCCTCCACCACTCCAACTCTAGGAACACTTGCCTGTTCCACTACAACAAGGCTGCCTATTACAGACTCCTGAAACTTAGCAAAAGTCATCTTTGACTCAGGGCAAGAATCCTGGAACACAACAAAAGCATTAAACATTGCCAAGTGGAAAAGATGGATAGCCAACTTCTTGTACCAAATGTAAGCCTTACGAAGAGCAGTGTAAGGTTCCAACCTCTGATCTACTCTGTCAACACCACCCATGTGCCTATTATAGTCTAAAATGCACACAGGTTTGCGCGCTTCAGCGACCTGACCCCAAACAGTCACAGGTGCAGTGCTTTCATCATGGATGGAAGTCAGCATGTAGACATCTCTCCTGTCTGTAAACTTCACAGCAAGAAGCTCCTGGCAACGCAACGCACTGCACTGTCCCCGCACAAGCTTTTGACAAACAAGTTCTTACGGGAAACCTTTACGGTTAGAGCGGATTGTGCCACAAGCAAAAGTGTCCACTTTGGCCAATTCCCTGAACAACCGCACACCAGTGTAGAAGTTATCTACATATAAATGGTGGCCTTTGTTAAAAAATCCTCTACCAAGTTCCCAAACAATTTTCTCAGTCACTCCAAAAGTGGACGGACAACCAGGGAGGTTAAACCTAGATTCCTTACCGGTGTACACCCTGAAATTAGAGACATATCCAGTCCTACTGTCACACAGCATATACAGCTTTATTCCATAGCGTGCCCTCTCACTAGGAATGTATTGCCTAAAAACCAAGCGGCCCTTGAACAACACCAAAGACTCATCCACTGCAATTTCTCTACCAGGGGCATAAATCTCAGAAAATCGATCAACAAAGTGATCAAGGACAGGCCTAATCTTAAAAAGACGGTCACAATCAGGGTGATCTCGTGGCAACGCTAAACCATTATCAACAAAGTTCATCATCCGAAGCAGAAGCAAATACCTGTCACGACTCATGACTGCCGGAAAAATAGACGTTGCCATCAAGGGACTGCTAGACCAATATGAAGCCATTGATGGCTTCCTTAGCAAGCCCATCAAAAAAGTTAAACCCAAGAACTTCTTCATCTCTTCAACATTTGTGGGAGTCCACCGGGTAGCTCTAGAGTGTGGCTTAAGACTGGCACTGTTGTCCCTCAAAAACTGTTCGGCATACAAATTAGTCTGCTCAACAATCTCTGCCAAAAACACATCGTCCATAAACAACTGAAAAAAATTTACAGGCAAAAAGTTTTCAGTATTCACTCTAGACCCTGGAACACCAGTAAATTCCGGCTGCACCATGCCAGGGGCAACCCAGAGGTCATCACTTTCAACGGGAAGCCTTGCAGCCCCAGCCTGCAGCCCAGATGTCTCTTGCCGCACTACACCAACGGGAAGCCTTGCAGCCCCAGCCTGCAGCCCAGATGCCTCTTGCCGCACTACACCAACGGGAAGCCTTGCAGCCGCAGGCTGCAGCCCAGAAGCCTCTTGCCACACTACACCAACGGGAAGCCTTTCAGCCGCAGGCTGCAGCCCAGAAGCCTCTTGCCGCACTACACCAACAGGAAGCCTTGCAGCCGCAGGCTGCAGCCCAGATGCCTCTTGCCGCACTATCGGCACATCAGTCTCCTCCTCTAACACAGGCACTTCATCCGCACTAAGAGTATCTTCATCATCCGATGACCCCATACGGAGAGAAAACTCACTGCCAGAATCGTCCCCTGCCTCCTCTCCCTCAGATGCAGAGTCAGTCTCTGAACCAATATCAGAGGAAGACTCAAACAGCAAACCAACAACCTGCTGAGCAGTAATCCTGCGGCTAGCCATTATACTTACTAAGATAGAAGACTGCACAAACAAGTCAATAACAACCAACAATGTGCACACCAAGTAAGTAAAGAAATGTGTACCTTTATCACAAAGATCAATGTACTCAAAAACTATACAATCCAATTACAAGAGACAGCTGCACTCACCAGAAACAAACTCTGCAGTGACACAGCAAAAACCAACGATATCAAACTAGAAAGAAGAAAAAAAAAAAAATTACTCACAAGACAACAAAATACACATCGAGCACCAATGCAAAAAGTTTTTGACACTCAAAAACCAAACATACTGCTATTATTACACCATTTGCAAAAAAAAAACAGGCAGAGAAATCAAACACATTTACATTGTACAAAAATAAGTCTCTTACCAAACTACACAAACAGCAGAACCACCAGTCACAAAACGGCAACGTGAAAAGAAGAAAAGCCTTCACCTAGAACAAAAAAGTAAACAAAAAAAAAACATTACAATTGGAATTCACAAAAAATATAACAATTAACATTATCACATGCTATGTCACTACCCAAATGGTCAATCGGGTTGTGTGCCAGGTGGGGCAGAAAACAAATTGCACCCTGGAAGCGAGGGGTCACTTCTATTTTTATTTGAACTAATTCCCTGGGGTCTAGTGGGCTTTTCTGCCCCCCGTGGGAGCAGAAACGGCGAAAAAATAAAACCGAGCTGCCCCCAGAGGGGGCAGAAAAGTCTTCAAAAAATGTAGGGGCCCAAGGAAGCGACCCTTGCCCAAGGGGTCGCTTCCTACAATAATATTTATATCCCTGGTGTCTAGTGGGCTTTTCTGCCCCCCCCCCCCAGGAGCAGAAATGGCGAAAAAATAACACCGATCTGCCCCCAGAGGGGGCAGAAAAGTCTTCCAAAAATTTGTGGGCCCAAGGAAGCGACCCTTGCCCAAGGGGTCGCTTCCTACAATAATAATAAGATCTCTGGTGTCTAGTGGGCTTTTCTGCCCCCCCTGGGAGCAGAAACGGCAAAAAAATGACACCGATCTGCCCCCAGAGGGGGCAGAAAAGTCTTCCAAATATTTAGGGGCCCTAGGAAGCGACCCTTGCCCAAGGGGTCGCTTCCTACATAAATACTGATATCCCTGGTGTCTAGTGGGCTTTTTTCTGCCCCCCCTGGGAGCAGAAACGGCGAAAATAAAACACCGATCTGCCCCCAGAGGGGGCAGAAAAGTCTTCCAAAAATGTGTGGGCCCAAGGAAGCGACCCTTGCCCAAGGGGTCGCTTCCTACAATAATAATAAGATCCCTGGTGTCTAGTGGGCTTTTCTGCCCCCCCTGGGAGCAGAAACGGCAAAAAAATGACACCGATCTGCCCCCAGAGGGGGCAGAAAAGTCTTCCAAATATTTAGGGGCCCAAGGAAGCGACCCTTGCCCAAGGGGTCGCTTCCTACATAAATACAAATATCCCTGGTGTCTAGTGGGCTTTTCTGCCCCCCCTGGGAGCAGAAACGGCGAAAAAAAACACCGATCTGCCCCCAGAGGGGGCAGAAAAGTCTTCAAATAATAAATGGCCCCAGGAAGCGACCCTTACCCAAGGGGTCGCTTCCTAAATAAATACAAATATCCCTGGTGTCTAGTGGGCTTTTCTGCCCCCCCTAGGAGCAGAAACGGCGAAAAACAAACACCGATCTGCCCCTAGAGGGGGCAGAAAAGTCTTCAAATAATAAATGGCCCCAGGAAGCGACCCTTACCCAAGGGGTCACTTCCAAAATAAAAAAAAACCACATCCCTGGTGTCTAGTGGGGCATCCCTGCACCACGATCGCGACGCTGTGCGCGATCGTGGAGCAGGAATGCCCTGTATTGAGACATCAGGGGAGAGGAAATACTCTTTCCTCTCCCCCGATGCCTCAATACACTCTAAAAGGCCCCCGCCACCCCACCGGAGCAAACAACACTCACCTTCCTCTGTGGACGCCTGGAAGCAAATGGCTTCCAGGCGTCCGAGCACTTCCTGATGACGCCAGCGTGCGCTGTGCACGCTAACGTCACCAGGAAGCGTGGGGGGGCTCGGGGTGGCAGTGGAAACTCTTCCGCTGCCATCCCCGTCTGTGGGGGCACGATCGATGCCCCAGGGGGGGAGCGCCAGCGCTTCCCCCAGGGGCTGTCCTCATGACGGAGCGGTTCCGTCATGAGCACAGCCCAACTGATGCTCATGACGGATCCGCTCCGTCATGAGCATCCAAGGGGTTAAAAGATGTCTCTACATATTTAATTGCTCATTTCCTTCTGCTCTGCCTATTGTTTTTATCTGTTGATCTGTAGCCATGTTTTAAAATGATTCTATTTATATATGTGTTAAACCTGTCAGTCCTAGGGTGGTCTTCCCCCAAAACGTTTTACCTATCTCCCTCAATTTTTATGCTGAAATTCGCTTTTGTTAGTCTCAAGACTCTGCACTTTACCAGTGCCAACCAGTGCTAAAGTGCTTATACTCACTCCCCTAAACATGGTTACATTTTTTTTTATATCTGATTGGAACATATAATTTACTTAAAAGTTTCTTGTAGAGTGGTATACCATACACCCAGGGCCTTTAAACTAAATGCTACTAGTGGGCCTGCAGCTATTATTATTCCACCCACTTAAGTATCCCCTTCAAAACATTTCCCAGCTCTGCCATTGCAGCCTGAATGCAGTTTAAAACTGTTGATTCAACTTGGCTATATAGCTCACTTGCCAAGCCTTAAATTGTCCTTTAATTACATATAAGTCACCTCTAAGGTAGGCCGTAGGTAGCCCATAGGACAGGGTGTACTGTGATTAAAAGGTTGGACATGCACTTTTAAGTTTTGCATATCCTGGTAGTGAAAACCCTTAAATTTGTGTTTCTCTACTGTGAGGCCTATCTGTCCCATAGAATAAAATTGGGTTGCCTTATTTTGCAAGGCCTAACTTTTGATTGGGGACGGATAAGCATTCCATGTTTGGTATCTATGAAATTGTAATTAAAAATGCTCTTTGATGAAAAAGTTGGATTTTAAATTACAATTTAGAAAATGCCACTTTTAGAAAGTTAGAAACCAAAATAAGGGGCAACTCAGTATCCCTTGGATCCCGGTTAGATAGATAAACAAATATATAGGTTTTCTCAGGGGAAGCTTTGCAACAACGCCTTCACTTCCTAGGCTGAAGAAATTCACGTGGTCACAAACTGATGGAAATGGACCAATTATTTAATGGATGCACACACACTTGTGTGCTCAATCCTGTGTAAACATAGGGTATACACATTTACATGTAGCACAAATATCCATATTACCAGTAAATAACAAACTAACAGTGTAAGTGCATCAAAAAAGAGTTCATCACAAAAGTGTATTCATCACAAAAGTGTCTTCACAAAAGTGTGATATTTAATGAACAAGATGTGCACAATAAAACATATACTGAAAAAACACAAATGCTGACTTAAAATTGCACAAATTCGTAATTCAGGGTAGCCATGTGTTTAGGGTTCCACCTATGGCAACTGATTATTAAAGTGAACAATCAACACATCGATGTTTCAACCCCAATATTTCAATTTGGAATGGAGTCTTTATCAAGACATAGAAAATTAGACCTTTCCAACAATTTAAATCATAAAGATAAACAATAAGTAAAGGCACATATGTTCTTAACTGAAAAGGCCGTGTGCTGCCTTCGCACAAAAGGCTTGCCACCACTGCGATGTCTCTGCAGCCAGCTTGGGTCCAGGGTAGGGAAGTTAGGAAATTCCAAGCACTTCAAAGAGAAACCTCTGTACACTTCTGCCATATCAAAGAAGGCACCAGGAATAAAAATAAGGCCCTCAGACCCACTCTTTAGTTCACATTCTGGACCTGTGGAAGGACTCCCAGAGGACTGCTTGCTGCTGTGGCCTGCTTTGTACTCCACAAGACTGCTTTGCTGTACCTGGAAGGATTGCGTTGCTGCCTGCAACCTACCTTGAACCTTTAGAAGTATGCCCTGCTGCTTGAGCCCTGCTTTTCTATGAGACCAGGATGCCGAAGAGTCTCCAAGGGCACATTTGCTGGCCTGCTGTTCAGAGCCAGAGGGACATAACAGGCTCCCACCATCTTGAACTTGCACCAGGACCCAGCTTGAGTCCTAACCCTGCAAGTGGTGCCCTTCCAGTCCTGGACCCTTGATGGTGGTTCTAATGGTGCCCAGATAACCAAACTCCCAAACTTAGGGGCAGATTTACAAGCCCCTAGTTCCACTTGGAATTTTTTTCACCTAAAAATCGCTCTTCTCCGCAATAGCAAATCCTGTTCAGCGGTTCTTCGCCAAAGGAGTATCTGGCATCTTGGAACTCTTGGAGCTACAGCCACCTGATTCATCCCAATGGAGGTTTTCGACTACCATAAAAGTGACTGAGGGCCACATGCATAAACCAGTCTGTTTGCGATTACCAAATAGCAAATTTGTTTGATGCACTATATGGTAATCGCAAACAGGAATGTACAGATGTGTGTGTTACACAATTAGTGATTCTCAGTGTGTGGCAGATAGACCTAGCTCATGAATATAAATGAGGTAGCTCTCGGTTTGGCACACAATGGGAATCGCAAAAATCTCAGTGATAGTGACCAAAATGTCTGTCATTGCTTTTCAATACAGCAATCTTTTTTTATTTTTAATGCAGCCCATTTTCCTTCCATTTTCCTTAAAGGAAAATGGGATGCATTAAAAAAAAAAAAAAAAAAGAAAAAGTTTTCTTTTCATTTTTTTAGAGTAGGCACTGGTCTCAAAGGGAAAGGGGTTGATTAGGCACCCCTTCCCATTTGTGAATGGGTTGCTACCTACCTGAAGTAGGAAATAAAATGCAAATGTTTTACAACAGCATTTTGTGTTCACTAAGCATTCACACATACCACGGCAATTTGGTATTAGGAAGGTATACCCTAAACACGCCCCTTCCTAATACCGAATTGAAAACCTAATTTGCGAATTGGTAATAGGTCACCAAATCATAAATAGGTCTTTGTACTTTTAAAACAAGACTTTTTGCATTCGCAAATGGGCAGATTCTGTTTGCAGCCACAAAAAGCATTTGCACATGTGACCCGTAGTCCGAACTTAAAAATCTTCACTGCAACTTCATCCAGCAGCTCCCCGACAACAAGGCTCCTTCTTCAGACACTGCCTGCAGCCTTGCCACGCAAAACTTTACCTTCTCAGAATATTTTCAATGTCTGAAGGTAAGCACTGCCGGGCCCAACCCACTGCTTGTATCTGACCCATGTCCATCGCGGTCAGTCATATTTTTCAACTTTGACCCGATCTCGCGCGGTAGATGTCCGTGGTTGGCGAGTTGATTTCTTAGACGCTAGTTTTTACTAAAAACTTTTAAAAATCATAAACCTGGTTCTACTGATTTGATTTTTGTCATTTTTGGGTTAAATAATGTATTAAAAGGCAATCTATTTTTCTAAATTGGTGTGGGATATTGTTTCTCTCGTGTTTTCACTTTATGCTGTTTGTTTGCTGCATAAACATTTACACATTGCCTCTTAGTTAAGCCTGACTGCTTTTTGTGCTAAGTAACCCAGGGTTAAGCAGAGGTTAATTTAGTGACTTTTTTGTGGTTTACTCTGCCAGATATTTTGGCATTTGCTTGACCAGGGCTAACACCCCGTTCAACCAGCAATCCTAATTTCTCACAATCTGACTTATTTGATGTTAAGTACACTGCCATCTATAATGAGTTAGGCTCAAATTTACCAAAATGCAACACAACACAGTGCAGCAACTAAAGTCGATGTGCTGAGTAGCGTGAAAGAGACAGAGCGGAACAGTGCCATACCTACTAAGATATGACTCTGTTTTCCTCTCTCTCTACACAGCTGCAATGTTGACTGCCATGCACCTTGTGCCATAGGGCAAGTGTGCATGCTCTGTAAGTAACAGTTTTTATCTGGAAGGGGACCCTTCCAGAACAAAAACTATCCTTTAACACTTTTCAGATTTGTATGCATGATGTACAATGCAGCATGTATGCAAAGCAGGAAAAACAAGGAGAAATGAAAAAATAATCCTCATTGTGCCTGCCGTGAGGTGGCATTGGATTTTGGCTCAAATCTCTATCTATGGGTGTTTGCAGATAGGGATTTGCATCAAACTCCATGGGTAGTTGCATGGGAACACTCATAAACCAACTATGGAACACCCTCATGACCCAGTTCAATGCTAAGGAGCTCATTGTGCAACTTTGTGTTACTTCCAACTATACAATGCAAATCCTGATTAGCATAGTATAGTATATCCCAACATAACCCTCTGCATTTGGTTTGCACTAGAAATGTAATGCAAACCTGACATAAAGAATTAGTAAATCTTGGCCTAAGGGTTTGACAAATGGGATACTCCATTACAAATGTGGCACACTTCCATATTATAAGTGCTTTATTGCCTATAGCATTTGTAAAACAATGAATGGCATAGACATACAAGTTTGTATGGATATCCCATTTGATAGACTCTAAATAGGATTGTTTAGTACACATTATGTGAAAATTAAAATACAAATTATAAAACTAATAAAAAAATCTCTCACTCCTCTTCCCATTATCACATCCCTAGAATCAGAAACTCAACATAAGATAAAAAGCAGCACCCGGGCCCCTTACACAGGACTCGTTACATGGGTTGCACCGCAATTCAACATCCTTCCAACAAGCACTCCCCGATAGCAAAGCATGCTCTAAGTCTGCTAATCTGCCTCAGCTCCTCATCAGCCATATAAAGTGCTATATGCCATAGAACAGGTCAACATAGGGAAAAGGGGCGGAAATAGAGAAGTTGCCCTTAGGAAAAAGGAATCCAAATGGATCATAGAACTTGAAACGAGATTCCCAGGTGGGCACAATCTCGATGAAGAACTAGCAAGTCATCTACATGAGGACTGAGAAATTCTTAGGTTCTACAATGTGTTGATTCTGGTCTAATTGTATATGAAATTTTGTGATCATATTCTACAGCTGCATTTTTAATATGTTTTTAACTGTGTGCTCTGTTTTTTGTTGCATTCTAGGAGGAAAGGAAGGGACCCTTCACTGGCACTTGTGGGTTTAGTATTTCACGGGCACCCTACCCTTTTCTTCAACTGAATCACCTGGGCACTCTACATCGAGTAAAGTGACGTAAAAACTTTTTACCTTTTCAATTATAACTTTATTCACTGTTATTTTGGTCCATGTTTCACTGTGCAGGACTACATTCCGTGTGTGACTGCTAGAGGTCTTACAAATAAGAATCATGTGAAATCTTGCTTAGAGCCACTAGGGCGCCTTTATTGAGATGGGTCCATCACTTGTGGATAACCTATAGAGAATTTTCAGGGCACCTGCCTGCTCAACTTTGTGTGTAATTTTATTGTTGTCTTTAAAACTGACACTTGTCGAGTTCATTTACAATATTGATTGTAAATATTATCCTAAAGTCTGAGATGTTATACATGAATTTGCACTTGCAGATCCTAGACACAATTGACTTGAGTTGAGAATCATGTTAACTATGAGTTAGACGTTTTTCAATGTACAAAATTGTCAACTTTTTAATTTTGTAATCCTACTTTAGTTCGTGTATTCATCACTAATAGGACATTATGTGATCATGATTCATCAAGTATGTTTTAATTTGTGTCAATTTGTAAATATTACTGGTGAGTTTACATCCATTCAGACAGACAACACTTACTTTGGTTACACTTACAAGATGGCTGCCAAAAAACGGGGCAGTATTGAGATCTCCGAGTGTAGTACCTTTTCTATGTTTCTTGTTGTCATATACACGGCATCAATCACTGTGTAAATCGTGTGATCAAGACACTCTTGGTGTCGAAACGCGTAGCGGTTCACTTTAATAAACCTCTGTGGTTGCAATGGATTCCTGAGTGTGCGTTGTTACTTTAAGAAAATTTCGAACATTGTTGCCGGCTTGGGTTTCTGCCGGCTGACGCATCACCTGGCGACGGGACCGATCCCAGAAGGACCCGCATCTTGTTTGATATGGGACCACAATTCCAAGAGAGCTGCAGTCACCGCCCACTGGGGTAAGGACTTCCACATGTGTAGCTGCAGCTCCCTGAGGTGGACAATTCATTTTAAGCAAGCAATGGCATCCGAGGAAGGCACGGAGTGCCGAAATGCATAATGCCGTTTGTTTTTCGAAAATAAAGGAGGCAGTTCTGAACTTACCTGTGTGGGCTCACGTCTTTCCTACCGGAGAGGTTCGTTTGGTTGGATGTTTTGTGCGTGGCCACTCGCACTCAAGTCCCCACCCCCAAGAGTTCGGCGGACCGTGGCAACTGTTGGTGCATCTCAAGGCGCTTGAGAATACGCCGAACCACCGCAATTCACATCGTAACGCGAGGCCAGAGGACTGGGTGATTATTGTATCGCGTCGCCCTTGCTTACTTAGGCGATGGCACACCTGCACGATGTGACTACTGTTGGCGGGGTGAAGGTCAGCGGAACGAGCATCCAGAAAACTACTAGGACCACAATTCCAAGAGAGCTGCAGTCACCGCCCACTGGGGTAAGGACTTCCACATGTGTAGCTGCAGCTCCCTGAGGTGGACAATTCATTTTAAGCAAGCAATGGCATCCGAGGAAGGCACGGAGTGCCGAAATGCATAATGCCGTTTGTTTTTCGAAAATAAAGGAGGCAGTTCTGAACTTACCTGTGTGGGCTCACGTCTTTCCTACCGGAGAGGTTCGTTTGGTTGAATGTTTTGTGCGTGGCCACTCGCACTCAAGTCCCCACCCCCAAGAGTTCGGCGGACCGTGGCAACTGTTGGTGCATCTCAAGGCGCTTGAGAATACGCCGAACCGCCGCAATTCACATCGTAACGCGAGGCCAGAGGACTGGGTGATTATTGTATCGCGGCGCCCTTGCTTACTTAGGCGATGGCACACCTGCACGATGTGACTACTGTTGGCGGGGTGAAGGTCAGCGGAACGAGCATCCAGAAAACTACTAGGACCACAATTCCAAGAGAGCTGCAGTCACCGCCCACTGGGGTAAGGACTTCCACATGTGTAGCTGCAGCTCCCTGAGGTGGACAATTCATTTTAAGCAAGCAATGGCATCCGAGGAAGGCACGGAGTGCCGAAATGCATAATGCCGTTTGTTTTTCGAAAATAAAGGAGGCAGTTCTGAACTTACCTGTGTGGGCTCACGTCTTTCCTACCGGAGAGGTTCGTTTGGTTGGATGTTTTGTGCGTGGCCACTCGCACTCAAGTCCCCACCCCCAAGAGTTCGGCAGACCGTGGCAACTGTTGGTGCATCTCAAGGCGCTTGAGAATACGCCGAACCGCCGCAATTCACATCGTAACGCGAGGCCAGAGGACTGGGTGATTATTGTATCGCGGCGCCCTTGCTTACTTAGGTGAAGGCACACCTGCACGATGTGACTACTGTTGGCGGGGTGAAGGTCAGCGGAACGAGCATCCAGAAAACTACTAGGACCACAATTCCAAGAGAGCTGCAGTCACCGCCCACTGGGGTAAGGACTTCCACATGTGTAGCTGCAGCTCCCTGAGGTGGACAATTCATTTTAAGCAAGCAATGGCATCCGAGGAAGGCACGGAGTGCTGAAATGCATAATGCCGTTTGTTTTTCGAAAATAAAGGAGGCAGTTCTGAACTTACCTGTGTGGGCTCACGTCTTTCCTACCGGAGAGGTTCGTTTGGTTGGATGTTTTGTGCGTGGCCACTCGCACTCAAGTCCCCACCCCCAAGAGTTCGGCGGACCGTGGCAACTGTTGGTGCATCTCAAGGCGCTTGAGAATACGCCGAACCGCCGCAATTCACATCGTAACCTGAGGCCAGAGGACTGGGTGATTATTGTATCGCGGCGCCCTTGCTTACTTAGGCGATGGCACACCTGCACGATGTGACTACTGTTGGCGGGGTGAAGGTCAGCGGAACGAGCATCCAGAAAACTACTAGGACCACAATTCCAAGAGAGCTGCAGTCACCGCCCACTGGGGTAAGGACTTCCACATGTGTAGCTGCAGCTCCCTGAGGTGGACAATTCATTTTAAGCAAGCAATGGCATCTGAGGAAGGCACGGAGTGCCGAAATGCATAATGCCGTTTGTTTTTCGAAAATAAAGGAGGCAGTTCTGAACTTACCTGTGTGGGCTCACGTCTTTCCTACCGGAGAGGTTCGTTTGGTTGGATATATATATATATATATATATATATGTATATATATATATATTCACTGAAAAAACCATAGGTTTCACACATGTTATAGTTAGCGGAAATTTTACTGATAAAAAACCAATGAAATTCCCCCGTTATAGTTAGTGCAGGCAACTATAACTCACGCGACCGCAATCCTCTGCTGATGCTAATACTGTATTTAGACACTTATTTGCCCATGTCTTCTTCCATAAATTTTTAGCTATACATTTATTACAAATATTTTTTTTTCATAAAGACACATATGTCATCAGCAGAAGATTGCGGTCGCGTGAGTTATAGTTGCCTGCACTAACTATAACGGGGGAATTTCATTGGTTTTTTATCAGTAAAATTTCCGCTAACTATAACATGTGTGAAACCTATGGTTTTTTCAGTGAATTTGCAAGGTTTTTTAAATGCTAATTCCTAACTATAACGTGTGTGAAACCTATGGTTTTTTCAGTGAATTTGTACGTTTTTTTAAATGCTAAGTTACTTTACGCCATTCGTGGCGTGCGCTCCCACTTAACGCAGTTCGTTCCGCGCACCGCGTGCCCACGTTACGCTAGATGGGCCATGTACGCACGATGCGCTTCGCGCACCGTGCGCACATGGAGGACATATGATGCACTTCGTTTTGAAAGGTAATATTTTATTTTTTTACATCTAGAATAAGCCATGCGCAAATGGTGCCCTTCAGGCACCATTTGCACACAGGGTGGGGAGAGTGTGGATAATTTTTTTTTTTTTATATTTTTTTACCGTACGCGTACGGTAAGCGTAAGCGGCGAAATTAGCGAAAAAATAAAAATTCCGTTTTTGGCATTGGGGGATCTTTGGGGACTCCCTCACCATGGCTAGGTGTTTTGGAGCTGTCCAAACAGCCCCTTCACATGTTTTTGTGCTTTGTATTTTAATCCACACTCTCAGTGCGAGAGAGAAAATGGTGGCCGCCGCTTCCTGGTTTCGGCCGATTCGAATGTTTACTAAGATCTAAGAGCCAATCAGAATCGCGCTCGCGCACGCCACCGTACGCGTACGGTAAGCGTACCGTAAGCGCACCGTAAGCTGGCTCAGATATATATATTGATTTAAAGGCTATTTTCTCAGAATCTACTGAACAGATTTACACCAAACCTACAAAAGGCACTTCCTTGACCTGAGGACTACCTCTCTGCCAAATTTCTCGTAATTCTGTTCAGCCGTTCGGGCTGTAGCTGTGTCTAAAGGTCCTATGGAAAAATGCATGGGAAAAACGCGTTTTGAGACCCCCCTTTTATCTCAGCCCCCGCTTGACGAATCCCCTCGAGACTTTCAGGGTAGAAGCGGAGCGTAGCGCCCCACCTATTTTGAAAAATTTGCGAGGATTCGTCGACCGGCGCCAAAGTTATTCAAAATAGAATGTTGCGGATTTCCTATGGAAACGTGGTCCTAACTATAACTACCTACTGGCGACCGCCAGTAGGTAATATATATACATATACATATATATATATATATATATATATATATATATAGAACCTACTGGCAGTCGCCAGTAGGTAGTTATAGTAAGGACGTATTATCCATAGGAAATTCGTAACATTCTTTTCCCAATAACTTTGGCACCGGATGACGAATCTTCGCGAAATTTTCAAAACAGGTGGGGCGCTCCGGTCAGCTCATATCCTGACAGTTTGGGGGTGATTCGTCAAGCGGGGGCCGAGAAAAAAGGGGGGGTCCCAAAACGTGTTTTCTTCATGTTATTTCCCATAGGCCCGAACTGCTGAACGGAATTACACCAAATTTTGCAAAAAGGTAGCACTTGGCTCAGAAAGAGACCTTTTATTAAATGGTGTAAATCCGTTCAGTAGTTCCTGAGAAAATCAAAAAATAGAGGTCAAAATATCAATTTCCCATAGGAAAGTTTAGACACAGTTATAGCAAAAACTGCTGAACGGAATTACACCAAATTTGGCAAAAAAGTACTGCTTGGCTCAGAAAGTGTCCTTTTTAAAAATGGTTTAAATCCATTTAGTAGAAATTTAGAAATAAAGATAGTGATATCTATGGCAGCGGTGGATCAGCGCACCCTCCCGATCACAAGCTTTATTCTAATTGGCTGTCAACACTCAGGAAGTGTTGGCAGCCATCTTTTGCCTCGGTAGAACTGAGGCACAAGAAAAGAGTAAAACAAAGGCGCAAAACAAGAAAAGGGGGCAGAGTAGAAACACCCTGACCCCCTAGGCCCAGCGCGAATTTTGGCCGAAAATGTTTAAAAAAACGAAGCGCGGGCTACCGCGCTTCGTTTAATTAAAGCCCCCGGGTGGGCCAGGTCCCAGGGGCATGAGAAAAAATGTGTATGGGGGACCGTGTGCCACCCCGCAGCCCCGGGGACCACCACTGCCCAGGGCTTGTTATGAAATCTGTGGGGGTGCCTTGGAGGCCCCCCTGACCTCGAGGACCGTCACCCCCTGGGGCTTTTATTTATTAATTAGCCGGGGCACGGCCCCCCAGCTGCCCCGGGGACCGCCACACCCCGGGGCTTTTGTTTTTAAAATAAAAAGACCTGTGTGGGGGGGCTCGCCCCCACACGCCCCATGGACCACCACCTCCCCGGGGCACTAATTTTTAAATGCGTTATGGACCCCGAGCCCCAGGGACCACCACCCCCTGGGGCTTTCAAAAAGTTGGGAGGGGGGCTGTGTGCCCCCCCTTCAGGAGCCAATGATAGCCCTGGGGACCGCCACCCTCCAGGGCCAGCTCCTGCAGTGTCACGGGGAGCCCACTCATAGCACTGGGAACCTGCTCCCTCTTCCAAAAACCAAACCAGATTGCTTTTCCACACAGGGAGCCGCATATTAGCAGCTCCCCATGTGGAAAAGCAATGCCTGCTCCCCAATTCCCCCACGGTCCCCAACGATGTGGCCAGGCCCCGGGGAATGGGGTCCCCGGGGCCAGAAGTGTCCAGGGAGGGGGGCCACAAGGGCCCCTGCCCCCATAATTATTATTATTTTTTTTTAAATAAAAGAACGCAAAGGCAGACCCCGGGGGATGGGGTCCTCGGGGCAATACATGGCCTCAGGAGGGGGGCCATGCAGCCCTCATCTAAAGTTTTCATTAAAAAAACAAAACCACTGGTCTTGCCCCGGGGGATGGGGTCCCAAGTGGCAAATATGGCCTCGGGAGGGGGCCACGCGGCCCCCTTCCGTTTAAAAAAAAAAAAGGGGTCAGGCCCTGGGGGATGGGGTCCCCAAGGTCAATAAAATAGAAAAGGAAGGGGGGCCACACAGCCCCCCTTCTTAAAACATTAAATAAAAGAAAAACACGCGATAGTGCCGGAGGCTCCGCCCCCTCCAGCAACATTCAACACCATGTGGTGCGTTTTCAGTTGGGGAATTAATTCCCCTTCAATCCTGAGGGCCCCTGGGGACCAACTAACCCACAAGGTGCTTCCATTGAGCGCCACTGCGCTGCATTGCAGAGAGGTGGTCCAGGCCATGCCCCTTTTTACACCTCTCTGCAACGCAGCTCTGTGGCACTTACTGGAGGTATCTGGTTGACTATTTGGATCCCAGGGTCCGTCAGGATTGAAGGGGAGTGAATCCCTCAACTTAAAATGGCCACAGGGCGTGTTTGCACACATGTCACCCCAGGCCCCCCCTCCCTTCACCACTGTGCAAATGCACCCCGTAGCACGTTTTAAGAGGTAGTTTTAATCCCTCTGCCCTATTATGTACTAGGGACTTACAGATGAGGTCATGCTAATCACAGGGGTACCCCAACGCATAGTGTTCCCTAGTGTATGTTGGTGTTTTCACTGTATTCTAAGTGTCTTTTAGCATAGCACTGGCTCTAGGCCTGGGTAGTCAGAGTCAGTTACCAACAGTACCCGTCTGAAAAAGTTGTGGGCACAGGATGATTTTAGAACAAGGCCTCTTTCTGCTCCTCTGTTGGTTCTTTCTGCACGTTTTGCTTCTTTCAGCACTTTCCTTCGTCTTTGCGCACTTCTGTTGCTTCTTTCTGCATTTCTTTTGCTTCTTTCTCTGCATTTTTCTTCTTTCTTCACATGTCCTACCTCTGTAGGCATAGTTAGAAAGTAGCATTTGAAAAACCTTTGAAATTCACTGAAAAAACCATAGGTTTCAGGCATGTTATAGTTAGAAATTAGCATTTAGAAAACCTTTGAAATTCACTGAAAAAAAACATAGGTTTCAGGCACTTTATAGTTAGAAATTAGCATTTAAAAAAACCTTAGAATGTCAGGATCTAGTCGGGGCGCCTGCCTGAACTACAACTCCCACGTTTCCGTGGGTTTTAAACTACATTTCCCAGAAGCCCTTGCCGCAGACGGATATAGCGAAAGAGTGGTCGTGATTAAGTGGAACTTGGCGAGAGCTTCGGCGCTCGGCTACTGTGTGTCCACGGGCTGTTCGAGAAAACAGCGCAATCAGAGGAGCGGATTCAGACTCCCGAGTTCAGCGCTGGTGTTCGTCTGGGTTTTTGCCGATCCAGGGCTGGAGGTTAGAGGACGAGCGGGACGCTCGTGCAGGTACCCGGGTAACTGTCCGACGTGTGAGAGATTGGAGTGTTCATAGGGGCATTGGCTGTCCGGAGACAAGGGGAGCGGAGAAAACTCCCGGACTATTACTGAGAACTGCAAGGGGCGGAATGCAGGGGGGGGAAACCTCCGCATTACCGTCACGAAGGTCCGAGGCCAGTAAGGGGAATTAATTAATACAAAGCAGACGGCAGTAGTCAAATCCTACGCCCTCCTTTGTTTGTTGAACATAAGACCCTCGGAGGGGGTTAGTTGGTTTCAGCGGAGTATATGGAGCAATATACTTCCAAGGTCGCGTGACATTCTTTTGTGTTGAGACATTGTCGAGTACAATTATTCGTTTATTGAGTGGAAGGACTACTCCAAGATAATAGCCCAAAGGGCGACCCTACAGAGGAACTAATAGACCAGGGTAATCCAGAGCAAGGGAGGGTACGTGGCTATCAGTTCTTTTATAGGGAGGCTTAGGGGGCGCGAAGTGCTGTGTCCACTAAATGGTGTTCTTGTGTTCTGTAGGGGAAGGAAAGCACCAGGAAGGAAACGCTGCGGTGAAGCCGCGCTGTCGTACTAGCTCAGGTGAAGCTCCTTTGTGTTTTAGCGAGATATACTGAGAGTAGGAAAGTGTCTTGTATTAACCTGTGTGTTTTGTTTTTCAGCTTCCCTTCCCTGCTGACCCCTTCCTTCCCCCCCCCCCCCCCCCGTAGGTTGTTTCCCCCTTGGGGTTTTTTTTTCCCTCGCCGTATCGGTCGAATACCCTGTGTTTATTTAATCTTCAGGGTGTTTGAGAGGTCCGGAGGTGGAGCTTATCACTGCGAATGGATCCTGCAGAGTGACAACCTGACAGAATCACGACCCCAAGAATTACATTCTGCCCAGTTCATTTCGCAGTGATAATGGCGTCCATGGAGGACGTGTTACACGCTTTAGTCCTGGTTCAACAGGAGTTGGCGTCGTCTAGAGCCGAAACCAATGTCTTAAGAGACAAGGTAGAACAATTGACCAAGAACCCTTTCAGTGTATCCGCCCCTGCTTCTTCTATCCAGGTGACGGTGCCCCCTCCCATTCCTTTGGCTACCCCCGAGAGGTTTACCGGCGACCCTCGCAAAACACAGGTTTTTCTAACGCAGATACTGTTACATTTTTCCTGTAAGCCAGCGTCTTTTCCATCTAATCATTCCAGGATGGCTTTCGCCGTATCATATTTGGCGGGGGACGCTGCCAATTGGGCGGTGCCACTCGTAAGGAATAATGATGCTATATTGTCCGATTGGTCTGCGTTTAGAACTGAGTTCGAGAAGGTCTTCGACCGTAGAGCTACAAACTTTAGTGTAGACAGAGAACTCTTGGAATTGAGGCAGGGTAGAGGAGAGCTGATTACGTATTTGACCACGTTTAACAGACTGGTGGCTGAGGCTGAATGGCCGGAAGAAAAAAGAATGTCTCTTTTTTATCAAGGGTTGAAAGAGGATCTGAAGGATGTGGTAGCTCAAGTAGATCCACAGCCACAAACGTGCATAGACATGATTAATCTGGCTTTACGACTGGACAGTCGCATGACAGAGAGAGGGAGTGGTCGGAGAAGATGGGATAGGTGGTCTGTTGGCTATGATCGGCCCCCTCGTAAGACCGTGGGAGGGATCGAAGGCAGTCCGGAGCCTATGGAGATAGGAGGCCTTCGAGCACCCTTAACGAAGGAAGAGAGAGAAGTCAGGAGGTCCCAGGGTCTTTGTATGTACTGTGGGAAGAAGGGGCATTACGTTAGGGAATGCCCCTCCAAGCACAAGAGTAGGGGGCCAATAAATTCAAGAAAGTCGCGGTGTCTTCCATAGCCTCAGACCTGGGGCTGTCCGGGAACCCGAGATCCGGGGAGGAGGGAGGACAGGAATGGAAGCTCACCTCACTCTCCACGGTAGGAGTAGGGGAAACAGAGTCACATCTGGTCATAGGTATGACACTTGAATGTGAGAAGGAAATCCATACGGTTTTGATAATGCTTGACTCAGGGGCAACAGGCAAATTTATCAACGAAGGCCTGGTGTCCCGTCTGGCCATACCCCGTGTCCCGAGAGAAAACCCTGAAGAAGTTCTAGCGGTAGACGGGCAACCGTTGAAGTCAGGCCAGATAACGGAAAGAACACAAGAGGTAGGTCTATCTGTGGTTCTGAGGGGGGTTATCCATGCTGAGCGGTTGTCGTTAAACATCATCGCGGCCCCTCAGTATGAGGTAATCCCAGGCATGCCATGGCTATGCCTCCATAACCCTACGGTTAATTGGAGAACTAAGACGCTCCAGTTTTTGCCAGAGTATTGTCAGGAGCATATGTGGACTAGTCCCCCGGTTCATGTAGCGGTGTTGGCCACCCCTTACTTGGCCGCTACAGCAGCAGAAACCGACATAAAACTTCCGAAGGAATACATCGACTATGAAGATGTGTTTAGCGAAATCAAGGCGGACAGTCTACCTCCGCACCGGGAGTATGATTGCCGCATTGATTTGGTGGAGGGGGCTACTATCCCTACTTGCCGAGTATATGCGTTATCTGTCCCGGAGACAACTCATCTAAAGGAATACATCGATCATTACCTTAAATTGGGGTTTATTAGGCCTTCTCGCTCCCCTGCAGCTTCCCCAATCTTCTTTATAGCGAAGGCTCGCATCCGTGAGTTGAGGAAAGTGCATAGGATAGTGCACACTCATCTGGTGAAAGCAAAAGAGATATACAAACGTTGGGAGGACAAACATAGAACTCCCGGTCCTCAATTTCAAGTAGGGGAGAAGGTGTGGTTGTCCACTAGGTACATCCGGTTTAAGATGAGAAGTATCTTTCATCCACGCTTTATTGGCCCCTATCCGATAGTGCGACAAGTCAATCCTGTGTCTTACAAATTGAGGCTGCCTAACACACTGAGGATCCATCCGGTGTTCCATGTACATTTATTGAAGAAGGCGCTGACGTCCCAGAGGAGGACACCCCCGCCGGTGATCTGTGACGAGGGGCTAGAATACGAAGTTCGATCCATACGTGACTTCAAAATACGCAGGGGGGTGCTCTGGTATTTGGTCTCCTGGAAGGGTTATTCTGCGGAGGACGATTCCTGGGAGCCATGGGACAACGTGCACGCACCGAGGGCCATAGCTTCCTTCCATCGGAAGTTCCCTTCCAAACCAAAGCCTAGAAGGCGCCGGGGAGGAGGACATACTGTCAGGATCTAGTCGGGGCGCCTGCCTGGACTACAACTCCCACGTTTCTGTGGGTTTTAAACTACATTTCCCAGAAGCCCTTGCTGAGGACGGATATAGCGAAGCGAGGCCGGAAGGGGAGTGGTCGTGATTAAGTGGAACTTGGCGAGAGCTTCGGCGCTCGGCTATTGTGTGTCCACGGGCTGTTCGAGAAAACAGCGCAATCAGAGGAGCGGATTCAGACTCCCGAGTTCAGCGCTGGTGTTCGTCTGGGTTTTTGCCGATCCAGGGCTGGAGGTTAGAGGACGAGCGGGACGCTCGTGCAGGTACCCGGGTGACTGTCTGACGTGTGAGAGATTGGAGTGTTCATAGGGGCATTGGCTGTCCGGAGACAAGGGGAGCGGAGAAAACTCCCGGACTATTACTGAGAACTGCAAGGGGCGGAATGCAGGGGGGGGAAACCTCCGCATTACCGTCACGAAGGTCCGAGGCCAGTAAGGGGAATTAATTAATACAAAGCGGACGGCAGTAGTCAAATCCTACGCCCTCCTTTGTTTGTTGAACATAAGACCCTCGGAGGGGGTTAGTTGGTTTCAGCGGAGTATATGGAGCAATATACTTCCAAGGTCGCGTGACATTCTTTTGTGTTGAGACATTGTCGAGTACAATTATTCGTTTATTGAGTGGAAGGACTACTCCAAGATAATAGCCCAAAGGGCGACCCTACAGAGGAACTAATAGACCAGGGTATTCCAGAGCAAGGGAGGGTACGTGGCTATCAGTTCTTTTATAGGGAGGCTTAGGGGGGCGCGAAGTGCTGTGTCCACTAAATGGTGTTCTTGTGTTCTGTAGGGGAAGGAAGGCACCAGGAAGGAAACGCTGCGGTGAAGCCGCGCTGTCGTACTAGCTCAGGTGAAGCTCCTTTGTGTTTTAGCGAGATATACTGAGAGTAGGAAAGTGTCTTGTATTAACCTGTGTGTTTTGTTTTTCAGCTTCCCTTCTTTGCTGACCCCTTCCTTCCCCCCCCCCTGGGTTTTTTCCCCCTTGGGGTTTTTTTTTCCCTCGCCGTATCGGTCGAATACCCTGTGTTTATTTAATCTTCAGGGTGTTTGGCAGGTCCGGAGGTGGAGCTTATCACTGCGAATGGATTCTGCAGAGTGACAACCTGACATAGAAATTCACTGAAAAAGCCATAGGTTTTAGGAAAAGTTATTGTTAGTTGGACATTGCACTCATACAAAACCCGTGAAATTCCCCTGTTATAGTTAATTCAGTTAACTATAACTCGCGCCCCCGCAATGCACTGTTGATGACGTCACATATTACATCACTCATGACATGGTCAGTGACATCACTGATGACATCACTGATGACATCTCAAATGACATCAATGATGACATCCCTGATGACATCATCCAGTGGCTGTGTGTTTCTGTAAAGTTTAAATATGTTTAATATATATAGGGAAAGGCATATTGAAGAATGAGTGGATGTATAAGTGTCTGAATGGATGTTTTATTAGGTGCATGACTGACTCTATAAGTGAGTGGTTAAACATATCTTACTGAATGCATGGGTTAGTGACTAAACTGTGTGAATCTCTGTATCCATCTGTCTGTTGGTGTGTAAGTGACTCCATGGGTTTGTGAATAACTACATAAGTGTCTATATGAGTTATTGATTGGTTGTCTGAGTATCTGTATGGGTGCCTGAGTGTTTGTGTGGGTGGGGTGTGTGTGACTCTGTGCATAGATGTGTGAGTGGATGATTCACTGGGTGCATAGTTTGAAGTGTGCATCTGTGACGGACTGTATGGGTGGGTGACTGTGTGTATGGGTGTGTTAGTGAGTGAATGTATATGTCATTGGTACATGTGTAGGTAACTACATATATGAAAGGCAGTATATATGTGTGTTAGAGTATATAAATGGCTATAAGTGAGAGTGTGTGATTGTGAGAGTGACTGCATGGATGAGTGTTTGCTTGTATCAGTGATGAAAGTAAGAATGTGCTAGTATTTGTATGAGTAAGTGAGCTGGTGTGTGTATAACTGTGTAGGTGAGTAAATGGTAGTGTGAATAATTATTTGCATGACTGACTAGGTGTGTGAGTACCTCTATGGATGAGTGGTGGTGTGTGAGTGTCTATATAGGTGTATGAGTGCATATGATAGTCCTGTACTGAGTGACCATAAGTATGAGTTATTTTACAGGTGAGTGAGTGGATGTGTGTGTAGACATAAGAATCAGTGAGTGGTTATGTAGTTATTGGTGTTGGAGTGTCAATGCTTTTGAGAAAGGCAGTCTGTAATTTATAGAGGGTGTATCAAAAGTTATATTAGGGTGTGAGAAGATGCATGAAATTTTCACATGGATGATGTCATGAGTGATGTCATCAGTGATGTCATTTGAGATGTCATGAGTGATGTCACTGACAATGTCATGAGTGATGTAATATGGGACGTCATCAGCAGTGCATTGCGGGGGTGCGAGTTATAGTTAGCTGAACTAACTATAACGGGGGAATTTCACGAGTTTTGTACGAGTGCAATGTCCAACTAACTATAACTTTCCCTAAAACCTATGTTTTTTTCAGTGAAAGAAAAAAAAAAAATATATATATATATATACACACACATATATATTCACTGAAAAAAACAAAGGTTAGAGGGACGTTATAGTTAAGCTTAGATTTTGCTCGTAGAAAACCAGTGAAATTCAGCAGTTATAGTTGCCTGGGCTAACTATAACTTACGCCCCCGCAATGTACTGCTTATGATTTCAGATATTACATCACTCATGACATGGTCAGTGACATCACTCATGACATCTCATATGACTATGACCTATGTGGGCACCCCGGGACATAGCAGGAGCTGGCCCAGGGTTATGGCGGTCCCTAAGGACATGTATGGCTCCAGGTGGGGGCTGTGCTGCCCCTCTCATTTGATATTGATGGGCTGACCCCAGGGAGTTGGTGGTCTCCGAGGCTTCTTCAAAGTTCAGGAGGGCATCCTCACGGCAACCTTCCTTTCATAAAACTAAAGCGCAGGGAGGTCAGGTGCCCAGGCTCTGGAGGAGGGTCCCTTATGCCCCCCGCCCGCGACCTGTCCTGATGGTTGAGGCAGACGTGTAAAGCCTGATGAGCCTGCAGGAACAACCCTAATGTTGTGTTTCCAGAATGTGATGTACTGCCTAGTCAATGTACTACATCAATATATTAAATTGCTCAGTGGGTTCATCAGATTTATTTTCAAAGGGACATCAAAGAGAAGCCAGACATGTTGATTTGCAAACACGCCTTTCAAGGACAGACACTCCTAAATTGTATAAGTGTGAAAGCATATAGCAGAATAAACAAGATTACCCATCCATACCACATACTACTAACTAAGGGAACCATTTGGATCCTGGTGGGCCCTCTGCCAGCACACCTCTTTGGCAAAAGCTTTGGCATCCATCACACTGGCAGAGGACCACTTGCCACATTTAGAAATTCCCTCCATCATGGTGGGGAGCTCGGTGATAAAATTCCATCAGACGATCTCGTTGTCACTTCTGATACCAAGCGGGCCAGCATGTTTTTTTTGTCCTTCGCTGTATTTTATTTTGCTTTTTATAAACACACTCCAAAGCACAGTGTGTCTCTGAGAACCACAATAACAATATGTAAGCATTTAATACATGCGCACTATGTTATTTTTGTTTCTTTCGGCCCATGTCTGGCAGCCTTGGCCATGAAGGCACCATTGCGGTTGCACTGCAGCCAGTAAGCAATATCACATATGATGGTACAACTGGTCAATAAATAGTCACTCTGATAAGTGATTGTTGAGAAGGTTCTTACTTCTCAGAAGCCTACTGGTTCTTTTCATGGCAAGAGAATGATCTACAAGTGAATCGATAGTGGAGCAGCGGAATTTTGATCCCATCCTAAGATACTTTAGAATTGCATTATAATCATGCGTAGTCAGCACTTGGATATATTCTGTGTGATTAATTTTACTAAGAAAAGATGGGATATTGCATGTTTAAAGTGCTTTAAAGAGATGTATTAATTCTGTTCATAGAAGTGTGACTAATAAAGGTATTTACAACATTTACATATTAATGTTATAGAAGAAAGTAAAGTTTGGACATGTCTCATTGTGAAGCTTATGAAATACTGTGCATGTGTAGAAGACTAAAGTTTAAGCATCTATATGTGTAACAAGAAATTATATTCTTGTTGGCGCATTTAAAATGATATTTCCGTAATCTTTTGCAATTTATTCCTGCATTAAGAAAAGAAACTGCATTAGCTATGTGTGTAGAAATTTGCACATATTTGTAACCCTGTGCACTATTAAGTTGACATCATTTTTGGACCTTGAGAACTGTTTCCGTACGAGCTCACATATAAAGTGCAACATGTAATTTGTATTTAACCTTGCAGAAAATATTTGCATGTATGTTTGCTTCTATTGCAGGCGTGGACAAAGCCTTATTAATTAGAACAGTAGGGTTTTTGTTTTAGTTAGATAGCAACGTATGAGAAGATGGATTTTGGCAAGGAGAATCGTGGTAACGTGCAAGGAGGCGAGGCCTGATGGAGGAAGAGAAGAATGGCCAAGTACAAATGAAGAAGTACCTTATTGATGTGGAAAAGGTGGTGCCAGTAACCAATTTGTGCTGTAATCATGGAAAGTTACTGGAGATGAACATGTGATCTTACCTTGAGTGCAACTAATGTATTTTGCTGTATCGTGGTGAGGGTCAGAGATACATCTTAGGACTTCATGAGGTACAGACCTCTGCTTCTGCTTTGAGTGGCTTCATGCTACGTGACCTTTGGCCGGAGTTTCTTCTAATGAAGACTCTGACAGCTGACACCTTTCTATTTTTCTTTTTTAATCAATGTTTCTTAGTTTAGGGTTGTCCCTTTTAAGGCAGTGCAGGGAAAGATAGCATGCTCATGCTTACCTCTGAGAACCATTTTATGTAATTCAATGTCCTATTCTCTTTCTTGATCACTGAACTAGTTGTATGCTTTTTGTTATATAGGGTAAATCACTTTAGGAGATTTGGACTCATTCTGTTTGTCCTCTATTTCTAAACGATAATGCTACAGTTGATTTATATCAATTTGTTTCTGAATTTATAATTAAAACTTTACTAACCCAAATCCTAGTTGTGGAGAAGTTATTGTTTAACCAAATTTGGCTATACTTTAATGAGATTTAATTGGGATTGTTTCCCCCCTCTTACCTCTCAAGAGGCTAAAAAGACCGTCGGAGACGCTTCATGAAGCTTGTTTGTTGCCTCATTGCCGCCAGCACAGTCAGAGAGACTCAGGCTCCCAGGTACCAGCGGGGCAAAACACCGACCAGCGGCCACTCCCCCTATCAGCGGGGGCTTCATCAGCAGCTCGAGCCTCCCGCTTCGCGGGAGACGCTTCGTGAAGCTTGTTTGTTGCCTCATTGCTGCCAGCACAGTCAGAGGGACTCAGGCTCCCAGGTACCAGCGGGGCAAAATACCAACCAGCGGCCACTCCCCCTATCAGCGGGGGCTTCATCAGCAGCTCGCGCCTCCCGCTTCGCGGGAGACGCTTCATGAAGCTTGTTTGTTGCCTCATTGCCGCCAGCACAGTCAGAGGGACTCAGGCTCCCAGGTACTAGCGGGGCAAAACACCGACCAGCGGCCACTCCCCCTATCAGTGGGGGCTTCATCAGCAGCTCGCGCCTCCCGCTTCGCGGGAGACGCTTCGTGAAGCTTGTTTGTTGCCTCATTGCTGCCAGCACAGTCAGAGGGACTCAGGCTCCCAGGTACCAGCGGGGCAAAACACCGACCAGCGGCCACTCCCCCTATTAGCGGGGGCTTCATCAGCAGCTCGCTCCTCCCGCTTCGCGGGAGACGCTTCGTGTAGCTTGTTTATTGCCTCATTGCCGCCAGCACAGTCAGAGGGACTCAGGCTCCCAGGTACCAGCGGGGCAAAACACCGACCAGCGGCCACTCCCCCTATCAGCGGGCCCTCCATCAGCAGCTCGCGCCTCCCGCTTTGCGGGTGCGCTTCGTGAAGCTAGTTTGTTGCCTCATTGCCGCCAGCACAGTCAGAGGCTCCCAGGCTCCCAGGTACCAGCGGGGCAAAACACTGACCAGCGGCCACTCCCCCTACCATCAGAGTGTACTTAGTGAGAGAGGATTCCCGCCACGCGGGACGCGCGCGTGCGGCGCCGTACGAAGCCCGGACAAAGGGCGGGCCCTCTTAGGCCTGAGGAGGCCTAAGGAGGCTGGGGCAATCCCTTTTTTACCTGTGGTTACAGAGCGGCCATTCGACTTGCAAGGGTGGTGCGTGACTTTTTATCTTATTTTGTGATTCATACCTTGCTCGTGTCTGTGAGGGGGAGGCTTTATTAGTTACATTCAACCCATTATTATGGCTAAAGTGAATACCAAAATAGGTATGAGGGCGGTGGGTATGGGGACTCTCGATGGGTATTTGAAACAGATAGAATCGGTTGTTGTAAAGGAAATCGAATTAGTTGAGCGGAGATTGTCCTTGGACCCAATTAGGCAAATAGTCTCTCCATCTTTACCTGTAGTGGAACTTGCCGAACAGGAACCTCACATGATCTCAAATGGGTCAGTTGCAGTAGACAATCTTACGATTTCTCCAGCCCCCCTACCTGTAACTAGTATAGCCCCTTTTTCCATGGCTACATGCTCCAGGCAGCTGAGGGCCAGACCGGATAGGATAACTAACCGTAGTAAAACTGTTTCAGGGAAAAGGAAGGCTAAGAATACCCCACATGGTAGTCGGCAACAGGCAAAACAGCCGAGAAATAGCAATTCTGTATCTGGGTTGGATCTAAATGGAGTTAAAGTTCCCCACCTAGAAAATGAGGATATGGGGGTGGGAAGAAATTATTGTATTAACTTAGATTTTGAGAAGAGTAGTGGGGGAATGATGTCAGATTTTATTAAGATTTTGGACGCACGTCTTAGGTCATTTACTTTGCCCTTAATGGCTAACCTGGAACAAATAGAGGACCGACTTAACGCAATTGAAAAACATCTTAACACTAAGGCTTTAAAGACAGGGCCAAGTACATCGGCAGCTCACTCATTAAGCGTAGTTACAGCTTCAGTAAATAACTTGTTGGATTCTATAATCACCCCACTCCAACAACCGGTACCCCTAGTGACTTCCCAGGGCATAGGACCAAGTACTCCACCTCTAGTCCCAAAAGTCACTGGAGTAACTCAGGGAGAGGAACGGGGTCCTCAGAGTACAGTGGGGAGATTTAGTCCCCCGACACACCCCGCTAAGAGAGAATTGTCATTACATCTGCCAGCAGAGGCATGTCCCTATACAATAATCCTTGCTAATGTTCCCAAACTGGAGGGCGGTAAAAATTAACATTGGACCTCATTAAATAAGGCCCTCCATTATCTGTCCAATAAAACAGTTTTGGGACAACATTTGGATAACAATTTTATGATGATTAGAAGGGTGCCGTGGGTGGGTAAGATAAAGAAAAGCATAGAAGGCGACTGTGTCGTCATAAGCTTTAGATCCCCCAGGCTGGTGGACGACATATTGAGGCAGGCTGGGTCAGTTAGAATTCAAAATAAGCATGTAAACATACTCCCTCTGGGGTTCTTTTATCCCCCACTTCACATTAGGCCAGTGTCTAGCGACCTATCTAAAGGGAGAGGTCCTTATGAATTCACTGTTCCAGTCTTTAATAGATTTGATACTCTTTCTAATCTAGGAGTAAACGAGTGACTAGGGATCCAAGAAGATTCTATTATCCCTGTCTCCTCGGTTAGAGTTCCCCCTGTAACTACACTGGTAAGAAATGCCCACTTTGTAGATGGGTGTGATCCAAGGGGTACACCCATAAAGCTGGTAACTTGGAATATAGCTGGTCTGAAAAATAAAATAGATGACCCAGTATGGAGAGAATTTATTGGTCTGGGTGATATTATAGGACTACAAGAAACCTGGGATACAGGGAATACCCTGACTTTGGATGGTTATTCGAGTTATTTTATCCCAGCGGTTCCATCTAATATGGGAAGGGCAAAGGGTGGCCTGGTTACTTTAATCTCAGCTACAATTCCCGGCACCCATATTCAACTAGATACGGGATCACGTAACTGCTTAGCAGTCCAAATTTCTTTGAGTGGGGTGGGAGATATCCTAATTATTAATTTTTATAATTCATATGATAGAGTCACCACGACTGATCACCTGGCCATGTTAAATCTTTTTTTGGCAGATTACAAGGAGGTCAATAAAAATCAATGTTTTATTATAGTTATGGGAGATTTTAACATCCATGTTGTCCGGATAAATGTTTGTCATTAGATCTATTAGGTCCGGTAGAGCAAGAGGAGACTCATTTTGAACATTCTGCACAGGGAGATCTCCTTGAAATAATTTTGGCGGATAATGGTCTGATGCTTCCATCCACGTTGGATGAGGAGATACCTACCTTTAAAGGGAATGGTAGTCACTCAGTTATTGACTATATTTTTATTAGTTTAGCACTGGGGGATATGATTCATGGATATTCGCCGGTTTGGTCACACTTTAGTGACCATAATCCAGTGGCCCTCAGTGTTTCGGACCTGATCATAAAGCCTGCGATAGCTCAAAATAGAATCGACAAATCTGATATTCGTCCAACAGAGCAGGCGCGCAGGATTAGATGGAGTATAGTCATACCGGGAGACTTTCATACCAACTTAATAAGGAAGGTAGGACCTGAGCTGGACACGTGTTTGAATTTGGAAGCAGGGAGCGAGGAGGTTTTAGAGGCTTACTCAATAATTTGTACCCAGGTCTCAGCAGACCTCAGACGGACAGGGAAAGTTAAGGATCCTGCCGAGATGGGGTGGTTTGATCAAAATTGTTCGCCAGCCAATAAAAAGTTGAAGGCCGCCCTGAATTGTAAGCCAGTGTATAGGGCTACTGTGGCCTTGTTGAGGAAAAGTTATAATAAAGCTCTGGAAACTAGAAGACGGAAGATTCGGGAGGATGCCTGGGAAGAATTATCCTCCGTGGATGTGCTTAGGAACAGCGCCAAATTTTGGGCTGTCGTAAACAAACCCTTTTTCCATGACCCTTGTAATAACCAATTAGACTGTGGTATTCAGGAACAGTTGTGGTGTTCTCATTTCAAGTCAGTCTATGAAGGGGAATATAGTGGGGAGGTGAATATGCCTACCCCTATCTTCGATCCCTATACTTTAACGGTTACCAAGATTGAGGTGGCAGATGCTATCGGGAAGATGACGAGCAATAAGGCTCCAGGTCCCGATGGAGTGCCAGCAGACCTCTTTAAATCAGATCTCAAGACCTGGTCCACAGTTTTAACAAATGTTTTTAGCAGGGTATGTACTGCAGGTATTCCAGACACTTGGTCTGAATCTGTTATCGTACCCATTTTTAAGAAAGGCAATAGAGGGGATCCCAGTTGTTATCGCCCTATCTCTCTTATTGACTCTGCGGTGAAGGTATTGGGACGAGTAGTTTTAGGTAAAATAACAGCTTGGTTGGAGGATACTGATACCCTTTCATGCCTGCAATATGGGTTTAGGAAGGGACGAGGCACTATAGATCAAAGCCTCAACCTTTACCTACTAATTGGAAAATACACCATTGCCAAAAGGGGCACGCTATATTTAGCCTTTATCGACCTTTCCTCGGCTTTTGACAGAGTGTATAGGTCCAAACTTTGGGGATTGCTCCTTAAGCTTGGCATTGATAAAAACATTGTGTATTTTCTTGCTGATTTACACAGGGACCTTACCGCCACAGTCAGATATGACCGTTTAGGTAACTATACGGGCAAGATTGGGATCACCAATGGGGTTAGGCAGGGGTGTATTTTAGCCCCCCTACTTTTCACCCTTTATATTAATGACCTGGGTGCTGCTCTAACGGAGGCGTGTAAGGATATTCCAAGGGCGGGCAAGTATTCCATTCCGGCATTATTGTATGCAGACGACACCGACTTAATAGCACGCACAGCAGTGGGGCTGCAATGTCTTTTAAACCTATTTGCCAATTTTATGAAAGCACTGGATTTAAGTGTGAACTTTTTAAAATCGCATGTAATGATTGTGGGCAGTAAGCCCAAAAGACTCAAGACTATGCACTGTGAAGGGAATGTTCTATCTAGGGTTACAAGATTTCCATATCTGGGGGTTATTTTTGACGATAAGTCCACCTGGTTGCCTCAATTAGTTGCTAAACGTAATGCCTTTGCTAGGTCTATTTTGGCTGTTTTGGACTTCGCGCGTAAACTAGGGGTGAAGCCTTTACAGGCTGTTTTGAAAATTTATGACGCTAAATGTACCTCAATAGCTATATACGGAGCTGATCTGTGGGGGTTTAAAAACGTAAAGGCGTTGCAGGTGGCAGAGGATAAGTTTTTGAAATCTATCTTTTTTTTTTTTTTTGAAACCGTTTATTACAAGACTCAAAAAATTATACAAATATGGGCCTACAACCTTCCGGCCTGCCGCTAGCAATAAAAGGAGCATACGATATACATTTATAAAACACATGGTGCTGCGGCCGAGCATGCACAGGAGGTAACATCGTTGCGCGCCACACTATCCAGACCCCATTATACGGTTCCATTTTAAACTTAAAGAACAACAAATACAAACAAACCCACAAGGCAATCCTCAATCGGAATAGCAACACGTGCTCCCCTAGAGGGGGGATCCTAGCCATCCATAGGAATCTCAAGAAGGGGGGGAGAGATCAGAACTAGGGCTGGGGACACCTAATGCCCAGGTACCGGGGGGATGAGTTGGCTAAGGGGACGGGGCCGGCGACAGATCGGGCAATAACGGTGGAGCACAGATTCCCCCGCGGTAGGCGTTCCAGGGGCCCCACACTTTCACCCATGTCGCAGGCTTACCTCTCGCCACATACACCACCTTTTCCCGAAACATGCACCAATCCATATGTTCCTTCCAGGCCGAGACAGTCGGGGGCCTCTGGGATCCCCACAGCTGGGCAATATCACGCTTGGCAACCATATACCCCAGAGTCACCCACCACGTCTGCGGCACCGAGTAATCGGTAGGCTCCCACACATTCAACAGGCATCTCCTCGCTTCGGGCAACAGCGCCACATGCGTGACCACTCGCAGCACCTCATGCACACCTCGCCAGAACCCCTCCACTTCCGGGCACTCCCACAAGATATGCAGAAAAGTCCCCAGCGCATCACACCCACGCTTACACAAACCGTCTTCAGCATAGCCCATATGCAGGAGCTTTGGCCCCGTCATGTAGACCCTGTGGAGTATCTTGAGCTGGACGAAACGAAGGCGAGCCGGTATGGCCACCTCTTTCGGGGAGGCCACCGCGGAGATCCAGTCCTCGTCGTCCAGCTCCAGCCCATCGGCTACCCAAGCCTCACGAAGGGCAGTCAACAAGTCTGAGCGGTCGTTGATCAGTTTTTTGTAGATCAGTGAGATCGTGCTGTCAGGGACGTGTCCATCCAGCACTCTATCCTCCAGGGGGGAACACTCCGGGATGGAGGCAACGTCCGGAAAGACGGAGCCCAGCGCATGCCGGACCTGCAAGTACCGAAAGTACTCGCTGCCCTGCAACTGAAATTCCGTCTGCAGCATCTCGAACGTTTTAAATCCTCCCCTCGTCCAGAGATTCCCCACTTTGCTGATGCCTATTAAATCCCACTTCTCAAAGCCCTTCGAGGTCCACAAGGAGCCCAACCGCTCAGATGCGTATAGTTGTGACGCCCGGGTCAAACGGTCCTTCCACCCCATTGCAGCATTGGCCGCGTGCCACACTCGCACCATGACACGCGTGGGGCCCGTTAGGCGAGCGTCGGGCGCGCTAGAGTAGAGCGCTCGATTATGGTCACCACCTGGAAGTAGCATCCTATCCATTTCAAACGCCGGGTTTAAGGCTGGCCCATATAGGCCCTGATTAATTGCAGCTAGCTGGGAGGCCCAATAATACCGTTTAATATCCGGGAGGGCAATCCCCCCATCATACCAGGGGAGCGTCAGCTTAGCAAGGGCAATACGTGGCCTCCCGTCCCAGAACAGGCGGCGCTGCAAACTCTCCACTTCGCGGAAGTAGCGCGCTGGGACGAGGTCCATAGTGTTCTGCAACGCGTATAGGAAACGCGGCAACGACATCATTTTAAACAATGCCGCCCGGCCGAGCGGCGAAAGCGGCAAACGCCGCCAGCGCGCGACATCCTCTTTCAGACGCTGGAGGGAGGGAAGCAAGTTCCGATCATACCGAGCCTCCGGGTCCAGAGTAATGAAGACACCCAGGTACCTAAATCCCTGCGGGGCGACCTGGATCGGACAGCCCCGCGGGAGGATAGGAGCCTCCCCAGAGAGAACATACACACACGATTTAGCCCAGTTGATGACCAGACCGGAGTTACGACCGAATGAATGCAGAACATCAACCAGTACTATGAGTGATTTACGTGGGGAAGCTAGGTACAAGAGGATGTCATCAGCGTATAGGGATACGCGGTCCTCATACTCGGGGGTCCAGCGGAGACCACGGATGGAAGGCTCCCACCGCAGCCACTCCGCCAGGGGCTCCAAGGCAAGTGCAAAGAGGAGCGGCGATAAGGGGCAGCCCTGTCGTGTGCCCCGGCCCAGCTCGAACGGAGCCGATACTCTTCCGTTCACCACCACCTGCGCCAATGGGCCCGAATACAGCAATTTGACCCAACTGATGAACCCTGGGCCAAATCCAAACTTCGCAAGCATCGCCCAGATATATGGCCATTCAAGCGTGTCAAACGCCATGGTGGCGTCTAAGGACGCCAGAATGGCCGGCTCCCGTATGAACGGGGCACGTGCGAGCACACCGTGCAAACGCCGCAGATTAAGGGCTGTGTTGCGATGGGGAATAAAGCCAGACTGGTCCTGATGAACCAAATCGCCCACCACGCCGACCAGCCGATTGGCCGGTACCTTAGCGAGAATCTTGGGCTCCGCATTTGAAATCTATCTTATCCGTTCTCCAGTCAACATCTGGATATATTGTTCACCAAGAGTGCGGGATAGAATATCTAGCAGACCGCATAGCCCTAGCCCCGCTATTGAAATGGATCTCAATATGGTTAAACCCTGAATTAGAGCTGAATCATGAGATCCTCAGGGATTGTTTATCCCTTGAGTACGGTAATACCATCCCCTGGTTGAACTATGTTAAAAAACTAACTATAGAAATGGGTCGTCCTGAATTGTTTGATCACCCAAATAATTTATCAAAGGGGGATGTGAAATGGTTGAAAGACACACACAAGCAGCTGGTAAATCTAGCAAGAGAAGAAAAGGAACTATATAAACCAACAGTAAGGGCTCACCAGTTGTTGATTACTTCTGGTGGCATAGAACCCTACTTGGGAATTGTTAACAATATGAATCATCGTTACTTACTAACTAAGTTTAGATTGAACAAATTCCACCTTCTGCTTACCGAACGCCCAGGGTGGACGAAGGAGATGGATTTGGAGATTTGTTCTTGTGATAGATTCTCTATCAAAGACACTGTGCACTTTATCTTCTTTTGTAAACATTTGTGCCCCATTCGTAAAAAGTTCATTATCCCTCTTATTAAAGATAAAGGTTTTAGACAAGTTAAACCTGCTCTTTTGTATCTTCAGCTGTTGGGTACTACTTGGGAGATATTTAATATAGCAAATGTTTTGGCAATAGCAATGAGATTGAGGAAAAAGATTACTTGGCTATAGTGTATAGAATGGGAAATTCATGAATTATGACCGAGTGTTTTGTTTCTATTTTTAATGTGTTTGCATTGTCCTTTTTTAATGATATTTATAATGTATGTTTTTATATATATATGTAATTGTATTGTATGGTTTGTAAAAAAAATTGCACAATCGTTTTGTCACATTTAAAATAGTGGTCTTGACTTTGATGTACTATGTATTTTACTTTTATGGTTTTTGCTATGAACCGAATAAAGTATCTTTTGACTGACTGACTGACTGACCGTCGGGTTAAGTAGGGATGTTTAAGTGGGTCCAAGCTCTCAGTAGAGAAACATTTTCCCACTAATTTCAGCAAAATTTGACTACATTTGTAATTTTATCCCATTGTAAATCATACCAAATTATTGTGAGTACATTTTAGTGCAAGTTTTCACTCCAGCAACAGTATCTCGATGCCATCTTTCCTGATGTGGATCATTCCCACTCAACTTGCTTTTGATTTAATACCCCTGTGTTTTATGTCTCAGCTACAAACAGCTTATTACATTTTTAAATAGCTCTTTATTATGCAGTCCAGCAAAACACCTTTTCACAATGACATGCAGATAGCATAGAGCATTTGTTAGGGTGTCAGGGTAATGGAACATAAAGCATTCACATACATTTGCCTTTCCGAGGCTTAAACATGGTAATAACAAACAAAAACAATACGCATATAACTTGCATCTCAGTCTGCTATAAGTCAATTGCCTCCAATAACATGTCTCATTACAATCTCCTGCATTGACTCATTGATTTACCATTATTCCATGTTGTGCTTTGGGCCTTAAGAGAAAACCTAAATTGTGATGCGGCATTCCTGCTGCCGTTCACAGTGGCATCTCATCTGACTTAGCCTGCAGTACCAAAAGTAGAGTATCCCATTCTGTGGCGGGTGTCCCCCCTCCCATCAGCAGGTGCATATGCATCAGAATACTGGTTTCCACATTGCACCACTTAATAAGGTCCTGAACCCATCTCGGGACTGGCGGGGCCACTCCAGCCTTCCTGTAAATGGCTATACTCCACTTGCTAAACAGTGGCGTCAAGCCCAAAAATCTGTTTCTGTGTTTAGCCTTCGCCGGTCTCGAGAACTGTCCCAATATGCACCCCTCTATTGATAAGGTCAGAGTTCTACCTGTCGTTTCTGACAGTATGTGTAATAGTGTCCTCCAGTAGGCCCGTATGTGCACACAGTCCCACACCATATGGAAAAAGTCAGTATTCTTTGCCTGGCATAGAGGTGAAAGCCCAGGGTAAATCTTAGCCAGTTGAGCTGGTGACAGATATGTGCATACAAGATAACTGAGTTGCGTGTATTTAAAGCGGGGATGTCCCCTTACTATCGCGATGTATTCTAATATTGAGTCCCATTCTTTGTCTGTTATCTACCTGTTTAATTTCTGTTCCCATTTCTGTTTCAGTGTCATCTTCGGGGCATAAAACGTTGGGGTGAAAGCCCTGTGAATGCCGGTCACCGCCATCCCATTTATCCCATGCAGGTCACCGCTTTTCTATTTATCACAGTTTCACCTGCTCCCCGACTCTGTGTGGCCTGTAGGACAGCTCGACTGGCACCGTATGTTAGGAACTGATTGTCCAGTGAACCGTTTTCCCCTACTAATGTGGCAAATGGATGAAGCTCATCCCCACTATACATGTCTCCCAGCGTGGTAATGTCCGTCAGTTGCCAAGCCTATATTGGGCGTTGCCATTACAGATGGCTTAATATTAAATATAATTAGAGTGGGTTTAGGGTCAGTCCCTTGCTCATGAGTGGCTTTGTTGTCAATCTTTGTTGGTGGTTCTTGATTCAATGACTTTCTTCCCTTTTCTTGTGTTTGTCAAAACCAGGAACATTCCAGTCTCACAGTCTTCTTACTGAATGAGTGGGATTCTTCCGCTGAATACTGCGGGGGACTTGTTTTTATTTAGAGTAGAGAACTTCATGGGAGTGCTTGTGTATCCTTGCTCTGTACCTTAGCAGACTCTCTTATCACTCCCTGCCTCCCCTCATGCTTCCTGTCACACTGCCCATCTCGCTCCACTTCCAGCTTGCCATTATACAAGATTTTTTCTTATTATTCTTATTATTCTTATTGTTGTTGTTAATATTAATATATTTTTTTTTTTACAAGGGTCCAACAACCGCAAAGTGGTCCAGGCCCATTCCCTTCATTGTTACACTTCATGCACATTTATTTTTCTTTTCTTTATCATTTTAACTTCATCCCTGATGTTTCCCGTCTCGCTCCTTGTGCCACTTCTTTTCTTACAATATATAATTTTAAAATATTTATTTTTTGTCACCGTTGATGGCAGTTGCAAATGCAGCCTGACTGATTGCTTCTTTTTACGCACTTTGTGCACACATCTTTTTGTTTTTTTAACATTTTAATTTACTATTCTGATATGGCTATCTATCGTGTTAGACACTGTGGGTCTGATTACGATACAGTTCGGACCACAACTGATGGCTTGTCGGTTGCAGTCCGAACCGCATCTACTGCTGCGGTCCGAGCGACGCATTATGATGCATGGGGTCTCAGGCACCATTTGGAGGGATCGATCAATGCAATCTGATTGGCTGAGCCCGTTGGTCGGTCAGAAAGGCCTCATAATCCCTTAAGGACAGGTTTCTGCCGTCAAGATTATGATGTTGGTTTACAACAGCCTTTCCATGTCTGCCTTTCCTTGGGAAGGCTATCGGAAAGTGACATTTGGGGCCCCTAGCAGGGCCCCCTTCCCACCTGGCCCTCCACATCTGAGGTGCCTTCTACACAGTGCAGGAATGTTCACAAACTCTCATTTCTCAACGGGCGCTTGTGCTGCTGGCTATGTGAAACACTGATCTACCATTTTGCTCTATTTGTTATCACAAACTCTGTCATGGTGTCCTTTTTGGATACAGTCTGTGCTAAAGAAAAAAAAGCCCAGAACCATGTGAATTGAATAGCTGAAATTTGGTTTGCTTATGTTGTTTCCATGTTCAAGGTATAATATGTAATGGGGAATGATGGCATAATCTTGTCCATTTCTTGTAACATTCATAGCATGAAGTGCCGGAAATTATGCGAGATGACGCTGGTTAAAATGAAATTTCACCCGAACCGTGTCATGATGTGTATCAGCGGCCATCTTCAAATGCGTTTTTTTAAACTAGAAAACATTCCATTTAATAGAAAACTCATGCCTGCCATGGATCTTGATGTATGCGTTTGCGCGACAGTGGCAAAGTCAATAGCTCTATCTGTACCCTTAACCCTGTGGATAAGAGCATATTTGGGATCAAAGTTTCAGCTAATTATATTTTTGCGGGTCTCTTGTTATATCACCCACTAGGATCATGAGGCAACTTCACTGAGGCTTGGTGTCAGACCCTGGAACCGTATTTGACTGCCGCCCAATGCACTATTTTAAGGGGACTTTAATTTTCATTTTGATTACTCTCTTAGCAAGGATTCTGCCCTCTTCCTTGATCTTATGTCCAATTTTGGATTTGAACAGCTGGTGCTATCCCCCACGCATACGGCAAACCATACCTTAGACAGAATTTTCACAAATGACAATAACCTGTTCTTTTAGGAAGACCAGCCCCTTAGCTGGGTTGATCACTGGCTGATTCACTTTAAGCTCTTTTTTTCTCTTCCCATTACTGGTACAAGTTTGACTCTCCCTAGACAACTACTCTGTAGAAACTTAAAAAAGATTACAGCAGAAGGATGGGAAGCAGTCCTGGAATCTTCATTAGCAGCTATGGCCAATTCGCTCTCCCCATCTGCGGAAGGTTTCTGTGACTTGGATATTGCTGCCCTGAACATTGTTGCCCCCTATAAAACCAAGGATGTCAATAGAAGTAAACCCTCTGACTCCTGCCATTCTACAGAACTCATGTTCATCGGGCAGGAATGCCCTAGACAAGAGTGGAGGGAGCTTCAGTGAAAAAGAGAAACATGAAGAACTCCTTCGGAATTATAAACAGGCCTTAGTACAGACCACAGAGTGTTTTTTTACAAAGAAGATTAGATCTGCTATTAGCTCCTTTAATGTGCTGTTAAAAGTAGTGAAGGAGTTATCAGAGCCTCGGAAGCAACGGGTGCTTAATTACTCCCAAGAGTTTTGCGAAAAAGTTGCAGTTTAATTCCAAGATAAAGTTCTCAATATCCTCTGTGATCTTGACACGCCTCTGGTAGATGAAATCTTTTTTAATAAACCTGCTCATTGTCCTACTGAGAATCGTTTTGCTGCCTTCCCCCAGATTTCTGCTCAGCAAACCAAGGTCCTATTGCTGAGCTTAGAATCATGAGCTCCCTCAACCTGTGCATGCATTCATTATTTCACCTTGCTCTAGAAACTATTGGCAAATATTTATACATGGTGTTCAATTGTACGCTCCCATCTGGAATTTATCCTGGTATCTGGAAGGAATCAATTGTCACGCCGCCCCTTAAGAAAGCTAATGCCGGTCCCCAAGGTATGAAAAATCTCTTCCCTATTTCGTTATTACCAGCTCCTGCTAAAATCTTGGAAAAATGAATCACTAAGGAGCTGATGAAATTTATTGATACCCAGGGGATTTTTGATCTCTTTCAAACTGGGTTTTGTGCTGGTCACAGCACAGAAACCACCCTCTGTGTGGCCACCGACAGCATCCTTTCTCATGTCAATCAGGGTGGGGCGGCCATCCTGATAATGCTTGACCTATCTGCAGCATTCGATACCATCTGACCGTCACGGATGGTTCAGAGCATACAGCAAGTGGGGGTCAGTGGGACAGCCTTGCAGCTTCTCCACTCTTTTTTGTCTAAAGGGCTCAAATTGTCAGCTGTGGATGCTTCAAGGCTAAGGCTTACCACAGGGCTCTTCTCTGAATCCTGCCCTTTTTAATCTCTATGTGGCCCCTTTGGCTGATATGGTGCTTTCATTTGGTTTTTAAGTGCTGTTGTATGCAAGGGGGCGTTGCTTAACCGAGCTGCGAAATGGCCGCTTGTTAAGCGAGCTCCGCCGGCCAAGCTATAATCCTCGTCTAATCCTTTAAATCGAAGAGACATTGAGGATATAAAAGGGCCCCTGGGGAAAGCTGACGAAGCGGAGATTTAACTGACCTGCTCTCCGGAGTAAATAAAAAATAAATATACAAATTTAGGTAGGACCACCATCTTAGTCACTGCAACCCTCCCTGCCAGGGAGAGGGGTAGCCCAGCCCAGGCATTTGCTTTTCCTTCCAGCCATGTAATGGCTATCCCGAAGTTCATGGCCCAGATCTCTTGCACATCCTGGCTGAGCCATATACACAAATATTTTATCAGACCGTTGGCCCATTGAAGAGGATATTCAACAGGGAAATTGGTGGGTCTGTCATCTGTGAGCGAGAAGATGATGGATTTTTCCCAGTTTATGGCTATGCCCCTGAGCATCCCCTGAGTAGGCACCAAAGCGTTGGCAAGATGATCCTGGAGGGCGGGGAGGGGTAGCCCTGGTTGTGCTGACCCTGGTGAAGTGCTCGCGGGGCCTGGTGCTCCCTGCCTGCCGTAGTGACCCTTCGGCGGGTGGCGGACCTGGGCGCTGCGGCAACATTGCTAGAGCGGACCCCGTTGAGATGTGGCCTGGCCCTGCAACACACACACCAGTACCACAATTCGACCGGAGAGGCCCTGAAGCTGTTGGGCAATCACTGCACTATAAATACACCGGGCACACATGCTGGGCCTGCTGACTGCTGGGCAGACGTGTGGCCGATCGGCGCATTGGGACCATACGCCGTGAGCAGTGTAGATTTGTGTGGGACACAGGGGGACCTGAAGGCTAGGTCCCGGGACGTGAAATATCCTCGAACTACAACATATAGGGCCAACTAAGGTGAAGATTCTACATGCCATCTGGTGCTATGGGTGAAACAGATGCAAAACAACCCAAACTCACCTTCGAAAATAAAAGGCACATGAGGCTGACAGAAGCTGATGGGGAGGCGGACGCTGATCGTCAATCTATGCCGCAGTCTGAGGAACACAGAGATGATCTGCGCACGTTGCTTCTTGAAATGAGATTACGTCTGAAAACAATAGATACTAAGTTGGATGTCCTCACTTCCCAGCTAGATGCAGTCATTAAACAAATGGACACACATGAGACTAGGCTAGATGTGATCGAGAACCGGAGCTCTGAAAATCATGAGTTTCAAGTGGAAACCAGAGAGCAACTGTTGCAGATGGACAAGGTCCTCACTCTCAAAAGGGCAAAGAATGATGATTGGGAGGCCAGATCTTGGAGGAGCAACCTCCGTATCATTACCGAGACAACCGTCATCATCAAGATGGAGACCTATGTGACGGAACTCCTGAGTGATCTATTTAGACCTGGCTTATCTGCGGTGTTCACGGTTGAAAGGGCGCACCGGGCTATGGGACCCAGGACAATTTTAGCCAAATTGTTAAATTATCAACACCGCGACTCAATACTGAGATTAGCACGAGAGCGAGTAACAATCGACTATAAGGGAAACTCCATATCCTTCTACCCAGACTTTACACCGGCAGTGCAGGTGGCCCGCAGGGAGTTCCATTCTGCGAAGCAAATTTTGATGCAGACCTTGATCCCTTAAACCCTGCACTATCCTCCAAAACTCAAGGTGACATTAGACGGAACAGCCCACATGTTCACAGATGCTAAATCGGCGTTAAAATTTGCTAAACATGTGGGAGGAAAGAAAAACACAAGCAGGCCACTTGTTGGCCATACCTCTGAAGCAGGGCTAAGTGATAATCACTAACCTATAATCATTTGTTATTCAATGCTGTCTCAGATTGGTATCTTTATAAGACACCAGTGGTTAAGTTGATCTGGCAGGGGGTGGATTAGCTCATGTTAGTGTTTGTAACGTAATGCTGCGCTCGGGTTAAAGGCTGGGACACGTCCAACGGCCCTTCTCTGTGTTTAGGGGTGCTGACGCTTCATTATAAGCACGGCCACCCCGCCTTTGGCAGGGTAGTATGCCGGTAATGCCTCACCCCCCAGGGAGAGCTCCCAAAGACTGCTTCTGAAGTTCTATGGGGTTGTCTATGTTGTGTTTGTCTGTTAGATGGGAAGGTATCGCACAACCTGTTTGGTGGTTTCGCGTGGGTGGGCGGGTAACATTTTTGTTGTACTGTTAGGCTGGATGCAGATGTGTACCACACACAAAGGAGTAGACAAGACACATCCTTCTAGAGATGCAGGCAGAGCAAAGAGGAAAATGAGGATACAAGTCAGTACTAGACAGCAATGCACAGACAACTGAAGAGATTTGGCAGTGGGTGGGAGGGGTCGGACCCTTGCACAATCACTAACAGATAAGCCATGTCGACACTGAACCTATTGACATGGAATATCTGGGGTTTAAACGACCATAGAAAGGCCAGACAGGTACATGCATACTTACTTAGAAACCAAATAGACGCCTGCTTTCTACAGGAGACTCATCTGAACTGTACTCCATCCACTAGGCTACAACATAAACAATGGGGACACGTATATTCAGCAGTTTATTCTAACTAAGCGAGGGGAGTGGCTATGCTGATTAGGCAGGGCCTTAATTGGAAAATATGTGAGTCATTTATCGATCCTGAAGAGAGGTATGTTATCTTGCTGGGATTGTTGGGGGGGGAAGCTGATACCTTTAGCAGCTATATACGGCCCAAATACTGACACACCAGAGTTTTTCAGAATGTGTGGGCGAAAATTAAATCTACAGGCTGCGACACTATTCTCTGGGGACAGGATTCAATGCTGTGCTTGATGATGCCTAGGATAGGAGGGGACTCTACTGTTCACTTCACCCGAACTCTAGTAACACGCTTAGCGACATTATATCAGATGGCCTATTATAGACGTCTGGAGTAGTTCTAATCCTAACACACTGGAAGGCACATGTGTAACAGACAACCACAAGGCCTGGCCCAGGCTGGACTTTTGGTTGCTATCCAGGGATGTGGTCATGTGGTTGCGAGAGGTCCGCCATCTCCCTAGAACCCTGTCGAACCACGCTCCATGCCTAGTGTGTGTGTCCATACCAGATGCGCCCAGCAGGCTGTACACCTGGAGACTCCCGCCAAACACCTTACTGGATGAGGCATTCAAAGAAGAGATCAGAGGCGACATTGGCGAATATTTTCAGTTAAACTCTGGCACGGTCGAGACACAGGCATCCCTTTGGGAGGCGTTTAATGTAGTTATTAGAGGAAAATGTATTGTGCGCCAAGCAGGGGTCTTGAAGGCTATCAGGAATACACTTGCATCCCTTGAAACACGAATTAAGAATCTTGAGACACAATTTTACACTACAAACAACCCTGATTTACTGGTCCAACTTAAGGAAAGTCTGCTCGAGTTTTTGGAGGAGGCACATCGGGAGGTGAAGTTTATGGGCAAACATGCACAGGCCAGACGATACGGGGAAGGGAACAGGCCAGGTAAGACTCTCGAGAACATGTTACGAGCCCCGCGTAATGCCGCATATGTCACAGAGATTAGGGGAGACAACTACGTCCTGCTCAGGGACCCACCCAAAATCAGGGACAGATTCACTCAATTCTATTCTAATTTATATTCGACCACGCACCAAGCACATCTGGGGGGCCTGCAACATTTCCTAGAATCTCTCAAGCTCCTGTGGTTGAGCAGGGGACATAGGGAGTATATGGATAATCTGTTTACTGTGGAGGATGTTGCACAAGTCATCCGGGGTCTTCCCTCTGACAATGCCCCGGGCTTTGATGGTCTGACCACAGTATTTTATAAAACCTATGTTGAAGAGCTAGCTCTGCACCTCATTGCAGTCTTTGAAGAAGCGCAGACCACCGGGATTCTTCCGCCCTCAATGCGGGAAGCTATTATTATCACATTGCTTAAGCCTGGGAAACCCAGCGACGAAGAGGACTATCTTTAATAAACGAGGACATTTTAGCGAAATTTCTTGCAAATAGGCTACAACCTCTACTCCTGCTAATCGCACGCCCTGATCAGTCAGGATTCATACCGGACCGATCGACAGCACATAATCTCTGCACATTTTTTACCACCCTACACTATCCCCACCCCGATATGAAAGCTGCTGCTGTGTTTTTAGATGCAACAAAAGCGTTTGATATACTTGAGTGCGGGGGTCTATTTGTTATTCTCGTGAAAATGGGTTTCATTCCTCTATTTATGGGACTTACACGTTTATTATATACAGCACCTACCTAGGATCAGGCTCACCGGCATGCTATTGAGTCGTATACACATCACCCGGGGTACGAGGCAGGGCTACCCTCTTTCACCTCTACTCTTCGCTAAAGCCATGGAGCCATTAGTGGCGCGCATCAGGCAACACCACTCGGCAAGAGGTCTGGGTTTTAGTACAAGGGGGCTTCTAATATCGCTATACGCAGACGATATCACCCTATACATAAACAATCCAGAGGCGAACACTGCCCCCCTTATCAGCGAACTTAGACATTTTGGCGGATTATCTGGCATATCCATACACTGGGAAAATTCCATCATCTTCCCGCTCACAGGTGACACACCCACCAATTTCCCTGTTGAATGTCCTCTGCAATGTGCCAACAGTCCGATGAAATATTTGGGTATATGGCTCAGCCGGGATGCGCAAGAGATCTGGGCCATGAACTTCAGGAGAGCCATTATATGGCAGCAAGGAAAAGCAAATGCCTGGGCAGGTATACCAGTGCAGTGACTAAGATGGTGGTCCTACCTACATTTTTATATTTATTCATTAATATCCTGATCCCACTCACACAGACCTTCTTTAACAAACTCCTAACATTATTAATTGCTCTGGTATGGGCGGGCGGACAGGCACGGATTGCATGGGAGTTGCTAACCATACCACTGACGCAGGGAGGACTGGGCGCTCCGGACTTTCCACTATACGCCTTTTGTGCACAAGCACAATTTTTACATTTCTGGGTGCATCCTGTCCAGGCATACAAACGACTGTGGGAAGGTGTTGACATGGTTGAGACCCTGAGGTGGGCATGGGAGAAGCTCCATGATAGAGCCCAACTGTCAATATTATATTCCCCCTCCATCACTATATCAAACAACATTATGCTCCCTGTGATGACGGAAGGAGCCAGCAGATCCATAGCTAATGATATGGGCCTTCAAACCTTTGCAGATTTATATCCTGACGACAGTTTCAGAACCCCGCCGACGACCAAGACCGAGAGGGCTGAGTTATTCCCGGCGCTCTTCCTCTATTACAGATTACGATCCACATGCAAGCAGATACATGGGATCTTCCCAGGCCCTCCGCCCACATTGTTGGCACTTGAGAATATTATCAAGACGGCATCTCCTCGCAGACTCATCACACGCCTGTATAGTAATATGCAGAATTCTGCTCCCATCATTACGCCGAAAGCGCTAGATGGTTGGAACTCAGACTTACAACCCCCCCCTTAACTGACAATCAGTGGGCATTCTGCTGTGGTCAGCTCACTGCTTTATCACCCAAATATAAACTATGTTTAATTAATTTTAAATTTTTACACAGGTTTTATAGGACACCTATTCAGTTGCATAGAATGAAGATCAGACAGATGATAGGTGCTGGAGGTGTGGATTTGGTCCGGCCACATTCTTACACATGGCATGGTATTGCCCTGGGCTGGCTGAATTCTGGGTTAAGATCTTCAATACAATACATGATATTATAAATACACCAGCGGAACCCGAGGCTCATATTGGTCTACTGGGATATGTGAAAGAGACGTCGACGGAACACAGAAAACTGCACACCATGCTATTGCTCTTTGCTAAACGCAGGGTAGCCATACACTGGGGCAGGAGGGAGGTCCCTAGGATGAAGGATTGGATTAGAGACGTCATACTTGGTCATACACAATTAAGGAAGTTCTGGGAATTAATGCCACCCGCATCTAGGCCAAGAGACATTTGGGATCCATTTCTGGCATGGGCCTGTCCACAGCAGAATGAGGGGGAGGAACAGGTGGGTTAGACGTGGCCGCAAGATACAGGGTTGAACATCCCAGTGAATAGACCTATCTGCAAAGAGCAGCAGATGAGCGAAACATAAACAAATTAGTCACCGCCTCCATGGTACGAAGCGTGGCCTGTGCCCCCCACGCACAAGACGGATAGATACACTTTCAGCTCCTGGTCATCCCTATCATGGTTGTAACATAGGATGTATTGTCCTGTACAAGAAGTTGTTCTTGCTGTATCTGTGCTGACGTGTACATCTGTAAATGCTACGTCTGCCTCCTGTATCGCAGTCATTTTACAATAATCTATATCCGATGCCTTATGTTGGAATTGTTGTACTGTAAAACTCAATAAACACAGTTAAAAAAAAGTGCTGTTGTATGCAGACTGCACACAAATTATCATCTCTATTTCCAAGGACATGCAGCTGGTGGCAGGGATGTTCAACCAATGCATGTCCAGCATTATCTGCTGAATGAAGGACAACTCCCTGAAGATGAATGCAGACAAGACTTAAGTGCTTGTGTTTCGTTCTCAAAACTTCATGTGGTCAAGCACTTGGTGGCCAGATGTCTGCGGACATGTCCCCAACCCTGTCAGGTCAGCCAAAAACCTTGGAGTCATCCTTGATGACTCTCTGAACTTTGATGCTCAGGTCACTTACACGGTCAGCAATTGTTTCTATATAATAAGGTCCCTGAAAAAGGTAATCTCCTACATCCCATCGGAATTGCACCAGTCAGTCATTATTTCCCTGATCACATCACGATTGACCTACTGCAATGCTTTGTACCTGAACATTAATAGCTCCTCCCTGAACAAACTTCAGGTTGTACCAAATGCGACAGCTCGCCTCATTCTGAACACTCCCAAGCTGCATTCCATTAGGGAGGGGATTCGTTCCCTTCATTGACTTCCTATCAGAAAGCATATTGCTTTTACAGCTTTGTGCCTAGTTTTTAAGGCCCTTCATCAATCGTCCCCTCTCATCAGAATGCGCTTTTTCAATGGTACATTCCGGGGAGGATACTGAGATCCTCTTCTTGCAAAAAACTTAGGGGCAGATTTACAAGCCCCTTGCGTCACTTTTGCACCGTTGTTGCGTCACTTTTGTGACGCAGCAGCAGCGTAAAAGTTGCAGACCATTTACAACGTGACGCATCTAGGGAGATGCGTCATGTTGTAAAGCCCTGCGCCACATTAAACCTTCGTCAGGTTTAATGTATGCAGGGTGGGTGTTCCGTCGCAGGAAGCCCCGTAAAAGTGACGCAGTGAAATCTACAAGATTTCACTGAGTCACTTTTACGCCCATGCTGCGTCAAAACCCTGCGCCTGCTTGAAGCAGGCGTAAGGAGTGACGCAGCATGTTAGGCATAGGGCGCCCCTGAGCATTGCTGGAGTTGAGTCGCGCTTGCGACACAACTCCAGCAATGCGTGACTTTTCCGTCAACAGATGCGTCAGAATTTCTGGCGCATCTGTCAATCCTTGCCCCATGGTGCGCCGTATTGTAAATACGGCGCATCCATGGTGATGCAAGGATTTGGCATGTTGGCGCAGGGAAAGTGACGCATCTCTACAGATGCGTCACTTTCTTGTAAATCTGCCCCTTAGGATCCCTAGATTTTAGAAGTCAAGTTGGGGTGGGCGCTCCTTTTCAGTAGCAGCCGCCAAACTATGGAAAGACTTACCTACTTTTGTGTCCTTTAAAGAACATCTGAAAACCTGTCTTTTCCCATCCCATCTTCTTAGTGCCTCTTTCTTTGCAACTTCACTTCTGTTGACTCCTTTATTCCGCTATAGTGCCTTGAACCCTATGGGTTTTAGTGCTCGCTATAAAATGTAACCTATCCTATCCTTTTTTATCCTATCCTATCTGCTAATGCTGAGACCTAAACTAATTTCTTTTCCAATACTTGTTCATGGCTAGTTTGAGTCATTTGAACGTTCCGCTCCTTAATTGGACAATCTAGGATGAAACTTATGGAATTCGTCTGACCACTATTTGTGCACATCCAGACCTAAAAAGCACAATGTTGTTTGCAGTGCATCTTCTTAAATTGAGTACATAGAAATCGCTTTCGTGATAACTCTGCTGTGACACCAATCTGTGGGGCATATTATCAAGGACGTCGTTAAAATTATCGCCGCTTTAGTGGCAGAAAACTGCCGCTAAAGCGGCGATAATGAGCTTGATAATATGCCCTGGAGAATTCCAATAGAAGCCCATGTTCACACCAGAACATGGACTTCTAGTGGAATTCTCCAGGGCATATTATCAAGCTCATTATCGCCGCATTAGCGGCAGTTTTCTGCCGCGAAACCAGCGATAATTTTTAACGCCGTCCTTGATAATATGCCCCCCCAATCCTTTAGACCCTAGTTCTTGTCCTTAAGCTGTCACATATGAACGGCCTCTAAATTCCAGAAGCTTTTCAGCCACCGATTAACATTTGTAGAATTTGATTTGAGAGATATACAAATACGATTTTCAGCCCCTTTTGCACCCCATGGACCGTGGCCCGAATAGGAAGAGAACACAATGCCCAGCCAGGGCATCCTTGTACAGTAATCACTCGATGACGTCTGACCTCAATAGTTTTCTGCTGACAGGCAAGTATTAAACGAATAATTAATTGCCTCCCTGCATACGGTACGTCCAAAAAAACTCATGCTTAAATTAGACTGGTTCAGAGTAAATCTATTGAGGGTCACACCCTTACATTCAAGGGTACGTCAAACCCATAACAACTTTTTATAGCTTCCATCCAGGTTCCAGGAAGTTTATATGCCCAAATAAAATCTGGTTATCCAAGGTTGTAAATATTACTGTGACACGATCAGCCTCTGGAAATATCCCAATCTCAGACATAAAAAGTAGACGCAAAGGATTGCAAAATCGCTCACTGACTCATTCTCTCTGGAGCCGGATATTTTCTGAGATGCGAAGTCACCATTGTTGGGTCAAGGCCTTGGGCACCTGAAGCCTTACTGCCCGGATCAGTGCCAAGTATTGGCATGCCAAAGCCATTGAAAGTATTACTTGCGTAGGGGGCCTTTACTAAAATATATGGGAGCTTTGAATGTAGATGAAGAAATGCTAGACAACATGCAACACAAAGTTAGCACAAAACAACTTGAATACGAAACGTGATAAGTCAACAGGTTTTCACGTTTGTTCTTAATCCCTTTATTTTATATGCATTGGGGGTTTTCTCCTTCATTTCCTATATTTGATGGATCACGTGTCCTACTGTGTTTTCACTACACCCTAAATTGTGTGGTTGTGTGTGTGAGTGAGTGAGAACGTTTCCTGCAGCACGCTGGAGGACCCTTCCACAACCACATCATTTTTTGTGGTTTGGGAATGTCGGGATGGAGGGACAAGTGTGTGTGCCGGTTAGGGTGCTTTGAGGCCTGGTACCTGTTCTTGGATCTCCTTTGTGAATTGCTTGTGTCTTTTTTTAGTTGAAGTTGCTTATATGTGCATATGGGATGTGTGATATGTGCATGTGGGACACTGATGCTTGACACTGGTTTCCCAGTTTTTGCCATAGGTGCCCCCTTGGGCAGCGGCCTTGGGGCTGGGCATTAACTAGTACAAGAACAAGCTCACATCCTGGTCTGGTTTGCAGCGTGTATTTCAGGGGTGTAAACGATTATAATACATGAAGATTCGTAGTATATGTTTTCTGATTTAGAGGGCCTAGAATCCTTTCATCCGAGTCTCACACTGTGAAAATAACAAAAATTGCGCAGCATGCTAGGTGCCACACTGTAGGAGTTTATTTATACACTCTTTTCTGTTATAGCAAGATAAATGTATTATTATTTATAAGCCGGCCTACAAAAATACTAATTTAGGGAAAACACACTCATTATTTAGACCTATAACTCACAATAGAATGTTACATACACACAAGCACACACACACACACCCACACACACGCACACACACACACACACACACATATATTGCAAAACAATAGATAGAACTGAATGCTGAAATAGTTTCAAGCATTCACAATCAGTCAGTCTGTGACTAATTAAATCATTCTTCTGCTTAGCCACACCCTTCCAGTTTGGACCCAGCTATATGCAAATCAATCTTGACCCTGCTCCTCATGAGAACTGTCCAGCCCGATTTGCCAGACCATTTCCTCCCTGGACTGGAACACAAGCATCCTGGGACCGGTTTCGGGGTATCACCCCATATCAGCAAGGCTAGCTTGAATCTGGTGGTGCAGCGAGCAAGGGACCCACGTCTGGGCATACCCTTCCCACTTGGGGTAAACATTGCAAAACAATAGATGGACGGAATGCTGAACCAGGTTCAAGCATTCACACCCAGTCAGCCTGGGACTACATCCATCATCCTTCTGCTCAGCCGCACCCTTTAAGTTGGGATCCAGCCATATGCAAATCAGTCTGATTCCTGTGGTGAGCAAGCAAGGGAACCATGTCTGGGCATACCCTTCCCACTCGGGGTGGACATTGCAAAACAAACTGAAACTATATCAGCATTCCGTTCATCTACTGTTTTGCAATGTTCCCTTTGAGAGGGAAGCATATGCCCAGATGTGGGTCCCTTGCTCACTGCACCACCGGATTCAAGCTAGCCTGGCCGATGAGGGTTGGTACCCTGAAACCAGTACCAAGATGCTTGTTTTCCGGTTCAAGGCTTGGGTCACGTGGACACCCTCCCCTTCATTTTAAGTAATGACCAGGGAGAGGAGGTTCCCAGGACATAAGACTTGAGGAGGAGGGTTGCATGGCCCCACCTCCCTTTAATTAAATTAGATGGGGTCTCCAGGGCCTAATGAGGCTCAGGCCTCCCCTTTATTTTTAACAACAGCCCTGGGGATTGGGTCCCCAGAGCATAACATGGGCTAAAATAGGGTCCTGGGGGATGGGGACCCAGGGGCATAATGGGGTTCAAGGGGGGAGACCATGCAGACCCCTCCTTTTTAAAATGTATATGGCCATGGAATATGGGGCTCCCAGGGCCATAATAGGTATGGGGAGAGTGGCCATGTGGTCCCCCTCCCCTTTAAAAAAAGAGATGCAGGAGGATGGTGTCCCCAGGGCCAGACCTAATGGCCAAACCCGTCACACAGGGCCAAAGGCCATGTGCAATATGGGTTGGCTACCTTTGGGGGGTTGGCCCGAGGCCAGGCCTTTTGGACAGCCCTCCAAAACACATGGCCAAAGGCTGTGCGCAGCATGAGGTTTGCTGCATGTGGGGGTTGGCTGCAGGGCCTGGCCGCAGCCCATACCTTTTGCCTAACCCCCCCAATGAGCATGGTGGAAGGCCGTATGCAGCATGGCGTTGGCTGCATGTGGGGTGTGACCAGGGCTGTAGTTAACTCCCTGCCATTCACAGCCAAAACCATGCACAACACGGAGTTGGATTTATGCATAGTAATTAAATGTTACTTCACGTAAAAAAAAAATAGAAATTCACTAAAAAAACAAAGGTTAAAATAATGTAATGGTTAGGTGAATTTCTCAGTGACAGCATTAAAGTTTTGAACTAAAACTGAGGCGAAGGACTGGGCTGGAGAGCGGTTGGTCGAGCCTACAATCCCCAGCATACCTCGCGCGTAAAGCTGAGGCGCCGTCCCGCGGCTCCCCCGTAACTGAGGCGAAGGACTGGGCTGGAGAGCGGTTGGTAGAGCCTACAATCCCTGGCATACCTCGCGCGCAGGAAGCGCGTAAAGCAGAGGCGCCGTCCCGCCGCTTCCCCGTAACTGAGGCAAAGGACTGGGCTGGAGAGCGGTTGGTCGAGCCTACAATCACCGGCATACCTCGCGCGCAGGTAGCACGTAAAGCAGAGGCGCCGTCCCGCCTACAATCCCTGGCATACCTCACGCGCAGGAAGCGCATAAAGCAGAGGCACCATCACGCAGCACGGGACGTGCCCGGGCGATGCCCGGGCCAAGGGCGGGCCCGTCCACGCCCGTCGGAGCCTGGACGAGGCCGGGCTTGACCCACTTTCTAACTCCTGCATCTAGGTAAGATAATAAGCTTAGTCCTAGGCCAGCGCAGGACATCTAATAAGCTGGTGCAACCGGTGGGACAAACGTGGGGCAAGTGAAATAACCCATAAATACTTTACCTATCTGGCCCTCTTAGACTAACACCTTCAAACTGCGAGCCCTAGGTGTCAATTAAAACTTGAGAGAGGGGCTTCTGGCTAATTGGCGTTGAAAAGCCACGATGAGTACTAGAGGTGCAGTAACCTCCGCAAATCCCCAGACGACAGGGAAGATAGTGAATACCCTGGACTCTTCCTTGACGAGAGCGACAAATATTTCGAAGAATGAGATAGCGATGACCGAGCGCCGTCTCTCTGCATCATTTTAACCCCAGAAAAGATCTTCGCTAGGAGCATTTGCAAATAATATTGGCTTAGGTGGCCATGAGATTATTGAAGTGGCCTCGGAGGAAGCAATAGCGGTGGCCCTGGAGGATGTGACACTGCAAATTCCGAAACTAATAGCATCCAGTGAGAACATACAGAGACCTCCACAAGGGCCCAAATGAGGAAAAAATCACAGGACAGTAAACGAGACACGGGGGCAAAAAGAAAGCGGGGAGGGGGTCCGCAAAGGGCAAATGCAGCAAAGGTTTAAAAATTAAACAAGAGTAAAAGTATGTGTGAGGATGAGGGAAATGTTGGAGGGGGGAGTAGCCACGGTGAGATAAATATTTCAAATAATGTAAATCCAGCTACAAATCTTGGACTCGACGAAGCATCATGGCTTAGATTTGAAACCCTGATTTCCTCATTGTTAAATCCTATCATAGAAAGGCTGACCCAGATGGACCAAACAATTAGTGGTCTCGGGGTGCACGTACTGGAACTACATAACACAATAGAGGCACTAAGGAAAAACATACAGAGGCAGGATCTCCCCACCTTGGCCCTGGAAGTGAGGCCAACTGATCATAAATTAAGTACATCAAGAGGGTCTAATCTAGACTCAAACACCTCTGAAGACCCGAATGCAAAGACGCCAGGGGGCCACCTAGACAAGAAACTAGGCAATAATAATAATAGAGCTAGGTCAACGTGGGGATGCTGTATGGAGGGAAATAGGTTTGACTAAGGGGCGGGTGGTGAGGATGGAGCAAACTCTACATCTCCCACCAGCAGCTACACCTCTGGTTTTAGTACTTCAAAATGTTCCTCAGTTAAGGAGGGATCAAGCTGAGTCTACCCCACAGTTGATATCAAAAGCCCTTCATTGGTTAAATCAAACTCCAAATAAAACAGGAGCGCCGGGCGGGATGGTAGCGAATCAAATATTGATGGCAAGAAGGGTTTCATGGGTGAGGCCCACAAGTAAGCACTGGGAGGGGGACTGTGTGGTTGTGAATTTTAATAGTAGGCATGTAGCAGGTTCTATTTTAACACATTTAGGCCAGATGTCCCCAGGTACCTCCAATATTGTACCTTTACCTCTGGGTTATTTTTTTAGGCCGCCCAGAGCACAGAGAATGCAGCCATAGATTCTGTATACTGCGGATCAGGGCACGAACCCGCAGCGGGGTGATGGCATTAGGAGCTTATTAGATATGAACCATCATAACCGTTTTGCACCTCTATCTGATTTAGAGGAGTGTGATTGACTCCAAGCCAACACCCGTGTGCTGAAAGCAACCTAGAGGGCCAGGCACCCCTAACTAATAACAAAGTTAATGATATTTCGTGTCAACCCCCATTGGGACTGAGGGCTCAAAGGGACAAACGAAAAATTGCCTCCTGGAACGCTGCAGGACTATCACACAAGCTGAGTGAAAATGGGTAGTTGAAGGAGTGGCAGGATCACCAGATAGTGTGCTTTCAAGAAACTTGGGCTACGGACCTGATCTTTGTAAATGGCTATAGATCCTTCCAAACCAAAGCAATTCCATCTCTCTCAGGGAGGGCAAAAGGGGATTTATTAACCTTAAAATCAGATTGTTCTATTGGTCACGGTGACAATGCAGAGTGATCATAACCCACATTTTCATATTTTATTGCTGGAAATACCACAAGAAGGGATATGACTGCTAGTCAACTGCTACAATAATAGATTTGGACAACTGATGCATCAGCTGGTGGGGGAGGTTGAGAAAGAGATCACTACAATACTGTATAAGACCAGAAGGGTTATCAACAACATAATATGGCAGGGTGACTTTAACATACACCCCTGTAAAAACAAAGTACTCTCTATATGTGGCATGGTAGATGCAAGGGGCAATGCAACCCATCATTTTGCACATGATGAGTATGAGGATAGACTAAACCAGGTGGTCACAGAGTTAAATATAGACATGGTATGTCAAGACACCCTAGGGACTGGAAGCATCGCGAAAACATTTAGGCGGAATGGAGTGGAGACAACGCTTGATTATATTCTGTTAACCCCCTCGTTAAGCCGTAGGGTCTGCAAGGTCAGCTATGTCTTTAATATCTATAGCGAGCATGCCATAGTTTCACTTGAGCTAAAGTCTGCCCACCAAGTGCCCATCAATTGTGTGTCTTTTGCTTTCTCGCCAAGTGAGACAGCATACTAGACATGTTGGTAACCCCGTAGTAGTAAGAAGAAACGTGGGTCCAGGTAAAATGGGGGAAGATAAACAAAACCAGGGTTATCCATGAGATAATCTCTAATTCACAGGATGAAATTAATATGTGCTTGAATTCAGAAGCGATTCCTTCTGATGTAGTCCAGGCTTTCAGTGGAATCTTGCGAAACATCAAAAGCGCACTATCACTAAGGCCAAAAAAAGCGCCAAAGAACTAAAGAAAGGGTGGTTTGACGCTGCTTGTATAAAGGCAAGGGCTGCTCTGCATAGAGAGCTTAAGGTTAAACCTAGTAATCCGACCTTATAAATAGTCTGCGTGCCTCGTATAAAGAAGCTAGGAAAACCAGAGAGAGGGAGATCAGGGTAGAACTATGGGCAGACCTAGACAGAGCCGCCCAATTAGGGAACAGCTCTGAGTTTAGGAGACTGATAAATGCCCCGTATTTTAAAACCGACGTCAGCCGAGTCCCACAAAAAAAATGAAGAAAAGGGGAAAGGGTAGCAATACCATGACCTCTAAGTCTTGGTCTTGGGGGTCCCAATGGAACACCGGAAGGCCGAAAAAGCATTGCTTAAAAAAACTATTTTGCTGTGAAATTGCGATATTTGCATATCCACTGGGGAAAAAAAGAGCAAGAGCGGTCTCCCATTCTTGCTTTTAAATTTATCCCTGGAGTCCAGGTCTCAGAGCACATCATAAAAATAGGAGGGGTGCACAGGCTCCCCAAATGCTTATGAAATACTGGGGACTGACACCTCCCCGGGGCATCAGCTTTCATGTATGGGAGATGCCCATGCAGAACCCCGCGCCCCAGGTATCACCAGCTCCCCCGGACAAATGTTATTAAGTAATGCGGAGGGGCCTGCCTAGCCCCCAAGCAGTGCCAGGGACCGCCACCTCCACAGGGGACCTTACAATATGTATGCAGGCAGGCCCGTTTGGCCTGTGTGCGTCCCTGGGACCGGAACCTCTGTGGGTTAAACATCAAATTAATGCGGGGGCCCGTAGGGCACCATTGCAGCCCCAGGGACCACAGCTCCCTGGGGCAATTTGTTCACATTAAGGGGTGGCTGAGCCCCCCACAGCCTCAGGGACCACCACCTCCCGGGGCTATGGACTGCAATGGAGGGGGCCAAGCAACCACAGAAGGCACTGGGTACTGCCGCCCCCCAGGGCAGGCTCCTGCTTACTCCTGAGGTGCCCACCCTTGGAAGGTTGCTGTTTGTTTTTGCTTGGTGGAAGCTGACAGCTCCTGCCTGGCAAAAGCAAACTTAACTCCGCTTTCTGCAAGCCAGAGTTGCCAAACAGCTCCGGTTTGCTGAAAACAGAGTTTCTTTTTTTTGTGATAACATTTTATTAAATTTTGCAATAATCACATACAGAGTATCGTGTTTGTTAGCATTGTCATCGACCACATTATATATAGTCAAAGGATAGTGAATTGCGGATACAGTTTTAACACTCCTCTGAGTTCGTTCTTCCTCAGTGTCAAGTCCACCATCGGGGACGTATATATATTTCCTCGGTACACATTACAAGCCTTCCATTTCTTATCCCACTTCTTGGGGCAGCCACAAATTATGAACACTTCCTTTTCTGTTACCATACATCTATCCAACTCCTGTACCCATATCCGTATAGATGGTGCGTCTGCAGTCCCCCAATGGCATGCTATTTCACGTCTTACCAAGGTAAAGCCTAGTGTTGCCGTCTGTTGCTCGACCTCCGTGAGGTCTGTAGCTGCCCATATATTAAGTAAGCCCATCTGAGGCATAAGGGCTAACGTTTTCCCCAATGCAGTTTGAAGCTTAGTCATGGCCCCCTCCCATATCGGTTTCAAAGCAGGGCAGTCCCATATCATGTGGTAAAAAGTGGCCACCTGTTGGCACCCCCTAAGACAAAGCGCATCCTTCCTAGCACCTATCTTAGCCAGGACGACCCCTGTCATATAAGACCGGTGTAGGATCCTGAGTTGAATCAGCCGGTATCGGAGGGTAATTGCCGCCCCCCCTAGGAGACATCAGGGCCTCCCTCCAGTTCTTTTCCTCTATGGGTCCCATGTCGCTTTGCCACTTCTCTCGGAGTGACTCAAAAGTATTGGGTAGGTTATTACACAACTTCTTATATGTTAGGGAAATGGCCTTCGAGTGTATCGGCACATCTAATAACCGATCCTCTAGCAGCGACGAATCTGGTATGTCTTTAAAGTCAGTCAATCAATCAATTAATCAGGGGAACTTGTAAAGCGTGCTACTTACCCGTGAGGGTCTCAAGGCGCTGGGGGTGGGGGGGTGGGGGTGCCGCTACTGCTCGAAGAGCCAGGTCTTGAGGAGTCTTCTGAAGGCGAGTAGGTCTTTGGTCTGTTGTAGGTGGGTTGGGAGGGTGTTCCAGATTTTGGTGGCGAGATAGGAGAAGGATCTGCCGCCGGTGGTCGTTCGTTGGATGCGGGGGACGTCTGCGAGGGCGAATCTGGCGGTGCAGAGCTGGCGGGTGGGGGTGTAGAAGCTGAGTCTGCTGTTCAGGTAGGCTGGTCCGGAGTCGTGGAGTGCTTTGGGTGCGTGGGTGAGGAGCTTGAAGGTGATCCTCTTGTCGATGGGGAGCCAGTGCAGGTCTCTCAGGAGGGGGGTGATGTGGCTGCGGCAGAGGGCGTTGACGATCAGTCGGGCGGAGGCGTTTTGGATGCGTTGTAGCCGCCGTTGGTGTTTGGCTGGGATTCCTGCATAGAGTGCGTTGCCGTAGTCCAGTCTGCTGCTGATGAGGGCCTGTGTCACTGTTCATCTTGTTTCGGTCGGGATCCATTTGTAGATCCGGCGGAGCATGCGTAGGGTGTTGTAGCAGGAGGAGGAGACGGCGTTGACTTGCTTGGACATGGAGAGGGAGGAGTCGAGGATGAATCCTAGGTTGCGTGCGTGGTTGGTTGGTGTCGGTGCTGTCCCCAGAGCGGTCGGCCACCAGGAGTCGTCCCAGGCTGAGGTGGTGGGTCCGAGGATGAGGACCTCCGTCTTGTCCGAGTTCAGTTTCAGGCGGCTGCTCCTCATCCAGTCGGCGATGGCCTTCATGCCCTCGTGAATGTTGGTTTTGGCGGTGTGAGGGTCCTTGGTGAGGGAGAGGATGAGCTGGGTGTTGTCGGCGTAGGAGATGATGTTGAGGTTGTGGTGGCGGGCCACTTGTGCGAGCGGGGCCATGTAGATGTTGAACAGTGTCGGGCTGAGGGATGAGCCCTGGGGGACTCCGCAGATGATGTCGGTGGCTTCTGACCAGAAAGGGTGGGAGGCGGACGCTCTGGGCTCTGCCCAGTAAAAGCAGTCAGAAGGGCGTGTCTAATCTGTAAGTAGCAAAACAATTTCCCTTGCGCCATGTGGTATGTTTCTGTCAGTTCTCCAAAGCTAAGAATGGCACCTTTTTTGATCAAATCTCCAACCTTTGAGATTCCAATCAAGTCCCACTTGTCAAACCCCGGTTGATAACATAGTGTACCTAGTCTCTGGGTCTGCCACAAGGTTGTCGCCTTTGTGAGGGTGTTTTCCCAACCCAATTGGGAGTTCACCTGGCGACAAATGTCAATCGTGTGAGACATGGGTCCAATAAGCTTATGCTTTTTGACTTCAGAATAGAGCCCGCCCAGGTACCCTGCTCGACCCGTTTGGTAACTGTCTAGCACATATGCCGGATCATTTGGGGGGTGGTACGTCCAATGATTTACCGCCACCAGCTGCGAGGCCCAGTAGTATAATTTTAGGTCTGGCAGGGCTATGCCCCATCGTACCATCCCTTCAGTGATACACGAGGGGCATAGCCATCCCACAGTAAGGTACGAACCTCACTCTCCACCGCCGCACAATTAGTATCTGGAACACGGTTCGGACAGTTCTGGAGAATATATAAAAACCGCGGGAGCGCTCCACGTCAGTCCGCAATCGGGTCAGTGGGGGGGCCAGATTATGGCTATAAAACAGGGCCGGATTTGCAGTGACATATATCCCCAGATATCGAAAACCATCCCTGGCCACCTCTAGTTTGCAATCCGCTGGAAGGGGAGGAACCTGCCCACGAAGCATATACAGTATCGATTTGTTCCAGTTGATGGCATAACCGGAATACTTTCCAAAGTTTGTGAAAATATCCAGGACAGCATGGATGGACCTATAGGGGGAGGCAATATAAAGCAATATATCGTCTGCGTATAATGATATTCTATCTTCCTGGTCCAGTGTCCATTTCAACCCCTGTACCGTTGCATCCCACCGTATCCATGCCGCGAGTGGCTCTAGCATGAGGGAAATATCAGTGGCGACAGTGGGCAACCCTGTCGGGTATCCCTTCTCAGCCCAAAAGCACGGGACGTGTAATTGTTATCTCGTATTTGACCCTGTATATCCTTATAGAGCAGCTGTATCCACATCAAAAACCTCTGACCAAATCCGAATCGCGCAAGGACCTCAAATAAGTATGGCCATTCTATAGAGTGAAATGCCATAGAGGCATCCAGTGATAGGACCACTGCGTCTTCCTCTAAATAATCTCTACGTGCCAGTACATTATGGAGATGGCGGATATTTAGTGTCGTGTTCCTACCTGGCATAAAGCCTGATTGGTCCGGGTGAACCAGGGAGGAGATAACTGCACCCAACCTCGTAGCAAGTACTTTTGCCAATACCTTAGCTTCTACACTAATCAAGGAGATTGGTCTATATGACCCGCAGCTATCCCCGGGCTTTCCCGGTTTGCGTATAACTACTATGGTAGCTAAACGTTGATCTGGTGGGAGTCATTTGGTCTCATAGCTCTCGTTGTACATGGCCCGGAGATGTGGGGTTATTTGAGAGCCCGTCACCTTTAGGATCTCAATAGGGGTGCCGTTAGGCCCAATTGTCTTACCTGACAGGATTTGAGTAATGGCTTTCTGAATTTCCTCATCAGAGAGGTCACTATCAAGGGTGTTTAGCCATTGTACCCATCTATCCCCTTGGTCCCTCTTCTCTAACCATGCTAGTGTCTTCCCCACCCTGTCCCCCAACTCGTATAGCCTATGTTGCATATTAAGATGCTTGGTCATCATATGCTCCCTCGCTTTTAGTTTGTACTCATCTTGTTTGAGTATGAGACGGTGCTGTGTGTCGTCTGTGGGTCTGCTGGCACATTCTACTTCCAATTGCTTAAGCTCAGCCTCCAACTGGAGTAGCACTCGACGTTTGTTCCGTATATAGCCAGTTTTTAGTGCCAAGGCCCGCCCCTTCAATACCACCTTAAACGCCTCCCAAAGAGTGAGCACCGAATCAACCGACCCTAAATTGTCTTCAAAGTAGTTCCTGGTGTGTGCGCACAGTTCCTCTTTAATATCACAATCATTGTGTGAGGCTGTCGCTCCCAGTGTGTGTATTCGATCCATACCAGGGAGTGATCTGAGATCCCTCTCGGTAGAACCCGAGGGTGTTTGAAACCACCTATTGTGGCCGCATAAGTCAGGAAGTAATCAATACGTGATGAACTCCTATGTGCATTAGAAAAGTAGGTAAACTGCGGCGTGTTTAGGTGTGCCTCGCGTCCTATATCTATGAGGCCCATTGCCATTGTAAATTCTGCCATTAGTCCATTCGGTTTAGCCCCCGGTCGTTGTGGGTGTCTATCAATTGTGTCGTCAATGGTTAGGTTATAGTCCCCTCTCAGGATCAGTGTGCCTGCGGGAACATCAGACAGTATCTTGCCCAAGTCCGCTAAGGCTTCTTTGCCCAGTGCCGGTGGCAAGTATAGCAAAATTATATTAAGCGCTCTTCCCTCCCACTGAGCCTCCAAGACAGCAAATCTACCCCCGGGGTCAGCCCATGTCCGGTGTGTAATCAGGGCCAAGTTTTTCTTAATTAAAATACCTGTTCCTCGTGAGCCTGTGGTGTAGTCTGCGTGCACTAAAAGTTTATATCCCCATCGTGTGAGGGCTTTACTTTTATTCCCCACTAAATGTGTCTCTTGTAGTAACACCACGCCTGGAGACTGGCGTTTCAAGTACTGTTGAACTACTCCCCGCTTTATTTTGTCACCCATCCCCTTTACATTCCAGGTAAGGAGACAAAGTGATACATCCCTGTCATCCCCCATCATCGAACAGGTGGAAAGGTAGAGTCCAACGGATCAACAGCAGTATGTGTAACATGGTTGGCACTAGGGAGACACTCTTTCAGTCTCCCTCGAACCTCACTGTAGGAAGGAACTTAGTATGTGGCAATCCCCGGTCAATACAGCATGAACCCACCAAACATAGCGGCTGTCCATGTGTAGTTAGGTTACCACCCCTCGGAGAAGGTCAAACGGCTAGGTAGCGCATAACGGCCATCTCCTCTGTGCAAAGCTACCGATTGATAAAATATCACATTGCAAATCAACATAACCAAGAACCTGTGAACACCTCCCTCGCTCGCTCCCTCCGCCCACTACCCTACCCCCTCCGTGCCCCCCTGCCCGTGGATTTAGAACTACCCACTCCCCAACATGGCAGAGTGCCTCTGTCCCCCCTAGGTTGCGGAAAATTTGCGGGGTCAGTCAGTTCCATCCCCCGCATGGTCATATCACATTAGTATGAGTTCTGCCATCCATTAATGATAACGATCAAGTCTCGTGTGGGCCCCCATCTACAGGGCCCAGCTGTGTAACCCAGATTACCTGTGTCCAACTTCAGTGTCTTGTGGCGGGTAATGTTCGCTAGCTCCTGCCCCCCCACCAAACTTGCGAGTCCGGCGGGGTTTCTCTGCTCTTCAGGTCCCACCAACCTTTTGTCACTTCGGTTCCTTCGTCTGGCCTTCTACCTCCGCAGAGTTGTTCACAGGTGGTTTCGGGCGGCCTCCATTCTGCTGGCTCGATCTACCACTGCGATCTCGTCTCTGGCTCCCAGCTCTGGCCCTTCCCTCCATCCAGTCCCTGGCTTCCTCCGGGGACTCAAAGAACCATATCTTCCCGCCCGATTCCACTCTCAGTTTTGCAGGAAATAGCATAGCATATTTGATTTCCCGGTCCCGAAGTTCCTGTTTCACTGCCTGAAAGCTGCGGCGCTGGGCCTGTACCTTAGTCGTGAATCCGGGAAAAAGGCCACTTCACTGTTGACTACTTTCAGTGGGGGACTAGATCTGGCCACCTGTAAGATGATGTCTCGGTCTCGGTAGTTAAATACCCTGGCGATAAATGGCCTTGGAGGAGCCCCAGGTTTATGCCGGCCCCCGGGCACTCTGTGAGCTCTCTCAATTGAGAAATAACTGGACAAGGCCTTAGGTTTAAGGTGCTTAGTGATGAGTTCCTCCACATAAAGGTCCGCCGCTGGCCCTTCCTCCCGCTCCAGAGCTCTCAAAATGCGCACATTGTTGCGACGTGCGTGTCCCTCATAGTCATCAAGTTGTTGCGCCATCCGCTCCTGTTTCTTTTGAATTTCGGCCATTTGCGTTTGTAACTCTGACGTGTCTGCCTGCAGAGAGCCAGTCACTATTTTAAGCTCTTGAACATTCTCATCCATCTTCCGAAGGTCTGCCCTAATGAGGGATACTTCCACTGTTGCAGAGTCCAATGAAGCATGCACTCCATTAATCGCCGCCATAACATCATGTAGTGTCGGCTCTGTCCCCTGTTTGGGAGCGGTTTGTGTCAAATTTTCTCCATGGGCAGTGGCTCGGTCATGTCGCCTGCTTTGGACCAAGCAAACTTAGCCAGTTGTTTCTGTGCATTAGCCTTGGTCCCGCTGCCTCCCGTCGCCGTAGGTGCTGAGCGCCGCCCACGGGGCCAAGAGAGACTCCGATTTTACGTGGGGCAGGATCTGACACCCCTATTGGGAGGGCAGAGGTGTTGTTGCCAACTCGTGGACTGGGAGAACCCACAGCAGGAACTTGCGGCTTCTAGTTGTGTTACTGTGTTCAAGTCACACACAGGTGAGGCCCATCCAGGCGGTGCCTATTTCCCTTTAGATGATCAGAGGGGATCTCAGTAGGGACTCACTTGCATAGCTTTTTGCAACTGGGGTAGAGTTTAATCCGCTTCGGCGACTCCCACCAACCAGCGCCCTCTGATTCTCACCTCCCTGCACACACGGCTCACTGACTAGCAAGGGCTGCGGTACCTCCCCAGCTCTTGCGGCAAGATAGATTGTACAATCTCCCCTCTGGCAGAGCTTCGTGTTCGAATAGACAGGTTATCTTCCAACCATCTGAATGGGGTTTTTCCTTTGCCTCATAGCAAGTTGTAACATCCTCCTGTAGCAGGAGGTAGAACTGTCGCCTGCGTGGCGTCGTGAGTCCGAGGCGCGCAGGCGACCAACCAGTCCCCCAAAGTCAATCAGGTAGGTCGTGGCAGATCCACCGGTACTGGGCCCCGGGGTGTTTGGGTTATTCCGCCAGACTCCACCCTCCAGCAGGCACTCCGTGTATGGTGTGTGGGGCGCAGGTCACCCACGAGGCATTGATGGCATCAACTGAGTAGGCATCTGTTTCAGGCAAACCCTCATTTTCAGTTCATGTGCTGCCTGCACCCCCAGCTGGAGGCTGATCGCTCAGACCCCTGCGGTACTTCAGGCCAGGGCCCCCAGTATGTAGCACACTGCCCTCCTCACAGTAGGCCTGCGGTCCACAGCTGCGGGTGCCCCCGCCTCCGTAGGCACTCTTGGTCAGTACACAATGCCGCACAGACCCGTCTCACGCCGCATCAATCAGACCAAAGGGACTCACAGTGGTCGCGATGTCTCCCTTTCCAGCGTCTAGCGAATGCAGGCCAAGGGCAGTCCACTTCACATAGGCCCCGGAGCCGGGACCTCGAGTAGGAGCGCAGGCCGCAGGGCTCTCACCTCCCAGCTTCCAATATCCAGCGCGTGGCCATCACCCACGCTGCTGTCGAGTCTTTTTCACCAATCCGAGGCACCAATGGAGCCCCGCAAACACCGCAGGAACACGACGGCGCCGCTGCCGTCACCGTCTCTTGTCATTACTCGCCTCCGGACCTTGAATCGCTGCCATTACTGCTCCGGATCAATCTCCCTGGGAAGGGTGCAGGATCGCGACCTCCGGCCCAAAAGCGGTTGGAGTTGCCCGCACGTCAGGTAGGGAACTTAGCTCCGCATAATCACCGCTACTGGGGGAACTTGGATGGCACAGGATAGGACAGGACCAGAGCACACTTAGGCAGCCGCCATTCTTGCTGGCTGCTAGCCACGCCCCCTCGAAAACAGAGTTTTAATCTGTTTCCTTGCATGCAAATATGCATGCAGAGAAACAGATAAAAACATTGCTCTGACAGACAGGTTGTTGCCTTTCAGCAGCTCCGTGTCTGTCAGAGCAATGCTTACTCCTGTAGGAGGCGGAGAGCCAGCAGGGACCGTGTGGGCCTTGAGACTCCCCCTTTGGTCCCCAACAGAGATCACTGGGTGCTCTGGGGCAACAAGAATAGAGGCTGGGCCCAGGTAATGGGATCCATGGGCCCAAAATTGGCCTCGGGAGGGGACAGCATGGCCTACCCTCCACTAATAAAAATACATTTAAAAAAAAGTCCTGGCCCTAGTGGATGGGGTCCCCGGGGCTGAAATCCGCCTCGGGCGCCTGGCCCCCTACCCTAATATAAATGTATTTTAAAAAGACCGGCCCATGGGATGGGGTCCTGAAGAACCAGAACCTTTTGGACCTGACGGCGCAGGGTACGCCCTCCGTCTTCTGGGTTCACCTGCTTCGATACACAGACACACGGGACACTCTGTCGGCGTTAGAAGATTGGATTTATTTAGCTGCAGCTAGTACAGTTATCCTAGAAGTACACAAAGTAGGTTCTCAGGAGACTGCCACTTCACTCTGTGGCGCATCAGATTAAATACTATACAATACAGAATTATTAACAAAACACACGCCCCAAGCAAAGAAGAAAAGAGCCAATAGGGTAAGTGGAAAACAAAGCAGAACCAGTGAGAAGGGTTCGAAAACAAAAAGATCAGATAACTCGAAGAGTCCTCTCTTCCAACTGTGTTTGTCATCCCACCTCCAAACTAATACATTAACAGAATACAACTGACTTGCAGGTGGTGAGATACGTTTGTGTGTATTGGAGGACAGGCATGACACAAGAGAATGCTAGCAGGAGACAGTGAAGGCCAGTCGATAAAATATGATCGGGAAAGAATGGTGTGAGCCTACGGATAGTTGAAACAGGGATTAGAAAAGCCAGACACGGATTAGTGTACTCGGCTAGTTCAAACATCAGCTTCACAAACAAGGCCGGGGACGGATTTCGACACCAAGCTACGGAAAAAAGCAGAATAGACTTCGTTCGCCGTGCTGCCTGAGTGATGGCAACACAAGATGGCAGCGGGTTACAAAATGGCGGGTCGATTCGATCGTGATCGAAAATCGAAGTTCCTCAGACCCTCCTTTTGCCAGAACTCAGGCAAGATAGACTCACGTTAATCTGAGTCCACATCAATAGCCATGAGATCATCAAGCTGTTGTTGTAGCATCATCCTTATGTTTTCTGTTACTTGAGGTTTGGCTCTTGAAATGCACATAGTGGCACAAAGATCACAGATAGCGGGACCACAATGCATACAAAGGCAACAGGAAAATACTATTGTCAGGATTACTCCAAGAAATGTCAATACTTTCCAACCCCATTTGGACAGTAGTCCCCAAAACCATTCCTTTAAGGACCAATCTCCTTCGTCCTGATGAATAGACTTGGAGATTATATGCAACTGGGAAATAGCTTGGTATACTGTCGGAGCGTCATTAGGAATGAAACTACAACAGCTTGACCCGATCAATTTACATACTCCACCACGATCGGCAAGAATAAAGTCTAAGGCAACTCGGTTTTGCAAGGTCATAAGACGATCCGCCTGTAGTTCCGCCGTGATATTACTCAAGGCTCCTACAGTGATGTCTATTGTAGTTTCTACAACACGGACCAGTTGCCTTATATTTCTGCTGTTGGCCATTGGACCAAAGAAAGGAAGAAAACCTTTAAGGAAATCTCCTCCTTCTTGTCCCGAGGTGTCTTTGGAGTCAATAATTCTTCGGCCGAGACGGGTTCGGTGATAATTGGCAGAAGCAGTGTAAGTAGGGGGAAGAAGGAAAGCTATGTAGCAGGTACCAGAGAAACCTGTTGGCAACCAGGTATAAGCTCTATCATGACAAATGAAATAGGTGCCTTGAGACGGTACTAGAGGAGGTGAGTTCAGAGAGGAATAAATGTATGTGTAGGAACAGTTACTTTTTGGTGCGTTTTTCCCATTTTATTATTAAGACTCGACATGTATTGGGTGACGTTCCAATTGGTGTATGCTTTTCTTTCATCGATAGAAATCTTGCTATTCTCCATGATTTTAGCCATAACCACCATACCCTTAATCAAAGAACTATGACTAAAATCTGGATAATTACTTTGTGAAGCAATAGACCGTCTGAATTTACTTTGATATGCATTTGAGAAAATAACAAAGAATGCCCAAGCAGAACCCTCGTAGGAGAAAGGAAGAACTAGAAATGGTATTCCCTTCTCAGTAGTATGCGGCATAAGACCACATACCCAACAATCAGTTGTGTTAACTATTAATTGATGCTGGTGTAATAGTTGGACAAAAGAATTGTTGTAATACTCGGTTCTTCTGACAGGTTCATGTGAAGGGAAAGTATGGAAAAGGTGTGGAGAGATAGTAGAAGAAGGCAAAGAAAAGGAAAGGGAGGTGTTTCTTGGCTGCAAAACATAAACTATCCAACCAATAATCGCCAAAGCAATACATAATGATATCAAAATACATAGAGTTATACTGTAACAACTGTACATTATTTTACAAGATGCTTTCTTTAGTTCATTTCTTCTCTCTTTAATACTTGGTGTAGTTTCCATTTTCACTAGTGGATGCTCACGGCAATCTTCCTCAATCACTAAAGTCACGATGCTCAACCGTCCTATGACACTGAAAGATCCTGCAGACCTATTGTCACTACTCAGGTCGTGACCTAGACTCCTACCGTGACCCTGCAACCTAAACAGAACACTACACAAGGAGAAGAAAATCTCAAATGTTCTTTTGTCTGGGTCGAAGATTGTAGTGATCCTTCCCAGGAACACTCTGATCTTGAAACAATGTTCTTGGTTCAGTCGTATTTAAGCGACGATGCAATGGAATCGCTTCCTGTAAAATGTCGTCGTCCTCTTTCTCAGACAATGTCCCATTCAGGTGTGCATCGCTAAAGGGTACAAATCGTGGAACTGTTTCGCCTTCGCAGTCACCAACCCCTCTGCGAACCCACTGATCGAAAGGCAAGGGCAAAGGTACTTTCTTGCAGTGCACACCGTGAATCCAATTTTTCTTTCCTTCAACTTTAACTGCTGTCCTCATTGTGAGAAGGACCATTCGGGGCTCCCGCCATCTGGGCTCCAAATTCTTCTTCTTCTGAAAATTACGGATGCAGACCCAGTCACCTGGACGGATGGAGTGACCTGGATCTGTGGAAGCCTCCGGCAAAGCACTCTGAACCTGTCGATGAAGGACATGCAATTTAGTTGTAAGGTCATGCAAATAGTCAATTAACATTGGGTAGGGCAAATCTGAGAACTTTTTAGGACGAGGTATTCCCCATATGTTGGCCGGACGGCAAACACCACTTCGTAAGGGCTAAGTCCCAGACGAGAGTGTACTGCAGTTCTGATGGATAGCAAAGCTAACGGCAAAGCATCAGGACAATTAAGTCCCGTACTTGCTTGAATTTTCGGTAACTTTAGTTTCAAGGTCCCATTGTAACATTCTACTAAACCTGCTGATTGGGGATGATTTGTCGCATGGAACTTTTGCTTGATTCCAAGACCTTCACAAACTTTCTGCATGACTTGGCCAACAAATTCGCTCCCATTGTCACTCCAGACAATGCGCTGCAATCCAAATCTGGGAAAGAATTCTTTTAGAAGGATTTTGGCTGTGGATAAAGCTGTGTTGTCTTTCAAAGGGAATGCTTCTATCCATCTTGAAAAGGCACATACTACCACCAGAACGTATTTGAGGTTGTTGCATCGATCCATGTGAATGTAATCGATTTGCAACACTTCAAATGGGTATGTTGGAGGAGCAAAGTGACCTGCTGGAGTGGGGGTTCCCTTTCCTGGATTATACATCAGACAAACAATACAATGCTTTACTACGTTGTCTGCACATTTCGGGATACTTTCATTTTGCCAAACTGGAGCTAGGAGTTTACAAATGCCTTTTGCGCTAAGGTGAGCTGGACCATGAGCCATAGTAACCACTGAGAGTACATAAGCATCCGGTAACAACCAACGTTGATGTTCGGATAATTCTACCCAACAACCCATCTCATCTAACATTCCCGTACTTTCTCTCCACATGCTTAACTCCCTTTCTGTAGCCTCTTTCTGAATAATCGTTTTCACGCTTTCCACTGTATTCTCACACATTCCTCTCTCTCTGACCCAATTCGCAGGTCCTGCCATATACATTCGACTCATTGAATCTTTCGCTGTTTTCTTTGCTATTTCATCAGCAAATGCATTTCCTCGTCCAACATCATCTGTTATCTTCTTATGAGCACTACACTTCACTATCGCTATTTGGACAGGTAAAGCAAGTGACTCAAGGAGATCAGTCACTAACTGACCATGCTGTATCTTAGTGCCATGTGAAGTTAGTTAACCCCTCTCTCTCCAGAGACGCCCAAAATTGAACGCGACACCAAAGGCATACTGACTGTCAGTGTACACGTTCACTCTTTTCTATTTTGATAATACACAAGCTCTCGTCAGTGCTATCAACTCTGCTGCTTGCGCTGAATTGTGTCTAATGCGTGCAGTTTCCACAATCGTTTGTAAGGTAGTTACAGCATAGGCTGAAACCGTATCTCTGTTAGGCATCTTAAAACAAGAACCATCTACCCATAGAGTCCCATCTGGATTCTCTAATGGTGTGTCTCTCAAATCAATTCTTCCTTTTGTCTCTTCCTCAGTACGGAAGAAACAGTCATGCTGTTCCTCAACACTCTCCTCATTTGGAAGGGGCAATAAAGTGGCTGGATTCAGAGTATTGCATCGTTTGATGTGTACGTGACTAGCCAATAGCGTCAGCTCGTAACCAGTTAAACGTGCACTTGTGAGATGCTGTGTCTTCGTTCTGTTTAGTAAGGTATCCACAGCATGTGGCACCATGACAATAAGAGTGTTATGTAACACTATCCCAGCGGACTGTCGGATAGAAATCGCTGCGGCTGTTGTAGCTTTGAGACAACTAGGCAATGCTTTTGCTACGGGATCTAACGTAGCCGAAAAATAGGCACATGGCCGCTGTCTATCTCCAAATTGCTGTGTCGAGACTGACAAGGCACAACCTTCTTTCTCGTGAACATACAGCGTAAAAGGCTTAGTGTAATCTGGGGTACCCAGTACAGGAGCAGAACACAGAGCAGTGCGTAAATCAGTGAAACTCTTTTGGCACTCGTCAGTCCAAGGAAGGGGCTGAGGCGTATCTTTTAAAGTGAGTGCCAACAAAGGTTTAGCAATCAAAGAGAAGTTAGGGATCCACTGTCTACAATAAGAAGTGATTCCCAGAAAAGCACGTACTTCCCTTTGTGTGGATGGCACAGACATTCGCGCAATCGCCTGAATTCGTTCTGGTGTCAATCGTCGTCCCTCCTTTGATAGGAGATGACCCAAGTAGGTAACCTCTTGACAAACATACTGTAGTTTGGAAGGTAAAATCTTGTGTTTCAGCTTAAACAAGTGACGCAATAGTGCAACAGTGACACCCTTACAGATATCTTCTGAATCGGCAGCGACTAACAAGTCGTCCATGTATTGGATAAGGGCAGCACCAGACTGCAAGTGAAAAGTATCAAGATGACATTTCAAAGCTTGGCTGTAAATGGAGGGACTTTCACAGTACCCTTGGGGTGCGCACTTAAATCGGAAGCTTCGGCCTCCAAGAGAAAAACCAAAAATGTCCCTACTCTCTTCTGCAATTGGAATACTGAAGAAGGCATTCTTTAGATCAATAACAGAAAACCAAGTCGCTGTGGAAGGTATCATAGTCAACAAGGCAGTGATATCTGGAACAACAGGAAATTGTGGAATCACAATTTTGTTTACTTCTCGCAGATCAATCACAAACCGGTACACAGGGGGCTGAGAAGGATCAGTACGTTTAAGAACAGGAAGAATAGGGCTATTGCATGTGTTGCCTCTCGTTTCTTCAACCACACCCTTCTGAATGAATGAGATCATGAATGATTTCCAAAAGCGCTTTTTCACCCTCTGCAGAGATTCGGTATTGTGGGATACATGGTAATTCAACATTGGGCTTGAGAGTAACAACATAAGGCGGTATCTCAAGACAACCCACATCATTCGGACCCGTGGCCCAAAGTGCTGTTGGAAGAGAAAGCAACTCAGGAGGGAACTGATCTTTAGACAGATACATTGGGGAGATCAATTTCCGACCTAGAGTGAGATGTACGCCTGAAGGAGAACAATATATTGTAGCATGCATTCTTTTCAATAGGTCTAGACCCAACAGATTCTCACAATAACCATTCGTTAACAAAAGTGAAGCTTCCAAGTCATAAGGACCAACTGAAATAGGCAAAGGACAAGAAACCGGATTGCGAACAGGGGCGCCAGAGAATCCTACAGAAACATTTGTTAAGCCAGACAAAGGTGCGCCAGGGAGTTTAGAATGAATAATTGAACTTCTCATTGCTCCAGTATCTAGAAGGAATGGCTCTGATACACCCATAGTAGTGACGTTGACATAAGGGCCCTTTTGATCTACTGGGATTGGCATAACTCCTCTACTTTGTCCATGGCTGTCCTAGTTGGCATGAAGACTCTCATTCTCGCCTTCAACATAATGGTCCTCATTATAATACTGAGTGGACCTCACATTCTGCTGATCAAAATAGTTCATGGAATTAGGAGAAGGAAGGGCACGCTGTTCTTGAGTCAACATGCCTCGACCTCTACCTCTGTTTGCTGACTGGAGGCCAGCACGACCTCGTGGAGCAGATGATGCTCCATTGCGCTGCAATAAAACCGGACAACTATTCTTGAAATGACCTTCCTCTTTACAATAGGCACATTGATTAGGACCTAACAACGGTCGCGGAATGTATGGCTCAGGTTTCTGGTACAATCTCTGAAACTGTGGTGGCTGTTGATTCTGAGGCTGAACATAACGTGGAGGATAAGCTTGTTGCAAGAGAACCTTCGTTTTTAAATCTTTCGTTTTCTTCTCTTGCTTTTCTTTTTCTTCTTTGTCTCTATTCTCATAATATTGTGCAGTAGCCAATATCTGGGCAGAAGAAGAAACAGCCCAAGAACTTTCTGAATCCTTTAATTTGTGTGACAGCTCGGGAAGCAAATTGAATACAAATTTGTCCACGAATAATCGCTGTCCACCCTCGGTAGCCATGTCCTGACCACTATGATCGATGAATGTCTCTTCGAAACGAGTAAAGAAATCAGAGACACTTTCATCTTTCTTTTGTTTACATGCTGCTAGCTTATCCCAATTCACTCTCAATGCAGGCATCATAGTTTTCATTAATGTAATGATTCTACCAGGAAGCTCCGAGATCAAGGCGTCAGGCTTTGCACCACCCACTTGGTCTCTATCTGTATCAGCTATGACATCCCAAGTAGCACCCAGTTCCTGTGCATGATCCTCTCTACGAATCTTAGCCCATATTGTCTGTGGGACTACATTACCCATTAGCATATCAATATCTGCCAGATTCATAATACAAGCATTGATTGTCTGCGATAATTCTTTATAATAACCTGCAGGGTTCTTACGAGGATTTGGTAGAGTCTGCTTAAGGGCCAAAACTTCAGATCTCTTCCATGGTACATGTACCCATATACGCTGGAAGTGAGCTGGAATAGCTGGATTAGCACCTACTCCCACAACCTCTTCCTTCCACACTGGCGGAACCTCTCTCATAGGGTAATTTTTCGATGTCAGTTTAACCGACGGATCAGAATCAAGAAAAATCTGAGAGAACAATAAGGTTCTATAGGAGATGAGTGTCCTTACAGCTTCCTCAACTTTGGAACCTACAATAAGTCCTTTCTCAAAATCAGCTTGGACATCTAACAAATCTTGAGAGATCGGACTCGAACTCACATCTTCCCATTCTTTAATGAGAATATCGCACATTACATTAAAAACATACCTTTGTGTAGGTGCATTCCATTGCAAAAAGGTAGGCATAATATCAGACATACTATATTGTGGACTCTTCTTGATCCATCTTCGTGCAAGAGAAACTAGCTTCTCTCGTTCCTCGAAATCTGAGAACTGACTACGTGATTGTCTTCGAGCAAAAGCCGGAGACGCATTAAGAGCTCCAAAGAAAGGAGATAAAATACTAGTGACAGAATCTGTGAGACGCTTACGCATAGATGGTGAATTAGACATCAGAACTGGAGACAGAATATTAAGAGAATTTTCAAGAGAAGAACTAGAAATTACAGGAGGAGCAAAAGGCAAAGGAGAGCTAAGATCAGGAGATGAAGGCTGAGAAGCTGAAACTAATGGTAAAACCGGCAAGGGCGGTAGTACTGGAGGAGGCAAATGCTGAAGAGCCGGAATCGGCGGAGGTACTACCAGCAGCTGAGCAGGCTGTAACGGTTGAGGTACGTTGGCATTTTGCGCATAGGGCGGAGGCAACCTCAATAAATGGGACATTAGGGGATCTTCTTCTATATCTTTCTTGTTATCAGAAGGAGAAACAGGCAACACCGGATAGCATTTATCTATCGCCATACGATGTTGTCTTTCTGAAATTTCAGTCGCATCGTCAATTTCATCATTTTTTAACTTGGGCAGCTTGTATAATCGTCATACCCTGTGCTTTCCTAGCTCGTTTTGCTTGTTTAATTTCTTTCTGTTTGGCTTCCTTACGCCAAAGGCGAAGAGAGCCAAACATTGCCGGCCGGGCTTTTCTTTTAAACAAAACTGTCTCTAAATTATCTAACACATCAGAGTCAAAACTACCATTTTCTGGCCATTTAAGAACACCATCCTTCTTCGTGTATCGAGTCCATGTCTCGTTAAAGGCAATGGGGCCGATACCATGTTTCGAGTAGAGCTCATATGTGGGAGTTCCAACTGAAGGAATCGGACAAGAGTCCTCAAGTCGGGAGTCCCTATTACAACCAAGACAACAAATTCTTCCAAACTTAGTCAGACCAGGCATTTCACAATGTCTCTGGACTATTCACAAACTTCAAGGGAGTAAACTCAGTTTACGCAGCACAAATGCACTTACCCTCGGCTTTAGTCTCTGCAAAAACTAAATCTAAGTAACCTAAGGACATCAAACAAAGAACCAAAATTTGTGGGCGCGACCCACGAAAATACTTAACTTAACTAAGGACATCTTCTTCCACCAACAGAGGGCCGTCTATCGTCTCGCTTTACCATACATCACCAAAGGAATGGACCAAAGCAGGGCAGCAGTCAGGGCAGCGGTCGCCAGTAGCCGTCAGGAAGGAGTAACCGCGCTGCAAAAGACCTTCGGACCACTTCGACATACAGGGGTCGCTTAGTGTGGCTCGCGACCCCTCCGGAATTTTCTTGCGAGGTTCCTCACGACCTTCGAGCAGAACCGGTACCACTGAAGCCGCCCAACGTTGTGCGCCAATTGAAGAACCAGAACCTTTTGGACCTGGCGGCGCAGGGTACGCCCTCCGTCTTCTGGGTTCACCTGCTTCGATTCACAGAGACACAGGACACTCTGTCGGCGTTAGAAGATTGGATTTATTTAGCTGCAGCTAGTACAGTTATCCTAGAAGTACACAAAGTAGGTTCTCAGGAGACTGCCACTTCACTCTGTGGCGCATCAGATTAAATACTATACAATACAGAATTATTAACAAAACACACGCCCCAAGCAAAGAAGAAAAGAGCCAATAGGGTAAGTGGAAAACAAAGCAAAAGCAGTGAGAAGGGTTCGAAAACAAAAAGATCAGATGACTCGAAGAGTCCTCTCCTCCAACTGTAATTGTCATCCCACCCCCAAACTAATACATTAACAGAATACAACTGACTTGCAGGTGGTGAAATACGTTTGTGTGTATTGGAGGACAGGCATGACACAAGAGAATGCTAGCAGGAGACAGTGAAGGCCAGTCGATAAGATATGATCGGGAAAGAATGGTGTGAGCCTACGGATAGTTGAAACAGGGATTAGAAAAGCCAGACATGGATTAGTGTACTCTGCTAGTTCAAACATCAGCTTCACAAACAAGGCCGGGGACGGATTTCGACACCAAGCTACGGGAAAAAGCAGAATAGACTTCGTTCGCCGTGCTGCCTGAGTGATGGCAACACAAGATGGCGGCGGGTTACAGAATGGCGGGTCGATTCGATCGTGATCGAAAATCAAAGTTCCTCAGTCCCCAGGGCCAAAAGTGGCCAGAGGAGGGGCGTCACACAGGCCCCCTCCCATATTTAAAATGTATTACTTAAAAGGCCAGGCCCTAGGAGTTGGAGAACCCTTGGATGCTGAGGGTCCATGGGGGACAAAACCCCTACTGTTATCTCCAGAAAGTCTGAGCTTGTGAGAGGCCCCACCCCCTTTCTCCACCACTTTACATAGGTGCCTCCAGGCTCATTACTGATTTGTGGATGTAGAACCTTTGATGCTGAGGGTCCTTGGGGGTCAAGAACCCTTCCTGTTACCTCCAGTAAGTCCCACACAGCAGGACTGCTGAGAGCTCACGGGATGCCCCTCCTCCTTTCTTCACCACTCTGCAAACACGCCTCCTGGAGCATCACTTCTTGGTGGATGAAGTGCCCTTTGATTCCGAGGGTCCTAGGGGTCAAGAATTCCCCCTGTTACCTCCAGTAAATCTCACACAGCAGGATTGTGGAGACCTCATCGGAGGCCCCACTGCCTTTTTCCACCACTGGTTGGGGAGGTAGTCATCTTGAATGCTGTGGGTCCTTGGGTGCCAACAACCCTTCCTGGTACTTCCAGTAAGTCCCACACAGCGGGATTGTTGAGAGCTCATAGGGAGCGCTGCCCGCTTTCTCCACCCCTGTGCAAAAGCACCTCCTTCTGCACTACAGCTTGGGGGATGAGATTCCATTGGATGCTGAGGGTCTTTGTGGGCCAACAACCCCTCCTGTTACCTCCAGTAAGTGCCACACAGCAGGATTGCTGAGAGCTCGTCGGAGGCCCGCCCCCTTTCCCCACCAATCTGTAGGTGCACCTCCTGGTGCACTACTTGCTGGGGGAGGAATTCCCCTTGGATTCTAAGTGTCCTTGGGGGTCAAGAACCTCTCCTGTTACCTCTATAAAGTCCCAGACAGCAGGATGGCTTAGAGCTCGTGGGAGGCCCCACCCCCTTAAAAGAATTAAAAACACACTTGAAATTCACTGAAAAAAACAAAGGCTACACGGATGTTATAGTTAGGGAATGGAATTAATAAAAAAACCTTAGAAATTCACTGAAAAAAACAAAGGTTACAGGAATATTCTAGTTAGGTTCAGATTTCGCTCATACAAAACCAGTGAAACTCAGCAGATAGAGTTACGCCTCCACAATGCAATGCTCATGTCCATCGATTGTTCTTTTTACATTTGTCACCCCGAGTGGGACGGGTATGCCCAGACATGGGTCCCGTGCTCTTCATGACACTGGTGTCAAGCTATCCTGGCTCATAACATAACATAACATGTGTATTTGTAAAGCACACGTTTACCCGGAGGCATCTTGGCACTGAATAACAGATGTTTATTGTTACTCAAATTATCGACCTCAGATGGATGAAAGGATGAGTGGACCTGCCGGGATTTGAACCTGTGACCGTGAGGTCGAACACAGGCTCCTTTAGTGGATGCATTAGTCCACTGAGCCACCAGATGATGGCTGAAAGCCTGAAACCGGTCCTAGGATGCTTGTTTCCAGTCCAGGGAGGACCTGGCCTGGAAGTTCGGGCTGGACTGTTCCCATTGGGCTCAGGGTCAAGACTGATTTGCATATGGCGGGGTCCAAACAGGAATGGCATGGTGAGGCAAAAAACGATGGATTTAGGCCCAGATCTCTGTACTGGTGTGAATGTATGACATTGTTCGCATTCTGTCCAACAATTGTTCTTTTTGCGTATGACCTCACATGTTACATCACTCATGACATGGTCAGTGACATCACTCATGACATAGCTGATTACATCACTGATGACACAATCCACAGGACCACTAACACACCCACAGAACCTATCATACACCCACTCCCACACAACCCCTTATATACCCATTCCCAGACCCAAGCCAGTAATCACACAACCAATCACTCAGTAGTAGAGCCACTCACACATCCACTTACTCATACTGCCAATCACACACCCATTCAATCATCCATACAGAAAATCACACAGCAACTCACTTATAAGGCTACTCATACACCCACACACTCATCCGTACAGCCATTCACATTGCTACTAGCACACCAATTCAGCTAGTCACACACCCAGTCACCCATACATACCCTGACAGCCTCATACTCAGCCATACAATGATTCACACAACCACAGAACCAGTTACATACCCATTCACACATCCATACAACCACACACATACCCTTACAACCACTCACATAGATATTCAGTCTTCTATACAGTCACTCACACACACTCACTTACCTACGCACACACTAAAACAGCTACTCACTCACTTGCAGCCATTTACACAGCCACTCACTCATCCAGACAACTACTACCATAACTACTAATACATCCTTACAGCAACTTAGACTCCCACTCACACACCCATACAGCCACTCAGACATCCACTCACACACTAATACATATAGTCACACAGTCACTCAGATTATGATAGAAATAGTATGACTAATTAATAGTACAGAAAGAATAGTAATTTAACTTATACTGCAGCTTAGTATATATCTTTAAGTCTCAAAAACATTTATGAAATACTTACAGCCACAGGATAATGTCATGACTGATTTCATCAGTGATGTCATGGGAAATGTCATCAGTAATGTCACGGACCATGTCATGAGTGATGTAATATGTGAGGTCAGATGTAGAAAATACAGGGGCGTCAGTTATAGTTAGCTCAGATAACTATAATGGCTGAATTTCCCTGGTTTTGTGTTAGTTAAATCTGGGACTAACTATAACATCACCTTTGGTTTTTCAGTTAATTTCTAAGTTTAAAAAAAATTCTATTACCAAACTAGTGGAGAAAGGGAGGGGGGCGTCTCCCATGAGCTCTCCGAATTTCTATGGTTCTGTGTGTGTAAAATCTAAACCCAACTATAACACTGCCCTGAGATATATAGTATGTATGTATGTATGTATGTATGTATGTATATATATATATATATATATATATTCACTGAAAAAAACATAGGTTTCAGGGGCGTTATAGTTAGCTGGACATTTCCCTCGTACAAAACCCTAGAAAATCCCCCGTTACAGTTAGTTCAGCTAACTATAACTCGCGCCCCCGCAATGCACTGCTGATGACGTCACATATTACATCACTCATGACATGGTCAGTGACATCACTGATGACATCACTGATGACATCTCAAATGATATCACTGATGACATCACTGATGACGTCATCCAGTGAGTCTGTGTTTCAGTAAAGTTTTAATATGTTTAATATATATAGGGAAAGGCCTGTTGAAGAATGAGTGGGTGTACAAGTGTGTGAATGGATGATTTTCTAGGTGCGTAACTGACTCTATAAGTGAGTCATTAAATGTATCTTACTGTAGACTAGTGACTAAACTGTGTGAATGTCTGTATGTGTCTGTGTGTTGGTGTATAAGTGGCTACATGATTTTGTGTATAGCTATATGAGTGTCTATATCAATCAATCAATCAACAAAGCTTTATTTCGAGAGGAGGAGCCAAGATGGCGACCGGGACGGCAGCGTAGACTCCCGGCTCCGTGAACCTCCGCATCCCGCACGGATATCCTGCACGAGATCCTCAACCTGTGCTACGCGGTTGTGTTTCTGAAGGAGAGTGGCACCCGACTGTGTGACTCCGAGGTTTCTGGCTGCGGTATCGCCGGAGAAACGAGCATTTGAACTTTGCGGCCTGTGCGGCCCTGGAGCCGGGACCTCAAGTGGACGCCGTGGCCGGGTGGCAGTTCAACAACAGCGGCCTGTTGTGACTGGGCGGAGGCGGTCCACCGGAGCGGTGCCAAACTCGGCCTACATTTCGTCGTGGTCGTTTCTACTGTCAAGTGTAGCGGTCCGAGTGCATGCCCGTGGGTGCAATTCTCAGATCCTCCGGTGGCTGCCCCTGCCTTTGATGGTGAGCTGCCCGGCTGCCGCCCGTATCCTGCCCTGATCCTTGCGGGCCGCCCCCGGCTTTTTACGGGAGCGGGTCCGTAGTGGGGACGACTGTTGCCCGTGACCACGCAACGGATAACTTTTCGCCTGCCCCCGGAACCCGGTCACCAGCGACGTGGCCATCGGGACGCTTGTCCCAGGGTCCCGGCCCCGGTGGGGTCGGGCATACTTGGCGGCCATCTTGTTGCGATGAAGCCTACCATCCTGTCCGCTGGGTCGCAGCGGGATTGTGAGAGTGCGACTTTTGGGAGTGTGGCGGCGCGATCGCAGAGAGCTGTGCTGGGGTACGGCGACCTCCTCGAGGCCCTTGGTGCTCTTCACTCCTCCTTGATTCATGGTGTCGGGGTCTTGGGGAGTAAGCTCGACGGTGTGGCGTCGGCGTTGGGGCAAAGGCGGCCCGCCTGTCCGCACGTACATAGGGCCTACCCACACTGCGCACAGGGGGACACTTTGGCAGCCACCCCTGAGGTTAGTGCACGGCTGGACACTCAGGCCAGTATGCTACAGTGTGTTCGTCCAGCTGAGGGCCTGATCTGTCCCGGAGGCGTCGGACCTGAGTGGGGTGTGGTAGCCTCGTCCCGTACGTGCCCTCCTGCGACCCAGGGACAACTCCAGCAACTATTGTCTGCTTTGGCTGCTTCTGCCTTCCTGGACCTTGAGTGCAGTGCATATCCTGGGGCAGCACTGGGAAGCCTGTTTCTCCACGCTGCGGACTGTGTTGATGCTCAGAGACTTCCACCCCACCTGTGTGCGTCGCTTCTCGGACGTTTTTGGACAATTCTCTACCTTGGAACGTTGGATATGGTGCTGGGTCGAGGGGTAGGCATGGGCAGAATTCCAAAGAGTGGTCAGGGATAAGGCTGATCCTTCAGGGGTGGTCATCTAGTGGACGGGCGGGCTCAGGGGTTGCGTGCTCTCCTGGCATAGCTAACAGCATAATAGGTGCATAGTACTCCCCATCTTGCTTTGAGAAGATCGCTTTTGTGCTGTTTATTGTTCACTTTGGGGGAAACTTACCGTGCGGGAGGGAGAAGCCGGGGGTATGTTTTGAAGGCCCTCCTCCAGTTTATTAATACTTTCTCCACCAACCCGTCTGGTGGGGTTCTTTTCCTACTTCTTTTTCCCTCTTCTCCTATATTTCGGGTCTGGTTCCAGGGCGACAGGCACACTGCTGGGGGGGGGGCCGTACTCATCTGCAGAGGTGCAGGGTGGGGGGTTGGGGGAGGGGATTCTTTCGTCTTTTATCTCTTTTTCCATGGCCTCCTTTTTCTTCTCTGATTCTTTTTGTTTTTTCTTTTTCTGGGATCAGTGTGATACACCTCCTTTGCTATGACTCGTTGCCGCTCCATGTGTACCACAATTTCCGGGGTGCTCTCCGGGAGTTCTGGCGGGGGACTGCAGGCGCAACTGCTTATGATATTCTTCCTCATCCTGATGTTCTTGTGTTTGCGCCATTGACCTAATAGATTGCTGTAAATCGTTTACTTCTATTACTCTGCGTACCTGTAATTGCTGTTTGAAAATTGTCTGGCACCTGATCCTTCTGCCTTGTTTCATTATAAAACGAAAACCTTTTTCTCCTGGTGCCCTACCTACGCTGTTCACAGTATTAGCATCACGATTCTGCTCCCCGATGTGCTGCCTGTGTTTATACTTGCCTTTTTTTTTTTTTTTTTGCTCTGATTGCTTAGCGGCCGGCCCCGGGGGGTTGTAGGCCCATACTTGTTCTCTATTGAACTGTCAATAAAGGTTTTCAAAAAAAAAAAAAAAAAAAAAAAAGCTTCATTTCGACACGTGATGTCATAAAAGCACAAAATGCATAAAAACAATTACAAATTCATTATTGTTAAAACATGTCGTAAGAAAGATCAAATTTGGGATATACAATAAATATCTAAAAAATGTATTAAATTTCACAGCTTTGGGAATTAAGAAAGAAAGTTAAAAAGGATTTAATTAGAGCTAATAAATCTTTGCCTGATTAGCCATGCCCAACCTAGAAATTTAGCCACCCCGCAAACTAAAGTGGTGTTGGTGGTAGTTTTAAGGATTCGCATGGCGACAATGTGATCCCTTGTTTCTAAGAGTAAACAGACGGGCCTAAGCCATTTCGTCCTAGGTAATAAATAGGCTGGGCATGCAAAGAAGAAATGAGAAATGTTTTCAGTAGCACCAGGACAGAATGGACAGTCAGGGAGGGTCTTGTGGGGGGGTTTCCACTTGCTAGTGTGATTACATAATGGGAGTGTCCCAAACCTAAACTGGATAAAGAGCGATCTATCCTTGGGCTTAGTAATAAAATCAAGGTATGGTTCTAAAAAAATAGTGGATTTATGTTGATAGAAAACCTCTGTCAACCTTCCAATATTGGGATCTCTTTGTTCCGAAGCATCCACCCATGCCCAGAAGGCTCGCTTGACTTCCACCTTTGATAATGGTACCCCCACTGGCCAATCGGTTGTAAGGCCGGTTGCGATCAGAAGTTTTTTGGTATTTGCGAGCCACTCAATTTTATGGGCTCCTTGCATATTCATGACCTCCCTGAGCCCTTCAACATAGTTAGAGAGCTCAGGGGTTCGCCACAACCGCGCCCAGTATAACAGAGGGCGAAGGGTGGCTAGATCTCTAATTGAGCGCCTACCAAAGTCGCTAAGGAGTGGTTTAGTCGGGGTACCCCTGGGGAGTGATACAAGTTCCCTAAAGAACTTGTTTTCGCTGGTCACAAGTGAGTCAACACAGCTGTAGCCCCATAATTCGGCGCCATAAAGTGCGCTACCCACCGCCTTTGCAGCATAGATGTTTAATACTGGGGTAATGGGTTTAGAGGTAGAGGCCCGGAATTCCTTTCCCAAGGCACCAGTTACTCTTTTGAGATTGAGTGCCATTTTGTCTATATGGGGCTGCCATCTGAGCCTATCGGAGATTCTGATTCCCAAATAATCAAACTCTCCAACGCGCTCAAGTGGTTTCCCTTCTAGGGTCAGAATAGAACCAGAGGATTTTGAAGGATTGAAATAGAGGAGTTTTGTCTTGGCAGTATTGATGACGAGGCCTCTCCGCTCGCAGAACAGAGAAAAGCGCTGTAAAAGCTTCTGTAATCCGGACGGAGTTTTTGAAATTAAAAGAGTGTCATCTGCAAAAAGAAGTGCGGGAACTTTCTCACCCGCCAGAGCGGGAACATCCGCTTCAACTTCAAGCAGAAAAGAGACCACACCATTCACAAATAATGTAAAAAGTGTTGGTGCCATGACGCACCCTTGTCGAACCCCTCTATTCACTGGTATTTTTTTGGTTTTCTGGCCCTGTGTCCCCCATCTAATACAGGCGAAGTTCTCTTCATGCATTCGGATGAGGAGTTTCAGGATGTAGGAGGGGATTCCCAGCTCCTCCAAAATCGACCACAAACGGTCGCGGGGGACCAAGTCAAAGGCGGTTTTAAGGTCGATGAACGCAAGGTATAAGGCACCCTTGCCGATGGTAACCGTCTTCCAGTAAAGAAGCATTAGCCTGAATGCTTGGTCAATTGTACTGGTGCAGGCCCTAAAACCCGCATGAAACTTGGTTAGGATCCCTTTCTCATCCACCCAGGAATGTATCCTCTCCAGGAGTACCCTACCGACCAATTTCTGGCCAGAATCAATTAAGCTAATTGGGCGATAATTCGCCGGGTCTCCCCTTGAGCCCTTCTTGAAGATGGGGATTACTTCTGCACCTTTCCAGGACTCCGGCACCGGGGATCCACTCAATAGGCTGTTGATATAAATGGTAAAAAACGCAGCCCAGCCCTTTGAATTGGCTTTGAAAAGGTCTCCCGGAATGCCGTCAGGACCTGGTGCCTTGGCAGATACAATCTTGTCAATGGCAATTTGAACCTCTTTCTCCTCAACGCTTGGGAATGAAATGTGGTCATGGAGTTTTACTACAGACCCTGGGCTAGTGGGCTGGTCTACCGCAACCTCAGCACCCGCGTACAGGTTCCTGAAATGATTAAACCAATCCCCATCCGTAATATGGTTAGGGATTTGCGCCTGGGCACAGCTGGTTGATCTTCTCAGAATAGACCAAAATAGCTCGCCATTTTTTGCGTGACTCGCTAGTTTTAGTGAAATCCAGCGCTGTTCTTCCCAGTCTTTTTTAGCAGATGCGAGCGCTTGCCTATAAAGCAACCTCGCTTGCCTAACCTCACCAGGGTTATTGGATTTAATTGCAGAGATTAGGCGGTTTTTCTTTGTTCTGCAGTCTTTAGTAAACAAATCGTTTTCTGTCTCAACTCTGGGGTTTGGTTTTTTCCTATGGTCAATAAACAATGCCCCAATTGCGTTCATAGATTCCACATAGACTTTGGTATAACTAGGGTTGTCCTCAGATAGTAAAGAAAACCTAGTGGTGTAGTCAGCGAGGATATTCTCCAGCGCAAGAAGTTTGATATCACTAAGGGCAATTTTGGACCATTTAAGAAATCTACCGCAATTAGAAGGCTTGAGCTTCTTGGTCATCAACTTTGTACCTGGGTGGAGGGGTATATCCTGTCTATGCCAGACTTCTCGCATAGTGAGGGACAGGGGGTTGTGGTCACTGGTAGTTGATGGTATTACATCCATGTCGACGACAAATTTCCATCCCCTCCTATCGATTAAAATGTAATCGATTCTGCTTTGACTGCCAACTCTGTTAAAGGTATTAGCGCCCACTAAATCAGAAGGGGTGCGCCCATTGGCAGCTCTTAAACCGAATTCTAACGCTAAGGCATTCATTTGAATTACGGCGGGGGTCCATCTTTTTACGGGTTTTAGGGAGAGTAGGGGGATGCTCCATCTAGTGTCCTCATCATGTGTGCCCAATATGTCTTCTGTGGCAAGTGGTTCAAAAGAACAATTGAAATCACCGGCGACAAGAAGATAAGAATTCGAGGGGCATGCGGAAAGTATCTCTGAGAGGGCTATAATGGTAAGCGACTTAGCGCCCCCTTGAGTACCTCGAGAATAAACATTAAAAAGTTCCCAGGGTAGACAACTCTGAGTACCTTTAATGATAAGTCTCATTATATCAGGCGTAGAGCGGCCATCAATGGTGACCTTCAAGTTGAGATCTGCCCTGATCCAGACCATGAGGCCCCCGGAAGGGCGCCCACGGCCTGACACAATAGCTGGTATAGAGAAGCAACAAAACCCCGATTTATATAATGGATCGACACTCCAGGTTTCCTGGAAAATGCATATATCATGTTCTTCTATAAATGCGTTCCAGTCAGGGAGGTCTAGCTTGTTGCGTAAACCAGCTATGTTCCAAGAGACCATCTTGAAGAGGCTAGGTGTAGTCACCCCGGGAGTTGAGGCGCTTGGAAGATGATTTTGAGGGGGGTCAGGATTAGTAATAGACCTCCTCGGACTCGTTAACATGGTTGATGAATTCGAGCCCAGATGATCAGTCACTAAAGTGGGCTCTAGGGGACAGCATACTGAGAAAAGCGGAGGAGAGGCTGGAGTAACTTTACTGTCCTCCAGTCAGTCGACAGCCTCAAGGCTGCTAAAACGGTTTTCTGTAGCAATAAGATCTAAGGGTGGCAGATGTATAGGCCAACTCCCCAGTGGAGGGCCCCTCCCTTTTCTATGTACAACTGTCCATGGTTCTGTAAAGTGGCCAGGAGGATAAAAGTAGGTTAAGGGGAGGGTTGAGATGCATGATCCTATAGTAGTCGACCTCCAGTTGCAGATATACTCAACGGTTTTGGTGTCCTTGAAATTAATTAAGATACAATCCCCCCTTATATTTTTGGCTAAGTGGCCTACCCATGGGACCCGTCGTACCATAAGAATTTTGGCGCTGATATGCGGTGGTAGTGGTCTATTTGTGTTGAGCCAATACACAACCCTATTCCTTAGGGTTGTGGATGACTCGACTACATTAGTCTCCAGTTCTGGCACTCCAGCCAAAATTACAACATATGGAGCGGTTTCAGGAGGTAAGTTGGGAATATTAGCCCTGATAGAAGACTCTGATATTAATGGCCTGGCAACCTCTTTTAAATCTGTTGTACTAGGCAAAATGGGATTCCTTGAGTTACCGGCTCGAGTGGGCATGTTTGATGTAGTTATGGGTTGGCTTTCGGATTGGGCTGATGGTAAAGCTTTGGGGGCCAACAGGGCTTTCTTAGCTCTAGGGTTGGCAGATGGATTTGGGGCCTCTGGACTAAGAGTGGTGCTGGGTGCAAGGGACAGACCCCCTAAGATACATTCAATCCTGGCTAGATGTTTTTCGATTTTGAGTAATCTATCCTCCACAGGACAAAGAGAGGACCTAATTAAATCCTGTATGTCATGCAAGCGCAATGGATCAGGGGTCCCTCCCTTGGCCACTACGCTTTGCCCTCCTCCCTCCTCCTGGCTCATTATCCTTATTGGTGATAAACTGGATTGGGGAGCAGGGTCATCCAGTAGAGCCACCTGTAAGGATTGCTCAGTGGCATCAGGGGTTTTGTTCGATTTCCCCGTTTGGTTTGGCACCTTATATTTACTTTTAGTGTGTTTGCCCTTTCTGCCAATATTGGGTGGGCGCCCTTGTTTGCTTTTGGGAATGGCCCCCAAGTTACGCTCTCGAAGCTGCCTGGTGCTACACTCAGGGGCTGTGCTGGGGGCAGACGGCAGTGGGCAAGGAGACAATAACAAAGAGTCGAGGGCCATAGACTGGTCCTCCACTGGAGTATCAGCAACCATTCCGCTAGCTGGCAGGTCCTGGGCTGATGGATCTGTGTCAGATCTAACTGAGCTTGTGGGAGACAAAATTTGGCGTGCTGGAGATCGTGCGTTAACAAGGTATCCCAGGGAGGACCTCCTGGCTGCTGCCAGATCCTGGGAGACGCGGCGCTCCAGAAGCATTATTTCTTGATCAATGACACTATTAACCTTCGTAACAAATTGGTCCATTGTCCCCGTGAGATGTGCATTTGCCGCCCTGGCTTTGATGTCCTTTGGTGGCATAATAATGGCCAAAAAATGAGCTGCAGGATAGGCTAACACAACAAGAGCAATGACAATAATTACACAAATGTTCAACTACGTATAACACTGTTAATTGCAAAGCGCCTGTTGAAACAATGGGGCAACAGTACCTTAGATTGTGTGGTGTGTGGGAGGCGTTAGAGGGATTGCCCAGCCCAGTCCGTTCCGGGCAGTGACGGGCAAGGACGGGCCCGCCCTTGGCCCGGGCTTCGCCCGGGCGCGGCCCGCGCGCCTCCCGCGCTGCGGTGTTGCTGGTGGCCTGAAATAGGACCCGGGCGCTGCGTGGTGACGTCTGCAGCGCGCGCCGGGCGCTAAGGCCTCTGGGTAATGTGGTCTTTCCCGTGCCGTTCCCCTCACGGCGATAATGCAGGCAAGGATTGTGGCAGGGATAACAGATGTGCCCCTCGCAAATGCCGTTCCCCTCACGGCAGGCTCGATAGCAAGAAAAAGATTCCTTCAACCAGGTAATGCGCGTCCCGCGCTGTGGTGTTGCTGGTGGCCTGAAATAGGACCCGGGCGCTGCGTGGTGACGTCTGCAGCGCGCGCCGGGCGCTAAGGCCTCTGGGTAATGTGGTCTTTCCCGTGCCGTTCCCCTCACGGCGATAATGCAGGCAAGGATTGTGGCAGGGATAACAGATGTGCCCCTCGCAAATGCCGTTCCCCTCACGGCAGGCTCGATAGCAAGAAAAAGATTCCTTCAACCAGGTAATGCGCGTTCCGCGCTGCGGTGTTGCTGGTGGCCTGAAATAGGACCCGGGCGCTGCGTGGTGATGTCTGCAGCGCGCGCCGGGCGCTAAGGCCTCTGGGTAATGTGGTCTTTCCCGTGCCGTTCCCCTCACGGCGATAATGCAGGCAAGGATTGTGGCAGGGATAACAGATGTGCCCCTCGCAAATGCCGTTCCCCTCACGGCAGGCTCGATAGCAAGAAAAAGATTCCTTCAACCAGGTAATGTGCGTCCCGCGCTGCGGTGTTGCTGGTGGCCTGAAATAGGACCCGGGCGCTGCGTGGTGACGTCTGCAGCGCGCGCCGGGCGCTAAGGCCTCTGGGTAATGTGGTCTTTCCCGTGCCGTTCCCCTCACGGCGATAATGCAGGCAAGGATTGTGGCAGGGATAACAGATGTGCCCCTCGCAAATGCCGTTCCCCTCACGGCAGGCTCGATAGCAAGAAAAAGATTCCTTCAACCAGGTAATGCGCGTCCCGCGCTGCGGTGTTGCTGGTGGCCTGAAATTTGACCCGGGCGCTGCGTGGTGACGTCTGCAGCGCGCGCCGGGCGCTAAGGCCTCTGGGTAATGTGGTCTTTCCCGTGCCGTTCCCCTCACGGCGATAATGCAGGCAAGGATTGTGGCAGGGATAACAGATGTGCCCCTCGCAAATGCCGTTCCCCTCACGGCAGGCTCGATAGCAAGAAAAGATTCCTTCAACCAGGTAATGCGTGTCTATATGGGTTATTGATTGAGTCTGAGTATCTGTATGGATGCCTGAGTGTTTGTGTGGGTAGGGTGTGTGTGACTCTGTGCATAGATGTGTGAGAGGGTGTTTCTATGGGTGCATGGCTTTAAGAGTGCAACTGTGATGGACTGTATGGTTGGGTAAGTGTATGTATGGGTGTGTTAGTGATTGAATGTATATCTCAGTTGTACATAACTATCTATATGTGAGAGTGTGTGATTGCGGGAGTGGCTGTATGGATGAGTGTGTGCTTGTATCAGTAATTGTATAAGAGCGTCAGAATTTGTTAGTATTTTTATGAGTAAGTGAACTTGAGTGTGTTTAACTGTATAGGTGAGTAAATTGGACTGTGTCTAATTATTTGCATGACTGAGGTGTGTCAGTACCTCAATGGATGATTGGTGGTGTGCGAGTGTCTATATAGGTGTATAAATGCATATGATAGTCCTGTACGGAGTGACTGTAAGTATGACTGACTGTACAGGTGAGTGAGTGGAGGTGTATGTAGACCTAAGAGTCAATGAGTGGGTATGTAGTTGTTGGTATTGGTGTTGGTGTATCAAAGGTTATATTAGGATGTGAGAAGATGCACCAATTTATCACATGGATGATGTCATCAGTGATGTCATCAGTGATGTCATTTGAGATGTCATCAGTGATGTCATCGGTGATGTCACTGACCATGTCATGAGTGATGTAATATGTGACATCAGCAGCAGTGCATTGCGGGGATGCGAGTTATAGTTAGCTGAACTAACTATAATGGGGGAATTTCTAGGGTTTTGTATGAGGGAAATGTCCAGCTAACTATAACGCCCCTGAAACCTATGTTTTTTTCAGTGAATTTCTAAGGTTTTTTAAATGCCAATTCCTAACTATAACGCCCCTGAAACCTATGGTTTTTTCAGTGAATTTCTAAGGTTTTTTAAATGCCAATTCCTAAATATAACACCCCTGAAACCTAAGGTTTTGTCAGTGAATTTCAAAGGTTTTTTAAATGCCAATTCCTAACTATAACGTGCATGAAACCTATGGTTTTTTCAGTAAATTTCAAAGGTGTTTTAAATGCTAATTCCTATCTATAACTTATCTCTAAAGATATCGGGCCATATGTAGGTGGCCTAACATTTACCACTTCATAAATACCGAATTTTACCGATTCGGTATTTATGAAGTGGTAAATGCTATGTAGGTAATCCATCGGTAATATTTACCGATTCGGAATGGGTCGGTAATTTAGAATCGGTATTTACCGATTCGGTAATGGTAACTGGCTTCCCATTGATTCCTATGGGCGAGGCCCATAGGAATCAATGGGAAGCCAGTTACCATTACCGAATCGGTAAATACCGATTCGGTAATGGGGGGATCACAATCAAGGGTGGCAGGGTGTCACAGTGACACCCTGTTGCACCCCTGATTCCTGCATGTGTGCACATGTGGCACACATACATGCCCTAAGGGCATGTATGTCTGCCACATTGCACACTTCTAAGTGCAAAAAAATGCTTTTCCACAGCCTTTCGTCATTTACCACCAACTTTTAGTTGGTGGTAAATAATGAATCCCCACAACACCCACACACTCCCCCTACATATCATTTCAGGATTCGGTATTTACCGAATCGGTAAAATTACCGATTCGGTAATTTTACCGATTCGGTAAATTACCGAATCCTGAAATGTGCCCCCTACATACCAAAAGCCTGAATACCGGTCGGTAACGGGATTTTTACCGAAAATCGTCCGTTACCGACCGGTATTGGGCTTCCTACATATGGCCCATCATGTTTAACGATTTTCATTGGATTTCTATATTTTTCAAATTCAGTGTGTCAATTTCATTAATTATGTTTTTTTAAAATTCTTTTTTAACACTATTTTTTTAACCTATTTTTTCATTTAAATATTTTCAAAATTAAAAAGTAATTTTTTGTTTTTATTGGGTTTTTCAAATCTATTTTTTTTTTTTTTTTTAACTATATGTTCAAAACTTTATTTTATATATTTTTTCCATGTTTTTTGGATCCGCGCACCCTAGGCGCACCGTTCTCGATCCCTACACGATAGCATCCATGCATGGTATGCGTTGGGTACTCCCAGCCTATACGCGACACGTTCGATGTACATAACGCGACATTTACGCGCTTCCGCGATGCGTCATCTGCATCTATGACGCGGTAGGTGCGCGGTTCCTGCGAAATATTTAACATTTAAAAAAACATATACATGTATTTCATGTGAATATTAATTGACGACAAACTCTAAACTAGTCTTAAAAGTAATATATTCTTACATCTAATCCTATATTTCTTTTTAATTCAATTTCGCGGATGCGCGCTGGGTGCGTGATGCGTAAGCGCAGGGTGCGCGGATATCATGTGACCTGCAAAAAAAGAGATTTTGATTGGTTCATTACACTTCCTGTTCTAACTATTGAAAGACCCCACCCAATTCAATCATTCACCTTTGACCTTCTTTGGAGGAGCATCTTGGCAGAGAAGAAGATTTCTTTAGACTAAGTTTACACTTAGCTCTAACTTTTTTCAACCAAAAATGGCTTCAGGGCAGCAGGCATCACCTGCATCTCCTCATACATCTGAGGATGAATTTTTGGAGGAGACACCACGCACACCACGTTTTTCATCTGTGGTGTGAAAATATTTTACTTTTCCCGAGGGGCAAACGAAGACCAATGCCACTTTGGTCACATGCAAGATTTGCAAAAGAGTGCTGTCTCGAGGGGATCCTAACAAGAAATACTCTTGCGGGACGGCTAGTATGATGAAGCACCTGAGGACCCTTCATCCGAACAATCGTGCACGAGAAGAATGCCGACGGATGCGAGACACTCCTGCTCCTGCGCCTTCCACCTCATCGTAGCCGAGCACTTCAAGAGTGCATTCATCAGCCCAAAATTTGGACATCCGTCCTCAATTTCAATTTTTAAGTGCAATGCGACTTTGTGCTACGGTGAGCAGTCGATCGATCTGATCTGCCGCCGGCGTCAAGAAAGTCACAATTGCTAGCTTTTTTTTTGGTCCCTGAAGTTCATTGTTTGGTTCCTCCTGGTTTTTTTTTTTGCAGAAAAACCCCCAAAAATAAAAAATTGTTCAGAAAACCCCCCAAAAAATATAAAAGAAGAAAGAAGAAAAAAAAAGTTCTTTTAAGAACTAACTTTCCTGGTTTAAAAAAAGAGCTAAATTTCTTTGTTAGTGTGTGAAAGTTTAGATGAATGTATGTGTAGTACGTAATTGACTGAATGAAAGCATTAGTAGCGTATGGTGAATGTATAAGTGCAGAACTATGAGGAAGTGCTGCAGCATCACACAGTAACCTCTTTAACTGCAGTGTGCTGTAGTACTTCCGAAGCACAGGGATGCAACATATGTACATAAATATGTTGCAAATCTATGCTTCTCTCTGCACGGCTGCTTAAAATGCAGCCATGTGGTGACACAGGCACCCTTGCACCATAGTGTCATGTGCTGTTTGTTTTTCTGCAGGAAGACACACCTCCCTGCACAAAAACAATCAGAAAACACATTTTTCTCCTTCAATGTATGCTGAACATTTTAGCATGCCTTGAAGATGTAAAAATGTGGAGAAATGAAAATAATTCTCCTTGCTGTGCTTTCCTACACCAATTTTAGAATGGTGCAGCATTCACACACTTATCGAGATTTATGATTTATGATAAATCTGGAGATGTGTCTTGTTCTATGAGTATTCAGTGCAATCATGCACAACAACACTTATAGAACATCCTTTCAACGCAAAGTGGTGTGTATGATGACGTTGTATTTACATGGAGTAGAAAAAGTGCACAGAGTGCCTTTTCCTCTCTTTGTAAATATGAAAGACTGTCTTGCGCAATAACTATATTACAAAAAGTGATATATTTCTGTTTTTTAAAATTGCTTGCGAATGATAGAAGGTAAGCACAGAGTTTTGTCTGCAAAGATGCTCAAAGAAGAATGATTGAAATGATTGTGGTCCTTTAATAGGTATAATGGGAAATATTATGAACCCCTCAAATCTCATTTTTTTGCAGGTCACATGATATCTCATTATGGTCAGAAAACTACATAGGTATAAACAGAGTGTTTTTAGAAACGTGTTTCAACTTTGTAGCTTCTTGCAGACCTCCTGAGTCTGCATATTGAGACTTAGTTAAACTTACCCTCACAGTAATAGGAATAAAAATGGTATACATTTTTTCCAGATTTTCATTGCAATCTAAATTGATATAAATTGCTTATTTTAAAATTTGGATCTGTGAAAGAAAAGAAAAAAAAATTATAACATGTAATATTAAATTTTTTACAACACAGCTTAATTTCCACAAAGTAATTTGTTTGCCTGTTTTGCTGTTCTCAGAATATATTGAATTTCACTAGAAATAGTGATTTCAATCATACTCATCACTTAACAGCTGGCAAAAAAAAACAATCAGAAAGAACAACAACATGCTATTCTCAGTAAAATACCAGAAAATGCTTATTTTTATTGGGCTTCCTACATATGGCCCATCATGTTTAACGATTTTCATTGGATTTCTATATTTTTCAAATTCAGTGTGTCAATTTCATTAATTATGTTTTTTTAAAATTCTTTTTTAACACTATTTTTTAACCTATTTTTTCATTTAAATATTTTCAAAATTAAAAAGTAATTTTTTGTTTTTATTGGGTTTTTCAAATCTATTTTTTTTTTTTTTTTTAACTATATGTTCAAAACTTTATTTTATATATTTTTTCCATGTTTTTTGGATCCGCGCACCCTATGCGCACCGTTCTCGATCCCTACACGATAGCATCCATGCATGGTATGCGTTGGGTACTCCCAGCCTATACGCGACACGTTCGATGTACATAACGCGACATTTACGCGCTTCCGCGATGCGTCATCTGCATCTATGACGCGGTAGGTGCGCGGTTCCTGCGAAATATTTAACATTTAAAAAAACATATACATGTATTTCATGTGAATATTAATTGACGACAAACTCTAAACTAGTCTTAAAAGTAATATATTCTTACATCTAATCCTATATTTCTTTTTAATTCAATTTCGCGGATGCGCGCTGGGTGCGTGATGCGTAAGCGCAGGGTGCGCGGATATCATGTGACCTGCAAAAAAAGAGATTTTGATTGGTTCATTACACTTCCTGTTCTAACTATTGAAAGACCCCACCCAATTCAATCATTCACCTTTGACCTTCTTTGGAGGAGCATCTTGGCAGAGAAGAAGATTTCTTTAGACTAAGTTTACACTTAGCTCTAACTTTTTTCAACCAAAAATGGCTTCAGGGCAGCAGGCATCACCTGCATCTCCTCATACATCTGAGGATGAATTTTTGGAGGAGACACCACGCACACCACGTTTTTCATCTGTGGTGTGAAAATATTTTACTTTTCCCGAGGGGCAAACGAAGACCAATGCCACTTTGGTCACATGCAAGATTTGCAAAAGAGTGCTGTCTCGAGGGGATCCTAACAAGAAATACTCTTGCGGGACGGCTAGTATGATGAAGCACCTGAGGACCCTTCATCCGAACAATCGTGCACGAGAAGAATGCCGACGGATGCGAGACACTCCTGCTCCTGCGCCTTCCACCTCATCGTAGCCGAGCACTTCAAGAGTGCATTCATCAGCCCAAAATTTGGACATCCGTCCTCAATTTCAATTTTTAAGTGCAATGCGACTTTGTGCTACGGTGAGCAGTCGATCGATCTGATCTGCCGCCGGCGTCAAGAAAGTCACAATTGCTAGCTTTTTTTTGGTCCCTGAAGTTCATTGTTTGGTTCCTCCTGGTTTTTTTTTTTGCAGAAAAACCCCCAAAAATAAAAAATTGTTCAGAAAACCCCCCAAAAAATATAAAAGAAGAAAGAAGAAAAAAAAAGTTCTTTTAAGAACTAACTTTCCTGGTTTAAAAAAAGAGCTAAATTTCTTTGTTAGTGTGTGAAAGTTTAGATGAATGTATGTGTAGTACGTAATTGACTGAATGAAAGCATTAGTAGCGTATGGTGAATGTATAAGTGCAGAACTATGAGGAAGTGCTGCAGCATCACACAGTAACCTCTTTAACTGCAGTGTGCTGTAGTACTTCCGAAGCACAGGGATGCAACATATGTACATAAATATGTTGCAAATCTATGCTTCTCTCTGCACGGCTGCTTAAAATGCAGCCATGTGGTGACACAGGCACCCTTGCACCATAGTGTCATGTGCTGTTTGTTTTTCTGCAGGAAGACACACCTCCCTGCACAAAAACAATCAGAAAACACATTTTTCTCCTTCAATGTATGGTGAACATTTTAGCATGCCTTGAAGATGTAAAAATGTGGAGAAATGAAAATAATTCTCCTTGCTGTGCTTTCCTACACCAATTTTAGAATGGTGCAGCATTCACACACTTATCGAGATTTATGATTTATGATAAATCTGGAGATGTGTCTTGTTCTATGAGTATTCAGTGCAATCATGCACAACAACACTTATAGAACATCCTTTCAACGCAAAGTGGTGTGTATGATGACGTTGTATTTACATGGAGTAGAAAAAGTGCACAGAGTGCCTTTTCCTCTCTTTGTAAATATGAAAGACTGTCTTGCGCAATAACTATATTACAAAAAGTGATATATTTCTGTTTTTTAAAATTGCTTGCGAATGATAGAAGGTAAGCACAGAGTTTTGTCTGCAAAGATGCTCAAAGAAGAATGATTGAAATGATTGTGGTCCTTTAATAGGTATAATGGGAAATATTATGAACCCCTCAAATCTCATTTTTTTGCAGGTCACATGATATCTCATTATGGTCAGAAAACTACATAGGTATAAACAGAGTGTTTTTAGAAACGTGTTTCAACTTTGTAGCTTCTTGCAGACCTCCTGAGTCTGCATATTGAGACTTAGTTAAACTTACCCTCACAGTAATAGGAATAAAAATGGTATACATTTTTTCCAGATTTTCATTGCAATCTAAATTGATATAAATTGCTTATTTTAAAATTTGGATCTGTGAAAGAAAAGAAAAAAAAATTATAACATGTAATATTAAATTTTTTACAACACAGCTTAATTTCCACAAAGTAATTTGTTTGCCTGTTTTGCTGTTCTCAGAATATATTGAATTTCACTAGAAATAGTGATTTCAATCATACTCATCACTTAACAGCTGGCAAAAAAAAACAATCAGAAAGAACAACAACATGCTATTCTCAGTAAAATACCAGAAAATGCAAATCACACATATATGAAATGCTTACGGCTTACAAAATTTTATAACTTTAACTTATAAAAACGGTAAATATTGCCGCTTTAAAATATTCACCGAATCAATGACCACCAAAAAGTCCATAATTCGAAAATATACCTTTCCTTGAGGCCAAATGGTATTTTTGCACTCCTTCTTTATGTAAATTGTCCAATGGTAGTCCTATTAAATTATAATAATAAATTCCTCAGAGAATGAATTATCTTCCTAAAACTTTGATTTTAAAAGGAATTTTGTAATTCCATAGGCAAACGTTGTTTAAAAACCAACTGAGAATCATTACAAAGTGTGCAGCCTTTGTCACATTTTAGAATTTTAGATAGGCAATGTACTGTCCAGATGTGGTGGAAGGACCATCATGGAAAATTATAGCAATTGCTACAAAAGTCCTTCCTGATATTGATAGTTGTGCTGCTACAAATTGCTTTATTAAAGTATCCAATTTTCTTCCATCAGCTGTACAACGTTGCAACGTTGCATCATTAAAATTATGTATTTTCCATATTTTGTTAAGAATAATGTGGATAACATTTCTGATTTACATTGCCTACACTCCATGTTTTGATTTGCACCTTTAACTAATTTATTGAAAGACACTGATCTACATTGGTGCTACATGTAAACATGCAATTTTCACAATCATGTTCCCATTTGTAAGAAAGGCCAAAAATATTTTCCATTTTCTACACCTTCATTTTCAAAAATGGTAAGCATATACATTAAGAATTCCTGCTCATCTTGTTGGATATTTTGTGAAAATTGTGTAGAACCAGAACACACATCCAAAACACTACGAACATCTGAAACAGATTGTATTTTACTTGTATCTGTTGTCAACTTTTCATAAACAGAATGCAACAGAGAACAAAATCTTTTTTGCCGATTCTGCATATTTTGTTCTCGCAAACCTTTCAGATAAAAAACAACATTGACCACTACATTAGCATAGCAGTTGACACTTGAACTATTTTCAAACTGATAACCAACAATCTCTTTAACAGTGTCCAATTTCTTTTGACCTGCAATCACAACATTATCTTGTTCTTTTCCCTTCTTGACATCATCAGTACAGATATTCTCAAACCTTCTCTTTCGACCAACCACACGCTTTTCAAATACAGGATATTGACCTAAATTGGGAGCATACACCCTTCTTAACCTATTATACTCTTTTACACAGTTTGCATCTCCAGTAACCTTTGTCTCATCAAAATCAATCAAAAACAAACCAGATAAAGTTCTGACTCGTGACAAAGCAACATATGCCATACCCTCTTTAAATACGGTAGATCCAATGTTCACCAATGCACTGTCTACACTTAATCCTTGAGATTTATGAATAGTCACTGCGTATGCCAGAGAAAATGGAAATTGTTTACTACGGACATATAAATCTTTAACAAGCAAAAAACGAACTGAACAACGACCAAATTCTTTAACTTCATCAATCTGATCAAATTTAATTTTTAAAGATTCAATTCCTTCTTTTTTCTGATAATTCACAAAATCCACCACTTTACCCATTGCATCATTAACTAAACCTTTCTCTACATCCAAATTACGCCTTAAAATTACCCGACAGTTTACACACACATATTAGTGTCTTTTCTAAACCAGCAGTTTTACATATTTTTTTTTTCTAAACAATCAAGTTTTGATCTCAACTTTCCCGTCAAAATAATAGTGATTCCTTCATGCTGTATTTTATCGATGGCTTCCATTTTTACAATTTCTTCATTTTCCAGTTTCAATAGTTCTTCATTGAATATGGGACACTCGCGCAGTGTTGGCATTAAGAAAATCACTGATTTATTTTTAGCAATTTCCACGTACACTTTTGCAGGAACTGCATTTTCATTTGGAAAGACATTGCAATGTAATCGACTCTCCAAAGCTTGTTTGCCTTGTTTTGAAAGAATTACAATTCTTATATCTTGAAGAATACTTCCATATTCAGCATCATTTGCTTGTCGTATATTTCTTGTCAGATCTTTATATTCAAAATGACTCCAAATGTTCACATTACCAACACTGCCAAGAGACTTTCTGGTATCTTCATGGGCTAGTGTTTTAAATACTGGTTGTCCTTTTACCGGAGTCAGTTGCAGTAGATCTCCAAAAACTATGACGTGTTTTTCTCCAAATAACACGTCATACTCTGTTTTAAGAAATTACTGCATTCTTAAATGCACAAAGGCAAGCATCAAGTTTGACACCATGCTCACCTCATCAATAATGAGAAGTTTCATTTTCTTCAGGACTCTTGAAACTTCACAACACGCTTCTCCAGATAGCTTGTGGTATTCCAATTTGTTCTCATGCTCTGCTGGCAGCATTAGTAAACGATGTAAAGTAATTCCTTTAATGTTATGTGCTGCCAACCCAGTTGGAGCAGTGACAACACAAGACAAATGCGACTCAGTTGTTTTTTGCAGATAACTTGTAATTACTTCAATTAAGAAACTTTTTCCTGTTCCAGCTTGACCACCCACATACATTCGGATAGTTTGAAATGATGTACATGAGCACCCTTTCTTTTCATGAAGTAATCTGTGGTCAATCTGCTCTTTCACTTGCTGATATATTTGTTTCTGTTCAACATTTAGTTTTTCTTCCAAGTTTCCTAACTGTATTGCATCTTCTTGAGCTTGATACATTGCTGTTTCCACCTCATTCATTGCAATCGCTGCTTCATTTTCAACAATTGGTTGTCCTAGTGGATCTTGACTCAGTGCAGCAGAACTTTGATTGTCTTGAGAACTGTCTCTAGCAATCTCAGCTGCAATTGTAGCTTCTTGATCAATTTCATCATTCAACATTTTGACATAATTTGCGAAAGCACTGCATTGTATGCTATCTTTAGAAGCATTAAATGAATCTTCATAGCTGGGAAAATCTCCAAGTAATTCCAGTTCTGAACGCTATGGTTTGAACATTTGCAAAAGGGCTAAATAGTAAAATTCCCTTTTGTCAGCAGTGTCGCAACTCAGTTTCCTGTGATTAATTAAATTTCCTTTCCTTTGTTTCACCAGACATCCTTCAGAACCAATAACTGCATATTTTCCATCGTTGATGTTCTCTGTAGTATTCCGTTTAAAAGTGTAGTTTAGCAGCACTTCATAGAGACACATGATCTCAAGATGATGACTTCTATTTGGGTAGTATGTGTCCAACATATTCGTTTTCAAAATATCTGTACTTTCTGGTTCATTTTCTGCTAAATATTCAATTTCTTGAACAGATTTCCGTACCCGATTTCGCATTCCTGTAAGACCTAGACTCACCCAAATAATTCTTCTACTTTTGGAATATAGACTTGCAGATGATAACCGATCTAAACATTCATATGCTCCAATTTCACGATGCGATAACATCTTCAAACTGAAACTGTATAATTTCTTACTTAGAGTCTTCTCGAGAGATATCTCTCCCCACATTTCTTTCAATTCAGTCTTTTCTGATTTAGTAATGTAAGATGTTACATATCGAGCAATAGCAATGGAATTGTCCGCAACATACTGAATATCCATGTTAGCGTTCCACATGGATAAAATAACTCGATTGTAGTCATTTATGTATTTTGATTCTTCGCTTCTTCTTAAGTTGTAGGTGTTTTTCGGAGACTTTCTTGTGATGGTATGTCGCATAGCTGACATAAAACTGTTCACTCTTCCTTTGGATAATACAGGACGTGGAAATCCAAAACGACATTTGGTATAGAACTTATCCTTTGACTTGTACTTTCGTTGACAGTATTTTCCACACCTGTGGCTTTGAAATCATAAGACTTGCTGTTTTAAGTTTTTATCTTCTGTGCTATTGGGAAGAGCACATGTAGCATAATCTTCAATGAAAGACAAAACAGTTTCATCTGAATCTGTTCCAAATTTGGGGGCGTCCTTGATCCATAACAACATATGTATGTGAGGAGCACCTCTTGCTTGATACTCCTTTCTACAAAAGAAATCCACAACTTCTCCAAGAGGAGGATTCTTTTTATTGCAGATGAAAGACATCATAGCTTCAAATCTATGATTGAAATATCTGCATACATTGACAGGATCCAAGGAGCACAATTCTCCAGGTGTCTTGTATTCAATATTTTTTAGATTAGAATTTGCCTCTCGAAGAAATTCAAGTAATTCATCCCAAGCATACTCAGTACAGCTTAGTGTAACAAACCATGTAGGAGTTCTCAAGTTCTGTAGCATTCATCTCTCTGATGCACTTTATCCATAAAATCCTTTGCAGTTACATTTTGAAGATGCATTCCAGTTTATAAAATGTGATTGACTGCATTTGAAAGTCCAAACAAGTCACTTTCAAACAGAAGATGAAACATATAAGGGATACATTGTCGAAATCTTGGATCTTCTGCATATAATCTTGTTGTCCGATATTCAGATGCAGGAATCTGCACAGGACGTTCATCATATCGTCCACCTTTTCCTGTTGGAAACAACTGTGGGAAACAATGAGCTTGCAAGCTCTCTTCCCATACACTCATGGGACTTCCTGTTGCTTTTTTCATTTGAAACAACTCAATTGTATTCCCCATCACCTCTTTGGAATGAAGTGGATGTACACTGTAATGTTCATAGATTTCTTCACATCTGGACATGTCCACTTTTTCTATTTGTCCACTTAATGTTTCAGTATCTTCTGTTAAATCTATTTCTTCCTCTCCTACAAACACATTTCTATAGTACTCATTATTTTTTAACAGATACAATGATGCCTTTTGCACTTTTCTAACATCCACTAACTCTTGCCAAATTTTCTTATTCTTAGTAGGAACACCATTAACTAGAATGACTAGTCGCTCGTTTTCTGCATGGTCTACACCAATAGTTTCAATATTTTTCCTTAAATCTAACGGTAAATACACAACTCTTCCTTTCAATCCTCTTTGCAACTCTGATGGAGGTAATTTACCTGTTTTGGGCTCCATACGAACAATAGCCTGAAACGGGTGAACACATTGTATGAGAATAGACTCATACGTATTTAAATCTATCAGCTCTGGAGGAATAGCACCCAACTCTAGATTATTATGAACAGCTCTAGCAGGCATTTCATTCTCATCTAATTTGTTATAACAATATTTGCAAATACGCAGCTCAGATCCCAAATCAAAACAATCCTCTACCAACAAATAAGTTGCAAATTCCATCCACTCATCATTATCTTCTATTTCTCTTTTTAAATACAGATTGACACCCCTAGTCTGATTTTTATAGTGACTTCGCCGACAACAAATACAAGAAACATTTGGTCTTTCACCTGAAATTACCTTAAACTTTGTGATTTCATCCTAAAATTGTTCTTTAATTACGGGTTGTACATTGTCTTCAACATTTTGTTCTACTAATGTGTCAGTTTCTTCACTCTCTTGCTGAGGACCAAAGTAACAAAACTCAATATCACAGACCTGCTTCACATCTGATACTGACCCACGCAAAAGAGCACTGTTCAACTCACTTAACTTTAGTGCTGGACTTTTTGCATAATACAACCTTCTCACTAACTTCCGCATTTGAGTATGATGTACTGCCAGCATTCTGAAATGGTGAAAAACACTTTCACAAACTTTCCTAGAAAGACAAGCCAGAGAATGACCTTGCAAACCAGTATGTTTTCTCACTCTGCAAGGGTCTAGTCCTTGCAACAGCTTAATCTTTTGTTTTACACTTTTTTAGTATAGGCTCGTAAAAAACGACATAATTTTTCAATAGATTCCTGTCGTACACTGCAAACACTACTGCAATCCCAAGTGTACACAGGGTTTTTAGCACGTCTCCCTAAAACTTCATCAGCTATCACTTCTTCTGCATTTCTTTCAACCATTTTCTCTTTCTCAATTGGACAACCGTCGCTAACCTCATAACTTCTACCACTGGTGTCAACTGCATACAATAATTTTTCGCTCAGTGAATAACTCTCTTCGTTAAAAAGAGGCTCTGAACTGGAACTGTGTTTCCATTCTCCCCAAAAAACATCACAATTTTTTTTTTTTATTAACTCTTTTCCTCCTACTTTTGGCCTTCAATACATGGATTGGTTTATCTAGTGATCAAATTCTGTTTAATACTAAAATAAACAGTTTCCTTTTTACTTCAAAAGCCTTTTCCACAATGTTTTCAATATGCTTCTTCTTTTTATAAAATAAAGCTCTCTTTTTATATTTCTTCACATCTTTCAGCAAATTATGCACTACTCTCTTGTAAAACATTTTTTTGCGTAATTCCTTCTACTGATTTTGCCTTCTTTTACCATACTTTATCTCCTTTGACTGACCATTTGCTTTTTTACTTATCCTCTTATTTTGAATTTTTTTCTTACTTGAAGAATTCTCAGTAGTTCCAGCATTATCTACATTCTGTTTGCTCCTACAAACATTTTTAATAAATTGCTTTGTGATCTTACCAGAAGATGTTTTCCTTTTAGCCACATTATCTTGTACATTCAATACTTGTGGTTGATGTTTCTTCAAATAATCCTCCTGTCTCTGTTCTTTTCTTTTTCTTTTTTTTCTGGCATGATTTCTCTATTTTAACGTTGAAAAACAGTATCTGTAAAAAAGAATCACAAATAAATGTATATGAATAACTTTCAAGTGTATACTATTCCATTACTGTACAAACCCATTTTATATAAAAACTGACTAAGAAACTATAGCCCTGAACCACAAGTGTGACAATGGTTAAAACACTACATGCATAGTGCATACTACTTTGAAGCAGTTCATGCCCTAAAGCCTACCTCATTAAGGGCCTCATGTAGGTAGCGAAATACCGGTCGGTAACGGCCGATTTTCGGTAAATATGCCGTTACCGACCGGTATTCAGACAAGTGAGATGTAGGAGTCCAAAAACCACTTTTCGGTAAATATGAGGCGGTAAATACCGATTCATAGTTACCGAATTCCAAAATACCGATTCATGTTTACCGAATACATAATTAACGAATCGGTAAATATGAAGTGGTAAATATGAAGTGGTAAAAATTTAAAATGACATGTAGGAGCAGGCGGTAATTAAGAAATCCAGGAAAATCGGTAAATAAGAGTCGGTAATTAACACGGATTGAAAGCAGGTGGTAACCATCAACAATGCACATAAGCAATCCCAAAATGCAACAGCGTGGACAACATGGCCGCCATGTACGTCATTGCAAGGCGCCTACGTCTACAGGCAGCAGGACTGAGGGTGTGGCGACGGGAGGAACAAATCTACAGACAGCGCATCACACTATTACAGCTGACTGATGCAGAGATACATGAGAGGTACAGGCTACACCCCGAAACCATCATGGACCTGATAAGGGACCTGCACCCACTCCTGGACCAGCCAACAAGAAGGGCGCACGCCATACCACCACATGTGCAGGTGCTCTGCAGCCTACATCTACTGGCATCCGGCAGTTATCAGGTGGTGATAGCTGCGGTGGGTGGTGTATCCCAGAGTTGCCTGTCCCGTTTCTTCAGGAAGTTCCTGGATGCCATGATGCAGAGAATGCACCACTACATAAGCTTCCCAAACACACAGGCTGCACTGCAGAAAACAAAAACAGACTTTTATCACATGGCACAGTTCCCCCATGTCATCGGCTGTATTGATGGTACACACATCCCAATCTGTCCACCAGCTGATACAGAGCACATCTACAGGAACAGGAAGTCCACCCACTCCATCAATGTGCAGGTGATCTGTGATGCAGGGAACATCATCACAGATATTGTTGCAAAGTTTCCTGGGAGCACCCACGACTCATACATCTTCCAGAATAGTGGGATCTACACACGACTGAGTGCCGGCGAATTCGGAGAGGGATACCTGCTGGGTAAGTAACAGTGACGCCCCTTGAAACCTGCAAATCAGAGTGTATAGAGGCATGTAACTGATGGTTCCCTCTTACTCATCCAGGCGACAGTGCATATGCATGCCGTTCATTCATCCTCACTCCCTACCTACACCCAGCAACCCAGAGTGAGAGACGATACAACGTGGCCCACAAAACAACACGCAATGTGGTGGAGCGCACGTTTGGACTACTGAAGAGCAGGTTCCGCTGCCTCCACAAGAGCGGAGGCGCACGCCAGTACAAACCCATCACCTGCTGCAAGATTATTGCCACTTGTGCAATGCTGCACAACCTTGCCACGAAAAAAGGTACAGATGTGGAACTAACATATGTTGAGGACAACGAGGATGAGTCAGGCCAGCCAGAGGGCAGCGCAGCTAGAGTGCCAACTGCAATCGATGGGAGAGAGAGACGGGCAGAGATCACATGCAACTATTTCTGAGTAAGTGAGGGGACACAGCGAGTTGTGAGAAGTCATGACGTAGTTTAATGTGGCACCACGCCATGAACACATGAACAGGCCAATCTGGCAATATACCATCTATACAAGGAGTATGTCCAGGGTTACGTCACCCAATGGGAAGTGGCTAAGCAGGGCCACATCAATGTTTGTGCATACGCGCTGCAGTGGTGGATTGCACGGCCTGTGCATCCTCACTAGAGCCAACCCCAAGCCGCCTGCTGCTCCTGCGTGCTTCTGGGACGGGGGGTGTGACGCTGCTGCTGGTGTCGATGCGCTCCGCAGCATCCCCTGCAGCAGTTGTCGACGCCTGACTAGTCAATAGCACCCCTAGTGCACTTGTCACCTGCACCATCCCCCGAGACAGGTCGCTGCAGCACTGTGTTAGGCCCTCCTGCATCGTCACAGAGCGCCGGCAAAGTAGGGAAGTCGCAGTTGCCAGACGGTTGAGTGCCCTGCTGGTAGTGTCCCTTCTCTGGCGTTCCCGGCGCCGTGCTTCGATGTCAGCATCTAATTTGCTGCACAACTGCTGGATTGACTGGGACATGTCCCGAATGCCCGCAGCCATGCCGCCAATGTTTGTGTCCATGTTGACTAAGCTTGTCTTCATCACCCGCATGTGCCTCTGGACTGACATAACTGCCTTTGATTGCAGGCGCTGTTGCTTCAACATTTGGCCCTCGAGCCCCAAGAAGACACCATGGCCGTCAGTGGGTGCTGGTGGACTCTGGACACGCGACCTGCGGCGCCCTCTTGCTCCCGTCTGTGCTGCCTGTGAGGTGTGGGGCACAGTGGGATGGCTCCCTTCCTGGTGCCCGGTGCGGTCTTCTGGGCCCATGCTGTCGTCTGACGAGGTGTCGAAGGCTCGTAGCCTGGCTGCTGGACGCCTCCTCATTCTCACACCTGCAAGCGGAGATGTGGCCGGTGATTCGAACATGAGTGGCGATGCTGGCTGTGGTTGTGGTGATGCTGGCTCTCGGTGAGGTGATGCTGGCTCTGTGTGCGGCGAGGCTGGCTGTGTTGGTGGTGCGGCTGCCAGTGGGCCTGCTCCCTGGTCTGAACTCGTGCTGGCTAGAGGTGATTTTTGTGGCAGGTGTGCCGTCTCCCCTGCAGCATGCCCTGTACTGCATGATGTCACATCTGTGGACAGAAAAACAACATTGGCTCAGTGTCCCCGAAGGGCTGCATTGCAAGCGTCACAATAAATCATTTCACATTCCAATCTGTCCTCTGTCTCCTTGTGCCTCGAGTGCGTGACATGCCCTGTTGCCCTGTGACATTTACGTCATGGTTAGTGTTGCCCTGACTACATCTCCCGGAATGCATTGCCTGTCTGCACTGACACGTGTGGACTGCAGTGTGATTCTCGTTTCACAATGGGGGATGTGGGATAGGGGTAGGGGGGGCTACATTGCTGTGCTTTCGTCTTACCTTGGTGTGTTGCGGCTCTGGCAGAGCTGTCGGCGTCCCCAAGACCCACGACGCTCTCTTGCTCGATTGTGGCCGCCACCAGCTCCTCCAGTTCGGTGAGGGCAGGTGCCCTGTTGGTTCCACCTCCGGTCTGGCTGGCCTCCTTCTGGATGTCGCCCATCTTCCACTTGGTCACAATCCTCAGGTCATACCAGCGCTTTTTGAGGACCTCAATGTCCCTGTGGGTCACTCCCACAGCATTGACCTGCGCCTGGATGGCCAGCCATATGTTGCGCTTTTCGGCCTCAGGCACTTGCAGGGATTGCCTCCCAAACAGCTTCTGGTGCTGCTTCACCACCTCCTCCACCAGCACCTGGAGTTCCTTGGGGCTGAATTTGAGCTTCCTCCTCCTTTCCCCTCCGTCTTTCTGTGTTCTCTGGCTGGACATGCTGTTCGTTTCCCGCTCGCACATGCAACTGCTCCCTGCCTCTCCTCTGCACTCCAAGCCTCTCCAGGGTCGGCTAATTATGTACACCTGCCTGGGTGTGGCCACGTCGGCTAATTGTGTACACCTGCCTGGGTGTGGGCAGTTCCTGGTTGGGTGGGCTGTCGTTGCACAGGATTAGCTGTTTCGTCAAGTCATGTGATTTTATTTACCGAATCCGTACATACCGATTCGGTATTTTCCGATTCGGTGGATACCACCTCGGTATTTTCCGAATCGGTAGATACCACCTCGGTATTTTCCGATTCGGTAATTATCACCTCGGTATTTACCGATTCGGTGAATTCCGATTCGTATTTACCGAATGTTACCGAATCGGTAACTGTTACCGAATTTTTACCTACATATAACTTACCGATTCTAATTTACCGATTCGGTACGGCTCGGTATTTAAGAACCGGTAAAATTTATTTACCTACATGAGGCCCTTAAAGACTACATGCTAACTGACTGAATGATTACAGTACTATAAGGAGACACACTGGGTGAGTAACAGGGTGTTTGCTAGAAGTGTATGAATACTGACTGGGGAATTGAAAGTGTGAAAGACAACTGTGTAGGTTGTTAGAGGACTGCATGCATACTGGATAGGCATTTGAATCAGTCCATGTGCTAAGGCCTGGCTCACTGCATGAGTACTTGGGTACTGACTGAATGATTAGAGTACAGCAAGGAGAGTGCCTGGGTGAATTTAAAAGTGTTTGGGTTTTAGCACAGTGAATGGATTAGTACTTGGGACTGAATGGGTCACTAGAGGAGTGCAAAGGGAGTGACAGGCTGTTTGCTGGACTGTATGGATACTGGCTAGGGAATTGAAGGTGTGAAAGACAAGTGTGTAGGTGGTTAGAAGACTGCATGCATAGTGGATAGGGGTTTGAAGCAGTCCGTGTGATAAGGCCTGGCTCGCTGCATGAGTACTTGGGTACTGACTGAATGATTACAGTACTGCAAGGAGAGTGCATAGGTGAATTTATAAGTGTTTGGGTTTTGGCGCAGTGAATGGATTAGTACATGGTACTGAATGGGTCACTAGAGAAGTGCAAGGGGAGTAACAGGGTGTTTGCTGGAGTGTATATATACTGACTGGGGAATTGAAGGTATGAAAAACAAGTATGTAGGTGGTTAGAGGACTGCATCCATAGTGGATAGGCGTTTGAAGCAGTCCATGTGCTTAGGCCTGGTTCAGTACATGAATACTTGGCTACTGACTCAATGATTACAGTACTGCAAGGAGCGTGCCTTGGTGAATTTATAAGTGTTTGGGTTTTAGCACAGTGAATGGATTAGTACATGGTGCTGAATGGGTCACTAGAGGAGTGCAAAGGGAGTGACAGGATGTTTGCTGGACTGTATGGATACTGACTAGGGAATTGAAGGTGTGAAAGACAAGTGTGTAAGTGGTTAGAGGATTGCATGCATAGTGGATAGGGGTTTAAAGCAGTCTATGTGCTAAGACGCTCGCTGAGGAGTCCTTGACCCGCTTTTGCTCGTTGCCTTGTGGAGCCCCGTTGGGCATTGACTTCATTGGACCTGTGTGCTGGGAGCCCCGGTGGACATTGGAAGAAGACTGGGGAGCTGCTGTGCAGGAGGACGGGACTGCGAGGACCAGCAGGCTGTGCGTGTTCCATCGAGCACACCTGCCGCCTCTTCCCGTGACTCCGCCCCCTGCTGACCGCTGATAAACCCTCGCGGCCCCCGCTTCGCGGGCGCCGCTCGCTGAGGAGTCCTTGACCCGCTTTTGCTCGTTGCCTTGTGGAGCCCCGTTGGGCATTGACTTCATTGGACCTGTGTGCTGGGAGCCCCGGTGGACATTGGAAGAAGACTGGGGAGCTGCTGTGCAGGAGGACGGGACTGCGAGGACCAGCAGGCTGTGCGTGTTCCATCGAGCACACTTGCCGCCTCTTCCCGTGACTCCGCCCCCTGCTGACCGCTGATAAACCCTCGCGGCCCCCGCTTCGCGGGGGCCGCTCGCTGAGGAGTCCTTGACCCGCTTTTGCTCGTTGCCTTGTGGAGCCCCGTTGGGCATTGACTTCATTGGACCTGTGTGCTGGGAGCCCCGGTGGACATTGGAAGAAGACTGGGGAGCTGCTGTGCAGGAGGACGGGACTGCGAGGACCAGCAGGCTGTGCGTGTTCCATCGAGCACACCTGCCGCCTCTTCCCGTGACTCCGCCCCCTCTATCCACAGTCAGCATAAGACCTGAAGTCATTACCCGTCAGCGGGACGCGTGTGCGGGACATCACCCGGGACAAAGCCCGGACTAAGGGCGGACCCTCTGAGACCCTCAGAGACACGAGGAGACCGGACCGGGGGAACTTACTAACTTTATTGTCCACTAACCGTGAGTCCTGTGTTTGATACTGCTGGAAAAAACAAATATGGCTGATATTATAGATACTAATCCTCCTGTAATACATGGTGCCCCGACCAAGGGCACATTGGTTGATTATTTTAAAAAAGTTATTGTACCCACGGTCAAGGAGACTACGCTTGCCGAACGAAGGGCCGAGCGACGCCGCTCGATAGAGTGTATTAAAAATAGGACATTAATGGATAGTACATCCCCTTTGACTTCGTCCCTCATTGTGCTAAGTCCCCCTACTTTGACGCAGGAGGCGTTAGCTATGGATAATGTCCCTGAGCTGCTTAGATCTATTGAGTCTACACCTAGCAATTTCAATGTGTCACCAGTTTTAATTGCTTTGCCCCCTTCCAGTACTATTACTTTTGATAAAGAAACTGATACTGTCAATATTCCCTCTGAGTTTAAGGCTAAGTCGTCCAGTAAGAAGGCAGGGAGGGCGTTGGTGTCTAATGCTCCGAGGCCCCCTCCGCCTAAGAGAAGAAAGAGACTAGGCAACTTGCCAAAAGGTAAGATCAATCATACTGATTTTGGCAAGGGCCCTATGCAAACTGTGGGCATAGCATCACCGACAAAGGTTCCATCATTGCCATTAAGAATACACGATGTGGCCTTAACATCTTCTACTTCTTTGGTTCCCCCTCCTCCTGACCTGTCTCGTTCTTCGTTGCTCCTACCTGATTTGGGTACAATGCCATCATATCTTGAGAGCATCGAGAAATTGATAAGATCATTCACTTTACCCATTATAGAACGACTAAAAAATATAGAGTCACGACTGGGGAATCTAGAATCTTTAATCATAAAATACCCGGGGCCACGGGAAGATCCGGCACACTTACTCCCGCCCCCCCCATGGTTCCAGACGCACCTCTCACTCACACTAGGACTAACGAGACAAGTAGCTCTATTGCCCAGTATAGGGACAAGCCGCTTGACATCACAACCCTTCAAAGTCATCGTCAAAATGAAGAGGGTGAAATAAGGAAGGAAATAGCAAATCCCATCTTAGTAATGTCCCCAAAGGAGAGGGGTGAGAATCATCACCTAGCTAGAGCAAGTGACCCATATAGCCATCAAGTTAACTTACCCCCAGAGGCGGTACCGTATGTGGTAGTGCTAACAGAAGTTCCGCCTCTGGCTAAGGGTAAAAATGAGGGCTATTACGATCTAAAAAATAAAACCATGCACTGGCTTAGGACTAATAGACCCCTCCCCCCCAACATCAATGGGGAGATATTGCATGTCCGGAGACTTCCTTGGCTGGGTCGCAGAATCAAGGATCTTGATGGGGATGCAATTATCATCAACTTTAGAGACCCCAGAGCAGTCAAATACATCTTAGACTACCCCTTGGGTTCTACATGGGGGTCTATAAATCCCCGTGCACTATCATATTTCTACCCAAGATCAATAGTCTCTCATAATGCATACCCCAGGGCTCCAGTAAAAACAGTGACTTACCCTCACCCATTTCTAGCAACTTCTGGTCCCCAAGTTCAACACTGTAACATGTATGTACCCAGTCCAGTGGCTTACGGAAATGCAGCAGAATGGGTTACGGTTCCCTCCTGGAATCATAGACTTGGACCGCGGAGGATGAACTATAGGCTACCATTTACTCCTCTCGAAGTTGCTAATAGATTTGGGGCCCTATCAGGAGTCGATGACTGCGACTGACATAGTACTACCTTTGACCATGGGCTCAGTACACAGGGCGACCAGGTTGAGGATATGGATCTGATCCCCAAATTGTTGACTTCTTGTCCAAGTAATAATTTTACTTTCATGGGGCCAGACTTGTCCTTACCGGTGACTCATATAGTGCCCCTGAAACATGTTCCGGCGGCTGTAGACGAACTAGCTTTAAAACCTTATCACTCCGAACACAGGGAGGAGAGGGTAGAGGTGGAGGGTGGTTGCTTTTCCGGAAAGACTAAAGTTCTACAGGGGTCTTCATTTAAAGCACGAAGTGAGTTGGGGGTCTGCGCCCCATCAAGGACGGTAGAAAGCACTCTGTATGAGATCTCTATGCTTACAAACAGGGCCTTGAGGCCACTAGAGATACTGTCATGGAACGTGGCTGGGCTCCCAAATAAGTTAGGCAACACTGATTGGGAAACCTTTATTAAAGAACATGATATATGCATGTTCCAAGAGACGTGGGCCAGAGAAAACCTTTGCCACCCCGGGTTCGCAGTTTTTAATGTTCCGGCTAGATGGGGTGGGAAGGGACGCCCGTCTGGAGGACTGTCAATATGGATTGCTTGTTATCTAGGCTGTACGGCCGAGGTGGTAGAAACAAATTCTCTTGACATCCTGTGTGTGGTCTTACGTTGGCCCACTGGGAGGGGTCTGAGTCTGGTAAATATATACTCCAGACCAGTCGGAGTTGCGGACACCTCAAGGACATTGGAGGATTTAACGATTTTTCTTGATTCTCTCACCGGCCCAGATATACTCCTGGTCGGAGGGGATATTAATATTCAGTTTGAACCACTTCCGCTTCACTTAGGTGGGATTAGTAGTGAAGAGGACGATCTCTGGGGAATCCAAAGTATTGCAGGTCCACCAGTAAGGGCAGCATCACCCCTCCTACTGCAAGTTCTAACACTAACATTGGCAAATTCACTCAGAGCATGCAATGGTAGGTTCAATGGGGATATTCCGCCCCAGTCAACTTTTAATAGACCGGGACAGGAGTCCCGGATTGACTACATACTGATTAGACTCCAGGATTGGAAATTGGCATTAGATTTCAAAATAGTCCCAAGGGTGGATAGTGATCATAACCCCCTAATTCTTTCATTAGATGCAGATGGCTTCCTCAGGACTGAAACTCGAGGAAATAGACTACCTGCCCCCAGTCTCACCTTATCCAGTAATAGACGAAGAATAAGGTGGGACAAACTGTTAGAGAAACCGACTCGTATAAGGGCAATATACGAGCAAATGGCTTCTACTCTGGAAAGAGTGGAAAGTCTCCTCCCTCAGTTGTCCTCGCCAGAAGGTCGTTCTTCCCTTGAGGTCATCCATCAGACACTTTGTGACAATTTAGCTGAGGTTTTGAACCCTGTGGTTCGGGGCAGGAAACTGAGGAGTGAAAGAGCCTCATGGTTCAATGCCAGCTGCAGGGGAGCTAAGAAAGATCTTCTCCAAGTGCTCAAAAACAAGGAAGCAGCCTCGGTGGTTAGGGAGAAGAGGGTGGCCTATAAGCTCCTCCTTGAATCTGCTAAAATAGACTGGGACTGGGAGAACTGGACAGAAATAACATCTGCTCTCAAAACCAGAGATTCAAGGAAATTTTGGCATATAGTCAAACATGGCTCAGTTGAGCCTGTTATGGCTATAGAAGGTAATATTGCACCGGAAGTCTGGGAAAAACATTTTTCATCGCACTATTGTAGAGCTGAGCAAGACAAAATGGGAACTCCGCCTGAGTGCTTAGTGGTCCCCACCATCAATGATCATACTGAGCTGGAAGATTTTAAGCTGGAGGAATTAGAAATGGCAATTACCTGCCTTTCCACAGGAAAAGCGCCAGGCTTAGATAAGCTCCCAGGAGACCTCTTAAGGCACGAGGTCAGCATTTGGGCACCATATTTCCTGGTATTGTTTAATGCCATCATCCATGGGATGGCACTTCCTCCAACTTGGCTTGGGGCGGAGATTGTGCCCATTTTCAAAAAGGGCTCACCTTTGCTCCCCGCTAACTATAGACCGATCAGTCTGATAGACGTCCCTCAGAAGCTTTTTGCGAGGCTTCTGTTGGATCGACTTTTGGACTGGATCGAGGAGAGGGACATCTTGAGCCCTTTGCAGGCTGGGTTTCGCCAGAAGACCTCTACTATAGATCAGGTATTCAGGCTGTCCCTTTTACATTGGAAAACAATACAGTTGGAGGGTGGCAGCCTCTATACTGTATTTGTAGATCTAAGGGCAGCCTTTGACCTGGTCCCTCGTGGCAAGCTCTGGCAGGTCCTGGCGAATGCTGGGATGCCAGCTGACCTCCTGAGTATGATCATCCGCCTACACACAAATACCTATGCTCGAGTGAGGTGCGGTGCACAGGGTGTACTCTCAAACAAATTTCCCGTTGAGAGAGGGGTAAGACAGGGGTGCGTACTTGCACCGACCCTGTTTTGCCTCTTTGTCAATGGTGTTATTGACCATCTTAACGGGGTCCCCAATTCGGATGTCCCGAAGTTGGCGGGAAGGAGGGTCCCAGCAATTATGTTTGCTGATGATACCCTCCTTCTCTCCAAGTCACCTATGGGAATCCAGCGTGTGCTGGATGGATTTGGGGACTTCTGTAGAGACCACGGATTGGAAATAAACACCTCAAAGACCAAATTTATGGCCTTCAATCCGCCACCCAGGTTTCACCGTATTCCTCGCATAGGGGACAATATACTCGAACGAGTAAACACCTTTGAATACCTTGGTGTTACACTCAACGAGGAATTGGGGTGGGGTCAACATCAGGAGAAAGCGAGGTTGAAATTAGCACAACACATTGGTGGAATATTAGGGATGGTTGGGAAGAATAGGTCGACCCTTAAACCCATAGGCCCTCCCCTACACATTTATAGGGTCCAAGCAAGAGGAGCAGTTACCTATGGGAGTGAATTATGGGGTCACAAAGTACTGGACAGCTTGACAAAGGAGGAGAATAGATTCCTCAGGTGTCTAGTAGCTCTTCCTCCGAGTACACCGTTAGTGCCCTTACGACTCGACCTAGGCATTAGACCCCTGGAGGAAGAGTTGGCACTTCGTCCTGTGATCTACTGGCGCAGATTGTGGACGGTGCCCGAATTGACTCACTATAGACAGGGCCTCCAGGAAGTTCTTAGCCTCCCAAATTCGGGGAACATTGCCTGGCTTAAATTCGTAAGGAATAGTTTGGAGAGCCTAGGTCTTGATGCACTATGGAATGATCCTTGCAACGCCTGTCCCAAGCTTTCTAAGAAAGCTTTAACCAAAGTGTATCATGACTCCAAGGCACCCTTACTTCGACCTTCTAAATCCTTAGGGTCTTTAACAAATCAATTCCTTCTTATGAAGAGTACTTATACCTTCGAATTGGCCCTCGACAATGTTTATCCTACAATACTTAGGAAGCTTTATTTGCAATGGAGGCACGGGTCTTTGCCAATTCGTGCTTTTACCAGTTCTTGGTCTTTGTCGTCACCCAGTATTTGCCCGGCTTGCAGATCATGTGACGAAACTGAGTTGCATTTCATATTCTTTTGCACGGGTTATACTGAGGCCCGCAGAAAATGGATTATCCCTATCTGTAGGAACCTGGGCTTCATCAGGTGCCATGAAGCCTTCAGAATTCTTAAGAGCGAAATGGCCGTGCACATTATGTTCGCAGTGGCAAAATTTTTGGGGGCTTTTTGGCACAAACGGAAAAAATATCTAAAAATGCCAATCTGATCCACTGTATGTAATTAGTATGTATTAGTCATGTGGCTGTATTAATTTTAAACATTTTACCTATTGTTGTTAAATGGTTTTATATTCATTTTATGCACTTTTATGGAGTTACTCCGAAATAAAGTTTTTTGAACTGAACTGAGCTAAGACCTGGGTCGCTGAATGAGCACTTGGGTACTGACTGAATGTTTACAGTACTGCAAGGAGAGTGCATGGGTGAATTTATAAGTGTTTAGGTTTTGGCACAGTGAATGGATTAGTACATGGTACTGAATAGGTCCCTAGAGAAGTGCAAGGGGAGTGACAGGGTGTTTGTTGGAGTGTATATATACGGACTGGGGAATTGAAGGTGTGAAAGACAATTTTGTTGGTAGTTACAGGCCTCCATGCATAGTGGAAACATGTTTGAATCAAACTATGTGCAAAGGCCTGTCTCACTCCATTAGTACTTGGGTACTGACCGAATGATTTTACTATTGCAAGAAGAGTGCCTGGGTGAATTTATAAGTGTTTCAGTTTTGGCGCACTGAATGCATTACTACATGGTGCTGAATGGGTCACTGGAACAGTGCAATGTGAGTGACAGAATGTTTGCTAGAATTACATGGAGACTGACTGGGGAATTGAAGCTGTTAAAGACAAGTGTATAGTATGTTAAAAGACTGCATGCATACTTCACAGACATTCAAAGCAGTCTATGTGGTAATGCATAGTTCACAACATGAGTACTTGGAAACTGACTAAATCATCAGACTACTGCTAGGACAGTGCCTGGGTAAAACTTTTACATTTTCAGTTCTGGCACAGTGAAGGGAATAGTACATGGTACTGAATCAGTCACTGAATGAGTGCAAGATGACTGACAAGATGTTTCTTGAAATATATAGATACTGACTAGTTAATTAAAGAAGTGAAAGACAAGTGTGTAGGTGACTAGAAGCCTGTATGCATACTGTATAGGATTTAAACCAGTCCATGTTGAAAGGTCTGGGTAAGTGTATGGGCTTTTGCGCAGTGAATGGATTAGTACATGGTGCTGAAAGGGTCACTAGAGGAGTACATGGGGAGTGACAGGGTGTTTACTTGATGTGTATGGATACTGACTGTGGAATTAAAGGTTTGAACAAGAACTATGTAGATGGTTAGAGAACTGCATGCATAGTAGATAAGCATTTGAATCAATGCATGTGCAAAGGCCTGCCTCACTCCATTACTACTTGAATATTAACTGAATGTTTACAGTATTGCAAGGACAGTTCCTCGGTGAATACATAAGGAATGACTACCTTTTAATTCTACCTAAACTTGACAACAGGAAATATTTTAATCAGTTATGCATATTCAAAGAAATGAACTACTCAAATGCTTCTCTCACAGTGGTTACACAAATGCACACAGACTCACAGCGTGATTCTAGACAACAACCACTATCTCTAGGAGTTTACCAAAACTCATTCACTACTGTGGAAGTGGTAAGGGAACTGCACACAATCTACATATTTCAGGACTGCACTTTTGTGTCAAAGCCTGACTCATTTAATCAAAGCATAAGCAAAAACTGCCTTCTAATGCTACTACAACTTGACAAGACAGGTTTTAAAACAGTTATCTGTCAGCAAATACTCGATGTTACCAAATGCTTCTCTCACAGTGGTTCCCAAATGCACACAGACTCACAGTGTGATTCTAGACAACAACCACTATCCCTAGGAGTTTACCAAAACTCATTCACTACTGTGGAAGTTCTAAGGAACTGCACACAATCTACATATTTCAGGACTTCACTTTTGTGACTCATTTAATCAACGCATAAGCAAAGACTGGCTTCTAATGCTACTAAAACTTGACAACATGACAGGTTTTAAAAGAGTTATCTGTCAGAAAATACATGATGTTACCAAATGCTTCTCTCACAGTGTTTCCCAAAAGCACACACACTCACAGTGTGATTCTAGACAAGCACCACTATCCCTAGGAGTTTACCAAAACTCATTCACTACAGTGGAAGAGGTAAGGGGACTGCACAGAAACTACATATTTCAGAACTGCACTTTAGTGTCAAACCTGACTCATTTAATCAAAGCATAAGCAAAAACTGCCTTCTAATGCTACTGAAACTTGACAACAAGACAGGTTTTAAAACAGTTATCTGTCAGCAAATACACGATGCTACCAAATGCTTCTCTCACAGCGGTTCCCAAATGCACACAAACTCACAGTGTGATTCTAGACAAGCAACACTATCCCTAGCAGCTTACCAAAACTCATTCACTACTGTGGAAGGGGTAAGGGAACTGCACACAATCTACATATTTCAGGACTGCACTTTTGTGTCAAAGCCTAACTCATTTAATCAACGCATAAGCAAAGACTGGCTTCTAATGCTACTAAACCTTGACAACATGACAGGTTTTAAAAGAGCTATCTGTCAGAAAATACATGATGTTTCCAAATGCTTCTCTCACAGTGGTTCCCAAATGCACACAGACTCACAGTGTGATTCTAGAGAAGCACCACTATCCCTAGGAGTTTACCAAAACTCATTCACTACAGTGGAAGTGGTAAGGGAACTGCACACAATCTACATATTTCAGGACTGCACTTTTGATTCAAAGACTGGCTCATTCAATCAAAGCATAAGCAAAAACTGCCTTCTAATGCTACTAAAACTTGACAACAAGACAGGTTTTAAAACAGTTATCTGTCACCAAATACACAATGTTACCAAATGCTTCTCTCACAGTGGTTCCCAAATGCACACAGACTCACAGTGTGATTCTAGACAAGCAACACTATCCCTAGCAGCTTACCAAAACGTATTCACTACTGTGCAAGGGGTAAGGGGACTACACACAATCTACATATTAAAGTACAGCACATTAGTGTCAAAGCATGACTCATTTTATCAATGCATAAGCAAAGATTGGCTTCTGTTGCTACTAAAACTTGACAACATGACAGGTTTTAAAAGAGTTATCTGTCAGAAAATACATGATGTTACCAAATGCTTCTCTTACAGTAGTTCCCAAAAGCACACACACTCACAGTGTAATTCTAGACAAGCACCACTATCCCTAGGAGTTTACCAAAACTCATTCACTACAGTGGAAGAGGTAAGGGGAATGCACACAAACTACATATTTCAGAACTGCACTTAAGAGTCAAAGCCTGACTCATTTAATCAAAGCATAAGCAAAAACTGCCTTCTAATGCTACTAAAACTTGACAACATGACTGGTTTTAAAAGAGTTATCTGTCAGAAAATACATGATGTTACCAAATGCTTCTCTCACAGTGGTTCCCACATGCACACAGACTCACTGTGTGATTCTAGACAAACAACACTATCCCTTGCACTATACCAAAACACATTTCTTCATCTAGAAGGAGTACTACATTTTAGTGTAGAAACATAACTCATTTCACAAATTCATAAACAATGACTGGTTTCTAATTCTACCAAAATATAAAAACAGCACAGTTATCTGTCTGCAAACACATGAAAACCACAAATGTTTATCACAGAATTGTTTCTACATGCACACACACTGTCAATAAGATTGTAGACAAAAAAGGTACTCCCTGCACTTTAGCCAGAGAAATACATTAGTCTGATTAAAATCAAAATAGTCTACAGACATCCCCTCACAATTAAATAACTCACCTTTCAAGTTGTTTTGTAGATTAAGAAGTATATCAGTCACACACCAGATATCAGTCACACACCAGATTTTCTTATACAGAATCTCTGCACTGTGCACCTCTCAGCAAAACCAAAGAATGGCAAAGTTTCCCTCTCAATTTCCACACATATACATGTGAACACCAAATCACATTCCTTCCCACATAAATTCAAAAGCAAACACACATTTCTATTGGTTAAACATTTCACCCCTTTCCAAATGACATAAATTTGAACCCTTCCCCCAATCTGCCTTCTGCCCGTTACCATAGAAACAGGTGATGGAACACTGTACTGAGCACACAGGTCACAAGTTCAGCACACAATATTGCTAATCAAGACAGCAAGTGTGATTGACTTTTCAACATATCAGCTTATCATATATAATGTTCCTTACAATCAGTTTTTGTTAACCAATAAGAATCATGCGTTTAAAAAACAGAAATATACACCCTACCTTTCAGTGTAGAAGGTTGTCAAACAACAAATGATTTCTTGTCTTTTTTCAAAACTACATCTTAGCCACCATTTTAGAAAATCTTACTTTCCAAACTGCCATTTCATTTACAGAGACCATCTGAGTGCATCCAGACCTCCTTTCAAGATGCTTAGAGTGTGGATTGTGGGACACAGCTATATTTTCTGGAGCCAAAGGTATGCAGAAAACAAAGGCATTCACAAAGACCTAGGTTTGCCAAACGTAGACATTAAATGGATTGGACAGAGAGGGTTAAAGTGGCACTAATTAATGCCATTGGTGAAATCCTTCATGCATATCCAACACCCTGACCTCATAATAGTGCACTGTGGTGGCCATGACCTAGGCACTTTGACTGGGGTAGGTCTGGAAATGCTTATGAAGGACACCTTTGCAGAACTGATGTCATTTTTCCCCAAAACTGCCTTTGTGTATTCTAACATATGCCAAAGGCAGAAATGGAACTGGTCCGATCATTTCTGTCCACAAATTGAGAAAGCTAGGAAACATGTGAATAAATCTGTTTCTGCTTTTCTCTGAGACTATAGAATGGGGTCCATTTAAAATACCAATCTGCGCTTTCAAATGCAAGAGATGTATAGGAGAGATGGAGTACACTTTACTGATGAAGGAAACAGAGTCTTCCTCAACAACTTTAGATTCTGTATAGGTACTTACTAATAAGTACCAAAAACTCTCAATGAACACAACGGCTCTTTTTAGAGCCACTCAAGAACAAAACATTTAAGCTTGATGTTTATCTCCCAAAAATTTCAATTTTTTTTTCCTTGGATCCGTGTACCCAACGCGAGAGAATCCGTGCACCCAACGTATTAGGATGCGCGCACCCTGCGCGCATTTTGCCGTTTAAAAAAAAAAAAAGGGGGCCCCTGGGGGTCCTTCTGGGACCCCCTAAGCAGATCTAGAGAGTCAGAGTATTTCCACACTGGCCCCTTTATATGTTTTACACACTTATTCCCCTTGCTTCTTCAGCCTCGCTTCTACCGAGGCAGAAAATGGCCGCCAGCAGTTCCTGGTTTCGAATGTTGACAGACACTCAACAGCCAATTAGCATTCAGCGCGTGATCATCAGGGTGTGCGCTCGGTTCGGGGAGGGTGCACTTACGGTGCGGGTAGGGTGCGCGGATCCTCCCCGGCCACAGATATCACTAACTTGTTTACCCTAATTTTCTCAGGATTTACTGAACAGATTCACACCATTTATGCAAAAGGCATGAGTCTGAACTGAGGACTACCTCTTTGCCAAATTTGGTGTCATTCCATTCAGCGGTTCGGGCTGTAGCTGCGACAACAGATCCTATGGGAAATTGCATGGGGAAAACGTGTTTTGGGACCCCCCTTTTTTCTCAGCCCCCGCTTGATGAATCACCACGAAACTTTCAGAGTAGGAGCGGAGCGGAGCTGGCCAAAAGTTTGGAAAATTTCATGAGGATTCATCAACTGGCGCCAGACTTATTGGGAATAGAATGTTGCGGATTAAATATATATATATTCACTGAAAAAACCATACGGACGTTATAGTTGCAAATTAGCATTGAAAGAACCTTAGAAATTCACTGAAAAAAACATAGGTTTCAGGGACGTTATGTTTAGTTGCATATTTCACTCGTACAAACCATAGAAATTGTGCCGTTATAGTTAGTTGAGCTAACTATATCTCACGCCCCTGCAATGCACTGCTGATGACGTCACATATTACTTAATTCATTACATGGTCAGTGACATCACTGAAGACATCTCAAATGACATCACTGATGACATCACTGATGACATCATCCAGTGACTGTGTGTTTCTGTAAAGTTTAAATATGCTTTATAAATATATTGGCCAAGGTAAATTGAAGAACGAGTGGGTGTTTAAGTGTATGGATGGAGGTTTTAGTAGTTGTGTGACTGACTGTATAATTAAGTGATTACATGTGTCTTACTGAATTCATGGGTTAGTGACTAAACTGTGTGAATGTCTGTATCAGTCTGTCTATTGCTGTGTAAGCTGCTGCATTGGTTGATGAGTAGCTACATGAGTGTCTATATGAGCTATTGATTGGTTGTCTGAGTATTTGTATGGGTGCTTGAGTGTGTGTGTGTGGGTGGGCGGTGTGTGACTTTGTGCATAGATGTGCGAGTTGTTTATTCACTGGGTGTATGGGTTCAACACTGCATGTAGAAACAGCTATATGGGTGGATGAGTGTGTTGGTGAGTGAATGGATATCTCAGTGCTACATGTCCAAGTAACTACATATGTAAAACACAGTGCATGAGAGAGTTGGAGTATATAAATGACTATACATGAGAGTCCGTGATTGTGAGAGTGCTGTATGGATGAACATGTACTTGTAGCAGTAATTGTATAAGAGAGTAAGTATATGTTAGTATCACTATGAATAAGTGAGGTTGTGTGTGTATAACTGTATAACTGAGTAAATAGAAGTGTGATTGATTCTTTGCATGACTGACTAGATGTGTGAGTAACTCTGGATGAGTGGCGGTGTGTGAGTGTTTGTATAGGTGTATATAATAGTGTTACTGATGATGAGTCACTGCATGTATGAGTAGCTGTATGGGTGAATGAGTAGATGTGTGTGTAGACCTAGGAATCAGTGCGTGCATACGTAGTAACCGGTATTGGTGTCTCTATTGTTTCGAAAATGGTAGTTTGTATTTTAGAGTGGGTGTATCAAAGGTTTTATTAAGGTATGAGGAGGTGCATCAGATTTTCACGTGGATGGTGTCATCAGTGACGTCATTTGAGATGTCATCAGTGATGTCATCAGTGATGTCACTGACCATGTCATGAATGATGTAATATGTGACATCAAAGCAGTGCATTGCGGAGGCGTGAGTTATAGTTAGCTCAACTAACTATAACGGCTGATATGGTTTTGTACGAGTGAAATGTGAAACTAACCATACCGTCTCAGAAATGAAGTGAATTTCTAAGGTATTTTAAATGCTAATTTGTAACTTTAACGTCCCTGAAACCTATGTTTTTTTCAGTGAATTACAAAGGTTTTTAAAATGATAATTTGTAACTATAACGTCCCTGAAACCTATGATTTTTTAGTGAATTTCAATAGTTTTTTAAATGCTAATTTCTAATTATAATGTTCATTAAACCTATAATTTTTTCAGTGAATTTAAATTATCATTCCATTCTCAACCTGGTGAAAACAGCCAATATCGCCAGTTTTCCAGCAATAGCTTCCACAAAAAAAAATCGCCACAAATTAAAGCAACAACTAACGCTAATAATAATAATAGAACAGTAAATAAGTTACATTAGCAGTAGGAATGTAACAAAAGCCTTTAACTGGTGCAAAGTAGGACGACTACCTACAGTGTGAAAGGGAGCCCAGCCCAGAATCACATCTGAAGACCAACTCATGTCATAGAGCTACTGATCATGCACTTCCCACACCCAAGAAGGCCACAGAACCCACTGCCACCACCCTCAGGACCTCCCCCCGGACCACCCCCCCTACTACCACCGAGGCAGCGCACAACAGGACAGCGGACCTTCCAAAAACAGCATGGCCCCTCAGCCACACAATAGCTGAATGTTGCGAGATGCGGTAACCAAACATGTTTGAAGGACGCAAGTCACCCACCAATAATAATGCACACAATACCAAGTATAGCGGTGATGTGCTGGACAGATTTCACTATGCAGACCAGAAACCTCTCCATGTGTACATATACTGCTGGTGCTTGTAGTGTTGTGGACCGTGGACGCATGTTACCTCAGGCAGTGGGGAAGATCTTGGTCATGTACCTGTGTCGCCGTCCCCTGTAAGCGGAAGCACAGTGGGCTGGTCCAACGTACGCCACTCCAGCGTAGAAGTTTGAATAAATGGTCCGGGGCTCTGGGCGTGGTTCACTTGTGTGAAGGCCAACACCTCTGCCAGAGTGGTGCCCTCACCCTGCCACGTGGCTGCCACCATGACCGCGGGCCTCCTCGACACAGCGCCGCAGAGTTATGTCTGTACACACTACTGCCTTCAATCTACACTGCAGACAGCAGGACTCACAATTCAGATGGAGTCGCAATTGCAGATGATGCAGTCCAGTAGGCAAGACACATTGCTCCCAGTGCGGCCTGCCCGGACCACGCATCATTGCAGGCTGCGTACAAGCTGAGCGCCAGAGGTACCACTAACTCAGTGCACCACAAGTCATCGCCACGTGGCCTAACTGAGGCAGAATTCATTAGACAAAAGACATTGCTACCAGTGTGGCCTTTCCGGACCACATATCTTCGCAGGGTGCGCACATGCTGAGTGCTTCAGGTGCCACTAACTCAGTGCACCATAAGTCAGTGGGTCCCGTGCTGTCCATGCCACTGGAATCAAGCTATCCTGGCTGAAGAGGGGTGAAACCCCGAAACCAGTCCTAGGATGCTTGCTTCCAGTCCAGGGAGGACCTGGCTTGGCAGTTCAGGCTCGACTGTTCCCATGAGGCACAGGGTCAAGACTGATTTGCATATGGCTGGGTTCAAACTGGAAGGGCATGGTGAGCAAAAAAAACTATGGATTTAGGCCCAGATCTCTGTACTGGGGTGAATGTATGACATTGTTCTGCATTCTGTTCATCAACTGTTGTTTTTGCACCTATCTCAATACAGCACAACTCATGGACCCTTCATGATACAATATTTTGTGTATAATTTCACATCTGGTGCTCCTATCTCAGTGTACCACAAGTCATGGACCCTTTATGATAGAATCTTTTGTGAATTATTTCACATCTGGTGCCCCTACCTTAGTGCAGCACAAATCATTCACCCTTTATGATTGAATCTCTGTGTCTGATCCAATGATTACTGTTGTACTTGTTGCCAGCACCAACCGTTCCCGGAGGGCTGGTCCACCCCACATGCATCCAGCACAGACATCACTGGACATGTGACCCTGGTAATAAAAAGGAGTCGAGCGCACATGCCTGTACCCAGTTCCACTATCTGTGTCCATGTGTTCATTATGTATGCAACATGCTGCCCCTGGGCCCTACCACATTACATTGTGCTCTGGACTACGTATGCAACCAACTTACCTTTGACAGTGGGAGAAAACTTTGGTTATGTAACTTTGTATTGGTCATTGTACAAGTACATACGCAGAGACTCGATGATTAGAGCACTGCAAGGAAAGTGGATAGTGAATTTATAAGTGGGTGGGGATTGGCAGAGTGATTGTATAATTACATATGTTGGCGCAGCCTAACTCCGACAAGGAGCTTTTCTCTAATTGGCTGCCCTACATGTCCCAAAAACTGAAATTTGGGCTTTGCATGGCCCTGTATTGCTACAGATGCAATACTCCACTGAATGTGCCATAAACATTCATATCCACACAGATGTGTCATGTCCACGATCTTTCTTGTGTGGAACTATGGATGAATGTAGGGTCAGTGATTCCCAGTACCTTCCATGTTGGCTATGTTGTGGGTCTTGGCTCACAGAGTGACACATTGACACTTGCGACCTGGGAGACGGCAGCACTACAACAAGAACACACGCATGCATCAGTTGATTCCTCATACAGCTCATGATGGAGCCACACCCATAGCTCCGGAGTCATTCTTCACAGCCTCATGCAGGACTGGCATACGTCAGGCCAGCCCACTCTGCTTACGCTTACAGGGAAGGACAACAACACTACATGGCCCAGATTTTCATTGTAGTGATCTGCTGGTCACAGGTCTAGTTGTCAGTATGCCACAGCCACTCCCTCACGTCTGGTATACACCCACACCACACCCATCCAGCACAGGCGTCACAGGACACGTGACCCTACCAATAAAAAAGACAGGGTGCACATGCTCTACGCCATTTTAGAGTTGCTCCCACTGCATGCACTGTGATGACCCGTCCCTGGGGTTCGGACACCTCATGTAGGCCTGAGCCATCGAACGGGGGGCCTACCCCCATGTGCGTTAGTGGCACTGCAAGGACGGAGCAGGTGTGCAACCTGCGATGATGATAGGTGCACTAGTATGTCCTCTGCCATGGAAAAATTAAGATGCAGCACCAAAATGTAAGACTTGTAGGCTTGCGGAGCATGGCTGCATGATGTGGAGGGTGCCCTGTCAGTGAAAAGGTGAGTAGTGAGGCCTGGGTGCGCAACGGTGGGCAAATACGTCTGGGCAGCGGGAGTGGATGGGGTGCAGCAGCCTGGATGCACAAAGGCGGCACAGCGATTTAGGCGTTCGCAGTCGTACATACTCTGCCATTACTAATTCTGTACTATGTTTCAGATGTGGGAGCTTGCGGGCTCCACTAGGTCCCGGCATGTGGTTGGAGACACAGCGGTGGCGTAAACGTGAGCTGTGAGGGTTTTGTCCACAGTATGGGCACTCACTGACCCTCTTCATCTCTTCCTTTCTCTCCTTCCCACTCTTTCTCTCTCTCTTCCTCTCACACTGATTCTCTCTTTCTCTCTCTCCTCCTCTTTCGCACACTCTTTCTCTCTCTCTCTTCCTCTCTCTCACTGTTTCTCTCTCTCTTCGTCTCTCCCACTCTTTCTCTCTTTCTCTCTGTCTTCCTCTCACTCTTTCTTTCTTTTTCTCTCTCTCTTCCTCTCACTCTCACTGTTTCTCTCTTTTTCTCTGTATTCCTCTCACTCTCTTTCTTTTTCTCTCTGCCTTCCTCTCACTATTTCTTTCTCTCTCTATCTCTCTTTCTCTATCCTTTGATGGATGCATGACGCACAATCTTATCCTGCTTTTTGTCTAGCAGGCCTGCAATGATGCGTGGCCATCCTGCAATAAACACTCAACCTGAATTGTGAGTTCTGCTGCGCCGCGAGTACACAATGGGTGAGGAGGTTTCTTGGGCACGTGGTGGACCCTCTTCAACACACGCCGGTGGCAGAAGGTGAGCAGAGAGGCTTGTATGCGCAGCAGCGGGCAGTCACCTCCGGGCAGCGGGAGTGAATGGGGTGCAGCAGCCTGGGTGCGCAGCGGCAGGCAGTCACATCTGGGCAGTGGGAGTGCATGGGGTGCAGCAGCCTGGGTGTGCAGCAGCGGTCATACACCTCTGGGCAGTGGGAGTGAATGGGGTGCAGCAGCCGGGGTGCCCAGCGGCAGGCAAACACCTATGGACAGTGGGAGTGGATGGGGTGAAGCAGCCTGGGTATACAGCAGCGGGTAGACACCTCTGGGCAGTAGAAGTGGATGGGGTACACTAGCATGGATACAAAAAGGCGGGACAGCAATTTAGGCCTGCACAGTTGTATGTACTCATCCATTACTGATTCCATACTATGTTTCACATGACTAAGCTTGAGGGCTGCCCTATATCCCAGCCCGTGGTTGGAGATACACTGGTGGCAGAAAGGTGAGCTGTGAGGATTTTCTCCACAGTGTCAACACTCACCCTCCCTCTCCATCTGTTCCTTTCTGTCACTCACACTCTTCCTTTCTCTCTCACTCTTTCTCTCTCTTCCTCTCTCTCACACTGTTTTTCTCTCTCTTCCTCTCTTCCTCTATTACACTGTTTCTCTCTTTCTCTCTTCCTTGTATCTCACTCTTTCTCTCTGTCTCTTTCTTCCTTCTCTCACTCTCTCACTCTTTCTCTCTCTCTTCCTCTCTCTCACTCTTTCTCTCTCTCTCCCTCACTCTCACGGTTTCTCTCTCTCTTTGTCTCTCTCACTCTTTCTCTCTGTCTTCCTCTCACTCTTTTTCTTTTTCTCTCTCTCCCTCTCACTCCCACTGTTTCTCTCTTTCTCTGTCTTCCTCTCACTCTTTCTTTCTTTTTCTCTCTGTCTTCCTCTCACTATTTCTTTTTCTCTCTCTCTCTCCTTTGATGGACGCATGACGCACAATCATATCTTGCTTTTTATCTTACAGGCTGTGATTCCCGAATTGACGTCCCTCCCCAACACCACCACAGCTGAATGTGTGTAGAACCTGCGATGATGCGTGGCCATCCTGAAAATGCCTGAGAAAGTTGCTTTGACACGTGGTGCACCCTCTTACACACACGCAAGTGGTGGAAGGTGAGCAGAGAGGCTTCTTTCCGCAGCAGTGGGCAGTCACCTCTGGGCGGTGGGAGTGGATAGTGTGCAGCAGCCTGGGTGCACAAGAGCGCACAGACCCCTCCGAGCAGTGGGAGTGGATGGGCTGCAGCAGCCTGAGTGCGCATTGCCGAAACAGAGAATTAGGCGTGTGCAGTTGTATGTACTCTGCAATTACTAATTCTATCCTATCTTACAGATGAGTAAACTTGAGGGTGCACTATGTCCCGGCACGTGGTTGGAGACACACCGGTGGCACAAAGGTGAGCTGCAAAGATTTTCTCCAATGTCAACACTCCCTCTCCATCTCTTCCTTTCTCTCTCTCACACTTTCTCTCTTTCTCTGTCTCTTCCTCTCTCTCTCTCATTCTTTCTTTCTCTCTATTCCTCTCTCTCACTTTTTCTCTCTCTCTCTTCCTCTCTCTCACACTGTTTCTCTCTCTCTCTTTTCCTTGTATCTTACTCTTTCTCTCTTTCTCTTTCTCTCTCTCACTCTTTCTCTTTTTTTGTCTTCCTCTCTCTCTCACTCTTTCTTTGCTTCTCTCTCTCTCCCTCACTCTTTCTCTTTCTCCTTTGCTGGACGCATGACACACCATCTTATCTTTCTTTTTGTCTTGCAGGCTGTGATTCACAAATGGTCCAGCGATGACACGACATGGCGGTTCATAGTTTTATTTGTTGTTGTTTTGCTTTAATAAAATGTTTTATATTTAAATCCATACATGACTAAGATTCTTATTTGTCCAACCTCACAAACCTCTTCTCATTAATAATTTTAGAACATTACCCAATTTTTTACGTTCCAGATTCCCTAACGTGACTGTCACATTTGTTTGTGGGGGGTGAAGGGGGCTAGCGGACAAGGAGTTCCTGCTGGGGGATGTCGGAGCAGTGTTGGGTGTCCGACCTGCATGATCGTTACCTCAATTGCATCTGTTCTTAGAGACTTACGAGCCGGCGGGCTGGCTCGTAGATGAAGAACAGTGAGCCGACTGGAAGTCTCCTGGAGGGAGAACCGCGACCCGTCAGTTCGCAGAGGGAGAGCTGTGGGCCAGCTCGCAGAGGAACACCTGCGGGCCCACTAGTATAGGGAAAGGTGCGGGCCATCGACTTCCAAAGGGATAGCTGTGGAACAGTGATGTGGGGAGAGGGAGCGTGAAGAGCGTATCACAGACAGAGACCTGCGGTACATTTCCAGTCTTGGCTTCACAGATACAACTGCGGGCCCGAGAAATCGCACCCGAAGAGGTGTGAGCTGACAAGTGGTTTGCAGAGGGAGATTTGCGGCCCTAAGAATGTTGTTGGAGGTATGCTGTTGATGGGGGAAAGGGTGCGTTACCTGCTGATGTAGGGAGACGCAGCATGAAAGGGGTATCTTGCACAGACAGAGCTCCGGTATATTAAATTGCCCCCTGAACCTTTCTTTTATATTTTCACTCGATACGAGGCACAAGATGGCTGCTAGGGGTGGGCGGAATTTGCGAAAGCGACTTTTGCAAATTATCACGAAAATGTTACAAATCTCCGCAAACACGTGGAAATATCGCGAAGATGCGGAAGTTTTTCCCCCGCCCGTTCGCGGTATTTTCTGCGTGGTCGCGGCTCACCAACTTACCCATGCGGTTGCTCGCGAGCGCGGCCATCTTGTTTTCACTCTTCTCGCGGTGCATGATCGCGAGAAGAAAGACGTGATCGCGCGACGCATGACGTTACTGCGGGCGCGAACTGTCGCGAGACAGCGCAAATGGCTACCAACAAACCAACATCTCGTGGAGAATGCGACCGGATCGGGTAAACTTGTCGGCGAACGCGGGGATTCAGGTAAGGCGATCGCGCGCCAGAATGTATTATTTTACAGCGCGAGCAAGAAACAAATTATCGCTAAGCTGCGGAATGCGGAAATTTTGACATTTTCGCGCTCTCAATGTCAAAATGTCAAAATGTCAAATTATCGCAATTTCCGTGAGCGGAACGGAAATTTAGCCCAGGCCTAATGGCTGCTAACACTTCCTGGTTTGAAGTGTTAGCAGCCAATCAAAGGCAAGCTCGTGCTCGGGAGTTAGGCACTGTCCAGATATATCTATCTTTTTTTCCTTTAATATCTCAAAAACTACTGAACGGATTTACACCATTTCAACAAAAGCGCGCTTTCTGGACCAAGACCTTTCTCCCTGCCAAATGTAGCGTAATTCCGTTCAGCAGTTTGACCTGTAACCTTGACTAAAGTTTCCTATGGAAAATGCATTGAGAAAACACTTTTTTGGACCCCCCTTTTTTCTCAGCCTTCCCTTGACCAATCACCCATATGTCTTCGCAGCTGGATGGCTCCAGTCGTGGGTGCAAATATCTCGCAATAAACTTGCTTTCAATCAACAACCAACCTTGCACGTCCTCAATACACCCCTAAACTTTCAAGATACGAGCTGATCAAAAAAGAGAAACCTTCTGGAAAATTTTGTAAAGATTCATTAAACGACGCCAAAGTTATAAGCACATGGAGGGCTCCAAGAGGGGGGCCACACAACCCACTTCCAACATGAGTGAAGCCCTGGGTCTGCGGGGACCCCAGCTGGCCCCCGCAGCCCCAGCGAGTCCCCGCTATTATTTTTTAAGAAATGCCCCCGGGACCTAGCCCACCCCGGGGTCTCATTAAAATAAAACGCAGGAACCCGCGACCCCAGCGCGAATTCCGCCGATATGTATAGATTTTTTTTAATGCTTTCTTTGGCCCTGAGGGTCTTTCTAGGACCCCCTGAGCAGGCCTAGGGGGTCAGGGTGTTTCTACCCTGCCCCCTTCTCTTGTTGTATACCTTTGTTTCTTGGTTTTCTGGTGACTCGCTTCTACCGAGTCACAAGATGGCTGCCAACACTTCCTGGTTTGGAGTGTTGACAGCCAATCACAGTGAAGCTCGTGCACGAGACTTAGGCTCCGCCCAGATATCAAAACTTTTATTTTTCTAATTTCTCAGCAACTACTGAAAAATTTTGCAAAATTTGAGGTAATTCCGTTCAGTAATTTCAGCTCTAGCCTTGCACAAAGATTCCTATGGGAAATTGATTTTCTGAATCCTATTCTTTGAATTTCTCAAAAACTACTGGACGGATTTAAACCATTTTTAAAAAAAAGGTCGCTTTCTGAACCAAGCTCTACCTTTCTGCCAAATTTGGGGTAATTCCATTCAGCAGTACGGGCTGTAGCTCGTCACATTTCCTATGGAAATTAACATGGGGAAAACGAGTTATGGCCCCCTTTTTTTCTCAGCTCCTGCTTGACGAATCACCCTCAAACTTTCAGGATAGATTTTGTTCTGGAGAATTTCGAGAAGATTCGTCAAACGACGCCAAAGTTATTAACAAATCAAAAAATGCTTTTCCTATGGAAACTAGGTTGTAACTATAACTACCTACTGGCGACCGCCAGTAGGTAATATATATATACATATATATATATATATTCACTGGAAAAAACCCATAGGTTTCAGAGATGTTATAGTTAGAAATTAGCATTTAAAAAAGCTTTGAAATTCACTGAAAAAAACATAGGTTTCAGGGGTGTTCTCGTTAGCTGGCCATTTCACTCATACAAAACCATAGAAATTCCTCTTTTATAGTTAGTTCTGCTAACTATAAATCGCGCGCAATGCACTGCTGATGATGTCACATATTGCATAATTCATGACATGGTCAGTGACATAACTGATGACATCACTGATGACCTCTCAAATGACATCACTGATGATATCACTGATGGCATCATCCAGTGAATGTGGTTTAGTTTGAAATTTAAATATGTATCATATATATACCAATCTGTATTGAAGATTGAGTGGATACATAACTGTCTGGATGGAGGATTTAGTAGCTGTCTGACTGTCTGTTTAAGTGAGTAATTAAAAGTGTCTCACGTAATACATGGATTAGTAACTAAACTATGTGAATGTGTGCATCCCTGTCTCTGTTGTTGTATAACATGCTGCATCAGTTGGTCACTAACTACATGAGTGTGTATATTAGTTATTGATTAGTTGGGTGAGTATTTGTATGGGACACTGAGTTTGTGTGTGGTTGGATGGGGTGTGTGTAACTCTATGCATAGATGTGTGAATGGTTGACTGACTAGGTGTTTAAGAGTGCATGTGGAAACAGTTGTTTGGGTGACTGAGTGTATTTATTTGTGTGTTGGTGAGCGAATATATGTTTTAGTTGTACGTCTTCAACGAAGTAAAAAAATAAAGGGCATTGTATGTGAGAGTTGGTGTATATAAATAAGTATGTGTAAGAGTCAGTGATTGTGAGAGTAACTATATGAATGAGTGTATAATTGTAATGGTGATTTTTTAACATATTAACTATGAGTTACTATGTGTTTGAATGAATGAGTTGTTGTTGGATAATTGTGTGAGTAAATGTGAGTGTGAATAATTTTGTTCATGAGGGAGTAGGATGACTGCATAACCGAATAAGATGACTGCTGATATGTGTATAAGTGCATTTGATAGTATTCTATTAATTAGTGACTGTATGTATAAATGATTCTGTTGTTAAATGGGGAGTTGTGTGTGTAGACTTAGGAATCAGTGAGTGGGTATGTAGTAACTGGTAGTGGTGTGTCAGTGGTTTCAAATATGGTACTCTGTATTTTACAGTGAGTGATGAAAGGTTATACTAGTGTATGATGAGGTGTATCATATTGTCATGTGGATGATGTCATCAGTGATGTCATCAGTGATGTCATTTGAGATGTCATCAGTGATGTCATCAACGATATCACTGACCATGTCATGAATGATGCAATATGTGACATCACCAGCAGTGCATTGCGGGCGCACGAGTTATAGTTAGCAGAACTAACTATAACAGAGGAATTTCTATGGTTTTGTATGAAAGAAATGGCCAGCTAACTATAACACCCCTGAAACCTATGTTTTTTTTTGTGAATTTCTAAGGCTTTTGAAATGCCAATTTCTAACTATAACGTCTCTGAAACCTATGGTTTTTTCAGTGAATCTCAGAGCTTTTTTAAATGCTAATTTCTAACTATAACGTCTCTGAAACCTATGCATTCTTTCAGTGAATTTCAAAGGTTTTTTAAATGCTAATTTTTGAGTGTGATAGTAGTTATACCTATATTTTTGTACTCATTGTCTACAGTTTTTTAACTGTGTGTTGATAAATATTTTATTCATTAAATAACATTATATATTTTTCTGAAAATTGCAAAACAAAAATGTAAAAAAAATTCAAACTGAAATATTGATTCATTTTTTTGTTTTTATTTTTTATTTTTATATATTAATATGATTTTCTTTTTTTTTTTTTTAATTAAAAAAAATTCCGGAGTGGCGCACTCAAAGCGTACACATCATGATGGGTGCACGGATTCTAGCCGCCATTTTAGAAAAGTCGTGAAGGATCCGCGTACGGTGTGCGATGGCTGCGTGTTTTTCATTTACATCATATACATATAATATTACGTGATGTGCGCGATTGGTATGCGACCAGTCCGAGACTCCAGCTCCCGCGCATTCGCGACACATGTGCATTACGGGACGAGATACTTGCACGGTGGCGGGTCCCGCGTGACGTCATATACGTGCTGGGGCGCGCTGAGTGCGCGACTCCAGCAAAAAAAATGTATTTTCCAAAATTATATGTATGTGTCTTTAATATACATATTAGGGCAAGACATTATCTAAGATATTCATAAAAAATAATATATTTGTACTTATAATAAACTTATATTTTTTTTAAATATATTTTCGCAAAGTTGGGTGCGTGCAGCGTGAGTGCAGAGAACCAGGTCAGCAGAGCTGTTGTAGAGCCAGAGAAACCAGGTCAGCAGAGCGGCTCTAGAGGCCGAGAACCAGGTCAGCAGAGCTGCTGTAGAGCCAGAGAAACCAGGTCAGCAGAGCTGCTTTAGAGGGAGAGAACCAAGTCAGCAGAACTGCTTTAGAGCCAGAGAACCAGGTCAGAAGAGCTGCTCTAGAGCCAGAGAACCAGGTCAGCAGGGCTGCTTTAGAGCCATAGACCCAGGTCAGCAGAGCTGCTCTAGAGGCAGAGAACCAGGTCAGCAGAACTGCTTTAGAGGGAGAGAACCAGGTCAGCAGAGCTCTTTAGAGGGAGAGAACCAGGTCAGCAGAGCTGCTTTAGAGCCAGAGAACCAGGTCAGCAGAGCTGCTCTAGAGCCAGAGAACCAGGTCAGCAGAGCTGCTTTAGGGCCATAGAACCAGGTCAGCAGAGCTGCTTTAGAGCCAGAGAAACAGGTCAGCAGAGCTGCTCTAGAGGCACAGAACCAGGTCAGCAGAGTTGTTTTAGAGGGAGAGAACCAGGTCAACAGAGCTGCTTTAGAGCCAGAGAACCATGTCAGCAGAGCTGCTCTAGAGCCAGAGAAACCAGGTCAGCAGAGCTGCTTTAGAGGGAGAGAACCAGGTCAGCAGAGCTGCTTTAGAGCCAGAGAACCAGGTCAGCAGAGCTGCTTTAGAACCATAGAACCAGGTCAGCAGAGCTGCTCTAGAGGTAGAGAACCAGGTCAGCAGAGTTGCTTTAGAGACATAGAACCAGGTCAGCAGAGCTGCTTGAGAGCCAGAGAACCAGGTCAGCAGAGCTGCTCTAGAGCCTAAGAACCAGGTCAGCAGAGCTGCTTTGGAGGGAGAGGACCAGGTCAGCAGAGCTGCTTTAGAGCCAAGCGAACTAGGACAGCAGAGCTGCTCTAGAGCCAGAGAACCAGGTCAGCAGAGCTGCTGTAGAGCCAGTGAAACCAGGTCAGCAGAGCTGCTTTAGAGGGAGAGAACCAGGTCAGCAGAGCTGCTTTAGAGCCAGAGAACTAGGCCAGCAGAGCTGCTCTGGAGCCAGAGATCCAGGTCAGCAGAGCTGCTGTAGAGGGAGAAAACCAGCTCAGCAGAGCTTCTTTAGAGGGAGAGAACAAGGACAGCAGAGCTGCTTTAGAGCCAGAGAACCAGGTCAGCAGAGCTGCTTTAGGGCCAGAGAACCAGGTCAGCAGAGCTGCTCTAGAGCCAGAGAACCAAGTCAGCAGAGCTGCTTTAGAGCCATAGAACCAGGTCAGCAGAGCTGCTTTAGAGCCAGAGAACCAGGTCAGCAGAGCTGTTCTAGAGCCAGAGAACCAGGTCAGCAGAGTTGCTTTAGAGCCATAGAACCAGGTCAGCAGAGCTGCTGTAGAGCCAGAGAACCCAGGTCAGTAGAGCTGCTTTAGAGGGAGAGAACCAGGTTAGCAGAGCTGCTCTAGAGGCAGAGAACCAGGTCAGCAGAGCTGCTCTAGAGCCAGAGAACCATGTCAGCAGAACTGCTTTAGAGCCATAGAACCGGGTCAGCAGAGCTGCTTTAGAGCCAGAGAAACAGGTCAGCAGAGCTGTTGTAGAGCCAGAGTACCAGATCAGCAGAGCTGCTCTGTTGCCTAAGAAATAGGTCTGCAGAGCTGCTCTAGAGCCAGAAAACCAGGTTAACAGACCTGCTGTAGAGCCAGAGAAACCAGGTCAGCAGAGTTGCTTTAGAGGGAGTGAACCAGGTCAGCAGAGCTGCTTTAGAGACAGAAAACCAAGTCAGCAGAGCTGCTTTAGAGCCAGAGAACCAGGTCAGCAGAGCTGCTCTAGCTAACACTGACTGACTGACACTGACTGACATTGATTGACTGACACTGACTTTGACTGACGCCGACACTGACTGACACTGATAGACTGATACTGATTGACTGGCACTGATTGACTGGCACTGACTGACACTGATTGATTGACACTGACTGACTGACTGACTGACACTGACACTGACTGACTGACACTGACTGACACTGACTGACTGACACTGACTGACTTCTCTCTACTACTCACTCTCTACTACTCTCTCTCTTTACTACTCACTCTCTACTACTCACTCTCTACTACTCTCTACTGCTCACTCTCTACTACCTCTCTACTACTCTCTCTACTACTCACTCTCTACTACTCTCTACTATTCACTCTCTACTACTCATTCTCTACTACTCTCTCTACTACTCACTCTCTACTACTCACTAGCTACTACTCTCTACTACTCACTCTCTGCTACCTACTCTCTACTACTCTCTACTACTACTCTCTACTACTCACTCTCTACTACTCACTACTACTCACTCTACTACTCTCTACTAACCTCTACCACTCACTCTCTACTACTCACTCTCTACTACTCACTCTCTACTATTCCTCCTCTACTACTCACTCTCTACTACTCGCTTTCTACTACTCACTCTCCACTGCTCACTCTCTACTACTCGCTCTCTACTACTCTCTACTACTCACTTTCTACTACTCACTCTCTAATACTCTCTACTACTCTCTCTACTGCTCACTCTCTACTACTCCTCTCTACTACTCTCTCTACTACTCTCTACTACTCACTCTACTACTCTCTACTTCTCTCTACCGCTCACACTCTACTACTCACTTTCTACTACTCTCTCTCCACTACTCACTCTCTACTACTCACTCTCTACTACTCTCTCTACTACTCACTCTCTACTACTCTCTCTCTACTACTCACTCTCTACTACTCACTCTCTACTACTCACTCTCTACTACTCTCTACTACTTACTCTCTAATACACACTCTCTACTACTTGCTCTCAACTACTCTCTCTCTACTAATCTCTATTACTCACTCTACTACTCACTCTCTACTACTCCCTACAACTCACTCTCTACTGCTCCACTACTCTCTACTACTCACTCTCTACTACTCACTCTCTACTACTCTAGTACTCCCTACTACTCTCTCTCTCTCTACTACTCACTCTCTACTACTCACTCTCTACTACTCTCTACTACTCTCTACTACTCACTCTCTACTACTCTCTACTACTCTCTACTACTCACTCTCTACTACTCTCTACTACTCTCTACTACTCTCTCTCTAGTACTCTCTACTACTCTCTACTACTCTCTCTCTAGTACTCTCTACTACTCACTCTCTACTACTCACTCTTTACTACTCACTCTCTACTACTCACTCTCCACCACTCTCTACTACTCTCTACTACTCTCTCTGCTACTCAGTCTCTACTACTCACTCTCTACTACTTTCTACACTCACTCTCTACTATTCTCTACTACTCACTGAACTACTCACTCTCTACTACTCACTCTCTACTACCCACTCTCTACTACTCTCTACTACTCACTCTCTACTACTCACTCTCTACTACTCATTCTACTAGTCTCTACTACTCACTCTCTGCTACTCTCTCTACTACTCTCTACTACTCACTCTCTACTACTCACTCTCTACTACTCTAGTACTCCCTACTACTCTCTCTCTCTCTACTACTCACTCTCTACTACTCACTCTCTACTACTCTCTACTACTCTCTACTACTCACTCTCTACTACTCTCTACTAATCTCTACTACTCACTCTCTACTACTCTCTACTACTCTCTACTACTCTCTCTCTAGTACTCTCTACTACTCTCTACTACTCTCTCTCTAGTACTCTCTACTACTCACTCTCTACTACTCACTCTTTACTACTCACTCTCTACTACTCACTCTCCACCACTCTCTACTACTCTCTACTACTCTCTCTGCTACTCAGTCTCTACTACTCACTCTCTACTACTTTCTACACTCACTCTCTACTATTCTCTACTACTCACTGAACTACTCACTCTCTACTACTCACTCTCTACTACCCACTCTCTACTACTCTCTACTACTCACTCTCTACTACTCACTCTCTACTACTCATTCTACTAGTCTCTACTACTCACTCTCTGCTACTCTCTCTACTACTCTCTACTACTCACTCTCTACTCTCTATTACTTATCCTCTACTCTCTACCTCTCTCTCTACTACTCTCCACCTCTCTACCTCTCTACCTCTACCTCTCTACCTCTATCTCTCTACCCCTCTACCTCTCTACCTCTCTCTACACGCACACATATGCACATATATAGATATATATACATAGATATGCATATACATTTATATATATATGTATGTGTGTATATATTATCTACTGGTGGTCGCCAGTAGATAGTTATAGTTAGGACGGAGTTCCCATAGGAAATCTGAAAATTCTATTTTGAATAACTTTGGCGCCAGTTGACTTATCTTCGTGAAATTTTCAAAACTAATGGGGAGCTCCGCCCAGCTCCTACCCTGAAAGTCTCGGGGTGATTCGTCAAGCGGGGGCTGAGAAAAAAGGGGGGTCCCAAAACGCGTTTTCCCCATGCATTTTCCCATAGGACCTTTAGTCGAAGGTACAGCCCGAACAGCTGAACAGAATTACTTGAAATTTGGCAAAGAGGTAGTCCTCAGGTCAGGCATGTGCCTTTTGCATATATGGTGTCAATCTGTTCAGTAGTTCCTGAGAAAATCAAAAGTAAAATCACATATATATCTGGGCGGAGCCTAACTACACATCTCATCGTGAGATCTGATTGGCTGTCAGCACTTCATCCAAGAAGTGTTGGCAGCCATCTTGGGACCAATATACATGATAGTACCTCATTAAAAACCTCATTAAAAACATTGTATAGTATAGCCCACTGACAGAATATCCCAGAGTGTTCTAACGAACAACTAGAGCGCTAACAGTCTTAATTATGACAAAAGTATGGCACACCTGAAGCCATCTTGATTGGAATAAAGTGGTAACACATAAAACATTTAATTTACAGAGGATCAAAATGAGGGGGTTCATTTTGCCATCGAAATTATGATTAGTGCTGCAGAAAGAAAAATTAGGGCACATTTTGACTTCTCAAATCCTCTTCTATTTCATAAAAAATTCTGACATGCAGACTGAAACATGCACTTTAAATACCAGCAGCAGACTACCCTGGTGAGCAGTAGCTTTACTACAGTGATCTAATGAGCAACTAGAGTGCTAACATTCAGAATTGATGGCAAATGTGTGACACATCTGAATGCCTTCTTGATGGAACCAAAGTAAAAAACTGAAAGTATTTCCTACTGAGGAGACTGCAGTAAATGAAGAAATTAGGAAACTTCATAACAAATAAATCTCCCAAGATGGCCACCAGAGACAAAAGAGCCCAAATGTAGCCCAAATATCACCCAGATGTAGCCCAAGTATAGCCCAATGACTGAATGTCCCAGAGTGTTCTAACGAACAACTAGAGCGCTAACAGTCTTACTTATGACAAAAGTATGGCGCACCTGAAGCCATCTTGATTGTAATAAAGTGGTAACACTTAAAACTTTTAATTTACAAAGGAACAAAATGAGGGGGTTCATTTTGCCATAGAAATTATGATTAGTGCTGCAGAAAGAAAAATTAGGGCACATTTTGACTTCTCAAATCCTCTTCTATTTCATAAACAAATTCTGACATGCAGACTGACACATGCACTTTGAATACCAGCAGCAGACTTCCCTGGTGAGTAGTAGTTTTACTACAGTGATCTAATGAGCAACTAGAGTGCTAACATTCAGAATTTATGGCAAATGTGTGACACATCTGAATGCCTTCTTGATGGAACCAAAATAAAAAAATGAAAGTATTCCCACTGAGGAGACTGCAGTAAATGAGGACATTAGGAAACTTCATAACAAATAAATTTCCCAAGATGGCCACCAGAGACAAAAGAGCCCAAATGTAGCCCACATATCACCCAGAGGTAGCCCACTGTCAAGAATTCCTGTCATACAAGGGAAACACGCCCTTATGTAAACAGGAGAGCTGTTACATAACTCAAGGGAAACACGCCCTTATGTAAACAGGAGAGCTGTTACATAACTCAAGGGAAACACGCCCTTATGTAAACAGGAGAGCTGTTACATAACTCAAGGGAAACACGCCCTTATGTAAACAGGAGAGCTGTTACATAACTCAAGGAAAACACGCCCTATAAAGGGAGGAACCGGGAGGTACAAGGCTGTCGGATATTGTGTTTACACCGACGTACCTGCTTCGTGAAGAGCAGTGTTCCGGAGTGGTGCTCCAGTAAGGCAAGAACGGAGGTAGGTCGAGTCGTTACTCCCTGGGCCGTGTCTTGCCCCATCGTCACCTGTGAAGGACCCGGAAGCTCTACCGGTCAACCATTGAGCTTCGCTTTTTGACTCGGCTGAGTCCAAGCGCAGTGGCGCTTTTGCTGGTTGGAGTCGTAACTCCCAGCCCGACCAGAGACACAGGGACTGCCAGCTGTAACGCACACCAGGAGGTGTTTGCCGCGTTACAGACTCGAAAGTCCACAGGATCGATCGAGCGGCTGCTCTCGGTTCAGTCTTCTTGCTTGTGATTGGGGTATCGGTGACGCATCACCAGGAGGTGACTCCGCGTCCCGGTGCAGTCTGAGGAAGAGGTTGAGCGGCTGCTCCCTTCAGGTAGAGACCCCGGCTGGGTGTTTCCCTGACTCCTCGATTCTCCCCAACACTCTTCGTGCCCCTCACAGCCTACCGATTGGCATTGTCGGCCATTTCATTTCTGCCCTCTGTTGGCATACGCCGGGATCGGCGTATATGCAGAGGACGGTTAGGACCATCCGTGCTGTGGGCTGGTAACGTACTTAGCCTGGAGGATTCCAGTGACTATAACTTTTGTTTGTTCTTTGTATTTTATTTGCCTTCATTAAAAGAACTAACCCTTCACAAGTGGTTGCGTCCTCATTGTCGTGTCTGTTAAACGATCCTGAGACGTTCAGGGCGTTACAAAATATCCGACCTTAATAACACTAACTGTCTCCCGGTCGATAACAGACATGGCAACACTTGATGATGTGCTGGCTGCTTTAGCGGCCATGCAAGTTGAAGTGGCTGCCTCTAGGCAAGAAACAGCCGATGTAAAAGCCAGATTGGATGCTATCCAATTGGACCCGCTCACGCCCAGCACCTCCCTCACGAACCAGACCCCTGCGGTAGTAGTGGAAATGCCGGTAGCCATCCCCTTGGCAACACCAGAGAGGTACAGTGGGGATCCTAACACAGTGCAGGTATTCCTCACACAAGTGGCGCTACATTTATCGTGCAAACCAAAGGCGTTCCCCACGAGTCAGGCTCGTGTGGCTTTCCTTATATCCTATTTGGCTGGAAACGCGGCACAATGGGCCGTACCTCTGGTGAGCAGGGACGACCCCCTCTTATGTGATTGGGGTGCTTTTCGCGAGGAATTCCTGAAGGTATTCGACAGAAGGGCTGACTCGTACACGGCGGACCGTGAAATGCTTGAGTTGAGACAGGGATCCAACGACCTGGTGCAGTATCTCAACGCGTTCCGAAGGCTGGTTGCGGAAACCAAGTGGCCTGTTGCTAAACAGACGGCGCTCTTCCATCAAGGGCTGTGCGATGAGCTCAAGGACGCCGTGGCTCATATTGACCCTCAACCCAAGACATGTGAGGGCCTTATCAACCTGGTATTACGGCTGGAACATAGGCTAAATGAAAGAAAGGGGGATCATGGGAGAAAAGGAAAATCCCTTCCATCCTATGTGACGGTGGGAAGTCCTGAAACTTCCACCGCATCCAAGGGAGAACCCATGGACATCAGCGCAATACGAGCGAGCCTCACAGCCACGGAGAAAGAGTCACGCCGTAAACAAGGATTGTGCCTATATTGTGGCAAAAAAGGCCACTACGTACGTGAATGCCCTGCCAAACCGAAGACGTCACGTTATCGGGCCAACCGGTCGGTAACAGCCGTGGTGGACATACCGGCGGAAAACTAGAGGACTCCAAGACCAGAGAAGGGGCATCTCGGAGTCACTCATCCATCCCTTCACTTTCCAACTCGGTCACTAAGGGACAACGACACCTGTTTATCACGGTGCACGTGGGAGTGCATGACCAGTGGATACCCGTTGTGGCCATGGTGGATTCAGGGGCCACTGGCATGTTTATGGACCACAACGAGGCATGCAGGCTAGGGCTAGTGCTTCTTCCCAAAGCAGTACCCGAAGACGTCTATGCGGTAGACGGAAGGCGATTGGTGACGGGGCCCATCGGACAGCACACGGGGGTCCTTCCGATGAGATATGGGAGGAACCATTTGGAACAAATCGATTTTAACATCATCCGAGCGCCCCAATATGGCGTCATATTGGGATTGCCGTGGCTACAGAAACACAACCCCTTTGTGGATTGGCCAACACATCGCATCGAAATGACGTCACCGTATTGCATCCTGCATTGTGGAATAAGAACGGAATCCCTTGACGCAGATGAGAGCGGGAGTCAGACGGTGGCTACAGCGGCAGAAAAAGATGTGGCTCTCCCCCAGGCTTATCACAGTTTTGAGGATGTATTTGATGAGGTGAAGGCGGAAGTGCTACCACCACATAGACAGTTTGACTGCCAGATCGACCTGGTGCCAGGGGCCAGCGTTCCCAGCGGCAGGCTGTATGCCCTGACGGAGCCTGAAAACGTGCATCTCCGGGGGTACCTGGATAAACTCCTCAAGCTAGGATTCATCCGCCCGTCCAAGTCTCCGGCCGCCTCGCCACTCTTCTTCATCCCGAAGGATAATGGGGAGCTGAGAGCCTGTGTGGACTTTAGGGCATTGAATGCGATAACCATAAAAAATCGGTACCCCTTGCCTCTCATCAGTGTACTTCTGGAACAGGTCAAGAAAGCTCGTATCTACACCAAGTTGGATTTGAAAGGGGCATACCATCTGGTGCGCATGAGGGACGGAGACGAGTGGAAGACCGCCTTTAAGACCAGGTTCGGCCTTTTTGAGTACCTCGTCATGCCGTTCGGTCTGTGCAACGCCCCGGCAGCCTTTCAGTACTTTTTGAATGAGGTATTCAGAGAGGAGTTGGATATCTACGTGGTCGTATATATCGACGACATCCTCATCTATTCGTCCAGTGTGGAGGAGCACGTACACCACGTCAAAGCTGTGCTCCAAAAGCTGAGGGAAAACATGCTGTTTTGTAAACTCAGCAAGTGTGACTTCCACGTCACATCCGTGGAATTCCTCGGAGTGATGCTGAGTCCAGAGGGACAGGAGATGGCAGAACGAAAGATCAAGGCGGTGAAAGAATGGCCGGTGCCCCAAAGCGTGAAGGACGTCCAAAGTTTCATTGGCTTCGCCAACTTTTACAGGCGGTTTATAGATGGATTTTCAGGAGTGGTGGCCCCAATCACACAGCTACTGAGGAAGTCCAAGGAGTTTGTCTGGTCCCCTGAAGCGAACAAAGCCTTTGAGGCCCTGAAAAGCGCCTTTGGTAAGGCGCCGGTGTTGGCTCACCCCGATCCGGATCTCCCCTACGTGGTGGAAGCGGACGCGTCGGATGTGGCGCTGGGGGCTATCTTGTCCCAACGCAACCACGACACAGGGTTGCTTCATCCCGTTGCGTACATGTCCCGCAAACTCAACGACGCCGAACGCAACTACCATATTGCGGAGAAGGAGCTTCTCGCAATCAAGGACGCCTTCACCGAATGGAGGCATTGGTTGATGGGGGCAAGACATGTGGTATCGGTGTACACGGACCATCGGAACCTACAGTTCATGACGGCCACTAGACACCTTTCTCCCAGGCAGCTGCGGTGGATGATCTTCTTTGCGGGGTTCAACTTCCGCATCACATATCGGCCGGGGACGGAAAACCGGAAGGCGGACGCCCTGTCCCGTCAATCTGCAGTTAAGGAACCATTGCCTGCAACCGAGCGTTCCATCATTTCCCCGAGGATGGTATTGGGGGTTATCCAACCGGATACTTTCCTGAGGGGAATAAAGAGAGGGATCAGGTCATTCGCATGGCGGAGGTGGCTCCTCAGTCACAGAGAATGGCAGCTGAAGGACGGGATACCCCTGAAGGGCAGGTGCCTATTGATACCCACGCCTAGGCTAAGGAAACAAGCATTCATCTGGTGCCATGACTCTCCATGCGCAGGTCATTTGGGCTTTGAAAAAACGGTGGCTAGCATGGGACGGCATTTCTGGTGGCCAACCATGAGAGTGGATGTCAGGAGGTGGGGACAGGAGTGTCCTACGTGTGCTACCATGAAGGCCGACCATGGCCGAACCCAAGGGCTCTTACATCCACTTCCGATCCCGGATAGACCATGGGATAGCATATCACTGGACTTCGTGGTGGGCCTACCGGTAGACCAGGGGATGACGGCAATACTGGTGGTGGTGGATTACTTGACGAAAATGGGGCACTTCATCCCCTGCAAGAGAGTCCCTACGGCCGGGGAATTGGCGTCACTACTCCTAAAGAATGTGGTACGACTGCATGGATTACCTGGGGTGATCGTGTCGGACCGGGGGTCGTAGTTTACTGCGCAATTCTGGAAGACTTGGTGCACTGCGCTGCATGTTAAGACCGCCCTGTCCACCAGCTACCACCCTCAAACGGACGGCCAAACCGAGCGCCTGAACCAAACGCTCAAACAGTATCTGCGATGTTTTGTGGACCAGGGCAGGGAAGAATGGGTCGACTTGCTATGGGTTGCAGAGATAGCCTATAACAACGCCACTCACAGCTCCACACAGTCATCTCCGTTCTATAGCAACTATGGCCAACATCCCAGGTTCTTGCCATTTCTACATCCGTTCAGAGAGGACAGGATTCCCGCCACAGCGGACAGGGTGGCACACATAAAAGACACGTTGATGCGCTCAAGGGCTGTCCTAATAGAGGCCAAGAGAAGATACAAGGCTGCGGCAGATAGGAAGAGAAGGCCCGGGCCACTGTACCGCACTGGAGACTACGTCTGGATATCCACAAGAAACATGAGGTTTCGAAAGAACAGTGTGTTCCATCCCAAGTACATGGGCCCCTATCGAATTACCAAGTGTATGGGTCCCGTGAACGTGAAGGTGTGCTTGCCCCAGTCATTGCGGATACACCCTGTCTTTCATGTATCATTGCTCAAACCAGCACCCTCCAAGCCGTCTGGGACACCTAGGCCGGTATGCGTGGAGCCGGAGGTGGAGTATGAAGTGTCGGGCATACGGGCGTCCAAATGGCGCAGGGGGAAGCTGTGGTACCTGGTTGCGTGGAAAGGCTATGGCCCGGAGGAGCATTCATGGGAACCGGCTGAAGGGGTTCATGCTCCGCGCTTGGTCTCCTTGTTCCATCGGCGTTTTCCTGCCAGCGCTGGACCCGTGGGGAGCCGCTGAGAGGGAGGATGTACTGTCAAGAATTCCTGTCATACAAGGGAAACACGCCCTTATGTAAACAGGAGAGCTGTTACATAACTCAAGGGAAACACGCCCTTATGTAAACAGGAGAGCTGTTACATAACTCAAGGGAAACACGCCCTTATGTAAACAGGAGAGCTGTTACATAACTCAAGGGAAACACGCCCTTATGTAAACAGGAGAGCTGTTACATAACTCAAGGAAAACACGCCCTATAAAGGGAGGAACCGGGAGGTACAAGGCTGTCGGATATTGTGTTTACACCGACGTACCTGCTTCGTGAAGAGCAGTGTTCCGGAGTGGTGCTCCAGTAAGGCAAGAACGGAGGTAGGTCGAGTCGTTACTCCCTGGGCCGTGTCTTGCCCCATCGTCACCTGTGAAGGACCCGGAAGCTCTACCGGTCAACCATTGAGCTTCGCTTTTTGACTCGGCTGAGTCCAAGCGCAGTGGCGCTTTTGCTGGTTAGAGTCGTAACTCCCAGCCCGACCAGAGACACAGGGACTGCCAGCTGTAACGCACACCAGGAGGTGTTTGCCGCGTTACAGACTCGGAAGTCCACAGGATCGATCGAGCGGCTGCTCTCGGTTCAGTCTTCTTGCTTGTGATTGGGGTATCGGTGACGCATCACCAGGAGGTGACTCCGCGTCCCGGTGCAGTCTGAGGAAGAGGTTGAGCGGCTGCTCCCTTCAGGTAGAGACCCCGGCTGGGTGTTTTCCTGACTCCTCGATTCTCCCCAACACTCTTCGTGCCCCTCACAGCCTACCGATTGGCATTGTCGGCCATTTCATTTCTGCCCTCTGTTGGCATACGCCGGGATCGGCGTATATGCAGAGGACGGTTAGGACCATCCGTGCTGTGGGCTGGTAACGTACTTAGCCTGGAGGATTCCAGTGACTATAACTTTTGTTTGTTCTTTGTATTTTATTTGCCTTCATTAAAAGAACTAACCCTTCACAAGTGGTTGCGTCCTCATTGTCGTGTCTGTTAAACGATCCTGAGACGTTCAGGGCGTTACACCCAAGTATAGCCCGATGACAGAATGTCCCAGAGTGTTCTTAAGAACAACTAGAGCGCTTACTGTCTTACTTATGACAAAAGTATGGCGCACCTGAAGCCATCTTGATTGGAATAAACTGGTAACACTTAAAACTTCATAACAAATAAATCTCCCAAGATGGCCACCAGAGACAAAAGAGCCCAAATGCAGCATAAATATCACCCAGATGTAGCCCACATGTAGCCCAATGACAAAAGTGTGCAAAACACTTATTTTTTGTGTATTTGCAGTTTTATATAGTGCAGACTTGTCAGGTATTGGAGTGCTTTACATGAGCATTGGTTACATCACACAAGATCAAATTCATTTTGGTTGTAGACATGGGGAGATCAAGTGATTTCACCAGAATCACAGAATGTTGAGCTGAAGCAGAAACTCCAACCTGGTTCCCCAGTTGCAAAGTCTGCAGCTCTGGAAGCAACACCACATCCTCTCCCCTAGGTGCAACATTTAATCAAGTGGTCAACTGGATAAAAAAACATAAAGATTACAAACAATTTAAAAGTTCTTTGTCGCTATATGTAAACTCAGAAAATATGTCCTCATTTTAGTTTTTTAGAGCACTAACCATAATTTTGATGCTAATAAGACCCTCTCATATATGTAATTTCTAAAGGTAATACTCTAGGTATTACAGTTTTGATTACATCAAGATGACGTCAGGCGTTCCACACTTTTGTAATAAATATAGAATGTTAGCAATCTAGTTGTTCATTGGGATACTGTTGAGAGGCAGAGGCCAGGGGCACGGACTCTGAAAATTGAAGGCAGGTAGGAGAGTGCAGAGGCAACAATTTTACCACACTGGGAAGGCAGGAAGGGCAGTGGCAGCACAACAGACTATGGAGGGCAGCGGAAAGGGGGGCAGGGGCAACAAACCAACAACACAGGACTGGCAAGAGAGGCTGTGGCAATATAATAGACCATTGTGGGCAGAAGGATGAGGTAGTGGTAGTACAACCATACATGCCAACAGACCCGTTTCAGCCAGGAAACGTCCAATGTTTTTAAGCTCAAATGGGCTTTATTTGATCTGTCTCCTGTCTACAATCCCCTCTTTTTCAATATAACTCAAAGGGGAAAATCAATACCCCAGTTTTTTTTCAAAATCTCCCTCTTACCAAGTTCAAAATGTTTGCAAGTATGGTACATTGGATCATGGTAGGCAGGAGGAGTTGGGGTAGGGACATGGACTCGGATAACAGAGGACAGGAGGGACATGGAGAGGTGCACCAAACTGACCCTACAGGGCAGGCATCAGGGTTTGCAGCAGCACAATACACCACACAGTGCATGCGGGACGGGAGTGCAGCACAACAATCCATAGAAAGCAATAGAGAGGGGACAGGACCATGCACATGGACAACAGAGAACAGAGGGGAAAGAGGCAATGGTAGCTAGCTGACCATAATGGACAGACAGGAGAGAAAGCTGCAGCATAACAGACCATAAATGGCAGAGGGACGGATCAGGGGCATTACAATGGAACAGACAAGCCAGGAGGGAGGGAATAGGGGTCTGCACATGGAAACAGAGGGCTGGGGGCAAGGGGGCAGGGCAGGAGCAGAAAGATGACCATGGAGGTCAGGCAGGATGGGCACTAGAAACAAGACACACCATGGAGAGCAACAATGAGACTATGATGGCATACACACAGACCATGGAGGGAAGGTGGGAGGGGGTCAGGGGCAGCTAGCTGACCACACAGGGAAGGTGGGAGGGGCCATGGCAGCACAGAAGACCATGCATGGCAAGCGGGAGGGTTAGTGGCAGCACAATGGCTATGATGGGCAGGAAGGAGGGTGCAGGGGCATGCACAAAGGACCATGGAGGATAGAAGGGACGGTCAGGACCTGGCACAGACAAGAGAGTTCAGGGGAAGGGGCTTCTCAACAGACCGCGTGGGGCAGGCAGGAGGAGCAGTTGCAGCACAACAGACCAGGGAGGGCAGAAGGGTGTGGCAGTAAAATGGACCTTGGAGGACAGGAGGAAGGGGGTAGGGGCATGGCATGTGGACAGGCAGGGTGGAGGTGGCAGGGACAGGTTACAGTCATCTGATAATGCTAGGCAGGTGGGAGGGGAGTGGCAGCTCAACAGAACACTCAGAGTAGATAGGAGTGGCAGATCCATGGTACATGGTGGGCAAAAAGGATGGAGCAGGGGCATGCACAAAGACATCGGAGGGCAGGGGGAAGGAGAATAGGGGCGGCAAGCTAAGCACAGAGGTTAAGCAGGAGGTCAATGATGGGCCATAGAATTGGGCAATGGAGGGCAGGTGGAGTGGACTGGTACATCATTCTAAATGGAGGGCAGTGGCAGCACATCAGACCATGCATGGCAGGAGGGAGGAGGCTAGTCCATGGATTCAGACAACAGAGGATAGGGAGGAGGTGGATGCGGCAGCAAGCTAAAATCACTGGCAAAGCCAATAAGTTCCAAAGTTACTTGTGAAAGAGTGTTTTTAGTCGAACAGAAGCAGCCTCTCCTGTGACTAACTATATAAATCACTTAATATTATTAAGATGTGTTTTTCAGGGTACTGGAGTTTAACAAAACAGGGACTTTCTCCCAGGCTACTGCAAAGCAGGCAATGTCCCTAGAAGAGTCTACTCACCGCAAAGAGCGCCTGCTGTAGGGTAGCACAAGACAGTGGTGTAACACAAAATGTAAATTGCCCTCTACAGAATATTTTAGGAGACCCTGAGACTCCCATATGCCAACGATTTGTTTGTCCTAAGGCTTATTGAGGGCCCCCTGCAGGGTAGGGGTAGTGCACAACAGAGGCCGCAAGGGCGCCCATTATGCCCCTGGCACAAGAGGTAGCATTACCTCGATAACTCCATCTTCTTTTCCTGCAGCCAATTTTGTATTGCTTGCCGGAATGCTGACAATTTCATCTAAAAGATTGTCAGGAATTACGACAACGTGTGAATTTGTTAATTTCAATCTCCCTTAAGCGATGCACACTTTTAAGAGAGCTTTACTTACAACCAGCAGTTGACAATAACGATCTATCACTGGCTTTCTTAAGACCAGCACATCACTAACTAGCATATCCGGGCAACCACAGGCAGACTTGAACATGTTTGGAGACATCACCACTCAATGGCAAAACCCAAAAGCAGCACTTGTCTGGAAACAGTGGTTTCCCTGAGCATTATTTTCATATGCGAGGAGGCAGGGCTTTTAACCCCTTGGCTGCGGCAGGAATTCTGCCGCAGCGCTGGGGGAGGGGTTTGGGGGCACTACGGTGGCGCCGTGCTCATGACGGAACCACTCCGTCATGAGTCACGGTTGAGCTGTGCTCATGACGGAGTGGTTCCGTCATGACTCCGCCCACGGCACTAATCGCCCGCACAGGCGGGGAATTAGCGCCGCGTGGGCGGAGCGGCTGCCAACGGCCGCAGCATGACGGAACCACTCCGTCATGAGCACACGGCACCCGTGGCTCATGACGGAGTGGTTCCGTCATGAGCAGGGAAGGGGTTAAAGGAAATTTCCTCTGTCTTAATTGCAGGCAATGCAAACGTGTCTTAATGAAGCATATTTGTAACACGCATGGAAAGAATCTTTAAAGAGCACTATCACAAGTGATAACATTATGAAAAAGACACAGAGCTCATGATTTATGATGCTCAAATACGAAATCAACATAATTTGCAGCAATGGTCTTCAATCAGCACGTCCTGCAGTCATTTAACAAAAACGCACTTGTCTGTGCAAGATCTATTGTCTTTGTCAATGTGTTTTTAGACATGATGCACATCAGCGAGAGCTGCTATGCAACATGGCATATAGTCGAGGAAGAAAAGTGCTATAACTAGGCTAGCAGTTTTTTTACCCATGATGCACAGCAGCCTGCTCTGCAATATGTTGAAAACAAAAAGGGTGACAGGTAGAGCACATGAGGGAGGCGTGATTGAGGGGGAGGAAGCAGCAATAACGCATAGAGGGAGAAGGGGGGATAGGGAAAGCAAAGCGAGGAAGTTGCGAAGGAGTAGGGAGGAAATACCAGAAATTGGCAGGGGAAGTAGGAGGCTGAAAGAAATAGTACCTCAATCACAGGTCGAGCAGTGGACAGGCAACAATTAAGTTGAATCAATCTGTGCTTGGTCCATACTCCTCTTGAAGGACTGGGCTATTCTAAGGCCCAGCGGTGCCAGGGGACAACACCTGAAACCTTCGTGGGTTACCTGTTCCGGCGTACAAAACACAGAGACACGGGACACTTCCTGCGGCATCAAAGATCAGTATTTATTTACTGCAGGGATACAGAAATCGCAAGAAGTACACAACGTGTAGGTTCTGAGAGACTGCTTCAAATTGCAAAAGTGGATCGCTCCTTTTATACACATTTTCGTCATTGACCAACATGGCAAACAAAATGTTACAACTCAGTTCCCACAGTAAACTTCAAAAGGGTCGCATTCATGTTCTCAGAAGCCCGGAACATAATTACAGCAGCATTGCCGGTTCCCAACTGTAAAAGCACATTATCCCCACATTAAGCACATTCCATTCTGACTGTAAACGAATTAGGAGAAGGGACAGAAACAGGTGCAAAGGAAAAACAAGGATGCACAACAGTTTGGAAAAGAGTGTAGAGAGCAATATCGGAAACTTGATTGCAGGATCAAAGGACTCGTGCCTAATGCATGCACGACTGAAACAATAGACTAGCACGGCAAGATGAGCCTCGAGCGGAGCCATCTGCCCTTGCAGTGTCATCCCCCTCATCATAAAGACACCTTCAAAGGAACATGTGTCCTCCGCGAAAGCCTGGGAATCCCAGGGTCACAAAGCGGACAGTGTCCGTTCGCTGACTACTTGAGGGCAAGAGACAAAATGGATGCCGTATCTAAAATGGAACCCGAGGGTTCAGATGGACACACCCAGGAATGAGACGAACCGTACATAGTAGCGTAGCGAAAACGCGTACACCCACTAAACTCGTCATTTGCGGTTCGTAGATACCAAACTCGTCCATATTCGAACAAACCCAAAAAATGTCATTACGATTCTCACGGAACCTCACTCTGAAAGAAATGGAACTGACGCTTCGCCTGTGCTGGCCAATTAGGAGGCAGCAAAGAAGAGTGACACCGAAGCCGACTAATGGTAAGCAGTGAGCAGGCTCCAAGCTCTATATTGTAAACAATAGTCTCACAACCGAGAGCACATACAGCACATGTACTGTCACAGGGTTGACGTAAAAAAATTACATACAAAATGACCCTGCCTCATGTCCATGAAACTAGGTGGGTTGTGAAAGTTTGTTGATTATAAAAATTGGGTCATGGTTCTAAAAACACATGGAAGTAACAAGTAACCATTATTGATTGTTTATGTGCAGGAAGGGACACCTTCCTGCACATAAACAATCACTCCCTGCAACGCAGACACCCTTGCCAATGGTGCAAGGGTACATGCGTTGGGGCTAACCAGCTATTTTTAGCACTAGGTAAAACACAGGGGTGTACCTTATTATTGTAAATACGGCGCTTCCCTGTGTTCTGGAAATGGTGGAGCACGGTGCTGCCAAATTTGGCACCACTCAGCGCTCCGACATTTCCTTGCAAATATGCCCCTAGAGCGCCAGTGCACAGAGAGAGTAGGAATGAACCATATCTTCGTAGCACATTCCTGACCTCTCACTGTCAAGCAATGCAGCACGCCATGGGACATATTATCAAGGACGGCGTTAAAATTATCGCCAGTTTAGCGGCAGAAATATATATAATAGAAGCCCATGTTCACACCAGAACATGGACTTCTATTGGAATTCTCAAGGGCATATTATCAAGCACATTATCGCCACTTTAGCTGCAGTTTTCTGCCGCTAAACCAGCGATAATTTTTAACGCCGTCCTTGCTAATATGCCCCCAACTTGTCTTGCTGCTTTGCTTTGCATTACTTATTAGTAAATCTGCCCCTCTATACTTACCACAACTCAGACACAGTTGTACTATGGTGCAAGGATGAATGCATTGGCGCAAGGCTGCCTAAAGTGCGCCAGCACAGAAAGAGAACAGTGCCACATCTTGGTAGATGCAGTGATCCTCTGCTCTCTCACATTTACACAACACTGAGCAGAAGATTTACTTGCTGTGCTGTGTTGCACCATGTTTTAGTAAATCTGGGCTCAAATGCTCTGTGGATAAATGAATGCAATACCAGTTGCTGTTACTAGATGTCCCTGTGTAGCTCCGTGGGGCATTTAGTAACTGACTGTGGAACTGCATCATCATCCTGCCTCATTAAAGTGATCAAACAGCTGTTGGCAAAGCCTGCTAGTTTACAATATTTTGTTTGCATACTCTTACAAACAGGACTTGCGGAGTCTGGCTACTTGATTAAGGGCAGTGGGCTGAAAAATGGCATGTTTCCAAAGCAGATTAAAGGGAGATGTAAAAACAATTGGTGTTAACATTCATTCAAATGCTGGTGGTTCTGGGGAAAGAAACCTAAGACCGTAAAGAAAATGGAAACTCAGAAGTCTCTTATCTGAATCAAGAGGGCTGGCATATATTTGTCTGAATAGAAATGGAGACAAAATAGATGTGTTTTTCACGTGGTTAGCTTACTAAGGAGCATATTATCAAGACAGGCGATAAAATTATCACCGCTTTAGCGGCAGAAAACTGCCGCTAAAACGGCGATAATGGGCTTGATAATATGCTCTATGGAATTCCAATTGAAGCCCATGTTAGATGTCCTTCACATCTAACATGGGCTTCAGTTGGAATTTCATAGAGCATATTATCAAGCCCATTATCGCCGTTTTAGCGGCAGTTTTCTGCCGCTAAAGCGGCGATAATTTTATCGCCTGTCTTGATAATATGCCCCCAACTCAGGGGCATATTATCAAGAAACAGCGTTAAAAGTATTGTCGCTTTAGCAGCAGAAAACTGCCGCTAAAGCGGCGATAATGGGCTTGGTAATATGCCCTTGAGAATTCCCATAGAAGCCCATGTTCTGGTGCCAACATGGGCTTCTATTGGAATTCTCTGCGGCATATTATCAAGTCCATTATCGCTGCTTTAGCTGCAGTTTTCTGCCGCTAAAGCGGCGATAATTTTAATGCCGTGCTTGATAATATGCCCTATCATTCCTCCTCAAAACTCCCTATCCTATCATCTTCATTATAACTCACCCACATTTTGTAGGTGGCCCCCTCTTCTGACTTCTATTTATTCACCTGGCAACAAAATGCGTCAATAAACTTTAACGGGTTTATCACCCTCTAAAAAGTGTTCATTTTCCATTCAACTTCATGAGATAACCCACATAAATGCCAGACTCCTCCTACATTATTGATTCCAGGGGATGATAAGCATTACTTTATTTTGACTCCTACATATAGTGGCAGTGGTCTTCTCAGTTTTTTTTCCAACTTCAGTACACAATGGCTAATGTTAGCAATGACAATTTCTGTCAGAAGGAAAAGAACATCATTTGGACTATGCACAAGCACCTGCAAATTGCCACTATATAAGATGTGACGAGGATAAGATTGAATTTCTGAAAGACCAATAACCTATCATTCTTCTGAGTTGATTTATGTGTATTCTGCACAGCACTATCCAATCTGCAAATCACATGTTTCAATCCTGCCAGATTGCTCACTTGTATCTACTCACTTAGGAACATATAATCAACAGCCAGCAATAATTATTGCTGGCTGCCCTTAGCGTTAAAACGTTTAACAGTAGCTATCACAGATAATTATTGCCATGCTAGCGCTCAGCGCGATGGCGATAATTATCCTCACAATAGTGATATTTTCCATGGAACATCGCTGGTTTTCCAGCAATGTTCCATGGAAAACAGCAATACCCTTGATGATAGGGGCCTGTGGTCTTAGCCACACAATCCACCCCCCATGTTAAGTATGCCTTAGTCAGGAATTTAGCAGACGATAAATTCCTGCGTTAAGGCATACTTAACGCGATTTAAAAAATCGCTCCCCATCCTTGATAATATCGCGAAGCTTCCTTCGCGATATTTTCCCTGGTTGGTTTCACAGCCACGCCTACTTTGCATCTCATTAGCGATGCAAAGTTAGGCATGCTGGAAACGGGGGCTAAGTCAGCAAAACATGCAATAGCGTGTCTTTGCTGATAAGGCGATGAAATTATCGCCGCGTTTCGCCCGAAAACGGATGCAAAAGCAGTGATAATTTCATAGCGCCGCCTTGATTATATGCCCCCAATTTCAGCAATCCATGTCTAACCTGTCACAAGATCTTATCACGTTAATAGCAGCTCAATGGCTTATGCAGACACTTTTAAGGGCCATATAAAATGTATAGGATTAAGGTTGAATTTCTGCAGGGCCAACCAGCTGTTGTTCTTCTGAGGGCAATAAACCTAGAACACCTGAGTTTATAATACATCTATACTTAAGCATCAATAATAATGTTTTGTTGAGCTCTATGTGCATGTTTATTTCTTAGAATAATTATGCAGTTATACCTCCAGTACATTGGTTGATGCGTATTGAGTATTCAGGTAATATGCTATTTTACTAGCCTTCAGAGAAAGAAATTGATGCATCAATGCTTGAATATGTTTTGCTTTTATTCTAAATACATTTCGTTAAGAAGCAAGTAGTACGAATAGTTTTCTATTTCAGACACCTACAAGTATACCAACCACCTTCAAATCTGTGTATGGGCGCTATACCACAGCACGTCCCTAGATGTCCCTATGAAGCTCCAGAGGGACATTTAGTAACCGCTTATGGTACTGCATCTATTAGTTCCAATGAAGCATTAAGATTTCCTCGGTGAAGCGGGTGGTGTTCTTTAATTTCTTTTTGTTTTACGTTTCTGTTTGTTTGGTCTCCTTTCTCCCCGCCTGACACTGCCCTGGCGCATAGGGTGACCAACTGGCATTGGTGCAAATTCAGGACAGTGAGTGCAAAAATTCAGGACAAAGGGTCAAAATTCAGGACACAAATTCAGGACAAGAGGTCAAAATTCAGGACAAAACTTCAGGACAATAGGTAAGTTTTACAGACACATCAGAGGAGGCCGCGCAATAGTATATAAGTAGGCCCAGTCATATCCAAACATATTCAACCATTTGCAAACCTATCCATCATGTATCCTTCCATCTATCATTTCACTCATCCATCCCTTCACTCATCCATCCATCCTTTCACCCTATCCATCTGTACACTCATCCATCCACTCTTCCACCCATCCATCCATTCACTCATCCATCCAGCCATTTACCCTTTCACCCATCCAGCCATCCTTTCACTTAGCCATCCTTCGTTCCATCCACCCACCCATCCATCTACTCATCCACTCATGAATCCATCCATTGACCCTATCACTCATCCATCCTTTCTCTCATCCATCTATCCTTTCACTCCTTCACTCATCTATTCATCCTTTTGTCGATCTACCCTCCCTTTCACTCACTCATCCATCCTTACATCCACCCTTTTACTCATCCGTCCATCCATTCACCCTTGCACTTATCAATTCTTCAATCCATCCATCCACTCATCCATCCACCCTTTTACCCATCCAGCTACCCTTCCACCAATACATCCAGCTATTTACCTTTTCTTTCATCCATCCTTCCACTCACTCATCAATCCATCCATCCTCTCTCATTATCCATCTATTCAATCGTTCATTCATCCATTCACCCTTTCACTAATTCATCCAGCCATCCACCCATCCCTTCACTTACTCACTCGCTCACCTTTTCATATTAATTTTGAGCTGAGCCTTTTTGAGAAGAGGCCCATCAAGAACTTCACCCTCACTGCAGGAGCCATTCCAGGACTGGGACAGAAGCCACCCAGGGTGGAGACAGGATCCACCACAGGGGGTGGGGGCAGGAGCCATCACGGGGGGGGGGCAGGAGCCACCACATGGGGGGACAGGAGGCATCACGGGGGGGGCAGGAGCCATCACAGGAGGGGGAACAGGATCCACCAGGGTGGGCACAGGGGTGGGCATGCAGTATTCTAGGTCATCTTGGTCTCTTCCAGGGTGGGGTAGGGCTCCTCACCCCCTCCTGGACAAGACCACGAGACAACAGGCTCTCTTTCTAAAATGTTAGTTTTGCCATCCCCCACTGTGATGTACAGTACTTAAAGGAGATACTCCAAGAGAACTGATTTAACTGATTGTCCTCCATACTTTGTTAATCAGAGTGGGTGCGATTGTGCCGTTTCTTTATTTTATTACAATTATAGACTGCACGTTTGAAGAACCGAGGTTTGCTTACAATTTAGTGACAGTAATTAAGCTCTGTGAAGAGAACCACCTGTTGCCTGGTGTAATCAGGGCCGGTTCTAGGGTGTTTGGGGCCCTGGGCAGAAAGGGAATGTGTGAAGTCCCGCTAAATTGCAGAGACATGGCGCATTCAGGGCTCTTTGCATCTGAATAGATGCCCCTGCGCCTGAAGCTGCAGCCCCTCCCTCTCAGTCACCTTCAAACACCTCTTAACAGCTCATGAAGGGCGAAAGGTGTGAGGGTGGCCATCCCGCTGTGCCTTTCCAATGCTGCTGGGGATCTGAGCTTTGGTACTGCATCGGAGTCAAGCAGGGAGGTGGGTGGAAGCTGTGCCGGCTTTAGGGTGGTGCGACCGGTGCCCGGGTAAAATTACGGACAAATAGCGTCCGTTAAAGAATCCTTCACGGACAACGGACAGACGGCCGAAATTACGGACTGTCCGTGAAATTTACGGACGGTTGGTCACCCTACTGGCGCAGTCGCAGCCCTCACAGATTGTAGGCGTTAATGCTGCCGTTGGATCCCTCTTTGCTGCACCTTAAAAATGCATAAAAATGCTCTAATTCATGACTTCTGTCCTGTCTTCGACATTTTGACCTGCCTATAGCTTTTCTTAATTGTTGTTGAGACGAAGTATGAAAAATGTCAGATGTAAGTGTTTGTGTGTTACCACAGCCTGGAAACGTGTAAAGCAAGCGTCCTGGAATAAAGACCTACGAGCAGCTGTCAAACACTTACGGGATTGTGCAAAATATGTCTCTTGGGCATGGGAGATGCAGTTCCGGGGTGGTTTAGGCGGTTTCTTGAGAGGCGGTAGCCCGTACTTGGTAAAGTCTATAGATAAATGGATGCAATACCAGTGCTTGTCACTAGATGTCCCTGTAGAGCTCACTTCCATCTGCGATTGGTAAACCTCGTTCCACCAGAAAACCAAATGCTCCGTGGACAAATGGATGCAATACCAGTGGCTGTTACTAGATGTCCCAGTTGACATCCACAGGGACACCTAGTAACAGACAGTGTATCTGCATCTTCATCATGCTTCATTGAAATGATCATACAGTTGTTTTCAAACCTGGGGGCATATCATCAAGGCCCGCAATCAAATTATCGCCGCTTTAGCGTCTGTTTTCGGACGAAAAGCAGAGAAAATTTTATCGCACTACCAGCAAGGATACTCTGACCGTGTTTCCATGCCTCAACGCCATTTACATTAACGCCCAGCTTTGTGGGTGTTCCTGACTAAAATAACGTGAGAAATGTCGCTAACCGACATTACTCCAATTATCAAGCTGCACGTTAACCTGCATAGCGATAAGAAAAGTAGCACTAACCGCGCTTATCGCTACTTTCCTTGCGCCCGCTTTCAATATGACTTTCAGCCATTATATTCAATGGAAGGTGGATATTATGGCCAAGTCTGCCCTGCCCTATCAACAAGCTATCGCCTATGTTTGTGTTGATAAGCGCACATTTTGCAGCTAGCGCTTGTATTTTTATCGCATTGGAGATCAGCGTTGCTGATAGCATGCTATCTCTGCGATAAAATCCAGCGATAGCCGGCGATAATTATCCTCGCGCTAAGCGCGCTTAGCGATAATTATCGCCGGCTGTTGCTGATATGCCCCCTGGTAGTTTAAAGTATTTCATTTCGTATACTTGCCAACATGTGACACCTGGAACGTGGGAGATTGCGAAAGAAACCGGGGAGTACATTTTTCCTATTAACAAACATTGAAACAGACGCAATTTTAGGCTGGAGACAGAAAGTAATATTTTGAAAAAAATTAGAGGATTGTTTTTAGCTCATTGAATTATATGGTAGAAGATGCAATTTCAAGTGGGAGAGAGCCTGAATTGGGTCTGTTACCATTTGTGTGTACGCATTTGCAAATTCTCACACAAAGGATTGTAGGAGCCTGGCCATTGGATTATGTGCAGCGGGCTTAAATACAAGGGGGCAGATTTACAAGCCCCTTGCGCCTCATTTACGCCGCCGTTGCGTCACTTTTGTGATGCAGCGGCGGCGCAAATCCTGCGCCATGGTGCAGGGTACTTAAAACGTGATGCATCTGGGAGATGCGTCACGTTGTAAAGCCCTGCGCCACATGTAGGTGTTCCGGCGCAGGGGGGGGGCTTCCAGCTCAGGAACGCCTCCTAAAAGTGGCTGAGTGAAATCTACGAGATTTCACGCAGTCACTTTTAAGCCCATGGTGTGTCAAAACCCTGTGCCTGCCTGAAGCACGCGTAAGGATTGACGCAGCATTAACAATATAGGGCCCCCCAGAGCATTGCTGGAGCTGCGTAGCGCTTGTGACGCAACTCCAGCAATGCGCCACTTTTACGGCACAGATGCGTCACGCATCTGTGCCGTTTTTGCCCCATGGTGCGCCGCATTGTAAATGCGACGCATCCATGGTGGCAGAGCTGTGGCGCACAATAACTGGCGCATCCCTGCTGATATGCAGGGATGCGCCAGTTATTGTAAATATGCCCCCAGAAGGTTTCGAAACAGTTAGGAGGGCGATAAAAAATAAGGGCCATGTTATCAAGGAACGGCGATAACATCGCCGCTTTAGCGGCAGGAAACTACCTCTAAAGCAGCGATAATGGGCTTGATAATATGCCCTTGTGAATTCCCATAGAAGCCCAGGTTCACATCAGAACCTGGGCTTCTGTGGGAATTCACAAGGGCATATTATCAAGCCTATTATCGCCGCTTTAGCGGCAGTTTCCTGCCGCTAAAGCGACGATATTGTTATCACCGGTCCTTGATAATATGGCCCTAAGCTGGCGATAAAAAATCATCGCCGCTTTTGCGGCCGTTTTTGTCCGAAAAGCGGCGATAATTTTATCGCCTAATTAGCAAGGCCACGCTAACGCGTGAAACCTTGCTGTAGCGTCGGGATTCTTAACGCCCAACTTTGCATCTCTAATGAGATGCAAAGTGGGCGTTGTTGACCTAACATGACAGGAGAAATGTCGCTAAGCGACATTTCTTTTATCATCAAGCCCCACGCTATGAAGCATAGTGTCAGGAAAAGTAGCGATAACCCCTGTTATCGCTACTTTCCTTAAGCCTGCTTCAGGACTGACTTAGCCATGATATCCTATGGAAGGTGGATATCATGGCTAAGTTTGTGAGTCCCTATCAGCAAGCTAACGCCACACTACGTGAGATTATCGCTGGGTTGTCAGCGATAATCTCACATTAGGCAGTTAGCTCTAGGATTTTTATCGCTGAGGAGATAAGCGTTGCTAATAGCACGCTATCTCCGCGATAAAAATCCACGTTACCCGGCGATAATTATCCTCACGCTAAGAGCGCTGAGCGATAATTATCGCAGGTTGTTGCTGATATGCCCCTAAGAGCACTGAGCGATAATTATCGCTGGTTGTTGCTGATATGCCCCTTGATATGTTAACATTCATTGAAATGTAGAGGGTTCTGAGAGGACGAAAACTAAAATAGAATAATTTCTGGCTTTCAACATTGGGCCCAGATTTACAAAGATTTCACTTTGGGTTTGCGTTAGGATTTAAAATCCGGGGGACATATTACCAAGGAGTTGCGATAAATGTTATTTTTATCGCCGGCTATCACTGGATTAAATCTCAGAGATAGAGTTGCATTATCAACGCTTATCTCAAAGGCGATAAGAAATCCAGCAATAGCAGGGTTTTCCATGGAACATCGCTGGTTTTCCAAAGATGTTCCATGGAAAACGGTGATGGGCTTGATAATAAGGCCCAGTGGCCTTAGCCGCACAATCCACCCCCCAAGTTAGGTATGCCATAGTCAGGAATTTAACAGACATTTGGGGGCATATCAGCAAGGCGGCGATTGAAAATTATCGCCGCATTTGCGGCCGTTTTCGGCTGAAAAGCGGCGATAATTTTATCGCCTAATTAGCAAGGTCACGCTAACGCGTGAAACCATGCTTTAGCGCATGAAATCTTAACGCCCAGCTTTGCATCTCTAATGAGATGCAAAGTGGGCGTTCCTGACCTAACATGACAGGAGAAATGTAGCTAAACCACATTTCTCCTATCATCAAGCCCCACGCTATGAAGCATAGCGGCAAGAAAAGTAGCGATAACCCCTGTTATCACTACTTTCCTTACGCATGCTTCAAGGCTGACTTAGTCATGATATCCTATGGAAAGTGGATATCATGGCTAAGTTTGTGAGTCCCTATCAACAAGCTAACGCCACATTTTGTGAGATTATTGCTGAATTTCCAGCGATAATCTCACGTTAGGCAGTTAGCGCAAGGATTTTTATCACTTTTGAGATAAGCGTTGCTAATAGCACGCTATCTCAGCGATAAAAATCCACGCTAGCCGGCGATAATTATCCTCACGCTAAGAGCGCTGAACGATAATTATCGCCGGCCCTTGCTGATATGCCCCTAAATTCCTGCGTTAAGGCAGAGTTAGCGCGATAAAAATTATCACTGCAACTCGTGGGTAATATCGCGAAGCTGCCTTTGCGATATTTACCCATGTTGTTTCGACAGCCACGCCTACTTTGCATTTCATTAGCAATGCGATGGTAGGCGTGCTGGAAACGGGTGCTAAGTAAGGAAAACACGCGCTAGCGTGTCCTTTATGATATTGCGATATAATTATCGCTGCTTTTCGCCCAAAAACGGACACTAAAGCGGCGATAATTATATCGCCAGCCCTTGATAATATATGCCCCTGGTTGGTATTTAAAATGGAAATTTGCTTTGGTTTGTAACCAAAAGTAACACAATGCACTGCCTTCCTTACTTGACGTCAAGAATGCATGTCATGGGTAGTGCACGGGCGTTCAAAGCATCCACCCATGGACTTTGACTTAAATGGAGTAGTTTCTTACCTGTAACTCCAGTTCTATAGTAGGGGTATCTCTGTGATAATCATAATCATGTGAATAGTCCTGCCCATGTGCGTGGACCCTGAGCACTTCAGTCCATACCTTTGCTAAACACTACTGCCTGGACTCTGATGCCAGAACAGATATGCCAGAACAGATGCTCTGGTTGGGCAGGCTTTGCTGGGTGTGTTTGTTTCTTCCACCACTGGGGCTGTTTTTTGGGATGGGCTTGCCATTCTATTCACATGATTATGACTATACACAGAGATCCCCTACCACAGAAGGAGTAGTTTCTTACCTGTAACTCCAGTTCTGTAGTAGGGGTATCTTCGTGATAGTCATAAGTAACCCGCCCCGGAGGATGAAACAGTGATATCCTGATGCACCAGGCCTTTCTTTATACGCCTTCAAAAAGAACTGAAAGTAACTGGCCTTTGGCTGTGCATCATGGGATACTGAGGGTCTCTGGAAGGATCCTTAAAGGCACGGTATCCATTTGCAGACATATAATGGCAGCCTATGGGGCTTGTCTGTCCAACCCTTCATCTCTATCATGAAAAATGGATTTTGTGAAGGGGAGTTTCTCTATGTGTGAAACTTAGGGGCATATTATCAAGCCAGGCGATAAAATTATCGCCGCTTTAGCGACAGAAAACTGCCGCTAAAACAGCGATAATGGGCTTGATAATATACTCTATGGAATTCCAATTGAAGCCCATGTTAGATGTCCTTCACATCTATTATGGTGATACATACGACCACAGGATCTTTAATTGTTCGGTATTCTTACTTAGAAAAAATAGCATTTCAGCATAGTTTTTGTGCAGGCAAGCATCCCCACCTGCATAACCACTCTGCTGACAACAATGCAGACACCCTTGCGATATGGCATAAGGATTGCTGTGCTGGCCCTTGACTGCAAAAGTGACTAAAGCAGGGCGAGAGCACAAACGCACCGCTTCTGTGTAGATATCGCACAGTTCTCATTTCTCCAGTTGACGCATAACAGTATGCAACAACTTTGCTTGCTGACTTGTAATATGTAAAAACATGGTGAATCTGGGCCCAGGAGTCTCCCATCTGAATCAACAGAGCTGACATACATTTCATTTAAGAGAAATTGAGCCAAAATAGAGGGTTTTCTCATCAGATTGGCTTTCAAACTTCATGCCTCCTCCAAACTCTTATGCTTTGGAGCTCTTTCGTCTTTCTACCATCTTCACTACAATTACCAACATTTGTTAGGAGTCACTTTCTTGTTACTTCTGTTTATTTGCCTAGCAAACTAAGGGGCATATTATCAAGCCAGGCGATAAAATTATCGCCGCTTTAGCAGCAGAAAGCTGCAGCTAAAACGGCGATAATGGGCTTGATAATATGCTCTATTGAATTCCAATTGAAGCCCATGTTAGATGTGAAGGACATCTAACCTGAGCCTCTATTGGAATTCCATAGAGCATATTATCAAGCCCATTATCGCCGTTTTCGCGGACGTTTTCTGCCGCTAAAGCGGTGATAATTTTATCGCCTTGCTTGATAATATGCCCCAAAATGCCTCCATTGGCTTTAATGGGTCGACTGCCTTTCAGACCTATATATCCTCTAGAAAGGTGTTAGGGGCATATCAACAACAACCGGCGATAATTATCGCTCAGCGCTCTTAGCGGGAGGATAATTATCGCCGGGTAATGTGGATTTTTATCGCTGAGATAGCGTGCTATTAGCAACGCTTATCTCCTCAGTGATAAAAATCCACACGCTAACTGCCTAACGTGAGATTATCGCTGGAAACCCAGCGATAATCTCACGCAATGTGGCGTTAGCTTGATGATAGGGACTCACAAACTTAGCCATGATATCCTATGGAAGGTGGATATCATGGCTAAGTCAGTCCTGAAGCAGACGTAAGGAAAGTAGCGATAACAGGGGTTATCGCTACTTTTCCTAACTCTATGCTTCATAGCGTGGGGCTTGATGATGGGAGAAATGTCGCTTAGCGACATTTCTCCTGTCATGTTAGGTCAGCAACGCCCACTTTGCATCTCATTAGAGATGCAAAGCTCGGCGTTAGAAATCCTGACGCTAAAGCAAGGTTTGACGCGTTGGCGTGGCCTTGCTAATTTGTCGATAAAATTATCGTCGCTTTTCGGAGGAAAACAGCCGCAAAAGCGGCGATAATTTATTATCGCCTCCTCGTAATTATGCCCCTTAATTCCTCATTTACTTTCACGGCCTGACGTCATCCTCATTATTGATTGGAATGGTTGATAGGCGTGCCTCTCTTTTGACACCTACATATAGTGGCTGTACTCCTCCTGGCTTTTAACAAAGTTCAGTACATAATGGCTAATGTTAGCTAAGTCACTTTCTGTCACAAGGGAATAATAAACACAAAGCAGGACAATACACAAGCCCTTACAAATTGCCACGGAGGTCTTTTTAATTGGTAAGTGATCTGTAGCACAATAAAGCATTGTTGCTTCCCCACCAGTATTCAACTAGAATAACAGCTGTTGGCTAACAATGCAATAAGCATTAATTACTGAAATGGAAGAATACACATTACCCCCAGGTCCCTCCTGTCCTCGTCCCTTTCATACTTAACAAGTGAGATAATCTATCTCACCGACAGAAAAAAGAAAAAAAGGAATGCTGGTACACCCCTCCCCCCTACTGTGAGTACATAACCATACTCTACCCAGCATGAAGGGACCAGCTCAAAGATCATCCCACGAAGGGACCAGTGCATCACAGCACTCAGATTAGAGGTATGCAAGATCATCCCATGAAGGGACCTGTTCTTTTTTCTGTCTTCTGACAGTATGAAGAGGACCAGGAGCCGAGTGGCTCCTGGAGCTTACCTGCTGCTGGACACTGGGTTTGTGCTGGTTTTCCTGGTCTCTACCCCTGGGAACCCTGTTGACGCCTACGATGGTTCCTGAGAAGATCTCTCCCACTGTTGGTCTCTTTTGCCGTGCCTCCCGAGTTGATGGGCACGTCGGAGGCGCGGCGGTTCCTGCTCTGATCTCCGTGGAATGCGGCTGCCCCTGTGTGGCTGGGGCACTTCCTTCCGGGCCTTGCCTGACTTCCTTTGTTTGGGGTAGGAAGTCAGGCATTTCTGCAATTGCGGCTGGCGGCGGTGGCATGAGGTGCTTGCCGGCCCTCTTGTAAGTAATGCATAGCATTTTTTTCACATATATATATATCGGCGCATGTTCCCTGTGATGGCTGTTTCTGCTCTTAGTGGCTGCGTTTCCTCTTGGGGACTGCTGTTGCTCCGTGGTGCACACCGGATCTACGGTGTGTTGGGCTGTTTGGCGGGCCCTGCTTTGGGTCGGTTGCTTTCTGCCCTGGATCCTTCCTCTGTTGAGTCTGCCTACTGTTGGAAACCTGTGGTTCCTGCGCAGTGTCCTTGTGGTGGGCTTGTTTGACTGTGACCCTCTTCAGCCAGTCGTCTTCCTGGCTTGCTGTGCTTCCTGTTCCCTGCGGTCCAGCTCCGGTTCGCCATGGGTAAACATGCCAAGAAGAGCAGGCATGTTGATGTGTCCTCCTCATCTTCCTCTGCTTCTTCTTCGCCTTCTCCTGCGCGCTCCAGGCAGCGTAAGAGGGGTGGCGATGCCCAGATTAAGCATCTCATAAAGGAGACCTTGCTGGAGATGGGTGGTGCTCCTCGATCCAAGTCCTCTGTCCGGGCCCCGCTGTTGCCTTCTTCTGCTTCTGATGAGTAGTTGGGGAGCGATGAACTGAAGGACAAATATATTGACGAGGAGATGTTGCCAAACTTGTTGAAGCATGTGAAGTCGAATATGGGGTTTCCTGCCGATGATGCCCCTAGCACTTCTCGGGGTTCCTTGCTTCACCAGTTCCAGTGCACTGCTACAGTGGATGTTCCAGTTCATCCGTATATCATGGAGGTGCTTGCCAGGGATTGGAAAGACCCTGATCACATTCTGCTTCCTTGTTTCATGGCAAAACTCTATCCTCTTCAGGATATGGCCAAAGACTTGCCGAACTCCATTCCCATAGATTCTTTTGCGGCCAGTCTCGTGGGTCGTACTTCTTTGGCTGAGGATGTGGTGGTGCGGGATCCTGTGGACAAGAAGGTAGACTCTTTCTTGCAGAAGGTTTATTCTGGTTCCCATCTGGCGCTCAGAGCTGCCATTTATGGAACTTATGTGGCTCAGTCGCTTCTTTTGGATATCAAGTCCCTATATGGGACCAGAGATCATCCCATGAAGGGACCAGTGCATAACAGATACCATGAAGGGAGAAGGGCATCACAGCACCAGATTGGAGGTATGCAAGATCATCCCATGAAAGGACCAGTGCATCAGATCATTCCATGAAGGGACCAGTGCATCAGAGATCATTCCATGAAGGGACCAGTGCATCAGAGATCATCCCATGAAGGGATCAGTGCAGAGATCATCCCATGAAGGGACCAGTGCATCAGAGACCAACCCATGAAGGGACCAGTGCAGAGATCATCCCATAAAGGGACCAGTACATCACAGCACTCACATTAGAGGTATGAAAGATCATCCCATGAAGGGACCAATGCATCAAAGATCATCCATGAAGGGACCAGCGATTCAAATCATCCCATGAAGGGACCAGCGATTCAGATCATCCCATGAAGGGACCAGCGCATCAAAGATCATCCCATGAAGGGACCAGCGCATCAAAGATCATCCCATAAAGGGACCAGCGCATCAGAGATCATCTCATGAAGGGACCAGTGCAGAGATCATCCCACGAAGGGACCAGTGCATCAGATCATCCCATGAAGGAACAGTGCATCAGAGATCATCCCATGAAGGGACCAGTGCATCACAGCACTATGATTAGAGATATGCAAAATCATCCCATGAAGGAACCAGTGCATCAGAGATCATCCCACGAAGGGACCAGTGCACCAGAGATCATCCCATGAAGGGACCAGTGCATCAAAGATCATCCCAAGAAGGGACCAGTGCACCAGAGATCATCCCATGAAGGGACCAGCGATTCAAATCATCCCATGAAGGGACCAGCGATACAGATCATCCCATGAAGAGACCAGCGCATCAAAGATCATCCTGTGAAGAAACCAGTGCATCAGAGATCTTCCCATGAAGGGACCAGTGCATCACAGCACTCAGATTAGAGATATGCAAGATCATCCCATGAAGGGACCAGTGCATCAGAGATCATCCCATGAACGGACCAGTGCATCACAGCACTCAGATTAGAGGTATGCAAGATCATCCCATGAAGGGACCTGTTCTTTTTTCTGTCTTCTGACAGTATGAAGAGGACCAGGAGCCGAGTGGCTCCTGGAGCTTACCTGCTGCTGGACACTGGGTTTGTGCTGGTTTTCCTGGTCTCTACCCCTGGGAACCCTGTTGACGCCTACGATGGTTCCTGAGAAGATCTCTCCCACTGTTGGTCTCTTTTGCCGTGCCTCCCGAGTTGATGGGCACGTCGGAGGCGCGGCGGTTCCTGCTCTGATCTCCGTGGAATGCGGCTGCCCCTGTGTGGCTGGGGCACTTCCTTCCGGGCCTTGCCTGACTTCCTTTGTTTGGGGTAGGAAGTCAGGCATTTCTGCAATTGCGGCTGGCGGCGGTGGCATGAGGTGCTTGCCGGCCCTCTTGTAAGTAATGCATAGCATTTTTTTCACATATATATATATCGGCGCATGTTCCCTGTGATGGCTGTTTCTGCTCTTAGTGGCTGCGTTTCCTCTTGGGGACTGCTGTTGCTCCGTGGTGCACACCGGATCTACGGTGTGTTGGGCTGTTTGGCGGGCCCTGCTTTGGGTCGGTTGCTTTCTGCCCTGGATCCTTCCTCTGTTGAGTCTGCCTACTGTTGGAAACCTGTGGTTCCTGCGCAGTGTCCTTGTGGTGGGCTTGTTTGACTGTGACCCTCTTCAGCCAGTCGTCTTCCTGGCTTGCTGTGCTTCCTGTTCCCTGCGGTCCAGCTCCGGTTCGCCATGGGTAAACATGCCAAGAAGAGCAGGCATGTTGATGTGTCCTCCTCATCTTCCTCTGCTTCTTCTTCGCCTTCTCCTGCGCGCTCCAGGCAGCGTAAGAGGGGTGGCGATGCCCAGATTAAGCATCTCATAAAGGAGACCTTGCTGGAGATGGGTGGTGCTCCTCGATCCAAGTCCTCTGTCCGGGCCCCGCTGTTGCCTTCTTCTGCTTCTGATGAGTAGTTGGGGAGCGATGAACTGAAGGACAAATATATTGACGAGGAGATGTTGCCAAACTTGTTGAAGCATGTGAAGTCGAATATGGGGTTTCCTGCCGATGATGCCCCTAGCACTTCTCGGGGTTCCTTGCTTCACCAGTTCCAGTGCACTGCTACAGTGGATGTTCCAGTTCATCCGTATATCATGGAGGTGCTTGCCAGGGATTGGAAAGACCCTGATCACATTCTGCTTCCTTGTTTCATGGCAAAACTCTATCCTCTTCAGGATATGGCCAAAGACTTGCCGAACTCCATTCCGATAGATTCTTTTGCGGCCAGTCTCGTGGGTCGTACTTCTTTGGCTGAGGATGTGGTGGTGCGGGATCCTGTGGACAAGAAGGTAGACTCTTTCTTGCAGAAGGTTTATTCTGGTTCCCATCTGGCGCTCAGAGCTGCCATTTATGGAACTTATGTGGCTCAGTCGCTTCTTTTGGATATCAAGTCCCTATATGGGACCAGAGATCATCCCATGAAGGGACCAGTGCATAACAGATACCATGAAGGGAGAAGGGCATCACAGCACCAGATTGGAGGTATGCAAGATCATCCCATGAAAGGACCAGTGCATCAGATCATTCCATGAAGGGACCAGTGCATCAGAGATCATTCCATGAAGGGACCAGTGCATCAGAGATCATCCCATGAAGGGATCAGTGCAGAGATCATCCCATGAAGGGACCAGTGCATCAGAGACCAACCCATGAAGGGACCAGTGCAGAGATCATCCCATAAAGGGACCAGTACATCACAGCACTCACATTAGAGGTATGAAAGATCATCCCATGAAGGGACCAATGCATCAAAGATCATCCATGAAGGGACCAGCGATTCAAATCATCCCATGAAGGGACCAGCGATTCAGATCATCCCATGAAGGGACCAGCGCATCAAAGATCATCCCATGAAGGGACCAGCGCATCAAAGATCATCCCATAAAGGGACCAGCGCATCAGAGATCATCTCATGAAGGGACCAGTGCAGAGATCATCCCACGAAGGGACCAGTGCATCAGATCATCCCATGAAGGAACAGTGCATCAGAGATCATCCCATGAAGGGACCAGTGCATCACAGCACTATGATTAGAGATATGCAAAATCATCCCATGAAGGAACCAGTGCATCAGAGATCATCCCACGAAGGGACCAGTGCACCAGAGATCATCCCATGAAGGGACCAGTGCATCAAAGATCATCCCAAGAAGGGACCAGTGCACCAGAGATCATCCCATGAAGGGACCAGCGATTCAAATCATCCCATGAAGGGACCAGCGATACAGATCATCCCATGAAGAGACCAGCGCATCAAAGATCATCCTGTGAAGAAACCAGTGCATCAGAGATCTTCCCATGAAGGGACCAGTGCATCACAGCACTCAGATTAGAGATATGCAAGATCATCCCATGAAGGGACCAGTGCATCAGAGATCATCCCATGAACGGACCAGTGCATCACAGCACTCAGATTAGAGGTATGCAAGATCATCCCATGAAGGGACCAGTGCAGAGATCATCCCATGAAGGGAGCAGTGCATCAGAGATCATCCCATGAAGGGACCAGTGCGTCACAGCACTATGATTAGAGATATGCAAGATCATCCCATGAAGGAACCAGTGCATCAGATCATCCCATGAAGGGACCAGTGCATCAGAGATCATCCCATGAAGGGACCAGTGCACCAGAGATCATCCCATGAAGGGACCAGCGCATCAGAGATCATCCCACGAAGGGACCAGCGCATCAGAGATCATCCCACGAAGGGACCAGCGCATCAGAGATCATCCCACGAAGAGACCAGCGACTCAGAGATAATCCCATGAAGGGACCAGCGCATCAGAGATCATACCACGAAGGGACCAGTGTATCACAGCACTCAGATTAGAGGTATGCAAGATCATCCCATGAAGGGACTAGTGCATCACAGCACTCAGATTAGAGGTATGCAAGATCATCCCATGAAGGGACCAGTCTAGGGATCATCACATGAAGGGACCAGTGCATCAAAGATCATCCCATGAAGGGACCAGTGCATCAGAGATCTTCCCATGAAGGGACCAGTGCATCACAGGACTATGATTAGAGATATGCAAGATCATCCCATGAAGGGACCAGTGCATCAGAGATCATACCATGAAGGGACCAGTGCAGCAAAGATCATCCCATGAAGGGACCAAGAGACCAGAGATCATCCCATGAAGGGACCAGATATCATCCCATGAAGGGACCAGAGATCATCCCATGAAGGGACCAGAGATCATCCCATGAAGGGACCAGAGATCATCCCATGAAGGGACCAGCATGAAGGGACCAGAGATCATCCCATGAAGGGAGCAGTGCATCAGAGATCATCCCATGAAGGGAGCAGTGCATCAGAGATCATACCATGAAGGGACCAGTGCATCAGAGATCATCCCATGAAGGGACCAGTGCATCACAGCACTCAGATTAGAGTTATGCAAGATCATCCCATGAAGGGACCAGTGCAAAGATCATTCCCATGAAGGGACCAGCGCATCAGAGTTCATCCCGTAAAGGCACCAGCGCATCAGAGTTTATCCCATGAAGGCACCAGCGCATCAGAGGTCATCCCATGAAGGGACCAGCGCATCAGAGGTCATCCCATGAAGGGACCAGCGCATCACAGCACTCAGATTAGAGGTATGAAAGATCATCCCATGAAGGGACCAGTGCAGAGATCATCCCATGAAGGGACCAGCTCAAAGATCATCCCATGAAGGGACCAGCTCAAAGATCATCCCACGAAGGGACCAGTGCATCACAGCACTCAGATTAGAGGTATGCAAGATCATCCCATGAAGGGACCAGTGCATCAAAGATCATCCCATGAAGGGACCAGTGCATCAGAGATCATCCCATGAAGGGACCAGTGCATCAGAGATCATCCCAAAAAGGGACCAGTGCATCAGAGATCAACCCCTGAAGGGACCAGTGCATCAAAGATCATCCCATGAAGGGACCAGCACATCAGAGATCATCCAGAGATCATCCCATGAAGGGACCACCGCATCACAGCACACAGATTAGAGGTATGCAAGATCATCCCATGAAGGGACCAGTGCATCACAGCACACAGATTAGAGGTATGCAAGATCATCCCATGCAGGGACCAGTGCATTAGAGATCATCCCAAAAAGGGACCAGTGCATCAGAGATCATCCCATGAAGGGACCAGTGCATCAGAGATCATCCCATGAAGGGTCCAGTGCAGCTATCATCCCATGAAGGGACCAGCGCATCAAAGATCATCCCATGAAGGGTCCAGTGCATCACAGCACTCAGATTAGAGGTATGCAAGATCATCCCACGATGGGACCAGAGCATCAAAGATCATCCCATGAATGGACCAGAGATCATCCCATGAAGGGACCAGTGATCATCCCATGAAGGGACCAGTGATCATCCCATGAAGGGACAAGTGCATCAGAGATCATCCCATGAAGGGACCAGTGCAGCTATCATCCCATGAAGGGACCAGTGCATCAAAGATCATCCCATGAAGGGTCCAGTGCATCACAGCACTCAGATTAGAGGTATGCAAGATCATCCCACGATGGGACCAGAGCATCAAAGATCATCCCATGAAGGGACCAGTTCATCAGAGATCATCCCATGAAGGGACCAGTGCATCAGAGTACTCAGATTAGAGGTATTCTAGATCATCCCATGAAGGGACCAGCGCATCAGAGATCATCCCATGAAGGGACCAGCGCATCAGAGATCATCCCATGAAGGGACCAGTGCATCAACGCTCATCCCATGAAGGGACCAGTGCATCAAAGATCATCCCATGAAGGGACCAGTGCATCAAAGATCATCCCATAAAGGGACCAGTGCATCACATCACTCAGATTCGAGGTATGCAAGATCATCCCATGAAGGGACCAGTGCAGAGATCATCCCATGAAGGGACAAGTCCATCAAAGATCATCCCATGAAGGGTTCAGCACAGAGATCATCCCACGAAGGGACCAGCGCATCAAAGATCATCCCACGAAGGGACCAGCACATCAAAGATCATCCCACGAAGGGACCAGCGCATCAAAGATCATCCCACGAAGGGACCAGCGCATCAGAGATCATCCCATGAAGGGACCACTGCATCACAGCACTCAAATTAGTGGTATGCAAGATCATCCCATGAAGGGACCAGTGCATCACAGCACTCAGATTAGAGGTATGCAAGATCATCCCATGAAGGGACCAGTGCAGAGATCATCCCATGAAGGGACCAGCGCATCAGAGATCATCCCATGAAGGGACCAGTGCATCACAGCACTCAGATTAGACGTATGCAAGAACATCCCATGAAGGGACCAGTGCATCAGAGATCATCCCATGAAGGGACCAGTGCATCTCGGCACTCAGATTAGAGGTGTGCAAGATCATCCCATGAAGGAACCAGTGCATCAGAGATCATCCCATGAAGGGACCAGTGCATCACAGCACTAAGATTAGAGGTATGCAAGATCATCTCATGAAGGGACCAGTGCAGAGATCATCCCATGAAGGGACAAGTCCATCAAAGATCATCCCAAGAAGCGACCAGCACATCAGAGATCATCCCATGAAGGGTTCAGCGCATCAGAGATCATCACATGAAGGGACCAGCGCATCAGAGATCATCCCATGAAGGGACCAGTGCATCAAAGATCATCACATGAAGGGACCAGTGCATCATAGCACTCAGATTAGAGGTATGCAAGATCATCCCATGAAGGGACCAGTGCATCACAGCACTCAGATTAGAGTTATGCAAGATCATCCCATGAAGGGTCCAGTGCATGAAAGATCATCCCATGAAGGGACCAGTGCATCAAATATCATCCCATGAAGGGACCAGTGCATGAAAGATAATCCCATGAAGGGCCCAGTGCATGAAAGATCATCCCATGAAGGGACCAGTGCATCACATATCATCCCATGAAGGGACCAGTGCATCAAAGATCATCCCATGAAGGGACCAGCGCATCAGAGATCATCCCATGAAGGGACCAGTGTATCAGAGATCATCCCAAAAAGGGACCAGTGCATCAGCGATCAATCCATGAAGGGACCAGTGCATGAAAGATCATCCCATGAAGGGACCAGCACATCAGAGATCATCCAGAGATCATCCAATGAAGGGACCACCGCATCACAGCACACAGATTAGAGGTATGCAAGAGCATCCCATGAAGGGACCAGTGCATCACAGCACACAGATTAGAGGTTTGCAAGATCATCCCATGAAGGGACCAGTGCATCAGAGATCATCCCGTGAAGGGTCCAGTGCAGATATCATCCCATGAAGGGACCAGCGCATCAAAGATCATCCCATGAAGGGTCCAGTGCATCACAGCACTCAGATTAGAGGTATGCAAGATCATCCCACGATGGGACCAGAGCATCAAAGATCATCCCATGAATGGACCAGAGATCATCCCATGAAAGGACCAGTGATCATCCCATGAAGGGACCAGTGATCATCCCATGAAGGGACCAGTGATCATCCCATGAAGGGACCAGAGATCATCCCATGAAGGGACCAGTGCAGAGATCATCCCATGAAGGGACCAGCGCATCAGAAATCATCCCATGAAGGGGACCAGTGCATCAGAGATCATCCCATGAAGGGACCACTGCATCACAGCACTCAAATTAGTGGTATGCAAAATCCCCCCATGAAGGGACCAGTGCATCAAAGATCATCACATGAAGGGACCAGTGGATCACAGCACTCAGATTAGAGGTATTCAAGATCATCCCATGAAGGGACCAGTGCATCAGAGATCATCCCATGAAGGGACCAGTGGCACAGTGCATCAGAGATCATCCCATGAAGGGACCAGTACATCACAGCACTCACATTGGAGGTATGCAAGATCATCCCATGAAGGGACCAGTGCATCAAAGATCATCCCATGAAGGGACCTATGCATCAAAGATCATCCCAAAAAGAGACCAGTGCATCAGAGATCAACCAATGAAGGGACCAGTGCAGAGATCATCCCATGAAGGGACCAGTACATCCGAGCACTCAGAGTAGAGGTATTCAAGATCATCCCATGAAGGGACCAGTGCAGAGATCATCCCATGAAGGGACAAGTACATCACAGCACTCACATTAGAGGTATGCAAGATCATCCCATGTAGGAACCAGTCCATCAGAGATCATCCCATGAAGGGACCAGTGCATCAGAGAATATCCCATGAAGGGACCAGTGCATCAGAGATCATCCCATAAAGGGACCAGTGCATCAGAGATCATCCCACGAAGGGACCAGTAAATCAGAGATCATCCCACAAAGGGACCAGCACAGAGATCATCCCACAAAGGGACCAGCACATCAGAGATCATCCTACGAAGGGACCAGCACATCAGAGATCATCCCACGAAGGGACCAGCACATCAAAGATCAATCCATAAAGGGACCAGCACATCAAAGATCATCCCATGAAGGGACCAGTGCATCAGAGATCATCCCATGGTGGGACCACTGCATCAGAGATCATCCCATGAAGGGACCAGCGCATCAGAGATCATCCCATGAAGGGACCAGTACATCACAGCACTCACAGAGGTATGCATGATCATCCCATGAAGGGACGAGTCCATCAGAGACCAACCCATGAAGGGACCAGTGCATCAAAGATCATCCCAGGAAGGGACCAGTGCATCAAAGATCATCCCATGAAGGGACCAGAGATCAACCCATGAAGGGACCAGTGCATCATAGCACTCAGATTAGAGGTAGGCAAGATCATCCCATGAAGGGACTAGTGCATCAGAGATCATCCCATGAAGGGACCAGTCCATCAGAGATCATCCCATGAAGGGAACAGTACAAAGATCATCCTATGAATGGACCAGTACATCAAAGATCATCCCATGAAGGGACCAGTGCATCACAGCACTCAGATTAGACGTATGCAAGAACATCCCATGAAGGGACCAGTGCATCAGAGATCATCCCATGAAGGGACCAGTGCATCACAGCACTCAGATTAGGGGTGTGCAAGATCATCCCATGAAGGGTCCAGTGCATGAAAGATCATCCCATGAAGGGACCAGTGCATCAAATATCATCCCATGAAGGGACCAGTGCATGAAAGATAATCCCATGAAGGGCCCAGTGCATGAAAGATCATCCCATGAAGGGACCAGTGCATCACATATCATCCCATGAAGGGACCAGTGCATCAAAGATCATCCCATGAAGGGACCAGCGCATCAGAGATCATCCCATGAAGGGACCAGTGTATCAGAGATCATCCCAAAAAGGGACCAGTGCATCAGCGATCAACCCATGAAGGGACCAGTGCATGAAAGATCATCCCATGAAGGGACCAGCACATCAGAGATCATCCAGAGATCATCCAATGAAGGGACCACCGCATCACAGCACACAGATTAGAGGTATGCAAGATCATCCCATGAAGGGACCAGTGCATCACAGCACACAGATTAGAGGTTTGCAAGATCATCCCATGAAGGGACCAGTGCATCAGAGATCATCCCGTGAAGGGTCCAGTGCAGCTATCATCCCATGAAGGGACCAGCGCATCAAAGATCATCCCATGAAGGGTCCAGTGCATCACAGCACTCAGATTAGAGGTATGCAAGATCATCCCACGATGGGACCAGAGCATCAAAGATCATCCCATGAATGGACCAGAGATCATCCCATGAAGGGACCAGTGATCATCCCATGAAGGGACCAGTGATCATTGCATGAAGGGACCAGTGATCATCCCATGAAGGGACCAGAGATCATCCCATGAAGGGACCAGTGCAGAGATCATCCCATGAAGGGACCAGCGCATCAGAGATCATCCCATGAAGGGACCAGTGCATCAGAGATCATCCCATGAAGGGACCACTGCATCACAGCACTCAAATTAGTGGTATGCAAAATCCCCCCATGAAGGGACCAGTGCATCAAAGATCATCACATGAAGGGACCAGTGGATCACAGCACTCAGATTAGAGGTATTCAAGATCATCCCATGAAGGGACCAGTGCATCAGAGATCATCCCATGAAGGGACCAGTGGCACAGTGCATCAGAGATCATCCCATGAAGGGACCAGTACATCACAGCACTCACATTGGAGGTATGCAAGATCATCCCATGAAGGGACCAGTGCATCAAAGTTCATCCCATGAAGGGACCTATGCATCAAAGATCATCCCAAAAAGGGACCAGTGCATCAGAGATCAACCAATGAAGGGACCAGTGCAGAGATCATCCCATGAAGGGACCAGTACATCCGAGCACTCAGAGTAGAGGTATTCAAGATCATCCCATGAAGGGACCAGTGCAGAGATCATCCCATGAAGGGACAAGTACATCACAGCACTCACATTAGAGGTATGCAAGATCATCCCATGTAGGAACCAGTCCATCAGAGATCATCCCATGAAGGGACCAGTGCATCAGAGAATATCCCATGAAGGGACCAGTGCATCAGAGATCATCCATAACGGGACCAGTGCATCAGAGATCATCCCACGAAGGGACCAGTAAATCAGAGATCATCCCACAAAGGGACCAGCACAGAGATCATCCCACAAAGGGACCAGCACATCAGAGATCATCCTACGAAGGGACCAGCACATCAGAGATCATCCCACGAAGGGACCAGCACATCAAAGATCAATCCATAAAGGGACCAGCACATCAAAGATCATCCCATGAAGGGACCAGTGCATCAGAGATCATCCCATGGTGGGACCACTGCATCAGAGATCATCCCATGAAGGGACCAGCGCATCAGAGATCATCCCATGAAGGGACCAGTACATCACAGCACTCACAGAGGTATGCATGATCATCCCATGAAGGGACGAGTCCATCAGAGACCAACCCATGAAGGGACCAGTGCATCAAAGATCATCCCAGGAAGGGACCAGTGCATCAAAGATCATCCCATGAAGGGACCAGAGATCAACCCATGAAGGGACCAGTGCATCATAGCACTCAGATTAGAGGTAGGCAAGATCATCCCATGAAGGGACTAGTGCATCAGAGATCATCCCATGAAGGGACCAGTCCATCAGAGATCATCCCATGAAGGGAACAGTACAAAGATCATCCTATGAATGGACCAGTACATCAAAGATCATCCCATGAAGGGACCAGTGCATCACAGCACTCAGATTAGACGTATGCAAGAACATCCCATGAAGGGACCAGTGCATCAGAGATCATCCCATGAAGGGACCAGTGCATCACAGCACTCAGATTAGGGGTGTGCAAGATCATCCCATGAAGGACCCAGTGCATCAGAGATCATCCCATGAAGGGACCAGTGCATCAAAGCACTAAGATTAGAGGTATGCAAGATCATCTCATGAAGGGACCAGTGCAGAGATCATCCCATGAAGGGACAAGTCCATCAAAGATCATCCCAAGAAGGGACCAGCACATCAGAGATCAACCCATGAAGGGACCAGTGCATCAAAAAACACCACATGAAGGGACCAGTGCATCATAGCACTCAGATTAGAGGTATGCAAGATCATCCCATGAAGGGACCAGTGCATCACAGCACTCAGATTAGAGTTATGCAAGATCATCCCATGAAGGGTCCAGTGCAGAGATCATCCCATGAAGGGACCAGCTCAGAGATCATCCCATGAAGGGATCAGTGCATCTGAGATCATCCCATGAGTGGACCACTGCATCAAAGCACTCAAATTAGTGGTATGCAAGATCATCCCATGAAGGGACCAGTGCATCAAAGATCATTCCATGAAGGGACCAGTGCATCAGAGATCATCCCATGAAGGGAACAGTACATCACAGCACTCAAATTAGAGGTATGCAAGGTCATCCCATGAAGGGACCAGTGCATCAAAGATCATCCCATGAAGGGACCAGAGATCAACCCATGAAGGGACCAGTGCATCATAGCACTCAGATTAGAGGTAGGCAAGATCATCCCATGAAGGGACTAGTGCATCAGAGATCATCCCATGAAGGGACCAGTCCATCAGAGATCATCCCATGAAGGGAACAGTACAAAGATCATCCTATGAATGGACCAGTACATCAAAGATCATCCCATGAAGGGACCAGTGCATCACAGCACTCAGATTAGACGTATGCAAGAACATCCCATGAAGGGACCAGTGCATCAGAGATCATCCCATGAAGGGACCAGTGCATCACAGCACTCAGATTAGGGGTGTGCAAGATCATCCCATGAAGGGTCCAGTGCATGAAAGATCATCCCATGAAGGGACCAGTGCATCAAATATCATCCCATGAAGGGACCAGTGCATGAAAGATAATCCCATGAAGGGCCCAGTGCATGAAAGATCATCCCATGAAGGGACCAGTGCATCACATATCATCCCATGAAGGGACCAGTGCATCAAAGATCATCCCATGAAGGGACCAGCGCATCAGAGATCATCCCATGAAGGGACCAGTGTATCAGAGATCATCCCAAAAAGGGACCAGTGCATCAGCGATCAACCCATGAAGGGACCAGTGCATGAAAGATCATCCCATGAAGGGACCAGCACATCAGAGATCATCCAGAGATCATCCAATGAAGGGACCACCGCATCACAGCACACAGATTAGAGGTATGCAAGATCATCCCATGAAGGGACCAGTGCATCACAGCACACAGATTAGAGGTTTGCAAGATCATCCCATGAAGGGACCAGTGCATCAGAGATCATCCCGTGAAGGGTCCAGTGCAGCTATCATCCCATGAAGGGACCAGCGCATCAAAGATCATCCCATGAAGGGTCCAGTGCATCACAGCACTCAGATTAGAGGTATGCAAGATCATCCCACGATGGGACCAGAGCATCAAAGATCATCCCATGAATGGACCAGAGATCATCCCATGAAGGGACCAGTGATCAAACCATGAAGGGACCAGTGATCATTGCATGAAGGGACCAGTGATCATCCCATGAAGGGACCAGAGATCATCCCATGAAGGGACCAGTGCAGAGATCATCCCATGAAGGGACCAGCGCATCAGAGATCATCCCATGAAGGGACCAGTGCATCAGAGATCATCCCATGAAGGGACCACTGCATCACAGCACTCAAATTAGTGGTATGCAAAATCCCCCCATGAAGGGACCAGTGCATCAAAGATCATCACATGAAGGGACCAGTGGATCACAGCACTCAGATTAGAGGTATTCAAGATCATCCCATGAAGGGACCAGTGCATCAGAGATCATCCCATGAAGGGACCAGTGGCACAGTGCATCAGAGATCATCCCATGAAGGGACCAGTACATCACAGCACTCACATTGGAGGTATGCAAGATCATCCCATGAAGGGACCAGTGCATCAAAGATCATCCCATGAAGGGACCTATGCATCAAAGATCATCCCAAAAAGGGACCAGTGCATCAGAGATCAACCAATGAAGGGACCAGTGCAGAGATCATCCCATGAAGGGACCAGTACATCCGAGCACTCAGAGTAGAGGTATTCAAGATCATCCCATGAAGGGACCAGTGCAGAGATCATCCCATGAAGGGACAAGTACATCACAGCACTCACATTAGAGGTATGCAAGATCATCCCATGTAGGAACCAGTCCATCAGAGATCATCCCATGAAGGGACCAGTGCATCAGAGAATATCCCATGAAGGGACCAGTGCATCAGAGATCATCCCATAACGGGACCAGTGCATCAGAGATCATCCCACGAAGGGACCAGTAAATCAGAGATCATCCCACAAAGGGACCAGCACAGAGATCATCCCACAAAGGGACCAGCACATCAGAGATCATCCTACGAAGGGACCAGCACATCAGAGATCATCCCACGAAGGGACCAGCACATCAAAGATCAATCCATAAAGGGACCAGCACATCAAAGATCATCCCATGAAGGGACCAGTGCATCAGAGATCATCCCATGGTGGGACCACTGCATCAGAGATCATCCCATGAAGGGACCAGCGCATCAGAGATCATCCCATGAAGGGACCAGTACATCACAGCACTCACAGAGGTATGCATGATCATCCCATGAAGGGACGAGTCCATCAGAGACCAACCCATGAAGGGACCAGTGCATCAAAGATCATCCCAGGAAGGGACCAGTGCATCAAAGATCATCCCATGAAGGGACCAGAGATCAACCCATGAAGGGACCAGTGCATCATAGCACTCAGATTAGAGGTAGGCAAGATCATCCCATGAAGGGACTAGTGCATCAGAGATCATCCCATGAAGGGACCAGTCCATCAGAGATCATCCCATGAAGGAAACAGTACAAAGATCATCCTATGAATGGACCAGTACATCAAAGATCATCCCATGAAGGGACCAGTGCATCACAGCACTCAGATTAGACGTATGCAAGAACATCCCATGAAGGGACCAGTGCATCAGAGATCATCCCATGAAGGGACCAGTGCATCACAGCACTCAGATTAGGGGTGTGCAAGATCATCCCATGAAGGACCCAGTGCATCAGAGATCATCCCATGAAGGGACCAGTGCATCAAAGCACTAAGATTAGAGGTATGCAAGATCATCTCATGAAGGGACCAGTGCAGAGATCATCCCATGAAGGGACAAGTCCATCAAAGATCATCCCAAGAAGGGACCAGCACATCAGAGATCATCCCATGAAAGGACCAGTGCATCAAAGATCATCACATGAAGGGACCAGTGCATCATAGCACTCAGATTAGAGGTATGCAAGATCATCCCATGAAGGGACCAGTGCATCACAGCACTCAGATTAGAGTTATGCAAGATCATCCCATGAAGGGTCCAGTGCAGAGATCATCCCATGAAGGGACCAGCTCAGAGATCATCCCATGAAGGGATCAGTGCATCTGAGATCATCCCATGAGTGGACCACTGCATCAAAGCACTCAAATTAGTGGTATGCAAGATCATCCCATGAAGGGACCAGTGCATCAAAGATCATTCCATGAAGGGACCAGTGCATCAGAGATCATCCCATGAAGGGACCAGTACATCACAGCACTCAGATTAGAGGTATGCAAGGTCATCCCATGAAGGGACCAGTGCATCAAAGATCATCCCATGAAGGGACCAGGGCAAAGATCATCCCATGAAGGGACCAGTGCATCAAAGATCATCCCAGGAAGGGACCAGTGCATCACAGCACTCAGATTAGAGGTATGCAAGATCATCCCCTGAAGGGACCAGTGCATTAGAGATCATCCCATGAAGGGACCAGAGGTAAGTACAACACAGTCTTATTTAAGCATACATTAAGTCACACAGGTAAGTAATACAGTTAGGCCCTAGGGGCCACGCAAACCATATACTAAAAAAGTGGTATAAGGACCACTGTCACGGAAATAGGATAGGCCTAGGGAATTGCTGGGGCTACACTACACTAGCAACAGTTAGGAAGTGGGAGGCCCACGGGATTCAGGTGCAGAGTGGAAACACTCACGCGTAATGCGTAAAAGTCGATAGAATTACTAGCAGTTAGAAATTAACAGTTTAAGGACACTTCTGAAGCAGCTAGAGAGTCGAGACTCGGAAACTAGACCCTAGGATAGTCACTACCCTTGTGAGCACCGAAGTACCCAAGTTACCTAGCCCACGGACTGCGGGTGCATAGGTGTGAACTTGCGTCGGGTTTCGTCGTGGACTTCTATGGATGCCTGAAGGAAAGTTGCTGACAGGCAGTCAGTGAAGAGTGTCCGGTGGATCCCAAGGCTGGGATCAAGAAGAGAGGATACCTGCAAGCAGAAGGGACAGAGTCAAGGTCACTAGCCAGTGACCACGTGGAACCAGGAAGGAGCCAGGCGATGTCGTGAAGATTGCAGGTTAAGGTGAAGCTTGTCGCTGCAGCCACGGGGACCAGGAGACGTCGAGGATGACCAGGACCAGGAGGCGAGCTGTCCCACGAAGGCTCTTGCTGTCGGTGGCGTCGAAGTCGAACTAGGACTCACCAAGCCTTGGCAAGCGGAACCCACAAAGAACGGAGGACTTGCTTCTGGTGCAGACCAGGAAGGTCTGGGGTGCTTCTCTTTCGCAAGGAAGCGGGAGCCAGTCTGGAGGAGCCAAACCAGCAGTGAAGATTTCAGGATGCGTCGTCACAGAGGCCACTAGCCAACGGGCAAGCAACCGGACAGACGCAGCAAGCAGGAAAATGCAGAAGGGCCCCACGCAGGACTCGTGGAGTGTGGGGGGCTGATCTTCGGTGCAGATGGTGCTTGGGGTTGAGGCTTCTCAATCCCCGGTGCACAACTTCGAGGGTGCCTCAGAAGCTGCGCTGGAAGATACTAGCCACTTTTCCCAGGTAGCCGGTCCCACGTCTCTCGTCGCCTCCACGGATCTCAGCTCGGCTGTGGATGTGGATCAGGGTCGGAGAAGTCTGGAAGTCAAGGCTCTGCAGTGGGTCCCTCGTAGAACTTCAGCAAAGCAAAGGGTAGTCTCTTGATGGTGCCTGTTTGCACAGGGTAGCCACTCCTTGGCCACAAGGGAGATTCTTCAGTCTTCTTCTTTCGTCGAATGTCGAAGGTCCAGAGTTTCTGTTCAAGTTGCAGGTTCAGGATAATCTAATCTCCTGGGGCCCAGCTACCACTCTTATCCAAATCTGGGGGGCTGGGTTACCTTCTAGGTCACGCCTTATGGGTGAGACCTTGGAGGGGGTGGTTACACCCCCTTCCCTTTGTCCAGTTTCACGCCAGGACTGGGGCTGGAGTGCCCCAGCACCGGTTTGAACTGGACTATGCACGGGACACCTTGTGTGCCCCAAGCATCTCATTCTTTTCATCCCTCCCTGCCCCAATACACTAAGGCCTGTCTGGGGTGGTACTCGCACCTCCCAAGGCAGGAAACCTATTGTCCAAGCCTCCCTTGCCGGGATCACTCCCAGCAGCAGGAGGTCAGACTCGTGTCTGTGGCAGCAGCATCCATTTTGTGATGCTGGGGCTCTGGTTAACTTTAACCGGGTAAGTAGGTTACAACATGTCTTCTCCCTCTAGAAGGGAGGGATAATATCCTCATCCCCAGAAATGGGATGGGGGTATTATTCCAAAGTGTTAGACACCTTACACGACATGTTTTGATAAAGCCAAACCATAGTTACCATAACCGTTTAAGATTATAAGGCACTTTAAGAGTATAAGGTAGGCTATATCATAGAACAGCTATAAGGACATGGTTCCGAAAGCTGCAGACAGGCTCAGCTCATGCTAGAGCACCATCCCACATGTTACCAAGCACTCTGCCTCCAGGATTGTTAAGGCCTGCCATAGGAGTGGCTGATAGGTACACATGTGTCTATATATAAGGTAGATATAGATATACTATATCTAAGCAAGGGGTGATTACACGACCTTGCCCCAGCTGAGTGATCAGCCAGTTGTGTCTGATTGGAAGGCCAGACCAGGGGTGGCATAATACATGCTGCAGCCCCTGGTAGGCCTAGGGTACACCTATGCCCTGGGTACCTAAGGTACACTGTACAGGGGCCAATAAGGTGACCCTATCCAAATGGGTTATGCACCTAAAGTACATAGTATCAATTTAGAGAGAGAACATCAGGGCTGTGGGTCTGATTAGCAGGCCCACAGCCACATCTAAGTCGAAAACCAGTAAAGCAAAAGCAAAAAGTGGTGGTGAACATAGAAAGCAGACCCTACCCTCCTACACAACCCCCCCCCCCCCAAACTTAGGGACATTAAACTAACCTTGACCAGTTGAGTCTTCATGTTCTAAGTGGAAATATCTGGAGAGTCCATCTGCATTGGCATGGTCAGTCCCAGGTCTATGTTCCACTGTGAAGTCCATCCCCTGTAGGGAAATGGACCACCTAAGAAGTTTGGGATTTTCACCCTTCATCTGATTTAGCCACAAGAGGGGCTTATGGTCTGTCTGAATCTTGAAGTGAGTGCCAAACAAGTATGGCCTCAGCTTCTTCAGGGCCCAAACCACAGCAAAGGCCTCCCTCTCAATAGCTGACCAACGTTTCTCTCTAGGGGTCAGCCTTCTACTTATAAAAGCAATGGGCTGGTCTTGACCATCTACATTCAGTTGTGAAAGAACAGCTCCCACACCTAACTCAGAAGCATCTGTCTGGACAATGAACTCTTTGGAGTAGTCTGGACTTTTCAGAAGAGGTGCACTGCACATGGCCTGCTTCAGGTCATCAAATGCTTTTTGACAGCTTACTGTCCACTGAACTTTCTTTGGCATTTTCTTGGAGGTCAAGTCATTAAGTGGTGTCACAATGGACCCATAGTTCTTAACAAACTTTCTGTAGTACCCAGTCAGGCCCAAGAAAGCTCTGACCTGAGTCTGGGTAGTTGGAGGAGTCCAGTCCTTTATGGTCTGGATCTTGCTCTCCAGTGGTTGAACCTGACCCCCACCAACTAGGTGGCCCAGGTATACAACCTTGCTCTGCCCTATCTGGCACTTAGTGGCCTTGATAGTGAGGCCTGCCTTTTGCAGGGCCTCTAAAACATTCCTCAGGTGGACCAGCTGATCCTCCCAGGTGGAGCTAAAGACAGCAATATCATCAAGATAAGCTGCACAATAATCATCCAACCCAGTAAGGACTTGATTCACCAACTTTTGGAAAGTGGCAGGTGCATTCTTCAAACCAAAGGGCATTACCACAAATTGATAATGTCCTCCTGGGGTCGAGAAAGCAGTTTTGGCCTTTGCACTCTCAGCTAGTCTGATTTGCCAGTAGCCTGCTGTCAGGTCAAATGTGCTCAAAAACTTAGCAGCTGCCAGTCTGTCAATGAGCTCATCTGCCCTGGATATTGGGTGGGCATCTGTCCTGGTGACAGCATTGAGACCTCTGTAATCCACGCAAAACCTCATCTCTCTCTTACCATCTTGGGTGTGAGGTTTTGGCACAAGAACTACAGGACTAGCCCAAGGGCTCTCTGAAGGTTCAATGACTCCCAGCTCCAACATCTTTTGTACCTCAACTTTTATGCAGTCCCTGACATGGTCAGGTTGCCTGTAGATTTTACTCTTCACAGGCAGACTGTCACCAGTGTCCACCTCATGGGTGCACCAGTTTGTCTGACTTGGGGTCAGAGAGAACATATGTCTGTAGGATTGCAGAACCTGTCTGCAGTCCTGTTGCTGATGGACAGTGAGGCTGTCAGAAAAGACCACACCATCAACTGAGCCATCATCAGGGTTCTGAGTCAACAGGTCTGGGAGAGGGTCACTCACTTCCTCCTGCCCCTCATCTGTAGCCATGAGTAAGCCCATGTCTGCCCTGTCAACATATGCCTTCAATCTGTTGACATGAAGCACCCTGTGGGGGCTTCTGGGAGTCCCAAGGTCCACCAAGTAGGTGACTTCTCCCTTTTTCTCAACAATAGTGTGGGGTCCAGACCATTTGTCTTGGAGGGCTGCTGGGGCCACTGGCTCCAACACCCACACTTTCTGCCCTGGCTGGTAAACAGTCAGCACAGCCTTTTGGTCATGCCAAGCTTTTTGGAGTTCTTGGCTTGCCTCAAGGTTTTTAGAAGCCTTCTTCATATACTCTGCCATCCTGGAGCGGAGACCAAGTACATAATCCACTATATCAAGTTTGGGTTGTCTGAGAGGTCTCTCCCATCCTTCCCTTACTAAACATAGGGGTCCTCTTACAGGATGCCCAAACAAAAGCTCAAGAGGGCTGTAGCCAACCCCCTTTTGTGGGACTTCTCTGTAAGCAAACAGAAGGCAGGGTAAAAGGATGTCCCATCTTCGCCTAAGCTGGTCTGGTAATCCTTTTATCATTCCCTTTAGGGTCTTGTTGAATCTCTCAACAAGCCCATTGCACTGTGGGTGATAGGGTGTGGTGAACTTTTAGTTCACACCACACTCCTTCCACATTGCAGTCAAGTATCCTGACATGAAGTTGGCACCTCTGTCAGAAATGACCTCCTTTGGAAAGCCCACTCTGGAGAATACTCCAAGCAGGGACCTTGCCACAACAGGAGCTGTTGTGGTCCTCAGGAGAATAGCTTCTGGATACCTGGTGGCATGGTCCACTATCACCAGTATAAATCTGTGCCCAGATGCTGTTTGTGGGTCCATTGGTCCTACAATATCTATGCCCACTCTTTCAAAGGGGACCCCCACCACAGGTAGTAGTATGAGTGGGGCCTTTGTGGTGCCACCTGATTTGCCACTGGCTTGGCAGGTGACACAGGAGCGACAAAACTCCTTAGTATCTTCTGACATATGGGGCCAGTGAAAGTGAGGGACAAGCCTGTCCCAAGTTTTGTTCTGGCCTAAATGTCCTGCAAGGGGAATATCATGGGCCAAGGTAAGAAGGAAGCCTCTGAACTTCAGTGGTATGACCAACCTCCTGGATGCACCAGGCTTGGGGTCTCTAGCCTCTGAATACAGGAGCCCCTCATCCCAATACACTATATGGGTACCTTGAGCATTCCCTGCAGCCTCAGCAGCAGCCTGCTGTCTGAGGGGTTCAAGAGAGGGGAAGTCTAATTGAGCCTGCCTCAGATCTGCCCTTGAAGGTCCCCCTGTCCCAAGAAACTCAACCTGATCAGGTTCAAGTTCTTCTAGGACAGTTCCTTCAGGGCTCTCAGAATCATCCTCCTGGGAGGGCTGATCCACCACCTGAGGCAGGGGGGAAGGCACAGCCTTAACCCTACTGCTCTTTCTCTTGGGTTGTGACTGGTCCATAGTTTCAGGATCCAGCACTTGTTCAGTGGTGCACTTGTTGGCCTGTGACCTGGTCACAGCAAGGACATGTGCATCTATCCCCAGCATTTCTGCATGGATCCTATACTCCACTTCAGACCAAACTGAAGTTTCAAGATCATTGCCCAGTAAACACTCTACAGGAAGGTCTGAACTAACAACAACTTTCTTGAGGCTATTTACCCCTCCCCAGGAGAAGTTAACAATAGCCACACTATGGGAGGTAGTGGCATTGCTAGCGTTGGTCACTAGGTAATTCTCACCTAGTATGATCTGTCCAGGGTCCACAAAGGCAGGTGTCACCATTGTGACACTAGCCCCAGTGTCCCTCTAGGCCTGAGCCATTCTTTGGTTGATAAAAGGAGTCTGTCTGTACTTGCCCAGGTTACTGGGGCCTACAGTAGAGGACAAAGCTAAGTCCCCATCACAGACCAGAACAGCCTGAGTAGGTATTCTGACTAGGCCAGAATCCTTCTCAGTTCCCAGGGTTAACCCTACTACACCCTTTTGCTGGGAACCACCACTTACAGCTGGACTAGGGGGTACAGTTGCCTTAGGGGCAAGGGTAGCTGGGGGCTTATCCTTTTTGGTGCACTCACTAAACCAATGTGAGTTGGACTTACAATAGTTGCACCATGGTTTCTTTTGGCCATCTTTCTTTTTATCCTTTTTGGGACCACCCTCCCCCTGAGCCTTTTGGGGGCCTGGTGAAGACTTCTGGTCTTTTTGTTTCTGATCATTACCCTTCTGGTCTGCCTTTTTCGGATCACCGCCCTGGTTCTGGTTTTTCTGCTTAACTCTAGTCCTGACCCATCTATCTGCCTTCTTTCCCAATTCTTGGGGAGAAGTCAGATCAGAATCAATCGGGTGTTGATGCAGTAGCTGGTTTTGACAGTTGTTATGGATTTGTTCTCTCATGATCAAATTATACAATCCTGTATAGTCCTTAACCTTACTTCCCACTAGCCAGCCTTCCAGAGCCTTAGTGGCACAATCTACAAAGTCAGTCCAGTCCTGAGTCTGTATCTTCTGGGTATCCCTGAACAACAACCTGTATTGTTCAGTGGTTAGGCCAAACCCATCAATCAGAGCACTCTTCAGGACGGTGTAATTGTCTGCATCCTCATCACTAACTGTGAGGAGCTTGTCTCTACCTTTCTCAGAGAAGGAGAGCCACAAGATAGCTGCCAACTGACTTTGGGGTACCTGCTGTACTTTTCAAGCTCTCTCCAAAGCAGTTATCCATTTGTGGCTGTCATCCCCACACTTGTAGGGAGGGACAATCTTGCTCAGGTTTCTATTATCATAGTGCCTGTCTCTATCCTTAGGGATATTGTACCACCAGTGGGTTCTGACCCACTTAACTTTTGCTCTCTAGCCAGAGCAAGCTTTTCCTTGGCAAGGGCAAGTTCTTCCCTCTGAATCCTCAGATTAGCTTCCCTCATTCTGGCTTCATGCTCCTTTCTCTCAGGGGAAGTCATTCCCCTGGGAGAGGAAGCATTAGAGATGCTAGAGACATGGGAGTGGATGGATTCCCTTGAAGGGGATCTGTCCCTCCTGCTTCTCTGTGCAAGCCCACTTGGGGGTCTGTATGGGGGGACCCCATGCAAACTCCCATGTAAGCTTAGGTTAGCCTGGCTAAGTCTTCCTACTTGGCCCTGGCTGTCTACCTCTTCATCTGAAGTCCCATCTGACTCATCTGTGGTGGGTAGACCCTCCTTTGTACCTAGGGTACTGGCCTGTGAGGCCCTAAGAGTATCATACTCCTCTAGGAGTTGTACTAGCTGAAGGAGGGTAGGATTTCCACCCTGTTTTAACTTTCTGGAGGTACACAATTGTCTCATCTCCTGAAAAGTTAGGGTATCATATCTAGAGGGGGTCTTCTTCAGACCTGCCCCTCCTGAGAGAGCATCTTCTTGATCTCTTCCCAGAGACATGATCTAGTGAGGGTGTGGTGTGTGCACCTACCTACACTAGTTGTTTCTACTAAACCTCTCTGGTAGTTGTAGTCAGGGTGTGTTACTCCCTTCAACCTACAACCACTAAGTCCAGTAGGATTTAAGTATTATAATCTATGTTATATGTACCTAAACAATATCTGTGTGATCTTTCAATTTAGTATCTCAAGATTACAATGGTATTACAACAGCAAGCTCAGATCCCAACCGCTGCTCACCAATGTGAGAAGTTGGCCTGATGTATGATGTCACTAGTTCTAGTGTACACCTTATATCAGTCCAAACAACCCTTATGGTGATTGGTTGTAAAGTCAACCTTATAGACCAGCTATCATAGTGGTAGCATGGACAAGAGCAGTCTTAGGCTAAACTCTGAATGGCATGTGAAGCCAGCTGCGATACCATATATAATCCCTTGAATACCAAATGAAAGGACAACACAACAGATATATATATAAAATAAAGTGTATTTATTCTAGTCAAACCCTCAGCACTCTTTATGAGATTAGGGGTAAGTACAACACAGTCTTATTTAAGCATACATTAAGTCACACAGGTAAGTAATACAGTTAGGCCCTAGGGGCCACGCAAACCATATACTAAAGAAGTGGTATAAGGACCACTGTCACGGAAATAGGATAGGCCTAGGCCTAGGGAATCGCTGGGGCTACACTACACTAGCAACAGTTAGGAAGTGGGAGGCCCACGGGATTCAGGTGCAGAGTGGAAACACTCACGCGTAATGCGTAAAAGTCGATAGAATTACTAGCAGTTAGAAATTAACAGTTTAAGGACACTTCTGAAGCAGCTAGAGAGTCGAGACTCGGAAACTAGACCCTAGGATAGTCACTACCCTTGTGAGCACCGAAGTACCCAAGTTACCTAGCCCACAGACTGCGGGTGCATAGGTGTGAACTTGCGTCGGGTTTCGTCGTGGACTTCTATGGATGCCTGAAGGAAAGTTGCTGACAGGCAGTCAGTGAAGAGTGTCCGGTGGATCCCAAGGCTGGGATCAAGAAGAGAGGATACCTGCAAGCAGAAGGGACAGAGTCAAGGTCACTAGCCAGTGACCACGTGGAACCAGGAAGGAACCAGGCGATGTCGTGAAGATTGCAGGTGAAGGTGAAGCTTGTCGCTGCAGCCACGGGGACCAGGAGACGTCGAGGACGACCAGGACAAGGAGGCAAGCTGTCCCACGAAGGCTCTTGCTGTCGGCGGCGTCGAAGTCGAACTAGGACTCACCAAGCCTTGGCAAGTGGAACCCACGAAGAACGGAGGACTTGCTTCCGGTGCAGACCAGGAAGGTCTGGGGTGCTTCTCTTTCGCGAGGAAGCGGGAGCCAGTCTGGAGGAGCCAAACCAGCAGTGAAGATTTCAGGATGCGTCGTCACAGAGGCCACTAGCCAATGGGCAAGCAACCGGACAGACGTAGCAAGCAGGAAAATGCAGAAGGGCCCCACGCAGGACTCGTGGAGTGTGGGGGGCTGATCTTCGGTGCAGATGGTGCTTGGGGTTGGGGCTTCTCAATACCCGGTGCACAACTTCGAGGGTGCCTCAGAAGCTGCGCTGGAAGATACTAGCCACTTTTCCCAGGTAGCCGGTCCCACGTTTCTCGTCGCCTCCACGGATCTCAGCTCGGCTGTGGATCAGGGTCGGAGAAGTCTGGAAGTCAAGGCTCTGGTCGGGCTCTGCAGTCGTTCCCTCGTAGAACTTCAGCAAAGCAAAGGGTAGTCTCTTGATGGTGCCTGTTTGCACAGGGTAGCCACTTCTTGGCCACAAGGGAGATTCTTCAGTCTTCTTCTTTCGTCGAATGTCGGAGGTCCAGAGTTTCTGTTCAAGTTGCAGGTTCAGGATAATCTAATCTCCTGGGGCCCAGCTACCACTCTTTTCCAAATCTGGGGGGCTGGGTTACCTGCTAGGTCACGCCTTATGGGTGGGACCTGGGAGGGGGGGGTTACACCCCCTTCCCTTTGTCCAGTTTCGCGCCAGGACTGGGGCTGGAGTGCCCCAGCACCGGTTTGAACTTGACTATGCACGGGACACCTTGTGTGCCCCAGGCATGTCTCATTCTTTTCATCCCTCCCTGCCCCAATACGCTAAGGCCTGTCTGGGGTGGTGCTCGCACCTCCCAAGGCAGGAAACCTATTGTCCAAGCCTCCCTTGCCGGGATCACTCCCAGCAGCAGGAGGTCAGACTCATGTCTGTGGCAGCAGCATCCATTTTGTGATGCTGGGGCTCAGGTTAACTTTAACCGGGTAAGTAGGTTACAACATGTCTTCTCCCTCTAGAAGGGAGGGATAATATCCTCATCCCCTGAAATGGGATGGGGGTATTATTCCAAAGTGTTAGACACCTTACACGACATGTTTTGATAAAGCCAAACCATAGTTACCATAACCGTTTAAGATTATAAGGCACTTTAAGAGTATATGGTAGGCTATATCATAGAACAGCTATAAGGACAGAGCACCATCCCACATGTTACCAAGCACTCTGCCTCCAGGATTGTTAAGGCCTGCCAAAGGAGTGGCTGATAGGTACACATGTGTCTATATGTAAGTTAGGTATAGGAATACTACACCTAAGCAAGGGGTGATTACACGACCTTGCCCCAGCTGAGTGATCAGCCAGTTGTGTCATAATGGAAGGCCAGGCCAGGGGTGGCATAATACATGCTGCAGCCCCTGGGAGGCCTAGGGTACACCTATGCCCTGGGTACCTAAGGTACACTGTACAGGGGCCAATAAGGTGACCCTATCCAAATGGGTTATGCACCTAAAGTACATAGTATCAATTTAGAGAGAGAACAGCAGGGCTGTGGGTCTGATTAGCATGCCCACAGCCACATCTAAGTCGAAAACCAGTAAAGCAAAAGCAAAAAGTGGGGGTGAACATAGAAAGCAGACCCTACTCTCCTACAGGGACCAGCGCATCTGAGTTCATCCCATGAAGGGACCAGCACATCTGAGATCATCCCATGAAGGGACCAGCGCATCTGAGATCATCCCATGAAGGGACCAGCGCATCTGAGATCATCCCATGAAGGAACCAGTGCAGCAGAGATCATCCCATGAAGGGACCACTGCATCAAAGATCATCCCATGAATGGACCACTGCATCAGAGATCATCCCATGAAGGGACCAGCGCATCTGAGATCATCCCATGAAGGGACCAGCGCATCTGAGATCATCCCATGAAGGGACCAGCGCATCAGAGATCATCCCATGAAGGGACCAGCGCATCAGAGATCATCCATAAAGGGACCAGCGCATCAATGATCATCCCATGAAGGGACCAGCGCATCAGAGATCATCCATAAAGGGACCAGCGCATCAATGATCATCCCATGAAGGGACCAGCGCATCAGAGATCATCCCATGAAGGGACCAGTGGATAAAAGATCATCCCATGATGGGACCAGTGCAGAGATCATCCCATGAAGGGACCAGTGCAGAGATCATCCCATGAAGGGACTAGCTCAAAGATCATCCCATGAAGGGACCAGCTCAAAGATCATCCCATGAAGGGACCAGCTCAAAGATCATCCCATGAAGGGACCAGTGCATCACAACACTCAGATTAGAGGTATGCAAGATCATCCCATGAAGGGACCAGTGCATCAAAGATCATCCCAAGAAGGGACCAGTGCATCAGAGATCATCCCATGAAGGGACCAGTGCATCAGAGATCATCCTATGAAGGGACCAGTGCATCACAGCACTCAAATTAGAGGTATGAAAAATCCCCCCATGAAGGGATCAGTGCATGAAAGATCATCCCATGAAGGGGCCAGTGCATGAAAGATCATCCCATGAAGGGACCAGTGCATGAAAGATCATCCCATGAAGGGACCAGTGCATCACAGCACTCAGATTAGAGGTATGCAAGATCATCCCATGAAGGGACTAGTGCATCAATAGTCATCCCATGAAGGCACCAGTGCATCAAAGATCATCCCATGAAGGGACCAGTGCATCAGAGACCATCCCATGGAGGGACGAGTGCATCAGAGATCATCCCATGAAGGGACCAGTGCATCAGAGATCATCCCATGAAGGGACCAGTTAATCAGAGATCATCCCATGAAGGGACCACTGCATCACAGCACTCAAATTAGAGGCATGCAAGATCATCCCATGAAGGGACCAGTGCATCAAAGATCATCCCATGAAGGGACCAGTGCATCAGAGATCATCCCATGAAGTTACCAGTGCATCAGAGATCATCCCATGAAGGGACCAGTGCATCAGAGATCATCCCATGAAGGGACCAGTACATCAGAGCACTCACAGAGGTATGCATGATCATCCCATGAAGGGACCAGTCCATCAGAGATCATCCCATGAAGGGACCAGTGCATCAAAGATCATCCCATGAAGGGACCAGAGATCAACCCATGAAGGGATCAGTGCATCATAGCACTCAGATTAGAGGTAGGCAAGATCATCCCATGAAGGGACTAGTGCATCAGAGATCATCCCATGAAGGGACCAGTCCATCAGAGATCATCCCATGAAGGGAACAGTACAAAGATCATCCCCTGAAGGGACCAGTACATCAAAGATTATCCCATGAAGGTACCAGTGCATCACAGCACTCAGATTAGACGTATGCAAGAACATCCCATGAAGGGACCAGTGCATCAGAGTTCATCCCATGAAGGGACCAGTGCAACACATAACTCTGATGGACTGGTCCCTTCATGGGATGAGCTTGCATACCTCTAATCTGAGTTCATCCCATGAAGGGACCAGTGCATCAAAGATCATCCCATGAAGGGACCAGTGCATCACAGCACTCAGATTAGAGGTGTGCAAGATCATCCCATGAAGGGACCAGTGCATCAGAGATCATCCCATGAAGGGACCAGTGCATCACAGCACTAAGATTAGAGGTATGCAAGATCATCTCATGAAGGGACCAGTGCAGAGATCATCCCATGAAGGGACAAGTCCATCAAAAATCATCCCATGAAGGGACCTGCACATCAGAGATCATCCCATGAAGGGTTCAGCGCATCAGAGATCATCACATGAAGGGACCAGCGCATCAGAGATCATCCCATGAAGGGACCAGCGCATCAGAGATCATCCCATGATGGGACCACTGCATCACAGCACTCAAATTAGTGGTATTCAAAATCCTCCCATGAAGGGACCAGTGCATCAAAGATCATCACATGAAGGGACCAGTGCATCACAGCACTCAGATTAGAGGTATGCAAGATCATCCCATGAAGGGACCAGTGCATCACAGCACTCAGATTAGAGTTATGCAAGATCATCCCATGAAGAGACCAGTGCAGAGATCATCCCATGAAGGGACCAGCTCAGAGATCATCCCATGAAGGGACCAGTGCATCACAGCACTCACATTTGAGGTATGCAAGATCATCCCATGAAGGGACCAGTGCAGAGATCATCCCATGAAGGGACCAGTGCATCAGAGATCATCCCATGAAGGGACCAGTGCATCACAGCACTCACATTAGAGGTATGCAAGATCATCCCATGAAGGGACCAATGCATCAAAGATCATCCCATGAAGGGACTAGTGCATCAAAGACCATCCCATGAAGGGACCAGCGATTCAAATCATCCCAAGAAGGGACCAGCGATTCAGATCATCCCATATAGGGACCAGCGCATCAAAGATCATCCCATGAAGGGACCAGCGCATCAAAGATCATCCCATGAAGGGACCAGCGCATCAGAGATCATCCCATGAAGAGACCAGTGCATCACAGCACTCAGATTAGAAGTATGCAAGATCATTGTGAGAAGTTGGCCTGGTATATGCTGTTCACTAGTTAAAGTGACCACCTTGTACCATGCCAAGCAACCCTTATGGTGTGGTTGTAAGTCAACCTTTTCGGACTAGCTGCCCTAGTGGTAGCGTAGGCTAAGCAGTCTTTGAGGCTAAACTCGTTAAAGCGTGTTAAGCAGGCTGTTTTACCGTATGTAACCCCCTTTTATACCAATGAAAGGACACCACACAGATATATATTCAAAATATATGTATTTATTACTCAAAGTATCCCCTAGACTCTTTATGAGCACAGGAGCACAAATCGTTAAACAAGAAAGTATTACAATATACAGAAGTTGCACTTTATATGGATGGGCCCTGGTGGCCACTCAAACCATATACTAAAATAGTGGTACAAGTACCACGGCTAGGAAAGGGAAAAGGCCTAGGGCCTCTAGAATCGCTGGGCCTACAAGGAGCTAATGTCAGTTAGTGACCAGGAGGTCCACGTGTCGCATGTGCAGTGAGGAAAGTTATACGCGGGCTCCCATAGGTTTTCAATGGGTGCGTAAAAGTTCAAAAGTTACTGCTAGAAGGGTCTTCTGGAGGGACTACGAACTTAAGACTTAAAACATAGACACTAGAGATGTTTCTCTACACTTGGGCACCGGAGTGCCAGCTTTACCTCACCCTCAGGAAGCGGGTGCATACGTCTCGAAGTGCGTCGGGTTTCGTCTATCTGTTCAATGGAGCCTGATGACAAAGATGGTGCAGGCGGTCGGTCCAGAAGTGATGCGGTGGATCCAAGGGTGGATCGGAGTTGTAGAAGATCTGAAAGCAGAGGGGACAGTGCTCACAGTCACTAGCCAGTGACCGGCGTGGCACCAGGTAGGTACCAGGCGAAGCCGGGTGCAAACAGGTGGTGAGGGGTAGCTTGTCTCCACAGCCACGTGGTCCCTGAAGGTCGACGACGTCCAGGAGTCGGTTCACGAGCTGTCCCATGCAGGCTCTCGCTGTCGGCGGTGTCGGCGACTCGAAGGAAGCAAACAAGCCTTGGCAAAGGCAGGAGTTGTGGAAAGTGAAGTAAGCTGATTGTTCTGACCAGCAAGGTCAGAGGGGCTGCTCCTTTGGAGGGCAGCAGGGGCCAGTCTGGAGCAACCAGACCAGCATCGTAGTATTCAAGGTTCGTCACCAAAATGGCCACTAGCCAACGGGCCAGGGACCGGGCAGGCGCGTCGAGATGCAAAGTGCAGAGGGGCCCCACGCAGATCGTGGAGATAATGGAGGGCTCACCTTTGGTGCAGATGCTGCTCGGATGTTGGGCTTCTCAGGACCCAAAGCACAACTTGGAGGGAGCCTCTGTTGTGCTTGCAGCTTGTCGTGGGTCTTTCAAGATGGCTGGCTCCACGTGTCTCGATGCCTCCACGGGTTCCTTCTTTTCAGGGACTGTGGATCGGGCGGTGAGAGGTCTGGGGGTCCAGGTCTTGTCGGGCTCTGGGCTCGGGCTCCGGCAGGAGGCGGCGGCAAAGCAGACGTCGAGTAGCTGGTTGGTGCTTGCGTTAGCAAGATGGTCACTCCCTGACCATAGGGGAGATTTCCTTCTGTCCTCTGTGCAGCAGAGCGTCGAAGTTCCCGTCTTCTTCTTTGTAGTAAGCTGATTCCAGGATGTCTGAAGTCTTAGGACACAGCTCCTACCTTTAAGCGTATTCTAGGGGCCGGACTACCTGCTAGGTCCCTCCCTAAGGGTGGGACCAGGAAAGGGGGTGGTTACACCCCCAATCCTTTGTCCAGCTCGCCCCAGGTCCGGTGCTGGTGTGCCCCAGGACCGGTTTGAACTGGCATATGCACCGAGGCTCCTTGTGAGCCTCAGGCATGTCTGATTCCATTCAAGCCCTACCTGACCAATACACAAAATCCTGTCTGGGGTGGTGCACGCACCTCCCCTGGCAGGAAACCCTTTGTCCACGTCTCCCAAGCTGGAAGGACTCCCAGCAGCAGGAGGGCAGACTTGTGTCTGTGGTGGCAGCGTCCATTTTGTGGAGCTGAGGCTATGTCTGATTTTACCCGGGTTTCAGGTACTGTACATGTCGTGTCCCTATAGAAGGATGGAATGCTAACCCCGTCGCCAGAACTGGCGAGGGGTTAGTATTCCAATTCGTATGACACCTTACTCGACATGTTTTGATAAAGCCAAACCAAAGATAGCATTTAACCGCGAGGTTCATAATGCACTTAAGAGTATATGGTATGACGATATCTGGAAACAGTTGAAGGAAGTTGTTCCGACCACTGCAGACAGGCTCAGCTAATGCCAGAGCACAATCTCACATGGAACCAAGCACCCTGCCTTCAGGATTGTTAAGGCCTGCCATAGGAGTGACGTATAGGTTATCATGTGTCCCATTTAAGGTTAGGTATAGGTATACTACACCTAAGTAAGAGGTGGTTACACCAACTTACCCCAGCTGAGTGATCAGCCAGTTGTGTCAAATTGCTAGGCCAGGCCAGGGGTGGCATAATACATGCTTCAGCCCCTGGTAGGCCTTAGATACACCAATTGCCTGGGTACCTACTGTACACTGGTACAGGGGCTCACAGGGTGATCCAATTCCAATTGGTTATGCACCTAGGGTAGATAGTGTCAATTTAGTAGAGAGAACAGCAGGCTGGGGGTCTGATTAGCAGGCCCACAGCCTCAATATGTCAAAAACCAGTGAAGCAAAAAGCTAAAATTTGGGGTGACCATAGGATAGCAGACCCTACTCTCCTACAATCATCCCATGAAGAGACCAGTGCAAAGATCATCCCATGAAGGGACCAGAGCATCAGAGATCATCCCATGAAGGGACCAGTGCATCAGAGATCATCCCATGAAGGGATCAGTGCATCAGAGATCATCCCATGAAGGAACCAGTGCATCAGAGATCATCCCATGAAGGGACCAGTGCACCTGAGATCATCCCATGAAGGAACCAGTGCATCAGAGAACGTCCCATGAAGTGACGAGTGCATCAGACATCATCCCATGAAGGGACCAGTGCACCAGAGATAATCCCATGAAGGGACCAGTGCATCAGAGATCATGCAATGAAGGGACCAGCGATTCAAATCAACCCATGAAGGCACCAGCGATACAGATCATCCCATGAAGGGACCAGCGCATCAAAGATCATCCCATGAAGTGACCAGTGCATCAGAGATCATCCCATGAAGGGACCAGTGCATCAGAGATCATCCCATGAAGGGACCAGTGCATCACAGCACTATGATTAGAGGTATGCAAGATAATCCCATGAAGGGACCAGTGCATCACAGCACTTTGATTAGAGATATGCAAGATCATCCCATGAAGGAACCAGCGCATCAGAGATCATCCCATGAAGGGACCAGTGCATCAGAGATCATCCCATGAAGGGACCAGTGCACCAGAGATCATCCCATGAAGGGACCAGTGCACCAGAGATCATCCCATGAAGGGACCAGTGCATCAGAGATCATCCCATGAAGGGACCAGTGCACCAGAGATCATCCCATGAAGGGACCAGTGCACCAGAGATCATCCCATGAAGGGACCAGTGCAGCAAAGATCATCCCATGAAGGGACCAAGGGACCAGAGATCAACCCATGAAGGGACCAAGGGACCAGAGATCATCCAATGAAGGGACCAGAGATCATCCCATGAAGGGACCAGAGATCATCCCATGAAGGGACCAGAGATCATCCCATGAAGGGACCAGAGATCATCCCATGAAGGGACCAGAGATCATCCCATGAAGGGACCAGAGATCATCCCATGAAGGGACCAGTGCATCAGAGATCATCCCATGAAGGGACCAGTGCATCAGAGCTCATCCCATGAAGGGACGAGTGCAGAGATCTTCCCATGACAGGACCACTGCTTCAGAGATTATCCCATGACGGGACCACTGCTTCAGAGATCATCCCATGACGGGACCACTGCATCACAGCACTCAGATTAGAGGTATGCAAGATCATCCCATGAAGAGACCAGTGCATCAGAGATCATCCCATGAGGTGACCAGTGCATCAGAGATCATCTCATGAAGGGACCTGAGGTTCCGTGAATTCTGAATCTGCGTTATAAATATCATGGTTCCGTTACGACTTTGGTAACAGCGAACCGTAACTAGTGAGTTCGGCCAGTACGCGTGTTTTCGTCACATTACACCAATGAAATTTGGGGTGACCATGGGATAGCAGACCCTACTCTCCTACAATCATCCCATGAAGAGACCAGTGTAGAGATCATCCCATGAAGGGACCAGTGCATCAGAGATCATCCCATGAAGGGACCAGTGCATCAGAGATCATCCCATGAAGGGACCAGTGCATCTGAGATCATCCCATGAAGGGACCAGTGCACCAGAGATCATCCCATGAAGGGACAAGTGCATCAGATCATCCCATGAAGGGACCAGCGATTCAAATCAACCGATGAAGGGACCAGCGATTCAAATCATCCCATGAAGGGACCAGCGCATCAAAGATCCTCCCATGAAGGGACCAGCGCATCAAAGATCATCCCATGAAGTGACCAGTGCATCAGAGATCATCCCATGAAGGGACCAGTGCATCAGAGATCATCCCATGAAGGGACCAGTGCATCACAGCACTATGATTAGAGGTATGCAAGATCATCCCATGAAGGGACCAGGGCATCAACGATCATCCCATGAAGGGACCAGTGCATCAACGATCATCCCATGAAGGGACCAGTGCATTAACGATCATCCCATCAAGGGACCAGTGCTTCAACGATCACCCCATCAAGGGGCCAGTGCATCAACGATCACCCCATGAAGGGACCAGTGCATCAACGATCACCCCATGAAGGGACCAGTGCATCAACGATCACCCCATGAAGGGACCAGTGCATCATCGATCATCCCATGAAGGGACCAGTGCATCAAAGATCATCCCATGAAGGGACCAGTGCATCACAGCACTCAGATTAGAGGTATGCAAGATCATTCCATGAAGGGACTGGTGCATCAGAGATCATCCCATGAAGGGACCGGTGCATCAGAGATCATCCCATGAATGGACCACTGCATCAGAGATCATCCCATGAAGGGACCGCTGCATCAGAGATCATCCCATGAAGGGACCACTGCATCATTGATCATCCCATGAAGGGACCACTGCATCATTGATCATCCCATGAAGGGACCACTGTATCATTGATCATCCCATGAAGGGACCAGCACATCAGAGATCATCCCACGAAGGGATCAGCACATCAGAGATCATCCCACGAAGGGACCAGCACATCAGAGATCATCCCACGAAGGGACCAGCACATCAGAGATCATACCACGAAGGGACCAGTGCATCATAGCACTCAGATTAGAGGAATGCAAGATCATCCCATGAAGGGACCAGTGCATCAGAGATCATCCCATGAAGGGACCAGTGCATCAGAGATCATCCCATGAAGGGACCAGTGCATCAGAGATCATTTCATGAAGGGACCACTGCATCAGAGATCATCCCATGAAGGGACCAGTACATCACAGCACTCACATTAGAGGTATGCAAGATCATCCCATGAAGGGACCAGTCCATCAGAGATCAACCCATGAAGGGACCAGTGCATCGAAGATCATCCCATGAAGGGACCAGTGCATCAAAGATCATCCCATGGAGGGACCAGCGCATCAGAGCTCCTCCCATGAAGGGACCAGCGAATCAGAGCTCCTCCCATGAAGGGACCAGCGCATCAGAGCTCCTCCCATGAAGGGACCAGCGCATCAGAGCTCATCCCATGAAGGGACCAGCGCATCAGAGATCATCCCATGAAGGGACCAGTGCATCAGACATCATCCCATGATGGGACCACTGCTTCAGAGATCATCCCATGACGGGACCACTGCACTCAGATTAGAGGTATGCAAGATGATCCCATGAAGGGACCAGTGCATCAGAGATCATCCCATGAAGGGACCAGTGCTTCAGAGATCCTCCCATGAAGGGACCAGCGCATCAGAGATCATCCAATGAAGGGACCGGTGCATCAAAGATCATCCCATGTAGGGACCAGTGCATCAAAGATAATACAATGAAGGGACCAGTGCATCACAGCTAGGCCTGGGCTAAAATTTCAATCCGTTCGCGGAAATTGCGATAATTTGACATTTTCGCGTTCCGCGGAGAGCGCGAAAATGTCAAAATTTCCGCTTTCCGCAGCTTGGCGATAATTTGTTTCTTGCTCGCGCTGTAAAATAATACATTCTCGCGTGCGATCGCCTTACCTGAATCCCTGCGTTCGCCGACAAGTTTTCTTGCTGAGATCATCCCATGAAGGGACCAGTGCATCAGAGATCATCCCATGAAGGGACCAGTGCATCAGAGATCATCCCATGAAGGGACCAGTGCATCAGAGATCATCCCATGAAGGGACCAGTGCATCAGAGATCATCAAATGAAGGGACCAGTACATCACAGCACACAAATTAGAGGTATGCAAGATCATCCCATGAAGGGACCAGTGCATCAAAGATCATCCCATGAAGGGACCAGTGCATCAAAGATCATCCCATGAAGGGACCAGTGCATCAAAGATCATCCCATGACGGGACCAGCACATCAAAAATCATCCCATGAAGGGACCAGCGTATCAGAGATCATTCCATGAAGGGAGCAGTGCATCAGAGATCATCCCATGAAGGGAGCAGTGCATGAGAGATCCCATGAAGGGACCAGTGCATCACAGCACTCACATCAGTGGTATGCAAGATCATCCCATGAAGGGACCAGTGCATCAAAGATCATCCCATGAAGGGACCAGTACATCACAGCACTCACATTAGAGGTATGCAAGATCATCCCATGAAGGGACCAGTCTAGAAACCATCCCATGAAGGGAGCAGTGCATCACACCACTCAGATTATAGGTATGCAAGATCATCCCATGAAGGGACCAGTGCATCAGAGATCATCCCATGAAGGGACCAGCACATCAGAGATCATCCCACAAAGGGACCAGCACATCAGAGATCATCCCACAAAGGGACCAGCACATCAGAGATCATCCCACAAAGGGACCAGCACATCAGAGATCATCCCACAAAGGGACCAGCACATCAGAGATGATCCCACAAAGGGACCAGCACACCAGAGATGATCCCACAAAGGGACCAGCACATCAGAGATCATCCCACGAAGAGACCAGCGCATCAAAGATCATCCCATGAAGGGACCAACACATCAAAGATCATCCCATGAAGGGACCACTGCATCAGAGATATTCCCATGAAAGGACCAGTGCATCACAGCACTCAGATTAGAGGTATGCAAGATGATCCCAGGAAGGGACCAGTTCATCAGAGATCATCCCATGAAGAGACCAGCGCATCAGAGATCATCCCATGAAGGGACCAGTGCATCAGAGATCATCCCAAAAAGGGACCAGTGCATCAGAGATCACCCCATGAAGGGACCAGTGCAGAGATCATCCCATGAAGGGACCAATACATCGGAGCACTCAGATTAGAGGTATTCAAGATCATCCCATGAAGGGACCAGTGCAGAGATCATCCCATGAAGGGACAAGTACATCACAGCACTCAGATTAGAGGTATGCAAGATGATCCCATGAAGGGACCAGTGCATCAGAGATCATCCCATGAAGGGACCAGCGCATCAGAGATCATCCCATGAAGGGACCAGCGCATCAGAGATCATCCCATGTAGGGACCAGTGCATCAAAGATCATCCCATGACGGGACCAGCACATCAAAGATCATCCCATGAAGGGACCAGTGCAGAGATCATCCCATGAAGGGACCAGTGCATCACAGCACTCAGATAAGAGGTATGCAAAATCCCCCCATGAAGGGACCAGTGCATCAGAGATCATCCCATGAAGGGACCAGTGCATCAAAGATCATCCCATGAAGGGACCAGTGCATCAAAGATCATCCCATGAAGGGACCAGTGCATCAAAGATCATCCCATGACGGGACCAGCGCATCAAAAATCATCCCATGAAGGGACCAGCGCATCAGAGATCATTCCATGAAGGGAGCAGTGCATCAGAGAGCATCCCATGAAGGGAGCAGTGCATGAGAGATCCCATGAAGGGACCAGTGCATCACAGCACTCACATCAGTGGTATGCAAGATCATCCCATGAAGGGAGCAGTGCATCAAAGATCATCCCATGAAGGGACCAGTACATCACAGCACTCACATTAGAGGTATGCAAGATCATCCCATGAAGGGACCAGAATAGAGACCATCCCATGAAGGGAGCAGTGCATCACACCACTCAGATTATAGGTATGCAAGATCATCCCATGAAGGGACCAGTGCATCAGAGATCATCCCATGAAGAGACCAGCACATCAGGGATCATCCCAGGAAGGGACCAGCACATCAAAGATCATCCCACAAAGGGACCAGCACATCAGAGATCATCCCACAAAGGGACCAGCACATCAGAGATAATCCCAAAAAGGGACTAGCACATCAGAGATGATCCCACAAAGGGATCAGCACACCAGAGATGATCCCACAAAGGGACCAGCACATCAGAGATCATCCCACGAGGAGACCAGCGCATCAAAGATCATCCCATGAAGGTACCAACACATCAAAGATCATCCCATGAAGGGACCACTGCATCAGAGATATTCCTATGAAGGGACCAGTGCATCACAGCACTCACATTAGAGGTATGCAAGATCATCCCATGAAGGGACCAGGGCATCAAAGATCATCCCATGAAGGGACGAGGGCATCAAAGATCATCCCATGAAGGGACCAGTGCATCACAGAACTCACATTAGAGGTAAGCAAGATCATCCCATGAAGGGACCAGTTCATCAAAGATCATCCCATGAAGGGACCAGTGCATCAGAGATCATCCCATGAAGGGACCAGTGCATCACAGCCCTCAGATTAGAGGTATGCAAGATCATCCCATGAAGGGACCAGTGCATCACAGCACTCAGATTAGAGGTATGCAAGATCATCCCATGAAGGGACCAGTGCATCAAAGATCATTCTTTGAAGGGACCAGTGCATCAGAGATCATCCCATGAAGGGACAAGTACATCACAGCACTCACATTAGAGGTATGCAAGATCATCCCATGAAGGGACCAGTGCAGAGATCATCCCATGAAGGGACAAGTACATCACAGCAGAGGTATGCAAGATCATCCCATGTAGGTACCAGTCCATCAGAGATCATCCCATGAAGGGACCAGTGCATCAAAGATCATCCCATGAAGGAGCACTGCATCAGGGATCATCCAATGAAGGAACCACTGCATAAGGGATCATCCCATGAAGGAACCAGTGCACCAGGGATCATCCCATGAAGGGACCAGTACATCACAGCACTCACATTAGAGGTATGCAAGATCATCCCATGAAGGGACCAGTGCATAAAAGATCATCCCATGAAGGGACCAGTGCAAAGACCATCCCATGAAGGGACCAGTGCATCAGAGATCATCCCAAAAAGGGACCAGTGCATCAGTGATCAACCCATGAAGGGACCAGTACATCAGAGATCATCCCATGAAGGGACCAGTGCATCAGAGATCATCCCACGAAGGGACCAGTGCATCAGAGATCATCCCACGAAGGGACCAGCACATCAGAGATCATCCCACAAAGGGACCAGCACAGATATCATCCCAAAAAGGGACCAGCACATCAGAGATCATCCCAAAAAGGGACCAGCACAGGGATCATCCCACAAAGGGACCAGCACATCAGAGATCATCCCACGAAGGGACCAGCACATCAGAGATCATCCCACGAAGGGAACAGCACATCAGAGATCATCCCACGAAGGGAACAGCACATCAGAGATCATTCCATACAGGGACCAGCACATCAAAGATAATCCCATGAAGGGACAAGCACATCACAGCACTCACATTAGAGGTATGCAAGATCATCCCATGAAGGGACCAGTGCAGAGATCATCCCATGAAGGAACAAGTACATCACAGCGCTCACAGTAGAGGTATGCAAGATCATCCCATGTAGGGACCAGTCCATCAGAGATCATCCCATGAAGGGACCAGTACATTAGAGAATGTCCCATCAAGGGACCAGTGCATCAGAGATCATCCCATGAAGGGAAAAGTGCATCAGAGATCATCCCATGAAGGGACCAGTGCACCTGAGATCATCCCATGAAGGAACCAGTGCATCAGAGAACGTCCCATGAAGTGACGAGTGCATCAGAGATCATCCCATGAAGGTACCAGTGCACCAGAGATCATCCCATGAAGGGACCAGTGCATCAGAGATCATCCCATGAAGGGACCAGCGATTCAAATCAACCCATGAAGGGACCAGCGATACAGATCATCCCATGAAGGGACCAGCGCATCAAAGATCATCCCATGAAGTGACCATTGCATCAGAGATCATCCCATGAAGGGACCAGTGCATCAATGATCATCCCATGAAGAGACTAGTGCATCACAGCACTATGATTAGAGGTATGCAAGATAATCCCATGAAGGGACCAGTGCATCACAGCACTATGATTAGAGATATGCAAGATCATCCCATGAAGGAACCAGCGCATCAGAGATCATCCCATGAAGGGACCAGTGCATCAAGGATCATCCCATGAAGGGACCAGTGCACCAGAGATCATCCCATGAAGGGACCAGTGCAGCAAAGATCATCCCATGAAGGGACCAAGGGACCAGAGATAAACCCATGAAGGGACCAAGGGACCAGAGATCATCCCATGAAGGGACCCGAGATCATCCCATGAAGGGACCAGAGATCATCCCATGAAGGGACCAGAGATCATCCCATGAAGGGACCAGAGATCATCCCATGAAGGGACCAGAGATCATCCCATGAAGGGACCAGAGATCATCCCATGAAGGGACCAGTGCATCAGAGATCATCCCATGAAGGGACTAGTGCATCAGAGCTCATCCCATGAAGGGACGAGTGCAGAGATCATCCCATGACAGGACCACTGCTTCAGAGATTATCCCATGACGGGACCACTGCTTCAGAGATCATCCCATGACGGGACCACTGCATCACAGCACTCAGATTAGAGGTATGCAAGATCATCCCATGAAGAGACCAGTGCATCAGAGATCATCCCATGAGGTGACCAGTGCATCAGAGATCATCTCATGAAGGGACCTGAGGTTCCGTGAATTCTGAATCTGCGTTATAAATATCATGGTTCCGTTACGACTTTGGTAACAGCGAACCGTAACTAATGAGTTCGGCCAGTACGCGTGTTTTCGTCACATTACACCAATGAAATTTGGGGTGACCATGGGATAGCAGACCCTACTCTCCTACAATCATCCCATGAAGAGACCAGTGCAGAGATCATCCCATGAAGGGACCAGTGCATCAGAGATCATCCCATGAAGGGACCAGTGCATCAGAGATCATCCCATGAAGGGACCAGTGCATCACAGCACTATGATTAGAGATATACAAGATCGTCCCATAAAGGGACCAGTGCATCAGAGATCATCCCATGAAGGAACCAGTGCATCAGAGATCATCCCATGAAGGGACCAGTGCATCTGAGATCATCCCATGAAGGGACCAGTGCACCAGAGATCATCCCATGAAGGGACCAGTGCATCAGATCATCCCATGAAGGGACCAGCGATTCAAATCATCCCATGAAGGGACCAGCGCATCAAAGATCATCCCATGAAGGGACCAGCACATCAAAGATCATCCCATGAAGTGACCAGTGCATCAGAGATCATCCCATGAAGGGACCTGTGCATCAGAGATCATCCCATGAAGGGACCAGTGCATCACAGCACTATGATTAGAGGTATGCAAGATAATCCCATGAAGGACCAGTGCATCACAGCACTATGATTATAGGTATGCAAGATCATCCCATGAAAGGGACCAGGGCATCAACGATCATCCCATGAAGGGACCAGTGCATCAACGATCATCCCAGAAAGGGACCAGTGCTTCAACGATCACCCCATCAAGGGGCCAGTGCATCAACGATCACCCCATGAAGGGACCAGTGCATCAACGATCACCCCATGAAGGGACCAGTGCATCAACGATCACCCCATGAAGGGACCAGTGCATCATCGATCATCCCATGAAGGGACCAGTGCATCAAAGATCATCCCATGAAGGGACCAGTGCATCAAGGATCATCCCATGAAGGGACCAGTGCATCACAGCACTCAGATTAGAGGTATGCAAGATCATTCCATGAAGGGACTGGTGCATCAGAGATCATCCCATGAAGGGACCGGTGCATCAGAAATCATCCCATGAATGGACCACTGCATCAGAGATCATCCCATGAAGGGACCGCTGCATCAGAGATCATCCCATGAAGGGACCACTGCATCATTGATCATCCCATGAAGGGACCACTGCATCATTGATCATCCCATGAAGGGACCACTGTATCATTGATCATCCCATGAAGGGACCAGCACATCAGAGATCATCCCACGAAGGGATCAGCACATCAGAGATCATCCCACGAAGGGACCAGCACATCAGAGATCATCCCACGAAGGGACCAGCACATCAGAGATCATCCCACGAAGGGACCAGTGCATCATAGCACTCAGATTAGAGGAATGCAAGATCATCCCATGAAGGGACCAGCGCATCAGAGATCATCCCATGAAGGGGCCAGCGCATCAGAGATCATCCCATGACGGGACCACTGCATCACAGCAATCAAATGAGTGGGACCAGTGCATCAGAGCACTCAGATTAGAGGTATTCAAGATCATCCCATGAAGGGACCAGTGCATCAGAGATCATCCCATGAAGGGACCAGTGCATCAGAGATCATCCCATGAAGGGACCAGTGCATCAGAGATCATTTCATGAAGGGACCAGTGCATCAGAGGTCATCCCATGAATTGACCAGTACATCACAGCACTCACATTAGAGGTATGCAAGATCATCCCATGAAGGGACCAGTCCATCAGAGATCAACCCATGAAGGGACCAGTGCATCAAAGATCATCCCATGAAGGGACCAGTGCATCAAAGATCATCCCATGTAGGGACCGGCGCATCAGAGCTCATCCCATGAAGGGACCAGCGCATCAGAGATCATCCCATGAAGGAACCAGTGCATCAGACATCATCCCATGATGGGACCACTGCTTCAGAGATCATCCCATGACGGGACAACTGCACTCAGATTAGAGGTATGCAAGATGATCCCATGAAGGGACCAGTGCATCAGAGATCATCCCATGAAGGGACCAGTGCATCAGAGATCCTCCCATGAAGGGACCAGTGCATCAGAGATCATCCAATGAAGGGACCGGTGCATCAAAGATCATCCCATGTAGGGACCAGTGCATCAAAGATCATACAATGAAGGGACCAGTGCATCACAGCTAGGCCTGGGCTAAAATTTCGTTCCGTTCGTGGAAATTGCGATAATTTGACATTTTCACGTTCCGCGGAGAGCGCGAAAATGTCAAAATTTCCGCTTTCCGCAGCTTGGCGATAATTTTTTTCTTGCTCGCGCTGTAAAATAATACATTCTCGCGCGCGATCGCCTTACCTGAATCCCTGCGCTCGCCGACAAGTTTTCTTGCTGAGATCATCTCATGAAGGGACCAGTGCATCAGAGATCATCCCATGAAGGGACCAGTGCATCAGAGATCATCCCATGAAGGGACCAGTGCATCAGAGATCATCCCATGAAGGGACCAGTGCATCAGAGATCATCAAATGAAGGGACCAGTACATCACAGCACACACATTAGAGGTATGCAAGATCATCCCATGAAGGGACCAGTGCATCAAAGATCATCCCATGAAGGGACCAGTGCAAAGATCATCCCATGAAGGGACCAGTGCATCAAAGATCAAACCATGAAGGGACCAGTGCAGAAATCATCCCATGAAGGGACCAGTGCATCACAGCACTCAGATAAGAGGTATGCAAAATCCCCCCATGAAGGGACCAGTGCATCAGAGATCATCCCATGAAGGGACCAGTACATCAAAGATCATCCCATGAAGGGTCCAGTGCATCACAGCACTCAGATTAGAGGTATGCAAGATCATCCCACGATGGGACCAGAGCATCAAAGATCATCCCATGAATGGACCAGAGATCATCCCATGAAGGGACCAGTGATCATCCCATGAAGGGACCAGTGATCATACCATGAAGGGACCAGAGATCATCCCATGAAGGGACCAGTGCAGAGATCATCCCATGAAGGGACCAGCGCATCAGAGATCATCCCATGTAGGAACCAGTGCATCAGAGATCATCCCATGAAGGGACCACTGCATCACAGCACTCAAATTAGTGGTATGCAAAATCCCCCCATGAAGGGACCAGTGCATCAAAGATCATCACATGAAGGGACCAGTGCATCACAGCACTCAGATTAGAGGTATTCAAGATCATCCCATGAAGGGACCAGTGCATCAGAGATCATCCCATGAAGGGACCAGTGGCACAGTGCATCAGAGATCATCCCATGAAGGGACCAGTACATCACAGCACTCACATTGGAGGTATGCAAGATCATCCCATGAAGGGACCAGTGCATCAAAGATCATCCCACGAGGGGACCAGTGCATCAAAGATCATCCCATGAAGGGACCAGTGCATCAAAGATCATCCCATGAAGGGACCAGTGCATCAAAGATCATCCCATGAAGGAACCAGTGCATCACAGCATCAAATTAGTGGTATGCAAAATCCCCCCATGAAGGGACCAGTGCATCAGAGATCATCCCAAAAAGGGACCAGTGCATCAGAGATCAACCCAAAAAAGGACCAGTGCATCAAAGATCATCCCATGAAGGGACCAGCACATCAGAGATCATCCAGTGATCATCCCATGAAGGGACCACCGCATCACAGCACACAGATTAGAGGTATGCAAGATCATCCCATGAAGGGACCAGTGCATCACAGCACACAGATTAGAGGTATGGAAGATCATCCCATGAAGGGACCAGTGCATCACAGCACACAGATTAAAGGTATGCAAGATCATCCCATGAAGGGACCAGTGCATCAGAGATCATCCTATGAAGTGACCAGTGCATCACAGCACTCAGATTAGAGGTATGCAAGATCATCCCATGAAGGGACCAGTGCAGAGATCATCCCATGAAGGGACAAGTCCATCAAAGATCATCCCATGAAGGGACCAGCGCATCAGAGATCATCCCATGAAGGGACCAGTGCATCAAAGATCATCCGAAAAGGGACCAGTGCATCAGAGATCATCCCATGAAGGGACCAGTGCATTAGAGGTCATCGCATGAAGGGACCAGCGCATCACAGCACTCAGATTAGAGGTATGCAAGATCTTCCCATGAAGGAACCAGCGCATCAAAGATCATCCCATGAAGGGTCCAGTGCATCACAGCACTCAGCTTAGAGGTATGCAAGATCATCCCATGATGGGACCAGTGCATCAAAGATCCTCCCATGAAGGGACCAGAGATAATCTCATGAAGGGACCAGTGATCATCCCATGAGGGGACCAGAGATCATCCCATGAAGGGAGAAGTGCATCAGAGATGATCCCATGACGGGACCAGTGCATCAGAGATCATCCCATGAAAGGACCAGTGCATCACAGCACTCAAATTAGAGGTATGCAAAATCCCCCCATGAAGGGAACAGTGCATCAAAGATCATCTCATGAAGGGGCCAGTGCATGAAAGATCATCCCATGAAGGGACCAGTGCATGAAAGATCATCCCATGAAGGGACCAGCACATCAGAGATCATCCCATGAAGGGACCAGTGCATCAGAGATCATCCCATGAAGGGACCAGTGCATCAGAGATCATCCCACGAAGGGACCAGCACATCAGATCATCCCACGAAGAGACCAGCGCATCAAAGATCATCCCATGAAGGGACCAGTGCATCAGAGATCATCCCAAAAAGGGACCAGTGCATCAGAGATCAACCCATGAAGGGACCAGTGCATCAGAGATCATCCCATGAAGGGACCAATACATCGGAGCACTCAGATTAGAGGTATTCAAGATCATCCCATGAAGGGACCAGTGCAGAGATCATCCCATGAAGGGACAAGTACATCACAGCACACAGATTAGAGGTATGCAAAATCGCCCCATGAAGGGACCAGTGCATCAGAGATCATCCCATGAAGGGACCAGTACATCAAAGATCATCCCATGAAGGGACCAGTGCATCACAGCACTCAGATTAGAGGTATGCAAGATCATCCCATGAAGGGACCAGTGCATCACAGCACTCAGATTAGAGGTATGCAAGATGATCCCAGGAAGGGACCAGTGCATCAGAGATCATCCCATGAAGAGACCAGTGCATCAGAGATCATCCCATGAAGGGACCAGTGCATCACAGCACTCACATTAGAGGTATGCAGGATCATCCCATGAAGGGACCAGGGCATCAAAGATCATCCCATGAAGGGACCAGTGCATCAGAGATCATTTCATGAAGGGACCAGTGCATCAGAGATCATCCCATGAAGGGACCAGTGCATCACAGCACTCAGATTAGAGGTATGCAAGATCATCCCATGAAGGGACCAGCGCATCAGAGATCATCACATGAAGGGACCAGCGCATCAGAGATCATCCCATGACGGGACCAGCCCATCAAAAATCATCCCATGACGGGACCAGCGCATCAAAGATCATCCCATGAAGGGACCTGTACATCACAGCACTCACATTAGAGGTATGCAAGATCATCCGATGAAGGGACCAGTGCATCAGAGACCATCCCATGAAGGAACGAGTGCATCAGAGATCATCCCATGAAGGGACCAGTGCATCAGAGATCATCCCATGAAGGGACCAGTGCATCGGAGATCATCCCATGAAGGGACCAGTGCATCAGAGATCATCCCATGAAGGGACTAGTGCATTACAGCAGTGAGACTAGAGGTATGCTGGATAATCCCATGAAGGGACCAGTGCAGAGATCATCCCATGAAAGGACCAGTGCATCAAAGATCATCCCATGAAGGGACCTGTACATCACAGCACTCACATTAGAGGTATGCAAGATCATCCCATGAAGGGACCAGTGCATCAAAGATCATCCCATGAAGGGACCAGTGCATCAAAGATCATCCCATGAAGGGACCAGAGATCATCCCATGAAGGGACCAGTGCAGAGATCATCCCATGAAGGGACTAGTGCATCAAAGATCATCCCATGAAGGGACCTGTACATCACAGCACTCACATTAGAGGTATGCAAGATCACACCATGAAGGGACCAGTGCATCAGAGACCATCCCATGAAGGGACGAGTGCATCAGAGATCATCCCATGAAGGGACCACTGCATCAGAGATCATCCCATGAAGGGACCAGTGCATCGGATATCATCCCATGAAGGGAACACTGCATCACAGCACTCAAATTAGAGGCATGCTAGGTCATCCCATGAAGGGACCAGTGCATCAAAGATCATCCCATGAAGGGACCAGAGATCATCCCATGAAGGGACCAGTGCAGAGATCATCCCATGAAGGGAACACTGCATCACAGCACCCACATTAGAGGTATGCAAGATCATCACATGAAGGGACCAGTCGATCAGAGATCAACCCATGAAGGGACCAGTGCATCAGAGTCCATCCCATGAAGGGACCAGTGCATCAACGATCATCCCATGAAGGGACTAGTGCATCAAAGATCATCACATGAAGGGACCAGTGCATCAAAGATCATCCCATGAAGGGACCAGTGCATCAAAGATCGTCCCATGAAGGGACCAGTGCATCAAAGATCATCCCATGAAGGGACCAGAGATCAACCAATGAAGGGACCAGTGCATCATAGCACTCAGATTAGAGGTAGGCAAGATCATCCCATGAAGGGACTAGTGCAACAGAGATCATCCCATGAAGGGACCAATGCATCAGAGATCATCCCATGAAGGGACCAGTGCATCTGAGATCATCCCATGAAGGGACTAGTGCATCAGAGATCATCCCATGAAGGGACCAGTGCATCAGAGATCATCCCATGAAGGGACCAGTGCATAAAAGATCATCCCATGAAGGGACCAGAGCATCAGAGGTCATCCAGAGATCATCCCATGAAGGGACTAGTGCATCAGAGATCATCCCATGAAGGGACCAGTGCATCAGAGATCATCCCATGAAGGAATGAGTGCATCAGAGATCATCCCATGAAGGGACTAGTGCATTACAGCAGTGAGATTAGAGGTATGCTGGATAATCCCATGAAGGGACCAGTGCAGAGATCATCCCATCAAAAAAAAGGACCAGTGCATCAAAGATCATCCCATGAAGGGACCTGTACATCACAGCACTCACATTAGAGGTATGCAAGATCATCCCATGAAGGGACCAGTGCATCAAAGATCATCCCATGAAGGGACCAGTGCATCAAAGATCATCCCATGAAGGGACCAGAGATCATCCCATGAAGGGACCAGTGCAGAGATCATCCCATCAAAAAAAAGGACCAGTGCATCAAAGATCATCCCATGAAGGGACCTGTACATCACAGCACTCACATTAGAGGTATGCAAGATCATCCCATGAAGGGACCAGTGCATCAAAGATCATCCCATGAAGGGACCAGTGCATCAAAGATCATCCCATGAAGGGACCAGAGATCATCCCATGAAGGGACCAGTGCAGAGATCATCCCATGAAGGGACTAGTGCATCAAAGATCATCCCATGAAGGGACCTGTACATCACAGCACTCACATTAGAGGTATGCAAGATCACACCATGAAGGGACCAGTGCATCAGAGACCATCCCATGAAGGGACGAGTGCATCAGAGATCATCCCATGAAGGGACCACTGCATCAGAGATCATCCCATGAAGGGACCAGTGCATCAAAGATCATCCCATGAAGGGACCAGAGATCATCCCATGAAGGGACCAGTGCAGAGATCATCCCATGAAGGGAACACTGCATCACAGCACCCACATTAGAGGTATGCAAGATCATCACATGAAGGGACCAGTCGATCAGAGATCAACCCATGAAGGGACCAGTGCATCAAAAAACACCACATGAAGGGACCAGTGCATCATAGCACTCAGATTAGAGGTATGCAAGATCATCCCATGAAGGGACCAGTGCATCACAGCACTCAGATTAGAGTTATGCAAGATCATCCCATGAAGGGACCAGTGCAGAGATCATCCCATGAAGGGACCAGCTCAGAGATCATCCCATGAAGGGACCAGTGCATCAGAGATCATCCCATGAAGGGACAACTGCATCAAAGCACTCAAATTAGTGGTATGCAAGATCATCCCATGAAGGAACCAGTGCATCAAAGATCATTCCATGAAGGGACCAGTGCATCAGAGATCATCCCATGAAGGGACCAGTGCATCACAGCACTCACATTAGAGGTATGCAAGATCATCCCATGAAGGGACCAGGGCATCAAAGATCATCCCATGAAGGGACCAGTGCATCAGAGATCATCCCATGAAGGGATCAGTGCATCACAGCACTCACATTAGAGGTATGCAAGATCATCCCATGAAGGGACCAGTCCATCAGAGATCAACTCATGAAGGGACCAGTGCATCAAAGATCATCCCATGAAGGGACCAGTGCATCAGAGATCATCCCATGAAGGGACCAATACATCGGAGCACTCAGATTAGAGGTATTCAAGATCATCCCATGAAGGGACCAGTGCAGAGATCATCCCATGAAGGGACCAGTTCATCACAGCACTCAGATTAGAGGTATGCAAGATCATCCCATGAAGGGACCAGCGCATCAGAGATCATCACATTAAGGGACCAGCGCATCAGAGATCATCACATGAAGGGACCAGCGCATCAGGGATCATCCCATGAAGGGACCAGAGCATCCCATGAAGGGACCAGCACATCAGAGATCATCCCATGACGGGACCAGCCCATCAAAAATCATCCCATGAAGGGACCTGTACATCACAGCACTCACATTAGAGGTATGCAAGATCATCCCATGAAGGGACCAGTGCATCAGAGACCATCCCATGAAGGAACGAGTGCATCAGAGATCATCCCATGAAGGGACCAGTGCATCAGAGATCATCCCATGAAGGGACCAGTGCATCAGAGATCATCCCATGAAGGGACCAGTGCATCAGAGATCATCCCATGAAGGGACTAGTGCATTACAGCAGTGAGATTAGAGGTATGCTGGATAATCCCATGAAGGGACCAGTGCATCACAGCACTCACATTAGAGGTATTCAAGATCATCCCATGAAGGGACCAGTGCAGAGATCATCCCATGAAAGGACCAGTGCATCAAAGATCATCCCATGAAGGGACCTGTACATCACAGCACTCACATTAGAGGTATGCAAGGTCATCCCATGAAGGGACCAGTGCATCAAAGATCATTCCATGAAGGGACCAGTGCATCAAAGATCATCCCATGAAGGGACCAGAGATCATCCCATGAAGGGACCAGTGCAGAGATCATCCCATGAAGGGACTAGTGCATCAAAGATCATCCCATGAAGGGACCTGTACATCACAGCACTCACATTAGAGGTATGCAAGATCACACCATGAAGGGACCAGTGCATCAGAGACCATCCCATGAAGGGACGAGTGCATCAGAGATCATCCCATGAAGGGACCACTGCATCAGAGATCATCCCATGAAGGGACCAGTGCATCGAATATCATCCCATGAAGGGAACACTGCATCACAGCACCCACATTAAAGGCATGCAAGATCATCCCATGAAGGGACCAGTGCATCAAAGATCATCCCATGAAGGGACCAGTGCATCAAAGATCATCCCATGAAGGGACCAGAGATCATCCCATGAAGGGACCAGAGATCATCCCATGAAGGGAACACTGCATCACAGCACCCACATTAGAGGTATGCAAGATCATCACATGAAGGGACCAGTCGATCAGAGATCAACCCATGAAGGGACCAGTGCATCAGAGTCCATCCCATGAAGGGACCAGTGCATCAACGATCATCCCATGAAGGGACTAGTGCATCAAAGATCATCACATGAAGGGACCAGTGCATCAAAGATCTTCCCATGAAGGGACCAGTGCATCAAAGATCGTCCCATGAAGGGACCCGTGCATCAAAGATCATCCCATGAAGGGACCAGAGATCAACCAATGAAGGGACCAGTGCATCATAGCACTCAGATTAGAGGTAGGCAAGATCATCCCATGAAGGGACTAGTGCATCAGAGATCATCCCATGAAGGGACCAGTCCATCAGAGATCATCCTATGAAGGGAACAGTACAAAGATCATCCCATGAAGGGACCAGTACATCAAAGATCATCCCATGAAGGGACCAGTGCATCACAGCACTCAGATTAGACGTATGCAAGCTCATCCCATGAAGGGACCAGTGCATCAGAGATCATCCCATGAAGGGACCAGTGCATCACAGCACTAAGATTAGAGATATTCAAGATCATCTCATGAAGGGACCAGTGCAGAGATCATCCCATGAAGGGACAAGTCCATCAAAGATCATCCCATGAAGGGACCAGCACATCAGAGATCATCCCATGAAGGGTTCAGCACATCAGAGATCATCACATGAAGGGACCAGCGCATCAGAGATCATCCCATGATGGGACCACTGCATCATAGCACTCAGATTAGAGGTATGCAAGATCATCCCATGAAGGGACCAGTGCATCACAGCACTCAGATTAGAGTTATGCAAGATCATCCCAAGAAGGGACCAGTGCAGAGATCATCCCATGAAGGGACCAGCTCAGAGATCATCCCATGAAGGGACCAGTGCATCAGAGATCATCCCATGAAGGGACAACTGCATCAAAGCACTCAAATTAGTGGTATGCAAGATCATCCCATGAAGGAACCAGTGCATCAAAGATCATTCCATGAAGGGACCAGTGCATCAGAGATCATCCCATGAAGGGACCAGTACATCACAGCACTCACATTAGAGGTATGCAAGATCATCCCATGAAGGGACCAGTGCATCAAAGATCATCCCATGAAGGGACCAGTGCATCAAAAATCATCCCATGAAGAGAACAGTGCATCAAAGAACATCCCATGAAGGGACCAGTGCAGCAAACATCATCCCATGAAGGGACCAGCGCATCAAAGATCATCCCATGAAGGGACCAGCGCATCACAGCACTCACATTAGAGGTATGCAAGATCATCCCATGAAGGGACCAGTGCAGAGATCATCCCATGAAGGAACAAGTACATCACAGCGCTCACAGTAGAGGTATGCAAGATCATCCCATGTAGGGACCAGTCCATCAGAGATCATCCCATGAAGGGACCAGTACATTAGAGAATGTCCCATCAAGGGACCAGTGCATCAGAGATCATCCCATGAAGGGAAAAGTGCATCAGAGATCATCCCATGAAGGGACCAGTGCACCTGAGATCATCCCATGAAGGAACCAGTGCATCAGAGAACGTCCCATGAAGTGACGAGTGCATCAGAGATCATCCCATGAAGGTACCAGTGCACCAGAGATCATCCCATGAAGGGACCAGTGCATCAGAGATCATCCCATGAAGGGACCAGCGATTCAAATCAACCCATGAAGGGACCAGCGATACAGATCATCCCATGAAGGGACCAGCGCATCAAAGATCATCCCATGAAGTGACCAGTGCATCAGAGATCATCCCATGAAGGGACCAGTGCATCAATGATCATCCCATGAAGAGACTAGTGCATCACAGCACTATGATTAGAGGTATGCAAGATAATCCCATGAAGGGACCAGTGCATCACAGCACTATGATTAGAGATATGCAAGATCATCCCATGAAGGAACCAGCGCATCAGAGATCATCCCATGAAGGGACCAGTGCATCAAGGATCATCCCATGAAGGGACCAGTGCACCAGAGATCATCCCATGAAGGGACCAGTGCAGCAAAGATCATCCCATGAAGGGACCAAGGGACCAGAGATAAACCCATGAAGGGACCAAGGGACCAGAGATCATCCCATGAAGGGGCCCGAGATCATCCCATGAAGGGACCAGAGATCATCCCATGAAGGGACCAGAGATCATCCCATGAAGGGACCAGAGATCATCCCATGAAGGGATCAGAGATCATCCCATGAAGGGACCAGAGATCATCCCATGAAGGGACCAGTGCATCAGAGATCATCCCATGAAGGGACTAGTGCATCAGAGCTCATCCCATGAAGGGACGAGTGCAGAGATCATCCCATGACAGGACCACTGCTTCAGAGATTATCCCATGACGGGACCACTGCTTCAGAGATCATCCCATGACGGGACCACTGCATCACAGCACTCAGATTAGAGGTATGCAAGATCATCCCATGAAGAGACCAGTGCATCAGAGATCATCCCATGAGGTGACCAGTGCATCAGAGATCATCTCATGAAGGGACCTGAGGTTCCGTGAATTCTGAATCTGCGTTATAAATATCATGGTTCCGTTACGACTTTGGTAACAGCGAACCGTAACTAATGAGTTCGGCCAGTACGCGTGTTTTCGTCACATTACACCAATGAAATTTGGGGTGACCATGGGATAGCAGACCCTACTCTCCTACAATCATCCCATGAAGAGACCAGTGCAGAGATCATCCCATGAAGGGACCAGTGCATCAGAGATCATCCCATGAAGGGACCAGTGCATCAGAGATCATCCCATGAAGGGACCAGTGCATCACAGCACTATGATTAGAGATATACAAGATCGTCCCATAAAGGGACCAGTGCATCAGAGATCATCCCATGAAGGAACCAGTGCATCAGAGATCATCCCATGAAGGGACCAGTGCATCTGAGATCATCCCATGAAGGGACCAGTGCACCAGAGATCATCCCATGAAGGGACCAGTGCATCAGATCATCCCATGAAGGGACCAGCGATTCAAATCATCCCATGAAGGGACCAGCGCATCAAAGATCATCCCATGAAGGGACCAGCACATCAAAGATCATCCCATGAAGTGACCAGTGCATCAGAGATCATCCCATGAAGGGACCTGTGCATCAGAGATCATCCCATGAAGGGACCAGTGCATCACAGCACTATGATTAGAGGTATGCAAGATAATCCCATGAAGGACCAGTGCATCACAGCACTATGATTATAGGTATGCAAGATCATCCCATGAAAGGGACCAGGGCATCAACGATCATCCCATGAAGGGACCAGTGCATCAACGATCATCCCAGAAAGGGACCAGTGCTTCAACGATCACCCCATCAAGGGGCCAGTGCATCAACGATCACCCCATGAAGGGACCAGTGCATCAACGATCACCCCATGAAGGGACCAGTGCATCAACGATCACCCCATGAAGGGACCAGTGCATCATCGATCATCCCATGAAGGGACCAGTGCATCAAAGATCATCCCATGAAGGGACCAGTGCATCAAGGATCATCCCATGAAGGGACCAGTGCATCACAGCACTCAGATTAGAGGTATGCAAGATCATTCCATGAAGGGACTGGTGCATCAGAGATCATCCCATGAAGGGACCGGTGCATCAGAAATCATCCCATGAATGGACCACTGCATCAGAGATCATCCCATGAAGGGACCGCTGCATCAGAGATCATCCCATGAAGGGACCACTGCATCATTGATCATCCCATGAAGGGACCACTGCATCATTGATCATCCCATGAAGGGACCACTGTATCATTGATCATCCCATGAAGGGACCAGCACATCAGAGATCATCCCACGAAGGGATCAGCACATCAGAGATCATCCCACGAAGGGACCAGCACATCAGAGATCATCCCACGAAGGGACCAGCACATCAGAGATCATCCCACGAAGGGACCAGTGCATCATAGCACTCAGATTAGAGGAATGCAAGATCATCCCATGAAGGGACCAGCGCATCAGAGATCATCCCATGAAGGGGCCAGCGCATCAGAGATCATCCCATGACGGGACCACTGCATCACAGCAATCAAATGAGTGGGACCAGTGCATCAGAGCACTCAGATTAGAGGTATTCAAGATCATCCCATGAAGGGACCAGTGCATCAGAGATCATCCCATGAAGGGACCAGTGCATCAGAGATCATCCCATGAAGGGACCAGTGCATCAGAGATCATTTCATGAAGGGACCAGTGCATCAGAGGTCATCCCATGAATTGACCAGTACATCACAGCACTCACATTAGAGGTATGCAAGATCATCCCATGAAGGGACCAGTCCATCAGAGATCAACCCATGAAGGGACCAGTGCATCAAAGATCATCCCATGAAGGGACCAGTGCATCAAAGATCATCCCATGTAGGGACCGGCGCATCAGAGCTCATCCCATGAAGGGACCAGCGCATCAGAGATCATCCCATGAAGGAACCAGTGCATCAGACATCATCCCATGATGGGACCACTGCTTCAGAGATCATCCCATGACGGGACAACTGCACTCAGATTAGAGGTATGCAAGATGATCCCATGAAGGGACCAGTGCATCAGAGATCATCCCATGAAGGGACCAGTGCATCAGAGATCCTCCCATGAAGGGACCAGTGCATCAGAGATCATCCAATGAAGGGACCGGTGCATCAAAGATCATCCCATGTAGGGACCAGTGCATCAAAGATCATACAATGAAGGGACCAGTGCATCACAGCTAGGCCTGGGCTAAAATTTCGTTCCGTTCGTGGAAATTGCGATAATTTGACATTTTCACGTTCCGCGGAGAGCGCGAAAATGTCAAAATTTCCGCTTTCCGCAGCTTGGCGATAATTTTTTTCTTGCTCGCGCTGTAAAATAATACATTCTCGCGCGCGATCGCCTTACCTGAATCCCTGCGCTCGCCGACAAGTTTTCTTGCTGAGATCATCCCATGAAGGGACCAGTGCATCAGAGATCATCCCATGAAGGGACCAGTGCATCAGAGATCATCCCATGAAGGGACCAGTGCATCAGAGATCATCCCATGAAGGGACCAGTGCATCAGAGATCATCAAATGAAGGGACCAGTACATCACAGCACACACAGTAGAGGTATGCAAGATCATCCCATGAAGGGACCAGTGCATCAAAGATCATCCCATGAAGGGACCAGTGCAAAGATCATCCCATGAAGGGACCAGTGCATCAAAGATCAAACCATGAAGGGACCAGTGCAGAAATCATCCCATGAAGGGACCAGTGCATCACAGCACTCAGATAAGAGGTATGCAAAATCCCCCCATGAAGGGACCAGTGCATCAGAGATCATCCCATGAAGGGACCAGTACATCAAAGATCATCCCATGAAGGGTCCAGTGCATCACAGCACTCAGATTAGAGGTATGCAAGATCATCCCACGATGGGACCAGAGCATCAAAGATCATCCCATGAATGGACCAGAGATCATCCCATGAAGGGACCAGTGATCATCCCATGAAGGGACCAGTGATCATACCATGAAGGGACCAGAGATCATCCCATGAAGGGACCAGTGCAGAGATCATCCCATGAAGGGACCAGCGCATCAGAGATCATCCCATGAAGGAACCAGTGCATCAGAGATCATCCCATGAAGGGACCACTGCATCACAGCACTCAAATTAGTGGTATGCAAAATCCCCCCATGAAGGGACCAGTGCATCAAAGATCATCACATGAAGGGACCAGTGCATCACAGCACTCAGATTAGAGGTATTCAAGATCATCCCATGAAGGGACCAGTGCATCAGAGATCATCCCATGAAGGGACCAGTGGCACAGTGCATCAGAGATCATCCCATGAAGGGACCAGTACATCACAGCACTCACATTGGAGGTATGCAAGATCATCCCATGAAGGGACCAGTGCATCAAAGATCATCCCACGAGGGGACCAGTGCATCAAAGATCATCCCATGAAGGGACCAGTGCATCAAAGATCATCCCATGAAGGGACCAGTGCATCAAAGATCATCCCATGAAGGAACCAGTGCATCACAGCATCAAATTAGTGGTATGCAAAATCCCCCCATGAAGGGACCAGTGCATCAGAGATCATCCCAAAAAGGGACCAGTGCATCAGAGATCAACCCAAAAAAGGACCAGTGCATCAAAGATCATCCCATGAAGGGACCAGCACATCAGAGATCATCCAGTGATCATCCCATGAAGGGACCACCGCATCACAGCACACAGATTAGAGGTATGCAAGATCATCCCATGAAGGGACCAGTGCATCACAGCACACAGATTAGAGGTATGGAAGATCATCCCATGAAGGGACCAGTGCATCACAGCACACAGATTAAAGGTATGCAAGATCATCCCATGAAGGGACCAGTGCATCAGAGATCATCCTATGAAGTGACCAGTGCATCACAGCACTCAGATTAGAGGTATGCAAGATCATCCCATGAAGGGACCAGTGCAGAGATCATCCCATGAAGGGACAAGTCCATCAAAGATCATCCCATGAAGGGACCAGCGCATCAGAGATCATCCCATGAAGGGACCAGTGCATCAAAGATCATCCGAAAAGGGACCAGTGCATCAGAGATCATCCCATGAAGGGACCAGTGCATTAGAGGTCATCGCATGAAGGGACCAGCGCATCACAGCACTCAGATTAGAGGTATGCAAGATCTTCCCATGAAGGAACCAGCGCATCAAAGATCATCCCATGAAGGGTCCAGTGCATCACAGCACTCAGATTAGAGGTATGGAAGATCATCCCATGAAGGGACCAGTGCATCACAGCACACAGATTAAAGGTATGCAAGATCATCCCATGAAGGGACCAGTGCATCAGAGATCATCCTATGAAGTGACCAGTGCATCACAGCACTCAGATTAGAGGTATGCAAGATCATCCCATGAAGGGACCAGTGCAGAGATCATCCCATGAAGGGACAAGTCCATCAAAGATCATCCCATGAAGGGACCAGCGCATCAGAGATCATCCCATGAAGGGACCAGTGCATCAAAGATCATCCGAAAAGGGACCAGTGCATCAGAGATCATCCCATGAAGGGACCAGTGCATTAGAGGTCATCGCATAAAGGGACCAGCGCATCACAGCACTCAGATTAGAGGTATGCAAGATCTTCCCATGAAGGAACCAGCGCATCAATGATCATCCCATGAAGGGTCCAGTGCATCACAGCACTCAGATTAGAGGTATGCAAGATCATCCCATGATGGGACCAGTGCATCAAAGATCCTCCCATGAAGGGACCAGAGATCATCTCATGAAGGGACCAGTGATCATCCCATGAGGGGACCAGAGATCATCCCATGAAGGGAGAAGTGCATCAGAGATCATCCCATGAAGGGACCAGTGCATCAGAGATGATCCCATGACGGGACCAGTGCATCAGAGATCATCCCATGAAAGGACCAGTGCATCACAGCACTCAAATTAGAGGTATGCAAAATCCCCCCATGAAGGGAACAGTGCATCAAAGATCATCTCATGAAGGGGCCAGTGCATGAAAGATCATCCCATGAAGGGACCAGTGCATGAAAGATCATCCCATGAAGGGACCAGCACATCAGAGATCATCCCATGAAGGGACCAGTGCATCAGAGATCATCCCATGAAGGGACCAGTGCATCAGAGATCATCCCACGAAGGGACCAGCACATCAGATCATCCCACGAAGAGACCAGCGCATCAAAGATCATCCCATGAAGGGACCAGTGCATCAGAGATCATCCCAAAAAGGGACCAGTGCATCAGAGATCAACCCATGAAGGGACCAGTGCATCAGAGATCATCCCATGAAGGGACCAATACATCGGAGCACTCAGATTAGAGGTATTCAAGATCATCCCATGAAGGGACCAGTGCAGAGATCATCCCATGAAGGGACAAGTACATCACAGCACACAGATTAGAGGTATGCAAAATCGCCCCATGAAGGGACCAGTGCATCAGAGATCATCCCATGAAGGGACCAGTACATCAAAGATCATCCCATGAAGGGACCAGTGCATCACAGCACTCAGATTAGAGGTATGCAAGATCATCCCATGAAGGGACCAGTGCATCACAGCACTCAGATTAGAGGTATGCAAGATGATCCCAGGAAGGGACCAGTGCATCAGAGATCATCCCATGAAGAGACCAGTGCATCAGAGATCATCCCATGACGGGACCAGTGCATCACAGCACTCACATTAGAGGTATGCAGGATCATCCCATGAAGGGACCAGGGCATCAAAGATCATCCCATGAAGGGACCAGTGCATCAGAGATCATTTCATGAAGGGACCAGTGCATCAGAGATCATCCCATGAAGGGACCAGTGCATCACAGCACTCAGATTAGAGGTATGCAAGATCATCCCATGAAGGGACCAGCGCATCAGAGATCATCACATGAAGGGACCAGCGCATCAGGGATCATCCCATGAAGGGACCAGAGCATCCCATGAAGGGACCAGCACATCAGAGATCATCCCATGACGGGACCAGCCCATCAAAAATCATCCCATGACGGGACCAGCGCATCAAAGATCATCCCATGAAGGGACCTGTACATCACAGCACTCACATTAGAGGTATGCAAGATCATCCGATGAAGGGACCAGTGCATCAGAGACCATCCCATGAAGGAACGAGTGCATCAGAGATCATCCCATGAAGGGACCAGTGCATCAGAGATCATCCCATGAAGGGACCAGTGCATCGGAGATCATCCCATGAAGGGACCAGTGCATCAGAGATCATCCCATGAAGGGACTAGTGCATTACAGCAGTGAGACTAGAGGTATGCTGGATAATCCCATGAAGGGACCAGTGCAGAGATCATCCCATGAAAGGACCAGTGCATCAAAGATCATCCCATGAAGGGACCTGTACATCACAGCACTCACATTAGAGGTATGCAAGATCATCCCATGAAGGGACCAGTGCATCAAAGATCATCCCATGAAGGGACCAGTGCATCAAAGATCATCCCATGAAGGGACCAGAGATCATCCCATGAAGGGACCAGTGCAGAGATCATCCCATGAAGGGACTAGTGCATCAAAGATCATCCCATGAAGGGACCTGTACATCACAGCACTCACATTAGAGGTATGCAAGATCACACCATGAAGGGACCAGTGCATCAGAGACCATCCCATGAAGGGACGAGTGCATCAGAGATCATCCCATGAAGGGACCACTGCATCAGAGATCATCCCATGAAGGGACCAGTGCATCGGATATCATCCCATGAAGGGAACACTGCATCACAGCACTCAAATTAGAGGCATGCTAGATCATCCCATGAAGGGACCAGTGCATCAAAGATCATCCCATGAAGGGACCAGAGATCATCCCATGAAGGGACCAGTGCAGAGATCATCCCATGAAGGGAACACTGCATCACAGCACCCACATTAGAGGTATGCAAGATCATCACATGAAGGGACCAGTCGATCAGAGATCAACCCATGAAGGGACCAGTGCATCAGAGTCCATCCCATGAAGGGACCAGTGCATCAACGATCATCCCATGAAGGGACTAGTGCATCAAAGATCATCACATGAAGGGACCAGTGCATCAAAGATCATCCCATTTAGGGACCAGTGCATCAAAGATCGTCCCATGAAGGGACCAGTGCATCAAAGATCATCCCATGAAGGGACCAGAGATCAACCAATGAAGGGACCAGTGCATCATAGCACTCAGATTAGAGGTAGGCAAGATCATCCCATGAAGGGACTAGTGCAACAGAGATCATCCCATGAAGGGACCAATGCATCAGAGATCATCCCATGAAGGGACCAGTGCATCTGAGATCATCCCATGAAGGGACTAGTGCATCAGAGATCATCCCATGAAGGGACCAGTGCATCAGAGATCATCCCATGAAGGGACCAGTGCATAAAAGATCATCCCATGAAGGGACCAGAGCATCAGAGGTCATCCAGAGATCATCCCATGAAGGGACTAGTGCATCAGAGATCATCCCATGAAGGGACCAGTGCATCAGAGATCATCCCATGAAGGAATGAGTGCATCAGAGATCATCCCATGAAGGGACTAGTGCATTACAGCAGTGAGATTAGAGGTATGCTGGATAATCCCATGAAGGGACCAGTGCAGAGATCATCCCATCAAAAAAAGGACCAGTGCATCAAAGATCATCCCATGAAGGGACCTGTACATCACAGCACTCACATTAGAGGTATGCAAGATCATCCCATGAAGGGACCAGTGCATCAAAGATCATCCCATGAAGGGACCAGTGCATCAAAGATCATCCCATGAAGGGACCAGAGATCATCCCATGAAGGGACCAGTGCAGAGATCATCCCATCAAAAAAAAGGACCAGTGCATCAAAGATCATCCCATGAAGGGACCTGTACATCACAGCACTCACATTAGAGGTATGCAAGATCATCCCATGAAGGGACCAGTGCATCAAAGATCATCCCATGAAGGGACCAGTGCAACAAAGATCATCCCATGAAGGGACCAGAGATCATCCCATGAAGGGACCAGTGCAGAGATCATCCCATGAAGGGACTAGTGCATCAAAGATCATCCCATGAAGGGACCTGTACATCACAGCACTCACATTAGAGGTATGCAAGATCACACCATGAAGGGACCAGTGCATCAGAGACCATCCCATGAAGGGACGAGTGCATCAGAGATCATCCCATGAAGGGACCACTGCATCAGAGATCATCCCATGAAGGGACCAGTGCATCAAAGATCATCCCATGAAGGGACCAGAGATCATCCCATGAAGGGACCAGTGCAGAGATCATCCCATGAAGGGAACACTGCATCACAGCACCCACATTAGAGGTATGCAAGATCATCACATGAAGGGACCAGTCGATCAGAGATCAACCCATGAAGGGACCAGTGCATCAAAAAACACCACATGAAGGGACCAGTGCATCATAGCACTCAGATTAGAGGTATGCAAGATCATCCCATGAAGGGACCAGTGCATCACAGCACTCAGATTAGAGTTATGCAAGATCATCCCATGAAGGGACCAGTGCAGAGATCATCCCATGAAGGGACCAGCTCAGAGATCATCCCATGAAGGGACCAGTGCATCAGAGATCATCCCATGAAGGGACAACTGCATCAAAGCACTCAAATTAGTGGTATGCAAGATCATCCCATGAAGGAACCAGTGCATCAAAGATCATTCCATGAAGGGACCAGTGCATCAGAGATCATCCCATGAAGGGACCACTGCATCACAGCACTCACATTAGAGGTATGCAAGATCATCCCATGAAGGGACCAGGGCATCAAAGATCATCCCATGAAGGGACCAGTGCATCAGAGATCATCCCATGAAGGGATCAGTGCATCACAGCACTCACATTAGAGGTATGCAAGATCATCCCATGAAGGGACCAGTCCATCAGAGATCAACTCATGAAGGGACCAGTGCATCAAAGATCATCCCATGAAGGGACCAGTGCATCAGAGATCATCCCATGAAGGGACCAATACATCGGAGCACTCAGATTAGAGGTATTCAAGATCATCCCATGAAGGGACCAGTGCAGAGATCATCCCATGAAGGGACCAGTTCATCACAGCACTCAGATTAGAGGTATGCAAGATCATCCCATGAAGGGACCAGCGCATCAGAGATCATCACATTAAGGGACCAGCGCATCAGAGATCATCACATGAAGGGACCAGCGCATCAGGGATCATCCCATGAAGGGACCAGAGCATCCCATGAAGGGACCAGCACATCAGAGATCATCCCATGACGGGACCAGCCCATCAAAAATCATCCCATGAAGGGACCTGTACATCACAGCACTCACATTAGAGGTATGCAAGATCATCCCATGAAGGGACCAGTGCATCAGAGACCATCCCATGAAGGAACGAGTGCATCAGAGATCATCCCATGAAGGGACCAGTGCATCAGAGATCATCCCATGAAGGGACCAGTGCATCAGAGATCATCCCATGAAGGGACCAGTGCATCAGAGATCATCCCATGAAGGGACTAGTGCATTACAGCAGTGAGATTAGAGGTATGCTGGATAATCCCATGAAGGGACCAGTGCATCACAGCACTCACATTAGAGGTATTCAAGATCATCCCATGAAGGGACCAGTGCAGAGATCATCCCATGAAAGGACCAGTGCATCAAAGATCATCCCATGAAGGGACCTGTACATCACAGCACTCACATTAGAGGTATGCAAGGTCATCCCATGAAGGGACCAGTGCATCAAAGATCATTCCATGAAGGGACCAGTGCATCAAAGATCATCCCATGAAGGGACCAGAGATCATCCCATGAAGGGACCAGTGCAGAGATCATCCCATGAAGGGACTAGTGCATCAAAGATCATCCCATGAAGGGACCTGTACATCACAGCACTCACATTAGAGGTATGCAAGATCACACCATGAAGGGACCAGTACATCAGAGACCATCCCATGAAGGGACGAGTGCATCAGAGATCATCCCATGAAGGGACCACTGCATCAGAGATCATCCCATGAAGGGACCAGTGCATCGAATATCATCCCATGAAGGGAACACTGCATCACAGCACCCACATTAAAGGCATGCAAGATCATCCCATGAAGGGACCAGTGCATCAAAGATCATCCCATGAAGGGACCAGTGCATCAAAGATCATCCCATGAAGGGACCAGAGATCATCCCATGAAGGGACCAGAGATCATCCCATGAAGGGAACACTGCATCACAGCACCCACATTAGAGGTATGCAAGATCATCACATGAAGGGACCAGTCGATCAGAGATCAACCCATGAAGGGACCAGTGCATCAGAGTCCATCCCATGAAGGGACCAGTGCATCAACGATCATCCCATGAAGGGACTAGTGCATCAAAGATCATCACATGAAGGGACCAGTGCATCAAAGATCTTCCCATGAAGGGACCAGTGCATCAAAGATCGTCCCATGAAGGGACCCGTGCATCAAAGATCATCCCATGAAGGGACCAGAGATCAACCAATGAAGGGACCAGTGCATCATAGCACTCAGATTAGAGGTAGGCAAGATCATCCCATGAAGGGACTAGTGCATCAGAGATCATCCCATGAAGGGACCAGTCCATCAGAGATCATCCTATGAAGGGAACAGTACAAAGATCATCCCATGAAGGGACCAGTACATCAAAGATCATCCCATGAAGGGACCAGTGCATCACAGCACTCAGATTAGACGTATGCAAGCTCATCCCATGAAGGGACCAGTGCATCAGAGATCATCCCATGAAGGGACCAGTGCATCACAGCACTAAGATTAGAGATATTCAAGATCATCTCATGAAGGGACCAGTGCAGAGATCATCCCATGAAGGGACAAGTCCATCAAAGATCATCCCATGAAGGGACCAGCACATCAGAGATCATCCCATGAAGGGTTCAGCACATCAGAGATCATCACATGAAGGGACCAGCGCATCAGAGATCATCCCATGATGGGACCACTGCATCATAGCACTCAGATTAGAGGTATGCAAGATCATCCCATGAAGGGACTTGTGCATCACAGCACTCAGATTAGAGTTATGCAAGATCATCCCAAGAAGGGACCAGTGCAGAGATCATCCCATGAAGGGACCAGCTCAGAGATCATCCCATGAAGGGACCAGTGCATCAGAGATCATCCCATGAAGGGACAACTGCATCAAAGCACTCAAATTAGTGGTATGCAAGATCATCCCATGAAGGAACCAGTGCATCAAAGATCATTCCATGAAGGGACCAGTGCATCAGAGATCATCCCATGAAGGGACCAGTACATCACAGCACTCACATTAGAGGTATGCAAGATCATCCCATGAAGGGACCAGTGCATCAAAGATCATCCCATGAAGGGACCAGTGCATCAAAAATCATCCCATGAAGAGAACAGTGCATCAAAGAACATCCCATGAAGGGACCAGTGCAGCAAACATCATCCCATGAAGGGACCAGCGCATCAAAGATCATCCCATGAAGGGACCAGCGCATCTGAGATCATCCCATGAAGGGACCAGCGCATCTGAGATCATCCCATGAAGGGACCAGCGCATCTGAGATCATCCCATGAAGGGACCAGCGCATCTGAGATCATCCCATGAAGGGACCAGCGCATCTGAGATCATCCCATGAAGGGACCAGCGCATCTGAGATCATCCCATGAAGGGACCAGCGCATCTGAGATCATCCCATGAAGGGACCAGCGCATCTGAGATCATCCCATGAAGGGACCAGCGCATCAGAGATCATCCCATGAAGGGACCAGTGCATCACAGCACTGAGATTAGAGGGATGCAAGATCATCCCATGAAGGGACCAGTGCATCAATTATCCCATGAAGGGAACAGCGCATCTCAGATCATCCCATGAAGGGACCAGCGCATCTGAGTTCATCCCATGAAGGGACCAGCGCATCTGAGATCATCCCATGAAGGGACCAGCGCATCTGAGATCATCCCATGAAGGGACCAGAGCATCTGAGATCATCCCATGAAGGGACCAGTGCATCTGAGATCATCCCATGAGAAGGGACCAGTGCATCAGAGATCATCCCATGAAGGGACCACTGCATCACAGCACTCAAATTAGAGGCATGCAAGATCATCCCATGAAGGGACCAGTGCATCAAAGATCATCCCATGAAGGGATCAGTGCATCACAGCACTCAGATTAGAGGTATTCTATATCATCCCATGAAGGGACCAGCGCATCAGAAATCATCCAATGAAGGGACCAGTGCATCAGATCATCCCATGAAGGGACCAGCGCATCAGAGATCATCCCATGAAGGGACCAGCGCAGAGATCATCCCATGAAGGGACCAGCGCATCAGAGATCATCCCATGAAGGGACAAACGCATCAGAGATCATTCCATGAAGGGACCACCACATCAGATCATCCCATGAAGGGACCACTGCTTCCCAGCACACAGATTAGAGGGATGCAAGATCATCCCATGAAGGGACCAGTGCAGAGATCATGCCATGAAGGGACCAGCTCAAAGATCATCCCATAAAGGGACCAGCTCAAAGATCATCCCATGAAGGGACCAGTGCATCACAGCACTCAGATTAGAGGTATGCAAGATCATCCCATGAAGGGACCAATGCATCAGAGATCATCCCATGAAGGGACCAGTGCATCACAGCACTCAAATTAGAGGTATGAAAAATCCCCCCATGAAGGGACCAGTGCATCAAAGATCTTTCATGCACTGGCCCCTTCATGGGATGATCATCCCATGAAGGGACCAGTGCATCACAGCACTCAGATTAGAGGTATGCAAGATCATCCCATGAAGGGACTAGTGCATCAATAGTCATCCCATGAAGGCACCAGTGCATCAAAGATCATCCCATGAAGGGACCAGTGCATCAGAGACCATCCCATGGAGGGATGAGTGCATCAGAGATCATCCCATGAAGGGACCAGTGCATGAGAGATCATCCCATGAAGGGACCAGTGCATCACAGATCATCCCTCGAAGGGGCCACTGCATCACAGCACTCAAATTAGAGGCATGCACGATCATCCCATGAAGGGACCACTGCATCAAAGATCATCCCATGAAGGGACCAGTGCATTAGAGATCATCCCATGAAGGGACCAGTGCATCAGAGATCATCCCATGAGGGGACCAGTGCATCAGAGCACTCAGATTAGAGGTATTCTATATCATCCCATGAAGGGACCAGCGCATCAGAGATCATCCCATGAAGGGACCACCGCATCAGAGATCATCCCATGAAGGGACCAGCGCATCAGAGATCATCCCATGAAGGGACCAGCACATCAGAGATCATCCCATGAAGGGACCAGCGCATCAGAGATCATCCCATGAAGGGACCACTGCTTCACAGCACTCAAATTAGTGGTATGCAAAATCCCCCCATGAAGGGACCAGTGCATCAAAGATCATCACATGAAGGGAGAAGTGCATCACAGCACTCAGATTAGAGGTATGCAAGATCATCCCATGAAGGGACCAGCTCAAAGATCATCCCATAAAGGGACCAGCTCAAAGATCATCCCATGAAGGGACCAGTGCATCAAAGATCATCCCATGAAGGGACCAGTGCATCAGAGATCATCCCATGAAGGGACCAGTGCATCAGAGATCATCCCATGAAGGGACCAGTGCATCACAGCACTCAAATTAGAGGTATGCAAAATCCCCCCATAAAGGGACCAGTGCATCAAAGATCATCCCATGAAGGGGCCAGTGCATGAAAGATCATCCCATGAAGGGGCCAGTGCATGAAAGATCATCCCATGAAGGGACCAGTGCATCACAGCACTCAGATTAGAGGTATACAAGATCATCCCATGAAGGGACTGGTGCATCAATAGTCATCCCATGAAGGTACCAGTGCATCAAAGATCATCCCATGAAGGGACCAGTGCATCAAAGATCATCCCATGAAGGGACCAGTGCATCAAAGATCATCCCATGAAGGAACCAGTGCATCACAGCATCAAATTAGTGGTATGCAAAATCCCCCCATGAAGGGACCAGTGCATCAGATCATCCCAAAAAGGGACCAGTGCATCAGAGATCAACCCAAAAAAGGACCAGTGCATCAAAGATCATCCCATGAAGGGACCAGCACATCAGAGATCATCCAGTGATCATCCCATGAAGGGACCACCGCATCACAGCACACAGATTAGAGGTATGCAAGATCATCCCATGAAGGGACCAGTGCATCACAGCACACAGATTAGAGGTATGGAAGATCATCCCATGAAGGGACCAGTGCATCACAGCACAAAGATTAAAGGTATGCAAGATCATCCCATGAAGGGACTAGTGCATCAGAGATCATCCCATGAAGGGACCAGTGCATCACAGCACTCAGATTAGAGGTATGCAAGATCATCCCATGAAGGGACCAGTGCAGAGATCATCCCATGAAGGGACAAGTCCATCAAAGATCATCCCATGAAGGGACCAGCGCATCAGAGATTATCCCATGAAGGGACCAGTGCATCAAAGATCATCCGAAAAGGGACCAGTGCATCAGAGATCATCCCATGAAGGGACCAGTGCATCAGAGATTATCCCATGAAGGGACCACTGCATCAGAGATCATCCCATGAAGGGACCAGTGCATTAGAGGTCATCGCATGAAGGGACCAGCGCATCACAGCACTCAGATTAGAGGTATGCAAGATCTTCCCATGAAGGAACCAGCGCATCAAAGATCATCCCATGAAGGGTCCAGTGCATCACAGCACTCAGATTAGAGGTATGCAAGATCATCCCATGATGGGACCAGTGCATCAAAGATCATCCCATGAAGGGACCAGAGATCATCTCATGAAGGGACCAGTGATCATCCCATGAGGGGACCAGAGATCATCCCATGAAGGGAGAAGTGCATCAGAGATCATCCCATGAAGGGACCAGTGCATCAGAGATCATCCCATGAAGGGACCAGTGCATCAGAGATCATCCCATGAAAGGACCAGTGCATCACAGCACTTAAATTAGAGGTATGCAAAATCCCCCCATGAAGGGACCAGTGCATCAAAGATCATCTCATGAAGGGGCCAGTGCATGAAAGATCATCCCATGAAGGGACCAGTGCATGAAAGATCATCCCATGAAGGGACCAGTGCATCACAGCATCAAATTAGTGGTATACAAAATCCCCCCATGAAGGGACCAGTGCATCAAAGATCATCTCATGGAGGGACCAGTGCATCAAAGATCATCTCATGAAGGGGCCAGTGCATCAGAGATCATCCCATGAAGGGACCAGCACATCAGAGATCATCCCATGAAGGGACCAGTGCATCAGAGATCATCCCATGAAGGGACCAGTGCATCAGAGATCATCCCATGACGGGACCAGTGCATCAGAGATCATCCCATGAAGGGACCAATACATCGGAGCACTCAGATTAGAGGTATTCAAGATCATCCCATGAAGGGACCAGTGCAGAGATCATCCCATGAAGGGACAAGCACATCACAGCACTCAGATTAGAGGTATGCAAAATCGCCCCATGAAGGGACCAGTGCATCACAGCACTCAGATTAGAGGTATGCAAGATGATCCCAGGAAGGGACCAGTGCATCAGAGATCATCCCATGAAGAGACCAGTGCATCAGAGATCATCCCATGAAGGGACCAGTGCACCACAGCACTCACATTAGATGTATGCAAGATCATCCCATGAAGGTACCAGGGCATCAAAGATCATCCCATGAAGGGATCAGTGCATCACAGCACTCACATTAGAGGTATGCAAGATCATCCCATGAAGGGACCAGTCCATCAGAGATCAACTCATGAAGGGACCAGTGCATCAAAGATCATCCCATGAAGGGACCAGTGCATCAGAGATCATCCCATGAAGGGAGCAGTGCATCACAGCACTCAGATTAGAGGTATGCAAGATCATCCCATGAAGGGACCAGTGCATCAGAGATCATCACATGAAGGGACCAGCGCATCAGAGATCATCACATGAAGGGACCAGCGCATCAGAGATCATCACATGAAGGGACCAGCGCATCAGAGATCATCCCATGAAGGGACCAGAGCATCCCATGAAGGGACCAGCACATCAGAGATCATCCCATGACGGGACCAGCCCATCAAAAATCATCCCATGACAGGACCAGCCCATCAAAGATCATCCCATGAAGGGACCTGTACATCACAGCACTCACATTAGAGGTATGCAAGATCATCCCATGAAGGGACCAGTTCATCAGAGACCATCCCATGAAGGAACGAGTGCATCAGAGATCATCCCATGAAGGGACCAGTGCATCAGAGATCATCCCATGAAGGGACCAGTGCATCGGAGATCATCCCATGAAGGGACCAGTGCATCAGAGATCATCCCATGAAGGGACTAGTGCATTACAGCAGTGAGATTAGAGGTATGCTGGATAATCCCATGAAGGGACCAGTGCATCACAGCACTCATATAAGAGGTATTCAAGATCATCCCATGAAGGGACCAGTGCAGAGATCATCCCATGAAAGGACCAGTGCATCAAAGATCATCCCATGAAGGGACCTGTACATCACAGCACTCACATTAGAGGTATGCAAGATCATCCCATGAAGGGAGCAGTGCATCAAAGATCATCCCATGAAGGGACCAGTGCATCAAAGATCATCCCATGAAGGGACCAGAGATCATCCCATGAAGGGACCAGTGCAGAGATCATCCCATGAAGGGACTAGTGTATCAAAGATCATCCCATGAAGGGACCTGTACATCACAGCACTCACATTAGAGGTATGCAAGATCACACCATGAAGGGACCAGTGCATCAGAGACCATCCCATGAAGGGACGAGTGCATCAGAGATCATCCCATGAAGGGACCACTGCATCAGAGATCATCCCATGAAGGGACCAGTGCATCGGATATCATCCCATGAAGGGAACACTGCATCACAGCACTCAAATTAGAGGCATGCAAGATCATCCCATGAAGGGACCAGTGCATCAAAGATCATCCCATGAAGGGACCAGTGCATCAAAGATCATCCCATGAAGGGACCAGAGATCATCCCATGAAGGGACCAGTGCAGAGATCGTCCCATGAAGGGAACACTGCATCACAGCACCCACAGTAGAGGTATGCAAGATCATCACATGAAGGGACCAGTCGATCAGAGATCAACCCATGAAGGGACCAGTGCATCAGAGTCCATCCCATGAAGGGACCAGTGCATCAACGATCATCCCATGAAGGGACTAGTGCATCAAAGATCATCACATGAAGGGACCAGTGCATCAAAGATCATCCCATGAAGGGACCAGTGCATCAAAGATCGTCCCATGAAGGGACCAGTGCATCAAAGATCATCCCATGAAGGGACCAGAGATCAACCAATGAAGGGACCAGTGCATCATAGCACTCAGATTAGAGGTAGGCAAGATCATCCCATGAAGGGACTAGTGCATCAGAGATCATCCCATGAAGGGACCAGTCCATCAGAGATCATCCTATGAAGGGAACAGTACAAAGATCATCCCATGAAGGGACCAGTACATCAAAGATCATCCCATGAAGGGACCAGTGCATCACAGCACTCAGATTAGACGTATGCAAGCTCTTCCCATGAAGGGACAAGTGCATCAGAGATCATCCCATGAAGGGACCAGTGCATCACAGCACTAAGATTAGAGATATTCAAGATCATCTCATGAAGGGACCAGTGCAGAGATCATCCCATGAAGGGACAAGTCCATTAAAGATCATCCCATGAAGGGACCAGCACATCAGAGATCATCCCATGAAGGGTTCAGCGCATCAGAGATCATCACATGAAGGGACCAGCGCATCAGAGATCATCCCATGAAAGGACCAGCGCATCAGAGATCATCCCATGATCGGACCACTGCATCACAGCACTCAGATTAGAGGTATGCAAAATCCTCCCATGAAGGGACCAGTGCATCAAAAAACACCACATGAAGGGACCAGTGCATCATAGCACTCAGATTAGAGGTATGCAAGATCATCCCTTGAAGGGACCAGTGCATCACAGCACTCAGATTAGAGTTATGCAAGATCATCCCATGAAGGGACCAGTGCAGAGATCATCCCATGAAGGGACCAGCTCAGAGATCATCCCATGAAGGGACCAGTACATCAGAGATCATCCCATGAAGGGACCAGTGCATCAGAGATCATCCCATGAAGGGACCAGTGCATCAGAGATCATCCCATGAAGGGACCAGTGCATCAGAGATCATCAAATGAAGGGACCAGTACATCACAGCACTCAGATAAGAGGTATGCAAAATCCCCCCATGAAGGGACCAGTGCATCAAAGATCATCCCATGAAGGGACCAGTGCAAAGATCATCCCATGAAGGGACCAGTGCATCAAAGATCAACCCATGAAGGGACCAGTGCAGAGATCATCCCATGAAGGGACCAGTGCATCACAGCACTCAGATAAGAGGTATGCAAAATCCCCCCATGAAGGGACCAGTGCATCAGAGATCATCCCATGAAGGGACCAGTACATCAAAGATCATCCCATGAAGGGACCAGTGCATCACAGCACTCAGATTAGAGGTATGCAAGATCATCCCATGAAGGGACCAGTGCATCAAAGATCATCCCATGAAGGGACCAGTGCATCAAAGATGATCCCATGACGGGACCAGCACATCAAAAATCATCCCATGAAGGGACCAGCGCATCAGAGATCATTCCATGAAGGGAGCAGTGCATCAGAGATCAACCCATGAAGGAAGCAGTGCATGAGAGATCCCATGAAGGGACCAGTGCATCACAGCACTCACATCAGTGGTATGCAAGATCATCCCATGAATGGACCAGTGCATCAAAAATCATCCCATGAAGGGACCAGTACATCACAGCACTCACATTAGAGGTATGCAAGATCATCCCATGAAGGGACCAGTCTAGAAACCATCCCATGAAGGGAGCAGTGCATCACACCACTCAGATTATAGGTATGCAAGATCATCCCATGAAGGGACCAGTGCATCAGAGATCATCCCATGAAGGGACCAGCACATCAGAGATCATCCCACGAAGGGACCAGCACATCAGAGATCATCCCACAAAGGGACCAGCACATCAGAGATCATCCCACAAAGGGACCAGCACATCCGAGATCATCCCAAAAAGGGACTAGCACATCAGAGATGATCCCACAAAGGGACCAGCACACCAGAGATGATCCCACAAAGGGACCAGCACATCAGAGATCATCCCACGAAGAGACCAGCGCATCAAAGATCATCCCATGAAGGGACCAACACATCAAAGATCATCCCATGAAGGGACCACTGCATCAGAGATATTCCCATGAAAGGACCAGTGCATCACAGCACTCAGATTAGAGGTATGCAAGATGATCCCAGGAAGGGACCAGTTCATCAGAGATCATGCCATGAAGAGACCAGCGCATCAGAGATCATCCCATGAAGGGACCAGTGCATCAGAGATCATCCCAAAAAGGGACCAGTGCATCAGAGATCAACCCATGAAGGGACCAGTGCAGAGATCATCCCATGAAGGGACCAATACATCGGAGCACTCAGATTAGAGGTATTCAAGATCATCCCATGAAGGGACCAGTGCAGAGATCATCCCATGAAGGGACAAGTACATCACAGCACTCAGATTAGAGGTATGCAAGATGATCCCATGAAGGGACCAGTGCATCAGAGATCATCCCATGAAGGGACCAGCGCATCAGAGATCATCCCATGTAGGGACCAGTGCATCAAAGATCATCCCATGACGGGACCAGCACATCAAAGATCATCCCATGAAGGGACCAGTGCAGAGATCATCCCATGAAGGGACCAGTGCATCACAGCACTCAGATAAGAGGTATGCAAAATCCCCCCATGAAGGGACCAGTGCATCAGAGATCATCCCATGAAGGGACCAGTGCATCAAAGATCATCCCATGAAGGGACCAGTGCATCAAAGATCATCCCATGAAGGGACCAGTGCATCAAAGATCATCCCATGACAGGACCAGCGCATCAAAAATCATCCCATGAAGGGACCAGCGCATCAGAGATCATTCCATAAAGGGAGCAGTGCATCAGAGAGCATCCCATGAAGGGAGCAGTGCATGAGAGATCCCATGAAGGGACCAGTGCATCACAGCACTCACATCAGTGGTATGCAAGATCATCCCATGAAGGGAGCAGTGCATCAAAGATCATCCCATGAAGGGACCAGTACATCACAGCACTCACATTAGAGGTATGCAAGATCATCCCATGAAGGGACCAGAATAGAGACCATCCCATGAAGGGAGCAGTGCATCACACCACTCAGATTATAGGTATGCAAGATCATCCCATGAAGGGACCAGTGCATCAGAGATCATCCCATGAAGAGACCAGCACATCAGAGATCATCCCAGGAAGGGACCAGCACATCAGAGATCATCCCAAAAAGGGACTAGCACATCAGAGATGATCCCACAAAGGGATCAGCACACCAGAGATGATCCCACAAAGGGACCAGCACATCAGAGATCATCCCGCGAGGAGACCAGCACATCAAAGATCATCCCATGAAGGTACCAACACATCAAAGATCATCCCATGAAGGGACCACTGCATCAGAGATATTCCCATGAAGGGACCAGTGCATCACAGCACTCACATTAGAGGTATGCAAGATCATCCCATGAAGGGACCAGGGCATTAAAGATCATCCCATGAAGGGACGAGGGCATCAAAGATCATCCCATGAAGGGACCAGTGCATCACAGAACTCACATTAGAGGTAAGCAAGATCATCCCATGAAGGGACCAGTGCATCAAAGATCATCCCATGAAGGGACCAGTGCATCAGAGATCATCCCATGAAGGGACCAGTGCATCACAGCCCTCAGATTAGAGGTATGCAAGATCATCCCATGAAGGGACCAGTGCATCACAGCACTCAGATTAGAGGTATGCAAGATCATCCCATGAAGGGACCAGTGCATCAAAGATCATTCTTTGAAGGGACCAGTGCATCAGAGATCATCCCATGAAGGGACAAGTACATCACAGCACTCACATTAGAGGTATGCAAGATCATCCCATGAAGGGACCAGTGCAGAGATCATCCCATGAAGGGACAAGTACATCACAGCAGAGGTATGCAAGATCATCCCATGTAGGTACCAGTCCATCAGAGATCATCCCATGAAGGGACCAGTGCATCAAAGATCATCCCATGAAGGAGCACTGCATCAGGGATCATCCAATGAAGGGACCAGTACATCACAGCACTCACATTAGAGGTATGCAAGATCATCCCATGAAGGGACCAGTGCAGAGATCATCCCATGAAGGGACAAGTACATCACAGCAGAGGTATGCAAGATCATCCCATGTAGGTACCAGTCCATCAGAGATCATCCCATGAAGGGACCAGTGCATCAAAGATCATCCCATGAAGGAGCACTGCACCAGGGATCATCCCATGAAGGGACCAGTACATCACAGCACTCACATTAGAGGTATGCAAGATCATCCCATGAAGGGACCAGTGCATCAAAGATCATCCCATGAAGGGACCAGTGCAAAGATCATCCCATGAAGGGACCAGTGCATCAGAGATCATCCCAAAAAGGGACCAGTGCATCAGTGATCAACCCATGAAGGGACCAGTACATCACAGCACTCACATTAGAGGTATGCAAGATCATCCCATGTAGGGACCAGTCCATCAGAGATCATCCCATGAAGGGACCAGTGCATCAGAGATCATCCCACGAAGGGACCAGTGCATCAGAGATCATCCCACGAAGGGACCAGCACATCAGAGATCATTCCATACAGGGACCAGCACATCAAAGATAATCCCATGAAGGGACAAGTACATCACAGCACTCACATTAGAGGTATGCAAGATCATCCCATGAAGGGACCAGTGCAGAGATCATCCCATGAAGGGACAAGTACATCACAGCGCTCACAGTAGAGGTATGCAAGATCATCCCATGTAGGGACCAGTCCATCAGAGATCATCCCATGAAGGGACCAGTACATTAGAGAATGTCCCATCAAGGGACCAGTGCATCAGAGATCATCCCATGAAGGGAAAAGTGCATCAGAGATCATCCCATGAAGGGACCAGTGCACCTGAGATCATCCCATGAAGGAAAAAGTGCATCAGAGAACGTCCCATGAAGTGACGAGTGCATCAGAGATCATCCCATGAAGGGACCAGTGCACCAGAGATCATCCCATGAAGGGACCAGTGCATCAGAGATCATCCCATGAAGGGACCAGCGATTCAAATCAACCCATGAAGGGACCAGCGATACAGATCATCCCATGAAGGGACCAGCGCATCAAAGATCATCCCATGAAGTGACCAGTGCATCAGAGATCATCCCATGAAGGGACCAGTGCATCAATGATCATCCCATGAAGGGACTAGTGCATCACAGCACTATGATTAGAGGTATGCAAGATAATCCCATGAAGGGACCAGTGCATCACAGCACTATGATTAGAGATATGCAAGATCATCCCATGAAGGAACCAGCGCAGAGATCATCCCATGAAGGGACCAGTGCATCAAGGATCATCCCATGAAGGGACCAGTGCACCAGAGATCATCCCATGAAGGGACCAGTGCAGCAAAGATCATCCCATGAAGGGACCAAGGGACCAGAGATAAACCCATGAAGGGACCAAGGGACCAGAGATCATCCCATGAAGGGACCCGAGATCATCCCATGAAGGGACCAGAGATCATCCCATGAAGGGACCAGAGATCATCCCATGAAGGGACCAGAGATCATCCCATGAAGGGACCAGTGCATCAGAGATCATCCCATGAAGGGACTAGTGCATCAGAGCTCATCCCATGAAGGGACGAGTGCAGAGATCATCCCATGACAGGACCACTGCTTCAGAGATTATCCCATGACGGGACCACTGCTTCAGAGATCATCCCATGACGGGACCACTGCATCACAGCACTCAGATTAGAGGTATGCAAGATCATCCCATGAAGAGACCAGTGCATCAGAGATCATCCCATGAGGTGACCAGTGCATCAGAGATCATCTCATGAAGGGACCTGAGGTTCCGTGAATTCTGAATCTGCGTTATAAATATCATGGTTCCGTTACGACTTTGGTAACAGCGAACCGTAACTAATGAGTTCGGCCAGTACGCGTGTTTTCGTCACATTACACCAATGAAATTTGGGGTGACCATGGGATAGCAGACCCTACTCTCCTACAATCATCCCATGAAGAGACCAGTGCAGAGATCATCCCATGAAGGGACCAGTGCATCAGAGATCCTCCCATGAAGGGACCAGTGCATCAGAGATCATCCCATGAAGGGACCAGTGCATCACAGCACAATGATTAGAGATATACAAGATCGTCCCATAAAGGGACCAGTGCATCAGAGATCATCCCATGAAGGAACCAGTGCATCAGAGATCATCCCATGAAGGGACCAGTGCATCTGAGATCATCCCATGAAGGGACCAGTGCATCTGAGATCATCCCATGAAGGGACCAGTGCACCAGAGATCATCCCATGAAGGGACCAGTGCATCAGATCATCCCATGAAGGGACCAGCGATTCAAATCATCCCATGAAGGGACCAGTGCAAAGATCATCCCATGAAGGGACCAGTGCATCAAAGATCAACCCATGAAGGGACCAGTGCAGAGATCATCCCATGAAGGGACCAGTGCATCACAGCACTCAGATAAGAGGTATGCAAAATCCCCCCATGAAGGGACCAGTGCATCAGAGATCATCCCATGAAGGGACCAGTACATCAAAGATCATCCCATGAAGGGACCAGTGCATCACAGCACTCAGATTAGAGGTATGCAAGATCATCCCATGAAGGGACCAGTGCATCAAAGATCATCCCATGAAGGGACCAGTGCATCAAAGATCATCCCATGAAGGGACCAGTGCATCAAAGATCATCCCATGAAGGGACCAGTGCATCAAAGATCATCCCATGACGGGACCAGCACATCAAAAATCATCCCAAGAAGGGACCAGCGCATCAGAGATCATTCCATGAAGGGAGCAGTGCATCAGAGATCATCCCATGAAGGGAGCAGTGCATGAGAGATCCCATGAAGGGACCAGTGCATCACAGCACTCACATCAGTGGTATGCAAGATCATCCCATGAAGGGACCAGTGCATCAAAGATCATCCCATGAAGGGACCAGTCTAGAAACCATCCCATGAAGGAAGCAGTGCATCACACCACTCAGATTATAGGTATGCAAGATCATCCCATGATGGGACCAGTGCATCAGAGATCATCCCATGAAGGGACCAGCACATCAGAGATCATCCCACGAAGGGACCAGCACATCAGAGATCATCCCACAAAGGGACCAGCACATCCGAGATCATCCCAAAAAGGGACTAGCACATCAGAGATGATCCCACAAAGGGACCAGCACACCAGAGATGATCCCACAAAGGGACCAGCACATCAGAGATCATCCCACGAAGAGACCAGCGCATCAAAGATCATCCCATGAAGGGACCAACACATCAAAGATCATCCCATGAAGGGACCACTGCATCAGAGATATTCCCATGAAAGGACCAGTGCATCACAGCACTCAGATTAGAGGTAAGCAAGATGATCCCAGGAAGGGACCAGTTCATCAGAGATCATCCCATGAAGAGACCAGCGCATCAGAGATCATCCCATGAAGGGACCAGTGCATCAGAGATCATCCCAAAAAGGGACCAGTGCATCAGAGATCAACCCATGAAGGGACCAGTGCAGAGATCATCCCATGAATGGAACAAATCAATCGGAGCACTCAGATTAGAGGTATTCACGATCATCCCATGAAGGGACCAGTGCAGAGATCATCCCATGAAGGGACAAGTACATCACAGCACTCAGATTAGAGGTATGCAAGATGATCCCATGAAGGGACCAGTGCATCAGAGATCATCCCATGAAGGGACCAGCGCATCAGAGATCATCCCATGAAGGGACCAGCGCATCAGAGATCATCCCATGTAGGGACCAGTGCATCAAAGATCATCCCATGACGGGACCAGCACATCAAAGATCATCCCATGAAGGGACCAGTGCAGAGATCATCCCATGAAGGGACCAGTGCATCACAGCACTCAGATAAGAGGTATGCAAAATCCCCCCATGAAGGGACCAGTGCATCAGAGATCATCCCATGAAGGGACCAGTGCATAGAGGATCATCCCATGAAGGGACCAGTGCATCAAAGATCATCCCATGAAGGGACCAGTGCATCAAAGATCATCCCATGACGGGACCAGCGCATCAAAAATCATCCCATGAAGGGACCAGCGCATCAGAGATCATTCCATGAAGGGAGCAGTGCATCAGAGAGCATCCCATGAAGGGAGCAGTGCATGAGAGATCCCATGAAGGGACCAGTGCATCACAGCACTCACATCAGTGGTATGCAAGATCATCCCATGAAGGGAGCAGTGCATCAAAGATCATCCCATGAAGGGACCAGTACATCACAGCACTCACATTAGAGGTATGCAAGATCATCCCATGAAGGGACCAGAATAGAGACCATCCCATGAAGGGAGCAGTGCATCACACCACTCAGATTATAGGTATGCAAGATCATCCCATGAAGGGACCAGTGCATCAGAGATCATCCCATGAAGAGACCAGCACATCAGAGATCATCCCAGGAAAGGACCAGCACATCAAAGATCATCCCACAAAGGGACCAGCACATCAGAGATCATCCCACAAAGGGACCAGCACATCAGAGATCATCCCAAAAAGGGACTAGCACATCAGAGATGATCCCACAAAGGGATCAGCACACCAGAGATGATCCCACAAAGGGACCAGCACATCAGAGATGATCCCGCGAGGAGACCAGCGCATCAAAGATCATCCCATGAAGGTACCAACACATCAAAGATCATCCCATGAAGGGACCACTGCATCAGAGATATTCCCATGAAGGGACCAGTGCATCACAGCACTCACATTAGAGGTATGCAAGATCATCCCATGAAGGGACCAGGGCATCAAAGATCATCCCATGAAGGGACGAGGGCATCAAAGATCATCCCATGAAGGGACCAGTGCATCACAGAACTCACATTAGAGGTAAGCAAGATCATCCCATGAAGGGACCAGTGCATCAAAGATCATCCCATGAAGGGACCAGTGCATCAGAGATCATCCCATGAAGGGACCAGTGCATCACAGCCCTCAGATTAGAGGTATGCAAGATCATCCCATGAAGGGACCAGTGCATCACAGCACTCAGATTAGAGGTATGCAAGATCATCCCATGAAGAGACCAGTGCATCAAAGATCATTCTTTGAAGGGACCAGTGCATCAGAGATCATCCCATGAAGGGACAAGTACATCACAGCACTCACATTAGGGGTATGCAAGATCATCCCATGAAGGGACCAGTGCAGAGATCATCCCATGAAGGGACAAGTACATCACAGCAGAGGTATGCAAGATCATCCCATGTAGGTACCAGTCCATCAGAGATCATCCCATGAAGGGAACAGTGCATCAAAGATCATCCCATGAAGGAGCACTGCATCAGGGATCATCCAATGAAGGAACCACTGCATAAGGGATCATCCCATGAAGGAACCAGTGCACCAGGGATCATCCCATGAAGGGACCAGTACATCACAGCACTCACATTAGAGGTATGCAAGATCATCCCATGAAGGGACCAGTGCATCAAAGATCATCCCATGAAGGGACCAGTGCAAAGATCATCCCATGAAGGGACCAGTGCATCAGAGATCATCCCAAAAAGGGACCAGTGCATCAGTGATCAACCCATGAAGGGACCAGTACATCACAGCACTCACATTAGAGGTATGCAAGATCATCCCATGTAGGGACCAGTGCATCAGAGATCATCCCATGAAGGGACCAGTGCATCAGAGATCATCCCATGAAGGGACCAGTGCATCAGAGATCATCCCACAAAGGGACCAGCACATCAGAGATCATCCCACAAAGGGACCAGCACATCAGAGATCATCCCACAAAGGGACCAGCACAGATATCATCCCAAAAAGGGACCAGCACATCAGAGATCATCCCAAAAAGGGACCAGCACAGGGATCATCCAACAAAGGGACCAGCACATCAGAGATCATCCCACGAAGGGACCAGCACATCAGAGATCATCCCACGAAGGGAACAGCACATCAGAGATCATCCCACGAAGGGAACAGCACATCAGAGATCATTCCATACAGGGACCAGCACATCAAAGATAATCCCATGAAGGGACAAGTACATCACAGCACTCACATTAGAGGTATGCAAGATCATCCCATGAAGGGACCAGTGCAGAGATCATCCCATGAAGGGACAAGTACATCACAGCGCTCAAAGTAGAGGTATGCAAGATCATCCCATGTAGGGACCAGTCCATCAGAGATCATCCCATGAAGGGACCAGTACATTAGAGAATGTCCCATCAAGGGACCAGTGCATCAGAGATCATCCCATGAAGGGAAAAGTGCATCAGAGATCATCCCATGAAGGGACCAGTGCACCTGAGATCATCCCATGAAGGAACCAGTGCATCAGAGAACGTCCCATGAAGTGACGAGTGCACCAGAGATCATCCCATGAAGGGACCAGTGCACCAGAGATCATCCCATGAAGGGACCAGTGCATCAGAGATCATCCCATGAAGGGACCAGCGATTCAAATCAACCCATGAAGGGACCAGCGATACAGATCATCCCATGAAGGGACCAGCGCATCAAAGATCATCCCATGAAGTGACCAGTGCATCAGAGATCATCCCATAAAGGGACCAGTGCATCAATGATCATCCCATGAAGGGACTAGTGCATCACAGCACTATGATTAGAGGTATGCAAGATAATCCCATGAAGGGACCAGTGCATCACAGCACTATGATTAGAGATATGCAAGATCATCCCATGAAGGAACCAGCGCATCAGAGATCATCCCATGAAGGGACCAGTGCATCAAGGATCATCCCATGAAGGGACCAGTGCACCAGAGATCATCCCATGAAGGGACCAGTGCAGCAAAGATCATCCCATGAAGGGACCAAGGGACCAGAGATAAACCCATGAAGGGACCAAGTGACCAGAGATCATCCCATGAAGGGACCCGAGATCATCCCATGAAGGGACCAGAGATCATCCCATGAAGGGACCAGAGATCATCCCATGAAGGGACCAGAGATCATCCCATGAAGGGACCAGAGATCATCCCATTAAGGGACCAGTGCATCAGAGATCATCCCATGAAGGGACTAGTGCATCAGAGCTCATCCCATGAAGGGACGAGTGCAGAGATCATCCCATGACAGGACCACTGCTTCAGAGATTATCCCATGACGGGACCACTGCTTCAGAGATCATCCCATGACGGGACCACTGCATCACAGCACTCAGATTAGAGGTATGCAAGATCATCCCATGAAGAGACCAGTGCATCAGAGATCATCCCATGAGGTGACCAGTGCATCAGAGATCATCTCATGAAGGGACCTGAGGTTCCATGAATTCTGAATCTGCGTTATAAATATCATGGTTCCGTTACGACTTTGGTAACAGCGAACCGTAACTAATGAGTTCGGCCAGTACGCGTGTTTTCGTCACATTACACCAATGAAATTTGGGGTGACCATGGGATAGCAGACCCTACTCTCCTACAATCATCCCATGAAGAGACCAGTGCATCAGAGATCATCAAATGAAGGGACCAGTACATCACAGCACACACATTAGAGGTATGCAAGATCATCCCATGAAGGGACCAGTGCATCAGAGATCATCCCATGAAGGGACCAGTGCATCTGAGATCATCCCATGAAGGGACCAGTGCACCAGAGATCATCCCATGAAGGGACCAGTGCATCAGATCATCCCATGAAGGGACCAGCGATTCAAATCATCCCATGAAGGGACCAGCGCATCAAAGATCATCCCATGAAGGGACCAGCACATCAAAGATCATCCCATGAAGTGACCAGTGCATCAGAGATCATCCCATGAAGGGACCTGTGCATCAGAGATCATCCCATGAAGGGACCAGTGCATCACAGCACTATGATTAGAGGTATGCAAGATAATCCCATGAAGGACCAGTGCATCACAGCACTATGATTATAGGTATGCAAGATCATCCCATGAAGGGACCAGGGCATCAACGATCATCCCATGAAGGGACCAGTGCATCTACGATCATCCCAGCAAGGGACCAGTGCATCAACGATCACCCCATGAAGGGACCAGTGCATCAACGATCACCCCATGAAGGGACCAGTGCATCATCGATCATCCCATGAAGGGACCAGTGCATCAAAGATCATCCCATGAAGGGACCAGTGCATCAAGGATCATCCCAAGAAGGGACCAGTGCATCACAGCACTCAGATTAGAGGTATGCAAGATCATTCCATGAAGGGACTGGTGCATCAGAGATCATCCCATGAAGGGACCGGTGCATCAGAAATCATCCCATGAATGGACCACTGCATCAGAGATCATCCCATGAAGGGACCGCTGCATCAGAGATCATCCCATGAAGGGACCACTGCATCATTGATCATCCCATGAAGGGACCACTGCATCATTGATCATCCCATGAAGGGACCACTGTATCATTGATCATCCCATGAAGGGACCAGCACATCAGAGATCATCCCACGAAGGGATCAGCACATCAGAGATCATCCCACGAAGGGACCAGCACATCAGAGATCATCCCACGAAGGGACCAGCACATCAGAGATCATCCCACGAAGGGACCAGTGCATCATAGCACTCAGATTAGAGGAATGCAAGATCATCCCATGAAGGGACCAGCGCATCAGAGATCATCCCATGAAGGGGCCAGCGCATCAGAGATCATCCCATGATGGGACCACTGCATCACAGCAATCAAATGAGTGGGACCAGTGCATCAGAGCACTCAGATTAGAGGTATTCAAGATCATCCCATGAAGGGACCAGTGCATCAGAGATCATCCCATGAGGGGACCAGTGCATCAGAGATCATCCCATGAAGGGACCAGTGCATCAGAGATCATTTCATGAAGGGACCAGTGCATCAGAGATCATCCCATGAATTGACCAGTACATCACAGCACTCACATTAGAGGTATGCAAGATCATCCCATGAAGGGACCAGTCCATCAGAGATCAACCCATGAAGGGACCAGTGCATCAAAGATCATCCCATGAAGGGACCAGTGCATCAAAGATCATCCCATGTAGGGACCGGCGCATCAGAGCTCATTCCATGAAGGGACCAGCGCATCAGAGATCATCCCATGAAGGAACCAGTGCATCAGACATCATCCCATGATGGGACCACTGCTTCAGAGATCATCCCATGACGGGACCACTGCACTCAGATTAGAGGTATGCAAGATGATCCCATGAAGGGACCAGTGCATCAGAGATCATCCCATGAAGGGACCAGTGCATCAGAGATCCTCCCATGAAGGGACCAGTGCATCAGAGATCATCCAATGAAGGGACCGGTGCATCAAAGATCATCCCATGTAGGGACCAGTGCATCAGAGATCATCCCATGAAGGGACCAGTGCATCAGAGATCATCCCATGAAGGGACCAGTGCATCAGAGATCATCCCATGAAGGGACCAGTGCATCAGAGATCATCAAATGAAGGGACCAGTACATCACAGCACACACATTAGAGGTATGCAAGATCATCCCATGAAGGGACCAGTGCATCAGAGATCATCCCATGAAGGGACCAGTGCATCAGAGATCATCCCATGAAGGGACCAGTGCATCACAGCACTATGATTAGAGATATACAAGATCGTCCCATAAAGGGACCAGTGCATCAGAGATCATCCCATGAAGGAACCAGTGCATCAGAGATCATCCCATGAAGGGACCAGTGCATCTGAGATCATCCCATGAAGGGACCAGTGCACCAGAGATCATCCCATGAAGGGACCAGTGCATCAGATCATCCCATGAAGGGACCAGCGATTCAAATCATCCCATGAAGGGACCAGCGCATCAAAGATCATCCCATGAAGGGACCAGCACATCAAAGATCATCCCATGAAGTGACCAGTGCATCAGAGATCATCCCATGAAGGGACCTGTGCATCAGAGATCATCCCATGAAGGGACCAGTGCATCACAGCACTATGATTAGAGGTATGCAAGATAATCCCATGATGGACCAGTGCATCACAGCACTATGATTATAGGTATGCAAGATCATCCCATGAAGGGACCAGGGCATCAATGATCATCCCATGAAGAGGGACCAGTGCATCAACGATCATCCCAGCAAGGGACCAGTGCATCAACGATCACCCCATGAAGGGACCAGTGCATCAACGATCACCCCATGAAGGGACCAGTGCATCATCGATCATCCCATGAAGGGACCAGTGCATCAAAGATCATCCCATGAAGGGACCAGTGCATCAAGGATCATCCCATGAAGGGACCAGTGCATCACAGCACTCAGATTAGAGGTATGCAAGATCATTCCATGAAGGGACTGGTGCATCAGAGATCATCCCATGAAGGGACCGGTGCATCAGAAATCATCCCATGAATGGACCACTGCATCAGAGATCATCCCATGAAGGGACCGCTGCATCAGAGATCATCCCATGAAGGGACCACTGCATCATTGATCATCCCATGAAGGGACCACTGCATCATTATTCATCCCATGAAGGGACCACTGTATCATTGATCATCCCATGAAGGGACCAGCACATCAGAGATCATCCCACGAAGGGATCAGCACATCAGAGATCATCCCACGAAGGGACCAGCACATCAGAGATCATCCCACGAAGGGACCAGCACATCAGAGATCCTCCCACGAAGGGACCAGTGCATCATAGCACTCAGATTAGAGGAATGCAAGATCATCCCATGAAGGGACCAGCGCATCAGAGATCATCCCATGAAGGGGCCAGCGCATCAGAGATCATCCCATGACGGGACCACTGCATCACAGCAATCAAATGAGTGGGACCAGTGCATCAGAGCACTCAGATTAGAGGTATTCAAGATCATCCCATGAAGGGACCAGTGCATCAGAGATCATCCCATGAGGGGACCAGTGCATCAGAGATCATCCCATGAAGGGACCAGTGCATCAGAGATCATTTCATGAAGGGAACAGTGCATCAGAGATCATCCCATGAATTGACCAGTACATCACAGCACTCACATTAGAGGTATGCAAGATCATCCCATGAAGGGACCAGTCCATCAGAGATCAACCCATGAAGGGACCAGTGCATCAAAGATCATCCCATGAAGGGACCAGTGCATCAAAGATCATCCCATGTAGGGACCGGCGCATCAGAGCTCATCCCATGAAGGGACCAGCGCATCAGAGATCATCCCATGAAGGAACCAGTGCATCAGACATCATCCCATGATGGGACCACTGCTTCAGAGATCATCCCATGACGGGACCACTGCACTCAGATTAGAGGTATGCAAGATGATCCCATGAAGGGACCAGTGCATCAGAGATCATCCCATGAAGGGACCAGTGCATCAGAGATCCTCCCATGAAGGGACCAGTGCATCAGAGATCATCCAATGAAGGGACTGGTGCATCAAAGATCATCCCATGTAGGGACCAGTGCATCAGAGATCATCCCATGAAGGGACCAGTGCATCAGAGATCATCCCATGAAGGGACCAGTGCATCAGAGATCATCCCATGAAGGGACCAGTGCATCAGAGATCATCAAATGAAGGGACCAGTACATCACAGCACACACATTAGAGGTATGCAAGATCATCCCATGAAAGGACCAGTGCATCAAAGATCATCCCATGAAGGGACCAGTGCAAAGATCATCCCATGAAGGGACCAGTGCATCAAAGATCAAACCATGAAGGGACCAGTGCAGAGATCATCCCATGAAGGGACCAGTGCATCACAGCACTCAGATAAGAGGTATGCAAAATCCCCCCATGAAGGGACCAGTGCATCAGAGATCTTCCCATGAAGGGACCAGTATATCAAAGATCATCCCATGAAGGGTCCAGTGCATCACAGAACTCAGATTAGAGGTATGCAAGATCATCCCACGATGGGACCAGAGCATCAAAGATCATCCCATGAATGGACCAGAGATCATCCCATGAAGGGACCAGTGATCATCCCATGAAGGGACCAGTGCAGAGATCATCCCATGAAGGGACCAGCGCATCAGAGATCATCCCATGAAGGGACCAGTGCATCAGAGATCATCCCATGAAGGGACCACTGCATCACAGCACTCAAATTAGTGGTATGCAAAATCCCCCCATGAAGGGACCAGTGCATCAAAGATCATCCCATGAAGGGACCAGTGCATCAGAGATCATCCCATGAAGGGACCAGTGGCACAGTGCATCAGAGATCATCCCATGAAGGGACCAGTACATCACAGCACTCACATTGGAGGTATGCAAGATCATCCCATGAAGGGACCAGTGCATCAAAGATCATCCCATGAAGGGACCAGTGCATCAAAGATCATCCCATGAAGGGACCAGTGCATCAAAGATCATCCCATGAAGGGACCAGTGCATCAAAGATCATCCCATGAAGGAACCAGTGCATCACAGCATCAAATTAGTGGTATGCAAAATCCCCCCATGAAGGGACCAGTGCATCAGAGATCATCCCAAAAAGGGACCAGTGCATCAGAGATCAACCCAAAAAAGGACCAGTGCATCAAAGATCATCCCATGAAGGGACCAGCACATCAGAGATCATCCAGTGATCATCCCATGAAGGGACCACCGCATCACAGCACACAGATTAGAGGTATGCAAGATCATCCCATGAAGGGACCAGTGCATCACAGCACACAGATTAGAGGTATGGAAGATCATCCCATGAAGGGACCAGTGCATCACAGCACACAGATTAAAGGTATGCAAGATCATCCCATGAAGGGACCAGTGCATCAGAGATCATCCTATGAAGTGACCAGTGCATCACAGCACTCAGATTAAAGGTATGCAAGATCATCCCATGAAGGGACCAGTGCAGAGATCATCCCATGAAGGGACCAGTGCATCAAAGATCATCCGAAAAGGGACCAGTGCATCAGAGATCATCCCATGAAGGGACCAGTGCATTAGAGGTCATCGCATGAAGGGACCAGCGCATCACAGCACTCAGATTAGAGGTATGCAAGATCTTCCCATGAAGGAACCAGCGCATCAAAGATCATCCCATGAAGGGTCCAGTGCATCACAGCACTCAGATTAGAGGTATGCAAGATCATCCCATGATGGGACCAGTGCATCAAAGATCATCCCATGAAGGGACCAGAGATCATCTCATGAAGGGACCAGTGATCATCCCATGAGGGGACCAGAGATCATCCCATGAAGGGAGAATTGCATCAGAGATCATCCCATGAATGGACCAGTGCATCAGAGATCATCCCATGACGGGACCAGTGCATCAGAGATCATCCCATGAAAGGACCAGTGCATCACAGCACTCAAATTAGAGGTATGCAAAATCCCCCCATGAAGGGAACAGTGCATCAAAGATCATCTCATGAAGGGGCCAGTGCATGAAAGATCATCCCATGAAGGGACCAGTGCATGAAAGATTATCCCATGAAGGGACCAGTGCATCACAGCACTCAGATTAGAGGTATGCAAGATCATCCCCTGAAGGGACCAGTGCATTAGAGATCATCCCATGAAGGGACCAGCACATCAGAGATCATCCCATGAAGGGACCAGTGCATCAGAGATCATCCCATGAAGGGACCAGTGCATCAGAGATCATCCCACGAAGGGACCAGCACATCAGATCATCCCACGAAGAGACCAGCGCATCAAAGATCATCCCATGAAGGGACCAGTGCATCAGAGATCATCCCAAAAAGGGACCAGTGCATCAGAGATCAACCCATGAAGGGACCAGTGCATCAGAGATCATCCCATGAAGGGTCCAATACATCGGAGCACTCAGATTAGAGGTATTCAAGATCATCCCATGAAGGGACCAGTGCAGAGATTATCCCATGAAGGGACAAGTACATCACAGCACTCAGATTAGAGGTATGCAAAATCGTCCCATGAAGGGACCAGTGCATCAGAGATCATCCCATGAAGGGACCAGTACATCAAAGATCATCCCATGAAGGGACCAGTGCATCACAGCACTCAGATTAGAGGTATGCAAGATCATCCCATGAAGGGACCAGTGCATCACAGCACTCAGATTAGAGGTATGCAAGATGATCCCAGGAAGGGACCAGTGCATCAGAGATCATCCCATGAAGAGACCAGTGCATCAGAGATCATCCCATGAAGGGACCAGTGCATCACAGCACTCACATTAGAGGTATGCAGGATCATCCCATGAAGGGACCAGGGCATCAAAGATCATCCCATGAAGGGACCAGTGCATCAGAGATCATCCCATGAAGGGATCAGTGCATCACAGCACTCACATTAGAGGTATGCAAGATCATCCCATGAAGGGACCAGTCCATCAGAGATCAACTCATGAAGGGACCAGTGCATCAAAGATCATCCCATGAAGGGACCAGTGCATCAGAGATCATCCCATGAAGGGACTAGTGCATCACAGCACTCAGATTAGAGGTATGCAAGATCATCCCATGAAGGGACCAGCGCATCAGAGATCATCACATGAAGGGACCAGCGCATCAGAGATCATCACATGAAGGGACCAGCGCATCAGGGATCATCCCATGAAGGGACCAGAGCATCTCATGAAGGGACCAGCACATCAGAGATCATCCCATGACGGGACCAGCCCATCAAAAATCATCCCATGACGGGACCAGCGCATCAAAGATCATCCCATGAAGGGACCTGTACATCACAGCACTCACATTAGAGGTATGCAAGATCATCCGATGAAGGGACCAGTGCATCAGAGACCATCCCATGAAGGAACGAGTGCATCAGAGATCATCCCATGAAGGGACCAGTGCATCAGAGATCATCCCATGAAGGGACCAGTGCATCGGAGATCATCCCATGAAGGGACCAGTGCATCGGAGATCATCCCATGAAGGGACTAGTGCATTACAGCAGTGAGATTAGAGGTATGCTGGATAATCCCATGAAGGGACCAGTGCATCACAGCACTCACATTAGAGGTATTCAAGATCATCCCATGAAGGGACCAGTGCAGAGATCATCCCATGAAAGGACCAGTGCATCAAAGATCATCCCATGAAGGGACCTGTACATCACAGCACTCACATTAGAGGTATGCAAGATCATCCCATGAAGGGACCAGTGCATCAAAGATCATCCCATGAAGGGACCAGTGCATCAAAGATCATCCCATGAAGGGACCAGAGATCATCCCATGAAGGGACCAGTGCAGAGATCATCCCATGAAGGGACTAGTGCATCAAAGATCATCCCATGAAGGGACCTGTACATCACAGCACTCACATTAGAGGTATGCAAGATCACACCATGAAGGGACCAGTGCATCAGAGACCATCCCATGAAGGGACGAGTGCATCAGAGATCATCCCATGAAGGGACCACTGCATCAGAGATCATCCCATGAAGGGACCAGTGCAGAGATCATCCCATGAAGGGAACACTGCATCACAGCACCCAAATTAGAGGTATGCAAGATCATCACATGAAGGGACCAGTCGATCAGAGATCAACCCATGAAGGGACCAGTGCATCAAAGTCCATCCCATGAAGGGACCAGTGCATCAACGATCATCCCATGAAGGGACTAGTGCATCAAAGATCATCACATGAAGGGACCAGTGCATCAAAGATCATCCCATGAAGGGACCAGTGCATCAAAGATCGTCCCATGAAGGGACCAGTGCATCAAAGATCATCCCATGAAGGGACCAGAGATCAACCAATGAAGGGACCAGTGCATCATAGCACTCAGATTAGAGGTAGGCAAGATCATCCCATGAAGGGACTAGTGCATCAGAGATCATCCCATGAAGGGACCAGTGCATCAGAGATCATCCCATGAAGGGACCAGTGCATCCGAGATCATCCCATGAAGGGACTAGTGCATCAGAGATCATCCCATGAAGGGACCAGTGCATCAGAGATCATCCCATGAAGGGACCAGTGCATAAAAGATCATCCCATGAAGGGACCAGAGCATCTGAGGTCATCCCGAGATCATCCCATGAAGGGACCAGTGCATCACAGCACACAGATTAGAGGTATGCAAGATCATCCCATTAAGGGACCAGTGCATCACAGCACACATATTAGAGGTATGCAGGATCATCCCATGAAGGGACCAGTGCAGAGATCATGCCATGAAGGGACCAGCTCAAAGATCATCCCATGAAGGGACCAGCTCAAAGATCATCCCATGAAGGGACCAGTGCATCACAGCACTCAGATTAGAGGTATGCAAGATCATCCCATGAAGGGACCAGTGCATCAAAGATCATCCCAAGAAGGGACCAGTGCATCAGAGATCATCCCATGAAGGGACCAGTGCATCAGAGATCATCCCATGAAGGGACCAGTGCATCAAAGATCATCCCATGAAGGGACCAGAGAGCATCCCATGAAGGGACCAGTGCAGAGATCATCCCATGAAGGGAACACTGCATCACAGCACCCAAATTAGAGGTATGCAAGATCATCACATGAAGGGACCAGTCGATCAGAGATCAACCCATGAAGGGACCAGTGCATCACAGTCCATCCCATGAAGGGACTAGTGCATCAACGATCATCCCATGAAGGGACCAGTGCATCAAAGATCATCCCATGAAGGGACCAGTGCATCAAAGATCGTCCCATGAAGGGACCAGTGCATCAAAGATCATCCCATGAAGGGACCAGAGATCAACCAATGAAGGGACCAGTGCATCATAGCACTCAGATTAGAGGTAGGCAAGATCATCCCATGAAGGGACTAGTGCATCAGAGATCATCCCATGAAGGGACCAGTGCATCAGAGATCATCCCATGAAGGGACCAGTGCATCCGAGATCATCCCATGAAGGGACTAGTGCATCAGAGATCATCCCATGAAGGGACCAGTGCATCAGAGATCATCCCATGAAGGGACCAGTGCATAAAAGATCATCCCATGAAGGGACCAGAGCATCTGAGGTCATCCCGAGATCATCCCATGAAGGGACCAGTGCATCACAGCACACAGATTAGAGGTATGCAAGTTCATCCCATTAAGGGACCAGTGCATCACAGCACACAAATTAGAGGTATGCAGGATCATCCCATGAAGGGACCAGTGCAGAGATCATGCCATGAAGGGACCAGCTCAAAGATCATCCCATGAAGGGACCAGCTCAAAGATCATCCCATGAAGGGACCAGTGCATCACAGCACTCAGATTAGAGGTATGCAAGATCATCCCATGAAGGGACCAGTGCATCAAAGATCATCCCAAGAAGGGACCAGTGCATCAGAGATCATCCCATGAAGGGACCAGTGAATCAGAGATCATCCCATGAAGGGACCAGTGCATCACAGCACTCAAATTAGAGGTATGAAAAATCCCCCCATGAAGGGACCAGTGCATCAAAGATCATCCCATGAAGGGGCCAGTGCATGAAAGATCATCCCATGAAGGGACTAGTGCATCAATAGTCATCCCATGAAGGCACCAGTGCATCAAAGATCATCCCATGAAGGGACCAGTGCATCAGAGACCATCCCATGGAGGGACGAGTGCATGAGAGATCATCCCATGAAGGGACCAGTGCATGAGAGATCATCCCATGAAGGGACCAGTGCATCAGAGATCATCCCTCGAAGGGGCCACTGCATCACAGCACTCAAATTAGAGGCATGCAAGATCATCCCATGAAGGGACCACTGCATCAAAGATCATCCCATGAAGGGACCAGTGCATCAGAGATCATCCCATGAAGGGACCAGTGCATCAGAGATCATCCCATGAAGGGACCAGTGCATCAGAGCACTCAGATTAGAGGTATTCTATATCATCCCATGAAGGGACCAGCGCATCAGAGATCATCCCATGAAGAGACCACCGCATCAGAGATCATCCCATTAAGGGACCAGCGCATCAGAGATCATCCCATGAAGGGACCAGCACATCAGAGATCATCCCATGAAGGGACCAGCGCATCAGAGATCATCCCATGAAGGGACACACGCAGAGATCATCCCATGAAGGGACCAGCACATCAGATCATCCCATGAAGGGACCACTGCTTCACAGCACTCAAATTAGTGGTATGCAAAATCCCCCCATGAAGGGACCAGTGCATCAAAGATCATCACATGAAGGGACAAGTGCATCACAGCACTCAGATTAGAGGTATGCAAGATCATCCCATGAAGGGACCAGCTCAAAGATCATCCCATAAAGGGACCAGCTCAAAGATCATCCCATGAAGGGACCAGTGCATCACAGCACTTAGATTAGAGGTATGCAAGATCATCCCATGAAGGGACCAGTGCATCAAAGATCATCCCATGAAGGGACCAGTGCATCAGAGATCATCCCATGAAGGGACCAGTGCATCAGAGATCATCCCATGAAGGGACCAGTGCACCACAGCACTCAAATTAGAGGTATGCAAAATCCCCCCATGAAGGGACCAGTGCATCAAAGATCATCCCATGAAGGGGCCAGTGCATGAAAGATCATCCCATGAAGGGACCAGTGCATGAAAGATCATCCCATGAAGGGACCAGTGCATCACAGCACTCAGATTAGAGGTATACAAGATCATCCCTTGAAGGGACTGGTGCATCAATAGTCATCCCATGAAGGCACCAGTGCATCAAAGATCATCCCATGAAGGGACCAGTGCGTCAAAGATCATCCCATGAAGGGACCAGTGCATCAAAGATCATCCCATGAAGGAACCAGTGCATCACAGCATCAAATTAGTGGTATGCAAAATCCCCCCATGAAGGGACCAGTGCATCAGAGATCATCCCAAAAAGGGACCAGTGCATCAGAGATCAACCCAAAAAAGGACCAGTGCATCAAAGATCATCCCATGAAGGGACCAGCACATCAGAGATCATCCAGTGATCATCCCATGAAGTGACCACCGCATCACAGCACACAGATTAGAGGTATGCAAGATCATCCCATGAAGGGACCAGTGCATCACAGCACACAGATTAGAGGTATGGAAGATCATCCCATGAAGGGACCAGTGCATCACAGCACACAGATTAAAGGTATGCAAGATCATCCCATGAAGGGACCAGTGCATCAGAGATCATCGTATGAAGGGACCAGTGCATCACAGCACTCAGATTAGAGGTATGCAAGATCATCCCATGAAGGGACAAGTGCAGAGATCATCCCATGAAGGGACAAGTCCATCAAAGATCATCCCATGAAGGGACCAGCGCATCAGAGATCATCCCATGAAGGGACCAGTGCATCAAAGATCATCCGAAAAGGGACCAGTGCATCAGAGATCATCCCATGAAGGGACCAGTGCATCAGAGATTATCCCATGAAGGGACCACTGCATCAGAAATCATCCCATTAAGGGACCAGTGCATTAGAGGTCATCGCATGAAGGGACCAGCGCATCACAGCACTCAGATTAGAGGTATGCAAGATCTTCCCATGAAGGAACCAGCGCCTCAAAGATCATCCCATGAAGGGTCCAGTGCATCACAGCACTCAGATTAGAGGTATGCAAGATCATCCCATGATGGGACCAGTGCATCAAAGATCATCCCATGAAGGGACCAGAGATCATCTCATGAAGGGACCAGTGATCATCCCATGAGGGGACCAGAGATCATCCCATGAAGGGAGAAGTGCATCAGAGATCATCCCATGAAGGGACCAGTGCATCAGAGATCATCCCATGAAGGGACCAGTGCATCAGAGATCATCCCATGAAAGGACCAGTGCATCACAGCACTCAAATTAGAGGTATGCAAAATCCCCCCATGAAGGGACCAGTGCATCAAAGATCATCTCATGAAGGGGCCAGTGCATCAAAGATCATCCCATGAAGGGACCAGTGCATGAAAGATCATCCCATGAAGGGACCAGTGCATCACAGCACTCAGATTAGAGGTATGCAAGATCATCCCCTGAAGGGACCAGTGCATTAGAGATCATCCCATGAAGGGACCAGCACATCAGAGATCATCCCATGAAGGGACCAGTGCATCAGAGATCATCCCACGAAGGGACCAGTGCATCAGAGATCATCCCACAAAGGGACCAGTGCATCAGAGATCATCCCACAAAGGGACCAGCACATCAGATCATCCCACGAAGAGACCAGCGCATCAAAGATCATCCCATGAACGGACCAGTGCATCAGAGATCATCCCAAAAAGGGACCAGTGCATCAGAGATCAACCCATGAAGGGACCAGTGCATCAGAGATCATCCCATGAAGGGACCAATACATCGGAGCACTCAGATTAGAGGTATTCAATATCATCCCATGAAGGGACAAGTACATCACAGCACTCAGATTAGAGGTATGCAAAATCGCCCCATGAAGGGACCAGTGCATCAGAGATCATCCCATGAAGGGACTAATACATCAAAGATCATCCCATGAAGGGACCAGTGCATCACAGCACTCAGATTAGAGGTATGCAAGATCATCCCATGAAGGGACCACTGCATCACAGCACTCAGATTAGAGGTATGCAAGATGATCCCAGGAAGGGACCAGTGCATCAGAGATCATCCCATGAAGAGACCAGTGCATCAGAGATCATCCCATGAAGGGACCAGTGCATCACAGCACTCACATTCGAGGTATGCAAGATCATCCCATGAAGGGACCAGGGCATCAAAGATCATCCCATGAAGGGACCAGTGCATCAGAGATCATCCCATGAAGGGATCAGTGCATCACAGCACTCACATTAGAGGTATGCAAGATCATCCCATGAAGGGACCAGTCCATCAGAGATCAACTCATGAAGGGACCAGTGCATCAAAGATCATCCCATGAAGGGACCAGTGCATCAGAGATCATCCCATGAAGGGACCAGTGCATCACAGCACTCAGATTAGAGGTATGCAAGATCATCCCATGAAGGGACCAGCGTATCAGAGATCATCACATGAAGGGACTAGCGCATCAGAGATCATCACATGAAGGGACCAGCTCATCAGTGATCATCCCATGAAGGGACCAGAGCATCCCATGAAGGGACCAGCACATCAGAGATCATCCCATGACGGGCCCAGCCCATCAAAAATCATCCCATGACGGGACCAGCGTATCAAAGATCATCCCATGAAGGGACCTGTACATCACAGCACTCACATTAGAGGTATGCAAGATCATCCCATTAAGGGACCAGTGCATCGGAGACCATCCCATGAAGGAACGAGTGCATCAGAGATCATCCCATGAAGGGACTAGTGCATTACAGCAGTGAGATTAGAGGTATGCTGGATAATCCCATGAAGGGACCAGTGCATCACAGCACTCACATTAGAGGTATTCAAGATCATCTCATGAAGGGACCAGTGCAGAGATCATCCCATGAAAGGACCAGTGCATCAAAGATCGTCCCATGAAGGGACCTGTACATCACAGCACTCACATTAGAGGTATGCAAGATTATCCCATGAAGGGACCAGTGCATCAAAGATCATCCCATGAAGGGACCAGTGGATCAAAGATCATCCCATGAAGGGACCAGAGATCATCCCATGAAGGGACCAGTGCAGAGATCATCCCATGAAGGGACTAGTGCATCAAAGATCATCCCATGAAGGGACCTGTACATCACAGCACTCACATTAGAGGTATGCAAGATCACACCATGAAGGGACCAGTGCATCAGAGACCATCCCATGAAGGGACGAGTGCATCAGAGATCATCCCATGAAGGGACCACTGCATCAGAGATCATCCCATGAAGGGACCAGTGCATCGGATATCATCCCATGAAGGGAACACTGCATCACAGCACTCAAATTAGAGGCATGCAAGATCATCCCATGAAGGGACCAGTGCATCAAAGATCATCCCATGAAGGGACCAGTGCATCAAAGATCATCCCATGAAGGGACCAGAGATCATCCCATGAAGGGACCAGTGCAGAGATCATCCCATGAAGGGAACACTGCATCACAGCACCCACATTAGAGGTATGCAAGATCATCACATGAAGGGACCAGTCGATCAGAGATCAACCCATGAAGGGACCAGTGCATCAGAGTCCATCCCATGAAGGGACCAGTGCATCAACGATCATCCCATGAAGGGACTAGTGCATCAAAGATCATCACATGAAGGGACCAGTGCATCAAAGATCATCCCATGAAGGGACCAGTGCATCAAAGATCGTCCCATGAAGGGACCAGTGCATCAAAGATCATCCCATGAAGGGACCAGAGATCAACCAATGAAGGGACCAGTGCATCATAGCACTCAGATTAGAGGTAGGCAAGATCATCCCATGAAGGGTCTAGTGCATCAGAGATCATCCCATGAAGGGACCAGTCCATCAGAGATCATCCTATGAAGGGAACAGTACAAAGATCATCCCATGAAGGGACCAGGACATCAAAGATCATCCCATGAAGGGACCAGTGCATCACAGCACTCAGATTAGACGTATGCAAACTCATCCCATGAAGGGACAAGTGCATCAGAGATCATCCCATGAAGGGACCAGTGCATCACAGCACTAAGATTAGAGATATTCAAGATCATCTCATGAAGGGAGCAGTGCAGAGATCATCCCATGAAGGGACAAGTCCATCAAAGATCATCTCATGAAGGGACCAGCACATCAGAGATCATCCCATGAAGGGTTCAGCGCATCAGAGATCATCACATGAAGGGACCAGCGCATCAGAGATCATCCCATGAAGGGACCAGCGCATCAGAGATCATCCCATGATCAGACCACTGCATCACAGCACTCAGATTAGAGGTATGCGAAATCCTCCCATGAAGGGACCAGTGCATCAAAAAACACCACATGAAGGGACCAGTGCATCATAGCACTCAGATTAGAGGTATGCAAGATCATCCCATGAAGGGACCAGTGCATCACAGCACTCAGATTAGAGTTATGCAAGATCATCCCATGAAGGGACCAGTGCAGAGATCATCCCATGAAGGGACCAGCTCAGAGATCATCCCATGAAGGGACCAGTGCATCAGAGATCATCCCATGAAGGGACAACCGCATCAAAGCACTCAAATTAGTGGTATGCAAGATCATCCCATGAAGGAACCAGTGCATCAAAGATCATTCCATGAAGGGACCAGTGCATCAGAGATCATCCCATGAAGGACCAGTGCATCACAGCACTCACATTAGAGGTATGCAAGATCATCCCATGAAGGGACCAGGGCATCAAAGATCATCCCATGAAGGGACCAGTGCATCAGAGATCATCCCATGAAGGGATCAGTGCATCACAGCACTCACATTAGAGGTATGCAAGATCATCCCATGAAGGGACCAGTCCATCAGAGATCAACTCATGAAGGGACCAGTGCATCAAAGATCATCCCATGAAGGGACCAGTGCATCAGAGATCATCCCATGAAGGGACCAGTTCATCACAGCACTCAGATTAGAGGTATGCAAGATCATCCCATGAAGGGACCAGCGCATCAGAGATCATCACATGAAGGGACCAGCGCATCAGAGATCATCACATGAAGGGACCAGCGCATCAGGGATCATCCCATGAAGGGACCAGAGCATCCCATGAAGGGACCAGCACATCAGAGATCATCCCATGAAGGGACTTGTACATCACAGCACTCACATTAGAGGTATGCAAGATCATCCCATGAAGGGACCAGTGCATCAGAGACCATCCCATGAAGGAACGAGTGCATCAGAGATCATCCCATGAAGGGACCAGTGCATCAGAGATCATCCCATGAAGGGACCAGTGCATCAGAGATCATCCCATGAAGGGACCAGTGCATCAGAGATCATCCCATGAAGGGACTAGTGCATTACAGCAGTGAGATTAGAGGTATGCTGGATAATCCCATGAAGGGACCAGTGCATCACAGCACTCACATTAGAGGTATTCAAGATCATCCCATGAAGGGACCAGTGCAGAGATCATCCCATGAAAGGACCAGTGCATCAAAGATCATCCCATTAAGGGACCTGTACATCACAGCACTCACATTAGAGGTATGCAAGATCATCCCATGAAGGGACCAGTGCATCAAACATCATCCCATGAAGGGACCAGTGCATCAAAGATCATACCATGAAGGGACCAGAGATCATCCCATGAAGGGACCAGTGCAGAGATCATCCCATGAAGGGACTAGTGCATCAAAGATCATCCCATGAAGGGACCTGTACATCACAGCACTCACATTAGAGGTATGCAAGATCACACCATGAATGGACCAGTGCATCAGAGACCATCCCATGAAGGGACGAGTGCATCAGAGATCATCCCATGAAGGGACCACTGCATCAGAAATCATCCCATGAAGGGACCAGTGCATCGGATATCATCCCATGAAGGGAACACTGCATCACAGCACTCAAATTAGAGGCATGCAAGATCATCCAATGAAGGGACCAGTGCATCAAAGATCATCCCATGAAGGGACCAGTGCATCAAAGATCATCCCATGAAGGGACCAGAGATCATCCCATGAAGGGACCACTGCAGAGATCATCCCATGAAGGGAACACTGCATCACAGCACCCACATTAGAGGTATGCAAGATCATCACATGAAGGGACCAGTCGATCAGAGATCAACCCATGAAGGGACCAGTGCATCAACGATCATCCCATGAAGGGACTAGTGCATCAAAGATCATCACATGAAGGGACCAGTGCATCAAAGATCTTCCCATGAAGGGACCAGTGCATCAAAGATCGTCCCATGAAGAGACCCGTGCATCAAAGATCATCCCATGAAGGGACCAGAGATCAACCAATGAAGGGACCAGTGCATCATAGCACTCAGATTAGAGGTAGGCAAGATCATCCCATGAAGGGACTAGTGCATCAGAGATCATCCCATGAAGGGACCAGTCCATCAGAGATCATCCTATGAAGGGAACAGTACAAAGATCATCCCATGAAGGGACCAGTACATCAAAGATCATCCCATGAAGGGACCAGTGCATCACAGCACTCAGATTAGACGTATGCAAGCTCATCCCATGAAGGGACCAGTGCATCAGAGATCATCCCGTGAAGGGACCAGCACATCAGAGATCATCCCATGAAGGGTTCAGCGCATCAGAGATCATCACATGAAGGGACCAGCGCATCAGAGATCATCCCATGAAGGGACCAGCGCATCAGAGATCATCCCATGATGGGACCACTGCATCACAGCACTCAGATTAGAGTTATGCAAGATCATCCCATGAAGGGACCAGTGCAGAGATCATCCCATGAAGGGACCAGCTCAGAGATCATCCCATGAAGGGACCAGTGCATCAGAGATCATCCCATGAAGGGACAACTGCATCAAAGCACTCAAATTAGTGGTATGCAAGATCATCCCATGAAGGAACCAGTGCATCAAAGATCATTCCATGAAGGGACCAGTGCATCAGAGATCATCCCATGAAGGGACCAGTACATCACAGCACTCACATTAGAGGTATGCAAGATCATCCCATGAAGGGACCAGTGCATCAAAGATCATCCCATGAAGGGACCAGTGCATCAAAAATCATCCCATGAAGAGAACAGTGCATCAAAGATCATCCCATGAAGGGACCAGTGCAGCAAACATCATCCCATGAAGGGACCAGCGCATCAAAGATCATCCCATGAAGGGACCAGCGCATCTGAGATCATCCCATGAAGGGACCAGCACATCTGAGATCATCCCATGAAGGGACCAGCGCATCTGAGATCATCCCATGAAGGGACCAGCGCATCTGAGATCATCCCATGAAGGGACCAGCGCATCTGAGATCATCCCATGAAGGGACCAGCACATCTGAGATCATCCCATGAAGGGACCAGCGCATCTGAGATCATCCCATGAAGGGACCAGCGCATCTGAGATCATCCCATGAAGGGACCAGCGCATCAGAGATCATCCCATGAAGGGACCAGCGCATCAGAGATCATCCCATGAAGGGACCAGTGCATCACAGCACTGAGATTAGAGGGATGCAAGATCATCCCATGAAGGGACCAGTGCATCAATTATCCCATGAAGGGAACAGCGCATCTCAGATCATCCCATGAAGGGACCAGCGCATCTGAGTTCATCCCATGAAGGGACCAGCGCATCTGAGATCATCCCATGAAGGGACCAGCGCATCTGAGATCATCCCATGAAGGGACCAGCGCATCTGAGATCATCCCATGAAGGGACCAGTGCATCTGAGATCATCCCATGAGAAGGGACCAGTGCATCAGAGATCATCCCATGAGAAGGGACCAGTGCATCACAGCACTCAAATTAGAGGCATGCAAGATCATCCCATGAAGGGACCAGTGCATCAAAGATCATCCCATGAAGGGACCAGTGCATCAAAGATCATCCCATGAAGGGATCAGTGCATCACAGCACTCAGTTTAGAGGTATTCTATATCATCCCATGAAGGGACCAGCGCATCAGAGATCATCCAATGAAGGGACCAGTGCATCAGAGATCATCCCATGAAGGGACCAGCGCATCAGAGATCATCCCATGAAGGGACCAGCGCAGAGATCATCCCATGAAGGGACCAGCGCATCAGAGATCATCCCATGAAGGGACAAACGCATCAGAGATCATTCCATGAAGGGACCACCACATCAGATCATCCCATGAAGGGACCACTGCTTCCCAGCACACAGATTAGAGGTATGAGAGATCATCCCATGAAGGGACCAGTGCATCAAAGATCATCACATGAAGGGACCAGCTCAGAGATCATCCCATGAAGGGACCAGTGCAACAGAGATCATCCCATGAAGGGACCAGCTCAGAGATCATCCCATGAAGGGACCAGTGCAACAGAGATCATCCCATGAAGGGACCACTGCATCAAAGCACTCAAATTAGTGGTATGCAAGATCATCCCATGAAGGGACCAGTGCAAAGATCATTCCATGAAGGGACCAGTGCATCAGAGATCATCCCATGAAGGGACCAGTACATCACAGCACTCACATTAGAGGTATGCAAGATCATCCCATGAAGGGACCAGTGCATCAAAGATCATCCCATGAAGGGACCAGTGCATCAAAGATCATCCCATGAAGGGACCAGTGCATCAAAGATCATCACATGAAGGCACCAGTGCATCAAAGATCATCACATGAAGGCACCAGTGCATCAGAGATCATCTCATGAAGGAACCAGTGCATCAGAGATCATCCCATGAAGGGACCAGCGCATCGGAGATCATCCCATGAAGGGACAAGCGCATCTGAGATCATCCCATGAAGGGACCAGCGCATCTGAGATCATCCCATGAAGGGACCAGCGCATCTGAGATCATCCCCATGAAGGGACCAGTGCATCACAGCACTGAGATTAGAGGGATGCAAGATCATCCCATTAAGGGACCAGTGCATCAATTATCATCCCATGAAGGGAATGGTGCATCAAAGATCATCCCATGAAGGGACCAGAGATCATCCCTTGAAGGGACCAGAGCATCATACCACTCAGATTAGAGGTATGCAAGATCATCCCATGAAGGGACCAGTGCATCAGAGACGATCCCATGGAGGGACGAGTGCATCAGAGATCTTCCCATGAAGGGACCAGTGCATCAGAGATCATCCCATGAAGGGACCAGCGCATCAGAGATCATCCCATGAAGGGACCACTGCTTCACAGCACTCAAATTAGTGGTATGCAAAATCCCCCCATGAAGGGACCAGTGCATCAAAGATCATCACATGAAGGGACAAGTGCATCACAGCACTCAGATTAGAGGTATGCAAGATCATCCCATGAAGGGACCAGCTCAAAGATCATCCCATAAAGGGACCAGCTCAAAGATCATCCCATGAAGGGACCAGTGCATCACAGCGCTCAGATTAGAGGTATGCATGATCATCCCATGAAGGGACCAGTGTATCAAAGATCATCCCATGAAGGGACCAGTGCATCAGAGATCATCCCATGAAGGGACCAGTGCATCAGAGATCATCCCATGAAGGGACCAGTGCATCACAGCACTCAAATTAGAGGTATGCAAAATCCCCCCATGAAGGGACCAGTGCATGAAAGATCATCCCATGAAGGGGCCAGTGCATGAAAGATCATCCCATGAAGGGACCAGTGCATGAAAGATCATCCCATGAAGGGACCAGTGCATCTGAGATCATCCCATGAAGGGACCAGCGCATCTGAGATCATCCCATGAAGGGACCAGTGCATCAAAGATCATCCCATGAAGGGACCAGTGCATCAAAGATCATCCCATGAAGGGACCAGTGCATCACAGCATCAAATTAGTGGTATGCAAAATCCCCCCATGAAGGGACCAGTGCATCAGAGATCAACCCAAAAAAGGACCAGTGCATCAAAGTTCATCCCATGAAGGGACCAGCACATCAGAGATCATCCAGTGATCATCCCATGAAGGGACCACCGCATCACAGCACACAGATTAGAGGTATGCAAGATCATCCCATGAAGGGAACAGTGCATCACAGCACACAGATTAGAGGTATGGAAGATCATCCCATGAAGGGACCAGTGCATCACAGCACACAGATTAAAGGTATGCAAGATCATCCCATGAAGGGACCAGTGCATCAGAGATCATCCCATGAAGGGACCAGTGCATCACAGCACTCAGATTAGAGGTATGCAAGATCATCCCATGAAGGGACCAGTGCAGAGATCATCCCATGAAGGGACAAGTCCATCAAAGATCATCCCATGAAGGGACCAGCGCATCAGAGATCATCCCATGAAGGGACCAGTGCATCAAAGATCATCCGAAAAGGGACCAGTGCATCAGAGATCATCCCATGAAGGGACCAGTGCATCAGAGATTATCCCATGAAGGGACCACTGCATCAGAGATCATCCCATGAAGGGACCAGTGCATTAGAGGTCATCGCATGAAGGGACCAGCGCATCACAGCACTCAGATTAGAGGTATGCAAGATCTTCCCATGAAGGAACCAGCGCATCAAAGATCATCCCATGAAGGGTCCAGTGCATCACAGCACTCAGATTAGAGGTATGCAAGATCATCCCATGATGGGACCAGTGCATCAAAGATCATCCCATGAAGGGACCAGTGATCATCCCATGAGGGGACCAGAGATCATCCCATGAAGGGAGAAGTGCATCAGAGATCATCCCATGAAGGGACCAGTGCATCAGAGATCATCCCATGAAGGGACCAGTGCATCAGAGATCATCCCATGAAAGGACCAGTGCATCACAGCACTCAAATTAGAGGTATGCAAAATCCCCCCATGAAGGGACCAGTGCATCAAAGATCATCTCATGAAGGGGCCAGTGCATGAAAGATCATCCCATGAAGGGACCAGTGCATGAAAGATCATCCCATGAAGGGACCAGTGCATCACAGCATCAAATTAGTGGTATGCAAAATCCCCCCATGAAGGGACCATTGCATCAAAGATCATCTCATGAAGGGACCAGTGCATCAAAGATCATCTCATGAAGGGGCCAGTGCATGAAAGATCATCCCCTGAAGGGACCAGTGCATTAGAGATCATCCCATGAAGGGACCAGCACATCAGAGATCATCCCATGAAGGGACCAGTGCATCAGAGATCATCCCATGAAGGGACCAGTGCATCAGAGATCATCCCACGAAGGGACCAGCACATCAGATCATCCCACGAAGAGACCAGCGCATCAAAGATCATCCCATAAAGGGACCAGTGCATCAGAGATCATCCCAAAAAGGGACCAGTGCATCAGAGATCAACCCATGACGGGACCAGTGCATCAGAGATCATCCCATGAAGGGACCAATACATCGGAGCACTCAGATTAGAGGTATTCAAGATCATCCCATGAAGGGACCAGTGCAGAGATCATCCCATGAAGGGACAAGTACATCACAGCACTCAGATTAGAGGTATGCAAAATCGCCCCATGAAGGGACCAGTGCATCAGAGATCATCCCATGAAGGGACAAATACATCAAAGATCATCCCATGAAGGGACCAGTGCATCACAGCACTCAGATTAGAGGTATGCAAGATCATCCCATGAAGGGACCAGTGCATCACAGCACTCAGATTAGAGGTCTGCAAGATGATCCCAGGAAGGGACCAGTGCATCAGAGATCATCCCATGAAGAGACCAGTGCATCAGAGATCATCCCATGAAGGGACCAGTGCATCACAGCACTCACATTAGAGGTATGCAAGATCATCCCATGAAGGGACCAGGGCATCAAAGATCATCCCATGAAGGGACCAGTACATCAGAGATCATCCCATGAAGGGATCAGTGCATCACAGCACTCACATTAGAGGTATGCAAGATCATCCCATGAAGGGACCAGTCCATCAGAGATCAACTCATGAAGGGACCAGTGCATCAAAGATCATCACATGAAGGGACCAGCGCATCAGGGATCATCCCATGAAGGGACCAGAGCATCCCATGAAGGGACCAGCACATCAGAGATCATCCCATGACGGGACCAGCCCATCAAAAATCATCCCATGACGGGACCAGCGCATCAAAGATCATCCCATGAAGGGACCTGTACATCACAGCACTCACATTAGAGGTATGCAAGTTCATCCCATGAAGGGACCAGTTCATCAGAGACCATCCCATGAAGGAACGAGTGCATCAAAGATCATCCCATGAAGGGACCAGAGATCAACCAATGAAGGGACCAGTGCATCATAGCACTCAGATTAGAGGTAGGCAAGATCATCCCATGAAGGGACTAGTGCATCAGAGATCATCCCATGAAGGGACCAGTCCATCAGAGATCATCCTATGAAGGGAACAGTACAAAGATCATCCCATGAAGGGACCAGTACATCAAAGATCATCCCATGAAGGGACCAGTGCATCACAGCACTCAGATTAGACGTATGCAAGCTCATCCCATGAAGGGACAAGTGCATCAGAGATCATCCCATGAAGGGACCAGTGCATCACAGCACTAAGATTAGAGATATTCAAGATCATCTCATGAAGGGACCAGTGCAGAGATCATCCCATGAAGGGACCAGCACATCAGAGATCATCCCATGAAGGGTTCAGCGCATCAGAGATCATCACATGAAGGGACCAGCGCATCAGAGATCATCCCATGAAGGGACCAGCGCATCAGAGATCATCCCATGATCGGACCACTGCATCACAGCACTCAGATTAGAGGTATGCAAAATCCTTCCATGAAGGGACCAGTGCATCAAAAAACACCACATGAAGTGACCAGTGCATCATAGCACTCAGATTAGAGGTATGCAAGATCAATCAATCAATCAATCAATCAATGACACTTATAAAGCGCGCTACATACCCGTAGGGTCTCAAGGCGCTGGGGGGGGGGGGGGGTGCCGCTACTGCTCGAACAGCCAGGTCTTCAGCTTCTTCCTGAAGGAGAGGTGGTCTTGGGTCAAGCGCAGGTCGGTCGGGAGGGAGTTCCAGGTCTTGGCGGCCAGGTAGGGGAAGGACCTTCCTCCTGTAGTCGCTCTTCGGATGCGGGGGACGGCGGCGAGGGCGTGGTTGGCTGATCGGAGGTGGCGTTTGGGAGCGTAGAAGTTGACTCGGCTGTTGAGGTAGCTCGGGCCTTGGTCGTGTAGGGCTTTGTGTGCGTGGGTGAGGAGGCGGAAGGTGATTCTTTTGTTGACGGGGAGCCAGTGAAGGTCTCTCAGATGTCCGGAGATGTGGCTGGTTCGTGGGATGTCGAGGATGAGTCTGGCTGAGGCGTTCTGGATCCGCTGGAGTCTCTTCTGGAGCTTGGCGGTGGTACCGGCGTAGAGGGCGTTGCCGTGGTCCAGTCGGCTGGTGACGAGGGCCTGGGTGACGGTTTTCCTGGTCTCGGTGGGGATCCACCAGAAGATCTTCCGTAGCATGTGTAGGATGTTGAAGCACGCCGAGGAGACGTTGTTGACTTGCCTGGTCATGGAGAGGGAGGAGTCCAGGATGAAGCCCAGGTTGCGTGCATGGTCTGTCGGTTTGGGTGCGGTGCCCAGGGCGGGAGGCCACCAGGAGTCGTCCCAGGCGGAGGGTGAGGGGCCCAGGATGAGGACCTCCGTCTTGTCCGAGTTCAGTTTCAGGCGGCTGGTCGTCATCCACTCGGCTACCTCTTTCATCCCTTCGTGCAGGTTGGCTCTGGCGGCGGTGGGGTCGTTGGTCAGGGAGAGGATCAGCTGGGTGTCGTCGGCGTAGGAGATTATGCTGAGGTTGTGTTTGCGTACGATGGCCGCGAGGGGGCTCATGTAGACGTTGAAGAGGGTGGGGCTCAGAGATGATCCTTGAGGGACGCCGCAGATGACTTCGGAGGCCTCTGACTTGTACGGTGGTAGGCGGACTCTCTGTGTTCTTCCGTCGAGGAAGGAGATGATCCATTCCAGCGCCTTGTCCTGGACTCCGATGTTGCTGAGGCGCCGTACTAGGGTGCGGTGGCAGACCGTGTCGAATGCCGCGGAGAGGTCTAGGGGGATGAGGGCCGCTGTTTCTCCATTGTCCATGAAGGGACCAGTGCATCACAGCACTCAGATTAGAGTTATGCAAGATCATCCCATGAAGGGACAAGTGCAGAGATCATCCGATGAAGGGACCAGCTCAGAGATCATCCCATGAAGGGACCAGTGCATCAGAGATCATCCCATGAAGGGACAACTGCATCAAAGCACTCAAATTAGTGGTATGCAAGATCATCCCATGAAGGAAAAAGTGCATCAAAGATCATTCCATGAAGGGACCAGTGCATCAGAGATCATCCCATGAAGGGACCAGTGCATCACAGCACTCACATTAGAGGTATGCAAGATCATCCCATGAAGGGACCAGGGCATCAAAGATCATCCCATGAAGGGACCAGTGCATCAGAGATCATCCCATGAAGGGATCAGTGCATCAAAGCACTCACATTAGAGGTATGCAAGATCATCCCATGAAGGGACCAGTGCATCACAGCACTCAGATTAGAGGTATGCAAGATCATCCCATGAAGGGACCAGCGCATCAGAGATCATCACATGAAGGGACCAGCGCATCAGAGATCAACACATGAAGGGACCAGCGCATCAGGGATCATCCCATCAAGGGACCAGAGCATCCCATGAAGGGACCAGCACATCAGAGATCATCCCATGAAGGGACCTGTACATCACAGCACTCACATTAGAGGTATGCAAGATCGTCCCATGAAGGGACCAGTGCATCAGATACCATCCCATGAAGGAACGAGTGCATCAGAGATCATCCCATGAAGGGACCAGTGCATCAGAGATCATCCCATGAAGGGACCAGTGCATCGGAGATCATCCCATGAAGGGACCAGTGCATCAGAGATCATCCCATGAAGGGACTAGTGCATTACAGCAGTGAGATTAGAGGTATGCTGGATAATCCCATGAAGGGACCAGTGCATCACAGCACTCACATTAGAGGTATTCAAGATCATCCCATGAAGGGACCAGTACAGAGATCATCCCATGAAAGGACCAGTGCATCAAAGATCATCCCATGAAGGGACCTGTACATCACAGCACTCACATTAGAGGTATGCAGGATCATCCCATGAAGGGACCAGTGCATCAAAGATCATCCCATGAAGGGACCAGTGCATCAAAGATCATCCCATGAAGGGACCAGAGATCATCCCATGAAGGGACCAGTGCAGAGATCATCCCATGAAGGGACTAGTGCATCAAAGATCATCCCATGAAGGGACCTGTACATCACAGCACTCACATTAGAGGTATGCAAGATCACACCATGAAGGGACCAGTGCATCAGAGACCATCCCATGAAGGGACGAGTGCATCAGAGATCATCCCATGAAGGGACCACTGCATCCGAGATCATCCCATGAAGGGACCAGTGCATCGGATATCATCCCATGAAGGGAACACTGCATCACAGCACTCAAATTAGAGGCATGCAAGATCATCCCATGAAGGGACCAGTGCATCAAAGATCATCCCATGAAGGGACCAGTGCATCAAAGATCATTCCCATGAAGGGACCAGAGATCATCCCATGAAGGGACCAGTGCAGAGATCATCCCATGAAGGGAACACTGCATCACAGCACCCACATTAGAGGTATGCAAGATCATCACATGAAGGGACCAGTCGATCAGAGATCAACCCATGAAGGGACCAGTGCATCAGAGTCCATCCTGTGAAGGGACCAGTGCATCAACGATCATCCCAAGAAGGGACTAGTGCATCAAAGATCATCACATGAAGGGACCAGTGCATCAAAGATCTTCCCATGAAGGGACCAGTGCATCAAAGATCATCCCATGAAGGGACCCGTGCATCAAAGATCATCCCATGAAGGGACCAGAGATCAACCAATGAAGGGACCAGTGCATCATAGCACTCAGATTAGAGGTAGGCAAGATCATCCCATGAAGGGACTAGTGCATCAGAGATCATCCCATGAAGGGACCAGTCCATCAGAGATCATCCTATGAAGGGAACAGTACAAAGATCATCCCATGAAGGGACCAGTGCATCACAGCACTCAGATTAGACGTATGCAAGCTCATCCCATGAAGGGACCAGTGCATCAGAGATCATCCCATGAAGGGACCAGTGCATCACAGCACTAAGATTAGAGATATTCAAGATCATCTCATGAAGGGACCAGTGCAGAGATCATCCCATGAAGGGACAAGTCCATCAAAGATCATCCCATGAAGGGACCAGTGCATCATAGATCATCCCATGAAGGGACCAGCGCATCAGAGATCATCCCATGAAGGGACCAGCGCATCAGAGATCATCCCATGATGGGACCACTGCATCATAGCACTCAGATTAGAGGTATGCAAGATCATCCCATGAAGGGACCAGCTCAGAGATCATCCCATGAAGGGACCAGTGCATCAGAGATCATCCCATGAAGGGACAACTGCATCAAAGCACTCAAATTAGTGGTATGCAAGATCATCCCATGAAGGAACCAGTGCATCAAAGATCATTCCATGAAGGGACCAGTGCATCAGAGATCATCCCATGAAGGGACCAGTACATCACAGCACTCAGATTAGAGGTATGCAAGATCATCCCATGAAGGGACCAGCGCATCAGAGATCATCCCATGAAGGGACCAGTGCATCACAGCACTGAGATTAGAGGGATGCAAGATCATCCCATGAAGGGACCAGTGCATCAATTATCCCATGAAGGGAACAGCGCATCTCAGATCATCCCATGAAGGGACCAGCGCATCTGAGTTCATCCCATGAAGGGACCAGCGCATCTGAGATCATCCCATGAAGGGACCAGCGCATCTGAGATCATCCCATGAAGGGACCAGAGCATCTGAGATCATCCCATGAAGGGACCAGTGCATCTGAGATCATCCCATGAGAAGGGACCAGTGCATCAGAGATCATCCCATGAAGGGACCACTGCATCACAGCACTCAAATTAGAGGCATGCAAGATCATCCCATGAAGGGACCAGCGCATCAGAGATCATCCAATGAAGGGACCAGTGCATCAGAGATCATCCCATGAAGGGACCAGCGCATCAGAGATCATCCCATGAAGGGACCAGCGCATCAGAGATCATCCCATGAAGGGACCAGCGCATCAGAGATCATCCCATGAAGGGACAAACGCATCAGAGATCATTCCATGAAGGGACAACCGCATCAGATCATCCCATGAAGGGACCACTGCTTCCCAGCACACAGATTAGAGGTATGCAAGATCATCCCATGAAGGGACCAGTGCATCAAAGATCATCACATGAAGGGACCAGCTCAGAGATCATCCGATGAAGGGACCAGTGCAACAGAGATCATCCCATGAAGGGACCAGCTCAGAGATCATCCCATGAAGGGACCAGTGCAACAGAGATCATCCAATGAAGGGACCACTGCATCAAAGCACTCAAATTAGTGGTATGCAAGATCATCCCATGAAGGGACCAGTGCAAAGATCATTCAATGAAGGGACCAGTGCATCAGAGATCATCCCATGAAGGGACCAGTACATCACAGCACTCACATTAGAGGTATGCAAGATCATCCCATGAAGGGACCAGTGCATCAAAGATCATCCCATGAAGGGACCAGTGCATCAAAGATCATCCCATGAAGGGACCAGTGCATCAAAGATCATCCCATGAAGGGACCAGAGATCATCCCTTGAAGGGACCAGAGCATCATACCACTCAGATTAGAGGTATGCAAGATCATCCCATGAAGGGACCAGTGCATCAGAGACCATCCCATGGAGGGACGAGTGCATCAGAGACCATCCCATGAAGGGACCACTGCATCACAGCACTCAAATTAGAGGCATGCAAGATCATCCCATGAAGGGACCACTGCATCAAAGCACTCAAATTAGTGGTATGCAAGATCATCCCATGAAGGGACCAGTGCAAAGATCATTCCATGAAGGGACCAGTGCATCAGAGATCATCCCATGAAGGGACCAGTACATCACAGCACTCACATTAGAGGTATGCAAGATCATCCCATGAAGGGACCAGTGCATCAAAGATCATCCCATGAAGGGACCAGTGCATCAAAGATCATCCCATGAAGGGACCAGTGCATCAAAGATCATCCCATGAAGGGACCAGAGATCATCCCTTGAAGGGACCAGAGCATCATACCACTCAGATTAGAGGTATGCAAGATCATCCCATGAAGGGACCAGTGCATCAGAGATCATCCCATGAACGGACCAGTGCATCAGAGATCATCCCATGAAGGGACCACTGCATCACAGCACTCAGATTAGAGGTATGCAAGATCATCCCATGAAGGGACCAGTGCATCAGAGATCTTCCCATGAAGGGACCAGTGCATAAGAGATCATCCCATGAAGGGACCACTGCATCACAGCACTCAAATTAGAGGCATGCAAGATCATCCCATGAAGGGACCACTGCATCAAAGATCATCCCATGAAGGGACCAGTGCATCAAAGATCATCCCATGAAGGGACCAGTGCATCAGAGATCATCCCATGAAGGGACCAGTGCATCAGAGCACTCAGATTAGAGGTGTTCTATATCATCCCATGAAGGGACCAGCGCATCAGAGATCATCCCATGAAGGGACCAGCGCATCAGAGATCATCCCATGAAGGGACCAGCGCATCAGAGATCATCCCATGAAGGGACCAGCACATCAGATCATCCCACGAAGGGACCACTGCTTCACAGCACACAGATTAGAGGTATGCAAGATCATCCCATGAAGGGACCAGTGCATCAGAGATCATCCCATGAAGGGACTAGTGCATCCGAGATCATCCCATGAAGGGACTAGTGCATCAGAGATCATCCCATGAAGGGACCAGTGCATCAGAGATCATCCCATGAAGGGACCAGTGCATCAGAGATCATCCCATTAAGGGACCAGTGCATCAGAGACCATCCCATGGAGGGATGAGTGCATCAGAGATCATCCCATGAAGGGACCAGTGCATGAGAGATCATCCCATGAAGGGACCAGTGCATCAGAGATCATCCCTCGAAGGGGCCACTGCATCACAGCACTCAAATTAGAGGCATGGAAGATCATCCCATGAAGGGACCACTGCATCAAAGATCATCCCATGAAGGGACCAGTGCATCAGAGATCATCCCATGAAGGGACCAGTGCATCAGAGATCATCCCATGAGGGGACCAGTGCATCAGAGCACTCAGATTAGAGGTATTCTATATCATCCCATGAAGGGACCAGCGCATCAGAGATCATCCCATGAAGGGACCACCGCATCGGAGATCATCCCATGAAGGGACCAGCGCATCAGAGATCATCCCATGAAGGGACCAGCAGATCAGAGATCATCCCATGAAGGGACCAGTGCATGAAAGATCATCCCATGAAGGGACCACTGCTTCACAGCACTCAAATTAGTGGTATGCAAAATCCCCCCATGAAGGGACCAGTGCATCAAAGATCATCACATGAAGGGACAAGTGCATCACAGCACTCAGATTAGAGGTATGCAAGATCATCCCATGAAGGGACCAGCTCAAAGATCATCCCATAAAGGGACCAGCTCAAAGATCATCCCATGAAGGGACCAGTGCATCACAGCACTCAGATTAGAGGTATGCATGATCATCCCATGAAGGGACCAGTGCATCAAAGATCATCCCATGAAGGGACCAGTGCATCAGAGATCATCCCATGAAGGGACCAGTGCATCAGAGATCATCCCATGAAGGACCCAGTGCATCAGAGATCATCCCATGAAGGGACCAGTGCATCACAGCACTCAAATTAGAGGTATGCAAAATCCCCCCATGAAGGGACCAGTGTATCAAAGATCATCCCATGAAGGGGCCAGTGCATGAAAGATCATCCCATGAAGGGACCAGTGCATGAAAGATCATCCCGTGAAGGGACCAGTGCATCACAGCACTCAGATTAGAGGTATACAAGATCATCCCATTAAGGGACTGGTGCATCAATAGTCATCCCATGAAGGCACCAGTGCATCAAAGATCATCCCATGAAGGGACCAGTGCATGAAAGATCATCCCATGAAGGGACCAGTGCATCAAAGATCATCCCATGAAGGAACCAGTGCATCACAGCATCAAATTAGTGGTATGCAAAATCCCCCCATGAAGCGACCAGTGCATCAGAGATCATCCCAAAAAGGGACCAGTGCATCAAAGATCAACCCAAAAAAGGACCAGTGCATCAAAGATCATCCCATGAAGGGACCAGCACATCAGAGATCATCCAGTGATCATCCCATGAAGGGACCACTGCATCACAGCACACAGATTAGAGGTATGCAAGATCATCCCATGAAGGGACCAGTGCATCACAGCACACAGATTAGAGGTATGCAAGATCATCCCATGAAGGGACCAGTGCATCACAGCACACAGATTAAAGGTATGCAAGATCATCCCATGAAGGGACCAGTGCATCAGAGATCATCCCATGAAGGGACCAGTGCATCACAGCACTCAGATTAGAGGTATGCAAGATCATCCCATGAAGGGACCAGTGCAGAGATCATCCCATGAAGGGACCTGTGCATCAAAGATCATCCGAAAAGGGACCAGTGCATCAGAGATCATCCCATGAAGGGACCAGTGCATCAAAGATCATCCGAAAAGGGACCAGTGCATCAGAGATCATCCCATGAAGGGACCTGTGCATCAGAGATCATCCCATGAAGGGACCACTGCATCAGAGATCATCCCATGAAGGGACCAGTGCATTAGAGGTCATCGCATGAAGGGACGAGTGCATCACAGCACTCAGATTAGAGGTATGCAAGATCATCCCATGAAGGAACCAGCGCATCAAAGATCATCCCATGAAGGGTCCAGTGCATCACAGCACTCAGATTAGAGGTATGCAAGATCATCCCATGATGGGACCAGTGCATCAAAGATCATCCCATGAAGGGACCAGAGATCATCCCATGAAGGGACCAGTGATCATCCCATGAGGGGACGAGAGATCATCCCATGAAGGGAGAAGTCCATCAGAGATCATCCCATGAAGGGACCAGTGCATCAGAGATCATCCCATGAAGGGACCAGTGCATCAGAGATCATCCCATGAAAGGACCAGTGCATCAAAGATCATCCCATGAAGGGAACAGTGCATCCAAGATCAACCCATGAAGGAACCAGTGCATCACATTACTCAAATTAGTGGTATGCAAAATCCCCCCATGAAGGGACCAGTGCATCAAAGATCATCCCATGAAGGGACCAGCACATCAGAGATTATCCCATGAAGGGACCAGCACATCAGAGATCATCCCATGAAGGGACCAGTGCATCAGAGATCATCCCAAAAAGGGACCAGTGCATCAGAGATCAACCCAAAAAGGGACCAGTGCATCAGAGATCATCCCATGAAGGGACCAGCACATCAGAGATCATCCAGTGATCATCCCATGAAGGGACCACCGCATCACAGCACACAGATTAGAGGTATGCAAGATCATCCCATGAAGGGACCAGTGAATCACAGCACACAGATTAAAGGTATGCAAGATCATCCCATGAAGGGACCAGTGCATCAGAGATCATCCCATGAAGGGACCAGTGCATCACAACACTCAGATTAGAAGTATGCAAGATCATCCCATGAAGGGACCAGTGCATCAGAGATCATCCCATGAAGGGACCAGCGCATCACAGCACTCAGATTAGAGGTATCCAAGATCATTCAATGAAGGGACCAGTGCAGAGATCATCCCATGAAGGGACAAGTCCATCAAAGATCATCCCATGAAGGGACCAGCGCATCAGAGATCATCCCATGAAGGGAGCAGTGCATCAAAGATCATCCGAAAAGGGACCAGTGCATCAGAGATCATCCCATGAAGGGACCAGTGCATCAGAGATCATCCCATGAAGGGACCAGTGCATCAGAGATCATCCCATGAAGGGACCAGTGCATCAAAGATCATCCCAAGGGGCCAGTGCATGAAAGATCATCCCATGAAGGGACCAGTGCATCAAAGATCATCCCATGAAGGAACCAGTGCATCACAGCACTCAAATTAGTGGTATGCAAAATTCCCCCATGAAGGGACCAGTGCATCAAAGGTCATCCCATGAAGGGACCAGCGGATCAGAGATCATCCCATGAAGGGACCAGTGCATCAGAGATCATCCCAAAAAGGGACCAGTGCATCAGAGATCAACCCAAAAAGGGACCAGTGCATCAGAGATCAATCCAAAAAGGGACCAGTGCATCAAAGATCATCCCATGAAGGGACCAGCATATCAGAGATCATCCAGTGATCATCCCATGAAGGGACCACCGCATCACAGCAGACAGATTTGAGGTATGCAAGATTATCCCATGAAGGGACCAGTGCATCACAGCACACAGATTAGAGGTATGCAAGATCATCCCATGAAGGGACCAGTGCATCACAGCACACAGATTAAAGGTATGCAAGATCATCCCATGAAGGGACCAGTGCATCAGAGATCATCCCATGAAGGGACCAGTGCATCACAGCACTCAGATTAGAGGAATGCAGGATCATCCCATGAAGGGATCAGTGCAGAGATCATCCCATGAAGGGACACGTCCATCAAAGATCATCCCATGAAGGGACCAGCACATCAGAGATCATCCCATGAAGGGACCAGTGCATCAAAGATCATCCGAAAAGGGACCAGTGCATCAGAGATCATCCCATGAAGGGACCAGTGCATCAGAGGACATCCCATGAAGGGACCAGTGCATCAGAGGTCATCCCATGAAGGGACGAGTGCATCAGAGGTCATCCCATGAAGGGACCAGTGCATCAGAGGTCATCTCATGAAGGGACCAATGCATCAGAGGTCATCCCATGAAGGGACCAGCGCATCACAGCACTCAGATTAGAGGTATGCAAGATCATCCCATGAAGGGACCAGCGTATCAAAGATCATCCCATGAAGGGTCCAGTGCATCACAGCACTCAGATTAGAGGTATGCAAGATCATCCCATGATGGGACCAGTGCATCAAAGATCATCCCACGAAGGGACCAGAGATCATCCCATGAAGGGACCAGTGATCATCCCATGAAGGGACCAGAGATCATCCCATGAAGGGACAAGTGCATCAGAGATCATCCCATGAAGGGACCAGTGCATCAGAGATCATCCCATGAAGGGACCAGTGCATCAGAGATCATCCCATGAAGGGACCAGTGCATCACAGCACTCAGATTAGAGGTATGCAAGATCGTGCCATGAAGGGACCAGTGCAGCAAACATCATCCCATGAACGAACCACTGCATCAAAGATCATTCCATGAAGGGACCAGCGCATCTGAGCTCATCCCATGAAGGGTCCAGCGCATCTGAGATCATCCCATGAAGGGACCATCGCATCTGAGATCATCCCATGAAGGGACCAGTGCATCAGGGATCATCCCATGAAGGGACAAACGCATCAAAGATCATCCCATGAAGGGACCAGCACATCAGATCATCCCATGAAGGGACCAGCACATCAGAGATCATCCAGTGATCATCCCATGAAGGGACCACCGCATCACAGCACACAGATTAGAGGTATGCAAGATCATCTCATGAAGGGACCAGTGCATCACAGCACACAGATTAGAGGTATGTAAGATCATCCCATGAAGGGACCAGCTCAAAGATCATCCCATAAAGGGACCAGCTCAAAGATCATCCCATGAAGGGACCAGTGCATCACAGCACTCAGATTAGAGGTATGCATGATCATCCCATGAAGGGACCAGTGCATCAAAGATCATCCCATGAAGGGACCAGTGCATCAGAGATCATCCCATGAAGGGACCAGTGCATCAGAGATCATCCCATGAAGGACCCAGTGCATCAGAGATCATCCCATGAAGGGACCAGTGCATCACAGCACTCAAATTAGAGGTATGCAAAATCCCCCCATGAAGGGACCAGTGCATCAAAGATCATCCCATGAAGGGGCCAGTGCATGAAAGATCATCCCATGAAGGGACCAGTGCATGAAAGATCATCCCGTGAAGGGACCAGTGCATCACAGCACTCAGATTAGAGGTATACAAGATCATCCCATTAAGGGACTGGTGCATCAATAGTCATCCCATGAAGGCACCAGTGCATCAAAGATCATCCCATGAAGGGACCAGTGCATGAAAGATCATCCCATGAAGGGACCAGTGCATCAAAGATCATCCCATGAAGGAACCAGTGCATCACAGCATCAAATTAGTGGTATGCAAAATCCCCCCATGAAGCGACCAGTGCATCAGAGATCATCCCAAAAAGGGACCAGTGCATCAAAGATCAACCCAAAAAAGGACCAGTGCATCAAAGATCATCCCATGAAGGGACCAGCACATCAGAGATCATCCAGTGATCATCCCATGAAGGGACCACTGCATCACAGCACACAGATTAGAGGTATGCAAGATCATCCCATGAAGGGACCAGTGCATCACAGCACACAGATTAGAGGTATGCAAGATCATCCCATGAAGGGACCAGTGCATCACAGCACACAGATTAAAGGTATGCAAGATCATCCCATGAAGGGACCAGTGCATCAGAGATCATCCCATGAAGGGACCAGTGCATCACAGCACTCAGATTAGAGGTATGCAAGATCATCCCATGAAGGGACCAGTGCAGAGATCATCCCATGAAGGGACCTGTGCATCAAAGATCATCCGAAAAGGGACCAGTGCATCAGAGATCATCCCATGAAGGGACCAGTGCATCAAAGATCATCCGAAAAGGGACCAGTGCATCAGAGATCATCCCATGAAGGGACCTGTGCATCAGAGATCATCCCATGAAGGGACCACTGCATCAGAGATCATCCCATGAAGGGACCAGTGCATTAGAGGTCATCGCATGAAGGGACGAGTGCATCACAGCACTCAGATTAGAGGTATGCAAGATCATCCCATGAAGGAACCAGCGCATCAAAGATCATCCCATGAAGGGTCCAGTGCATCACAGCACTCAGATTAGAGGTATGCAAGATCATCCCATGATGGGACCAGTGCATCAAAGATCATCCCATGAAGGGACCAGAGATCATCCCATGAAGGGACCAGTGATCATCCCATGAGGGGACGAGAGATCATCCCATGAAGGGAGAAGTCCATCAGAGATCATCCCATGAAGGGACCAGTGCATCAGAGATCATCCCATGAAGGGACCAGTGCATCAGAGATCATCCCATGAAAGGACCAGTGCATCAAAGATCATCCCATGAAGGGAACAGTGCATCCAAGATCAACCCATGAAGGAACCAGTGCATCACATTACTCAAATTAGTGGTATGCAAAATCCCCCCATGAAGGGACCAGTGCATCAAAGATCATCCCATGAAGGGACCAGCACATCAGAGATTATCCCATGAAGGGACCAGCACATCAGAGATCATCCCATGAAGGGACCAGTGCATCAGAGATCATCCCAAAAAGGGACCAGTGCATCAGAGATCAACCCAAAAAGGGACCAGTGCATCAGAGATCATCCCATGAAGGGACCAGCACATCAGAGATCATCCAGTGATCATCCCATGAAGGGACCACCGCATCACAGCACACAGATTAGAGGTATGCAAGATCATCCCATGAAGGGACCAGTGAATCACAGCACACAGATTAAAGGTATGCAAGATCATCCCATGAAGGGACCAGTGCATCAGAGATCATCCCATGAAGGGACCAGTGCATCACAACACTCAGATTAGAAGTATGCAAGATCATCCCATGAAGGGACCAGTGCATCAGAGATCATCCCATGAAGGGACCAGCGCATCACAGCACTCAGATTAGAGGTATGCAAGATCATCCGATGAAGGGACCAGTGCAGAGATCATCCCATGAAGGGACAAGTCCATCAAAGATCATCCCATGAAGGGACCAGCGCATCAGAGATCATCCCATGAAGGGAGCAGTGCATCAAAGATCATCCGAAAAGGGACCAGTGCATCAGAGATCATCCCATGAAGGGACCAGTGCATCAGAGATCATCCCATGAAGGGACCAGTGCATCAGAGATCATCCCATGAAGGGACCAGTGCATCAAAGATCATCCCAAGGGGCCAGTGCATGAAAGATCATCCCATGAAGGGACCAGTGCATCAAAGATCATCCCATGAAGGAACCAGTGCATCACAGCACTCAAATTAGTGGTATGCAAAATTCCCCCATGAAGGGACCAGTGCATCAAAGGTCATCCCATGAGGGGACCAGTGCATCAGAGGTCATCTCATGAAGGGACCAATGCATCAGAGGTCATCCCATGAAGGGACCAGCGCATCACAGCACTCAGATTAGAGGTATGCAAGATCATCCCATGAAGGGACCAGCGTATCAAAGATCATCCCATGAAGGGTCCAGTGCATCACAGCACTCAGATTAGAGGTATGCAAGATCATCCCATGATGGGACCAGTGCATCAAAGATCATCCCACGAAGGGACCAGAGATCATCCCATGAAGGGACCAGTGATCATCCCATGAAGGGACCAGAGATCATCCCATGAAGGGACAAGTGCATCAGAGATCATCCCATGAAGGGACCAGTGCATCAGAGATCATCCCATGAAGGGACCAGTGCATCAGAGATCATCCCATGAAGGGACCAGTGCATCACAGCACTCAGATTAGAGGTATGCAAGATCGTGCCATGAAGGGACCAGTGCAGCAAACATCATCCCATGAACGAACCACTGCATCAAAGATCATTCCATGAAGGGACCAGCGCATCTGAGCTCATCCCATGAAGGGTCCAGCGAATCTGAGATCATCCCATGAAGGGACCATCGCATCTGAGATCATCCCATGAAGGGACCAGTGCATCAGGGATCATCCCATGAAGGGACAAACGCATCAAAGATCATCCCATGAAGGGACCAGCACATCAGATCATCCCATGAAGGGACCAGCACATCAGAGATCATCCAGTGATCATCCCATGAATGGACCACCGCATCACAGCACACAGATTAGAGGTATGCAAGATCATCTCATGAAGGGACCAGTGCATCACAGCACACAGATTAGAGGTATGTAAGATCATCCCATGAAGGGACCAGTGCATCACAGCACACAGATGAGAGGTATGCAAAATCCCCCCCATGAAGGGACCAGTGCATCAAAGGTCATCCCATGAAGGGGCCAGTGCATGAAAGATCATCCCATGAAGGGACCAGTGCATGAATGATCATCCCATGAAGGGACCAGTGCATCACAGCACTCAGATTAGAGGTATGCAAGATCATCCCATGAAGGGACTAGTGCATCAATAGTTATCCCATGAAAGCACCAGTGCATCAAAGATCATCCCATGAAGGGACCAGTGCATCAAAGATCATCCTATGAAGGGACCAGTGCATCAAAGATCATCCCATGAAGGAACCAGTGCATCACAGCACTCAAATTAGTGGTATGCAAAATCCCCCCATGAAGGGACCAGTGCATCAAAGATCATCCCATGAAGGGACCAGCGCATCAGAGATCATCCCATGAAGGGACCAGTGCATCAGAGATCATCCCAAAAAGGGACCAGTGCATCAGAGATCAACCCAAAAAGGGACCAGTCCATCAGAGATCAACCCAAAAAGGGACCAGTGCATCAAAGATCATCCCATGAAGGGACCAGCGCATCACAGCACACAGATTAGAGGTATGCAAGATCATCCCATGAAGGGACCAGTGCATCACAGCACACAGATTAAAGGTATGCAAGATCATCCATGAAGGGACCAGTGCATCAGAAATCATCCCATGAAGGGACCAGTGCATCACAGCACTCAGATTAGAGGTATGCAAGATCATCCCATGAAGGGACAAGTCCATCAAAGATCATCCCATGAAGGGACCAGCGCATCAGAGATCATCCCATGAAGGGACCAGTGCATCAAAGATCATCCGAAAAGGGACCAGTGCATCAGAGATCATCCAATGAAGGGACCAGTGCATAAGAGATCATCCAATGAAGGGACCAGCGCATCACAGCACTCAGATTAGAGGTATGCAAGATCGTCCCATGAAGGAACCAGCGCATCAAAGATCATCCCATGAAGGGTCCAGTGCATCACATCACTCAGATTAGAGGTATGCAAGATCATCCCATGATGGGACCAGTGCATCAAAGATCATCCCATGAAGGGACCAGAGATCATCCCATGAAGGGACCAGTGATCATCCCATGTAGGGACCACGGCATCACAGCACACAGATTAGAGGCATGCAAGATCATCCCATGAAGGGACCAGTGCATCACAGCACACAGATTAGAGGTATGCAAGATCATCCCATGAAGGGACCAGTGCATCACAGCACACAGATTAAAGGTATGCAGGATCATCCATGAAGGGACCAGTGCATCAGAGATCATCCCATGAAGGGACCAGTGCATCACAGCACTCAGATTAGAGGTATGCAAGATCATCCCATGAAGGGACCAGTGCATCAAAGATCATCCCATGAAGGGACCAGCGCATCAGAGATCATCCCATGAAGGGACCCGTGCATCAAAGATCATCCCATGAAGGGACCAGTGCATCAGAGATACTCCCATGAAGGGACCAGTGCATCAGAGATCATCCAATGAAGGGACCAGTGCATCAAAGATCATCCCATGAAGGAACCAGTGCATCAGAGATACTCCCATGAAGGGACCAGTGCATCAAAGATCATCCAATGAAGGGACCAGTGCATCAGAAGTCATCCCATGAAGGGACCAGCGCATCACAGCACTCAGATTAGAGGTATGCAAGATCATCCCATGAAGGGACCAGCACATCAAAGATCATCCCATGAAGGGTCCAGTGCATCACAGCACTCAGATTAGAGATATGCAAGATCATCCCATGATGGGACCAGTGCATCAAAGATCATCCCATGAAGGGACCAAAGATCATCCCATGAAGGGACCAGTGATCATCCCATGAAGGGACCAGAGATCATCCCATGAAGGGACCAGTGATCATCCCATGAAGGGACCAGAGATCATCTCTTGAAGGGACCAGAGATCATCCCATGAAGGGACAAGTGCATCAGAGATCATCCCATGAAGGGACCAGTGCATCAGAGATCATCCCATGAAGGGACCAGTGCATCAACGCTCATCGCATGAAAGGACGAGTGCATCACAGATCTGATGAATACAGGCCCCAGCTAGGCCCGCAGGACACAAGGGTTCGCTCTCCTGCAATGGAATCTATAAGGAAGTTGGCACGGAAACTGCAAAGTACAAAGACAAAGTTTATTAACCCTTAAGGGTGGTCCTACAATCCATACAACACCCTTCAGTATTGCATAGAGTAGCACAAAGAACTTGCGTACACGGTCCCCTTTTATACACAACAGAGGGGCTCATAAGTGGGTGGATACAACATGAGGCAAAGAATATTACCTTTTATGGTCCTTTTCGATACTGAATCAATATATGGGCGGAGCTGACACACTCCTTGAGCCCGCGAAAACATGGTCAAGCAAGGACTAACTGATAACAGATGTGGTCAAGCCTGGGCATGCGCCAAACGGACAAAGGAACTATTTATAGACTGTTACTAGGCAGATTGCAAGAGCAGCTAACATGAAGATAGGACTCTCCTCGTGTTGAGCACATGGAGACATGACAATACAAAATGGAGTCCAGACTTTAGTCAACATAAGACAAGAAACATGTTCTAAGGGAGGAGAATTCATGTCTTTAGTAAATGCTTAATCACATCGTCGTTTCAATTTACAACAGACGACCCTTTCAGCATTTACTGAAGACATCCGGTTTGTTAGGATAATCATCGTATATGTCAATTGTCATCATCTCTTCTACTTCTTTAGCTAAATGTTTCTGATAAGTGACATCGGCAATAGCTTTCTTATCGGGGATACAGAATGATACACATAAGGAACAGAGCAAGGGACCACATTGGACACAGATGCAACAAGAAAACAGAACTGCTACAATAATACAGAGACCAGTTAAAACCTTCCACCCCCAAGCAGTGATCAATGCCCAAAACCATCCAGAAAAAGACCAAGTGCCGTTTTCTGTATGGATTTCAGCTGCAATTTTAGCCTGTTGATAGCATTATAGACTGACGGCGTGTGGTCAGAGATAAACACACAACAACTACTTCCGATAATTTTACAAGCTCCACCTCGGTCGGCTAACATAACATCTAACACCATACGATTCTGCAATGCAACAATTCTAGTAATCTGTAATTCTTCCGTAAGATTCCCAAGAGCAGCAGCGGTTTGGTTTGTCACTGCCTCTACCACTCTTGTTAACCTTCGAACTTTCCTACTATTTAGGGCGGCTCCAACGAAGAAAAACAATCCTAAATTAAAATCAATATACTGCTGCAGACTGGTGTCAGTCTGATCCACATCATCAATTGATAGAGTGCGTTTGTACCTATTTACAGTCACATTATTTAACAACTTCAAATCCTTATGATAAGATGCAGGTGCCAAGAATACAGGGGGCAATAGAAATGCCACATAACATACTCCGGACCAACCGGCTGGCAAACGGTAATAGCCTTTATTTCCACATTCGAAGTATGTATTATGGGATGCTAAGAAGGTACTGTTATTCAATCCGTCGATATTTAATATGGTAATGCAATCACTAACACCAACAGGAATATAACCCACACTCTGGACACACAGGTCCGCTTGAGCTTGTGCCGCTTGAATCACAAATCTGTCTTACCCACAGTGTCTCTGGTGTTCGTGAAAATATAGGGAATCGATTCATTGTCTGGTCGATATTCTTCCCATTCCCAAATTGTCCCATTCGCTTGCGGATACCCATCTTTATCCTGATTACATTCTTTATTGAGTCTGAAGAGTAATCGTCCCACTGTGGGTTTTCGGGTGGCAAGAAGCAAAGTGTACCATGCTCTACAAGAGCCATTATGAGAGAAAGGAAGAGGTATGAATGGCGTTCCTCCTTTCTTCTGATGAGCTGGCATCATACCACATATCCAACAGTTCGTAGCATTCGTAGCAACGTGGGTATGATGCAACATCTGGATGAAAGTGTTATTCAAATAAGACTGACGATGCTTCAACTCTTGATACGGTAGTGTATAAAAGTAGTGCTCCTCAGGCACTGGAGTAGTCAACACAAGTAGCTTTCGAGCGGGAGTCACATCCTCCACAAACCATGTGGTTATCCCCACAATAGCTACGGTAAGCATAAACCCTGATGCACAAAGGATTTTCTTTTTCTCCATGTCAGAATAAAGAGTCAATATCTTCCTGAAACTAAAAGGTTTGTCAGAACTCTTCCCCTTGGGCAGCGGTCGATTTCTTCACCAGCGGGCCAAGACGGGTGTCGCTACACTAATGCAGGGCTGATCCCCCCCCCCTTGCCTCATTGGCTCTCCGTTTCACTAACCCAAGGGCCGTTCTGACAACATGTCCTGGTGCTGAAAAATTCACTTCCTTGGCCTGAGATGATATAGCTTTCCTCCAGGAGTCGCGTGGTCCGGGAAGAGCTCCTCAGTGTCGTTCGGTTCCCCAGCACGGCCTTTCTCTGCAACCAGAATTTCTCGTTGATCCGTCAGTACAGCAGGCTCCACCAATCCGGGCGGTACTTTGCGACAGTGCAGGGAATGGATCCAATTCTTTCTGTTGGAAACTCGCACAGCCGTCCTCGTTGCAAGTAGGACCTGCTCAGGACCAACCCATCTCGGCTCCAAGCTGTTTGTCCTGTCAAAAATCTTCACCATATGACAGTCGCCAGGCCGGAGACTATGTCCTTCACCGGTGGACCGATCAGGGAGCGCCTCCCGGACCTGTTGATGAATAGAAACCAAGTTATCCGTTAACTGCGCCAAATAATCATTCATCATTACACAAGGTACATCATACAAAGTCTTAGGTTTTGGTGGACCCCAAATATTCATTGGGCGTCCAAAGACAATCTCGTACGGTGTAAGACCGGTTCGAGAGTGCGGTACTGATCTAATTGACAATAACGCCAGCGGTAAAGCATCTGGCCAAGTCAAAGACGTCGAAGCTTGGATTTTAGCGATCTTGAGCTTCAGTGTACCATTATACTTCTCGACTAGCCCCACAGATTGAGGGTGAAACACTGCGTGGAACTTCTGGGTGATGCCCAGACCCTTCAAAACATACTTTATAACATCTGCTATAAAGTGGGGTCCGTTATCACTCCACAGAAGTCTACAAACGCCATATCGAGGGAAGAACTCCTTCAATAGCAGCTTAGCGGTAGTCATTGCAGTATTGTCTTTCGTAGGGTATGCTTCAACCCATTTACTGAAGGCGCAAACCACTACTAGAACATACTTCAAATTGTTACAGCGCTCAAGCTGGATGTAATCCATCTGCAAAACCTCAAAGGGTGCAGTAGGTGTCACAAATCCTCCTGCTGGAGTTCGAGTACCCTTTCCTGGGTTGTACCTCAGGCAGATCATACAGGTCTGCACCACCCTCTTTGCCGTGCTAGCAATCTCTGGATGCTCCCAGACTTGGGTAAGCAATTTTACAATTGCGGAAGCTCCAACATGTGCTAGCCCATGTGCCATCTGAACCATAGGTTGTACAAAAGCCGTGGGTAATTTCCATCTATCCATCTGCTTATTTCTCCAGCAACCCTCATCATCCAATTCTCCCTCACTGGACCATTGCTCCCGTTCTTTATCAGAAGCGGTCCTCTGTATTTCTCGCACTTCTTCCTTCGCATCGTGCCATCTTTCTACCTGCGACTTCACTACATACATGGCAGTAGCACCGGGCTGCATCGCAGTCTCCCGTGCCACCCGGTCTGCTAACGCATTCCCCTCTCCAACTTTATCGACTACTTTCCTGTGGGCGCTACATTTAACGATGGCAATTTTCTTCGGATATGTCAATGCAGTTAAAAGATTGTGAACTAACTCCCCATGCATTATTTGTACTCCATGTGACGTCAAAAACCCTCTCTCCTTCCAGAGCAGGCCGAAATCGTGCGCTACTCCGAAGGCATACCGGCTATCTGTATAAACATTCACACACAATCCAGTACTGAGCTCACATGCTCGTGTTAATGCTATCAGTTCCGCTGCTTGAGCTGATTTCTGTGGTATGCGTGCTGTCTCCACTATTGTTTGCAATGTGGTAATTGCATACGCTGCTGAAGTCGTACCATCTGGTAGCTTCAGGCACGACCCGTCCACCCACAGTTCTCCATCCACATCTGGAAAGGGCGTATCCTGGAGATCAATACGACCCTTTGTTTGTTCCTCAGTCACAAGAATACAATCATGTGCTTTCTGTGCTTCAGACTGAATCTCGGGGTATGGCAACAATGTGGCCGGATTTAACGTTGCGCACCTCTTTAACGTAATATGAGGAACCAAAAGCGTCAGCTCATATCCCGTTAAACGGGCACTGGTCAAATGCTGCGTCTTTGTCTGATTAAGCAGGGCATCAACAGCATGGGGGACTAATACCAACAGCTTATGAGATAACACAATTCCCTCGCTTTGGCGTATTGACACAGCTGTCGCCGCAACCGAGCGAAAGCAACCAGGCAACGCTCGGGCAACAGGGTCAAGTACAGCCGAAAAATATGCACAAGGGCGCTGCTTGTCGCCATGCATCTGCACTAAAACAGATAATGCACATCCATCTTTTTCATGCACATACAGCGAAAAAGGCTTTGTATAATCAGGAGTCCCTAACACTGGTGCTGAACAAAGGGCCGGTCGTAATTGCTGGAAAGCAGCGTCACACTCATTTGACCAAGGAATCGGAATAGGTGTGTCTTTTGTCAAAAGGGCTAATAATGGCTTAGCTATGTGTGAAAACCCCAATATCCATTGCCTACAAAAAGAAACAATCCCCAAAAATGCACGCACGTCCTTCTGCGTGGACGGCGTCGGCGTGTCCAGAATTACTTGGATACGATCTGGTGTGAGTGCACGCCCCTCCTTAGACAAAAGGTGACCCAGATAAGTCACCTTTGGTCTACAGAACTGCAATTTCTTCCGAGATACTTTGTGATTGTGGGATGCCAAAAAGGAAAGCAAGGACAACGTACTTTTTTCACACAACTCCGGAGTGTCGGCCGCCAGCAAGATATCATCGACATATTGAATGAGGGCGACACCCTCGGGCAGAACAAAGGAATCCAATTGTCTTTTCAAAGCTTGACTGTAAATGCTAGGGCTTTCTGTGTAGCCCTGAGGAATTCTACAAAATCGATAAGACCTATTATTTAGAGTGAAACCAAAAAGGTATCGGCTATCGGGATGAATAGGAATTGAAAAGAAGGCATTTTTCAAATCAATAACTGAAAACGTGGTCGCCGTAGGCGGGACCAAAGTAAGCAACGTCGTGATATCAGAAACCACTGGGTACTGAGGTATCACGATCTTGTTTACTTCTCTCAAATCAATTATAAAACGATAGACTTTGGCATCCGCATCCTTTTTCAAAATGGGTAGAATCGGGCTATTACAGACGTTGTAGGGAACTTCCTCCACTACTCCCACCTTAATCAAATCCTGCACAATCTGTATAAGAGCCTCCTCCCCCTCCTGGGAAATACGATACTGTGGGAGGCGTGGTAACACCGCCCCCTCCTGGACACTAATGTGAACAGGCGGAATCACCATCTGTCCCACATCAGTATCCGAAGTGGCCCACAAAGCACGAGGGAGGGTAGCTAACACAGCATCCTCTGCGACCACACACATCCGTTCAGACCGAGGGTAATTGTCATTTAATATCACCCGCACTCCAGCAGGGGAGCAGCGGATCGTAGCTCTGAAGTTCTTTAACATATCAAGGCCCATAATGTTGTCCGGCGTGTTCGGGGCAAGCAAAAACGGACAGGGTGCAGAAAAAGAATCAACCTGAAATGTGAGGGGCCGCGAAAGAGGGCTTCGGGAGAGTGTACCGTCAAACCCTACCGATGTAACCATTAAGCCAGATGGGGGAGCCCTCGGAACCAATTGTTTAGACAGCGCACTACGAGTCGCTCCTGTATCCACTAGGAACTGATCAGTAGAACCCAAAACCTCAGCTGATACGTAAGGACCCTTCTGATCAACCGGCACCTCAACTGATTCTAACCCCCATCCAACGCATTCCTATGCATGCTGAGATTCATGGTACCCAGAGCGGTCAATCCCCGACACTTGATACTGGTTTTGTCGATCGAAAACATTAGGTCTATCTCGTTGCTGCCCGGCAGGGTCAAAACGAGCGTGATCGTTAGAATTCCCTCTAAAATTCGAGAAACCCCCTCTACCTCTCGGGCCTCCCTGATTGTGTCCCTGACGCGAAGCATGCAACGCCGGGCAATCTCTGGCCCAGTGTCCCGATTGCTTACAATACGCACATTGATTCCTGTTCAAATCAGATCGGCCCGAGGGAGGACCATAAAATCCTCCCCTACCTCTATTGACACCTCGACGGGGCAGACCATATACTTGCGCTAACATCACCTTCGTTTTTAAATCTTTCGATTTCTTCTCCTCCTGCCCCTTCGCTTCTTGCTCCTGACGCTCATAATACTGAGCTATAGTCAGGAGGGCTGTCGGGGTCGCAGAGGACCAAGAACTTTCACTCGCTTTTAAGCGGGCCGCGATCGCCGGTAGTAAATTCGCCACATATTTATCAGCAAAGAGGTGTCGACCCGTATCATCCGTAAGCGACTGACCACTAAAATCATGAAACGTCTCCTCAAAGCGTGTAAAGAAATCTGCAACTGATTCGTCAACCTTCTGCTTACACGAGGCTAACATATTCCAGTCAATCTTTTTAGGGGGGATGATTGTCTTCAGCTTAGTCAGAATAGCAGCAGGGAGATCTAAGATACTCTGAGGTGGTTTCTGCGCGGGCTTCCTCTCCCTATCCTCATCCTCAAGCTCAGACCACCGAGCCTTAAAAGCGGCAACATCATCCACCTTCCGCACGGATCGCCACATATCTGGTGGTAAAATAAGCCCAAAGAACAGATCTATATCTGCTAAGGTCATAGTACAAGAATTCAGGGCCCCCTCCACTTCTTCGTAGAAGGCCGCTGGATTCTTGCGGGGATCAGGCAATGCATTTTTTAATGCCATGACATCAGCCCTATGCCAAGGAGTATAAACCCAATTGTACACAAAATATCCCTTAGCATCGGCGGAGGTAATATCCGAACTAGTCCCCGCTCCTTTAGGAGGAACGTACAAAGGTGCCGCCTCTCGCATTGGTTTAGCATGCACTAGGTCGCTCTTATCTGACTGGGAGGTGGATGAGTGGCCATCTCCGGTATGCGAATCCGACTGCTTCGCCTCCTCAGCTTGTTGGCGCGCTTTCTCTTTAAGGTTCCTCACCGCGTCCCGCAATGCAAACAGCCGCCGAACCGCATCAGGCGCCTTAGAGGGAGAGAAAACACCGTTACACAATGCTTTAGCATCTAATACCACATCGTCAGGCTCAAAGACACTGGAATATTTCCGGAAAGCAGTAATCACTTCCTCAGAAAAGTGGCCCAAAAAATACAACTTTTCTCTATCCTGCCACAGCTCCCAGGAATTCAACAATTCAGCCAGGGACAACTTGCCCTTGAGTTCACGAAAAGAAACTTGCCGAAGCTCACTCATTCGGTCAACCGATAGCATGGACCGCGTGTCTACCTTACCCGGAACCGATCCAGAATCTTGTGACTTCGGGGCAGACGCGCCAACATAAGCGGGCGGAGAACGATCTAATAGGGAAAAATCATCATCAAGATTAGTAAGGACAGGATAAAGAGGCTGACGAACAGCATATTGACCCGACACTTGTAGCCTACGCTCCTTCTCCTGTCTCTCCACCTGTTCTCTTTCCTCCCGACGCTTCGCTTCCTGTGCTCGCACATGATCATTCTTCCGTTGCTCTTTATCAAACAGCGCTTTCTCACGTTTCTCTCGCTCACGCACTTCCTTCACCCACAACCGCACACACTCAAACATATCCTGACGAGCACGCCGTTTGCACATACCACTGTTCCACATACTCAATCTTACGCATATCAAACGATCCATACAAAGGCCATCGTAACTCAGGATCCTTCTTGGTGTATTTCCTCCATATTGTGCTGTACATTATAGAGGAAAGACCATGCTTCACATACATATCCCTATTAGGAGTCCCCTCTGGGGGAGCTGGAAGAGATTTCTCGAGGTTTAACCGGTTTCCAAAACAGCAGCACCACTTACGGAGTGCGCTAAAAGCAGGCATGCTCAAAAATAATGCAGAATATGCAGTATTATCAAAAAAATGGCACTTAAACGTTGTGCCGTTCAAAGTTACACAGTTCCGGAGAAATATCTCCACATTACCTGCCTATATGTGTTGCAACGCATATATTCTCACAATAGCCAATACAAGATATGACCGGTCATCACAAATCAAACTCAAATAGCCAAAACCAGGCTTCAAAAACCCGGAGCAAGTACCGTACAACGGTTCTTACCAATCAAGAGTCCAGATTCCAACTGCCAAGCTCCAAAATTCGCCCAAACGGCTGTCACGGCAGGACCGACAGAAGAGGTCTCAGTCGAGGACCGGCGCCACCCAGATGGTCAGCTCGGAAGGGAAGGAAGAAAACCTCGGGATGCCAGGGCTAAAAGACGCCGCTGGCAGTGATCACATCCCCGGCCAAATTCCTCACCTTCGTCGCGACCAGTCCTTCGAGCATCCGAGTCGCCGATGAGCCCCACGTGACGGGCGCCAATTGATGAATACAGGCCCCAGCTAGGCCCGCAGGACACAAGGGTTCGCTCTCCTGCAATGGAATCTATAAGGAAGTTGGCACGGAAACTGCAAAGTACAAAGAAAGTTTATTAACCCTTAAGGGTGGTCCTACAATCCATACAACACCCTTCAGTATTGCATAGAGTAGCACAAAGAACTTGCGTACACGGTCCCCTTTTATACACAACAGAGGGGCTCATAAGTGGGTGGATACAACATGAGGCAAAGAATATTACCTTTTATGGTCCTTTTCGATACTGAATCAATATATGGGCGGAGCTGACACACTCCTTGAGCCCGCGAAAACATGGTCAAGCAAGGACTAACTGATAACAGATGTGGTCAAGCCTGGGCATGCGCCAAACGGACAAAGGAACTATTTATAGACTGTTACTAGGCAGATTGCAAGAGCAGCTAACACGAAGATAGGACTCTCCTCGTGTTGAGCACATGGAGACATGACAATACAAAATGGAGTCCAGACTTTAGTCAACATAAGACAAGAAACATGTTCTAAGGGAGGAGAATTCATGTCTTTAGTAAATGCTTAATCACATCGTCGTTTCAATTTACAACAGATCATTCCATGAAGGGACCAGTGCATCAACGCTCATCCCATGAAGGGACCAGTGCATCACAGATCATCCCATGAAGGGACAAACGCATCAGAGATCATCCCATGAAGGGACCAGTGCATCAGAGATCATCCCATGAAGGGACCAGTGCATCAACGCTCATCCCATGAAGGGACTAGTGCATCAGAGATCAGCCCATGAAGGGACCAGTGCATCAGAGATCATCCCATGAAGGGACCAGTGCATCAAAGATCATCCCATGAAGGGACCAGTGCATCAAAGATGATCTCTGATGCACTGGTGCCTCCATGGCATGATCGTTGATGCACTGGTCCTTCATGGGATGATCTTTGATGCACTGGTCCCTTCATGGGATGATCTTTGATGCACTGCTCCCTTCATTGGATGGTCTCTAGACTGGTCCCTTCATGGGACGATCTCTGATGTGCTGGTCCCTTCATGGGATGGTCTCTAGACTGGTCCCTTCATGGGATGATCTTGCATACCTCTAATCTGAGTGTTGGGATGCACTGGTCTCTTCATGGGATGATCTCTGATGCACTGGTCCCTTCATGGAATGATCTCTGATGCACTGGTCCCATCAATAAGTTGATCTCTGATGCACTGGTGACTTCATGGGATGAACTCATTGAAGGGACCAGTGCATCAAAGATCATCCCATGAAGGGACCAGTGCATCACAGGACTCAGATTAGAGGTATGCAAGATCATCCAATGAAGGGACCAGCGTATCACAGCACTCAGATTAGAGGTATGCAAGATCATCCCATGAAGGTACCAGTGCATCAGAGATCATCCCATGAAGGGACCAGTGCATCAGAGATCATGCCAAAAAGGGACCAGTGCATCAGAGATCATCCCAAAAAGGGACCAGAGCATCAAAGATCATCCCATGAAGGGACCAGCACATCAGAGATCATCCAGAGATCATCCCATGAAGGGACCACCGCATCACAGCACTCAGATTAGAGGTATGCAAGATCATCCCATGAAGGGACCAGTGCATCACAGCACACAGATTAGAGGTATGCAAGATCATCCCATGAAGGGACCAGTGCATCACAGCACACATATTAGAGGTATGCAAGATCATCCCATGAAGGGACCAGTGCATCAATGATCATCCCACAAAGGGACCAGTGCATCAGAGATCATCCCATGAAGGGACCAGTGCATCAAAGATCATCCCATGAAGGGACCAGTGCATCAAAGATCATCCCATGAAGGGACCACTGCATCAGGGATCATCCCATGAAGGGACCAGTGCATCACAGCACTCACAAATTGGTATGCAAGATCATCCCATGAAGGGACCAGTGCATCAGAGATCATCCCATGAAGGGACCAGTGCATCACAGCACTCACATTAGAGGTATGCAAGATCATCCCATGAAGGGACCAGTGCATCAGAGATCATCCCATGAAGGGACCAGCGCATCAGAGATCATCCCATTAAGGGACCAGTGCATCAGAGATCATCTCACGAAGGGACCAGCACATCAGATATCATCCCACAAAGGGACCAGCACATCAGATATCATCCCACAAAGGGACCAGCACATCAGAGATCATCCCACAAAGGGACAAGCACATCAGAGATCATCCCACAAAGGGACCAGCACATCAGAGATCATCCCATGAAGGGACCACCACATCAAAGATCATCCCATGAAGGGACCAGTGCATCACAGATCATCCCATGAAGGGACCAGTGCATCAAAGATCATTCCATGAAGGGACCAGCGCATCAGAGATCATCCCGTGAAGGGACCAGTGCATCACAGCCCTCAGATTAGAGGTATGCAAGATCATTCCATGAAGGGACCAGTGCATCAAAGATCATCCCATGAAGGGACCAGTACATCAAAGATCATCCCATGAAGGGACCAGTACAAAGATCATCCCATGAAGGGACCAGTACATCAAAAATCATCCCATGAAGGGACCCGTGAATCACAGCACTCAGATTAGAGGTATGCAAGATCATCCCATGAAGGGACCAGTCTAGAGACCATCCCATGAAGGGAGCAGTGCATCACACCACTCAGATTAGTGGTATGCAACATCATGACATGAAGGGACCAGTGCATCAAAGATCATCCCATGAAGGGACTAGTGCATCAGAGATCATCCCATGAAGGGACCAGTGCATCAGAGATCATCCCATGAAGGGACCAGTGCATCAGAGATCATCCCATGAAGGGACCAGTGCATCACAGCACTCACATCAGTGGTATGCAAGATCGTCCCATGAAGGGACGAGTGCATCAAAGATCATCCCATGATGGGACCAGTGCATCACAGCACTCAGATTAGAGGTATGCAAGATCATTCCATGAAGGGACCAGTGCATCAAATATCATCCCATGAAGGGACTAGTGCATCAGAGATCATCCCATGAAGGGACCAGTGCATCAGAGATCATCCCATGAAGGGACCAGTGCATCAGAGGACTCACATTAGAGGTATGCAAGATCATCCCATGCTGGGACGAGTGCAAAGATCATCCCATGAAGGGACCAGTGCATCAGAGATCATCCCATGAAGGGACCAGCGCATTAGAGATCATCCCTTGAAGGGACCAGCACATCAGATCATCCTACGAAGGGACCAGCACATCAGAGATCATCCCACGAAGAGACCAGCACATCAAAGATCATCCCATGAAGGGACCAGCACATCAAAGATCATCCCATGAAGGGACCAGCACATCAAAGAACATCCCATGAAGGGACCACTGCATCAGAGATCATCCCATGAAGGGACCAGTGCATCACAGCACTCAGATTAGAGGTATGCAAGATCATCCCATGAAGGGACCAGTGCATCAAAGATCATCCCATGAAGGGACCAGTGCATCAGAGATCATCCCGTGAAGGGACCAATGCATCACATCACTCAGATTAGAGGTATGCAAGATCATTCCATGAAGGGACCAGTGCATCAAAGATCATCCCATGAAGGGACCAGTGCATCAGAGATCATCCCATGAAGGGACCAGTACATCACAGCACTCACATTAGAGGTATGCAAGATCATCCCATGAAGGGACCAGTGCATTAAAGATCATCCCGTGAAGGGACCAGCGTATCAGAGATCATCCCATGAAGGGACCAGTGCATCTGAGATTATCCCAAAAAAGGGACCAGTGCATCAGAGATCAACCCATGAAGGGACCAGTGCATCACAGCACTCAGATTAGAGGTATGCAAGATGATCCCATGAATGGACCAGCGCATCAGAGATCATCCCATGAAGGGACCAGTGCATCACAGCACTCAGATTAGAGGTATGCAAAATCACCCCATGAAGGGAACAGTGCATCAGAGATCATCCCATGAAGGGACCAGTACATCAAAGATCATCCCATGAAGGGACCAGTACATCAAAGATCATCCCATGAAGGGACCAGTGCATCACATCACTCAGATTAGGGTTATGCAAGATCATCCCATGAAGGGACCAGTGCATCACAGCACTCAGATTAGAGGTATGCAAGATCATCCCATGAAGGGACCAGTCTAGAGACCATCCAATGAAGGGAACAGTGCATCAAAGATCATCCCATGAAGGGACCAGTGCATCAAAGATCATCCCATGAAGGGACCAGTGCATCAAAGATCATCCCATGAAGGGACCAGTGCATCACAGCACTCAGATTAGAGGTATGCAAGATCATCCCATGAAGGGACCAGTCTAGAGACCATCCCATGAAGGGACCAGCACATCAGAGATCGTCCCGTGAAGGGACCAGTGCATCAGAGATGATCCCAAGAAGGAACCAGCGCATCAGAGATCATCCCACGAAGAGACCAGCGCATCAAAGATCATCCCATGAAGGGACCAGCACATCAAAGATCATCCCATGAAGGGACCAGTGCATCAAAGATCATCCCATGAAGGGACCAGTGCATCACAGCACTCAGATTAGTGCTATGCAAGATCATCCTATGAAGGGACCAGTGCAAAGATCATCCCATGAAGGGACCAGTGCATCAACGATCATCCCATGATGGGACCAGTGCATCAACGATCATCTCATGCTGGGACCAGTGCAAAGATCATCCCATGAAGGGACCAGTGCATCAGAGATCATCCCATGAAGGGACCAGCGCATCAGAGATCATCCCATGAAGGGACCAGCACATCAAAGAACATCCCATGAAGGGACCACTGCATCAGAGATCATCCCATGAAGGGACCAGTGCATCACAGCACTCAGATTAGAGGTATGCAAGATCATCCCATGAAGGGACCAGTGCATCAAAGATCATCCCATGAAGGGACCAGTGCATCAGAGATCATCCCGTGAAGGGACCAATGCATCACATCACTCAGATTAGAGGTATGCAAGATCATTCCATGAAGGGACCAGTGCATCAAAGATCATCCCATGAAGGGACCAGTGCATCAGAGATCATCCCATGAAGGGACCAGTACATCACAGCACTCACATTAGAGGTATTCAAGATCATCCCATGAAGGGACCAGTGCATCACAGCACACATATTAGAGGTATGCAAGATCATCCCATGAAGGGACCAGTGCATCAACGATCATCCCACAAAGGGACCAGTGCATCAGAGATCATCCCATGAAGGGACCATTGCATCAAAGATCATCCCATGAAGGGACTAGTGCATCAAAGATCATCCCATGAAGGGACCACTGCATCAGGGATCATCCCATGAAGGGACCAGTGCATCACAGCACTCACAAATTGGTATGCAAGATCATCCCATGAAGGGACCAGTGCATCAGAGATCATCCCATGAAGGGACCAGTGCATCAGAGATCATCCCATTAAGGGACCAGTGCATCAGAGATCATCCCATTAAGGGACCAGTGCATCAGAGATCATCCCACGAAGGGACCAGCACATCAGATATCATCCCACAAAGGGACCAGCACATCAGATATCATCCCACAAAGGGACCAGCACATCAGAGATCATCCCACAAAGGGACAAGCACATCAGAGATCATCCCACAAAGGGACCAGCACATCAGAGATCATCCCATGAAGGGACCACCACATCAAAGATCATCCCATGAAGGGACCAGTGCATCACAGATCATCCCATGAAGGGACCAGTGCATCAAAGATCATTCCATGAAGGGACCAGCGCATCAGAGATCATCCCGTGAAGGGACCAGTGCATCACAGCCCTCAGATTAGAGGTATGCAAGATCATTCCATGAAGAGACCAGTGCATCAAAGATCATCCCATGAAGGGACCAGTACATCAAAGATCATCCCATGAAGGGACCAGTACATCAAAGATCATCCCATGAAGGGACCAGTACATCAAAAATCATCCCATGAAGGGACCAGTGAATCACAGCACTCAGATTAGAGGTATGCAAGATCATCCCATGAAGGGACCAGTCTAGAGACCATCCCATGAAGGGAGCAGTGCATCACACCACTCAGATTAGTGGTATGCAACATCATGACATGAAGGGACCAGTGCATCAAAGATCATCCCATGAAGGGACCAGTGCATCAGAGATCATCCCATGAAGGGACCAGTGCATCAGAGATCATCCCATGAAGGGACCAGTGCATCAGAGATCATCCCATGAAGGGACCAGTGCATCACAGCACTCACATCAGTGGTATGCAAGATCGTCCCATGAAGGGACGAGTGCATCAAAGATCATCCCATGATGGGACCAGTGCATCACAGCACTCAGATTAGAGGTATGCAAGATCATCCCATGAAGGGACCAGTGCATTAGAATTCATCCCATGAAGGGACTAGTGCATCAGAGATCATCCCATGAAGGGACCAGTGCATCAGAGATCATCCCATGAAGGGACCAGTGCATCACAGAACTCACATTAGAGGTATGCAAGATCATTCCATGAAGGGACCAGTGCATCAAAGATCATCCCATGAAGGGACTAGTGCATCAGAGATCATCCCATGAAGGGACCAGTGCATCAGAGATCATCCCATGAAGGGACCAGTGCATCACAGCACTCACATTAGAGGTAAGCAAGATCATCCCATGCTGGGACGAGTGCAAAGATCATCCCATGAAGGGACCAGTGCATCAGAGATCATCCCATGAAGGGACCAGCGCATCAGAGATCATCCCTTGAAGGGACCAGCACATCAGATCATCCTACGAAGGGACCAGCACATCAGAGATCATCCCACGAAGAGACCAGCACATCAAAGATCATCCCATGAAGGGACCAGCACATCAAAGATCATCCCATGAAGGGACCAGCACATCAAAGAACATCCCATGAAGGGACCACTGCATCAGAGATCATCCCATGAAGGGACCAGTGCATCACAGCACTCAGATTAGAGGTATGCAAGATCATCCCATGAAGGGACCAGTGCATCAAAGATCATCCCATGAAGGGACCAGTGCATCAGAGATCATCCCGTGAAGGGACCAAAGCATCACATCACTCAGATTAGAGGTATGCAAGATCATTCCATGAAGGGACCAGTGCATCAAAGTTCATCCCATGAAGGGACCAGTGCATCAGAGATCATCCCATGAAGGGACCAGTACATCACAGCACTCACATTAGAGGTATGCAAGATCATCCCATGAAGGGACCAGTGCATTAAAGATCATCCCGTGAAGGGACCAGCGTATCAGAGATCATCCCATGAAGGGACCAGTGCATCTGAGATTATCCCAAAAAAGGGACCAGTGCATCAGAGATCAACCCATGAAGGGACCAGTGCATCACAGCACTCAGATTAGAGGTATGCAAGATGATCCCATGAATGGACCAGCGCATCAGAGATCATCCCATGAAGGGACCAGTGCATCATAGCACTCAGATTAGAGGTATGCAAAATCACCCCATGAAGGGAACAGTGCATCAGAGATCATCCCATGAAGGGACCAGTACATCAAAGATCATCCCATGAAGGGACCAGTACATCAAAGATCATCCCATGAAGGGACCAGTGCATCACATCACTCAGATTAGGGTTATGCAAGATCATCCCATGAAGGGACCAGTGCATCACAGCACTCAGATTAGAGGTATGCAAGATCATCCCATGAAGGGACCAGTCTAGAGACCATCCAATGAAGGGAGCAGTGCATCAAAGATCATCCCATGAAGGGACCAGTGCATCAAAGATCATCCCATGAAGGGACCAGTGCATCAAAGATCATCCCATGAAGGGACCAGTGCATCACAGCACTCAGATTAGAGGTATGCAAGATCATCCCATGAAGGGACCAGTGCATCGAAGATCATCCCATGAAGGGACCAGTGCATCAGAGATCATCCCGTGAAGGGACCAATGCATCACATCACTCAGATTAGAGGTATGCAAGATCATTCCATGAAGGGACCAGTGCATCAAAGATCATCCCATGAAGGGACCAGTGCATCAGAGATCATCCCATGAAGGGACCAGTACATCACAGCACTCACATTAGAGGTATGCAAGATCATCCCATGAAGGGACTAGTGCATTAAAGATCATCCCGTGAAGGGACCAGCGTATCAGAGATCATCTCATGAAGGGACCAGTGCATCTGAGATTATCCCAAAAAAGGGACCAGTGCATCAGAGATCAACCCATGAAGGGACCAGTGCATCACAGCACTCAGATTAGAGGTATGCAAGATGATCCCATGAATGGACCAGCGCATCAGAGATCATCCCATGAAGGGACCAGTGCATCACAGCACTCAGATTAGAGGTATGCAAAATCACCCCATGAAGGGAACAGTGCATCAGAGATCATCCCATGAAGGGACCAGTACATCAAAGATCATCCCATGAAGGGACCAGTACATCAAAGATCATCCCATGAAGGGACCAGTGCATCACATCACTCAGATTAGGGTTATGCAAGATCATCCCATGAAGGGACCAGTGCATCACAGCACTCAGATTAGAGGTATGCAAGATCATCCCATGAAGGGACCAGTCTAGAGACCATCCAATGAAGGGAGCAGTGCATCAAAGATCATCCCATGAAGGGACCAGTGCATCAAAGATCATCCCATGAAGGGACCAGTGCATCAAAGATCATCCCATGAAGGGACCAGTGCATCACAGCACTCAGATTAGAGGTATGCAAGATCATCCCATGATGGGACCAGTCTAGAGACCATCCCATGAAGGGACCAGCACATCAGAGATCGTCCCGTGAAGGGACCAGTGCATCAGAGATGATCCCACGAAGGGACCAGCGCATCAGAGATCATCCCACGAAGAGACCAGCGCATCAAAGGTCATCCCATGAAGGGACCAGCACATCAAAGATCATCCCATGAAGGGACCAGTGCATCAAAGATCATCCCATGAAGGCACCAGTGCATCACAGCACTTAAATTAGTGCTATGCAAGATCATCCTATGAAGGGACCAGTGCAAAGATCATCCCATGAAGGGACCAGTGCATCAACGATCATCCCATGATGGGACCAGTGCCTCAACGATCATCTCATGCTGGGACCAGTGCAAAGATCATCCCATGAAGGGACCAGTGCATCAGAGATCATCCCATGAAGGGACCAGCCCATCAGAGATCATCCCATGAAGGGACCAGCACATCAGAGATCATCCCAGGAAGAGACCAGCGCATCAAAGATCATCCCATGAAGGGACCAGCACATCAAAGATCATCCCATGAAGGGACCACTGCATCAGAGATCATCCCATGAAGGGACCAGTGCATCACAGCACTCAGATTAGAGGTATGCAAGATAATCCCATGAAGGGACCAGTGCATCAAAGATCATCCCATGAAGGAACCAGTGCATCACAGCACTCAGATTAGAGGTATGCAAGATGATCCCCATGAAGGGACCAGTGCATCAGAGATCATCCCATGAAGGGACCAGCGCATCAGCGATCATGCCATGAAGGGACCAGCGCATCAGAGATCATCCCATGAACGTACCAGTGCATCACAGCACTCAGATTAGGGTTATGCAAGATCATCCCATGAAGGGACCAGTGCATCACAGCACTCAGATTAGAGGTATGCAAGATCATCCCATGAAGGGACCAGTCTAGAGACGATCCCATGAAGGGACCAGCACATCCGAGATCATCCCATGAAGGGACCAGTGCATCAGAGATCATCACACGAAGGGACCAGTGCATCAGAGATCATCCCACGAAGAGACCAGCGCATCAAAGATCATCCCATGAAGGGACCAGCACATCAAAGATCATCCCATGAAGGGACCAGTGCATCAGATCATCCCATGAAGGGACCAGTGCATCACAGCACTCAGATTAGAGGTATGCAAGATCATCCCATGAAGGGACCAGTGCATCAGAGATCATCCCATGAAGGGACCAGTGCATCACAGCACTCAGATTAGAGGTATGCAAGATCATCCCATGAAGGGACCAGTGCATCAAAGATCATCCCATGAAGGGACCAGTGCATCAGAGATCATCCCGTGAAGGGACCAATGCATCACATCACTAAGATTAGAGGTATGCAAGATCATTCCATGAAGGGACCAGTGCATCAAAGATCATCCCATGAAAGGACCAGTGCATCAGAGATCATCCCGTGAAGGGACCAATGCATCACATCACTCAGATTAGAGGTATGCAAGATCATCCCATGAAGGGACCAGTGCATTAAAGATCATCCCGTGAAGGGACCAGCGTATCAGAGATCATCCCATGGAGGGACCAGTGCATCGGAGATCATCCCAAAAATGGACAAGTGCATCAGAGATCAACCCATGAAGGGACCAGTGCATCACAGCACTCAGATTAGAGGTATGCAAGATGATCCCATGAAGGGACCAGCGCATCAGAGATCATCCCATGAAGGGACCAGTGCATCACAGCACTCAGATTAGAGGTATGCAAAATCCCCCCATGAAGGGAACAGTGCATCAGAGATCATCCCATGAAGGGACCAGTACATCAAAGATCATCCCATGAAGGGACCAGTACATCAAAGATCACCCCATGAAGGGACCAGTGCATCACAGCACTCAGATTAGGGTTATGCAAGATCATCCCATGAAGGGACCAGTGCATCACAGCACTCAGATTAGAGGTATGCAAGATCATCCCATGAAGGGACCAGTCTAGAGACCATCCAATGAAGGGAGCAGTGCATCAAAGATCATCCCATGAAGGGACCAGTGCATCAAAGATCATCCCATGAAGGGACCAGTGCATCAAAGATCATCCCATGAAGGGACCAGTGCATCACAGCACTCAGATTAGAGTTAAGCAAGATCATCCCATGAAGGGACCAGTGCATCACAGCACTCAGATTAGAGGTATGCAAGATCATCCCATGAAGAGACCAGTCTAGAGACCATCCCATGAAGGGACCAGCACATCAGAGATGATCCCATGAAGGGACGAGTGCATCAGAGATCATCCCACAAAGAGACCAGCGCATCAAAGATCATCCCATGAAGGGACCAGCACATCAAAGATCATCCCATGAAGGGACCAGTGCATCAGATCATCCCATGAAGGGACCAGTGCATCACAGCACTCCGATTAGTGCTATGCAAAATCATCCCATGAAGGGACCAGCGCATCAGAGATCATCTCATGAAGGGACCAGCACATCAGAGATCATCCCATGAAGGGACCAGCGCATCAGAGATCATCCCATGAAGGGACCACTGCTTCACAGCACTCAAATTAGTGGTATGCAAAATCCCCCCATGAAGGGACCAGTGCATCAAAGATCATCACATGAAGGGACAAGTGCATCACAGCACTCAGATTAGAGGTATGCAAGATCATCCCATGAAGGGACCAGCTCAAAGATCATCCCATAAAGGGACCAGCTCAAAGATCATCCCATGAAGGGACCAGTGCATCACAGCACTCAGATTAGAGGTATGCATGATCATCCCATGAAGGGACCAGTGCATCAAAGATCATCCCATGAAGGGACCAGTGCATCAGAGATCATCCCATGAAGGGACCAGTGCATCAGAGATCATCCCATGAAGGGATCAGTGCATCAGAGATCATCCCATGAAGGGACCAGTGCATCACAGCACTCAAATTAGAGGTGTGCAAAATCCCCCCATGAAGGGACCAGTGCATCAAAGATCATCCCATGAAGGGGCCAGTGCATGAAAGATCATCCCATGAAGGGACCAGTGCATGAAAGATCATCCCATGAAGGGACCAGTGCATCACAGCACTCAGATTAGAGGTATACAAGATCATCCCATTAAGGGACTGGTGCATCAATAGTCATCCCATGAAGGCACCAGTGCATCAAAGATCATCCCATGAAGGGACCAGTGCATCAAAGATCATCCCATGAAGGGACCAGTGCATCAAAGATCATCCCATGAAGGAACCAGTGCATCACAGCATCAAATTAGTGGTATGCAAAATCCCCCCATGAAGCGACCAGTGCATCAGAGATCATCCCAAAAAGGGACCAGTGCATCAAAAATCAACCCAAAAAAGGACCAGTGCATCAAAGATCATCCCATGAAGGGACCAGCACATCAGTGATCATCCCATGAAGGGACCACCGCATCACAGCACACAGATTAGAGGTATGCAAGATCATCCCATGAAGGGACCAGTGCATCACAGCACACAGATTAGAGGTATGCAATATCATCCCATGAAGGGACCAGTGCATCACAGCACACAGATTAAAGGTATGCAAGATCATCCCATGAAGGGACCAGTACATCAAAGATCATCCCATGAAGGGACCAGTGCATCACATCACTCAGATTAGGGTTATGCAAGATCATCCCATGAAGGGACCAGTGCACCACAGCACTCAGATTAGAGGTATGCAAGATCATCCCATGAAGGGACCAGTCTAGAGACCATCCAATGAAGGGAGCAGTGCATCAAAGATCATCCCATGAAGGGACCAGTGCATCAAAGATCATCCCATGAAGGGACCAGTGCATCAAAAATCATCCCATGAAGGGACCAGTGCATCACAGCACTCAGATTAGAGGTATGCAAGATCATCCCATGAAGGGACCAGTCTAGAGACCATCCCATGAAGGGACCAGCACATCAGAGATCGTCCCGTGAAGGGACCAGTGCATCAGAGATGATCCCACGAAGGGACCAGCGCATCAGAGATCATCCCACGAAGAGACCAGCGCATCAAAGATCATCCCATGAAGGGACCAGCACATCAAAGATCATCCCATGAAGGGACCAGTGCATCAAAGATCATCCCATGAAGGGACCAGTGCATCACAACACTCAGATTAGTGCTATGCAAGATCATCCTATGAAGGGACCAGTGCAAAGATCATCCCATGAAGGGACCAGTGCATCAACGATCATCCCATGATGGGACCAGTGCATCAACGATCATCTCATGCTGGGACCAGTGCAAAGATCATCCCATGAAGGGACCAGTGCATCAGAGATCATCCCATGAAGGGACCAGCGCATCAGAGATCATCCCATGAAGGGACCAGTACATCAAAGATCATCCCATGAAGGGACCAGTGCATCAGAGATCATCCCGTGAAGGGACCAATGCATCACATCACTCAGATTAGAGGTATGCAAGATCATTCCATGAAGGGACCAGTGCATCAAAGATCATCCCATGAAGGGACCAGTGCATCAGAGATCATCCCATGAAGGGACCAGTACATCACATCACAGCACTCACATTAGAGGTATGCAAGATCATCCCATGAAGGGACTAGTGCATTAAAGATCATCCCGTGAAGGGACCAGCGTATCAGAGATCATCTCATGAAGGGACCAGTGCATCTGAGATTATCCCAAAAAAGGGACCAGTGCATCAGAGATCAACCCATGAAGGGACCAGTGCATCACAGCACTCAGATTAGAGGTATGCAAGATGATCCCATGAATGGACCAGCGCATCAGAGATCATCCCATGAAGGGACCAGTGCATCACAGCACTCAGATTAGAGGTATGCAAAATCACCCCATGAAGGGAACAGTGCATCAGAGATCATCCCATGAAGGGACCAGTACATCAAAGATCATCCCATGAAGGGACCAGTACATCAAAGATCATCCCATGAAGGGACCAGTGCATGACATCACTCAGATTAGGGTTATGCAAGATCATCCCATGAAGGGACCAGTGCATCACAGCACTCAGATTAGAGGTATGCAAGATCATCCCATGAAGGGACCAGTCTAGAGACCATCCAATGAAGGGAGCAGTGCATCAAAGATCGTCCCATGAAGGGACCAGTGCATCAAAGATCATCCCATGAAGGGACCAGTGCATCAAAGATCATCCCATGAAGGGACCAGTGCATCACAGCACTCAGATTAGAGGTATGCAAGATCATCCCATGATGGGACCAGTCTAGAGACCATCCCATGAAGGGACCAGCACATCAGAGATCGTCCCGTGAAGGGACCAGTGCATCAGAGATGATCCCACGAAGGGACCAGCGCATCAGAGATCATCCCACGAAGAGACCAGCGCATCAAAGGTCATCCCATGAAGGGACCAGCACATCAAAGATCATCCCATGAAGGGACCAGTGCATCAAAGATCATCCCATGAAGGCCCCAGTGCATCACAGCACTCAGATTAGTGCTATGCAAGATCATCCTATGAAGGGACCAGTGCAAAGATCATCCCATGAAGGGACCAGTGCATCAGAGATCATCCCATGAAGGGACCAGCCCATCAGAGATCATCCCATGAAGGGACCAGCACATCAGAGATCATCCCATGAAGGGACCAGCACATCAGAGATCATCCCACTAATTGACCAGCACATCAGAGATCATCCCAGGAAGAGACCAGCGCATCAAAGATCATCCCATGAAGGGACCAGCACATCAAAGATCATCCCATGAAGGGACCACTGCATCAGAAATCATGCCATGAAGGGACCAGTGCATCACAGCACTCAGATTAGAGGTATGCAAGATAATCCCATGAAGGGACCAGTGCATCAAAGATCATCCCATGAAGGAACCAGTGCATCACAGCACTCAGATTAGAGGTATGCAAGATGATCCCCATGAAGGGACCAGTGCATCAGAGATCATCCCATAAAGGGACCAGCGCATCAGAGATCATGCCATGAAGGGACCAGCGCATCAGAGATCATCCCATGAAGGGACCAGCGCATCACAGCACTCAGATTAGGGTTATGCAAGATCATCCCATGAAGGGACCAGTGCATCACAGCACTCAGATTAGAGGTATGCAAGATCATCCCATGAAGGGACCAGTCTAGAGACGATCCCATGAAGGGACCAGCACATCCGAGATCATCCCATGAAGGGACCAGTGCATCAGAGATCATCACACGAAGGGACCAGTGCATCAGAGATCATCCCACGAAGAGACCAGCGCATCAAAGATCATCCCATGAAGGGACCAGCACATCAAAGATCATCCCATGAAGGGACCAGTGCATCAGATCATCCCATGAAGGGACCAGTGCATCACAGCACTCAGATTAGAGGTATGCAAGATCATCCCATGAAGGGACCAGTGCATCAGAGATCATCCCATGAAGGGACAAGTACATCACAGCACTCACATTAGAGGTATGCAAGATCATCCCATGTAGGGACCAGTCCATCAGAGATCATCCCATGAAGGGACCAGTGCATCAGAGAATATCCCATGAAGAGACCAGTGCATCACAGCACTCAGATTAGAGGTAGGGAACATCATCCCATGAAGGGACCAGTGCATCAACGATCATCCCATGATGGGACCAGTGCATCACCGATCATCTCATGCTGGGACCAGTGCAAAGATCCTCCCATGAAGGGACCACTGCATCAGAGATCATCCCATGAAGGGACCAGTGCATCACAGCACTCAGATTAGAGGTATGCAAGATCATCCCATGAAGGGACCAGTGCATCAAAGATCATCCCATGAAGGGACCAGTGCATCAGAGATCATCCCGTGAAGGGACCAATGCATCACATCACTCAGATTAGAGGTATGCAAGATCATCCCATGAAGGGACCAGTGCATTAAAGATCATCCCGTGAAGGGACCAGCGTATCAGAGATCATCCCATGGAGGGACCAGTGCATCGGAGATCATCCCAAAAATGGACCAGTGCATCAGAGATCAACCCATGAAGGGACCAGTGCATCACAGCACTCAGATTAGAGGTATGCAAGATGATCCCATGAAGGGACCAGCGCATCAGAGATCATCCCATGAAGGGACCAGTGCATCACAGCACTCAGATTAGAGGTATGCAAAATCCCCCCATGAAGGGAACAGTGCATCAGAGATCATCCCATGAAGGGACCAGTACATCAAAGATCATCCCATGAAGGGACCAGTACATCAAAGATCACCCCATGAAGGGACCAGTGCATCACAGCACTCAGATTAGAGTTAAGCAAGATCATCCCATGAAGGGACCAGTGCATCACAGCACTCAGATTAGAGGTATGCAAGATCATCCCATGAAGGGACCAGTCTAGAGACCATCCAATGAAGGGAGTAGTGCATCAAAGATCATCCCATGAAGGGACCAGTGCATCAGAGATCATCCCATGAAGGGACCAGTGCATCAAAGATCATCCCATGAAGGGACCAGTGCATCACAGCACTCAGATTAGAGGTATGCAAGATCATCCCATGAAGGGACCAGTCTAGAGACCATCCCATGAAGGGACCAGCACATCAGAGATGATCCCATGAAGGGACGAGTGCATCAGAGATCATCCCACAAAGAGACCAGCGCATCAAAGATCATCCCATGAAGGGACCAGCACATCAAAGATCATCCCATGAAGGGACCAGTGCATCAGATCATCCCATGAAGGGACCAGTGCATCACAGCACTCCGATTAGTGCTATGCAAAATCATCCCATGAAGGGACCAGCGCATCAGAGATCATCCCATGAAGGGACCAGCACATCAGAGATCATCCCATGAAGGGACCAGCGCATCAGAGATCATCCCATGAAGGGACCACTGCTTCACAGCACTCAAATTAGTGGTATGCAAAATCCCCCCATGAAGGGACCAGTGCATCAAAGATCATCACATGAAGGGACAAGTGCATCACAGCACTCAGATTAGAGGTATGCAAGATCATCCCATGAAGGGACCAGCTCAAAGATCATCCCATAAAGGGACCAGCTCAAGGATCATCCCATGAAGGGACCAGTGCATCACAGCACTCAGATTAGAGGTATGCATGATCATCCCATGAAGGGACCAGTGCATCAAAGATCATCCCATGAAGGGACCAGTGCATCAGAGATCATCCCATGAAGGGACCAGTGCATCAGAGATCATCCCATGAAGGGACCAGTGCATCACAGCACTCAAATTAGAGGTATGCAAAATCCCCCCATGAAGGGACCAGTGCATCAAAGATCATCCCATGAAGGGGCCAGTGCATGAAAGATCATCCCATGAAGGGACCAGTGCATGAAAGATCATCCCATGAAGGGACCACCGCATCACAGCACACAGATTAGAGGTATGCAAGATCATCCCATGAAGGGACCAGTGCATCACAGCACACAGATTAGAGGTATGCAAGATCATCCCATGAAGGGACCAGTGCATCACAGCACACAGATTAAAGGTATGCAAGATCATCCCATGAAGGGACCAGTGCATCAGAGATCATCCCATGAAGGGACCAGTGCATCACAGCACTCAGATTAGAGGTATGCAAGATCATCCCATGAAGGGACCAGTGCAGAGATCATCCCATGAAGGGACAAGTCCATCAAAGATCATCCCATGAAGGGACCAGCGCATCAGAGATCATCCCATGAAGGGACCAGTGCATCAAAGATCATCCGAAAAGGGACCAGTGCATCAGAGATCATCCCATGAAGGGACCAGTGCATCAAAGATCATCCGAAAAGGGACCAGTGCATCAGAGATCATCCCATGAAGGGACCAGTGCATCAGAGATCATCCCATGAAGGGACCACTGCATCAGAGATCATCCCATGAAGGGACCAGTGCATTAGAGGTCATCGCATGAAGGGATGAGCGCATCACAACACTCAGATTAGAGGTATGCAAGATCTTCCCATGAAGGAACCAGCGCATCAAAGATCATCCCATGAAGGGTCCAGTGCATCACAGCACTCAGATTAGAGGTATGCAAGATCATCCCATGATGGGACCAGTGCATCAAAGATCATCCCATGAAGGGACCAGAGATCATCCCATGAAGGGACCAGTGATCATCCCATGAGGGGACCAGAGATCATCCCATGAAGGGAGAAGTGCATCAGAGATCATCCCATGAAGGGACCAGTGCATCAGAGATCATCCCATGAAGGGACCAGTGCATCAGAGATCATCCCATGAAAGGACCAGTGCATCACAGCACTCAAATTAGAGGTATGCAAAATCCCCCCATGAAGGGACCAGTGCAAAGATCATCTCATGAAGGGGCCAGTGCATGAAAGATCATCCCATGAAGGGACCAGTGCATGAAAGATCATCCCATGAAGGGACCAGTGCATCACAGCACTCAGATTAGAGGTATGCAAGATCATCCCATGAAGGGACTAGTGCATCAATAGTCATCCCATGAAGTCACCAGTGCATCAAAGATCATCCCATGAAGGCACCAGTGCATCCAAGATCATCCCATGAAGGGACCAGTGCATCCAAGATCATCCCATGAAGGAACCAGTGCATCACATTACTCAAATTAGTGGTATGCAAAATCCCCCCATGAAGGGACCAGTGCATCAAAGATCATCCCATGAAGGGACCAGCACATCAGAGATTATCCCATGAAGGGACCAGCACATCAGAGATCATCCCATGAAGGGACCAGTGCATCAGTGATCATCCCATGAAGGGACCACCGCATCACAGCACACAGATTGGAGGTATGCAAGATCATCCCATGAAGGGACCAGTGCATCACAGCACACAGATTAGAGGTATGCAAGATCATCCCATGAAGGGACCAGTGAATCACAGCACACAGATTAAAGGTATGCAAGATCATCCCATGAAGGGACCAGTGCATCAGAGATCATCCCATGAAGGGACCAGTGCATCACAACACTCAGATTAGAAGTATGCAAGATCATCCCATGAAGGGACCAGTGCATCAGAGATCATCCCATGAAGGGACCAGTGCATCACAGCACTCAGATTAGAGGTATGCAAGATCATCCCATGAAGGGACCAGTGCAGAGATCATCCCATGAAGGGACAAGTCCATCAAAGATCATCCCATGAAGGGACCAGCGCATCAGAGATCATCCCATGAAGGGACCAGTGCATCAAAGATCATCCGAAAAGGGACCAGTGCATCAGAGATCATCCCATGAAGGGACCAGTGCATCAAAGATCATCCGAAAAGGGACCAGTGCATCAGAGATCATCCCATGAAGGGACCAGTGCATCAGAGATCATCCCATGAAGGGACCACTGCATCAGAGATCATCCCATGAAGGGACCAGTGCATTAGAGGTCATCGCATGAAGGGACGAGCGCATCACAACACTCAGATTAGAGGTATGCAAGATCTTCCCATGAAGGAACCAGCGCATCAAAGATCATCCCATGAAGGGTCCAGTGCATCACAGCACTCAGATTAGAGGTATGCAAGATCATCCCATGATGGGACCAGTGCATCAAAGATCATCCCATGAAGGGACCAGAGATCATCCCATGAAGGGACCAGTGATCATCCCATGAGGGGACCAGAGATCATCCCATGAAGGGAGAAGTGCATCAGAGATCATCCCATGAAGGGACCAGTGCATCAGAGATCATCCCATGAAGGGACCAGTGCATCAGAGATCATCCCATGAAAGGACCAGTGCATCACAGCACTCAAATTAGAGGTATGCAAAATCCCCCCATGAAGGGACCAGTGCAAAGATCATCTCATGAAGGGGCCAGTGCATGAAAGATCATCCCATGAAGGGACCAGTGCATGAAAGATCATCCCATGAAGGGACCAGTGCATCACAGCACTCAGATTAGAGGTATGCAAGATCATCCCATGAAGGGACTAGTGCATCAATAGTCATCCCATGAAGTCACCAGTGCATCAAAGATCATCCCATGAAGGCACCAGTGCATCCAAGATCATCCCATGAAGGGACCAGTGCATCCAAGATCATCCCATGAAGGAACCAGTGCATCACATTACTCAAATTAGTGGTATGCAAAATCCCCCCATGAAGGGACCAGTGCATCAAAGATCATCCCATGAAGGGACCAGCACATCAGAGATTATCCCATGAAGGGACCAGCACATCAGAGATCATCCCATGAAGGGACCAGTGCATCAGTGATCATCCCATGAAGGGACCACCGCATCACAGCACACAGATTGGAGGTATGCAAGATCATCCCATGAAGGGACCAGTGCATCACAGCACACAGATTAGAGGTATGCAAGATCATCCCATGAAGGGACCAGTGAATCACAGCACACAGATTAAAGGTATGCAAGATCATCCCATGAAGGGACCAGTGCATCAGAGATCATCCCATGAAGGGACCAGTGCATCACAACACTCAGATTAGAAGTATGCAAGATCATCCCATGAAGGGACCAGTGCATCAGAGATCATCCCATGAAGGGACCAGCGCATCACAGCACTCAGATTAGAGGTATGCAAGATCATCCGATGCAGGGACCAGTGCAGAGATCATCCCATGAAGGGACAAGTCCATCAAAGATCATCCCATGAAGGGACCAGCGCATCAGAGATCATCCCATGAAGGGAGCAGTGCATCAAAGATCATCCGAAAAGGGACCAGTGCATCAGAGATCATCCCATGAAGGGACCAGTGCATCAGAGATCATCCCATGAAGGGACCAGTGCATCAGAGCTCATCCCATGAAGGGACCAGTGCATGAAAGATCATCCCAAGGGGCCAGTGCATGAAAGATCATCCCATGAAGGGACCAGTGCATCAAAGATCATCCCATGAAGGAACCAGTGCATAACAGCACTCAAATTAGTGGTATGCAAAATCCCCCCATGAAGGGACCAGTGCATCAAAGGTCATCCCATGAAGGGACCAGTGCATCAGAGATCATCCCAAAAAGGGACCAGTGCATCAGAGATCAACCCAAAAAGGGACCAGTGCATCAGAGATCAACCCAAAAAGGGACCAGTGCATCAAAGATCATCCCATGAAGGGACCAGCACATCAGAGATCATCCAGTGATCATCCCATGAAGGGACCACCGCATCACAGCACACAGATTTGAGGTATGCAAGATTATCCCCTGAAGGGACCAGTGCATCACAGCACACAGATTAAAGGTATGCAAGATCATCCCATGAAGGGACCAGTGCATCAGAGATCATCCCATGAACGGACCAGTGCATCACAGCACTCAGATTAGAGGAATGCAGGATCATCCCATGAAGGGATCAGTGCAGAGATCATCCCATGAAGGGACACGTCCATCAAAGATCATCCCGTGAAGGGACCAGCGCATCAGAGATCATCCCATGAAGGGACCAGTGCATCAAAGATCATCCGAAAAGGGACCAGTGCATCAGAGATCATCCCATGAAGGGACCAGTGCATCAGAGGTCATCCCATGAAGGGACCAGTGCATCAGAGGTCATCCCATGAAGCGACCAGTGCATCAGAGGTCATCCCATGAAGGGACCAGTGCATCAGAGGTCATCCCATGAAGGGACCAATGCATCAGAGGTCATCCCATGAAGGGACCAGCGCATCACAGCACTCAGATTAGAGGTATGCAAGATCATCCCATGAAGGGACCAGCGTATCAAAGATCATCCCATGAAGGGTCCAGTGCATCACAGCACTCAGATTAGAGGTATGCAAGATCATCCCATGATGGGACCAGTGCATCAAAGATCATCCCATGAAGGGACCAGAGATCATCCCATGAAGGGACCAGTGATCATCCCATGAGGGGACCAGAGATCATCCCATGAAGGGAGAAGTGCATCAGAGATCATCCCATGAAGGGACCAGTGCATCAGAGATCATCCCATGAAGGGACCAGTGCATCAGAGATTATCCAATGAAAGGACCAGTGCATCACAGCACTCAAATTAGAGGTATGCAAAATCCCCCCATGAAGGGACCAGTGCAAAGATCATCTCATGAAGGGGCCAGTGCATGAAAGATCATCCCATGAAGGGACCAGTGCATGAAAGATCATCCCATGAAGGGACCAGTGCATCACAGCACTCAGATTAGAGGTATGCAAGATCATCCCATGAAGGGACTAGTGCATCAATAGTCATCCCATGAAGTCACCAGTGCATCAAAGATCATCCCATGAAGGCACCAGTGCATCCAAGATCATCCCATGAAGGGACCAGTGCATCCAAGATCATCCCATGAAGGAACCAGTGCATCACATTACTCAAATTAGTGGTATGCAAAATCCCCCCATGAAGGGACCAGTGCATCAAAGATCATCCCATGAAGGGACCAGCACATCAGAGATTATCCCATGAAGGGACCAGCACATCAGAGATCATCCCATGAAGGGACCAGTGCATCAGTGATCATCCCATGAAGGGACCACCGCATCACAGCACACAGATTGGAGGTATGCAAGATCATCCCATGAAGGGACCAGTGCATCACAGCACACAGATTAGAGGTATGCAAGATCATCCCATGAAGGGACCAGTGAATCACAGCACACAGATTAAAGGTATGCAAGATCATCCCATGAAGGGACCAGTGCATCAGAGATCATCCCATGAAGGGACCAGTGCATCACAACACTCAGATTAGAAGTATGCAAGATCATCCCATGAAGGGACCAGTGCATCAGAGATCATCCCATGAAGGGACCAGCGCATCACAGCACTCAGATTAGAGGTATGCAAGATCATCCGATGCAGGGACCAGTGCAGAGATCATCCCATGAAGGGACAAGTCCATCAAAGATCATCCCATGAAGGGACCAGCGCATCAGAGATCATCCCATGAAGGGAGCAGTGCATCAAAGATCATCCGAAAAGGGACCAGTGCATCAGAGATCATCCCATGAAGGGACCAGTGCATCAGAGATCATCCCATGAAGGGACCAGTGCATCAGAGCTCATCCCATGAAGGGACCAGTGCATCAAAGATCATCCCAAGGGGCCAGTGCATGAAAGATCATCCCATGAAGGGACCAGTGCATCAAAGATCATCCCATGAAGGAACCAGTGCATAACAGCACTCAAATTAGTGGTATGCAAAATCCCCCCATGAAGGGACCAGTGCATCAAAGGTCATCCCATGAAGGGACCAGTGCATCAGAGATCATCCCAAAAAGGGACCAGTGCATCAGAGATCAACCCAAAAAGGGACCAGTGCATCAGAGATCAACCCAAAAAGGGACCAGTGCATCAAAGATCATCCCATGAAGGGACCAGCACATCAGAGATCATCCAGTGATCATCCCATGAAGGGACCACCGCATCACAGCACACAGATTTGAGGTATGCAAGATTATCCCCTGAAGGGACCAGTGCATCACAGCACACAGATTAAAGGTATGCAAGATCATCCCATGAAGGGACCAGTGCATCAGAGATCATCCCATGAACGGACCAGTGCATCACAGCACTCAGATTAGAGGAATGCAGGATCATCCCATGAAGGGATCAGTGCAGAGATCATCCCATGAAGGGACACGTCCATCAAAGATCATCCCGTGAAGGGACCAGCGCATCAGAGATCATCCCATGAAGGGACCAGTGCATCAAAGATCATCCGAAAAGGGACCAGTGCATCAGAGATCATCCCATGAAGGGACCAGTGCATCAGAGGTCATCCCATGAAGGGACCAGTGCATCAGAGGTCATCCCATGAAGCGACCAGTGCATCAGAGGTCATCCCATGAAGGGACCAGTGCATCAGAGGTCATCCCATGAAGGGACCAATGCATCAGAGGTCATCCCATGAAGGGACCAGCGCATCACAGCACTCAGATTAGAGGTATGCAAGATCATCCCATGAAGGGACCAGCGTATCAAAGATCATCCCATGAAGGGTCCAGTGCATCACAGCACTCAGATTAGCGGTATGCAAGATCATCCCATGATGGGACCAGTGCATCAAAGATCATCCCATGAAGGGACCAGAGATCATCCCATGAAGGGACCAGTGATCATCCCATGAAGGGACCAGAGATCATCCCATTAAGGGACAAGTGCATCAGAGATCATCCCATGAAGGGACCAGTGCATCAGAGATCATCCCATGAAGGGACCAGTGCATCAGAGATCATCCCATGAAGGGACCAGTGCATCACAGCACTCAGATTAGAGGTATGCAAGATCATCCCATGGAGGGACCAGTGCATCACAGCACTCAGATTAGAGGTATGCAAGATCGTGCCATGAAGGGACCAGTGCAGCAAACATCATCCCATGAACGAACCACTGCATCAAAGATCATCCCATGAAGGGACCAGCGCATCTGAGATCATCCCATGAAGGGACCAGCGCATCTGAGATCATCCCATGAAGGGACCATCGCATCTGAGATCATCCCATGAAGGGACCAGTGCATCAGAGATCATCCGATGAAGGGACAAACGCATCAAAGATCATCCCATGAAGGGACCAGCACATCAGATCATCCCATGAAGGGACCAGCACATCAGAGATCATCCAGTGATCATCCCATGAAGGGACCACCGCATCACAGCACACAGATTAGAGGTATGCAAGATCATCCCATGAAGGGACCAGTGCATCACAGCACACAGATTAGAGGTATGCAAGATCATCCCATGAAGGGACCAGTGCATCACAGCACACAGATGAGAGGTATGCAAAATCCCCCCATGAAGGGACCAGTGCATCAAAGGTCATCCCATGAAGGGGCCAGTGCATGAAAGATCATCCCATGAAGGGACCAGTGCATGAAAGATCATCCCATGAAGGGACCAGTGCATCACAGCACTCAGATTAGAGGTATGCAAGATCATCCCATGAAGGGACTAGTGCATCAATAGTTATCCCATGAAAGCACCAGTGCATCAAAGATCATCCCATGAAGGGACCAGTGCATCAAAGATCATCCCATGAAGGGACCAGTGCATCAAAGATCATCCCATGAAGGAACCAGTGCATCACAGCACACAGATTAGAGGTATGCAAGATCATCCCATGAAGGGACCAGTGCATCACAGCACACAGATTAGAGGTATGCAAGATCATCCCATGAAGGGACCAGTGCATCACAGCACACAGATTAAAGGTATGCAAGATCATCCCATGAAGGGACCAGTGCATCAGAGATCATCCCATGAAGGGACCAGTGCATCACAGCACTCAGATTAGAGGTATGCAAGATCATCCCATGAAGGGACCAGTGCAGAGATCATCCCATGAAGGGACAAGTCCATCAAAGATCATCCCATGAAGGGACCAGCGCATCAGAGATCATCCCATGAAGGGACCAGTGCATCAAAGATCATCCGAAAAGGGACCAGTGCATCAGAGATCATCCCATGAAGGGACCAGTGCATCAAAGATCATCCGAAAAGGGACCAGTGCATCAGAGATCATCCCATGAAGGGACCAGTGCATCAGAGATCATCCCATGAAGGGACCACTGCATCAGAGATCATCCCATGAAGGGACCAGTGCATTAGAGGTCATCGCATGAAGGGACGAGCGCATCACAACACTCAGATTAGAGGTATGCAAGATCTTCCCATGAAGGAACCAGCGCATCAAAGATCATCCCATGAAGGGTCCAGTGCATCACAGCACTCAGATTAGAGGTATGCAAGATCATCCCATGATGGGACCAGTGCATCAAAGATCATCCCATGAAGGGACCAGAGATCATCCCATGAAGGGACCAGTGATCATCCCATGAGGGGACCAGAGATCATCCCATGAAGGGAGAAGTGCATCAGAGATCATCCCATGAAGGGACCAGTGCATCAGAGATCATCCCATGAAGGGACCAGTGCATCAGAGATCATCCCATGAAAGGACCAGTGCATCACAGCACTCAAATTAGAGGTATGCAAAATCCCCCCATGAAGGGACCAGTGCAAAGATCATCTCATGAAGGGGCCAGTGCATGAAAGATCATCCCATGAAGGGACCAGTGCATGAAAGATCATCCCATGAAGGGACCAGTGCATCACAGCACTCAGATTAGAGGTATGCAAGATCATCCCATGAAGGGACTAGTGCATCAATAGTCATCCCATGAAGTCACCAGTGCATCAAAGATCATCCCATGAAGGCACCAGTGCATCCAAGATCATCCCATGAAGGGACCAGTGCATCCAAGATCATCCCATGAAGGAACCAGTGCATCACATTACTCAAATTAGTGGTATGCAAAATCCCCCCATGAAGGGACCAGTGCATCAAAGATCATCCCATGAAGGGACCAGCACATCAGAGATTATCCCATGAAGGGACCAGCACATCAGAGATCATCCCATGAAGGGACCAGTGCATCAGTGATCATCCCATGAAGGGACCACCGCATCACAGCACACAGATTGGAGGTATGCAAGATCATCCCATGAAGGGACCAGTGCATCACAGCACACAGATTAGAGGTATGCAAGATCATCCCATGAAGGGACCAGTGAATCACAGCACACAGATTAAAGGTATGCAAGATCATCCCATGAAGGGACCAGTGCATCAGAGATCATCCCATGAAGGGACCAGTGCATCACAACACTCAGATTAGAAGTATGCAAGATCATCCCATGAAGGGACCAGTGCATCAGAGATCATCCCATGAAGGGACCAGCGCATCACAGCACTCAGATTAGAGGTATGCAAGATCATCCGATGCAGGGACCAGTGCAGAGATCATCCCATGAAGGGACAAGTCCATCAAAGATCATCCCATGAAGGGACCAGCGCATCAGAGATCATCCCATGAAGGGAGCAGTGCATCAAAGATCATCCGAAAAGGGACCAGTGCATCAGAGATCATCCCATGAAGGGACCAGTGCATCAGAGATCATCCCATGAAGGGACCAGTGCATCAGAGCTCATCCCATGAAGGGACCAGTGCATCAAAGATCATCCCAAGGGGCCAGTGCATGAAAGATCATCCCATGAAGGGACCAGTGCATCAAAGATCATCCCATGAAGGAACCAGTGCATAACAGCACTCAAATTAGTGGTATGCAAAATCCCCCCATGAAGGGACCAGTGCATCAAAGGTCATCCCATGAAGGGACCAGTGCATCAGAGATCATCCCAAAAAGGGACCAGTGCATCAGAGATCAACCCAAAAAGGGACCAGTGCATCAGAGATCAACCCAAAAAGGGACCAGTGCATCAAAGATCATCCCATGAAGGGACCAGCACATCAGAGATCATCCAGTGATCATCCCATGAAGGGACCACCGCATCACAGCACACAGATTTGAGGTATGCAAGATTATCCCCTGAAGGGACCAGTGCATCACAGCACACAGATTAAAGGTATGCAAGATCATCCCATGAAGGGACCAGTGCATCAGAGATCATCCCATGAACGGACCAGTGCATCACAGCACTCAGATTAGAGGAATGCAGGATCATCCCATGAAGGGATCAGTGCAGAGATCATCCCATGAAGGGACACGTCCATCAAAGATCATCCCGTGAAGGGACCAGCGCATCAGAGATCATCCCATGAAGGGACCAGTGCATCAAAGATCATCCGAAAAGGGACCAGTGCATCAGAGATCATCCCATGAAGGGACCAGTGCATCAGAGGTCATCCCATGAAGGGACCAGTGCATCAGAGGTCATCCCATGAAGCGACCAGTGCATCAGAGGTCATCCCATGAAGGGACCAGTGCATCAGAGGTCATCCCATGAAGGGACCAATGCATCAGAGGTCATCCCATGAAGGGACCAGCGCATCACAGCACTCAGATTAGAGGTATGCAAGATCATCCCATGAAGGGACCAGCGTATCAAAGATCATCCCATGAAGGGTCCAGTGCATCACAGCACTCAGATTAGAGGTATGCAAGATCATCCCATGATGGGACCAGTGCATCAAAGATCATCCCATGAAGGGACCAGAGATCATCCCATGAAGGGACCAGTGATCATCCCATGAGGGGACCAGAGATCATCCCATGAAGGGAGAAGTGCATCAGAGATCATCCCATGAAGGGACCAGTGCATCAGAGATCATCCCATGAAGGGACCAGTGCATCAGAGATTATCCCATGAAAGGACCAGTGCATCACAGCACTCAAATTAGAGGTATGCAAAATCCCCCCATGAAGGGACCAGTGCAAAGATCATCTCATGAAGGGGCCAGTGCATGAAAGATCATCCCATGAAGGGACCAGTGCATGAAAGATCATCCCATGAAGGGACCAGTGCATCACAGCACTCAGATTAGAGGTATGCAAGATCATCCCATGAAGGGACTAGTGCATCAATAGTCATCCCATGAAGTCACCAGTGCATCAAAGATCATCCCATGAAGGCACCAGTGCATCCAAGATCATCCCATGAAGGGACCAGTGCATCCAAGATCATCCCATGAAGGAACCAGTGCATCACATTACTCAAATTAGTGGTATGCAAAATCCCCCCATGAAGGGACCAGTGCATCAAAGATCATCCCATGAAGGGACCAGCACATCAGAGATTATCCCATGAAGGGACCAGCACATCAGAGATCATCCCATGAAGGGACCAGTGCATCAGTGATCATCCCATGAAGGGACCACCGCATCACAGCACACAGATTGGAGGTATGCAAGATCATCCCATGAAGGGACCAGTGCATCACAGCACACAGATTAGAGGTATGCAAGATCATCCCATGAAGGGACCAGTGAATCACAGCACACAGATTAAAGGTATGCAAGATCATCCCATGAAGGGACCAGTGCATCAGAGATCATCCCATGAAGGGACCAGTGCATCACAACACTCAGATTAGAAGTATGCAAGATCATCCCATGAAGGGACCAGTGCATCAGAGATCATCCCATGAAGGGACCAGCGCATCACAGCACTCAGATTAGAGGTATGCAAGATCATCCGATGCAGGGACCAGTGCAGAGATCATCCCATGAAGGGACAAGTCCATCAAAGATCATCCCATGAAGGGACCAGCGCATCAGAGATCATCCCATGAAGGGAGCAGTGCATCAAAGATCATCCGAAAAGGGACCAGTGCATCAGAGATCATCCCATGAAGGGACCAGTGCATCAGAGATCATCCCATGAAGGGACCAGTGCATCAGAGCTCATCCCATGAAGGGACCAGTGCATCAAAGATCATCCCAAGGGGCCAGTGCATGAAAGATCATCCCATGAAGGGACCAGTGCATCAAAGATCATCCCATGAAGGAACCAGTGCATAACAGCACTCAAATTAGTGGTATGCAAAATCCCCCCATGAAGGGACCAGTGCATCAAAGGTCATCCCATGAAGGGACCAGTGCATCAGAGATCATCCCAAAAAGGGACCAGTGCATCAGAGATCAACCCAAAAAGGGACCAGTGCATCAGAGATCAACCCAAAAAGGGACCAGTGCATCAAAGATCATCCCATGAAGGGACCAGCACATCAGAGATCATCCAGTGATCATCCCATGAAGGGACCACCGCATCACAGCACACAGATTTGAGGTATGCAAGATTATCCCCTGAAGGGACCAGTGCATCACAGCACACAGATTAAAGGTATGCAAGATCATCCCATGAAGGGACCAGTGCATCAGAGATCATCCCATGAACGGACCAGTGCATCACAGCACTCAGATTAGAGGAATGCAGGATCATCCCATGAAGGGATCAGTGCAGAGATCATCCCATGAAGGGACACGTCCATCAAAGATCACCCGTGAAGGGACCAGCGCATCAGAGATCATCCCATGAAGGGACCAGTGCATCAAAGATCATCCGAAAAGGGACCAGTGCATCAGAGATCATCCCATGAAGGGACCAGTGCATCAGAGGTCATCCCATGAAGGGACCAGTGCATCAGAGGTCATCCCATGAAGCGACCAGTGCATCAGAGGTCATCCCATGAAGGGACCAGTGCATCAGAGGTCATCCCATGAAGGGACCAATGCATCAGAGGTCATCCCATGAAGGGACCAGCGCATCACAGCACTCAGATTAGAGGTATGCAAGATCATCCCATGAAGGGACCAGCGTATCAAAGATCATCCCATGAAGGGTCCAGTGCATCACAGCACTCAGATTAGCGGTATGCAAGATCATCCCATGATGGGACCAGTGCATCAAAGATCATCCCATGAAGGGACCAGAGATCATCCCATGAAGGGACCAGTGATCATCCCATGAAGGGACCAGAGATCATCCCATTAAGGGACAAGTGCATCAGAGATCATCCCATGAAGGGACCAGTGCATCAGAGATCATCCCATGAAGGGACCAGTGCATCAGAGATCATCCCATGAAGGGACCAGTGCATCACAGCACTCAGATTAGAGGTATGCAAGATCATCCCATGGAGGGACCAGTGCATCACAGCACTCAGATTAGAGGTATGCAAGATCGTGCCATGAAGGGACCAGTGCAGCAAACATCATCCCATGAACGAACCACTGCATCAAAGATCATCCCATGAAGGGACCAGCGCATCTGAGATCATCCCATGAAGGGACCAGCGCATCTGAGATCATCCCATGAAGGGACCATCGCATCTGAGATCATCCCATGAAGGGACCAGTGCATCAGAGATCATCCGATGAAGGGACAAACGCATCAAAGATCATCCCATGAAGGGACCAGCACATCAGATCATCCCATGAAGGGACCAGCACATCAGAGATCATCCAGTGATCATCCCATGAAGGGACCACCGCATCACAGCACACAGATTAGAGGTATGCAAGATCATCCCATGAAGGGACCAGTGCATCACAGCACACAGATTAGAGGTATGCAAGATCATCCCATGAAGGGACCAGTGCATCACAGCACACAGATGAGAGGTATGCAAAATCCCCCCATGAAGGGACCAGTGCATCAAAGGTCATCCCATGAAGGGGCCAGTGCATGAAAGATCATCCCATGAAGGGACCAGTGCATGAAAGATCATCCCATGAAGGGACCAGTGCATCACAGCACTCAGATTAGAGGTATGCAAGATCATCCCATGAAGGGACTAGTGCATCAATAGTTATCCCATGAAAGCACCAGTGCATCAAAGATCATCCCATGAAGGGACCAGTGCATCAAAGATCATCCCATGAAGGGACCAGTGCATCAAAGATCATCCCATGAAGGAACCAGTGCATCACAGCACTCAAATTAGTGGTCTGCAAAATCCCCCCATGAAGGGACCAGTGCATCAAAGATCATCCCATGAAGGGACCAGCGCATCAGAGATCATCCCATGAAGGGACCAGTGCATCAGAGATCATCCCACGAAGAGACCAGCGCATCAAAGATCATCCCATGAAGGGACCAGCACATCAAAGATCATCCCATGAAGGGACCAGTGCATCAGAGATCATCCCATGAAGGGACAAGTACATCACAGCACTCACATTAGAGGTATGCAAGATCATCCCATGTAGGGACCAGTCCATCAGAGATCATCCCATGAAGGGACCAGTGCATCAGAGAATATCCCATGAAGAGACCAGTGCATCACAGCACTCAGATTAGAGGTAGGGAACATCATCCCATGAAGGGACCAGTGCATCAACGATCATCCCATGATGGGACCAGTGCATCACCGATCATCTCATGCTGGGACCAGTGCAAAGATCCTCCCATGAAGGGACCACTGCATCAGAGATCATCCCATGAAGGGACCAGTGCATCACAGCACTCAGATTAGAGGTATGCAAGATCATCCCATGAAGGGACCAGTGCATCAAAGATCATCCCATGAAGGGACCAGTGCATCAGAGATCATCCCGTGAAGGGACCAATGCATCACATCACTAAGATTAGAGGTATGCAAGATCATTCCATGAAGGGACCAGTGCATCAAAGATCATCCCATGAAATGACCAGTGCATCAGAGATCATCCCGTGAAGGGACCAATGCATCACATCACTCAGATTAGAGGTATGCAAGATCATCCCATGAAGGGACCAGTGCATTAAAGATCATCCCGTGAAGGGACCAGCGTATCAGAGATCATCCCATGGAGGGACCAGTGCATCGGAGATCATCCCAAAAATGGACCAGTGCATCAGAGATCAACCCATGAAGGGACCAGTGCATCACAGCACTCAGATTAGAGGTATGCAAGATGATCCCATGAAGGGACCAGCGCATCAGAGATCATCCCATGAAGGGACCAGTGCATCACAGCACTCAGATTAGAGGTATGCAAAATCCCCCCATGAAGGGAACAGTGCATCAGAGATCATCCCATGAAGGGACCAGTACATCAAAGATCATCCCATGAAGGGACCAGTACATCAAAGATCACCCCATGAAGGGACCAGTGCATCACAGCACTCAGATTAGGGTTATGCAAGATCATCCCATGAAGGGACCAGTGCATCACAGCACTCAGATTAGAGTTAAGCAAGATCATCCCATGAAGGGACCAGTGCATCACAGCACTCAGATTAGAGGTATGCAAGATCATCCCATGAAGGGACCAGTCTAGAGACCATCCAATGAAGGGAGTAGTGCATCAAAGATCATCCCATGAAGGGACCAGTGCATCAGAGATCATCCCATGAAGGGACCAGTGCATCAAAGATCATCCCATGAAGGGACCAGTGCATCACAGCACTTAGATTAGAGTTAAGCAAGGTCATCCCATGAAGGGACCAGTGCATCACAGCACTCAGATTAGAGGTATGCAAGATCATCCCATGAAGAGACCAGTCTAGAGACCATCCCATGAAGGGACCAGCACATCAGAGATGATCCCATGAAGGGACGAGTGCATCAGAGATCATCCCACAAAGAGACCAGCGCATCAAAGATCATCCCATGAAGGAACCAGCACATCAAAGATCATCCCATGAAGGGACCAGTGCATCAGATCATCCCATGAAGGGACCAGTGCATCACAGCACTCCGATTAGTGCTATGCAAAATCATCCCATGAAGGGACCAGCGCATCAGAGATCATCCCATGAAGGGACCAGCGCATCAGAGATCATCCCATGAAGGGACCACTGCTTCACAGCACTCAAATTAGTGGTATGCAAAATCCCCCCATGAATGGACCAGTGCATCAAAGATCATCACATGAAGGGACAAGTGCATCACAGCACTCAGATTAGAGGTATGCAAGATCATCCCATGAAGGGACCAGCTCAAAGATCATCCCATAAAGGGACCAGCTCAAAGATCATCCCATAAAGGGACCAGTGCATCAGAGCACTCAGATTAAAGGTATGCATGATCATCCCATGAAGGGACCAGTGCATCAAAGATCATCCCATGAAGGGACCAGTGCATCAGAGATCATCCCATGAAGGGACCAGTGCATCAGAGATCATCCCATGAAGGGACCAGTGCATCAGAGATCATCCCATGAAGGGACCAGTGCATCACAGCACTCAAATTAGAGGTATGCAAAATCCCCCCATGAAGGGACCAGTGCATCAAAGATCATCCCATGAAGGGGCCAGTGCATGAAAGATCATCCCATGAAGGGACCAGTGCATGAAAGATCATCCCATGAAGGGACCAGTGCATCACAGCACTCAGATTAGAGGTATACAAGATCATCCCATTAAGGGACTGGTGCATCAATAGTCATCCCATGAAGGCACCAGTGCATCAAAGATCATCCCATGAAGGGACCAGTGCATCAAAGATCATCCCATGAAGGGACCAGTGCATCAAAGATCATCCCATGAAGGAACCAGTGCATCACAGCATCAAATTAGTGGTATGCAAAATCCCCCCATGAAGCGACCAGTGCATCAGAGATCATCCCAAAAAGGGACCAGTGCATCAAAGATCAACCCAAAAAAGGACCAGTGCATCAAAGATCATCCCATGAAGGGACCAGCACATCAGTGATCATCCCATGAAGGGACCACCGCATCACAGCACACAGATTAGAGGTATGCAAGATCATCCCATGAAGGGACCAGTGCATCACAGCACACAGATTAGAGGTATGCAATATCATCCCATGAAGGGACCAGTGCATCACAGCACACAGATTAAAGGTATGCAAGATCATCCCATGAAGGGACCAGTACATCAAAGATCATCCCATGAAGGGACCAGTGCATCACATCACTCAGATTAGGGTTATGCAAGATCATCCCATGAAGGGACCAGTGCACCACAGCACTCAGATTAGAGGTATGCAAGATCATCCCATGAAGGGACCAGTCTAGAGACCATCCAATGAAGGGAGCAGTGCATCAAAGATCATCCCATGAAGGGACCAGTGCATCAAAGATCATCCCATGAAGGGACCAGTGCATCAAAGATCATCCCATGAAGGGACCAGTGCATCACAGCACTCAGATTAGAGGTATGCAAGATCATCCCATGAAGGGACCAGTCTAGAGACCATCCCATGAAGGGACCAGCACATCAGAGATCGTCCCGTGAAGGGACCAGTGCATCAGAGATGATCCCACGAAGGGACCAGCGCATCAGAGATCATCCCACGAAGAGACCAGCGCATCAAAGATCATCCCATGAAGGGACCAGCACATCAAAGATCATCCCATGAAGGGACCAGTGCATCAAAGATCATCCCATGAAGGGACCAGTGCATCACAGCACTCAGATTAGTGCTATGCAAGATCATCCTATGAAGGGACCAGTGCAAAGATCATCCCATGAAGGGACCAGTGCATCAACGATCATCCCATGATGGGACCAGTGCATCAACGATCATCTCATGCTGGGACCAGTGCAAAGATCATCCCATGAAGGGACCAGTGCATCAGAGTTCATCCCATGAAGGGACCAGCGCATCAGAGATCATCCCATGAAGGGACCAGCGCATCAGAGATCATCCCATGAAGGGACCAGCACATCAAAGAACATCCCATGAAGGGACCACTGCATCAGAGATCATCCCATGAAGGGACCAGTGCATCACAGCACTCAGATTAGAGGTATGCAAGATCATCCCATGAAGGGACCAGTGCATCAAAGATCATCCCATGAAGGGACCAGTGCATCAGAGATCATCCCATGAAGGGACCAGTACATCACAGCACTCACATTAGAGGTATGCAAGATCATCCCATGAAGGGACTAGTGCATTAAAGATCATCCCGTGAAGGGACCAGCGTATCAGAGATCATCTCATGAAGGGACCAGTGCATCTGAGATTATCCCAAAAAAGGGACCAGTGCATCAGAGATCAACCCATGAAGGGACCAGTGCATCACAGCACTCAGATTAGAGGTATGCAAGATGATCCCATGAATGGACCAGCGCATCAGAGATCATCCCATGAAGGGACCAGTGCATCACAGCACTCAGATTAGAGGTATGCAAAATCACCCCATGAAGGGAACAGTGCATCAGAGATCATCCCATGAAGGGACCAGTACATCAAAGATCATCCCATGAAGGGACCAGTACATCAAAGATCATCCCATGAAGGGACCAGCGTATCACAACACTCAGATTAGGGTTATGCAAGATCATCCCATGAAGGGACCAGTGCATCACAGCACTCAGATTAGAGGTATGCAAGATCATCCCATGAAGGGACCAGTCTAGAGACCATCCAATGAAGGGAGCAGTGCATCAAAGATCATCCCATGAAGGGACCAGTGCATCAAAGATCATCCCATGAAGGGACCAGTGCATCAAAGATCATCCCATGAAGGGACCAGTGCATCACAGCACTCAGATTAGAGGTATGCAAGATCATCCCATGATGGGACCAGTCTAGAGACCATCCCATGAAGGGACCAGCACATCAGAGATCGTCCCGTGAAGGGACCAGTGCATCAGAGATGATCCCACGAAGGGACCAGCGCATCAGAGATCATCCCACGAAGAGACCAGCGCATCAAAGGTCATCCCATGAAGGGACCAGCACATCAAAGATCATCCCATGAAGGGACCAGTGCATCAAAGATCATCCCATGAAGGCCCCAGTGCATCACAGCACTCAGATTAGTGCTATGCAAGATCATCCTATGAAGGGACCAGTGCATCAAAGATCATCCCATGAAGGAACCAGTGCATCAAAGATCATCCCATGAAGGGACCAGCACATCAAAGATCATCCCATGAAGGGACCAGTGCATCAAAGATCATCCCATGAAGGGACCAGTGCATCACAGCACTCAGATTAGTGCTATGCAAGATCATCCTATGAAGGGACCAGTGCAAAGATCATCCCATGAAGGGACCAGTGCATCAACGATCATCCCATGATGGGACCAGTGCATCAACGATCATCTCATGCTGGGACCAGTGCAAAGATCATCCCATGAAGGGACCAGTGCATCAGAGATCATCCCATGAAGGGACCAGCGCATCAGAGATCATCCCATGAAGGGACCAGCGCATCAGAGATCATCCCATGAAGGGACCAGCACATCAAAGAACATCCCATGAAGGGACCACTGCATCAGAGATCATCCCATGAAGGGACCAGTGCATCACAGCACTCAGATTAGAGGTATGCAAGATCATCCCATGAAGGGACCAGTGCATCAAAGATCATCCCATGAAGGGACCAGTGCATCAGAGATCATCCCATGAAGGGACCAGTACATCACAGCACTCACATTAGAGGTATGCAAGATCATCCCATGAAGGGACTAGTGCATTAAAGATCATCCCATGAAGGGACCAGCGTATCAGAGATCATCTCATGAAGGGACCAGTGCATCTGAGATTATCCCAAAAAAGGGACCAGTGCATCAGAGATCAACCCATGAAGGGACCAGTGCATCACAGCACTCAGATTAGAGGTATGCAAGATGATCCCATGAATGGACCAGCGCATCAGAGATCATCCCATGAAGGGACCAGTGCATCACAGCACTCAGATTAGAGGTATGCAAAATCACCCCATGAAGGGAACAGTGCATCAGAGATCATCCCATGAAGGGACCAGTACATCAAAGATCATCCCATGAAGGGACCAGTACATCAAAGATCATCCCATGAAGGGACCAGCGTATCACAACACTCAGATTAGGGTTATGCAAGATCATCCCATGAAGGGACCAGTGCATCACAGCACTCAGATTAGAGGTATGCAAGATCATCCCATGAAGGGACCAGTCTAGAGACCATCCAATGAAGGGAGCAGTGCATCAAAGATCATCCCATGAAGGGACCAGTGCATCAAAGATCATCCCATGAAGGGACCAGTGCATCAAAGATCATCCCATGAAGGGACCAGTGCATCACAGCACTCAGATTAGAGGTATGCAAGATCATCCCATGATGGGACCAGTCTAGAGACCATCCCATGAAGGGACCAGCACATCAGAGATCGTCCCGTGAAGGGACCAGTGCATCAGAGATGATCCCACGAAGGGACCAGCGCATCAGAGATCATCCCACGAAGAGACCAGCGCATCAAAGGTCATCCCATGAAGGGACCAGCACATCAAAGATCATCCCATGAAGGGACCAGTGCATCAAAGATCATCCCATGAAGGCCCCAGTGCATCACAGCACTCAGATTAGTGCTATGCAAGATCATCCTATGAAGGGACCAGTGCATCAAAGATCATCCCATGAAGGAACCAGTGCATCAAAGATCATCCCATGAAGGGACCAGCACATCAAAGATCATCCCATGAAGGGACCACTGCATCAGAGATCATCCCATGAAGGGACCAGTGCATCACAGCACTCAGATTAGAGGTATGCAAGATAATCCCATGAAGGGACCAGTGCATCAAAGATCATCCCATGAAGGAACCAGTGCATCACAGCACTCAGATTAGAGGTATGCAAGATGATCCCCATGAAGGGACCAGTGCATCAGAGATCATCCCATGAAGGGACCAGCGCATCAGAGATCATGCCATGAAGGGACCAGCGCATCAGAGATCATCCCATGAAGGGACCAGCGCATCACAGCACTCAGATTAGGGTTATGCAAGATCATCCCATGAAGGGACCAGTGCATCACAGCACTCAGATTAGAGGTATGCAAGATCATCCCATGAAGGGACCAGTCTAGAGACAATCCCATGAAGGGACCAGCACATCCGAGATCATCCCATGAAGGGACCAGTGCATCAGAGATCATCACACGAAGGGACCAGTGCATCAGAGATCATCCCACGAAGAGACCAGCGCATCAAAGATCATCCCATGAAGGGACCAGCACATCAAAGATCATCCCATGAAGGGACCAGTGCATCAGATCATCCCATGAAGGGACCAGTGCATCACAGCACTCAGATTAGAGGTATGCAAGATCATCCCATGAAGGGACCAGTGCATCAACGATCATCCCATGATGGGACCAGTGCATCACCGATCATCTCATGCTGGGACCAGTGCAAAGATCCTCCCATGAAGGGACCACTGCATCAGAGATCATCCCATGAAGGGACCAGTGCATCACAGCACTCAGATTAGAGGTATGCAAGATCATCCCATGAAGGGACCAGTGCATCAAAGATCATCCCATGAAGGGACCAGTGCATCAAAGATCATCCCGTGAAGGGACCAATGCATCACATCACTAAGATTAGAGGTATGCAAGATCATTCCATGAAGGGACCAGTGCATCAAAGATCATCCCATGAAAGGACCAGTGCATCAGAGATCATCCCGTGAAGGGACCAATGCATCACATCACTCAGATTAGAGGTATGCAAGATCATCCCATGAAGGGACCAGTGCATTAAAGATCATCCCGTGAAGGGACCAGCGTATCAGAGATCATCCCATGGAGGGACCAGTGCATCGGAGATCATCCCAAAAATGGACCAGTGCATCAGAGATCAACCCATGAAGGGACCAGTGCATCACAGCACTCAGATTAGAGGTATGCAAGATGATCCCATGAAGGGACCAGCGCATCAGAGATCATCCCATGAAGGGACCAGTGCATCACAGCACTCAGATTAGAGGTATGCAAAATCCCCCCATGAAGGGAACAGTGCATCAGAGATCATCCCATGAAGGGACCAGTACATCAAAGATCATCCCATGAAGGGACCAGTACATCAAAGATCACCCCATGAAGGGACCAGTGCATCACAGCACTCAGATTAGGGTTATGCAAGATCATCCCATGAAGGGACCAGTGCATCACAGCACTCAGATTAGAGGTATTCAAGATCATCCCATGAAGGGACCAGTCTAGAGACCATCCAATGAAGGGAGCAGTGCATCAAAGATCATCCCATGAAGGGACCAGTGCATCAAAGATCATCCCATGAAGGGACCAGTGCATCAAAGATCATCCCATGAAGGGACCAGTGCATCACAGCACTCAGATTAGAGTTTAGCAAGATCATCCCATGAAGGGACCAGTGCATCACAGCACTCAGATTAGAGGTATGCAAGATCATCCCATGAAGGGACCAGTCTAGAGACCATCCAATGAAGGGAGCAGTGCATCAAAGATCATCCCATGAAGGGACCAGTGCATCAGAGATCATCCCATGAAGGGACCAGTGCATCAAAGATCATCCCATGAAGGGACCAGTGCATCACAGCACTCAGATTAGAGGTATGCAAGATCATCCCATGAAGGGACCAGTCTAGAGACCATCCCATGAAGGGACCAGCACATCAGAGATGATCCCATGAAGGGACGAGTGCATCAGAGATCATCCCACAAAGAGACCAGCGCATCAAACATCATCCCATGAAGGGACCAGCACATCAAAGATCATCCCATGAAGGGACCAGTGCATCAGATCATCCCATGAAGGGACCAGTGCATCACAGCACTCCGATTAGTGCTATGCAAAATCATCCCATGAAGGGACCAGCGCATCAGAGATCATCCCATGAAGGGACCAGCACATCAGATCATCCCATGAAGGGACCAGCGCATCAGAGATCATCCCATGAAGGGGCCAGTGCATGAAAGATCATCCCATGAAGGGACCAGTGCATGAAAGATCATCCCATGAAGGGACCAGTGCATCACAGCGCTCAGATTAGAGGTATACAAGATCATCCCATTAAGGGACTGGTGCATCAATAGTCATCCCATGAAGGCACCAGTGCATCAAAGATCATCCCATGAAGGGACCAGTGCATCAAAGATCATCCCATGAAGGGACCAGTGCATCAAAGATCATCCCATGAAGGAACCAGTGCACCACAGCATCAAATTAGTGGTATGCAAAATCCCCCCATGAAGCGACCAGTGCATCAGAGATCATCCCAAAAAGGGACCAGTGCATCAAAGATCAACCCAAAAAAGGACCAGTGCATCAAAGATCATCCCATGAAGGGACCAGCACATCAGTGATCATCCCATGAAGGGACCACCGCATCACAGCACACAGATTAGAGGTATGCAAGATCATCCCATGAAGGGACCAGTGCATCACAGCACACAGATTAGAGGTATGCAAGATCATCCCATGAAGGGACCAGTGCATCACAGCACACAGATTAAAGGTATGCAAGATCATCCCATGAAGGGACCAGTGCATCAGAGATCATCCCATGAAGGGACCAGTGCATCACAGCACTCAGATTAGAGGTATGCAAGATCATCCCATGAAGGGACCAGTGCAGAGATCATCCCATGAAGGGACAAGTCCATCAAAGATCATCCCATGAAGGGACCAGCGCATCAGAGATCATCCCATGAAGGGACCAGTGCATCAAAGATCATCCGAAAAGGGACCAGTGCATCAGAGATCATCCCATGAAGGGACCAGTGCATCAAAGATCATCCGAAAAGGGACCAGTGCATCAGAGATCATCCCATGAAGGGACCAGTGCATCAGAGATCATCCCATGAAGGGACCACTGCATCAGAGATCATCCCATGAAGGGACCAGTGCATTAGAGGTCATCACATGAAGGGACGAGCACTCAGATTAGAGGTATGCAAGATCTTCCCATGAAGGAACCAGCGCATCAAAGATCATCCCATGAAGGGTCCAGTGCATCACAGCACTCAGATTAGAGGTATGCAAGATCATCCCATGATGGGACCAGTGCATCAAAGATCATCCCATGAAGGGACCAGAGATCATCCCATGAAGGGACCAGTGATCATCCCATGAGGGGACCAGAGATCATCCCATGAAGGGAGAAGTGCATCAGAGATCATCCCATGAAGGGACCAGTGCATCAGAGATCATCCCATGAAAGGACCAGTGCATCACAGCACTCAAATTAGAGGTATGCAAAATCCCCCCATGAAGGGACCAGTGCAAAGATCATCTCATGAAGGGGCCAGTGCATGAAAGATCATCCCATGAAGGGACCAGTGCATGAAAGATCATCCCATGAAGGGACCAGTGCATCACAGCACTCAGATTAGAGGTATGCAAGATCATCCCATGAAGGGACTAGTGCATCAATAGTCATCCCATGAAGTCACCAGTGCATCAAAGATCATCCCATGAAGGCACCAGTGCATCCAAGATCATCCCATGAAGGGACCAGTGCATCCAAGATCATCCCATGAAGGAACCAGTGCATCACATTACTCAAATTAGTGGTATGCAAAATCCCCCCATGAAGGGACCAGTGCATCAAAGATCATCCCATGAAGGGACCAGCACATCAGAGATTATCCCATGAAGGGACCAGCACATCAGAGATCATCCCATGAAGGGACCAGTGCATCAGTGATCATCCCATGAAGGGACCACCGCATCACAGCACACAGATTGGAGGTATGCAAGATCATCCCATGAAGGGACCAGTGCATCACAGCACACAGATTAGAGGTATGCAAGATCATCCCATGAAGGGACCAGTGAATCACAGCACACAGATTAAAGGTATGCAAGATCATCCCATGAAGGGACCAGTGCATCACAGATCATCCCATGAAGGGACCAGTGCATCACAACACTCAGATTAGAAGTATGCAAGATCATCCCATGAAGGGACCAGTGCATCAGAGATCATCCCATGAAGGGACCAGCGCATCACAGCACTCAGATTAGAGGTATGCAAGATCATCCGATGCAGGGACCAGTGCAGAGATCATCCCATGAAGGGACAAGTCCATCAAAGATCATCCCATGAAGGGACCAGCGCATCAGAGATCATCCCATGAAGGGAGCAGTGCATCAAAGATCATCCGAAAAGGGACCAGTGCATCAGAGATCATCCCATGAAGGGACCAGTGCATCAGAGATCATCCCATGAAGGGACCAGTGCATCAGAGCTCATCCCATGAAGGGACCAGTGCATCAAAGATCATCCCAAGGGGCCAGTGCATGAAAGATCATCCCATGAAGGGACCAGTGCATCAAAGATCATCCCATGAAGGAACCAGTGCATAACAGCACTCAAATTAGTGGTATGCAAAATCCCCCCATGAAGGGACCAGTGCATCAAAGGTCATCCCATGAAGGGACCAGTGCATCAGAGATCATCCCAAAAAGGGACCAGTGCATCAGAGATCAACCCAAAAAGGGACCAGTGCATCAGAGATCAACCCAAAAAGGGACCAGTGCATCAAAGATCATCCCATGAAGGGACCAGCACATCAGAGATCATCCAGTGATCATCCCATGAAGGGACCACCGCATCACAGCACACAGATTTGAGGTATGCAAGATTATCCCCTGAAGGGACCAGTGCATCACAGCACACAGATTAAAGGTATGCAAGATCATCCCATGAAGGGACCAGTGCATCAGAGATCATCCCATGAACGGACCAGTGCATCACAGCACTCAGATTAGAGGAATGCAGGATCATCCCATGAAGGGATCAGTGCAGAGATCATCCCATGAAGGGACACGTCCATCAAAGATCATCCCGTGAAGGGACCAGCGCATCAGAGATCATCCCATGAAGGGACCAGTGCATCAAAGATCATCCGAAAAGGGACCAGTGCATCAGAGATCATCCCATGAAGGGACCAGTGCATCAGAGGTCATCCCATGAAGGGACAAGTGCATCAGAGGTCATCCCATGAAGCGACCAGTGCATCAGAGGTCATCCCATGAAGGGACCAGTGCATCAGAGGTCATCCCATGAAGGGACCAATGCATCAGAGGTCATCCCATGAAGGGACCAGCGCATCACAGCACTCAGATTAGAGGTATGCAAGATCATCCCATGAAGGGACCAGCGTATCAAAGATCATCCCATGAAGGGTCCAGTGCATCACAGCACTCAGATTAGAGGTATGCAAGATCATCCCATGATGGGACCAGTGCATCAAAGATCATCCCATGAAGGGACCAGAGATCATCCCATGAAGGGACCAGTGATCATCCCATGAAGGGACCAGAGATCATCCCATTAAGGGACAAGTGCATCAGAGATCATCCCATGAAGGGACCAGTGCATCAGAGATCATCCCATGAAGGGACCAGTGCATCAGAGATCATCCCATGAAGGGACCAGTGCATCACAGCACTCAGATTAGAGGTATGCAAGATCATCCCATGGAGGGACCAGTGCATCACAGCACTCAGATTAGAGGTATGCAAGATCGTGCCATGAAGGGACCAGTGCAGCAAACATCATCCCATGAACGAACCACTGCATCAAAGATCATCCCATGAAGGGACCAGCGCATCTGAGATCATCCCATGAAGGGACCAGCGCATCTGAGATCATCCCATGAAGGGACCATCGCATCTGAGATCATCCCATGAAGGGACCAGTGCATCAGAGATCATCCGATGAAGGGACAAACGCATCAAAGATCATCCCATGAAGTGACCAGCACATCAGATCATCCCATGAAGGGACCAGCACATCAGAGATCATCCAGTGATCATCCCATGAAGGGACCACCGCATCACAGCACACAGATTAGAGGTATGCAAGATCATCCCATGAAGGGACCAGTGCATCACAGCACACAGATTAGAGGTATGCAAGATCATCCCATGAAGGGACCAGTGCATCACAGCACACAGATGAGAGGTATGCAAAATCCCCCCATGAAGGGACCAGTGCATCAAAGGTCATCCCATGAAGGGGCCAGTGCATGAAAGATCATCCCATGAAGGGACCAGTGCATGAAAGATCATCCCATGAAGGGACCAGTGCATCACAGCACTCAGATTAGAGGTATGCAAGATCATCCCATGAAGGGACTAGTGCATCAATAGTTATCCCATGAAAGCACCAGTGCATCAAAGATCATCCCATGAAGGGACCAGTGCATCAAAGATCATCCCATGAAGGGACCAGTGCATCAAAGATCATCCCATGAAGGAACCAGTGCATCACAGCACTCAAATTAGTGGTCTGCAAAATCCCCCCATGAAGGGACCAGTGCATCAAAGATCATCCCATGAAGGGACCAGCGCATCAGAGATCATCCCATGAAGGGACCAGTGCATCAGAGATCATCCCAAAAAGGGACCAGTGCATCAGAGATCAACCCAAAAAGGGACCAGTGCATCAAAGATCATCCCATGAAGGGACCAGCGCATCACAGCACACAGATTAGAGGTATGCAAGATCATCCCATGAAGGGACCAGTGCATCAAAGATCATCCCATGAAGGGACCAGTGCATCAGAGATCATCCCGTGAAGGGACCAATGCATCACATCACTAAGATTAGAGGTATACAGGATCATTCCATGAAGGGACCAGTGCATCAAAGATCATCCCATGAAAGGACCAGTGCATCAGAGATCATCCCGTGAAGGGACCAATGCATCACTTCACTCAGATTAGAGGTTTGCAAGATCATCCCATGAAGGGACCAGTGCATTAAAGATCATCCCGTGAAGGGACCAGCGTATCAGAGATCATCCCATGGAGGGACCAGTGCATCGGAGATCATCCCAAAAATGGACCAGTGCATCAGAGATCAACCCATGAAGGGACCAGTGCATCACAGCACTCAGATTAGAGGTATGCAAGATGATCCCATGAAGGGACCAGCGCATCAGAGATCATCCCATGAAGGGACCAGTGCATCACAGCACTCAGATTAGAGGTATGCAAAATCCCCCCATGAAGGGAACAGTGCATCAGAGATCATCCCATGAAGGGACCAGTACATCAAAGATCATCCCATGAAGGGACCAGTACATCAAAGATCACCCCATGAAGGGACCAGTGCATCACAGCACTCAGATTAGGGTTATGCAAGATCATCCCATGAAGGGACCAGTGCATCACAGCACTCAGATTAGAGGTATGCAAGATCATCCCATGAAGGGACCAGTCTAGAGACCATCCAATGAAGGGAGCAGTGCATCAAAGATCATCCCATGAAGGGACCAGTGCATCAAAGATCATCCCATGAAGGGACCAGTGCATCAAAGATCATCCCATGAAGGGACCAGTGCATCACAGCACTTAGATTAGAGTTAAGCAAGGTCATCCCATGAAGGGACCAGTGCATCACAGCACTCAGATTAGAGGTATGCAAGATCATCCCATGAAGAGACCAGTCTAGAGACCATCCCATGAAGGGACCAGCACATCAGAGATGATCCCATGAAGGGACGAGTGCATCAGAGATCATCCCACAAAGAGACCAGCGCATCAAAGATCATCCCATGAAGGGACCAGCACATCAAAGATCATCCCATGAAGGGACCAGTGCATCAGATCATCCCATGAAGGGACCAGTGCATCACAGCACTCCGATTAGTGCTATGCAAAATCATCCCATGAAGGGACCAGCGCATCAGAGATCATCCCATGAAGGGACCAGCGCATCAGAGATCATCCCATGAAGGGACCACTGCTTCACAGCACTCAAATTAGTGGTATGCAAAATCCCCCCATGAAGGGACCAGTGCATCAAAGATCATCACATGAAGGGACAAGTGCATCACAGCATTCAGATTAGAGGTATGCAAGATCATCCCATGAAGGGACCAGCTCAAAGATCATCCCATAAAGGGACCAGCTCAAAGATCATCCCATAAAGGGACCAGTGCATCAGAGCACTCAGATTAGAGGTATGCATGATCATCCCATGAAGGGACCAGTGCATCAAAGATCATCCCATGAAGGGACCAGTGCATCAGAGATCATCCCATGAAGGGACCAGTGCATCAGAGATCATCCCATGAAGGGACCAGTGCATCAGAGATCATCCCATGAAGGGACCAGTGCATCACAGCACTCAAATTAGAGGTATGCAAAATCCCCCCATGAAGGGACCAGTGCATCAAAGATCATCCCATGAAGGGGCCAGTGCATGAAAGATCATCCCATGAAGGGACCAGTGCATGAAAGATCATCCCATGAAGGGACCAGTGCATCACAGCACTCAGATTAGAGGTATACAAGATCATCCCATTAAGGGACTGGTGCATCAATAGTCATCCCATGAAGGCACCAGTGCATCAAAGATCATCCCATGAAGGGACCAGTGCATCAAAGATCATCCCATGAAGGGACCAGTGCATCAAAGATCATCCCATGAAGGAACCAGTGCATCACAGCATCAAATTAGTGGTATGCAAAATCCCCCCATGAAGCGACCAGTGCATCAGAGATCATCCCAAAAAGGGACCAGTGCATCAAAGATCAACCCAAAAAAGGACCAGTGCATCAAAGATCATCCCATGAAGGGACCAGCACATCAGTGATCATCCCATGAAGGGACCACCGCATCACAGCACACAGATTAGAGGTATGCAAGATCATCCCATGAAGGGACCAGTGCATCACAGCACACAGATTAGAGGTATGCAATATCATCCCATGAAGGGACCAGTGCATCACAGCACACAGATTAAAGGTATGCAAGATCATCCCATGAAGGGACCAGTACATCAAAGATCATCCCATGAAGGGACCAGTGCATCACATCACTCAGATTAGGGTTATGCAAGATCATCCCATGAAGGGACCAGTGCACCACAGCACTCAGATTAGAGGTATGCAAGATCATCCCATGAAGGGACCAGTCTAGAGACCATCCAATGAAGGGAGCAGTGCATCAAAGATCATCCCATGAAGGGACCAGTGCATCAAAGATCATCCCATGAAGGGACCAGTGCATCAAAGATCATCCCATGAAGGGACCAGTGCATCACAGCACTCAGATTAGAGGTATGCAAGATCATCCCATGAAGGGACCAGTCTAGAGACCATCCCATGAAGGGACCAGCACATCAGAGATCGTCCCGTGAAGGGACCAGTGCATCAGAGATGATCCCACGAAGGGACCAGCGCATCAGAGATCATCCCACGAAGAGACCAGCGCATCAAAGATCATCCCATGAAGGGACCAGCACATCAAAGATCATCCCATGAAGGGACCAGTGCATCAAAGATCATCCCATGAAGGGACCAGTGCATCACAGCACTCAGATTAGTGCTATGCAAGATCATCCTATGAAGGGACCAGTGCAAAGATCATCCCATGAAGGGACCAGTGCATCAACGATCATCCCATGATGGGACCAGTGCATCAACGATCATCTCATGCTGGGACCAGTGCAAAGATCATCCCATGAAGGGACCAGTGCATCAGAGATCATCCCATGAAGGGACCAGCGCATCAGAGATCATCCCATGAAGGGACCAGCGCATCAGAGATCATCCCATGAAGGGACCAGCACATCAAAGAACATCCCATGAAGGGACCACTGCATCAGAGATCATCCCATGAAGGGACCAGTGCATCACAGCACTCAGATTAGAGGTATGCAAGATCATCCCATGAAGGGACCAGTGCATCAAAGATCATCCCATGAAGGGACCAGTGCATCAGAGATCATCCCATGAAGGGACCAGTACATCACAGCACTCACATTAGAGGTATGCAAGATCATCCCATGAAGGGACTAGTGCATTAAAGATCATCCCGTGAAGGGACCAGCGTATCAGAGATCATCTCATGAAGGGACCAGTGCATCTGAGATTATCCCAAAAAAGGGACCAGTGCATCAGAGATCAACCCATGAAGGGACCAGTGCATCACAGCACTCAGATTAGAGGTATGCAAGATGATCCCATGAATGGACCAGCGCATCAGAGATCATCCCATGAAGGGACCAGTGCATCACAGCACTCAGATTAGAGGTATGCAAAATCACCCCATGAAGGGAACAGTGCATCAGAGATCATCCCATGAAGGGACCAGTACATCAAAGATCATCCCATGAAGGGACCAGTACATCAAAGATCATCCCATGAAGGGACCAGTGCATCACATCACTCAGATTAGGGTTATGCAAGATCATCCCATGAAGAGACCAGTGCATCACAGCACTCAGATTAGAGGTATGCAAGATCATCCCATGAAGGGACCAGTCTAGAGACCATCCAATGAAGGGAGCAGTGCATCAAAGATCATCCCATGAAGGGACCAGTGCATCAAAGATCATCCCATGAAGGGACCAGTGCATCAAAGATGATCCCATGAAGGGACCAGTGCATCACAGCACTCAGATTAGAGGTATGCAAGATCATCCCATGATGGGACCAGTCTAGAGACCATCCCATGAAGGGACCAGCACATCAGAGATCGTCCCGTGAAGGGACCAGTGCATCAGAGATGATCCCACGAAGGGACCAGCGCATCAGAGATCATCCCACGAAGAGACCAGCGCATCAAAGGTCATCCCATGAAGGGACCAGCACATCAAAGATCATCCCATGAAGGGACCAGTGCATCAAAGATCATCCCATGAAGGCCCCAGTGCATCACAGCACTCAGATTAGTGCTATGCAAGATCATCCTATGAAGGGACCAGTGCAAAGATCATCCCATGAAGGGACCAGTGCATCAACGATCATCCCATGATGGGACCAGTGCATCAACGATCATCTCATGCTGGGACCAGTGCAAAGATCATCCCATGAAGGGACCAGTGCATCAGAGATCATCCCATGAAGGGACCAGCCCATCAGAGATCATCCCATGAAGGGACCAGCACATCAGAGATCATCCCATGAAGTGACCAGCACATCAGAGATCATCCCACTAAGGGACCAGCACATCAGAGATCATCCCAGGAAGAGACCAGCGCATCAAAGATCATCCCATGAAGGGACCAGCACATCAAAGATCATCCCATGAAGGGACCACTGCATCAGAGATCATCCCATGAAGGGACCAGTGCATCACAGCACTCAGATTAGAGGGATGCAAGATAATCCCATGAAGGGACCAGTGCATCAAAGATCATCCCATGAAGGAACCAGTGCATCACAGCACTCAGATTAGAGGTATGCAAGATGATCCCCATGAAGGGACCAGTGCATCAGAGATCATCCCATGAAGGGACCAGCGCATCAGAGATCATGCCATGAAGGGACCAGCGCATCAGAGATCATCCCATGAAGGGACCAGCGCATCACAGCACTCAGATTAGGGTTATGCAAGATCATCCCATGAAGGGACCAGTGCATCACAGCACTCAGATTAGAGGTATGCAAGATCATCCCATGAAGGGACCAGTCTAGAGACAATCCCATGAAGGGACCAGCACATCCGAGATCATCCCATGAAGGGACCAGTGCATCAGAGATCATCACACGAAGGGACCAGTGCATCAGAGATCATCCCACGAAGAGACCAGCGCATCAAAGATCATCCCATGAAGGGACCAGCACATCAAAGATCATCCCATGAAGGGACCAGTGCATCAGATCATCCCATGAAGGGACCAGTGCATCACAGCACTCAGATTAGAGGTATGCAAGATCATCCCATGAAGGGACCAGTGCATCAACGATCATCCCATGATGGGACCAGTGCATCACCGATCATCTCATGCTGGGACCAGTGCAAAGATCCTCCCATGAAGGGACCACTGCATCAGAGATCATCCCATGAAGGGACCAGTGCATCACAGCACTCAGATTAGAGGTATGCAAGATCATCCCATGAAGGGACCAGTGCATCAAAGATCATCCCATGAAGGGACCAGTGCATCAAAGATCATCCCGTGAAGGGACCAATGCATCACATCACTAAGATTAGAGGTATGCAAGATCATTCCATGAAGGGACCAGTGCATCAAAGATCATCCCATGAAAGGACCAGTGCATCAGAGATCATCCCGTGAAGGGACCAATGCATCACATCACTCAGATTAGAGGTATGCAAGATCATCCCATGAAGGGACCAGTGCATTAAAGATCATCCCGTGAAGGGACCAGCGTATCAGAGATCATCCCATGGAGGGACCAGTGCATCGGAGATCATCCCAAAAATGGACCAGTGCATCAGAGATCAACCCATGAAGGGACCAGTGCATCACAGCACTCAGATTAGAGGTATGCAAGATGATCCCATGAAGGGACCAGCGCATCAGAGATCATCCCATGAAGGGACCAGTGCATCACAGCACTCAGATTAGAGGTATGCAAAATCCCCCCATGAAGGGAACAGTGCATCAGAGATCATCCCATGAAGGGACCAGTACATCAAAGATCATCCCATGAAGGGACCAGTACATCAAAGATCACCCCATGAAGGGACCAGTGCATCACAGCACTCAGATTAGGGTTATGCAAGATCATCCCATGAAGGGACCAGTGCATCACAGCACTCAGATTAGAGGTATTCAAGATCATCCCATGAAGGGACCAGTCTAGAGACCATCCAATGAAGGGAGCAGTGCATCAAAGATCATCCCATGAAGGAACCAGTGCATCAAAGATCATCCCATGAAGGGACCAGTGCATCAAAGATCATCCCATGAAGGGACCAGTGCATCACAGCACTCAGATTAGAGTTTAGCAAGATCATCCCATGAAGGGACCAGTGCATCACAGCACTCAGATTAGAGGTATGCAAGATCATCCCATGAAGGGACCAGTCTAGAGACCATCCAATGAAGGGAGCAGTGCATCAAAGATCATCCCATGAAGGGACCAGTGCATCAGAGATCATCCCATGAAGGGACCAGTGCATCAAAGATCATCCCATGAAGGGACCAGTGCATCACAGCACTCAGATTAGAGGTATGCAAGATCATCCCATGAAGGGACCAGTCTAGAGACCATCCCATGAAGGGACCAGCACATCAGAGATGATCCCATGAAGGGACGAGTGCATCAGAGATCATCCCACAAAGAGACCAGCGCATCAAACATCATCCCATGAAGGGACCAGCACATCAAGGATCATCCCATGAAGGGACCAGTGCATCAGATCATCCCATGAAGGGACCAGTGCATCACAGCACTCCGATTAGTGCTATGCAAAATCATCCCATGAAGGGACCAGCGCATCAGAGATCATCCCATGAAGGGACCAGCACATCAGAGATCATCCCATGAAGGGACCAGCGCATCAGAGATCATCCCATGAAGGGGCCAGTGCATGAAAGATCATCCCATGAAGGGACCAGTGCATGAAAGATCATCCCATGAAGGGACCAGTGCATCACAGCACTCAGATTAGAGGTATACAAGATCATCCCATTAAGGGACTGGTGCATCAATAGTCATCCCATGAAGGCACCAGTGCATCAAAGATCATCCCATGAAGGGACCAGTGCATCAAAGATCATCCCATGAAGGGACCAGTGCATCAAAGATCATCCCATGAAGGAACCAGTGCATCACAGCATCAAATTAGTGGTATGCAAAATCCCCCCATGAAGCGACCAGTGCATCAGAGATCATCCCAAAAAGGGACCAGTGCATCAAAGATCAACCCAAAAAAGGACCAGTGCATCAAAGATCATCCCATGAAGGGACCAGCACATCAGTGATCATCCCATGAAGGGACCACCGCATCACAGCACACAGATTAGAGGTATGCAAGATCATCCCATGAAGGGACCAGTGCATCACAGCACACAGATTAGAGGTATGCAAGATCATCCCATGAAGGGACCAGTGCATCACAGCACACAGATTAAAGGTATGCAAGATCATCCCATGAAGGGACCAGTGCATCAGAGATCATCCCATGAAGGGACCAGTGCATCACAGCACTCAGATTAGAGGTATGCAAGATCATCCCATGAAGGGACCAGTGCAGAGATCATCCCATGAAGGGACAAGTCCATCAAAGATCATCCCATGAAGGGACCAGCGCATCAGAGATCATCCCATGAAGGGACCAGTGCATCAAAGATCATCCGAAAAGGGACCAGTGCATCAGAGATCATCCCATGAAGGGACCAGTGCATCAAAGATCATCCGAAAAGGGACCAGTGCATCAGAGATCATCCCATGAAGGGACCAGTGCATCAGAGATCATCCCATGAAGGGACCACTGCATCAGAGATCATCCCATGAAGGGACCAGTGCATTAGAGGTCATCACATGAAGGGACGAGCGCATCACAGCACTCAGATTAGAGGTATGCAAGATCTTCCCATGAAGGAACCAGCGCATCAAAGATCATCCCATGAAGGGTCCAGTGCATCACAGCACTCAGATTAGAGGTATGCAAGATCATCCCATGATGGGACCAGTGCATCAAAGATCATCCCATGAAGGGACCAGAGATCATCCCATGAAGGGACCAGTGATCATCCCATGAGGGGACCAGAGATCATCCCATGAAGGGAGAAGTGCATCAGAGATCATCCCATGAAGGGACCAGTGCATCAGAGATCATCCCATGAAGGGACCAGTGCATCAGAGATCATCCCATGAAAGGACCAGTGCATCACAGCACTCAAATTAGAGGTATGCAAAATCCCCCCATGAAGGGACCAGTGCAAAGATCATCTCATGAAGGGGCCAGTGCATGAAAGATCATCCCATGAAGGGACCAGTGCATGAAAGATCATCCCATGAAGGGACCAGTGCATTACAGCACTCAGATTAGAGGTATGCAAGATCATCCCATGAAGGGACTAGTGCATCAATAGTCATCCCATGAAGTCACCAGTGCATCAAAGATCATCCCATGAAGGCACCAGTGCATCCAAGATCATCCCATGAAGGGACCAGTGCATCCAAGATCATCCCATGAAGGAACCAGTGCATCACATTACTCAAATTAGTGGTATGCAAAATCCCCCCATGAAGGGACCAGTGCATCAAAGATCATCCCATGAAGGGACCAGCACATCAGAGATTATCCCATGAAGGGACCAGCACATCAGAGATCATCCCATGAAGGGACCAGTGCATCAGTGATCATCCCATGAAGGGACCACCGCATCACAGCACACAGATTGGAGGTATGCAAGATCATCCCATGAAGGGACCAGTGCATCACAGCACACAGATTAGAGGTATGCAAGATCATCCCATGAAGGGACCAGTGAATCACAGCACACAGATTAAAGGTATGCAAGATCATCCCATGAAGGGACCAGTGCATCACAGATCATCCCATGAAGGGACCAGTGCATCACAACACTCAGATTAGAAGTATGCAAGATCATCCCATGAAGGGACCAGTGCATCAGAGATCATCCCATGAAGGGACCAGCGCATCACAGCACTCAGATTAGAGGTATGCAAGATCATCCGATGCAGGGACCAGTGCAGAGATCATCCCATGAAGGGACAAGTCCATCAAAGATCATCCCATGAAGGGACCAGCGCATCAGAGATCATCCCATGAAGGGAGCAGAGCATCAAAGATCATCCGAAAAGGGACCAGTGCATCAGAGATCATCCCATGAAGGGACCAGTGCATCAGAGATCATCCCATGAAGGGACCAGTGCATCAGAGCTCATCCCATGAAGGGACCAGTGCATCAAAGATCATCCCAAGGGGCCAGTGCATGAAAGATCATCCCATGAAGGGACCAGTGCATCAAAGATCATCCCATGAAGGAACCAGTGCATAACAGCACTCAAATTAGTGGTATGCAAAATCCCCCCATGAAGGGACGAGTGCATCAAAGGTCATCCCATGAAGGGACCAGTGCATCAGAGATCATCCCAAAAAGGGACAAGTGCATCAGAGATCAACCCAAAAAGGGACCAGTGCATCAGAGATCAACCCAAAAAGGGACCAGTGCATCAAAGATCATCCCATGAAGGGACCAGCACATCAGAGATCATCCAGTGATCATCCCATGAAGGGACCACCGCATCACAGCACACAGATTTGAGGTATGCAAGATTATCCCCTGAAGGGACCAGTGCATCACAGCACACAGATTAAAGGTATGCAAGATCATCCCATGAAGGGACCAGTGCATCAGAGATCATCCCATGAAGGGACCAGTGCATCACAGCACTCAGATTAGAGGAATGCAGGATCATCCCATGAAGGGATCAGTGCAGAGATCATCCCATGAAGGGACACGTCCATCAAAGATCATCCCATGAAGGGACCAGCGCATCAGAGATCATCCCATGAAGGGACCAGTGCATCAAAGATCATCCGAAAAGGGACCAGTGCATCAGAGATCATCCCATGAAGGGACCAGTGCATCAGAGGTCATCCCATGAAGGGACCAGTGCATCAGAGGTCATCCCATGAAGCGACCAGTGCATCAGAGGTCATCCCATGAAGGGACCAGTGCATCAGAGGTCATCCCATGAAGGGACCAATGCATCAGAGGTCATCCCATGAAGGGACCAGCGCATCACAGCACTCAGATTAGAGGTATGCAAGATCATCCCATGAAGGGACCAGCGTATCAAAGATCATCCCATGAAGGGTCCAGTGCATTACAGCACTCAGATTAGAGGTATGCAAGATCATCCCATGATGGGACCAGTGCATCAAAGATCATCCCATGAAGGGACCAGAGATCATCCCATGAAGGGACCAGTGATCATCCCATGAAGGGACCAGAGATCATCCCATTAAGGGACAAGTGCATCAGAGATCATCCCATGAAGGGACCAGTGCATCAGAGATCATCCCATGAAGGGACCAGTGCATCAGAGATCATCCCATGAAGGGACCAGTGCATCACAGCACTCAGATTAGAGGTATGCAAGATCATCCCATGGAGGGACCAGTGCATCACAGCACTCAGATTAGAGGTATGCAAGATCGTGCCATGAAGGGACCAGTGCAGCAAACATCATCCCATGAACGAACCACTGCATCAAAGATCATCCCATGAAGGGACCAGCGCATCTGAGATCATCCCATGAAGGGACCAGCGCATCTGAGATCATCCCATGAAGGGACCATCGCATCTGAGATCATCCCATGAAGGGACCAGTGCATCAGAGATCATCCGATGAAGGGACAAACGCATCAAAGATCATCCCATGAAGGGACCAGCACATCAGATCATCCCATGAAGGGACCAGCACATCAGAGATCATCCAGTGATCATCCCATGAAGGGACCACCGCATCACAGCACACAGATTAGAGGTATGCAAGATCATCCCATGAAGGGACCAGTGCATCACAGCACACAGATGAGAGGTATGCAAAATCCCCCCATGAAGGGACCAGTGCATCAAAGGTCATCCCATGAAGGGGCCAGTGCATGAAAGATCATCCCATGAAGGGACCAGTGCATGAAAGATCATCCCATGAAGGGACCAGTGCATCACAGCACTCAGATTAGAGGTATGCAAGATCATCCCATGAAGGGACTAGTGCATCAATAGTTATCCCATGAAAGCACCAGTGCATCACAGATCATCCCAAAAAGGGACCAGTGCATCAGAGATCAACCCAAAAAGGGACCAGTGCATCAAAGATCATCCCATGAAGGGACCAGCGCATCACAGCACACAGATTAGAGGTATGCAAGATCATCCCATGAAGGGACCAGTGCATCACAGCACACAGATTAAAGGTATGCAAGATCATCCATGAAGGGACCAGTGCATCAGAGATCATCCCATGAAGGGACCAGTGCATCAGAGATACTCCCATGAAGGGACCAGTGCATCAGAGATCATCCAATGAAGGGACCAGTGCATCAGAAGTCATCCCATGAAGGGACCAGTGCATCACAGCACTCAGATTAGAGGTATGCAAGATCACCCCATGAAGGGACCAGTCTAGAGACCATCCAATGAAGGGAGCAGTGCATCAAAGATCATCCCATGAAGGGACCAGTGCACCAAAGATCATCCCATGAAGGGACCAGTGCATCAAAGATCATCCCATGAAGGGACCAGTGCATCACAGCACTCAGATTAGAGGTATGCAAGATCATCCCATGAAGGGACCAGTCTAGAGACCATCCCATGAAGGGACCAGCACATCAGAGATGATCCCATGAAGGGACGAGTGCATCAGAGATCATCCCACAAAGAGACCAGCGCATCAAAGATCATCCCATGAAGGGACCAGCACATCAAAGATCATCCCATGAAGGGACCAGTGCATCAGATCATCCCATGAAGGGACCAGTGCATCAGATCATCCCATGAAGGGACCAGTGCATCACAGCACTCAGATTAGTGCTATGCAAGATCATCCCATGAAGAGACCACCGCATCAGAGATCATCCCATGAAGGGACCAGTGCATCACAGCACTCAGATTAGAGTTATGCAAGATCATCCCATGAAGGGACCAGTGCATCACAGCACTCAGATTAGAGGTATGCAAGATCATCCCATGAAGGGACCAGTGCATCAGAGATCATCCCACGAAGGGACCAGTGCATCAGAGATCATCCCACGAAGAGACCAGCGCATCAAAGATCATCCCATGAAGGGACCAGTGCATCAGATCATCCCATGAAGAGACCAGTGCATCACAGCACTCAGATTAGTGCTATGTAAGATCATCCCATGAAGGGACCAGTGCAAAGATAATCCAATGAAGGGACCAGTGCATCAGAGATCATCCCACAAAGGGACCAGCACATCAGAGATCATCCCACGAAGGGAACAGCGCATCAAAGATCATTCCATAATGGGACCAGCGCATCAAAGATCATCCCATGAAGGACCAGTGCATCAGAGATCATCCCAATAAGGGACCAGTGCATCAAATATCATCCCATGAAGGGACCAGTACATCACAGCACTCACATTAGAGGTATGCAAGATCATCCCATGTAGGGACCAGTGCATCACAGCTTCTCAGATTAGAGGTATGCAAGATCATCCCATGAAGGGACCAGTGCATCAGAGTTCATCCCATGAAGGGACCAGCACATCAGAGATCATCCCACAAAGGGACCAGCTCATCAGAGATCATCCCAAAAAGGGATCAGCACATCAGAGATCATCCCACAAAGGAACCAGCACATCAGAGATCATCCCACAAAGGGACCAGCACATCAGAGATCATCCCACAAAGGGACCAGCACATCAGAGATCATTCCACAAAGGGACCAGCACATCAGAGATCATCCCACAAAGGGACCAGCACATCAGAGATCATCCCATAAAGGGACCAGCACATCAGAGATCATCCCATGAAGGGACCAGCACATCAGAGATCATCCCATGAAGGGACCAGTGCATCACAGCACTCAGATTAGAGGTATGCAAGATCATTCCATGAAGGGACCAGTGTATCAAAGATCATCCCATGAAGGGACCAGTGCATCACAGCACTCAGATTAGAGGTATGCAAGATCATCCCATGAAGGGACCAGTGCATCAAAGATCATCCCATGAAGGGACCAGTGCATCAAAGATCACCCCGTGAAGGGACCAGTGCATCACAGCACTCGGATTAGAGGTATGCAAGATCATTCCATGAAGGGACCAGTGCATCAAAGATCATCCCATGAAGGGACCAGTACATCAGAGATCATCCCATGAAGGGACCAGTGCATCACAGCTTCTCAGATTAGAGGTATGCAAGATCATCCCATGAAGGGACCAGTGCAGAGATCATCCCATGAAGGGACCAGTGCATCAGAGATCATCCCATGAAGGGACCAGCACATCGGAGATCATCCCATGAAGAGAGCAGTGCATCAAAGCTCATCCCATGAAGAGACCAGTACATCACAGCACTCAGATTAGAGGTATGCAAGATCATCCCATGAAGGGACCAGCGCATCAACGATCATCCCATGAAGGGACCAGCGCATCAGAGATCATCCCATGAAGGGACCAGAGCATCAGAGATCATCCCATGAAGGGACCAGCGCATCAGAGATCATCCCATGAAGGGACCAGCGCATCAGAGATCATCCCATGAAGGGACCAGCGCATCAGAGATCATCCCATGAAGGGACCAGCGCATCAGAGATCATCCCATGAAGGGACCAGCGCATCAGAGATCATCCCATGAAGGGACCAGCGCATCAGAGATCATCCCATTTAGGGACCACTGTATCACAGCACTCAAATTAGTGGAATGCAAAATCCCCCCATGAAGGGACCAGTGCATCAAAGATCATCACATGAAGGGACCAGTGCATCACAGCACTCAGATTAGAGGTTTGCAAGATCATCCCATGAAGGGACGAGTGCATCTCAGCACTCAGATTAGAGGTACGCAAGATCATCCCATGAAGGGACTAGTGCAGAGATCATCCCATGAAGAGACCAGCTCATCAGAGATCATCCCGTAAAGGGACCAGTGCATCAGAGATCATCCCACGAAGGGACCACTGCATCACAGCACTCAAATTAGTGGTATGGAAGATCATCCCATGAAGGGACCAGCGCATCAGAGATCATCCTGAGATCATCCCATGAAGGGACCAGCGCATCAGAGATCATCCTGAGATCATCCCATGAAGTTACCAGTGCATCACAGCACACAGATTAGAGGTATGCAAGATCATCCCATGAAGGGACCACTCTAGAGATCATGCCATGAAGGGACACGTCCATCAAAGATCATCCCATGAAGGGACCAGCACATCAGATACCATCCCATGAAGGGACCAGTGCATAAGATCATCCCATGAAGGGTCCAGTGCATCAGAGATCATCCCATGAAGGGACCAGTGCATCAGAGATCATCCCATGACGGGACCAGTACATCAGAGATCATCCCATGAAGGGACCACTGCATCACAGCACTCAAATTAATGGTATGCAATATCATCCCATGAAGGGACCACTGCATCACAGCACTTAGATTAGAGGTATTCAAGATCATCCCATGAAGGGACCAGTGCATCAGACATCATCCCATGAAGGGACCAGCGCATCAGAGATCATCCCATGAAGGGACTAGCGCATCAGAGATCCTCCCATGAAGGGACCAGTGCAGAGATCATCCAATGAAGGGACCAGTATATCACAGCACTCACAGAGGTATGCATGATCCTCCCATGAAGGGATCAGTCCATCAGAGATCAACCCATGAAGGGACCAGTGCATCAAAGATCATCCCATGAAGGGACCAGTGCATCAAAGATCATCCCATGAAGGGACCAGTGCATCACAGCACTCAGATTAGAGGTATGTAAGATTATCCCATGAAGGAACCAGTGCACCAAAGATCATCCCATGAAGGGACCAGTGCATCATAGCACTCAGATTAGAGGTGGGCAAGATCATCCCATGAAGGGACTAGTGCATCAGAGATCATCCCATGAAGGGACCAGTTCAACAGATATCATCTCATGAAGGGACCACTGCATCACAGCACTCAGATTAGAGGTATGCAAGATCATCCCATGAAGGGACCAGTGCAGAGATCATCCCATGAAGGGACCAGCTCAGAGATCATCCCATGAAGGGACCAGTGAATCAAAGATCATCCCATGAAGGGACCAGTGCACCAAATATAATCCCATGAAGGGACCAGCGTACAGATCATCCTCATCCCATGAAGGTACCAGTGCATCGAGGATCATCCCAATGAAGGGACCAGCACATCAGAGATCATCCCATAAAGGGACCAGTGCACCAAAGATCATCCCATGAAGGGACCAGTGCATACACCACTCAGATTAGAGGTATGCAAGATCATCCCATGAAGGGACCAGTGCATCAGAGATCATCCCATATAGGGACCAGTGCATCACAGCACTCAGATTAGAGGTATGCAAGATCATCCCATGAAGGAACCAGTGCACCAAAGATCATCCCATGAAGGGACCAGTGCATCAGAGATCATCCCATGAAGGGACCATTGCATCACAGCACTCAGATTAGAGTAATGCAAGATCATCCCATGAAGGGACCAGTGCAGAGATCATCCCATGAAGGGACCTGTCGTACTTTAGAATTTGGGACCGCGTAGCAGGCAAGGCCCTACCCCTGTCTATCTCGGTAATAGTGAACCGCGAATGGTTAATGCGGTATGTACGAGTGCTTTCTGTAACGTTCTAGCTATGAATGCACTGTGTATACGCTATTTCACATCATTGCGTGGGTTCCATTTTGTATCGGTGGCCATCTTATGGTTGCCCTCACATAGGCTATATAGCATAAAGCTAAAACGTCCCTTTTAGAGCACATGTGCCTTTTCTTTTCCGGGTCAAACTGGTCTCACGAGTCCCCCGTCCTCTGGCCGCGTGTGATTAGCATCAGGGCTTGACACACCATAAAGTCTTTTCATCCTACACAAGCCTCCAGCTAATCTCTTTCACACCTGACTGTTCCTGCTTTATGGCTTGTTTCCCAAAACAGGAGATGCTCATGTTTATTGGGGCCTATCGATATCTGATGTGGGATCTAAGCTTTACTGTGTAAATAATTACGGGCTTGTTTAACTGGAATGTGGGATGGTCATCATGACTCTGCTTTTTCGTTTGTAATGTATACTTTGAATGACCATGCCAAAAACCTAGGAATGTATGCCTGAGGCAGGAAAATCTGTATTTAAGGAGAAGCCCGTTACTGTGATTTTCAGCAGTCTCCTGAGAACATACACACTGTTGTACTTCTAGGACGCCTGTAATTGGTCTGCAGCCAATAAACGATCTTTGACTTCACCCAGAAGACTCTGTTTCTGTAGGTCTGAAACAGGAAGAACCCTGAAGTCATAGGGTGTGTTCCCCTGCACCGCTGGGCTTAAAATACCCAGTACTTCAGACCAGTGCATCAGAGATCATCCCATGAAGGGACCAGTGCATCAAAGATCATCCCATGAGGGTACTATAGATCATCCCATGAAGGGACCAATGCATCACAGCACTCAGATTAGAGCTATGAAAGATCATCCCATGAAGGGACCAGTGCATCAAAGATCATCCCATGAAGGGACCAGTGCATCAAAGATCATCCCATGAAGGGACCAGTGCATCGATCATCCCATGAAGGGACCAGTGCACCAGATCATCCCATGAAGGGACCAGTGCACCAGATCATCCCATGAAGGGACCAGTGCATCACAGATCATCCCATGAAGGGACCAGCGCAGAGATCATCCTCATCCCATGAAGGGACCAGTGCAGAGATCATCCTCATCCCATGAAGGGGCCAGCGCATTGAGGATCATCCCATGAAGGGGCCAGCGCATCAAAGATCATCCCATGAAGGGACCAGCGCATCAAAGATCATCCCATGAAGGGACCAGCGCATCAAAGATCATCCCATGAAGGGACCAGCGCATCAAAGATCATCCCATGAAGGGACCAGTGGATCAAAGATCATCCCATGAAGGGACCAGCGCATCAATGATCATCCCATGAAGGGACCAGCGCATCAAAGATCATCCCATGAAGGGACCAGTGCACCAGATCATCCCATGAAGGGACCAGTGCACCAGATCATCCCACGAAGGGACCAGCGCACCAGAGATCATCCCACGAAGGGACCAGCGCACCAGAGATCATCCCATGAAGGGACCAGCGCATCAGAAATCATCCCATGAAGGGACCAGCGCATCAGAGATCATCCCATGAAAGGACCAGCGCATCAGAGATCATCCCATGAAGGGACCAGCGCATCAGAGATCATCCCATGAAGGGACCAGTGCAACAGATGATCCCATGAAGGGACCAGTGCAACAGATGATCCCATGAAGGGACCAGTGCAACAGATGATCCCATGAAGGGACCAGTGCAACAGATGATCCCATGAAGGGACCAGTGCAACAGATGATCCCATGAAGGGACCAGTGCAACAGATGATCCCATGAAGGGACCAGTGCAACAGATGATCCCATGAAGGGACCAGTGCATAAGAGATCCTCCCATGAAGGGACCAGTGCAACAGATGATCCCATGAAGGGACCAGTGCAACAGATGATCCCATGAAGGGACCAGTGCAACAGATGATCCCATGAAGGGACCAATGCATAAGAGATCCTCCCATGAAGGGACCAGTGCATAAGAGATCCTCCCATGAAGGGACCAGCGGATCAGAGATCCTCCCACGAAGGGACGAGCGCATCAGATATCATCCCATGAAGGGACCAGCGCATCAGATATCATCCCATGAAGGGACCAGCGCATCAGATATCATCCCATGAAGGGACCAGCGCTTCAGAGATCATCCCATGAAGGGACCAGCGCTTCAGAGATCATCCCATGAAGGGACCAGCGCTTCAGAGATCATCCCATGAAGGGACCAGTGCATCACAGCACTCATTAGAGGTATGCAAGATCATCCCATGAAGGGACCAGTGCACCAAAGATCATCCCATGATGGGACCAGTACACCAATGATCATCCGATAAAGGGACCAGTACACCAAAGATCATCCCATGAAGGGACCAGTACACCAAAGATCATCCCATGAAGGGACCAGTACACCAAAGATCATCCCATGAAGGGACCAGTGCACCAGATCATCCCATGAAGGGACCAGCGTAGAGATCATCCTCATCCCATGAAGGGACCAGCGCATCGAGGATCATCCCAATGAAGGGACCAGCGCATCAGAGATCATCCCATAAAGGGACCAGTGCACCAAAGATCATCCCATGAAGGGACCAGTGCATCAGACATCATCCCATGAAGGGACCAGTGCATCAGACATCATCCCATGAAGGGACCAGTGCATCAGACATCATCCCATGAAGGGACCAGTGCATCAGACATCATCCCATGAAGGGACCAGTGCATCAGAGCACTCAGATTAGAGGTATGCAAGATCACCCCATGAAGGGACCAGTGCAACAGCAATCATCCCATGATGGGACCAGTGCAATAGATCATCCCATGAGACCAGTGCATCAAAGATCATCCCATGAAGGGATCAGTGCATCAAATATCATCCCATGAAGGGACCAGCGCTTCAGAGATCATCCCATGAAGGGACCAGTGCTTCACAGCACTCAGATTAGAGGTATGCAAGATCCCATGAAGGGACCAGCGCAAAGATCATCCCATGAAGGGACCCGTGCATAAGAGATCCTCCCATGAAGGGACCAGCGCATCAGAGATCATCCCATGAAGGGACCAGCGCATCAGAGATCATCCCATGAAGGGACCAGCGCATCAGAGATCATCCCATGAAGGGACCAGCGCATCAGAGATCATCCCATGAAGGGACCAGCGCAACAGAGATCATTCCATGAAGGGACCAGTGCAACAGATGATCCCATGAAAGGACCAGTGCAACAGATGATCCCATGAAGGGACCAGTGCAACAGATGATCCCATGAAGGGACCAGTGCAACAGATGATCCCATGAAGGGACCAGTGCAACAGATGATCCCATGAAGGGACCAGTGCAACAGATGATCCCATGAAGGGACCAGTGCAACAGATGATCCCATGAAGGGACCTGTGCAACAGATGATCCCATGAAGGGACCAGTGCAACAGATGATCCCATGAAGGGACCAGTGCAACAGATGATCCCATGAAGGGACCAGTGCATAAGAGATCCTCCCATGAAGGGACCAGTGCATAAGAGATCCTCCCATGAAGGGACCAGCGGATCAGAGATCCTCCCACGAAGGGACCAGCGGATCAGAGATCATCCCATGAAGGGACCAGCGCATCAGATATCATCCCATGAAGGGACCAGCGCATCAGATATCATCCCCTGAAGGGACCAGCGCTTCAGAGATCATCCCATGAAGGGACCAGCGCTTCAGAGATTATCCCATGAAGGGACCAGCGCTTCAGAGATCATCCCATGAAGGGACCAGTGCATCACAGCACTCATTAGAGGTATGCAAGATCATCCCATGAAGGGACCAGTGCACCAAAGATCATCCCATGATGGGACCAGTACACCAATGATCATCCCATGAAGGGACCAGTACACCAAAGATCATCCCATGAAGGGACCAGTACACCAAAGATCATCCCATGAAGGGACCAGTACACCAAAGATCATCCCATGAAGGGACCGGTACACCAAAGATCATCCCATGAAGGGACCAGTGCACCAGATCATCCCATGAAGGGACCAGCGTAGAGATCATCCTCATCCCATGAAGGGACCAGCGCATCGAGGATCATCCCAATGAAGGGACCAGCGCATCAGAGATCATCCCATAAAGGGACCAGTGCACCAAAGATCATCCCATGAAGGGACCAGTGCATCAGACATCATCCCATGAAGGGACCAGTGCATCAGACATCATCCCATGAAGGGACCAGTGCATCAGACATCATCCCATGAAGGGACCAGTGCATCAGAGCACTCAGATTAGAGGTATGCAAGATCACCCCATGAAGGGACCAGTGCAACAGCAATCATCCCATGATGGGACCAGTGCAATAGATCATCCCATGAAGGGACCAGTGCATCAAAGATCATCCCATGAAGGGATCAGTGCATCAAATATCATCCCATGAAGGGACCAGCGCTTCAGAGATCATCCCATGAAGGGACCAGTGCTTCACAGCACTCAGATTAGAGGTATGCAAGATCCCATGAAGGGACCAGCGCAAAGATCATCCCATGAAGGGACCAGTGCATAAGAGATCCTCCCATGAAGGGACCAGTGCATAAGAGATCCTCCCATGAAGGGGCCAGCGCATCAGATAAGCCATGAAGGGACCAGCGCATCAGATATCATCACATGAAGGGACCAGCGCATCAGATATCATCCCATGAAGGGACCAGCGCATCAGATATCATCCCACGAAGGGACCAGCGCTTCAGAGATCATCCCACGAAGGGACCAGCGCTTCAGAGATCATCCCATGAAGGGACCAGCGCTTCAGAGATCATCCCATGAAGGGACCAGCGCTTCAGAGATCATCCCATGAAGGGACCAGCGCTTCAGAGATCATCCCATGAAGGGACCAGCGCTTCAGAGATCATCCCATGAAGGGACCAGCGCTTCAAAGATCATCCCATGAAGGGACCAGTGCACCTAAATCATCCCATGAAGGGACCAGTGCACCTAAATCATCCCATGAAGGGACCAGTGCACCTAAATCATCCCATAAAGGGACCAGTACACCAAAGATCATCCCATGAAGGGACCAGTGCACCAGATCATCCCATGAAGGGACCAGTGCACCAAAGATCATCCCATGAAGGGACCAGTGCACCAAAGATCATCCCATGAAGGGACCAGTGCACCAAAGATCATCCCATGAAGGGACCAGTGCACAAAGATCATCCCATGAAGGGATCAGTGCATCAAAGATCATCCCATGACGGGACCAGTGCACCAAAGATTATCCCATGAAGGGACCAGTGCATCACAGCACTCAGATTAGAGGTATGCAAGATCATCCCATGAAGGGACCAGCGTAGAGATCATCCTCATCCCATGAAGGTACCAGCACATCGAGGATCATCCCAATGAAGGGACCAGCGCATCAGAGATCATCCCATAAAGGGACCAGTACACCAAAGATCATCCCATGAAGGGACCAGTGCACCAGATCATCCCATGAAGGGACCAGTGCACCAGATCATCCCATGAAGGGACCAGTGCACCAGATCATCCCATGAAGGGACCAGTGCAACAGATAATCCCATGAAGGGACCAGTGCAACAGATCATCCCATGAAGGGACCAGTGCAACAGATCATCCCGTGAAGGGACCAGTGCAACAGATGATCCCATGAAGGGACCAGTGCAACAGATGATCCCATGAAGGGACCAGTGCAACAGATGATCCCATGAAGGGACCAGTGCAACAGATGATCCCATGAAGGGACCAGTGCAACAGATGATCCCATGAAGGGACCAGTGCAACAGATGATCCCATGAAGGGACAAGTGCAACAGATGATCCCATGAAGGGACCAGTGCAACAGATGATCCCATGAAGGGACCAGTGCAACAGACATCATCCCATGAAGGGACCAGCGCAACAGACATCATCCCATGAAGGGACCAGCGCAACAGACATCATCCCATGAAGGGACCAGCACAACAGACATCCCATGAAGGGACCAGCGCAACAGACATCATCCCATGAAGGGACCAGTGCAAAAGATCATCCCATGAAGGGACCAGTGCAAAAGATCATCCCATGAAGGGACCAGTGCAACAGACATCATCCCATGAAGGGACCAGCGCAACAGACATCATCCCATGAAGGGACCAGCGCAACAGACATCCCATGAAGGGACCAGCGCAACAGACATCATCCCATGAAGGGACCAGTGCAAAAGATCATCCCATGAAGGGACCAGTGCAAAAGATCATCCCATGAAGGGACCAGTGCAACAGATGATCCCATGAAGGGACCAGTGCAACAGACATCATCCGATGAAGGGACCAGCGCAACAGACATCCCATGAAGGGACCAGCACAACAGACATCATCCCATGAAGGGACCAGTGCAAAAGATAATCCCATGAAGGGACCAGTGCAACAGACATCATCCCATGAAGGGACCAGCGCATCACAGCACTCAGATTAGAGGTATGCAAGATCATCCCATGAAGGGACCAGTGCATCAGAGATCATCCCATGAAGGGACCAGTGCATCAGAGATCATCCCATGAAGGGACCAGTACACCAAAGATCATCCCATGAAGGGACCAGTACACCAAAGATCATCCCATGAAGGGACCAGTGGACCAGATCATCCCATGAAGGGACCAGTGCATCAAAGATCATCCCATGACGGGACCAGTGCACCAAAGATTATCCCATGAAGGGACCAGTGCATCACAGCACTCAGATTAGAGGTATGCAAGATCATCCCATGAAGGGACCAGCGTAGAGATCATCCTCATCCCATGAAGGTACCAGCACATCGAGGATCATCCCAATGAAGGGACCAGCGCATCAGAGATCATCCCATAAAGGGACCAGTACACCAAAGATCATCCCATGAAGGGACCAGTGCACCAGATCATCCCATGAAGGGACCAGTGCACCAGATCATCCCATGAAGGGACCAGTGCAACAGATCATCCCATGAAGGGACCAGTGCAACAGATAATCCCATGAAGGGACCAGTGCAACAGATCATCCCATGAAGGGACCAGTGCAACAGATGATCCCATGAAGGGACCAGTGCAACAGATGATCCCATGAAGGGACCAGTGCAACAGATGATCCCATGAAGGGACCAGTGCAACAGATGATCCCATGAAGGGACCAGTGCAACAGATGATCCCATGAAGGGACCAGTGCAACAGATGATCCCATGAAGGGACAAGTGCAACAGATGATCCCATGAAGGGACCAGTGCAACAGATGATCCCATGAAGGGACCAGTGCAACAGACATCATCCCATGAAGGGACCAGCGCAACAGACATCATCCCATGAAGGGACCAGTGCAACAGACATCATCCCATGAAGGGACCAGCACAACAGACATCCCATGAAGGGACCAGCGCAACAGACATCATCCCATGAAGGGACCAGTGCAAAAGATCATCCCATGAAGGGACCAGTGCAAAAGATCATCCCATGAAGGGACCAGTGCAAAAGATCATCCCATGAAGGGACCAGTGCAACAGATGATCCCATGAAGGGACCAGTGCAACAGACATCATCCGATGAAGGGACCAGCGCAACAGACATCCCATGAAGGGATCAGCACAACAGACATCATCCCATGAAGGGACCAGTGCAAAAGATAATCCCATGAAGGGACCAGTGCAACAGACATCATCCCATGAAGGGACCAGCGCATCACAGCACTCAGATTAGAGGTATGCAAGATCATCCCATGAAGGGACCAGTGCATCAGAGATCATCCCATGAAGGGACCAGTGCATCAGAGATCATCCCATGAAGGGACCAGTACACCAAAGATCATCCCATGAAGGGACCAGTACACCAAAGATCATCCCATGAAGGGACCAGTGGACCAGATCATCCCATGAAGGGACCAGTGCACCAGATCATCCCATGAAGGGACCAGTGCATCACAGCCCTCAGATTAGAGGTATGCAAAATCATCCCATGAAGGGACCAGTGCATCAGAGATCATCCCATGAAGGGACCAGTGCATCAGAGATCATCCCATGAAGGGACCAGTGCGTCAGAGAACTCAGATTAGAGGTTTGAAAGATCATCCCATGAAGGGACCAGTGCATCAGACATCATCCCATGAAGGGACCAGTGCATCAGACATCATCCCATGAAGGGACCAGTGCATCAGACATCATCCCATGAAGGGACCAGTGCATCAGAGCACTCAGATTAGAGGTATGCAAGATCACCCCATGAAGGGACCAGTGCAACAGCAATCATCCCATGATGGGACCAGTGCAATAGATCATCCCATGAAGGGACCAGTGCATCAAAGATCATCCCATGAAGGGATCAGTGCATCAAATATCATCCCATGAAGGGACCAGCGCTTCAGAGATCATCCCATGAAGGGACCAGTGCTTCACAGCACTCAGATTAGAGGTATGCAAGATCCCATGAAGGGACCAGCGCAAAGATCATCCCATGAAGGGACCAGTGCATAAGAGATCCTCCCATGAAGGGACCAGTGCATAAGAGATCCTCCCATGAAGGGGCCAGCGCATCAGATAAGCCATGAAGGGACCAGCGCATCAGATATCATCACATGAAGGGACCAGCGCATCAGATATCATCCCATGAAGGGACCAGCGCATCAGATATCATCCCACGAAGGGACCAGCGCTTCAGAGATCATCCCACGAAGGGACCAGCGCTTCAGAGATCATCCCATGAAGGGACCAGCGCTTCAGAGATCATCCCATGAAGGGACCAGCGCTTCAGAGATCATCCCATGAAGGGACCAGTGCTTCAGAGATCATCCCATGAAGGGACCAGCGCTTCAAAGATCATCCCATGAAGGGACCAGTGCACCTAAATCATCTCATGAAGGGACCAGTGCACCTAAACCATCCCATGAAGGGACCAGTGCACCTAAATCATCCCATAAAGGGACCAGTACACCAAAGATCATCCCATGAAGGGACCAGTGCACCAGATCATCCCATGAAGGGACCAGTGCACCAAAGATCATCCCATGAAGGGACCAGTGCACCAAAGATCATCCCATGAAGGGACCAGTGCACAAAGATCATCCCATGAAGGGACCAGTGCATCAAAGATCATCCCATGAAGGGACCAGTGCACCAAAGATTATCCCATGAAGGGACCAGTGCATCACAGCACTCAGATTAGAGGTATGCAAGATCATCCCATGAAGGGACCAGCGTAGAGATCATCCTCATCCCATGAAGGTACCAGCACATCGAGGATCATCCCAATGAAGGGACCAGCGCATCAGAGATCATCCCATAAAGGGACCAGTACACCAAAGATCATCCCATGAAGGGACCAGTGCACCAGATCATCCCATGAAGGGACCAGTGCACCAGATCATCCCATGAAGGGACCAGTGCAACAGATCATCCCATGAAGGGACCAGTGCAACAGATCATCCCATGAAGGGACCAGTGCAACAGATGATCCCATGAAGGGACCAGTGCAACAGATGATCCCATGAAGGGACCAGTGCAACAGATGATCCCATGAAGGGACCAGTGCAACAGATGATCCCATGAAGGGACCAGTGCAACAGATGATCCCATGAAGGGACCAGTGCAACAGATGATCCCATGAAGGGACCAGTGCAACAGATGATCCCATGAAGGGACCAGTGCAACAGATGATCCCATGAAGGGACAAGTGCAACAGATGATCCCATGAAGGGACCAGTGCAACAGATGATCCCATGAAGGGACCAGTGCAACAGACATCATCCCATGAAGGGACCAGCGCAACAGACATCATCCCATGAAGGGACCAGCGCAACAGACATCATCCCATGAAGGGACCAGCACAACAGACATCCCATGAAGGGACCAGCGCAACAGACATCATCCCATGAAGGGACCAGTGCAAAAGATCATCCCATGAAGGGACCAGTGCAAAAGATCATCCCATGAAGGGACCAGTGCAACAGACATCATCCCATGAAGGGACCAGCGCAACAAACATCATCCCATGAAGGGACCAGCGCAACAGACATCATCCCAAGAAGGGACCAGCGCAACAGACATCCCATGAAGGGACCAGCGCAACAGACATCATCCCATGAAGGGACCAGTGCAAAAGATCATCCCATGAAGGGACCAGTGCAAAAGATCATCCCATGAAGGGACCAGTGCAACAGATGATCCCATGAAGGGACCAGCGCAACAGACATCCCATGAAGGGACCAGCACAACAGACATCATCCCATGAAGGGACCAGTGCAAAAGATAATCCCATGAAGGGACCAGTGCAACAGACATCATCCCATGAAGGGACCAGCGCATCACAGCACTCAGATTAGAGGTATGCAAGATCATCCCATGAAGGGACCAGTGCATCAGAGATCATCCCATGAAGGGACCAGTACACCAAAGATCATCCCATGAAGGGACCAGTACACCAAAGATCATCCCATGAAGGGACCAGTGGACCAGATCATCCCATGAAGGGACCAGTGCACCAGATCATCCCATGAAGGGACCAGTGCATCACAGCCCTCAGATTAGAGGTATGCAAAATCATCCCATGAAGGGACCAGTGCATCAGAGATCATCCCATGAAGGGACCAGTGCATCAGAGATCATCCCATGAAGGGACCAGTGTGTCAGAGAACTCAGATTAGAGGTTTGAAAGATCATCCCATGAAGGGACCAGTGCATCAGAGAACTCAGATTAGAGGTATGAAAGATCATCCCATGAAGGGACCAGTGTATCAAAGACCATCCCATGAAGGGACCAGCGCATCACGGATCATCCCATGAAGGGACCAGCGCATCGAGGATCATCCCATGAAGGGACCAGCGCATCGAGGATCATTTTATGGACCATCCCATGAAGGGACCATCCCATGAAGGGATCATTTTATGGACCATCCCATGAAGGGAGCAGCACAGAGGATAATCCCATGAAGGGACCAGTGCATCAAAGATCATCCCATGAAGGGACCAGCGTATCAAAGATCATCCCATGAAGGGAATAGTGCATCAAAGATCATCCCATGAAGGGATCAGTGCATCACAGCACTCAGATTAGAGGTATGCAAGGTCATCCCTTGAACGGACCACTGCATCAAAGATCATCCCATGAAGGGACCAGTGCATACACCACTCAGATTAGAGGTATGCAAGGTCATCCCATGAAGGGACCAGTGCATCAGAGATCATCCCATATAGGGACCAGTGCATCACAGCACTCAGATTAGAGGTATGCAAGGTCATCCCATGAAGGGACCAGTGCATCAGAGATCATCCCATATAGGGACCAGTGCATCACAGCACTCAGATTAGAGGTATGCAAGATCATCCCATGAAGGGACCTGTGCAACAGAGATCATTACATGAAGGGACCAGTGCAACAGAGATCATCCCATGAAGGGACCAGTGCATCAGAGATGATCCCATGAAGGGACCAGTGCATCAGATGATCCCATGAAGGGACCAATGCAACAGATGATCCCATGAAGGGACCAGTGCAACAGATGATCCCATGAAGGGACCAGTGCAACAGATGATCCCATGAAGGGACCAGTGCAACAGATGATCCCATGAAGGGACCAGTGCAACAGATGATCCCATGAAGGGACCAGTGCATAAGAGATCCTCCCATGAAGGGACCAGTGCATCAGAGATCCTCCCATGAAGGGACCAGCGCTTCAGAGATCATCCCATGAAGGGACCAGCACTTCAGAGATCATCCCATGAAGGGACCAGCGCTTCAGAGATCATCCCATGAAGGGACCAGCGCTTCAGAGATCATCCCATGAAGGGACCAGCGCTTCAGAGATCATCCCATGAAGGGACCAGCGCTTCAGAGATCATCCCATGAAGGGACCAGCGCTTCAGAGATCATCCCATGAAGGGACCAGCGCTTCAGAGATCATCCCATGAAGGGACCAGCGCTTCAGAGATCATCCCATGAAGGGACCAGCGCTTCAGAGATCATCCCATGAAGGGACCAGTGCACCTAAATCATCCCATGAAGGTACCAGTGCACCTAAATCATCCCATGAAGGGACCAGTGCACCTAAATCATCCCATAAAGGGACCAGTACACCAAAGATCATCCCATGAAGGGACCAGTGCACCAGAATATCCCATGAAGGGACCAGTGCACCAAAGATCATCCCATGAAGGGACCAGTGCACCAAAGATCATCCCATGAAGGGACCAGTGCACCAAAGATCATCCCATGAAGGGACCAGTGCACCAAGATCATCCCATGAAGGGACCAGTGCACCAAGATCATCCCATGAAGGGACCAGTGCACCAGATCATCCCATGAAGGGACTAGTGCACCAAAGATCATCCCATGAAGGGACCAGTGCACCAAGATCATCCCATGAAGGGACCAGTGCATCAAAGATCATCCCATGACGGGACCAGTGCACCAAAGATCATCCCATGAAGGGACCAGTGCATCACAGCACTCAGATTAGAGGTATGCAAGATCATCCCATGAAGGGACCAGCGTAGAGATCATTCTCATCCCATGAAGGTACCAGCACATCGAGGATCATCCCAATGAAGGGACCAGCGCATCAGAGATCATCCCATAAAGGGACCAGTACACCAAATATCATCCCATGAAGGGACCAGTGCACCAGATCATCCCATGAAGGGACCAGTGCAACAGATCATCCCATGAAGGGACCAGTGCAACAGATCCCATGAAGGGACCAGTGCAACAGATGATCCCATGAAGGGACCAGTGCAACAGATGATCCCATGAAGGGACCAGTGCAACAGATGATCCCATGAAGGGACCAGTGCAACAGATGATCCCATGAAGGGACCAGTGCAACAGATGATCCCATGAAGGGACCAGTGCAACAGATGATCCCATGAAGGGACCAGTGCAACAGATGATCCTATCATAAAGGGACCAGTGCATAAGAGATCATCCCATGAAGGGACCAGTGCAACAGCAATCATCCCATGAAGGGACCAGTGCAATAGATCATCCCATGAAGGGACCAGCGCAACAGACATCATCCCATGAAGGGACCAGCGCAACAGACATCCCATGAAGGGACCAGAGCAACAGACATCATCCCATGAAGGGACCAGTGCAAAAGATCATCCCATGAAGGGACCAGCGCATCACAGCACTCAGATTAGAGGTATGCAAGATCATCCCATGAAGGGACCAGTACACCAAAGATCATCCCATGAAGGGACCAGTACACCAAAGATCATCCCATGAAGGGACCAGTGCACCAGATCATCCCATGAAGGGACCAGTGCACCAGATCATCCCATGAAGGGACCAGCGTAGAGATCATCCTCATCCCATGAAGGGACCAGCGCATCGAGGATCATCCCAATGAAGGGACCAGCGCATCAGAGATCATCCCATAAAGGGACCATTGCATCAGACATCATCCCATGAAGGGACCAGTGCATCAGACATCATCCCATGAAGGGACCAGTGCATCAGACATCATCCCATGAAGGGACCGGTGCATCAGACATCATCCCATGAAGGGACCAGTGCATCAGACATCATCCCATGAAGGGACCAGTACATCAGAGCACTCAGATTAGAGGTATGCAAGATCACTCCATGAAGGGACCAGTGCAACAGCAATCATCCCATGAAGGGACCAGTGCAATAGACCATCCCATGAAGGGACCAGTGCATCAAAGATCATCCCATGAAGGGATCAGTGCATCAAAGATCATCCCATGAAGGGACCAGTGCACCAAAGATCATCCCATGAAGGGACCAGTACACCAAAGATCATCCCATGAAGGGACCAGTGCACCAGATCATCCCATGAAGGGACCAGTGCACCAAAGATCATCCCATGAAGGGACCAGTGCACCAAAGATCATCCCATGAAGGGACCAGTGCATCAAAGATCATCCCATGAAGGGACCAGTGCATCAAAGATCATCCCATGAAGGGACCAGTGCACCAAAGAGAATCCCATGAAGGGACCAGTGCACCAAAGATCATCCCATGACGGGAGCAGTGCATCACAGCACTCAGATTAGAGGTATGCAAGATCATCCCATGAAGGGACCAGCGTAGAGATCATCCTCCTCCCATGAAGATACCAGTACACCAAAGATCATCCCATGAAGGGACCAGTGCAACAGATGATCCCATGAAGGGACCAGTGCAACAGATGATCCCATGAAGGGACCAGTGCAACAGATGATCCCATGAAGGGACCAGTGCAACAGATGATCCCATGAAGGGACCAGTGCAACAGATGATCCCATGAAGGGACCAGCGCAACAGACATCCCATGAAGGGACCAGTGCACCAAAGATCATCTCATGAAGGGACCAGTGCATCAGAGATCATCCCATGAAGGTACCAGCGCATCAGAGATCATCCCATGAAGGTACCAGCGCAGAGATCATCCCATAAAGGGACCAGCGCATAAGAGATCATCCCATAAAGGGACCAGCGCATAAGAGATCATCCCATAAAGGGACCAGCACATCAGAGATAATCCCATAAAGGGACCAGCACATCAGAGACCCCATGAAGGGAGCAGTGCATCACAGCACTCAGATTAGAGGTATGCAAGATCATCCCATGCAGGGACCAGTGCATCAGAGATCATCCCATGAAGGGACCAGCACATCAGAGATCATCCCATGAAGGGACCAGCACATCAGAGATCATCCCATGAAGGGACCAGCACATCAGAGATCATCCCATGAAGGGACCAGTGCATCACAGCACTCAGATTAGAGGTATGCAAGATCATCCCATGAAGGGACCAGCACATCAGAGATCATCCCACGAAGAGACCAGCGCATCAGAGGTCATCCTACGAAGGGACCAGCGCATCAGAGATCATCCCATGAAGGGACCAGTGCAGAGATCATCCCATGAAGGGACCAGTGCAGAGATCATCCCATGATGGGACCAGTGCAGAGATCATCCCATGAAGGGACCAGCGCATCAAAGATCATCCCATGAAGGGACCAGTGCATCACAGCACTCATATTAGAGGTATGCAAGATCATCCCATGATGGGACCAGTGCAAAGATCATCCCATGAAGGGACCAGAGATCATCCCTTGTTGGGACCAGACATCATCCCATGATGGGACCAGAGATCATCCCATGATGGGACCAGAGATCATCCCATGATGGGACCAGAGATCATCCCATGATGGGACCAGTCAATCAGAGATCATCCCGTGAAGGGACCAGTGCAGAGATCATCCCGTGGAGGGACCAGTGCAGAGATCATCCCGTGAAGGGACCAGTGCAGAGATCATCCCGTGAAGGGACCAGTGCAGAGATCATCCCGTGAAGGGACCAGCGCATAGATCATCCCATAAAGGGACCAGCACATCAGAGATCATCCCATAAAGGGACCAGCGCATCAAAGATCATCCCATAAAGGGATTAGTGCATCAGAGATCATCCCATAAAGGGAACAGCACATCAGAGATCCCATGAAGGGAGCAGTGCATCACAATACTCAGATTAGAGGTATGCAAGATCATCCCACGAGGTGACCAGCGCATCAGAGATCATCCCACGAGGGGACCAGCGCATCAGAGATCATCCCACGAGGGGACCAGCGCATCAGAGATCATCCCACGAAGGGACCAGCGCATCAGAGATCAGCCCACGAAGGGACCAGCGCATCAGAGATCAGCCCACGAAGGGACCAGCGCATCAGAGATCAGCCCACGAAGGGACCAGCGCATCAAAGATCAACCCACGAAGGGACCAGCGCATCAGAGATCAGCCCACGAAGGGACCAGCGCATCAGAGATCAGCCCACGAAGGGACCAGCGCATCAGAGATCAGCCCACGAAGGGACCAGCACATCAGAGATCAGCCCACGAAGGGATCAGAGCATCAGAGATCATCCCACGAAGGGACCAGCACATCAAAGATCATCCCACGAAGAGACCAGCACATAAGAGATCATCTGATGAAGAGACGAGTGCATCAGAGATCATCCGATGAAGGGACCAGTGCATCAGAGATCATCCCATCAAGGAACCAATGCATCAGAGATCATCCCTTGAAGGGACCAGTGCATCAAAGATCATCCCATGAAGGGACCAGTGCATCAGAGCATTCAGATTAGAGGTACGCAAGATCATCCCATGAAGGGACCAGTGCATCACAGCACTCAGATTATATGTATGCAAGATCATCCCATGAAGGGACCAGTCTAGAGATCATCCCATTAATTGACCAATGCATCAGAGATCATCCCATGAAGGGACCAGTGCATAAGAGATCCTCCCATGAAGGGACCAGTGCATCAGACATCATCCCATGAAGGGACCGGTGCATCAGACATCATCCCATGAAGGGACCAGTGCATCAGACATCATCCCATGAAGGGACCAGTACATCAGAGCACTCAGATTAGAGGTATGCAAGATCACTCCATGAAGGGACCAGTGCAACAGCAATCATCCCATGAAGGGACCAGTGCAATAGACCATCCCATGAAGGGACCAGTGCATCAAAGATCATCCCATGAAGGGATCAGTGCATCAAAGATCATCCCATGAAGGGACCAGTGCACCAAAGATCATCCCATGAAGGGACCAGTACACCAAAGATCATCCCATGAAGGGACCAGTGCACCAGATCATCCCATGAAGGGACCAGTGCACCAAAGATCATCCCATGAAGGGACCAGTGCACCAAAGATCATCCCATTAAGGGACCAGTGCATCAAAGATCATCCCATGAAGGGACCAGTGCATCAAAGATCATCCCATGAAGGGACCAGTGCACCAAAGAGAATCCCATGAAGGGACCAGTGCACCAAAGATCATCCCATGACGGGAGCAGTGCATCACAGCACTCAGATTAGAGGTATGCAAGATCATCCCATGAAGGGACCAGCGTAGAGATCATCCTCATCCCATGAAGATACCAGTACACCAAAGATCATCCCATGAAGGGACCAGTGCAACAGATGATCCCATGAAGGGACCAGTGCAACAGATGATCCCATGAAGGGACCAGTGCAACAGATGATCCCATGAAGGGACCAGTGCAACAGATGATCCCATGAAGGGACCAGTGCAACAGATGATCCCATGAAGGGACCAGCGCAACAGACATCCCATGAAGGGACCAGTGCACCAAAGATCATCTCATGAAGGGACCAGTGCATCAGAGATCATCCCATGAAGGTACCAGCGCATCAGAGATCATCCCATGAAGGTACCAGCGCAGAGATCATCCCATAAAGGGACCAGCGCATAAGAGATCATCCCATAAAGGGACCAGCGCATAAGAGATCATCCCATAAAGGGACCAGCACATCAGAGATAATCCCATAAAGGGACCAGCACATCAGAGACCCCATGAAGGGAGCAGTGCATCACAGCACTCAGATTAGAGGTATGCAAGATCATCCCATGCAGGGACCAGTGCATCAGAGATCATCCCATGAAGGGACCAGCACATCAGAGATCATCCCATGAAGGGACCAGCACATCAGAGATCATCCCATGAAGGGACCAGCACATCAGAGATCATCCCATGAAGGGACCAGTGCATCACAGCACTCAGATTAGAGGTATGCAAGATCATCCCATGAAGGGACCAGCACATCAGAGATCATCCCACGAAGAGACCAGCGCATCAGAGGTCATCCTACGAAGGGACCAGCGCATCAGAGATCATCCCATGAAGGGACCAGTGCAGAGATCATCCCATGAAGGGACCAGTGCAGAGATCATCCCATGATGGGACCAGTGCAGAGATCATCCCATGAAGGGACCAGCGCATCAAAGATCATCCCATGAAGGGACCAGTGCATCACAGCACTCATATTAGAGGTATGCAAGATCATCCCATGATGGGACCAGTGCAAAGATCATCCCATGAAGGGACCAGAGATCATCCCTTGTTGGGACCAGACATCATCCCATGATGGGACCAGAGATCATCCCATGATGGGACCAGAGATCATCCCATGATGGGACCAGAGATCATCCCATGATGGGACCAGTCAATCAGAGATCATCCCGTGAAGGGACCAGTGCAGAGATCATCCCGTGGAGGGACCAGTGCAGAGATCATCCCGTGAAGGGACCAGTGCAGAGATCATCCCGTGAAGGGACCAGTGCAGAGATCATCCCGTGAAGGGACCAGCGCATAGATCATCCCATAAAGGGACCAGCACATCAGAGATCATCCCATAAAGGGACCAGCGCATCAAAGATCATCCCATAAAGGGACTAGTGCATCAGAGATCATCCCATAAAGGGAACAGCACATCAGAGATCCCATGAAGGGAGCAGTGCATCACAATACTCAGATTAGAGGTATGCAAGATCATCCCACGAGGTGACCAGCGCATCAGAGATCATCCCACGAGGGGACCAGCGCATCAGAGATCATCCCACGAGGGGACCAGCGCATCAGAGATCATCCCACGAAGGGACCAGCGCATCAGAGATCAGCCCACGAAGGGACCAGCGCATCAGAGATCAGCCCACGAAGGGACCAGCGCATCAGAGATCAGCCCACGAAGGGACCAGCGCATCAAAGATCAACCCACGAAGGGACCAGCGCATCAGAGATCAGCCCACGAAGGGACCAGCGCATCAGAGATCAGCCCACGAAGGGACCAGCGCATCAGAGATCAGCCCACGAAGGGACCAGCACATCAGAGATCAGCCCACGAAGGGATCAGAGCATCAGAGATCATCCCACGAAGGGACCAGCACATCAAAGATCATCCCACGAAGAGACCAGCACATAAGAGATCATCTGATGAAGAGACGAGTGCATCAGAGATCATCCGATGAAGGGACCAGTGCATCAGAGATCATCCCATCAAGGAACCAATGCATCAGAGATCATCCCTTGAAGGGACCAGTGCATCAAAGATCATCCCATGAAGGGACCAGTGCATCAGAGCATTCAGATTAGAGGTACGCAAGATCATCCCATGAAGGGACCAGTGCATCACAGCACTCAGATTATATGTATGCAAGATCATCCCATGAAGGGACCAGTCTAGAGATCATCCCATTAATTGACCAATGCATCAGAGATCATCCCATGAAGGGACCAGTGCATCAGAGATCATCCCATGAAAGAACCAGTGCATCAGAGATCATCCCATGAAGGGACCAGTGCAGAGATCATCCCATGAAGGGACCAGTGCATCAAAGATCATCCCATGAAGGGACCAGTGCATCAAATATCATCCCATGAAGGAACAGTGCATCAAAGATCATCCCATGAAGGGACCAGTGCATCAGAGCATTCAGATTAGAGGTACGCAAGATCATCCCATGAAGGGACCAGTGCATCACAGCACTCATTATATATATGCAAGATCATCCCATGAAGGGACCAGTCTAGAGATCATCCCATGAATTGACCAATGCACCAGAGATCATCCGATGAAGGGACCAGTGCAGAGATCATCCCATGAAGGGACCAGCGCATCAAAGATCATCCCATGAAGGGACCAGTGCATCAGAGATCATCCCATGAAGGGACCAGTGCATCAGAGATCATCCCATGAAGGGACCAGTGCATCAGAGATCATCCCATGGAGGGACCAGTGCATCAAACATCATCCCATGAAGGGACCAGTGCATCACAGCACTCAGATTAGAGGTATGCAAGATCATCCCATGAAGGGATCAGTGCATCAGATCATCCCATGAAGGGTCCAGGGCATCACAGCACTCAGGTTAGAGGTATGCAAGATCATCCCATGAAGGGACCAGTGCATCAGATATCATCCCATGAAGGGACCAGTGCATCAGTTATCATCCCATGAAGGGACCAGTGCATCACAGCACTCAAATTAGAGGTATGCAAAATCCCCCATGAAGGGACCAGTGCATCAAAGATCATCCCATGAAGGGACCAGTGCATCAGAGATCATCCCATGACGGGACCAGCGCATCAGAGATCATCCCATGATGGGACCAGCGCATCAGAGATCATCCCATGAAGGGACCAGCGCATCAGAGATCATCCCATGAAGGGACCAGTGCAACAGATGATCCCATGAAGGGACCAGTGCAACAGATGATCCCATGAAGGGACCAGTGCAACAGATGATCCCATGAAGGGACCAGTGCAACAGATGATCCCATGAAGGGACCAGTGCATCAGAGATCATCGCCTGAAAAGACCAGTGCATCAGAGATCATCCCATGAAAAGACCAGTGCATCAGAGATCATCCCATGAAGGGACCAGTGCATCAGAGTCCATCCCATGAAGGGACCAGTGCATCAGATCATCCCATGAAGGGACCAGTACAGAGATCATCCCATGAAGGGACCAGTGCATCAGAGATTATCCCATGAAGGGACCAGTGCATCAGAGATTATCCCATGAAGGGACCAGTGCATCACAGCACTCAGATTAGAGGTGTGCAAGATCATCCCATTAAGGGTCCAGTGCATCACAGCACTCAGATTAGAGGTATGCAAGATCATCCCATGAAGGGACCAGTGCATCAGAGATCATCCCATGAAGGGACCAGTGCATCAGAGATCATCCCATGAAGGGACCAGTGCATCAGAGATCATCCCATGAAGGGACAAGTGCATCAGAGATCATCCCATGAAGGGACCAGTGCATCAGAGATCATCCCATGAAGGGACCAGTGCATCAGAGATCATCCCATGAAGGGACCAGTGCAGAGATCATCCCATGAAGGGACAAGTGCATCAGAGATCATCCCATGAAGGGACCAGTGCATCACAGCACTCAGATTAGAGGTGTGCAATATCATCCCATGAAGGGACCAGTGCATCAGAGATCATCCCATGAAGGGACCAGTGCATCAGAGATCATCCCATGAAGGGACCAGTGCATCAGAGATCATCCCATGAAGGGACCAGTGCATCAGAGATCATCCCATGAAGGGACCAGTGCATCAAAGATCATCCCATCAAAAGACCAGTGCATCAGAGATCATCCCATGAAGGGTCCACTGCATCAGAGATCATCCCATGAAGGGACCACAGCATCACAGCACTCAGATTAGAGGTGTGCAAGATCATCCCATGAAGGGACCAGCACATCAGAGATCATCCCATGAAGGGACCAGCGCATTGAGGATCATCCCATAAAGGGACTAGCGCATCGAGGATCATCCCATGAAGGGACCAGTGCATCAGAGATTATTCCATGAAGGGAACAGTGCATCACAGCACTCATATTAGAGGTGTGCAAGATCATCCCATGAAGGGACCAGTGCATCAGAGATCATCCCATGAAGGGACCAGTGCATCACAGCACTCAGATTAGAGATGCAAGATCATCCCATGAAGGGACCAGTGCATCAGAAATCATCCCATGAAGGGACCAGTGCATCACAGCACTCAGATTAGAGGTATGCAAGATCATCCCATGAAGGGACCAGCACATCAGAGATCATCCCATGAAGGGACCAGCACATCGAGGATCATCCCATAAAGGGACTAGCGCATCGAGGATCATCCCATGAAGGGACCAGTGCATCAGAGATTATCCCATGAAGGGACCAGTGCATCACAGCACTCAGATTAGAGGTGTGCAAGATCATCCCATGAAGGGACCAGTGCATCAGAGATCATCCCATGAAGGGACCAGTGCATCACAGCACTCAGATTAGAGATGCAAGATCATCCCATGAAGGGACCAGTGCATCAGAAATCATCCCATGAAGGGACCAGTGCATCACAGCACTCAGATTAGAGGTATGCAAGATCATCCCATGAAGGGACCAGTGCATCAGAGATCATCCCATGAAGGGACCAGCGCATCAGAGATCATCCCATGAAGGGACCAGCGCATCAGAGATCATCCCATGAAGGTACCAGCGCATCAGAGATCCTCCCATGAAGGGACCAGCGCATCAGAGATCATCCCACGAAGGCACCAGTGCATCAGAGATTATCCCATGAAGGGAACAGTGCATCACAGCACTCAGATTAGAGGTGTGCAAGATCATCCCATGAAGGGACCAGTGCATCAGAGATCATCCCATGAAGGGACCAGTGCATCACAGCACTCAGATTAGAGATGCAAGATCATCCCATGAAGGGACCAGTGCATCAGAAATCATCCCATGAAGGGATCAGTGCATCACAGCACTCAGATTAGAGGTATGCAAGATCATCCCATGAAGGGACCAGCACATCAGAGATCATCCCATGAAGGGACGAGCGCATCGAGGATCATCCCATGAAGGGACTAGCGCATCGAGGATCATCCCATGAAGGGACCAGTGCATCAGAGATTATCCCATGAAGGGACCAGTGCATCACAGCACTCAGATTAGAGGTGTGCAAGATCATCCCATGAAGGGACCAGTGCATCAGAGATCATCCCATGAAGGGACCAGTGCATCAGAGATCATCCCATGAAGGGACAAGTGCATCAGAGATCATCCCATGAAGGGACCAGTGCATCAGAGATCATCCCATGAAGGTACCAGTGCATCAGAGATTATCCCATGAAGGGACCAGTGCAGAGATCATCCCATGAAGGGACCAGTGCATCAAAGATCATCCCATGAAGGGACCAGTGCATCACAGCACTCAGATTAGAGGTATGCAAGATCATCCCATGAAGGGACCAGTGCATCAGAGATCATCGCATGAAGGGACCAGTGCATCACAGCACTCAGATTAGAGGTATGCAAGATCATCCCATGAAGGGACCAGTGCATCAGAGATCATCCCATGAAGGGACCAGCGCATCAGAGATCATCCCATGAAGGGACCAGCGCATCAGAGATCATCCCATGAGGGGACCAGCGCATCAGAGATCATCCCATGAAGGGACCAGCGCATCAGAGATCATCCCATGAAGGGACCAGCACATCAGAGATCATCCCATGAAGGCACCAGCACATCAGAGATCATCCCATGAAGGGACCAGTGCATCACAGCACTCAGATTAAAGGTATGCAAGATCATCCCATGAAGGGACCAGCACATCAGAGATCATCCCACGAAGGGACCAGCGCATCAGAGATCATCCAACGAAGGGACCAGTGCATCAGAGATCATCCCATGAAGGGACCAGTGCATCAGAGATCATCCCATGAGGGGATTAGAGATCATCCCATGAAGGTACCAGTGCATCAGAGATTATCCCATGAAGGGACCAGTGCAGAGATCATCCCATGAAGGGACCAGTGCATCAAAGATCATCCCATGAAGGGACCAGTGCATCACAGCACTCAGATTAGAGGTATGCAAGATCATCCCATGAAGGGACCAGTGCATCAGAGATCATCGCATGAAGGGACCAGTGCATCACAGCACTCAGATTAGAGGTATGCAAGATCATCCCATGAAGGGACCAGTGCATCAGAGATCATCCCATGAAGGGACCAGCGCATCAGAGATCATCCCATGAAGGGACCAGCGCATCAGAGATCATCCCATGAGGGGACCAGCGCATCAGAGATCATCCCATGAAGGGACCAGCGCATCAGAGATCATCCCATGAAGGGACCAGCACATCAGAGATCATCCCATGAAGGCACCAGCACATCAGAGATCATCCCATGAAGGGACCAGTGCATCACAGCACTCAGATTAAAGGTATGCAAGATCATCCCATGAAGGGACCAGCACATCAGAGATCATCCCACGAGGGGATCAGTGCATCAGAGATCATCCCACGAAGGGACCAGTGCAGAGATCATCCCATGAAGGGACCAGTGCATCAGAAATAATCCCATGAGGGGATTAGAGATCATCCCATGAAGGGACCAGTGTATCACAGTACTCAGATTAGAGGTATGAAAGTTCATCCCATGAAGGGACCAGTGCAAAGATCATCCCATGAGGGGACCAGTGCAACAGATGATCCCATGAGGGGACCAGTGCAACAGATGATCCCATGAAGGGACCAGTGCATCAAAGATCATCCCATGAAGGGACCGGTGCAACAGATGATCCCATGAAGGGACCGGTGCAACAGATGATCCCATGAAGGGACCAGTGCAACAGATGATCCCATGAAGGGACCAGTGCAACAGATGATCCCATGAAGGGACCTGTGCAACAGATGATCCCATGAAGGGACCAGTGCAACAGATGATCCCATGAAGGGACCAGTGCAACAGATGATCCCATGAAGGGACCAGTGCAACAGATGATCCCATGAAGGGACCAGTGCAACAGATGATCCCATGAAGGGACCAGTGCAACAGATCATCCCATGAAGGGACGAGTGCAACAGATCATCCCATGAAGGGACGAGTGCAACAGATGATCCCATGAAGGGACCAGTGCAAAAGATGATCCCATGAAGGGACCAGTGCAACAGAGATCATCCCATGAAGGGACCAGTGCAACAGAGATCATCCCATGAAGGGACCAGTGCATCACAGCACTCATATTATATATATGCAAGATCATCCCATGAAGGGACCAGTCTAGAGATCATCCCATGAATTGACCAATGCACCAGAGATCATCCCATGAAGGGACCAGTGCACCAGAGATCATCCCATGAAGGGACCAGTGCATCAGAGATCATCCCATGAAGGGACCAGTGCATCAGAGATCATCCCATGAAGGGACCGGTGCATCACAGCACTCAGATTAGAGGTATGCAAGATCATCCCATGAAGGGATCAGTGCATCAGAGATCATCCCATTAAGGGTCCAGTGCATCACAGCACTCAGATTAGAGGTATACAAGATCATCCCATGAAGCGACCAGTCTAGAGATCATCCCATGAAGGGACCAGTGCACCAGAGATCATCCCATGAAGGGACCAGTGCATCACAGCACTCAGATTAGAGGTATGCAAGATCATCCGATGAAGGGACCAGTGCACCAGATATCATCCCATGAAGGGACCAGTGCATCAGATATCATCCCATGAAGGGACCAGTGCATCACAGCACTCAAATTAGAGGTATGCAAAATCCCCCCATGAAGGGACCAGTGCATCAAAGATCATCCCATGAAGGGACCAGTGCATCAGAGATCATCCCATGACGGGACCAGCGCTTCAGAGATCATCCCATGAAGGGACCAGCGCTTCAGAGATCATCCCATGAAAGGACCAGCGCATCAGAGATCATCCCATGAAGGGACCAGTGCAACAGATGATCCTATGAAGGGACCAGTGCAACAGATGATCCCATGAAGGGACCAGTGCAACAGATGATCCCATGAAGGGACCAGTGCAACAGATGATCCCATGAAGGGACCAGTGCAACAGATGATCCCATGAAGGGACCAGTGCATCAGAGATCATCCCATGAAAAGACCAGTGCATCAGAGATCATCCCATGAAAAGACCAGTGCATCAGAGATCATCCCATGAAGGGACCACAGCATCACAGCACTCGGATTAGAGGTATGCAAGATCATCCCATGAAGGGACCAGCGCATTAGAGATCATCCCAAGAAGGGACCAGCGCATCAGAGATCATCCCATGAAGGGACCAGCGCATCGAGGATCATCCCATAAAGAGACCAGTGCATCGAGGATCATCCCATGAAGGGACCAGTGCATCAGAGATTATCCCATGAAGGGACCAGTGCATCACAGCACTCAGATTAGAGGTGTGCAAGATCATCCCATGAAGGGTCCAGTGCATCACAGCACTCAGATTAGAGGTATACAAGATCATCCCATGAAGCGACCAGTCTAGAGATCATCCCATGAAGGGACCAGTGCATCAGAGATCATCCCATGAAGGGACCAGTGCATCACAGCACTCAGATTAGAGGTATGCAAGATCATCCCATGAAGGGACCAGTGCATCAGAGATCATCCCATGAAGGGACCACTGCATCACAGCACTCATATTAGAGGTATGCAAGATCATCCCATGAAGGGACCAGCGCATCAGAGGTCATCCCATGAAGGGAACAGCGCATCGAGGATCATCCCATAAAGGGACCAGTGCATCACAGCACTCAGATTAGAGGTGTGCAAGATCATCCCATGAAGGGACCAGTGCATCAGAGATCATCCCACGAAGGGACCAGCATATCAGAGATCATCCCACGAAGGGACCAGCACATCAGAGATCATCCCATGAAGGGACCAGCACATCAGAGATCATCCCATGAAGGGACCAGCACATCAGAGATCATCCCATGAAGGGACCAGTGCATCACAGCACTCAGATTAAAGGTATGCAAGATCATCCCATGAAGGGACCAGCACATCAGAGATCATCCCACGAAGGGACCAGCGCATCAGAGATCATCCTACGAAGGGACCAGTGCATCAGAGATCATCCCATGAAGGGACCAGTGCATCAGAGATCATCCCATGAAGGGACCAGTGCATCAGAGATCATCCCATGAAGAGACCAGTGCATCAGAGATCATCCCATGAAGGGACCAGTGCATCAGAGATTATCCCATGAAGGGACCAGTGCATCAGAGATCATCCCATGAAGGGACCAGTGCATCAAAGATCATCCCATGAAGGGACCAGTGCAGCAGAGATCATCCCAAGAAAGGACCAGTGCATCAGAGATCACCGCATGAAGGGACCAGTGCATAACAGCACTCAGATTAGAGGTATGCAAAATCATCCCATGAAGGGACCAGTGCATCAGAGATCAACCCATAAAGGGTCCAGTGCACCAGAGATAATCCCATGAAGGGACCAGTGCATCAGAGATCATCCCATGAAGGGACCAGTGCATCAGAGATCATCCCATGAAGGGACCAGCGCATCGAGGATCATCCCATAAAGAGACCCGTGCATCGAGGATCATCCCATGAAGGGACCAGTGCATCACAACACTCAGATTAGAGGTGTGCAAGATCATCCCATGAAGGGTCCAGTGCATCACAGCACTCAGATTAGAGGTATGAAAGATCATCCCATGAAGGGACCAGTGCATCAGAGATCATCCCAAGAAGGGACCAGTGCAGAGATCATCCCATGAAGGGACCAGTGCATCAGAGATAATCCCATGAGGGGATTAGAGATCATCCCATGAAGGGACCAGTGCATCACATTTCTCAGATTAGAGGTATGAAAGATCATCCCATGAAGGGACCAGTGCAACAGATGATCCCATGAAGGGACCAGTGCATCAAAGATCATCCCATGAAGGGACCAGTGCATCAAAGATCATCCCATGAAGGGACCAGTGCAACAGATGATCCCATGAAGGGACCAGTGCAACAGATGATCCCATGAAGGGACCAGTGCAACAGATGATCCCATGAAGGGACCAGTGCAACAGATGATCCCATGAAGGGACCAGTGCAACAGATGATCCCATGAAGGGAGCAGTGCAACAGATGATCCCATGAAGGGACCAGTGCAACAGATGATCCCATGAAGGGACCAGTGCAACAGATGATCCCATGAAGGGACCAGTGCAACAGATGATCCCATGAAGGGACCAGTGCAACAGATGATACCATGAAGGGACCAGTGCAACAGAGATCATCCCATGTAGGGACCAGTGCATCAGAGATCATCCCATGAAGGGACCAGTGCATCAAAGATCATCCCATGAAGGGACCAGTGCATCAAAGATCATCCCATGAAGTGACCAGTGAACCAAAGATCATCCCATGAAGGGACCAGTGCATACACCACTCAGATTAGAGGTATGCACGGTCATCCCATGAAGGGACCAGTGCATCAGAGATCATCCCATATAGGGACCAGTGCATCACAGCACTCAGTTTAGAGGTATGCAAGATAATCCCATGAAGGAACCAGTCCACCACAGATCATCCCATGAAGGGACCAGTGCACCAGAGATCATCCCATGAAAGGACCAGTGCATCAGAGATCATCCCATGAAGGGACCAGTGCATCACAGATCATCCCATGAAGGTACCAGTGCATCAGAGATTATCCCATGAAGGGACCAGTGCATCACAGCACGCAGATTAGAGCTATGCGAGATCATCCCATGAAGGGAACAGTGCACCAAAGATCATCCCATGAAGGGACCAGTGCATCACAGCACTCAGATTAGAGGTATGCAAGGTCATCCCTTGAACGGACCACTGCATCAAAGATCATCCCATGAAGGGACCAGTGCATACACCACTCAGATTAGAGGTATGCACGGTCATCCCATGAAGGGACCAGTGCATCAGAGATCATCCCATATAGGGACCAGTGCATCACAGCACTCAGATTAGAGGTATGCAAAATCCCCCCATGAAGGGACCAGTGCATCAGAGATCATCCCATGAAGGGACCAGTGCATCACAGCACTCAGATTAGAGGTATGCAAGATCATCCCATGAAGGGACCAGCACATCAGAGATCATCCCACGAGGGGATCAGTGCATCAGAGATCATCCCACGAAGGGACCAGTGCAGAGATCATCCCATGAAGGGACCAGTGCATCAGAAATAATCCCATGAGGGGATTAGAGATCATCCCATGAAGGGACCAGTGTATCACAGTACTCAGATTAGAGGTATGAAAGTTCATCCCATGAAGGGACCAGTGCAAAGATCATCCCATGAGGGGACCAGTGCAACAGATGATCCCATGAGGGGACCAGTGCAACAGATGATCCCATGAAGGGACCAGTGCATCAAAGATCATCCCATGAAGGGACCAGTGCAACAGATGATCCCATGAAGGGACCAGTGCAACAGATGATCCCATGAAGGGACCAGTGCAACAGATGATCCCATGAAGGGACCAGTGCAACAGATGATCCCATGAAGGGACCAGTGCATCAGAGATTATCCCATGAAGGGACCAGTGCAGAGATCATCCCATGAAGGGACCAGTGCATCAAAGATCATCCCATGAAGGGACCAGTGCAGCAGAGATCATCCCAAGAAAGGACCAGTGCATCAGAGATCACCGCATGAAGGGACCAGTGCATAACAGCACTCAGATTAGAGGTATGCAAGATCATCCCATGAAGGGACCAGCACATCAGAGATCATCCCACGAAGGGATCAGTGCATCACAGATCATCCCATGAAGGGACCAGCGCATCGAGGATCATCCCATAAAGAGACCAGTGCATCGAGGATCATCCCATGAAGGGACCAGTGCATCGGAGATTATCCCATGAAGGGACCAGTGCATCACAACACTCAGATTAGAGGTGTGCAAGATCATCCCATGAAGGGTCCAGTGCATCAGAGATCATCCCAAGAAGGGACCAGTGCAGAGATCATCCCATGAAGGGACCAGTGCATCAGAGATAATCCCATGAGGGGATTAGAGATCATCCCATGAAGGGACCAGTGCATGACATTTCTCAGATTAGAGGTATGAAAGATCATCCCATGAAGGGACCAGTGCAACAGATGATCCCATGAAGGGACCAGTGCATCAAAGATCATCCCATGAAGGGACCAGTGCATTAGATATCATCCCATGAAGGGACCAGTGCATCAGAGATCCCATGAAGGGACCAGTGAATCAGAGATCCCATGAAGGGACCAGTGCATCAAAGACCATCCCATGAAGGGACCAGCGCATCGAGGATCATCCCATGAAGGGACCAGAGCATCGAGGATCATCCCATGAAGGGACCAGCGCATCGAGGATCATCCCATGAAGGGACCAGAGCATCGAGGATCATCCCATGAAGGGCCCAGCGCATCGAGGATCATCTTATGGACCATCGTATGAAGGGACCATCCCATGAAGGGACCATCCCATGAAGGGACCATCCCATGAAGGGACCATCCCATGAAGGGACCATCCCATGAAGGGACCATCCCATGAAGGGACCATCCCATGAAGGGACCATCCCATGAAGGGACCATCCCATGAAGGGACCAGTGCAAAGATCATCCCATGAAGGGACCAACGCATCAAAGATCATCCCATGAAGGGACTAGTGCATCAAAGATCATCCCATGAAGGGACCAGTGCATCATATCACGCAGATTAGAGGTATGCAAGATCACCCCATGAAGGGACCAGTGGAACAGCAATCATCCCATGAAGGGACCAGTGCAATAGATCATCCCATGAAGGGACAAGCGCATCGAGGATCATCCCATGAAGGGACCAGCGCATTGAGGATCATCCCATGAAGGGACCAGTGCATCAGAGATCATCCCATTTAGGGACCAGTACATCAGAGCACTCAGATTAGAGGTATGCACGATCATCCCATGAAGGGAGCAGTACACCAAAGACCATCCCATGAAGGGACCAGTACACCAAAGATCATCCCATGAAGGGACCAGTACACCAAAGATCATCCCATGAAGGGACCAGTGCAACAGATGATCCCATGAAGGGACCAGTGCAACAGATGATCCCATGAAGGGACCAGTGCAACAGATGATCCCATGAAGGGACCAGTGCAACAGATGATCCCATGAAGGGACCAGTGCAACAGATGATCCCATGAAGGGACCAGTGCAACAGATGATCCCATGAAGGGACCAGTGCAACAGATGATACCATGAAGGGACCAGTGCAACAGAGATCATCCCATGTAGGGACCAGTGCATCAGAGATCATCCCATGAAGGGACCAGTGCATCAAAGATCATCCCATGAAGGGACCAGTGCATCAAAGATCATCCCATGAAGTGACCAGTGAACCAAAGATCATCCCATGAAGGGACCAGTGCATACACCACTCAGATTAGAGGTATGCACGGTCATCCCATGAAGGGACCAGTGCATCAGAGATCATCCCATATAGGGACCAGTGCATCACAGCACTCAGCTTAGAGGTATGCAAGATCATCCCATGAAGGAACCAGTCCACCACAGATCATCCCATGAAGGGACCAGTGCACCAGAGATCATCCCATGAAAGGACCAGTGCATCAGAGATCATCCCATGAAGGGACCAGTGCATCACAGATCATCCCATGAAGGTACCAGTGCATCAGAGATTATCCCATGAAGGGACCAGTGCATCACAGCACGCAGATTAGAGGTATGCACGATCATCCCATGAAGGGACCAGTGCATCAGAGATCATCCCATGAAGGGACCAGTGCATAAACGATCATCCCATGAAGGGACCAGTGCATAAACGATCATCCCATGAAGGGACCAGTGCAACAGCACTCAGATTAGAGGTATGCAAGGTCATCCCTTGAACGGACCACTGCATCAAAGATCATCCCATGAAGGGACCAGTGCATACACCACTCAGATTAGAGGTATGCACGGTCATCCCATGAAGGGACCAGTGCATCAGAGATCATCCCATATAGGGACCAGTGCATCACAGCACTCAGATTAGAGGTATGCAAGGTCATCCCATGAAGGGACCAGTGCATCAGAGATCATCCCATATAGGGACCAGTGCATCACAGCACTCAGATTAGAGGTATGCAAGATCATCCCATGAAGGGACCAGTGCAACAGAGATCATTACTTGAAGGGACCAGTGCATCAGAGATGATCCCATGAAGGGACCAGTGCAACAGATGATCCCATGAAGGGACCAGTGCAACAGATGATCCCATGAAGGGACCAGTGCAACAGATGATCCCATGAAGGGACCAGTGCAACAGATGATCCCATGAAGGGACCAGTGCAACAGATGATCCCATGAAGGGACCAGTGCAACAGATGATCCCATGAAGGGACCAGTGCAACAGAGATCATCCCATGTAGGGACCAGTGCATCAGAGATCATCCCATGAAGTGACCAGTGCATCAGAGATCATCCCATGAAGGGACCAGTGCACAAACGATCATCCCATGAAGGGACCAGTGCAACAGCACTCAGATTCGAGCTATGCGAGCTCATCCCATGAAGGGAACAGTGCACCAAAGATCATCCCATGAAGGGACCAGTGCACCAGATCATCCCATGAAGGGACCAGTGCACCAGATCATCCCATGAAGGGACCAGCGCATTGAGGATCATCCCATGAAGGGACCAGTGCAGAGATCATCCCATGAAGGGACCAGTGCATCAGAGATCATCCCATGAAGGGACCAGTGCATCAGAGATCATCCCATGAAGGGACCAGTGCATCAGAGATCATCCCATGAAGGTACCAGTGCATCAGAGATTATCCCATGAAGGGACCAGTGCATCACAGCACGCATATTAGAGGTATGCAAGATCATCCCATGAAGGGACCAGTGCATCAAAGATCATCCCATGAAGGGACCAGTGCATCAAAGATCATCCCATGAAGGGACCAGTGCACCAGTTCATCCCATGAAGGGACCAGTGCATCACAGATCATCCCATTAAGGGACCAGCGCAGACATCATCCTCATCCCATGAAGGGGCCAGCGCATCAAAGATCATTCCATGAAGGGGCCAGCGCATCAAAGATCATCCCATGAAGGGACCAGCGCATCAAAGATCATCCCATGAAGGGACCAGTGCATCAGAGATCATCCCATGAAGGGACCAGTGCATCAGAGATCATCCCATGAAGGGACCAGCGCATCAGAGATCATCCCATGACGGGACCAGCGCAACAGATGATCCCATGAAGGGACCAGTGCAACAGATGATCCCATGAAGGGACCAGCGCATCAAAGATCATCCCATGAAGGGACCAGCGCATCAAAGATCATCCCATGAAGGGACCAGTGCACCAAAGATCATCCCATGTAGGGACCAGTGCACCAGATCATCCCATGAAGGGACCAGTGCACCAGATCATCCCATGAAGGGACCAGTGCATCAGAGATCATCCCATGAAGGGACCAGTGCATCAGAGATCATCCCATGAAGAACCCAGCGCATCAGAGATCATCCCATGACGGGACCAGCGCAACAGATGATCCCATGAAGGGACCAGTGCAACAGATGAGCCTATGAAGGGACCAGTGCAACAGATGATCCCATGAGGGGACCAGTGCAACAGATGATCCCATGAAGGGACCAGTGCAACAGATGATCCCATGAAGGGACCAGTGCAACAGATGATCCCATGAAGGGACCAGTGCATAGGAGATCCTCCCATGAAGGGACCAGTGCATAAGAGATCCTCCCATGAAGGGACCAGTGCATAAGAGATCCTCCCATGAAGGGACCAGTGCATACGAGATCCTCCCATGAAGGGACCAGTGCATAAGAGATCCTCCCATGAAGGGACCAGTGCATCACAGCACTCAGATTAGAGGTATGCAAGATCATCCCATGAAGGGACCAGCACATCAGAGATCATCCCACGAGGGGATCAGTGCATCAGAGATCATCCCACGAAGGGACCAGTGCAGAGATCATCCCATGAAGGGACCAGTGCATCAGAAATAATCCCATGAGGGGATTAGAGATCATCCCATGAAGGGACCAGTGTATCACAGTACTCAGATTAGAGGTATGAAAGTTCATCCCATGAAGGGACCAGTGCAAAGATCATCCCATGAGGGGACCAGTGCAACAGATGATCCCATGAGGGGACCAGTGCAACAGATGATCCCATGAAGGGACCAGTGCATCAAAGATCATCCCATGAAGGGACCAGTGCAACAGATGATCCCATGAAGGGACCAGTGCAACAGATGATCCCATGAAGGGACCAGTGCAACAGATGATCCCATGAAGGGACCAGTGCAACAGATGATCCCATGAAGGGACCAGTGCATCAGAGATTATCCCATGAAGGGACCAGTGCAGAGATCATCCCATGAAGGGACCAGTGCATCAAAGATCATCCCATGAAGGGACCAGTGCAGCAGAGATCATCCCAAGAAAGGACCAGTGCATCAGAGATCACCGCATGAAGGGACCAGTGCATAACAGCACTCAGATTAGAGGTATGCAAGATCATCCCATGAAGGGACCAGCACATCAGAGATCATCCCACGAAGGGATCAGTGCATCACAGATCATCCCATGAAGGGACCAGCGCATCGAGGATCATCCCATAAAGAGACCAGTGCATCGAGGATCATCCCATGAAGGGACCAGTGCATAGGAGATTATCCCATGAAGGGACCAGTGCATCACAACACTCAGATTAGAGGTGTGCAAGATCATCCCATGAAGGGTCCAGTGCATCAGAGATCATCCCAAGAAGGGACCAGTGCAGATTTCATCCCATGAAGGGACCAGTGCATCAGAGATAATCCCATGAGGGGATTAGAGATCATCCCATGAAGGGACCAGTGCATGACATTTCTCAGATTAGAGGTATGAAAGATCATCCCATGAAGGGACCAGTGCAACAGATGATCCCATGAAGGGACCAGTGCATCAAAGATCATCCCATGAAGGGACCAGTGCATCAAAGATCATCCCATGAAGGGACCAGTGCAACAGATGATCCCATGAAGGGACCAGTGCAACAGATGATCCCATGAAGGGACCAGTGCAACAGATGATCCCATGAAGGGACCAGTGCGACAGATGATCCCATGAAGGGACCAGTGCAACAGATGATCCCATGAAGGGACCAGTGCAACAGATGATACCATGAAGGGACCAGTGCAACAGAGATCATCCCATGTAGGGACCAGTGCATCAGAGATCATCCCATGAAGGGACCAGTGCATCAAAGATCATCCCATGAAGGGACCAGTGCATCAAAGATCATCCCATGAAGTGACCAGTGAACCAAAGATCATCCCATGAAGGGACCAGTGCATACACCACTCAGATTAGAGGTATGCACGGTCATCCCATGAAGGGACCAGTGCATCAGAGATCATCCCATATAGGGACCAGTGCATCACAGCACTCAGCTTAGAGGTATGCAAGATCATCCCATGAAGGAACCAGTCCACCACAGATCATCCCATGAAGGGACCAGTGCACCAGAGATCATCCCATGAAAGGACCAGTGCATCAGAGATCATCCCATGAAGGGACCAGTGCATCACAGATCATCCCATGAAGGTACCAGTGCATCAGAGATTATCCCATGAAGGGACCAGTGCATCACAGCACGCATATTAGAGGTATGCACGATCATCCCATGAAGGGACCAGTGCATCAGAGATCATCCCATGAAGGGACCAGTGCATAAACGATCATCCCATGAAGGGACCAGTGCATAAACGATCATCCCATGAAGGGACCAGTGCAACAGCACTCAGATTAGAGGTATGCAAGGTCATCCCTTGAACGGACCACTGCATCAAAGATCATCCCATGAAGGGACCAGTGCATACACCACTCAGATTAGAGGTATGCACGGTCATCCCATGAAGGGACCAGTGCATCAGAGATCATCCCATATAGGGACCAGTGCATCACAGCACTCAGATTAGAGGTATGCAAGGTCATCCCATGAAGGGACCAGTGCATCAGAGATCATCCCATATAGGGACCAGTGCATCACAGCACTCAGATTAGAGGTATGCAAGATCATCCCATGAAGGGACCAGTGCAACAGAGATCATTACTTGAAGGGACCAGTGCATCAGAGATGATCCCATGAAGGGACCAGTGCAACAGATGATCCCATGAAGGGACCAGTGCAACAGATGATCCCATGAAGGGACCAGTGCAACAGATGATCCCATGAAGGGACCAGTGCAACAGATGACCCCATGAAGGGACCAGTGCAACAGATGATCCCATGAAGGGACCAGTGCAACAGATGATCCCATGAAGGGACCAGTGCAACAGATGATCCCATGAAGGGACCAGTGCTACAGAGATCATCCCATGTAGGGACCAGTGCATCAGAGATCATCCCATGAAGTGACCAGTGCATCAGAGATCATCCCATGAAGGGACCAGTGCACAAACGATCATCCCATGAAGGGACCAGTGCAACAGCACTCAGATTCGAGCTATGCGAGCTCATCCCATGAAGGGAACAGTGCACCAAAGATCATCCCATGAAGGGACCAGTGCACCAGATCATCCCATGAAGGGACCAGTGCACCAGATCATCCCATGAAGGGACCAGCGCATTGAGGATCAGCCCATGAAGGGACCAGTGCAGAGATCATCCCATGAAGGGACCAGTGCATCAGAGATCATCCCATGAAGGGACCAGTGCATCAGAGATCATCCCATGAAGGGACCAGTGCATCAGAGATCATCCCATGAAGGTACCAGTGCATCAGAGATCATCCCATGAAGGTACCAGTGCATCAGAGATTATCCCATGAAGGGACCAGTGCATCACAGCACGCAGATTAGAGGTATGCAAGATCATCCCATGAAGGGACCAGTGCATCAAAGATCATCCCATGAAGGGACCAGTGCATCAAAGATCATCCCATGAAGGGACCAGTGCACCAGTTCATCCCATGAAGGGACCAGTGCATCACAGATCATCCCATTAAGGGACCAGCGCAGACATCATCCTCATCCCATGAAGGGGCCAGCGCATCAAAGATCATTCCATGAAGGGGCCAGCGCATCAAAGATCATCCCATGAAGGGACCAGCGCATCAAAGATCATCCCATGAAGGGACCAGTGCATCAGAGATCATCCCATGAAGGGACCAGTGCATCAGAGATCATCCCATGAAGGGACCAGCGCATCAGAGATCATCCCATGACGGGACCAGCGCAACAGATGATCCCATGAAGGGACCAGAAACAGATGATCCCATGAAGGGACCAGCGCATCAAAGATCATCCCATGAAGGGACCAGCGCATCAAAGATCATCCCATGAAGGGACCAGTGCACCAAAGATCATCCCATGTAGGGACCAGTGCACCAGATCATCCCATGAAGGGACCAGTGCACCAGATCATCCCATGAAGGGACCAGTGCATCAGAGATCATCCCATGAAGGGACCAGTGCATCAGAGATCATCCCATGAAGAACCCAGCGCATCAGAGATCATCCCATGACGGGACCAGCGCAACAGATGATCCCATGAAGGGACCAGTGCAACAGATGAGCCTATGAAGGGACCAGTGCAACAGATGATCCCATGAGGGGACCAGTGCAACAGATGATCCCATGAGGGGACCAGTGCAACAGATGATCCCATGAAGGGACCAGTGCAACAGATGATCCCATGAAGGGACCAGTGCATAGGAGATCCTCCCATGAAGGGACCAGTGCATAAGAGATCCTCCCATGAAGGGACCAGTGCATAAGAGATCCTCCCTTGAAGGGACCAGTGCATAAGAGATCCTCCCATGAAGGGACCAGTGCATAAGAGATCCTCCCATGAAGGGACCAGCGGATCAGAGATCCTCCCATGAAGGGACCAGCGCATCAGAAATCATCCCATGAAGGGACCAGCGCTTCAGAGATCATCCCATGAAGGGACCAGCTCTTCAGAGATCATCCCATGAAGGGACCAGCTCTTCAGAGATTATCCCATGAAGGGACCAGCGCTTCAGAGATTATCCCATGAAGGGACCAGCGCTTCAGAGATTATCCCATGAAGGGACCAGCGCTTCATAGGTCATCCCATGAAGGGACCAGTGCATCACAGCACTCATTAGAGGTATGCAAGATCATCCCATGAAGGGACCAGTGCACCAAAGATCATCCCATGATGGGACCAGTACACCAATGATCATACCATAAAGGGACCAGTACACCAAAGATCATCCCATGAAGGGACCAGTACACCACAGATCATCCCATGAAGGGACCAGTACACCAAAGATCATCCCATGAAGGGACCAGTGCACCAGATCATCCCATGAAGGGACCAGTGCACCAGATCATCCCATGAAGGGACCAGCGTAGAGATCATCCTCATCCCATGAAGGGACCAGCACATGGAGGATCATCCCAATGAAGGGACCAGCGCATCAGAGATCATCCCATAAAGGGACCAGCGCATCAAAGATCATTCCATGAAGGGACCAGTGCATCAGACATCATCCCATGAAGGGACCAGTGCATCAGACATCATCCCATGAAGGGACCAGTGCATCAGACATCATCCCATGAAGGGACCAGGGCATCAGAGCACTCAAATTAGAGGTATGCAAGATCACCCCATGAAGGGACCAGTGCAACAGCAATCATCCCATGAAGGGACCAGTGCAATAGATCATCCCATGAAGGGACCAGTGCATCAAAGACCATCCCATGAAGGAATCAGTGCATCAAAGATCATCCCATTAAGGGACCAGCGCATCAGAGATCATCCCATTAAGGGACCAGCGCAACAGAGATCATCCCATTAAGGGACCAGCGCAAAGATCATCCCGTGAAGGGACCAGCGCATCAGAGATCATCCCATGAAGGGGCCAGTGCATCAAAGACCATCCCATGAAGGGACCAGCGCATTGCGGATCATCCCATGAAGGGACCAGCGCATTGAGGATCATCCCATGAAGGGACCAGCGCATGGAGGATCATCTTATGGACCATCCTATGAAGGGACCATCCCATGAAGGGATCATTTTATGGACCATCCCATGAAGGGACCATCCCATGAAGGGAGCAGCACATCATGGATCACCCCATGAAGGGACCAGTGCATCAGAGATCATCCCATGAAGGGACCAGTGCATAGGAGATCATCCCATGAAGGGACCAGCGCATAGGAGATCATCCCATGAAGGGAACAGCGCATCAAAGATAATCCCATGAAGGGACTAGTGCATCACAGCACTCAGATTAGAGGTATGCAAGATCACCCCATGAAGGAACCAGTGCAACAGCAATCATCCCATGAAGGGACCAGTGCAATAGATCATCCCATGAAGGGACCAGCGCATCAAGGATCATCCCATGAAGGGACCAGCGCATCGAGGATCATCCCATGAAGGGACCAGTGCATCAGAGATCATCCCATATAGGGACCAGTGCATCAGAGCACTCAGATTAGAGGTATGCAGGATCATCCCATGGAGGGACCAGTACACCAAAGATCATCCCATGAAGGGACCAGTTCAACAGAAGATCCCATGAAGGGACCAGTGCAACAGATGATCCCATGAAGGGACCAGTGCAACAGATGATCCCATGAAGGGACCAGTGCAACAGATGATCCCATGAAGGGACCTGTGCAACAGATGATCCCATGAAGGGACCAGTGCAACAGATGATCCCATGAAGGGACCAGTGCAACAGATGATCCCATGAAGGGACCAGCGCAACAGACGATCCCATGAAGGGACCAGCGCACCAAAGATCATCCCATGAAGGGACCAGTGCACCAAAGATCATCCCATGAAGGTACCAGTGCATCAGAGATCATCCCATGAAGGTACCAGCGCATCAGAGATCATCCCATGAAGGTACCAGCGCATCACAGCACTGAGATTAGAGGTATGCAAGATCATCCCATGAAGGGACCAGTGCATCACAGCACTCAGATTAGAGTTATGCAAGATCCCATGAAGGGACCAGCGCAAAGATCATCCGATGAAGGGACCAGCGCATCAGAGATCATCCCATGAAGGGACCAGTGCATCAAAGACCATCCCATGAAGGGACCAGCGCATCGAGGATCATCCCATGAAGGGACCAGAGCATCGAGGATCATCCCATGAAGGGCCCAGCGCATCGAGGATCATCTTATGGACCATCGTATGAAGGGACCATCCCATGAAGGGACCATCCCATGAAGGGACCATCCCATGAAGGGAGCAGCACATCGTGGATCATCCCATGAAGGGACCAGTGCAAAGATCATCCCATGAAGTGACCAATGCATCAAAGATCATCCCATGAAGGGACTAGTGCATCAAAGATCATCCCATTAAGGGACCAGTGCATCATATCACGCAGATTAGAGGTATGCAAGATCATCCCATGAAGGGACCAGTGCATCACAGCACTCAGATTAGAGGTATGCAAGATCACCCCATGAAGGGACCAGTGGAACAGCAATCATCCCATGAAGGGACCAGTGCAATAGATCATCCCATGAAGGGACCAGCGCATCGAGGATCATCCCATGAAGGGACCAGCGCATTGAGGATCATCCCATGAAGGGACCAGTGCATCAAAGATCATCCCATATAGGGACCAGTGCATCAGAGCACTCAGATTAGAGGTATGCAAGATCATCCCATGAAGGGACCAGTGCATCACAGCACTCAGATTAGAGGTATGCAAGATCACCCCATGAAGGGACCAGTGGAATAGCAATCATCCCATGAAGGGACCAGTGCAATAGATCATCCCATGAAGGGACCAGCGCATCGAGGATCATCCCATGAAGGGACCAGCGCATTGAGGATCATCCCATGAAGGGACCAGCGCATTGAGGACCATCCCATGAAGGGACCAGTACACCAAAGATCATCCCATGAAGGGACCAGTACACCAAAGATCATCCCATGAAGGGACCAGTGCACCAGATCATCCCATTAAGGGACCAGTGCAACAGATGATCCCATGAAGGGACCAGTGCAACAGATGATCCCATGAAGGGACCAGTGCAACAGTGGATCCCATGAAGGGACAAGTGCAGATGATCCTATCATAAAGGGACCAGTGCATAAGAGATCATCCCATGAAGGGACCAGTGCAACAGCAATCATCCCATGAAGGGACCAGTGCAATAGATCATCCCATGAAGGGACCAGCGCATCACAGCACTCAGATTAGAGGTATGCAAGATCATCCCATGAAGGGACCAGTGCATCAGAGATCATCCCATGAAGGGACCAGTGCTACAGATCATCCCATGAAGGGACCAGTGCAACAGATGATCCCATGAAGGGACCAGTGCAACAGATCATCCCATGAAGGGACCAGTGCAACAGATCATCCCATGAAGGGACCAGTGCAACAGATGATCCCATGAAGGGACCAGTGCAACAGAGATCATCCCATGAAGGGACCAGTGCATCAGAGATCATCCCATGAAGTGACCAGTGCATCAGAGATCATCCCATGAAGGGACCAGTGCATCAAAGATCATCCCATGAAGGGACCAGTGCATCAAAGATCATCCCATGAAGTGACCAGTGAACCAAAGATCATCCCATGAAGGGACCAGTGCATCACAGCACTCAGATTAGAGGTATGCAAGATCATCCCATGAAGGAACCAGTCCAGCACAGATCATCCCATGAAGGGACCAGTGCAGAGATCATCCCATGAAGGGACCAGTGCATCAGAGATCATCCAATGAAGGGACCAGTGCATCACAGATCATCCCATGAAGGTACCAGTGCATCAGAGATTATCCCATGAAGGGACCAGTGCATCACAGCACGCAGATTAGAGGTATGCAAGATCATCCCATGAAGGGACCAGTGCATCAGAGATCATCCCATGAAGGGACCAGTGCATAAACGATCATCCCATGAAGGGACCAGTGCAACAGCACTCAGATTCGAGGTATGCGAGATCATCCCATGAAGGGAACAGTGCACCAAAGATCATCCCATGAAGGGACCAGTGCACCAGATCATCCCATGAAGGGACCAGTGCACCAGAGATCATCCCATGAAGGGACCAGCGCATTGAGGATCATCCCATGAAGGGACCAGTGCAGAAATCATCCCATGAAGGGACCAGTGCATCAGAGATCATCCCATGAAGGGACCAGTGCATCACAGATCATCCCATGAAGGTACCAGTGCATCAGAGATTATCCCATGAAGGGACCAGTGCATCACAGCACGCAGATTAGAGGTATGCAAGATCATCCCATGAAGGGACCAGTGCATCAAAGATCATCCCATGAAGGGACCAGTGCTTCAAAGATCATCCCATGAAGGGACCAGTGCACCAGTTCATCCCATGAAGGGACCAGTGCATCACAGATCATCCCATGAAGGGACCAGCGCAGACATCATCCTCATCCCATGAAGGGGCCAGCGCATTGAGGATCATCCCATGAAGGGGCCAGCGCATCAAAGATCATCCCATGAAGGGACCAGCGCATCAAAGATCATCCCATGAAGGGACCAGTGCACCAAAGATCATCCCATGAAGGGACCAGTGCGCCAGAGATCATCCCATGAAGGGACCAGTGCACCAGAGATCATCCCATAAAGGGACCAGTGCATCAGAGATCATCCCATGAAGGGACCAGTGCATCAGAGATCATCCCATGAAGGGACCAGCACATCAGAGATCATCCCATGACGGGACCAGCGCAACAGATGATCCCATGAAGGGACCAGTGCAACAGATGAGCCTATGAAGGGACCAGTGCAACAGATGATCCCATGAGGGGACCAGTGCAACAGATGATCCCATGAAGGGACCAGTGCAACAGATGATCCCATGAAGGGACCAGTGCAACAGATGATCCCATGAAGGGACCAGTGCAACAGATGATCCCATGAAGGGACCAGTGCACAGGAGATCCTCCCATGAAGGGACCAGTGCATAAGAGATCCTCCCATGAAGGGACCAGTGCATAAGAGATCCTCCCATGAAGGGACCAGTGCATAAGAGATCCTCCCATGAAGGGACCAGTGGATCAGAGATCCTCCCATGAAGGGACCAGCGCATCAGAAATCATCCCATGAAGGGACCAGCGCTTCAGAGATCATCCCATGAAGTGACCAGTGCATCAGAGATCATCCCATGAAGGGACCAGTGCATCAGAGATCATCCCATGAAGGGACCAGTGCATCAGAGATCATCCCATGAAGAACCCAGCGCATCAGAGATCATCCCATGACGGGACCAGCGCAACAGATGATCCCATGAAGGGACCAGTGCAACAGATGAGCCTATGAAGGGACCAGTGCAACAGATGATCCCATGAAGGGACCAGTGCAACAGATGATCCCATGAAGGGACCAGTGCATCAGAGATTATCCCATGAAGGCCCCAGTGCATCACAGCACGCAGATTAGAGGTATGCAAGATCATCCCATGAAGGGACCAGTGCATCAAAGATCATCCCATGAAGGGACCAGTGCATCAAAGATCATCCCATGAAGGGACCAGTGCACCAGTTCATCCCATGAAGGGACCAGTGCATCACAGATCATCCCATGAAGGGACCAGCGCAGACATCATCCTCATCCCATGAAGGGGCCAGCACATTGAGGATCATCCCATGAAGGGGCCAGCGCATCAAAGATCATCCCATGAAGGGACCAGCGCATCAAAGATCATCCCATGAAGGGACCAGTGCACCAGATCATCCCATGATGGGACCAGTGCACCAGAGATCATCCCATGAAGGGACCAGTGCATCAGAGATCATCCCATGAAGGGACCAGTGCATCAGAGATCATCCCATGAAGGGACCAGCGCATCAGAGATCATCCCATGATGGGACCAGCACAACAGATGATCCCATGAAGGGACCAGTGCAACAGATGATCCCATGAAGGGACCAGTGCATCACAGCACTCAGATTAGAGGTATGCAAGATCACCCCATGAAGGGACCAGTGGAACAGCAATCATCCCATGAAGGGACCAGTGCAATAGATCATCCCATGAAGGGACCAGCGCATCGAGGATCATCCCATGAAGGGACCACCGCTTCAGAGATTATCCCATGAAGGGACCAGCGCTTCAGAGATTATCCCATGAAGGGACCAGCGCTTCAGAGATCATCCCATGAAGGGACCAGTGCATCACAGCACTCATTAGAGGTATGCAAGATCATCCCATGAAGGGACCAGTGCACCAAAGATCATCCCATGATGGGACCAGTACACCAATGATCATCCCATAAAGGGACCAGTACACCAAAGATCATCCCATGAAGGGACCAGTACACCAAAGATCATCCCATGAAGGGACCAGTACACCAAATATCATCCCATGAAGGGACCAGTGCACCAGATCATCCCATGAAGGGACCAGTGCACCAGATCATCCCATGAAGGGACCAGCGTAGAGATCATCCTCATCCCATGAAGGGACCAGCGCATGGAGGATCATCCCAATGAAGGGACCAGCGCATCAGAGATCATCCCATAAAGGGACCAGCGCATCAAAGATCATTCCATGAAGGGACCAGTGCATCAGACATCATCCCATGAAGGGACCAGTGCATCAGATATCATCCCATGAAGGGACCAGTGCATCAGACATCATCCCATGAAGGGACCAGGGCATCAGACATCATCCCATGAAGGGACCAGGGCATCAGACTTCATCCCATGAAGGGACCAGGGCATCAGAGCACTCAGATTAGAGGTATGCAAGATCACCCCATGAAGGGACCAGTGCAACAGCAATCATCCCATGAAGGGACCAGTGCAATAGATCATCCCATGAAGGGACCAGTGCATCAAAGACCATCCCATGAAGGAATCAGTGCATCAAAGATCATCCCATTAAGGGACCAGCGCATCAGAGATCATCCCATTAAGGGACCAGCACATCAGAGATCATGCCATTAAGGGACCAGCGCAAAGATCATCCCATGAAGGGACCAGCGCATCAGAGATCATCCCATGAAGGGGCCAGTGCATCAAAGACCATCCCATGAAGGGACCAGCGCATTGCGGATCATCCCATGAAGGGACCAGCGCATGGAGGATCATCCCTTGAAGGGACCAGCGCATGGAGGATCATCTTATGGACCATCCTATGAAGGGACCATCCCATGAAGGGATCATTTTATGGACCATCCCATAAAGGGACCATCCCATGAAGGGAGCAGCACATCATGGATCATCCCATGAAGGGACCAGTGCATCAGAGATCATCCCATGAAGGGACCAGTGCATAGGAGATCATCCCATGAAGGGACCAGCGCATAGGAGATCATCCCATGAAGGGAACAGCGCAAAGATCATCCCATGAAGGGACTAGTGCATCACAGCACTCAGATTAGAGGTATGCAAGATCACCCCATGAAGGAACCAGTGCAACAGCAATCATCCCATGAAGGGACCAGTGCAATAGATCATCCCATGAAGGGACCAGCGCATCAAGGATCATCCCATGAAGGGACCAGCGCATCAAGGATCATCCCATGAAGGGACCAGTGCATCAGAGCACTCAGATTAGAGGTATGCAGGATCATCCCATGGAGGGACCAGTACACCAAAGATCATCCCATGAAGGGACCAGTTCAACAGATGATCCCATGAAGGGACCAGTGCAACAGATGATCCCATGAAGGGACCAGTGCAACAGATGATCCCATGAAGGGACCAGTGCAACAGATGATCCCATGAAGGGACCAGTGCAACAGATGATCCCATGAAGGGACCAGCGCAACAGACGATCCCATGAAGGGACCAGTGCACCAAAGATCATCCCATGAAGGTACCAGTGCATCAGAGATCATCCCATGAAGGGACCAGTGCATCAGAGATCAACCCAAGAAGGGACCAGTGCACCAGAGATCATCCCATGAAGGGACCAGTGCAACAGAGATCATCCCATGAAGGGACCAGTGCAACAGAGATCATCCCATGAAGGGACCAGTGCAACAGAGATCATCCCATGAAGGGACCAGTGCATCACAGCACTCAGATTAGAGGTATGAAAGATCATCCCATGAAGGGACCAGAGATCATCCCATGAAGAGACCAGTGCACAAGAGATCATCCCATGAAGGGACCAGTGCTCCATATCATCCCATGAAGTGGACAGTGCATCAGAGATCATCCCATGAAGGGACCAGTGCATCAGAGATCATCCCATGAAGGGACCAGTGCATCAGAGATCATCCCATGAAGGGACCAGTGCATCAGAGATCATCCCATGAAGGGACCAGTGCATCACAGATCATCCCATGAAGGTACCAGTGCATCAGAGATTATCCCATGAAGGGACCAGTGCATCACAGCACGCAGATTAGAGGTATGCAAGATCATCCCATGAAGGGACCAGTGCATCAAAGATCATCCCATGAAGGGACCAGTGCTTCAAAGATCATCCCATGAAGGGACCAGTGCACCAGTTCATCCCATGAAGGGACCAGTGCATCACAGATCATCCCATGAAGGGACCAGCGCAGACATCATCCTCATCCCATGAAGGGGCCAGCGCATTGAGGATCATCCCATGAAGGGGCCAGCGCATCAAAGATCATCCCATGAAGGGACCAGTGCATCAAAGATCATCCCATGAAGGGACCAGTGCACCAAAGATCATCCCATGAAGGGACCAGTGCACCAGAGATCTTCCATGAAGGGACCAGTGCACCAGAGATCATCCCATGAAGGGACCAGTGCATCAGAGATCATCCCATGAAGGGACCAGTGCATCAGAGATCATCCCATGAAGGGACCAGCGCATCAGAGATCATCCCATGACGGGACCAGCGCAACAGATGATCCCATGAAGGGACCAGTGCAACAGATGATCCCATGAAGGGACCAGCACATCAAAGATCATCCCATGAAGGGACCAGCGCATCAAAGATCATCCCATGAAGGGACCAGTGCACCAAAGATCATCCCATGAAGGGACCAGTGCACCAGATCATCCCATGAAGGGACCAGTGCACCAGATCATCCCATGAAGGGACCAGTGCACCAGATCATCCCATGAAGGGACCAGTGCATCAGAGATCATCCCATGAAGGGACCAGTGCATCAGAGATCATCCCATGAAAAACCCAGCGCATCAGAGATCATCCCATGACGGGACCTGCGCAACAGATGATCCCATGAAGGGACCAGTGCAACAGATGAGCCTATGAAGGGACCAGTGCAACAGATGATCCCATGAGGGGACCAGTGCAACAGATGATCCCATGAAGGGACCAGTGCAACAGATGATCCCATGAAGGGACCAGTGCAACAGATGATCCCATGAAGGGACCAGTGCAACAGATGATCCCATGAAGGGACCAGTGCACAGGAGATCCTCCCATGAAGGGACCAGTGCATAAGAGATCCTCCCATGAAGGGACCAGTGCATAAGAGATCCTCCCATGAAGGGACCAGTGCATAAGAGATCCTCCCATGAAGGGACCAGTGGATCAGAGATCCTCCCATGAAGGGACCAGCGCATCAGAAATCATCCCATGAAGGGACCAGCGCTTCAGAGATCATCCCATGAAGTGACCAGTGCATCAGAGATCATCCCATGAAGGGACCAGTGCATCAGAGATCATCCCATGAAGGGACCAGTGCATCAGAGATCATCCCATGAAGAACCCAGCGCATCAGAGATCATCCCATGGCGGGACCAGCGCAACAGATGATCCCATGAAGGGACCAGTGCAACAGATGAGCCTATGAAGGGACCAGTGCAACATATGATCCCATGAAGGGACCAGTGCAACAGATGATCCCATGAAGGGACCAGTGCATCAGAGATTATCCCATGAAGGCCCCAGTGCATCACAGCACGCAGATTAGAGGTATGCAAGATCATCCCATGAAGGGACCAGTGCATCAAAGATCATCCCATGAAGGGACCAGTGCATCAAAGATCATCCCATGAAGGGACCAGTGCACCAGTTCATCCCATGAAGGGACCAGTGCATCACAGATCATCCCATGAAGGGACCAGCGCAGACATCATCCTCATCCCATGAAGGGGCCAGCACATTGAGGATCATCCCATGAAGGGGCCAGCGCATCAAAGATCATCCCATGAAGGGACCAGCGCATCAAAGATCATCCCATGAAGGGACCAGTGCACCAGATAATCCCATGATGGGACCAGTGCACCAGAGATCATCCCATGAAGGGACCAGTGCATCAGAGATCATCCCATGAAGGGACCAGTGCATCAGAGATCATCCCATGAAGGGACCAGCGCATCAGAGATCATCCCATGATGGGACCAGCACAACAGATGATCCCATGAAGGGACCAGTGCAACAGATGATCCCATGAAGGGACCAGTGCATCACAGCACTCAGATTAGAGGTATGCAAGATCACCCCATGAAGGGACCAGTGGAACAGCAATCATCCCATGAAGGGACCAGTGCAATAGATCATCCCATGAAGGGACCAGCGCATCGAGGATCATCCCATGAAGGGACCAGCGCTTCAGAGATTATCCCATGAAGGGACCAGCGCTTCAGAGATTATCCCATGAAGGGACCAGCGCTTCAGAGATCATCCCATGAAGGGACCAGTGCATCACAGCACTCATTAGAGGTATGCAAGATCATCCCATGAAGGGACCAGTGCACCAAAGATCATCCCATGATGGGACCAGTACACCAATGATCATCCCATAAAGGGACCAGTACACCAAAGATCATCCCATGAAGGGACCAGTACACCAAAGATCATCCCATGAAGGGACCAGTACACCAAATATCATCCCATGAAGGGACCAGTGCACCAGATCATCCCATGAAGGGACCAGTGCACCAGATCATCCCATGAAGGGACCAGCGTAGAGATCATCCTCATCCCATGAAGGGACCAGCGCATGGAGGATCATCCCAATGAAGGGACCAGCGCATCAGAGATCATCCCATAAAGGGACCAGCGCATCAAAGATCATTCCATGAAGGGACCAGTGCATCAGACATCATCCCATGAAGGGACCAGTGCATCAGATATCATCCCATGAAGGGACCAGTGCATCAGACATCATCCCATGAAGGGACCAGGGCATCAGACATCATCCCATGAAGGGACCAGGGCATCAGACATCATCCCATGAAGGGACCAGGGCATCAGAGCACTCAGATTAGAGGTATGCAAGATCACCCCATGAAGGGACCAGTGCAACAGCAATCATCCCATGAAGGGACCAGTGCAATAGATCATCCCATGAAGGGACCAGTGCATCAAAGACCATCCCATGAAGGAATCAGTGCATCAAAGATCATCCCATTAAGGGACCAGCGCATCAGAGATCATCCCATTAAGGGACCAGCACATCAGAGATCATGCCATTAAGGGACCAGCGCAAAGATCATCCCATGAAGGGACCAGCGCATCAGAGATCATCCCATGAAGGGGCCAGTGCATCAAAGACCATCCCATGAAGGGACCAGCGCATTGCGGATCATCCCATGAAGGGACCAGCGCATGGAGGATCATCCCATGAAGGGACCAGCGCATGGAGGATCATCTTATGGACCATCCTATGAAGGGACCATCCCATGAAGGGATCATTTTATGGACCATCCCATAAAGGGACCATCCCATGAAGGGAGCAGCACATCATGGATCATCCCATGAAGGGACCAGTGCATCAGAGATCATCCCATGAAGGGACCAGTGCATAGGAGATCATCCCATGAAGGGACCAGCGCATAGGAGATCATCCCATGAAGGGAACAGCGCAAAGATCATCCCATGAAGGGACTAGTGCATCACAGCACTCAGATTAGAGGTATGCAAGATCACCCCATGAAGGAACCAGTGCAACAGCAATCATCCCATGAAGGGACCAGTGCAATAGATCATCCCATGAAGGGACCAGCGCATCAAGGATCATCCCATGAAGGGACCAGCGCATCAAGGATCATCCCATGAAGGGACCAGTGCATCAGAGATCATCCCATATAGGGACCAGTGCATCAGAGCACTCAGATTAGAGGTATGCAGGATCATCCCATGGAGGGACCAGTACACCAAAGATCATCCCATGAAGGGACCAGTTCAACAGATGATCCCATGAAGGGACCAGTGCAACAGATGATCCCATGAAGGGACCAGTGCAACAGATGATCCCATGAAGGGACCAGTGCAACAGATGATCCCATGAAGGGACCAGCGCAACAGACGATCCCATGAAGGGACCAGTGCACCAAAGATCATCCCATGAAGGTACCAGTGCATCAGAGATCATCCCATGAAGGTACCAGCGCATCAGAGATCATCCCATGAAGGTACCAGCGCATCACAGCACTGAGATTAGAGGTATGCAAGATCATCCCATGAAGGGACCAGTGCATCACAGCACTCAGATTAGAGTTATGCAAGATCCCATGAAGGGACCAGCGCTAAGATCATCCGATGAAGGGACCAGCGCATCAGAGATCATCCCATGAAGGGACCAGTGCATCAAAGACCATCCCATGAAGGGACCAGCGCATCGAGGATCATCCCATGAAGGGACCAGAGCATCGAGGATCATCCCATGAAGGGACCAGTGCATCGAGGATCATCCCATGAAGGGACCAGAGCATCGAGGATCATCCCATGAAGGGCCCAGCGCATCGAGGATCATCTTATGGACCATCGTATGAAGGGACCATCCCATGAAGGGACCATCCCATGAAGGGACCATCCCATGAAGGGGCCATCCCATGAAGGGACCATCCCATGAAGGGACCATCCCATGAAGGGACCATCCCATGAAGGGACCATCCCATGAAGGGACCATCCCATGAAGGGACCATCCCATCGAGGATCATCCCATGAAGGGACCAGTGCAAAGATCATCCCATGAAGGGACCAACGCATCAAAGATCATCCCATGAAGGGACTAGTGCATCAAAGATCATCCCATGAAGGGACCAGTGCATCATATTACGCAGATTAGAGGTATGCAAGATCACCCCATGAAGGGACCAGTGGAACAGCAATCATCCCATGAAGGGACCAGTGCAATAGACCATCCCATGAAGGGACAAGCGCATCGAGGATCATCCCATGAAGGGACCAGCGCATTGAGGATCATCCCATGAAGGGACCAGTGCATCAGAGATCATCCCATTTAGGGACCAGTACATCAGAGCACTCAGATTAGAGGTATGCACGATCATCCCATGAAGGGAGCAGTACACCAAAGACCATCCCATGAAGGGACCAGTACACCAAAGATCATCCCATGAAGGGACCAGTACTGCAACAGATGATCCCATGAAGGGACCAGTGCAACAGATGATCCCATGAAGGGACCAGTGCAACAGATGATCCCATGAAGGGACCAGTGCAACAGATGATCCCATGAAGGGACCAGTGCAACAGTGGATCCCATGAAGGGACAAGTGCAACAGATGATCCTATCATAAAGGGACCAGTGCATAAGAGATCATCCCATGAAGGGACCAGTGCAACAGCAATCATCCCATGAAGGGACCAGTGCAATAGATCATCCCATGAAGGGACCAGCGCATCACAGCACTCAGATTAGAGGTATGCAAGATCATCCCATGAAGGCACCAGTGCATCAGAGATCATCCCATGAAGGGACCAGTGCATCAGAGATCATCCCATGAAGGGACCAGTGCATCACAGCCCTCAGATTAGAGGTATGCAAAATCATCCCATGAAGGGACCAGTGCATCTGAGATCATCCCATGAAGGGACCAGTGCATCAGAGATCATCCCATGAAGGGACCAGTGCATCAGAGAACTCAGATTAGAGGTTTGAAAGATCATCCCATGAAGGGACCAGTGCATTAGAGAACTCAGATTAGAGGTATGAAAGATCATCCCATGAAGGGACCAGTGCATCAAAGACCATCCCATGAAGGGACCAGCGCATTGCGATCATCCCATGAAGGGACCAGCGCATCGAGGATCATCCCATGAAGGGACCAGCGCATCGAGGATCATCCCATGAAGGGACCAGTGCATCAAAGATCATCCCATGAAGGGTCCAGCGCATCAAAGATCATCCCATGAAGGGAATAGTGCATCAAAGATCATCCCATGAAGGGATCAGTGCATCACAGCACTCAGATTAGAGGTATGCAAGGTCATCCCTTGAACGGACCACTGCATCAGAGATCATCCCATATAGGGACCAGTGCATCAGAGCACTCAGATTAGAGGTATGCACGATCATCCCATGAAGGGACCAGTACACCAAAGACCATCACATGAAGGAACCAGTACACCAAAGATCATCCCATGAAGGGACCAGTACACCAAAGATAATCCCATGAAGGGACCAGTGCACCAGATCATCCCATGGAGGGACCAGTGCACCAGATCATCCCATGAAGGGATCAGTGCAATAGATCATCCCATGAAGGGACCAGCGCATCACAGCCCTCAGATTAGAGGTATGCAAAATCATCCCATGAAGGGACCAGTGCATCAGAGATCATCCCATAAATGGACCAGTGCATCAGAGATAATCCCATGAAGGGACCAGTGCATCAGAGAACTCAGATTAGAGGTTTGAAAGATCATCCCATGAAGGGACCAGTGCATCAAAGACAATCCCATGAAGGGACCAGCGCATCGCGGATCATCCCATGAAGGGACCAGCACATCGAGGATCATCCCATGAAGGGACCAGCGCATCGAGGATCATTTTATGGACCATCCCATGAAGGGACCATCCCATGAAGGGATCATTTTATGGACCATCCCATGAAGGGAGCAGCACAGAGGATAATCCCATGAAGGGACCACTGCATCAAAGATCATCCCATGAAGGGACCAGCGCATCAAAGATCATCCCATAAAGGGAATAGTGCATCAAAGATCATCCCATGAAGGGATCAGTGCATCACAGCACTCAGATTAGAGGTATGCAAGGTCATCCCTTGAACGGACCACTGCATCAGAGATCATCCCATATAGGGACCAGTGCATCACAGCACTCAGATTAGAGGTATGCAAGATCATCCCATGAAGGGACCAGTGCAACAGAGATCATCCCATGAAGGGACCAGTGCAATAGATCATCCCATGAAGGGACCAGTGCATCAAAGATCATCCCATGAAGGGATCAGTGCATCAAAGATCATCCCATGAAGGGACCAGCGCAACAGACATCCCATGAAGGTACCAGTGCACCAAAGATCATCCCATGAAGGGACCAGTGCAACAGAGATCATCCCATGAAGGGACCAGTGCAACAGAGATCCTCCCATGAAGGGACCAGTGCATCAGAGATCCTCCCATGAAGGGACCAGTGCAACAGATGATCCCATGAAGGAACGAGTGCAACAGCTGATCCCATGAAGGGACCAGTGCAACAGCTGATCCCATGAAGGGACCAGTGCAACAGATGATCCCATGAAGGGACCAGTGCATAAGAGATCCTCCCATGAAGGGACCAGCGCATCAGATATCATCCCATTAAGGGACCAGCGCATCAGATATCATCCCATGAAGGGACCAGCGCTTCAGAGATCATCCCATGAAGGGACCAGCGCTTCAGAGATCATCCCATGAAGGGACCAGCGCTTCAGAGATCATCCCATGAAGGGACCAGCGCTTCAGAGATCATCCCATGAAGGGACCAGCGCTTCAGAGATCATCCCATGAAGGGACCAGCGCTTCAGAGATCATCCCATGAAGGGACCAGCGCTTCAGAGATCATCCCAGGAAGGGCCCAGCGCTTCAGAGATCATCCCATGAAGGCATCAGTGCAGCAAAGATCATCCAATGAAGGGACCAGTGCACCTAAATCATCCCATGAAGGGACCAGTACACCAAAGATCATCCCATGAAGGGACCAGTGCAACAGAGATCACCCCATGAAGGGACCATTGCATCAGAGATCATCCCATGAAGGGACCAGTGCATAGGAGATCATCCCATGAAGGGACCAGTGCATAGGAGATCATCCCATGAAGGGAACAGCGCATCAAAGATCATCCCATGAAGGGACTAGTGCATCACAGCACTCAGATTAGAGGTATGCAAGATCACCCCATGAAGGAACCAGTGCAACAGCAATCATCCCATGAAGGGACCAGTGCAATAGATCATCCCACGAAGGGACCAGCGCATCAAGGATCATCCCATGAAGGGACCAGCGCATCAAGGATCATCCCATGAAGGGACCAGTGCATCAGAGATCATCCCATATAGGGACCAGTGCATCATAGCACTCAGATTAGAGGTATGCAGGATCATCCCATGGAGGGACCAGTACACCAAAGATCATCCCATGAAGGGACCAGTTCAACAGATGATCCCATGAAGGGACCAGTGCAACAGATGATCCCATGAAGGGACCAGTGCAACAGATGATCCCATGAAGGGACCAGTGCAACAGATGATCCCATGAAGGGACCAGTGCAACAGATGATCCCATGAAGGGACCAGCGCAACAGACGATCCCATGAAGGGACCAGTGCATAAGAGATCCTCCCATGAAGGGACCAGCGCATCAGATATCATCCCATTAAGGGACCAGCGCATCAGATATCATCCCATGAAGGGACCAGTGCATCAGAGATCATCCCATGAAGGGACCAGTGCATCAGAGGTCAATCCCATGAAGGGACCAGTGCATCAGATATCATCCCATGAAGGGACCAGTGCATTAGATATCATCCCATGAAGGGACCAGTGCATCAGAGATCCCATGAAGGGACCAGTGAATCAGAGATCCCATGAAGGGACCAGTGCATCAAAGACCATCCCATGAAGGGACCAGCGCATCGAGGATCATCCCATGAAGGGACCAGAGCATCGAGGATCATCCCATGAAGGGACCAGCGCATCGAGGATCATCCCATGAAGGGACCAGAGCATCGAGGATCATCCCATGAAGGGCCCAGCGCATCGAGGATCATCTTATGGACCATCGTATGAAGGGACCATCCCATGAAGGGACCATCCCATGAAGGGACCATCCCATGAAGGGACCATCCCATGAAGGGACCATCCCATGAAGGGACCATCCCATGAAGGGACCATCCCATGAAGGGACCATCCCATGAAGGGACCAGTGCAAAGATCATCCCATGAAGGGACCAACGCATCAAAGATCATCCCATGAAGGGACTAGTGCATCAAAGATCATCCCATGAAGGGACCAGTGCATCATATCACGCAGATTAGAGGTATGCAAGATCACCCCATGAAGGGACCAGTGGAACAGCAATCATCCCATGAAGGGACCAGTGCAATAGATCATCCCATGAAGGGACAAGCGCATCGAGGATCATCCCATGAAGGGACCAGCGCATTGAGGATCATCCCATGAAGGGACCAGTGCATCAGAGATCATCCCATTTAGGGACCAGTACATCAGAGCACTCAGATTAGAGGTATGCACGATCATCCCATGAAGGGAGCAGTACACCAAAGACCATCCCATGAAGGGACCAGTACACCAAAGATCATCCCATGAAGGGACCAGTACACCAAAGATCATCCCATGAAGGGACCAGTGCAACAGATGATCCCATGAAGGGACCAGTGCAACAGATGATCCCATGAAGGGACCAGTGCAACAGATGATCCCATGAAGGGACCAGTGCAACAGTGGCTCCCATGAAGGGACAAGTGCAACAGATGATCCTATCATAAAGGGACCAGTGCATAAGAGATCATCCCATGAAGGGACCAGTGCAACAGCAATCATCCCATGAAGGGACCAGTGCAATAGATCATCCCATGAAGGGACCAGCGCATCACAGCACTCAGATTAGAGGTATGCAAGATCATCCCATGAAGGCACCAGTGCATCAGAGATCATCCCATGAAGGGACCAGTGCATCAGAGATCATCCCATGAAGGGACCAGTGCATCACAGCCCTCAGATTAGAGGTATGCAAAATCATCCCATGAAGGGACCAGTGCATCTGAGATCATCCCATGAAGGGACCAGTGCATCAGAGATCATCCCATGAAGGGACCAGTGCATCAGAGAACTCAGATTAGAGGTTTGAAAGATCATCCCATGAAGGGACCAGTGCATTAGAGAACTCAGATTAGAGGTATGAAAGATCATCCCATGAAGGGACCAGTGCATCAAAGACCATCCCATGAAGGGACCAGCGCATTGCGGATCATCCCATGAAGGGACCAGCGCATCGAGGATCATCCCATGAAGGGACCAGTGCATCAAAGATCATCCCATGAAGGGTCCAGCGCATCAAAGATCATCCCATGAAGGGAATAGCGCATCAAAGATCATCCCATGAAGGGAATAGTGCATCAAAGATCATCCCATGAAGGGATCAGTGCATCACAGCACTCAGATTAGAGGTATGCAAGGTCATCCCTTGAACGGACCACTGCATCAGAGATCATCCCATATAGGGACCAGTGCATCAGAGCACTCAGATTAGAGGTATGCACGATCATCCCATGAAGGGACCAGTACACCAAAGACCATCCCATGAAGGAACCAGTACACCAAAGATCATCCCATGAAGGGACCAGTACACCAAAGAGAATCCCATGAAGGGACCAGTGCACCAGATCATCCCATGGAGGGACCAGTGCACCAGATCATCCCATGAAGGGATCAGTGCAATAGATCATCCCATGAAGGGACCAGCGCATCACAGCCCTCAGATTAGAGGTATGCAAAATCATCCCATGAAGGGACCAGTGCATCAGAGATCATCCCATGAATGGACCAGTGCATCAGAGATAATCCCATGAAGGGACCAGTGCATCAGAGAACTCAGATTAGAGGTTTGAAAGATCATCCCATGAAGGGACCAGTGCATCAAAGACAATCCCATGAAGGGACCAGCGCATCGCGGATCATCCCATGAAGGGACCAGCACATCGAGGATCATCCCATGAAGGGACCAGCGCATCGAGGATCATTTTATGGACCATCCCATGAAGGGACCATCCCATGAAGGGATCATTTTATGGACCATCCCATGAAGGGAGCAGCACAGAGGATAATCCCATGAAGGGACCACTGCATCAAAGATCATCCCATGAAGGGACCAGCGCATCAAAGATCATCCCATAAAGGGAATAGTGCATCAAAGATCATCCCATGAAGGGATCAGTGCATCACAGCACTCAGATTAGAGGTACGCAAGGTCATCCCTTGAACGGACCACTGCATCAAAGATCATCCCATGAAGGGACCAGTGCATCAGAGATCATCCCATATAGGGACCAGTGCATCACAGCACTCAGATTAGAGGTATGCAAGATCATCCCATGAAGGGACCAGTGCAACAGAGATCATCCCATGAAGAGACCAGTGCAACAGCAATCATCCCATGAAGGGACCAGTGCATCAAAGATCATCCCATGAAGGGATCAGTGCATCAAAGATCATCCCATGAAGGGACCAGCGCAACAGACATCCCATGAAGGTACCAGTGCACCAAAGATCATCCCATGAAGGGACCAGTGCAACAGAGATCATCCCATGAAGGGACCAGTGCAACAGAGATCATCCCATGAAGGGACCAGTGCATCAGAGATCCTCCCATGAAGGGACCAGTGCATCAGAGATCCTCCCATGAAGGGACCAGTGCAACAGATGATCCCATGAAGGGACGAGTGCAACAGCTGATCCCATGAAGGGACCAGTGCAACAGCTGATCCCATGAAGGGACCAGTGCAACAGCTGATCCCATGAAGGGACCAGTGCAACAGATGATCCCATGAAGGGACCATCGCATAAGAGATCCTCCCATGAAGGGACCAGCGCATCAGATATCATCCCATTAAGGGACCAGCGCATCAGATATCATCCCATGAAGGGACCAGCGCTTCAGAGATCATCCCATGAAGGGACCAGCGCTTCAGAGATCATCCCATGAAGGGACCAGCGCTTCAGAGATCATCCCATGAAGGGACCAGCGCTTCAGAGATCATCCCATGAAGGGACCAGCGCTTCAGAGATCATCCCATGAAGGCATCAGTGCAGCAAAGATCATCCAATGAAGGGACCAGTGCACCTAAATCATCCCATGAAGGGACCAGTACACCAAAGATCATCCCATGAAGGGACCAGTACACCAAAGATCATCCCATGAAGGGACCAGTGCACCAAAGATCATCCCATGAAGGGACCAGTGCACCAAAGATCATCCCATGAAGGGACCAGTGCACCAGATCATCCCATGAAGGGACCAGTGCACCAAAGATCATCCCATGAAGGGACCAGTGCATCACAGCACTCAGATTAGAGGTATGCAAGATCATCCCATGAAGGGACCAGCGTAGAGATCATACTCATCCCATGAAGGTACCAGTGCATCGAGGATCATCCTAATGAAGGGACCAGCGCATCAGAGATCATCCTAATGAAGGGACCAGCGCATCAGAGATCATCCCATAAAGGGACCAGTGCACCAAAGATCATCCCATGAAGAGACCAGTGCACCAAAGATCATCCCATGAAGAGACCAGTGCACCAAAGATCATCCCAGGAAGAGACCAGCGCAAAGATCATCCCACCAAGGGACCAGCACATCAGAGATCATCCCATAAAGGGACCAGCGCATCAGAGATCATCCCATGAAAGGACCAGCGCTTCAGAGATCATCCCATGAAGGGACCAGTGCAACAGCGATCATCCCTTGAAGGGACTAGTGCATCAGAGTTCAACCAATGAAGGGAACCAGTGCAACAGAGATCAACCCATGAAGGGAGCAGAGATCATCCCATGAAGGCACCAGTGCATCACAGCACACAGCTTAGAGGTATGCAAGATCATCACATGAAGGGACCAGTGCAGAGATCTTCCCATGAAGGGACCAGTGCATCAGAGATCATCCCATGAAGGGACCAGTGCATCAGAGCACTCCGATTAGAGGTATGCAAGATCATCCCATGAAGGGACCAGTGCAACAGATGATCCCATGAAGGGACCAGTGCAACAGATGATCCCATGAAGGGACCAGTGCAACAGATGATCCCATGAAGGGACCAGTGCAACAGATGATCCCATGAGGGGACCAGTGCAACAGATGATCCCATGAAGGGACCAGTGCAACAGATGATCCCATGAAGGGACCAGTGCATCAGAGATTATCCCATGAAGGCCCCAGTGCATCACAGCACGCAGATTAGAGGTATGCAAGATCATCCCATGAAGGGACCAGTGCATCAAAGATCATCCCATGAAGGGACCAGTGCATCAAAGATCATCCCATGAAGGGACCAGTGCACCAGTTCATCCCATGAAGGGACCAGTGCATCACAGATCATCCCATGAAGGGACCAGCGCAGACATCATCCTCATCCCATGAAGGGGCCAGCACATTGAGGATCATCCCATGAAGGGGCCAGCGCATCAAAGATCATCCCATGAAGGGACCAGCGCATCAAAGATCATCCCATGAAGGGACCAGTGCACCAGATCATCCCATGATGGGACCAGTGCACCAGATCATCCCATGATGGGACCAGTGCACCAGAGATCATCCCATGAAGGGACCAGTGCATCAGAGATCATCCCATGAAGGGACCAGCGCATCAGAGATCATCCCATGAAGGGACCAGCGCATCAGAGATCATCCCATGATGGGACCAGCGCAACAGATGATCCCATGAAGGGACCAGTGCAACAGATGATCCCATGAAGGGACCAGTGCATCACAGCACTCAGATTAGAGGTATGCAAGATCACCCCATGAAGGGACCAGTGGAACAGCAATCATCCCATGAAGGGACCAGTGCAATAGATCATCCCATGAAGGGACCAGCGCATCGAGGATCATCCCATGAAGGGACCAGCGCTTCAGAGATTATCCCATGAAGGGACCAGCGCTTCAGAGATTATCCCATGAAGGGACCAGCGCTTCAGAGATCATCCCATGAAGGGACCAGTGCATCACAGCACTCATTAGAGGTATGCAAGATCATCCCATGAAGGGACCAGTGCACCAAAGATCATCCCATGATGGGACCAGTACACCAATGATCATCCCGTAAAGGGACCAGTACACCAAAGATCATCCCATGAAGGGACCAGTACACCAAAGATCATCCCATGAAGGGACCAGTACACCAAATATCATCCCATGAAGGGACCAGTGCACCAGATCATCCCATGAAGGGACCAGCGTAGAGATCATCCTCATCCCATGAAGGGACCAGCGCATGGAGGATCATCCCAATGAAGGGACCAGCGCATCAGAGATCATCCCATAAAGGGACCAGCGCATCAAAGATCATTCCATGAAGGGACCAGTGCATCAGACATCATCCCATGAAGGGACCAGTGCATCAGACATCATCCCATGAAGGGACCAGTGCATCAGACATCATCCCATGAAGGGACCAGTGCATCAGACATCATCCCATGAAGGGACCAGGGCATCAGACATCATCCCATGAAGGGACGAGGGCATCAGACATCATCCCATGAAGGGACCAGGGCATCAGAGCACTCAGATTAGAGGTATGCAAGATCACCCCATGAAGGGACCAGTGCAACAGCAATCATCCCATGAAGGGACCAGTGCAATAGATCATCCCATGAAGGGACCAGTGCATCAAAGACCATCCCATGAAGGAATCAGTGCATCAAAGATCATCCCATTAAGGGACCAGCGCATCAGAGATCATCCCATTAAGGGACCAGCACATCAGAGATCATGCCATTAAGGGACCAGCGCAAAGATCATCCCATGAAGGGACCAGCGCATCAGAGATCATCCCATGAAAGGGCCAGTGCATCAAAGACCATCCCATGAAGGGACCAGCGCATTGCGGATCATCCCATGAAGGGACCAGCGCATGGAGGATCATCCCATGAAGGGACCAGCGCATGGAGGATCATCTTATGGACCATCCTATGAAGGGACCATCCCATGAAGGGATCATTTTATGGACCATCCCATAAAGGGACCATCCCATGAAGGGAGCAGCACATCATGGATCATCCCATGAAGGGACCAGTGCATCAGAGGTCATCCCATGAAGGGACCAGTGCATAGGAGATCATCCCATGAAGGGACCAGCGCATAGGAGATCATCCCATGAAGGGAACAGCGCATCAAAGATCATCCCATGAAGGGACTAGTGCATCACAGCACTCAGATTAGAGGTATGCAAGATCACCCCATGAAGGAACCAGTGCAACAGCAATCATCCCATGAAGGGACCAGTGCAATAGATCATCCCATGAAGGGACCAGCGCATCAAGGATCATCCCATGAAGGGACCAGCGCATCAAGGATCATCCCATGAAGGGACCAGTGCATCAGAGATCATCCCATATAGGGACCAGTGCATCAGAGCACTCAGATTAGAGGTATGCAGGATCATCCCATGGAGGGACCAGTACACCAAAGATCATCCCATGAAGGGACCAGTTCAACAGATGATCCCATGAAGGGACCAGTTCAACAGATGATCCCATGAAGGGACCAGTGCAACAGATGATCCCATGAAGGGACCAGTGCAACAGATGATCCCATGAAGGGACCAGTGCAACAGATGATCCCATGAAGGGACCAGTGCAACAGATGATCCCATGAAGGGACCAGCGCAACAGAAGATCCCATGAAGGGACCAGTGCACCAAAGATCATCCCATGAAGGTACCAGTGCATCAGAGATCATCCCATGAAGGTACCAGCGCATCAGAGATCATCCCATGAAGGTACCAGCGCATCACAGCACTGAGATTAGAGGTATGCAAGATCATCCCATGAAGGGACCAGTGCATTACAGCACTCAGATTAGAGTTATGCAAGATCCCATGAAGGGACCAGCGCTAAGATCATCCGATGAAGGGACCAGCGCATCAGAGATCATCCCATGAAGGGACCAGTGCATCAAAGACCATCCCATGAAGGGACCAGCGCATCGAGGATCATCCCATGAAGGGACCAGAGCATCGAGGATCATCCCATGAAGGGCCCAGCACATCGAGGATCACCTTATGGACCATCGTATGAAGGGACCATCCCATGAAGGGACCATCCCATGAAGGGACCATCCCATGAAGGGACCATCCCATGAAGGGACCATCCCATGAAGGGACCATCCCATCGAGGATCATCCCATGAAGGGACCAGTGCAAAGATCATCCCATGAAGGGACCAATGCATCAAAGATCATCCCATGAAGAGACTAGTGCATCAAAGATCATCCCATGAAGGGACCAGTGCATCATATCACGCAGATTAGAGGTATGCAAGATCACCCCATGAAGGGACCAGTGGAACAGCAATCATCCCATGAAGGGACCAGTGCAATAGATCATCCCATGAAGGGACAAGCGCATCGAGGATCATCCCATGAAGGGACCAGCGCATTGAGGATCATCCCATGAAGGGACCAGTGCATCAGAGATCATCCCATATAGGGACCAGCACATCAGAGCACTCAGATTAGAGGTATGCACGATCATCCCATGAAGGGAGCAGTACACCAAAGACCATCCCATGAAGGGACCAGTACACCAAAGATCATCCCATGAAGGGACCAGTACACCAAAGATCATCCCATGAAGGGACCAGTGCAACAGATGATCCCATGAAGGGACCAGTGCAACAGATGATCCCATGAAGGGACCAGTGCAACAGATGATCCCATGAAGGGACCAGTGCAACAGATGATCCCATGAAGGGACCAGTGCAACAGATGATCCTATCATAAAGGGACCAGTGCATAAGAGATCATCCCATGAAGGGACCAGTGCAACAGCAATCATCCCATGAAGGGACCAGTGCAATAGATCATCCCATGAAGGGACCAGTGCATCACAGCCCTCAGATTAGAGGTATGCAAAATCATCCCATGAAGGGACCAGTGCATCTGAGATCATCCCATGAAGGGACCAGTGCATCAGAGATCATCCCATGAAGGGACCAGTGCATCATAGAACTCAGATTAGAGGTTTGAAAGATCATCCCATGAAGGGACCAGTGCATCAGAGAACTCAGATTAGAGGTATGAAAGATCATCCCATGAAGGGACCAGTGCATCAAAGACCATCCCATGAAGGGACCAGCGCATTGCGGATCATCCCATGAAGGGACCAGCGCATCGAGGATCATCCCATGAAGGGACCAGCGCATCGAGGATCATCCCATGAAGGGACCAGTGCATCAAAGATCATCCCATGAAGGGTCCAGCGCATCAAAGATCATCCCATGAAGGGAATAGTGCATCAAAGATCATCCCATGAAGGGATCAGTGCATCACAGCACTCAGATTAGAGGTATGCAAGGTCATCCCTTGAACGGACCACTGCATCAGAGATCATCCCATATAGGGACCAGTGCATCAGAGCACTCAGATTAGAGGTATGCACGATCATCCCATGAAGGGACCAGTACACCAAAGACCATCCCATGAAGGAACCAGTACACCAAAGATCATCCCATGAAGGGACCAGTACACCAAAGATAATCCCATGAAGGGACCAGTGCACCAGATCATCCCATGGAGGGACCAGTGCACCAGATCATCCCATGAAGGGATCAGTGCAATAGATCATCCCATGAAGGGACCAGCGCATCACAGCCCTCAGATTAGAGGTATGCAAAATCATCCCATGAAGGGACCAGTGCATCAGAGATCATCCCATGAATGGACCAGTGCATCAGAGATAATCCCATGAAGGGACCAGTGCATCAGAGAACTCAGATTAGAGGTTTGAAAGATCATCCCATGAAGGGACCAGTGCATCAAAGACAATCCCATGAAGGGACCAGCGCATCGCGGATCATCCCATGAAGGGACCAGCACATCGAGGATCATCCCATGAAGGGACGAGCGCATCGAGGATCATTTTATGGACCATCCCATGAAGGGACCATCCCATGAAGGGATCATCTTATGGACCATCCCATGAAGGGAGCAGCACAGAGGATAATCCCATGAAGGGACCACTGCATCAAAGATCATCCCATGAAGGGACCAGCGCATCAAAGATCATCCCATAAAGGGAATAGTGCATCAAAGATCATCCCATGAAGGGATCAGTGCATCACAGCACTCAGATTAGAGGTATGCAAGGTCATCCCTTGAACGGACCACTGCATCAAAGATCATCCCATGAAGGGACCAGTGCATCAGAGATCATCCCATATAGGGACCAGTGCATCACAGCACTCAGATTAGAGGTATGCAAGATCATCTCATGAAGGGACCAGTGCAACAGAGATCATCCCATGAAGGGACCAGTGCAATAGATCATCCCATGAAGGGACCAGTGCATCAAAGATCATCCCATGAAGGGATCAGTGCATCAAAGATCATCCCATGAAGGGACCAGCGCAACAGACATCCCATGAAGGTACCAGTGCACCAAAGATCATCCCATGAAGGGACCAGTGCAACAGAGATCATCCCATGAAGGGACCAGTGCAACAGAGATCATCCCATGAAGGGACCAGTGCATCAGAGATCCTCCCATGAAGGGACCAGTGCAACAGATGATCCCATGAAGGGACCAGTGCAACAGATGATCCTATGAAGGGACCAGTGCAACAGCTGATCCCATGAAGGGACCAGTGCAACAGCTGATCCCATGAAGGGACCAGTGCAACAGCTGATCCCATGAAGGGACCAGTGCAACAGCTGATCCCATGAAGGGACCCGTGCATAAGAGATCCTCCCATGAAGGGACCAGCGCATCAGATATCATCCCATTAAGGGACCAGCGCATCAGATATCATCCCATGAAGGGACCAGCGCTTCAGAGATCATCCCATGAAGGGACCAGCGCTTCAGAGATCATCCCATGAAGGGACCAGCACTATAGAGATCATCCCATGAAGGGACCAGCGCTTCAGAGATCATCCCATGAAGGGACCAGCGCTTCAGAGATCATCCCAGGAAGGGCCCAGCGCTTCAGAGATCATCCCATGAAGGCATCAGTGCAGCAAAGATCATCCAATGAAGGGACCAGTGCACCTAAATCATCCCATGAAGGGACCAGTACACCAAAGATCATCCCATGAAGGGACCAGTACACCAAAGATCATCCCATGAAGGGACCAGTGCACCAAAGATCATCCCATGAAGGGACCAGTGCACCAAAGATCATCCCATGAAGGGACCAGTGCACCAAAGATCATCCCATGAAGGGACCAGTGCACCAGATCATCCCATGAAGGGACCAGTGCACCAAAGATCATCCCATGAAGGGACAAGTGCATCAAAGATCATCAAATGAAGGGACCAGTGCATCAAAGATCATCCCATGAAGGGACCAGTGCACCAAAGATCATCCCATGAAGGGACCAGTGCATCACAGCACTCAGATTAGAGGTATGCAAGATCATCCCATGAAGGGACCAGCGTAGAGATCATACTCATCCCATGAAGGTACCAGTGCATCGAGGATCATCCTAATGAAGGGACCAGCGCATCAGAGATCATCCTAATGAAGGGACCAGCGCATCAGAGATCATCCCATAAAGGGACCAGTGCACCAAAGATCATCCCATGAAGAGACCAGTGCACCAAAGATCATCCCAGGAAGGGACCAGCGCAAAGATCATCCCACCAAGGGACCAGCACATCAGAGATCATCCCATGAAGGGACCAGCGCATCAGAGATCATCCCATAAAGGACCAGCGCTTCAGAGATCATCCCATGAAGGGACCAGTGCAACAGCGATCATCCCTTGAAGGGACTAGTGCATCAGAGTTCAACCATTGAAGGGAACCAGTGCAACAGAGATCAACCCATGAAGGGACCAGAGATCATCCCATGTAGGCACCAGTGCATCACAGCACACAGCTTAGAGGTATGCAAGATCATCACATGAAGGGACCAGTGCAGAGATCATCCCATGAAGGGACCAGTGCATCAGAGATCATCCCATGAAGGGACCAGTGCATCAGAGCACTCTGATTAGAGGTATGCAACAGATGATCCCATGAAGGGACCAGTGCAACAGATGATCCCATGAAGGGACCAGTGCAACAGATGATCCCATGAAGGAACCAGTGCAACAGATGATCCCATGAAGGGACCAGCGCAACAAATGATCCCATGAAGGGACCAGCGCAACAAATGATCCCATGAAGGGACCAGCGCAACAAATGATCCCATGAAGGGACCAGTGCAACAGATGATCCCATGAAGGGACCAGCGCAACAGATGATCCCATGAAGGGACCAGTGCAACAGATGATCCCATGAAGGGACCAGTGCATAAGAGATCATCCCATGAAGGGACCAGTGTATCAGAGATCATCAAATGAAGGGACCAGTGTATCACAGCACTCATTAGAGGTATGCAAGATAATCCCATGAAGGGTTCAGTGCATCAAAGATCATCCCATGAAGGGACCAGTGCATCAAGGATCATCCCATGAAGGGACCAGTGCATTACAGCACTCAGATTAGAGGTATGCAAGATCATCCCAAGAAGGGACCAGTGCATCAGAGATCATCACATGAAGGGAGCAGTGCATCAGAGATCATCCCATGAAGAGACCAGTGCATCAGAGATAATCCCATGAAGGGACCAGTGCATCAAAGATCATCCCATGAAGGGACCAGCGCTTCAGAGATCATCCCATGAAGGGACCAGTGCATCAACGAACATCGCATGAAGGGGCCAGTGCATCAATGATCATCCCATGAAGGGACCAGTGCATCAACGATCATCCCATGAAGGGACCAGTGCAACAGATCAACCCATGAAGGGACCAGAGATCATCCCATGAAGGGACCAGTGCATCACAGCACTCAGCTTAGAGGTATGCAAGATCATCCCATGAAGGGACCAGCGCATCAGAGATCATCCCATGAAGGGACAAGCGCATCAGATATCATCCCATGAAGGGACCAGTGCATCATAGATCATCAAATGAAGGGACCAGTGCATCACAGCACTCAGATTAGAGGTATGCAAGATCATCCCATGAAGGGACCAGCGCATCAGAGATCATCCCATGAAGGGACAAGCGCATCAGATATCATCCCATGAAGGGACCAGTGCAAAGATCATCCCATGAAGGGACCAGTGCAACAGAGATCCTCCCATGAAGGGACCAGTGCAACAGAGATCCTCCCATGAAGTGACCAGTGCAACAGAGATCCTCCCATGAAGGGACCAGTGCAACAGAGATCCTCCCATGAAGGGACCAGTGCAACAGAGATCCTCCCATGAAGGGACCAGTGCAACAGATGATCCCATGAAGGGGCCAGTGCAACAGATGATCCCATGAAGGGACCAGTGCACCAGATCACCCCATGAAGGGACCAGTGCACCAGATCATCCCATGAAGGGAACAGTGCACCAGATCATCCTATGAAGGTACCAGTGCATCACAGCACTCAGATTAGAGGTATGCAAAATCATCCCATGAAGGGACCAGTGCACCAACGATCATCCCATGAAGGGACCAGTGCACCAACAATCATCCCATGAAGGGACCAGTGCATCAGAGATCATCCCATGATGGGACTAATGATCATTCCATTAAGGGACCAGTGCATCAACAATCATCCCATGAAGGGACCAGCGCATCACAGCACTCAGATTAGAGGTATGAAAGACCATCACATGAAGGGACCAGCGCATTGAGAATCATCCCATTAAATGACCAGTGCATCAAGGATCATCCCATGAAGGGACCAGCGCATCAAGGATCATCCCATGAAGGGACCAGTGCATCGAGTATCATCCCATGAAGGGACCAGCACATCGAGGATCATCCCACGAAGGGACCACCGCATCAACGATTAATCCATGAAAGGACCAGCGCATCAACGATCATCCCATGAAGGGGCCAGTGCACCAACGATCATCCCATGAAGGGGCCAGTGCACCAACGATCATTCCATGAAGGGGCCAGTGCAACACAGCACTCAGATTAGAGGTATGTAAGATCATCCATTGAAGGGGCGAGTGCATCAAAGATCATCCCATGAAGGGACTAGTGCATCAGATATCATCCCATGAAGGGACTAGTGCATCAGATATCATCCCATGAAGGGACCAGTGCATCAGATAAAATCCCATGAAGGGACCAGCGCATCGAGAATCATCCCATGAAGGGACCAGCGCATCGAGGATCATCCCATGAAGGGAGCAGCGCAGAGATCAACCAATGAAGGGAACCAGTGCAACAGAGATCAACCCATGAAGGGACCAGAGATCATCCCATGAAGGGACCAGTGCATCACAGCACTCAGCTTAGAGGTATGCAAGATCATCCCATGAAGGGACCAGTGCATCAGAGATCATCCCATGAAGGGACCAGTGCATCAGAGATCATCCCATGAAGGGACCAGCACATCGAGGATCATCCCATGAAGGGACCAGCACATCGAGGATCATCCCATGAAGGGACCAGCGCATCAAGGATCATTCCGTGAAGGGACCAGCGCATAAAAGATTATCCCATGCCGGGACCAGTGCATCACTGCACTCAGATTAGAGGTATGCATGATCATCCCATAAAGGTACCACTGCATCAAAGATTATCCCATGAAGGGACCAGTGCATCAAAGATCATCCCATGAAGGGACCAGTGCATCAGAGATCATCCCATGAAGGGACCAGTGCATCACAGCACTCAGATTAAAGGTATGCAAGATCATTCCATGAAGGGACCAGTGCATCAACAATCATTCCATGAAGGGACCAGTGCAACACAGCACTCAGATTAGAGGTATGCAAGATCATCCCATGAAGGGGCGAGTGCATCAAAGATCATCCCTTGAAGGGACTAGTGCATCAGAGTTCAACCATTGAAGGGAACCAGTGCAACAGAGATCAACCCATGAAGGGACCAGAGATCATCCATGTAGGCACCAGTGCATCACAGCACACAGCTTAGAGGTATGCAAGATCATCACATGAAGGGACCAGTGCAGAGATCATCCCATGAAGGGACCAGTGCATCAGAGATCATCCCATGAAGGGACCAGTGCATCAGAGCACTCCGATTAGAGGTATGCAACAGATGATCCCATGAAGGGACCAGTGCAACAGATGATCCCATGAAGGGACCAGTGCAACAGATGATCCCATGAATGGACCAGTGCAACAGATGATCCCATGAAGGGACCAGTGCAACAGATGATCCCATGAAGGGACCAGCGCAACAAATGATCCCATGAAGGGACCAGCGCAACAAATGATCCCATGAAGAGACCAGTGCAACAGATGATCCCATGAAGGGACCAGCGCAACAGATGATCCCATGAAGGGACCAGTGCAACAGATGATCCCATGAAGGGACCAGTGCATAAGAGATCATCCCATGAAGGGACCAGTGTATCAGAGATCATCAAATGAAGGGACCAGTGTATCACAGCACTCATTAGAGGTATGCAAGATAATCCCATGAAGGGTTCAGTGCATCAAAGATCATCCCATGAAGGGACCAGTGCATCAAGGATCATCCCATGAAGGGACCAGTGCATTACAGCACGCAGATTAGAGGTATGCAAGATCATCCCAAGAAGGGACCAGCGCATCGAGGATCATCCCATGAAGGGACCAGCGCAGAGATCAACCAATGAAGGGAACCAGTGCAACAGAGATCAACCCATGAAGGGACCAGAGATCATCCCATGAAGGGACCAGTGCATCACAGCACTCAGCTTAGAGGTATGCAAGATCATCCCATTAAGGGACCAGTGCATCAGAGATCATCCCATGAAGGGACCAGTGCATCAGAGATCATCCCATGAAGGGACCAGCACATCGAGGATCATCCCATGAAGGGACCAGCGCATCGAGGATCATCCCATGAAGGGACCAGCGCATCAAGGATCATTCCGTGAAGGGACCAGCGCATAAAAGATTATCCCATGCCGGGACCAGTGCATCACTGCACTCAGATTAGAGGTATGCATGATCATCCCATAAAGGTACCACTGCATCAAAGATTATCCCATGAAGGGACCAGTGCATCAAAGATCATCCCATGAAGGGACCAGTGCATCAGAGATCATCCCATGAAGGGACCAGTGCATCACAGCACTCAGATTAAAGGTATGCAAGATCATTCCATGAAGGGACCAGTGCATCAACAATCATTCCATGAAGGGACCAGTGCAACACAGCACTCAGATTAGAGGTATGCAAGATCATCCCATGAAGGGGCGAGTGCATCAAAGATCATCCCATGAAGGGACTAGTGCATCAGATATCATCCCATGAAGGGACTAGTGCATCAGATATCATCCCATGAAGGGACTAGTGCATCAGATATCATCCCATGAAGGGACCAGTGCATCAGATAAAATCTCATGAAGGGACCAGCGCATCGAGAATCATCCCATGAAGGGACCAGCGCATCGAGGATCATCCCATGAAGGGACCAGCGCATCGAGGATCATCCCATGAAGGGACCAGCGCATCGAGGATCATCCCATGAAGGGACCAGCGCATCAGAGATCATCCCATGAAGGGACAAGTGCACCAAAGTTCATCCCATGAAGGGGCCAGTGCACCAAAGATCATCCCATGAAGGGACCAGTGCACCAAAGATCATCCCATGAAGGGACCAGTGCACCAAAGATCATCCCATGAAGGGAGCAGTGCAACAGATCATCTCATGAAGGGACCAGTGCATCAGAGATCATCCCATGAAGGGACCAGTGCATCAGAGATCATCCCATGAAGGGACCAGTGCATCAGAGATCATCCCATGAAGGGACCAGTGCACCAAAGATCATCCCATGAAGGGACCAGCGCTTCAGAGATCATCCCATGAAGGGACCAGTGCATCAACGAACATCGCATGAAGGGGCCAGTGCATCAATGATCATCCCATGAAGGGACCAGTGCATCAACGATCATCCCATGAAGGGACCAGTGCAACAGATCAACCCATGAAGGGACCAGAGATCATCCCATGAAGGGACCAGTGCATCACAGCACTCAGCTTAGAGGTATGCAAGATCATCCCATGAAGGGACCAGCGCATCAGAGATCATCCCATGAAGGGACAGGCGCATCAGATATCATCCCATGAAGGGACCAGTGCATCATAGATCATCAAATGAAGGGACCAGTGCATCACAGCACTCAGATTAGAGGTATGCAAGATCATCCCATGAAGGGACCAGCGCATCAGAGATCATCCCATGAAGGGACAAGCGCATCAGATATCATCCCATGAAGGGACCAGTGCAAAGATCATCCCATGAAGGGACCAGTGCAACAGAGATCCTCCCATGAAGGGACCAGTGCAACAGAGATCCTCCCATGAAGTGACCAGTGCAACAGAGATCCTCCCATGAAGGGACCAGTGCAACAGAGATCCTCCCATGAAGGGACCAGTGCAACAGAGATCCTCCCATGAAGGGACCAGTGCAACAGAGATCCTCCCATGAAGGGACCAGTGCAACAGATGATCCCATGAAGGGGCCAGTGCAACAGATGATCCCATGAAGGGACCAGTGCACCAGATCACCCCATGAAGGGACCAGTGCACCAGATCATCCCATGAAGGGAACAGTGCACCAGATCATCCTATGAAGGTACCAGTGCATCACAGCACTCAGATTAGAGGTATGCAAAATCATCCCATGAAGGGACCAGAGCACCAACGATCATCCCATGAAGGGACCAGTGCACCAACAATCATCCCATGAAGGGACCAGTGCATCAGAGATCATCCCATGATGGGACTAATGATCATTCCATTAAGGGACCAGTGCATCAACAATCATCCCATGAAGGGACCAGCGCATCACAGCACTCAGATTAGAGGTATGAAAGACCATCACATGAAGGGACCAGCGCATTGAGAATCATCCCATTAAATGACCAGTGCATCAAGGATCATCCCATGAAGGGACCAGCGCATCAAGGATCATCCCATGAAGGGACCAGTGCATCGAGTATCATCCCATGAAGGGACCAGCACATCGAGGATCATCCCACGAAGGGACCACTGCATCAACGATTAATCCATGAAAGGACCAGCGCATCAACGATCATCCCATGAAGGGGCCAGTGCACCAACGATCATCCCATGAAGGGGCCAGTGCACCAACGATCATTCCATGAAGGGGCCAGTGCAACACAGCACTCAGATTAGAGGTATGTAAGATCATCCATTGAAGGGGCGAGTGCATCAAAGATCATCCCATGAAGGGACTAGTGCATCAGATATCATCCCATGAAGGGACTAGTGCATCAGATATCATCCCATGAAGGGACCAGTGCATCAGATAAAATCCCATGAAGGGACCAGCGCATCGAGAATCATCCCATGAAGGGACCAGCCCATCGAGGATCATCCCATGAAGGGACCAGCGCAGAGATCAACCAATGAAGGGAACCAGTGCAACAGAGATCAACTCATGAAGGGACCAGAGATCATCCCATGAAGGGACCAGTGCATCACAGCACTCAGCTTAGAGGTATGCAAGATCATCCCATGAAGGGACCAGTGCATCAGAGATCATCCCATGAAGGGACCAGTGCATCAGAGATCATCCCATGAAGGGACCAGCACATCGAGGATCATCCCATGAAGGGACCAGCGCATCGAGGATCATCCCATGAAGGGACCAGCGCATCAAGGATCATTCCGTGAAGGGACCAGCGCATAAAAGATTATCCCATGCCGGGACCAGTGCATCACTGCACTCAGATTAGAGGTATGCATGATCATCCCATAAAGGTACCACTGCATCAAAGATTATCCCATGAAGGGACCAGTGCATCAAAGATCATCCCATGAAGGGACCAGTGCATCAGAGATCATCCCATGAAGGGACCAGTGCATCACAGCACTCAGATTAAAGGTATGCAAGATCATTCCATGAAGGGACCAGTGCATCAACAATCATTCCATGAAGGGACCAGTGCAACACAGCACTCAGATTAGAGGTATGCAAGATCATCCCATGAAGGGGCGAGTGCATCAAAGATCATCCCATGAAGGGACTAGTGCATCAGATATCATCCCATGAAGGGACTAGTGCATCAGATATCATCCCATGAAGGGACTAGTGCATCAGATATCATCCCATGAAGGGACCAGTGCATCAGATAAAATCCCATGAAGGGACCAGCGCATCGAGGATCATCCCATGAAGGGACCAGCGCATCGAGGATCATCCCATGAAGGGACCAGCGCATCGAGGATCATCCCATGAAGGGACCAGCGCATCGAGGATCATCCCATGAAGGGACCAGCACATCAGAGATCATCCCATGAAGGGACAAGTGCACCAAAGTTCATCCCATGAAGGGGCCAGTGCGCCAAAGATCATCCCATGAAGGGACCAGTGCACCAAAGATCATCCCATGAAGGGACCAGTGCACCAAAGATCATCCCATGAAGGGAGCAGTGCAACAGATCATCTCATGAAGGGACCAGTGCATCAGAGATCATCCCATGAAGGGACCAGTGCATCAGAGATCATCCCATGAAGGGACCAGTGCATCAGAGATCATCCCATGAAGGGACCAGTGCACCAAAGATCATCCCATGAAGGGACCAGTGCACCAAAGATCATCCTATGAAGGGACCAGGGCAACACAGCACGCAGATTAGAGGTATGCAAAATCATCCCATGAAGGGACCAGTGCACCAGACATCATCCCATGAAGGGACCAGAGCACCAAAGATCATCCCATGAAGGGACCAGTGCATCAGAGATCATCCCATGAAGGGACCTGTGCATCAGAGATCATCCCATGAAGGGACCTGTGCATCAGAGATCATCCCATGAAGGGACCAGTGCATCAGAGATCATCCCATGAAGGGACCAGTGCATCAGAGATCATCCCATGAAGGGACCAGTGCATCAGAGATCATCCCATAAAGGGACCAGTGCACCAGATCATCCCATGAAGGGACCAGTGCACCAGATCATCCCATGAAGGGACCAGTGCACCAGATCATCCCATGAAGGGACCAGTGCATCAGAGATCATCCCATGAAGGGACGAGAGCATCGAGGATCATCCCATGAAGGGACCAGCGCATCAGAGATCATCCCATGAAGGGACCAGTGCATCAAAGATCATCCCATGAAGGGAGCAGCGCATCACAGCACTCAAATTAGTGGTATGCAAGATCATCCCATGAAGGGACCAGCACAGAGATCATCCTCATTCAATGAAGAGACCAGCGCATCAAGGATCATCCCATGAAGGGACCAGCGCAAAGATCATCCCATGAAGGGACCAGCGCATCAAAGATCATCCCATGAAGGGAACAGTGAATCAAAGATCATCCCATGAAGGGACCAGTGCATCAGAGATCATCCCATGAGGGGACTAGAGATGATCCCATGAAGGGACCAGTGCATCACAGCACTCACATTAGAGGTATGAAAGATCTTCCCATGAAGGGACCAGTGCATCAAAGATAATCCCATGAAGGGACCAGTGCATCAACGATCACCCCATGAAGCGAGCAGCGCATCACAGCACTCAAATTAGTGGTATGCAAGTTCATCCCATGAAGGGACCAGCGCAGAGATTATCCTCATTCCATGAAGAGACCAGCGCATCGAGGATGATCCCATGAAGGGACCAGCGCAAAGATCATCCCATAAAGCGACCAGCGCAAAGATCATCTCATAAAGGGACCAGCGCATCAAAGATCATCCCATGAAGGGACCAGCTCATCATAGCTATCAGATTAGAGGCATGCAAGATCATCCCATGAAGGGACCAGTGCATCAGAGATCATCCCATGAAGTTAGCAGTGCAACACAGCACTCAGATTAGAGGTATGCAAGATCATCCCATGAAGGGACCAGTGCACCAAAGATCATCCCATGAAGGGACAAGTGCACCAAAGTTCATCCCATGAAGGGACCAGTGCACCAAAGGTCATCCCATGAAGGGACCAGTGCACCAAAGATCATCCCATGAAGGGAGCAGTGCAACAGATCATCTCATGAAGGGACCAGTGCATCAGAGATTATCCCAAGGGACCAGTGCAACAGAGATCATCCCATGAAGGGACCAGTGCATCAAAGATCATCCCATGAAGGGACCAGTGCACCAAAGATCATCCCATGAAGGGACCAGTGCACCAAAGATCATCCTATGAAGGGACCAGGGTAACACAGCACGCAGATTAGAGGTATGCAAAATCATCCCATGAAGGGACCAGTGCACCAGACATCATCCCATGAAGGGACCAGAGCACCAAAGATCATCCCATGAAGGGACCAGTGCATCAGAGATCATCCCATGAAGGGACCAATGCATCAGAGATCATCCCATGAAGGGACCTGTGCATCAGAGATCATCCCATGAAGGGACCTGTGCATCAGAGATCATCCCATGAAGGGACCAGTGCATCAGAGATCATCCCATGAAGGGACCAGTGCATCAGAGATCATCCCATGAAGGGACCAGTGCATCAGAGATCATCCCATGAAGGGACCAGTGCATCAGAGATCATCCCATAAAGGGACCAGTGCACCAGATCATCCCATGAAGGGACCAGTGCACCAGATCATCCCATGAAGGGACCAGTGCACCAGATTATCCCATGAAGGGACCAGTGCACCAGATCATCCCATGAAGGGACCAGTGCACCAGATCATCCCATGAAGGGACCAGTGCATCAGAGATCATCCCATGATTGGAACAGCACACCAGATATCATCACATGAAGGGACCAGTGCATCAGAGATCATCCCATGAAGGGGCCAGAGCATCGAGGATCATCCCATGAAGGGACCAGTGCATCAGAGATCATCCCATGAAGGGACCAGCGCAGAGATCATCCTCATTCCATGAAGAGACCAGCGCAGTGAGGATCATCCCATGAAGGGACCAGCGCATCAAAGATCATCCCATGAAGGGACCAGTGCACCAGAGATCTTCCCATGAAGGGACCAGTGCACCAGAGATCATCCCATGAAGGGACCACAGCCCCAAAGATCATCCCATGAAGGGACCACTGCATCAGAGATCATCCCATGAAGGGACCAGTGCATCAGAGATCATCCCATGAAGGGACCTGTGCATCAGAGATCATCCCATGAAGGGACCTGTGCATCAGAGATCATCCCATGAAGGGACCTGTGCATCAGAGATCATCCCATGGACAGACCAGTGCACCAGATCATCCCATGAAGGGACCTGTGCATCAGAGATCATCCCATAAAGGGACCTGTGCATCAGAGATCATCCCATAAAGGGACCTGTGCATCAGAGATCATCCCATAAAGGGACCAGTGCATCAGATCATCCCATGAAGGGACCAGTGCACCAGATCATCCCATGAAGGGACCAGTGCACCAGATCATCCCATGAAGGGACCAGTGCACCAGATCATCCCATGAAGGGACCAGAGATCATCCCATGAAGGGACCAGAGCATCGAGGATCATCCTATGAAGGAACCAGAGCATCGAGGATCATCACATGAAGGGACCAGAGCATCGAGGATCATCCCATGAAGGGACCAGTGCACCAGATCATCCCATGAAGGGACCAGAGATCATCCCATGAAGGGACCAGAGCATCGAGGATCATCCTATGAAGGGACCAGAGCATCGAGGATCATCACATGAAGGGACCAGCGCATCAGAGATCATCCCATGAAGGGACCAGTGCATCAGAGATCATCCCATGAAGGGACCAGTGCATCAGAGAACTCACATTAGAGGTATGCAAGATCATCCCATGAATGGACCACTGCATCAGAGATCATCCCATGAAGGGACCAGTGCAACACAGCACTCAGATAAGAGGTATGCAAGATCATCCCCTGAAGGGACCAGTGCATCAAGGATCATCCCATGAAGTGACCAGTGCATCAAAGATCATCCCATGAAGGGACCAGTGCACCAGAGATCATCCCATGAAGGGACCAGTGCACCAGAGATCATTCCATGAAGGGACCAGTGCACCAGATCATCCCATGAAGGGACCAGAGATCATCCCATGAAGGGACCAGAGCATCGAGGATCATCCTATGAAGGGACCAGAGCATCGAGGATCATCACATGAAGGGACCAGCGCATCAGAGATCATCCCATGAAGGGACCAGTGCATCAGAGATCATCCCATGAAGGGACCAGTGCATCAGAGAACTCACATTAGAGGTATGCAAGATCATCCCATGAATGGACCACTGCATCAGAGATCATCCCATGAAGGGACCAGTGCAACACAGCACTCAGATAAGAGGTATGCAAGATCATCCCCTGAAGGGACCAGTGCATCAAGGATCATCCCATGAAGTGACCAGTGCATCAAAGATCATCCCATGAAGGGACCAGTGCACCAGAGATCATCCCATGAAGGGACCAGTGCACCAGAGATCATTCCATGAAGGGACCAGTGCACCAGAGATCATCCCATGAAGGGACCAGTGCACCAGATCATCCCATAAAGGGACCTGTGCATCGAGGACCATCCCATGAAGGGACCATCCCATGAAGGGACCAGCGCATCGAGGATCATCCCATGAAGGGACCAGTGCATCAGATCATCCCAAGAAGGGACCAGTGCATCAGATCATTCAATAAAGGGACCAGTGCATCAGAGATCATCCCACAAAGGGACCAGTGCATCAGAGATCATCCCATGAGGGGACTAGAGATCATCCCATGAAGGGACCAGTGCATCAAAGATCATCCCATGAAGGGACCAGTGCACCAAAGATCATCCCATGAAGGGACCAGTGCATCAAAGATCATCCCATGAAGGGACCAGCGCATCAAAGATCATCCCATGAAGGGACCAGTGCATCAAAGATCACCCCATGAAGGGACAAGTGCATCAAAGATCATCCCATGAAGGGACAAGTGCATCAGAGATCATCCCATGAAGGGACAAGTGCATCAGAGATCATCCCATGAGGGGACTAGAGATCATCCCATGAAGGGACCAGCACAAATATCATCCCATGATGGGACCAGTGCACCAAAGATCATCCCATGAGGGGACTAGAGATCATCCCATGAAGGGACCAGTGCATCAAAGATCACCCCATAAAGGGACCAGTGCATCAAAGATCATACCATGAAGGGACCAGTGCTTCAGAGATCATCCCAAGAACGGACCAGTGCACCAGAGATCATCCCATGAAGGGACCAGTGCAACAGAGATCATCCCATGAAGGAACCAGTGCATCACAGCACTCAGATTAGAGGTATGAAAGATCATCCCATGGAGGGACCAGTGCACCAGAGATCATCCCATGTAGGGACCAGTGCACCAGAGATCATCCCATGAAGGGACCAGTGCACCGGATCATCCCATGAAGGGACCAGTGCACCAGATCATCCCATGAAGGGACCAGTGCATCAGAGATCATCCCATGAAGGGACCAGTGCATCAGAGATCATCCCATGAAGGGACCAGTGCATCAGAGATCATCCCATGAAGGGACCAGTGCATCAGAGATCATCCCATGAAGGGACCAGTGCATCACAGCACTCAGATTAGAGGTGTGCAAAATCATCCCATGAAGGGACCAGTGCAACAGATCATCCCATGAAGGGACCAGTGCAACAGATCATCCCATGAAGGGACCAGTGCATCAGAGATCAACCCAAGAAGGGACCAGTGCACCAGAGATCATCCCATGAAGGGACCAGTGCAACAGAGATCATCCCATGAAGGGACCAGTGCAACAGAGATCATCCCATGAAGTGACCAGTGCATCACAGCACTCAGATTAGAGGTATGAAAGATCATCCCATGAAGGGACCAGAGATCATCCCATGAAGAGACCAGTGCACAAGAGATCATCCCATGAAGGGACCAGTGCTCCATATCATCCCATGAAGTGGACAGTGCATCAGAGATCATCCCATGAAGGGACCAGTGCATCAGAGATCATCCCATGAAGGGACCAGTGCATCAGAGATCATCCCATGAAGGGACCAGTGCATCAGAGATCATCCCATGAAGGGACCAGTGCATCAGAGATCATCCCATGAAGGGACCAGTGCATCAGAGATCATCCCATGAAGGGACCAGTGCATCAGAGATCATCCCATGAAGGGACCAGGGCAACAGCACTCAGATTAGAGGTATGCAAGATCATCACATGAAGGGACTAGGGCATCAGAGATCATCCCATGAAGGGACCAGTGCATCACAGATCATCCCATGAAGGGACCAGTGCACCAGAGATCATCCCATGAAGGGACCAGAGCACCAAAGATCATCCCATGAAGGGACCAGTGCAACAGATCATCCCATGAAGGGACCAGTGCAACAGATCATCCCATGAAGGGACCAGTGCAATAGATCATCCCATGAAGGGACCAGTGCAACAGATGATCCCATGAAGGGACAAGTGCAACAGATGATCCTATCATAAAGGGACCAGTGCATAAGAGATCATCCCATGAAGGGACCAGTGCAACAGCAATCATCCCATGAAGGGACCAGTGCAATAGATCATCCCATGAAGGGACCAGCGCATCACAGCCCTCAGATTAGAGGTATGCAAAATCATCCCATGAAGGGACCAGTGCATCAGAGATCATCCCATGAATGGACCAGTGCATCAGAGATAATCCCATGAAGGGACCAGTGCATCAGAGAACTCAGATTAGAGGTTTGAAAGATCATCCCATGAAGGGACCAGTGCATCAGAGAACTCAGATTAGAGGTATGAAAGATCATCCCATGAAGGGACCAGCGCATCGCGGATCATCCCATGAAGGGACCAGCACATCGAGGATCATCCCATGAAGGGACCAGCACATCGAGGATCATCCCATGAAGGGACCAGCGCATCGAGGATCATTTTATGGACCATCCCATGAAGGGACCATCCCATGAAGGGATCATCTTATGGACCATCCCATGAAGGGAGCAGCACAGAGGATAATCCCATGAAGGGACCACTGCATCAAAGATCATCCCATGAAGGGACCAGCGCATCAAAGATCATCCCATAAAGGGAATAGTGCATCAAAGATCATCCCATAAAGGGATCAGTGCATCACAGAACTCAGATTAGAGGTATGCAAGGTCATACCTTGAACAGACCACTGCATCAAAGATCATCCCATGAAGGGACCAGTGCATCAGAGATCATCCCATGAAGGGACCAGTGCATCACAGCACTCAGATTAGAGGTATGCAAGATCATCCCATGAAGGGACCAGTGCAACAGAGATCATCCCATGAAGGGACCAGTGCAATAGATCATCCCATGAAGGGACCAGTGCATCAAAGATCATCCCATGAAGGGATCAGTGCATCAAAGATCATCCCATGAAGGGACCAGCGCAACAGACATCCCATGAAGGTACCAGTGCACCAAAGATCATCCCATGAAGGGACCAGTGCAACAGAGATCATCCCATGAAGGGACCAGTGCAACAGAGATCATCCCATGAAGGGACAAGTGCATCAAAGATCATCCCATGAAGGGACAAGCGCACCAAAGATCATCCCATGAAGGGACCAGTGCACCAAAGATCATCCCATGAAGGGACCAGTGCATCAAAGATCATCCCATGAAGGGACCAGCGCATCAAAGATCATCCCATGAAGGGACCAGTGCATCAAAGATCACCCCATGAAGGGACAAGTGCATCAAAGATCATCCCATGAAGGGACAAGTGCATCAGAGATCATCCCATGAAGGGACAAGTGCATCAGAGATCATCCCATGAGGGGACTAGAGATCATCCCATGAAGGGACCAGCACAAATATCATCCCATGATGGGACCAGTGCACCAAAGATCATCCCATGAGGGGACTAGAGATCATCCCATGAAGGGACCAGTGCATCAAAGATCACCCCATGAAGGGACCAGTGCATCAAAGATCATACCATGAAGGGACCAGTGCTTCAGAGATCATCCCAAGAACGGACCAGTGCACCAGAGATCATCCCATGAAGGGACCAGTGCAACAGAGATCATCCCATGAAGGAACCAGTGCATCACAGCACTCAGATTAGAGGTATGAAAGATCATCCCATGGAGGGACCAGTGCACCAGAGATCATCCCATGTAGGGACCAGTGCACCAGAGATCATCCCATGAAGGGACCAGTGCACCGGATCATCCCATGAAGGGACCAGTGCACCAGATCATCCCATGAAGGGACCAGTGCATCAGAGATCATCCCATGAAGGGACCAGTGCATCAGAGATCATCCCATGAAGGGACCAGTGCATCAGAGATCATCCCATGAAGGGACCAGTGCATCAGAGATCATCCCATGAAGGGACCAGTGCATCACAGCACTCAGATTAGAGGTGTGCAAAATCATCCCATGAAGGGACCAGTGCAACAGATCATCCCATGAAGGGACCAGTGCAACAGATCATCCCATGAAGGGACCAGTGCATCAGAGATCAACCCAAGAAGGGACCAGTGCACCAGAGATCATCCCATGAAGGGACCAGTGCAACAGAGATCATCCCATGAAGGGACCAGTGCAACAGAGATCATCCCATGAAGGGACCAGTGCATCACAGCACTCAGATTAGAGGTATGAAAGATCATCCCATGAAGGGACCAGAGATCATCCCATGAAGAGACCAGTGCACAAGAGATCATCCCATGAAGGGACCAGTGCTCCATATCATCCCATGAAGTGGACAGTGCATCAGAGATCATCCCATGAAGGGACCAGTGCATCAGAGATCATCCCATGAAGGGACCAGTGCATCAGAGATCATCCCATGAAGGGACCAGTGCATCAGAGATCATCCCATGAAGGGACCAGTGCATCAGAGATCATCCCATGAAGGGACCAGTGCATCAGAGATCATCCCATGAAGGGACCAGTGCATCAGAAATCATCCCATGAAGGGACCAGTGCATCACAGCACTCAGATTAGAGGTATGCAAAATCATCCCATGAAGGGACCAGTGCATCAGAGATCACCCCATGAAGGGACCAGGGCAACAGCACTCAGATTAGAGGTATGCAAGATCATCACATGAAGGGACTAGGGCATCAGAGATCATCCCATGAAGGGACCAGTGCATCACAGATCATCCCATGAAGGGACCAGTGCACCAGAGATCATCCCATGAAGGGACCAGAGCACCAAAGATCATCCCATGAAGGGACCAGTGCAACAGATCATCCCATGAAGGGACCAGTGCAACAGATCATCCCATGAAGGGACCAGTGCAATAGATCATCCCATGAAGGGACCAGTGCAACAGATGATCCCATGAAGGGACAAGTGCAACAGATGATCCTATCATAAAGGGACCAGTGCATAAGAGATCATCCCATGAAGGGACCAGTGCAACAGCAATCATCCCATGAAGGGACCAGTGCAATAGATCATCCCATGAAGGGACCAGCGCATCACAGCCCTCAGATTAGAGGTATGCAAAATCATCCCATGAAGGGACCAGTGCATCAGAGATCATCCCATGAATGGACCAGTGCATCAGAGATAATCCCATGAAGGGACCAGTGCATCAGAGAACTCAGATTAGAGGTTTGAAAGATCATCCCATGAAGGGACCAGTGCATCAGAGAACTCAGATTAGAGGTATGAAAGATCATCCCATGAAGGGACCAGCGCATCGCGGATCATCCCATGAAGGGACCAGCACATCGAGGATCATCCCATGAAGGGACCAGCACATCGAGGATCATCCCATGAAGGGACCAGCGCATCGAGGATCATTTTATGGACCATCCCATGAAGGGACCATCCCATGAAGGGATCATCTTATGGACCATCCCATGAAGGGAGCAGCACAGAGGATAATCCCATGAAGGGACCACTGCATCAAAGATCATCCCATGAAGGGACCAGCGCATCAAAGATCATCCCATAAAGGGAATAGTGCATCAAAGATCATCCCATGAAGGGACCAGTGCATCACAGCACTCAGATTAGAGATGCAAGATCATCCCATGAAGGGACCAGTGCATCAGAGATCATCCCATGAAGGGACCAGTGCATCACAGCACTCAGATTAGAGGTATGCAAGATCATCCCATGAAGGGACCAGTGCAGAGATCATCCCATGAAGGGACCAGTGCAATAGATCATCCCATGAAGGGACCAGTGCAACAGCTGATCCCATGAAGGGACCAGTGCAACAGCTGATCCCATGAAGGGACCAGTGCAACAGCTGATCCCATGAATGGGACCAGTGCATAAGCTGATCCCATGAAGGGACCAGTGCAACAGCTGATCCCATGAAGGGACCAGTGCAACAGATGATCCCATGAAGGGACCAGTGCATAAGAGATCCTCCCATGAAGGGACCAGCGCATCAGATATCATCCCATTAAGGGACCAGCGCATCAGATATCATCCCATGAAGGGACCAGCGCTTCAGAGATCATCCCATGAAGGGACCAGCGCTTCAGAGATCATCCCATGAAGGGACCAGCGCTTCAGAGATCATCCCATGAAGGGACCAGCGCTTCAGAGATCATCCCATGAAGGGCCCAGCGCTTCAGAGATCATCCCATGAAGGCATCAGTGCATCTAAGATCATCCAATGAAGGGACCAGTGCACCTAAATCATCCCATGAATGTACCAGTACACCAAAGATCATCCCATGAAGGGACCAGTACACCAAAGATCATCCCATGAAGGGACCAGTGCACCAAAGATCATCCCATGAAGGGACCAGTGCACCAAAGATCATCCCATGAAGGGACCAGTGCACCAGATCATCCCATGAAGGGACCAGTGCACCAAAGATCATCCCATGAAGGGACCAGTGCATCAAAGATCATCAAATGAAGGGACCAGTGCATCAAAGATCATCCCATGAAGGGACCAGTGCACCAAAGATCATCCCATGAAGGGACCAGTGCATCACAGCACTCAGATTAGAGGTATGCAAGATCATCCCATGAAGGGACCAGCGTAGAGATCATACTCATCCCATGAAGGTACCAGTGCATCGAGGATCATCCTAATGAAGGGACCAGCGCATCAGAGATCATCCTAATGAAGGGACCAGCGCATCAGAGATCATCCCATAAAGGGACCAGTGCACCAAAGATCATCCCATGAAGAGACCAGTGCACCAAAGATCATCCCAGGAAGGGACCAGCGCAAAGATCATCCCACCAAGGGACCAGCACATCAGAGATCATCCCATGAAGGGACCAGCGCATCAGAGATCATCCCATGAAAGGACCAGCGCTTCAGAGATCATCCCATGAAAGGACCAGCGCTTCAGAGATCATCCCATGAAGGCACCAGTGCATCACAGCACACAGCTTAGAGGTATGCAAGATCATCACATGAAGGGACCAGTGCAGAGATCATCCCATGAAGGGACCAGTGCATCAGAGATCATCCCATGAAGGGACCAGTGCATCAGAGCACTCCGATTAGAGGTATGCAAGATCATCCCATGAAGGGACCAGTGCAACAGATGATCCCATGAAGGGACCAGTGCAACAGATGATCCCACGAAGGGACCAGTGCAACAGATGATCCCATGAAGGGACCAGTGCAACAGATGATCCCATGAAGGGACCAGTGCAACAGATGATCCCATGAAGGGACCAGCGCAACAGATGATCCCATGAAGGGACCAGCGCAACAGATGATCCCATGAAGGGACCAGTGCATAAGAGATCATCCCATGAAGGGACCAGTGTATCAGAGATCATCAAATGAAGGGACCAGTGTATCACAGCACTCATATTAGAGGTATGCAAGATAATCCCATGAAGGGTTCAGTGCATCAAAGATCATCCCATGAAGGGACCAGTGCATCAAGGATCATCCCATGAAGGGACCAGTGCATTACAGCACGCAGATTAAAGGTATGCAAGATCATCCCAAGAAGGGACCAGTGCAGAGATCATCACATGAAGGGAGCAGTGCATCAGAGATCATCCCATGAAGGGACCAGTGCATCAGAGATCATCCCATGAAGGGACCAGTGCATCAAAGATCATCCCATGAAGGGACCAGCGCTTCAGAGATCATCCCATGAAGGGACCAGTGCATCAACGAACATCGCATGAAGGGGCCAGTGCATCAACGATCATCCCATGAAGGGACCAGTGCAACAGATCAACCCATGAAGGGACCAGAGATCATCCCATGAAGGGACCAGTGCATCACAGCACTCAGCTTAGAGGTGTGCAAGATCATCCCATGAAGGGACCAGCGCATCAGAGATCATCCCATGAAGGGACAAGCGCATCAGATATCATCCCATGAAGGGACCAGTGCATCATAGATCATCAAATGAAGGGACCAGTGCATCACAGCACTCAGATTAGAGGTATGCAAGATCATCCCATGAAGGGACCAGTGCAAAGATCATCCCATGAAGGGACCAGTGCAACAGAGATCCTCCCATGAAGGGACCAGTGCAACAGAGATCCTCCCATGAAGTGACCAGTGCAACAGAGATCCTCCCATGAAGTGACCAGTGCAACAGAGATCCTCCCATGAAGGGACCAGTGCAACAGAGATCCTCCCATGAAGGGACCAGTGCAACAGATGATCCCATGAAGGGGCCAGTGCAACAGATGATCCCATGAAGGGGCCAGTGCAACAGATCACCCCATGAAGGGACCAGTGCACCAGATCATCCCATGAAGGGAACAGTGCACCAGATCATCCTATGAAGGTACCAGTGCATCACAGCACTCAGATTAGAGGTATGCAAAATCATCCCATGAAGGGACCAGTGCACCAACGATCATCCCATGAAGGGACCAGTGCACCAACAATCATCCCATGAAGGGACCAGTGCATCAGAGATCATCCCATGATGGGACTAATGATCATTCCATTAAGGGACCAGTGCATCAACAATCATCCCATGAAGGGACCAGCGCATCACAGCACTCAGATTAGAGGTATGAAAGACCATCACATGAAGGGACCAGCGCATTGAGGATCATCCCATTAAATGACCAGAGCATCAAGGATCATCCCATGAAGGGACCAGCGCATCAAGGATCATCCCATGAAGGGACCAGTGCATCGAGTATCATCCCATGAAGGGACCAGCACATCGAGGATCATCCCACGAAGGGACCACCGCATCAACGATTATCCCATGAAGGGACCAGTGCATCAACGATCATCCCATGAAGGGGCCAGTGCATCAACGATCATCCCATGAAGGGGCCAGTGCACCAACGATCATCCCATGAAGGGGCCAGTGCACCAACGATCATTCCATGAAGGGGCCAGTGAAACAACGATCATTCCATGAAGGGGCCAGTGCAACACAGCACTCAGATTAGAGGTATGTAAGATCATCCATTGAAGGGGCGAGTGCATCAAAGATCATCCCATGAAGGGACTAGTGCATCAGATATCATCCCATGAAGGGACTAGTGCATCAGATATAGGGGTGGGCGGAATTTGCGGAATTGCGTTACGCAAATCTCCGCGAAACGGTAAAAAATCTCCGCGAACACGCAGAAATTCCGCGAACACGCGGAATTGCTTGTTCGCGATGCTTTTTTCCTGTTCACAATTGCTGTTTGCGTGCTCGGGGAGAAATATCTCGCGAACACGCATTTTGAGATCGCGAACAAGCAAAAATTTCGCGAAATCGCGGAAAGCAGCCTTTTTAGCAATTTCGCGTTCTCCGTGGAACGCGAAATTACGCAAATTCCGCAAATTCCGCGAGCGGAACGGAATTTACCGCCCAGGCCTAATCAGATATCATCCCATGAAGGGACCAGTGCATCAGATAAAATCCCATGAAGGGACCAGCGCATCGAGAATCATCCCATGAAGGGACCAGCGCATCGAGGATCATCCCATGAAGGGACCAGCGCAGAGATCAACCAATGAAGGGAACCAGTGCAACAGAGATCAACCCATGAAGGGACCAGAGATCATCCCATGAAGGGACCAGTGCATCACAGCACTCAGCTTAGAGGTATGCAAGATCATCCCATGAAGGGACCAGTGCATCAGAGATCATCCCTTGAAGGGACCAGTGCATCAGAGATCATCCCATGAAGGGACCAGCACATCGAGGATCATCCCATGGAGGGACCAGCGCATCGAGGATCGTCCCATGAAGAGACCAGTGCATCACTGCACTCAGATTAGAGGTATGCATGATCATCCCATAAAGGTACCACTGCATCAAAGATTATCCCATGAAGGGACCAGTGCATCAAAGATCATCCCATGAAGGGACCAGTGCATCAGAGATCATCCCATGAAGGGACCAGTGCATCACAGCACTCAGATTAAAGGTATGCAAGATCATTCCATGAAGGGACCAGTGCATCAACAATCATTCCATGAAGGGACCAGTGCAACACAGCACTCAGATTAGAGGTATGCAAGATCATGCCATGAAGGGGCGAGTGCATCAAAGATCATCCCATGAAGGGACTAGTGCATCAGATATCATCCCATGAAGGGACTAGTGCATCAGATATCATCCCATGAAGGGACCAGTGCATCAGATAAAATCCCATGAAGGGACCAGCGCATCGAGGATCATCCCATGAAGGGACCAGCGCATCGAGGATCAACCCATGAAGGGACCAGCGCATCGAGGATCATCCCATGAAGGGACCAGCGCATCGAGGATCATCCCATGAAGGGACCAGCGCATCAGAGATCATCCCATGAAGGGACAAGTGCACCAAAGTTCATCCCATGAAGGGGCCAGTGCACCAAAGATCATCCCATGAAGGGACCAGTGCACCAAAGATCATCCCATGAAGGGACCAGTGCACCAAAGATCATCCCATGAAGGGACCAGTGCAACAGATCATCTCATGAAGGGACCAGTGCATCAGAGATCATCCCATGAAGGGACCAGTGCATCAGAGATCATCCCATGAAGGGACCAGTGCACCAAAGATCATCCCATGAAGGGACCAGTGCACCAAAGATCATCCTATGAAGGGACCAGGGCAACACAGCACGCAGATTAGAGGTATGCAAAATCATCCCATGAAGGGACCAGTGCACCAGACATCATCCCATGAAGGGACCAGAGCACCAAAGATCATCCCATGAAGGGACCAGTGCATCAGAGATCATCCCATGAAGGGACCTGTGCATCAGAGATCATCCCATGAAGGGACCTGTGCATCAGAGATCATCCCATGAAGGGACCAGTGCACCAGATCATCCCATGAAGGGACAAGTGCATCAGAGATCATCCCATAAAGGGACCAGTGCACCAGATCATCCCATGAAGGGACCAGTGCACCCGATCATCCCATGAAGGGACCAGTGCACCAGATCATCCCATGAAGGGACCAGTGCATCAGAGATCATCCCATGAAGGGAACAGCACACCAGATATCATCACATGAAGGGACCAGTGCATCAAAGATCACCCCATGAAGGGAGCAGCGCATCACAGCACTCAAATTAGTGGTATGCAAGATCATCCCATGAAGGGACCAGCGCAGAGATCATCCTCATTCGAAGAAGAGACCAGCGCATCGAGGATCATCCCATGAAGGGACCAGCGCATCAAAGATCATCCCATGAAGGGACCAGCGCATCAAAGATCATCCCATGAAGGGAACAGTGAATCAAAGATCATCCCATGAAGGGACCAGTGCATCACAGCACTCACATTAGAGGTATGAAAGATCTTCCCATGAAGGGACCAGTGCATCAAAGATAATCCCATGAAGGGACCAGTGCATCAAAGATCACCCCATGAAGCGAGCAGCGCATCACAGCACTCAAATTAGTGGTATGCAAGTTCATCCCATGAAGGGACCAGCGCATCAAAGATCATCCAATGAAGGGACCAGCTCATCATAGCTATCAGATTAGAGGCATGCAAGATCATCCCATGAAGGGACCAGTGCATCACAGATCATCCCATGAAGTTAGCAGTGCAACACAGCACTCAGATTAGAGGTATGCAAGATCATCCCATGAAGGGACCAGTGCACCAAAGATCATCCCATGAAGGGACAAGTGCACCAAAGTTCATCCCATGAAGGGACCAGTGCACCAAAGATCATCCCATGAAGGGGCCAGTGCACCAAAGATCATCCCATGAAGGGACCAGTGCACCAAAGATCATCCCATGAAGGGAGCAGTGCAACAGATCATCTCATGAAGGGACCAGTGCATCAGAGATTATCCCAAGGGACCAGTGCAACATAGATCATCCCATGAAGGGACCAGTGCATCAGAGATCATCCCATGAAGGGACCAGTGCACCAGAGATCATCCCATGAAGGGACCAGTGCACCAAAGATCATCCTATGAAGGGACCAGGGTAACACAGCACGCAGATTAGAGGTATGCAAAACCATCCCATGAAGGGACCAGTGCACCAGACATCATCCCATGAAGGGACCAGAGCACCAAAGATCATCCCATGAAGGGACCAGAGCACCAAAGAGCATCCCATGAAGGGACCAATGCATCAGAGATCATCCCATGAAGGGACCTGTGCATCAGAGATCATCCCATGAAGGGACCTGTGCATCAGAGATCATCCCATGAAGGGACCAGTGCATCAGAGATCATCCCATGAAGGGACCAGTGCACCAGATCATCCCATGAAGGGACCAGTGCATCAGAGATCATCCCATAAAGGGACCAGTGCACCAGATCATCCCATGAAGGGACCAGTGCACCAGATCATCCCATGAAGGGACCAGTGCACCAGATCATCCCATGATGGACCAGTGCACCAGATCATCCCATGAAGGGACCAGTGCACCAGATCATCCCATGAAGGGACCAGTGCACCAGATCATCCCATGAAGGGACCAGTGCACCAGATCATCCCATGATGGGAACAGCACACCAGATATCATCACATGAAGGGACCAGTGCATCAGAGATCATCCCATGAAGGGACCAGAGCATCGAGGATCATCCCATGAAGGGACCAGTGCATCAGAGATCATCCCATGAAGGGACCAGTGCATCAGAGATAATCCCATGAAGGGACCAGTGCATCAAAGATCATCCCATGAAGGGACCAGCGCAGAGATCATCCTCATTCCATGAAGAGACCAGCGCAGTGAGGATCATCCCATGAAGGGACCAGCGCATCAAAGATCATCCCATGAAGGGACCAGTGCACCAGAGATCTTCCCATGAAGGGACCAGTGCACCAGAGATCATCCCATGAAGGGACCACAGCACCAAAGATCATCCCATGAAGGGACCAGTGCATCAGAGATCATCCCATGAAGGGACCAGTGCATCAGAGATCATCCCATGAAGGGACCTGTGCATCAGAGATCATCCCATGAAGGGACCTGTGCATCAGATCATCCCATGAAGGGACCAGTGCACTAGATCATCCCATGAAGGGACCAGAGATCATCCCATGAAGGGACCAGAGATCATCCCATGAAGGGACCAGAGCATCGAGGATCATCCTATGAAGGGACCAGAGCATCGAAGATCATCACATGAAGGGACCAGCGCATCAGAGATCATTCCATGAAGGGACCAGTGCATCAGAGATCATCCCATGAAGGGACCAGTGCATCAGAGAACTCACATTAGAGGTATGCAAGATCATCCCATGAATGGACCACTGCATCAGAGATCATCCCATGAAGGGACCAGTGCAACACAGCACTCAGATAAGAGGTATGCAAGATCATCCCCTGAAGGGACCAGTGCATCAAGGATCATCCCATGAAGTTACCAGTGCATCAAAGATCATCCCATGAAGTGACCAGTGCACCAGAGATCATCCCATGAAGGGACCAGTGCACCAGAGATCATTCCATGAAGGGACCAGTGCACCAGAGATCATCCCATGAAGGGACCAGTGCACCAGATCATCCCATAAAGGGACCTGTGCATCGAGGACCATCCCATGAAGGGACCATCCCATGAAGGGACCAGCGCATCGAGGATCATCCCATGAAGGGACCAGTGCATCAGATCATCCCAAGAAGGGACCAGTGCATCAGATCATTCAATAAAGGGACCAGTGCATCACAGCACTCAGATTAGAGGTATGCAAGATCATCCCATGAAGGGACCAGTGCATCAGAGATCATCCCACGAAGGGACCAGTGCATCAGAGATCATCCCACGAAGGGACCAGTGCATCAGAGATCATCCCATGAGGGGACTAAAGATCATCCCATGAAGGGACCAGTCCATCAAAGATCATCCCATGAAGGGACCAGTGCACCAAAGATCATCCCATGAAGGGACCAGCGCATCAAAGATCATCCCATGAAGGGACCAGTGCATCAAAGATCACCCCATGAAGGGACAAGTGCATCAAAGATCATCCCATGAAGGGACAAGTGCATCAGAGATCATCCCATGAAGGGACCAGTGCTTCAAAGATCATCCCATGAGGGGACTAGAGATCATCCCATGAAGGGACCAGCACAAAGATCATCCCATGATGGGACCAGTGCACCAAAGATCATCCCATGAGGGGACTAGAGATCATCCCATGAAGGGACCAGTGCATCAAAGATCACCCCATGAAGGGACCAGTGCATCAAAGATCATACCATGAAGGGACCAGTGCTTCAGAGATCATCCCAAGAAGGGACCAGTGCACCAGAGATCATCCCATGAAGGGACCAGTGCAACAGAGATCATCCCATGAAGGAACCAGTGCATCACAGCACTCAGATTAGAGGTATGAAAGTTCATCCCATGAAGGGACCAGTGCACCAGAGATCATCCCATGTAGGGACCAGTGCACCAGAGATCATCCCATGAAGGGACCAGTGCACCGGATCATCCCATGAAGGGACCAGTGCACCAGATCATCCCATGAAGGGACCAGTGCATCAGAGATCATCCCATGAAGGGACCAGTGCATCAGAGATCATCCCATGAAGGGACCAGTGCATCACAGCACTCAGATTAGAGGTGCGCAAAATCATCCCATGAAGGGACCAGTGCAACAGATCATCCCATGAAGGGACCAGTGCAACAGATCATCCCATGAAGGGACCAGTGCATCAGAGATCAACCCAAGAAGGGACCAGTGCACCAGAGATCATCCCATGAAGGGACCAGTGCAACAGAGATCATCCCATGAAGGGACCAGTGCAACAGAGATCATCCCATGAAGGGACCAGCGCAACAGAGATCATCCCATGAAGGGACCAGTGCATCACAGCACTCAGATTAGAGGTATGAAAGATCATCCCATGAAGGGACCAGAGATCATCCCATGAAGAGGCCAGTGCACAAGAGATCATCCCATGAAGGGACCAGTGCTCCATATCATCCCATGAAGTGGACAGTGCATCAGAGATCATCCCATGAAGGGACCAGTGCATCAGAGATCATCCCATGAAGGGACCAGTGCATCAGAGATCATCCCATGAAGGGACCAGTGCATCAGAGATCATCCCATGAAGGGACCAGTGCATCAGAGATCATCCCATGAAGGGACCAGTGCATCATGGATCATCCCATGAAGGGACCAGTGCATCACAGCACTCAGATTAGAGGTATGCAAAATCATCCCATGAAGGGACCAGTGCATCAGAGATCATCCCATAAAGGGACCAGTGCACCAGAGATAATCCAAAGAAGGGACTAGGGCATCAGAGATCATCCCATGAAGGGACCAGGGCAACAGCACTCAGATTAGAGGTATGCAAGATCATCACATGAAGGGACTAGGGCATCAGAGATCATCCCATGAAGGGACCAGTGCATCAGAGATCATCCCATGAAGGGACCAGTGCACCAGAGATCATCCCATGAAGGGACCAGAGCACCAAAGATCATCCCATGAAGGGACCAGTGCAACAGATCATCCCATGAAGGGACCAGTGCAACAGATCATCCCATGAAGGGACCAGTGCAACAGATCATCCCATGAAGGGACCAGTGCAACAGATGATCCCATGAAGGGACAAGTGCAACAGATGATCCCATGAAGGGACCAGCGCAACAGATGATCCTATGAAGGGACCAGCGCAACAGATGATCCTATGAAGGGACCAGCGCAACAGACATCCCATGAAGGGACAAGTGCATCAAAGATCACCCCATGAAGGGACCAGTGCATCAGAGATCATCCCATGAAGGGACCAGTGCATCAGAGATCATCCCATGAAGGGACCAGTGCATCAGAGATCATCCCATGAAGGGACCAGTGCATCAGAGATCATCCCATGAGGGGACTAGAGATGATCCCATGAAGGGACCAGTGCATCACAGCACTCACATTAGAGGTATGAAAGATCTTCCCATGAAGGGACCAGTGCATCAAAGATAATCCCATGAAGGGACCAGTGCATCAAAGATCACCCCATGAAGCGAGCAGCGCGTCACAGCACTCAGTTCAAAATGCTTTATTCGGCAAGTATATACAGCCACATAGCAAACATAAAATAACATACAACAATCATAGAATAAAACTGTAAAATGGCAGAATATAGACCAGTTACATAGTTAGGTACAAAACAAGAATAGTTGTTATACTATCCCCGAAAATTAATTATGTTGCCATCCCCGTAGAAAAGCCAGTGCATGATAGGATGAGCAATGTAGAACAGATAAAATAGTTCTGATAGGCTTAAAATTTATATATCCTAAAAACTAACATGCCGGTTAATGTGCAAAATATGCAAGGTAAAGTGCAATTTGCAGTTCTGGACATGTGCAAAGAGTCACTTATGATGCTTGGTAGAGTGACAATACAACTTACTAGAAGCCGAATGAATTACATAACAATGGATTTCCTGGCACTCATACATTTCAAAATATAAGTAGCTATATAAAAACAAATATCTGCACTTTCCAGATTAAACATTAGCTGCATTGCGCTCCTTGTAGACCGGACATTATATTTTAAAAAGATGGGTTTTAAAAAATGTCGTCTTAAAAACACATAAAATTTACAAAAAAGCATAAAATGACAACAACTCTGTTTGGATAAATCATCACAGGGGCATAAAGTATTACTATGCTGCCTAGTGATGGGGAAGGACACAAGGTGATGTACTATTCCAAGCCTTAGGCGGGTAAGAACAAAACGGTGAGATCTTCTTGTAACTTCTGTCAAATATGGCTGGAAGCCTTCACTTAAATTGTTTTCACGGTAAAAAGCATAAGTACGTTGTTTAAGACAAACAGAATCTCTAGATTGTCTTGTATGACGTAAAAGAGACACCTTGAGATCTAATTTAGATATACTGGCAGCTTCCTCAGGTATTAAAAAAAGGATCTAGATTAAAAAGGAGCTTGAACCAGTAATAAATGTGTCTTAGCCAAGAAATATGCAAACAGTGGTCCAGCCTTAGACAATCTCTGATTACTCTTTGGGTAAATATGGTTTCAGTTTTGGACCAGATGGAATGCCATAAGGTCAGAGGGCGAAGGACAGCAAGATCTTCAATATAATCTAGCCCCACCTCTCTATGAATTAGCTCTGTGGAAGCTGATGCGGGGGTGCACAATAGACACCTCAGAAATGAGTTCTCGTCAAGTCGGATGTGATTACCACAAAGGGTATGGTGCCCCCACACACCAGCACCATATAAAGCGGAAGGAATACATCTGGCTTTATAAATTGAAATCTTATCATTGATTCTACTGTTCCCAAGCTTGGAGGCAAATCTAAACACTCCGTTAGTATTCTTTTCCATTTTAAGGCGCACATTTTCACATTCATTATCCCATCTCCCATCACCGGAGAATGTGACGCCAAGATAACAAAAACTAGTCACAGATTGGATTTTATTCTCGTCCAGGAAGAAGGTCCTTTTAGCACCTTTCTTGTTCCCGCAAGTCATTACATATGTTTTTTCTTTATTAATTAGCAGTTTCCTTTTGTCAATAAACCTGCAGAAGCAGCTAATTAAACGTTGGAGGCCAATTTGAGTACGTGACAAGAGGACGGCGTCATCCGCATATAACAGTATTGGAATGGGGTCGCCATCTACTCGGGTGGCATCGGCAGGAACTTGCCTAAGGATTGAATCAATTTGATTAACAAATAAAGAAAAAAGCAAAGGGGCCAAAACACAGCCCTGCCTGATGCCTCGAGTCACTCTAAAAAAGGGGGTAGATTCCCCATCAGGCCCAAAACGTACTTTACAGGAGAGCCTTTCGTATAGTCTGGCCAAAAAATGTACAATATCTATTGGGGCGCCCATTTCCAGTAGTATTGGCCATAAAATAGAGTGTTCGACCAGATGGAAGGCACTGCTGAGATCAGCAAAACATAAAAACAGATTACCTTTTTTGACCGTAACATATTTGTTTATGATGAGGTCGAGGTTCAGGCACTGCTCCATCGTACCAATTCCCCTCCTGAACCCATATTGAACTGATGATAAAATATTATTTTCTTCTGCCCATATCTCTAGTCTGTTAAGGAGTATTCTACTCAAAATTTTGATTGATGAGTCCAGGAGGGAGATAGGGCGATAGTTCCGTGCCTCGGACCTGGACCCCTTCTTAAATAGAGGAACAATAATAGATTGTCCCCAGGTCAAAGGAAGGTTACCTTCTATAGCGGCATTAAAAATACGGGTTAAAATAGGTGCCCAAAGATCCATCTCCTGTTTATATAAATCCACGGGGACACCATCCGGGCCTGGGGCTTTCCCCCCTTTACTTTTTATCAGCCCCAAATAGACCTCATCCAGGCTAATGGATAATGGTAACGATAGCCATACAGAGTTGTGATTAACTAACAGATCTAAAACCAACCTATCAGGATTAAAAATATTAGTAAAATGATCAATCCAATCATTGCAATTTACATGAGATGTTAGTTCGGGAATGGTATCATTCTTAAGGAAAGGGCAATTGATTGTCTCCCAGAAAAGGCCATTATTATTTGTATTAGCAGCTACATTTAGTTTATGCCATAGCTCCTCCTGTATTTCTTTTTTACGGACTTTCAAAGAAGTCTTATAGTTATGGCGTTCAGCTTTAATAAGAGTATTATCCCTAGGTTTGATATCGAGGGCAATTTTTAGTCTCGACAAAGCCTGTATACAATTTTTGTCAAACCAGCCAACTGACCTGTTTTTTGATGGCCTACTCCTACCTGTCAGTAAGCCTTCGATAACAGTATTAATTTGATAAAATTTGGAAAGCAGTATGGCGGTAGTCAGTAGTCAATTTCTATTGTACATTTAATAATAACTTCTCCCAGAAGTCTAGCAGGATTAACATTGGCCCACTTAATTCTTGCCCCATTTGGTCTCTCTGCAACAATATCTCCAACAGAACTGGTGGGATCTGAATGTACATTTCCCCACATCAGTAAAGATACAGAGATACTATTATGATCGCTTACTGCTTGCTCTGTTATCCATAAATCGGTATAGGCAGTGTTGCAAGAGAGAAGTATGTGGTCAATGTTAGAGTGGGCACCCCTGCCTGTAAAGGTTGGGCATATAGTATTGCCCTTTTTCAGGGAACAGTCGAGTAACTCTAAATCCAATTTAGCTATCAAATTATTAAGATAGTTTCCATAATCGTCATGAGGGAAATAGATATGTGAATATCCAACATTATCACCTATTTCCCCCAAAAAGCCACAAATCCTTTGGTTTGCATATGGACAGGCCTGTATATTAAAATCTCCTGCCCTAAGTAAAATCGGTTGGTTCCTAGAACCAGCCAGCAGTTTATCTATTTCTCTACCTATTTCGTAAACAATGGGACCCCTCTGTGCATCAAAGGTGTTATTATAATAATTAATAATAATTAAATCCTTACCTACGGCATGCTCCAGACGTAATAACTGGGCATAAGGGGCCACCTCATGATAAATGTTAGGTTTGAACTGAGTTAATTTAGTTGATACTAAAATTAAGAGTCCGGCTTTAGCCCTTCCTGCTGTCGAGTTCACAACCAGTACCCAATATGAGGTATAGCCTTCCACATAAATAGCTTCTTTATGCCAGGTCTCTTGAAGACATATAATGTCGAACCCTTGTGCAATGAAATCATTCCAGAAAGGGGTGTTTAATTTTGTACTTAAGCCAGCTATATTCCATGTCGTGATGTTAAGACCTGCCTATGGTAATATAGCATTTTTGGGTATTATTTGGCTAGTTGTAGATTTAACAACACCCTCCTCAGAGATACTTCTTGCTTCGACTGAGGTCCTCGAAAATAATACAGTTGGCTTCTCCTCATGTGGCATACCAAGTATAACACTTAATCTGACCCCCGATATCTCTTCCCTACTGGTAATATGACTATTATGGACATCTGTTACCTTCAGATGGGTGTATAGATCATCGGATAAACAGCAACCCAATGTAGTTCCATCGTCCCTCAGTCAATCGACAGACTCCAGGCTGCTGAACCGATTTTGCAAGGGCATAGGATCTAAGGAAAAGGGGCGTCTAGGCCATTGCCCTTGTGGTGGGCCCCTCCCATTTCTATGCACAATTTCCCATCCATCAAGTTTAGTGGCAAAATGGCCAGGGGGGTAAAAATAAGTCAGAGGAAAGGCCTTAATTGACATACCTATTTTAGAGTCATTCCAGTTGCAAATGTAGTCAACTATAGTGGGGTCATCAAAGTTTATTAAAATACAGTCCCCCTCTATGTTTTTTGTCAAATGACCAACCCATGGCGCCCTCCTAACCATAGTTATCTTACAGGCTTTGTGCAATGGGAGTGGTCTATTTTTATTAAGCCAGTGCACAACCCTGTTTCTCAAGGTTATTGGGGATTCAACCTCATGTTTGCCCAATAAGGGAACCCCTGTTAAGATAACAACAAATGGGGCAGCTTCAGGTGGTAAGTTTGGAATATTTTTTCCCCTTGGTGTCTCTGGAGTAGAAGACTTAGCATCGTGCTTATGTTGGAATGCTTTGCATTGGGCAGATTGCTCACAATCAGGCACAACTATAGATTTGTTAGTTGTAGTTCGATCCTGATGAGTTATGGGCAATCCTGGCAAGTTTTGGGGAGCAGCCGAAACAGTTTCTACTCGAGTGTTATCCAATGGTTTGCAAACACCAGGATGGCCAGTATTACTTCTGGAATCGATAAAACCCCTGAGCCCTAATTCAATCCTGGATAGGTGATCTTCGATCTTATTTATTCTATCCTCTATAGGGCGAAGGAGACATCTGATTGTGTCAATGATATTGGACAAATCATGGCACATTCCCTCCTCTCTAGTTATGACGTTTGCCCCCCCCACTTGCAACCTGCATAACAGGTAGAGGATGGGCTGGAGGTGCATTTTTATTGACGGGTGCGGCCAATATATGCTGCTCTAAATGGGTATTAGACGATCTGGAACTACTCAAGTGGTTCACAGGCTTTGTTTTTTTGCTTCCTTTCTTGGCCTTACCACCATTTATGGGAGTATAGCCATGTTTAGTTTTAGGGACAGCCCCAGGATTCCTATCTCGCAATTGTCTAGTGCATGGTTCTGTGATTACACTGTGTGTAGATGGTAACAGACGGGGAGAGCTCAGCAGTGAATCAGAAACCATGGACTGTTCACCCGCTGATACTGCGACTGTTCCGCTAGGCAACAAGTCCACAGTCGAAACATCAGCAGCAGAACATGGCGTTACGAGGCTTGTAATAATATGTTGAACGGGGGTACAAACATTGGCTATATGACCCATCAAAGACCTCCTGGCGGCCGCGAGATCCTGTGATACGCGGCGTTCCAGGAGCGTGATTTCCTGGTCAATAACACAATTTACTTTAGTGATAAATTGGTCCATAGCTCCAGAATATTGAACTTTGGAGGCTTTCCCTTTCGTATCTCTAGCAGGCATAGTAAAGCACAGATATGATCACAAATTAAGATGTAATTAGCTTCGCTAGTCAGCGGGGTTACACGGGAGATATGAGCTCAATATATTGTTAGATTATCACTATGTATCCCTTTCTCTGCACTCTACAGCATACACAATTTGAATAGGCAGTAAGTGGTACCTGAAAGCATCTACCACAAATACGTCTTTAGGGGGGTTGCCCAGTCCAGTCTCTTCCTGTCAATGACGGGCAAGGACGGGCCCGCTCTTGACCCGGGCTTCGCCCGCGCGCGTCCCGCGCTGCGGAGGCACCTGTGGTCTTTTGAAGGGCTCCGGCTCGCTCTGGTGACGTTTGGCGCTGCGCCGGTCCCAGGTGGTGCTGGGAAACGTAGTTATTGACAGCCGTTCCTCTCACGGCAACGAAGACAGTGGCAGAGAGCAGTATTTCCCGCTAAGAACAGCGTTCCCTTCACAGCAGGTAGGTAGAGACTCACAGCCCACACCAGTTAGATGAGCGCGTCCCGCACTGCGGAGGCACCTGTGGTCTTTTGAAGGGCTCCGGCTCGCTCTGGTGACGTTTGGCGCTGCGCCGGTCCCAGGTGGTGCTGGGAAACTTAGTTATTGACAGCCGTTCTCCTCACGGCAACGAAGACAGTGGCAGAGAGCAGTATTTCCCGCTAAGAACAGCGTTCCCTTCACAGCAGGTAGGTAGAGACTCACAGCCCACACCAGTTAGATGAGCGCGTCCTCACAGCACTCAAATTAGTGGTATGCAAGATCATCCCATGAAGGGACCAGCGCAGAGATCATCCTCATTCCATGAAGAGACCAGCGCATCGAGGATCATCCCATGAAGGGACCAGCGCAAAGATCATCCCATAAAGGGACCAGCGCATCAAAGATCAACCCATGAAGGGACCAGTGCATCAGAGATCATCCCATGCAGTTAGCAGTGCAACACAGCACTCAGATTAGAGGTATGCAAGATCATCCCATGAAGGGACCAGTGCACCAAAGATCATCCCATGAAGGGACAAGTGCACCAAAGTTCATCCCATGAAGGGACCAGTGCACCAAAGATCATCCCATGAAGGGGCCAGTGCACCAAAGATCATCCCATGAAGGGGCCAGTGCACCAAAGATCATCCCATGAAGGGACCAGTGCATCAGAGATCATCCCATGAAGGGACCAGTGCATCAGAGATCATCCCATGAAGGGACCAGTGCTTCAAAGATCATCCCATGAGGGGACTAGAGATCATCCCATGAAGGGACCAGCACAAAGATCATCCCATGATGGGACCAGTGCATCAAAGATCATCCCATGAATGGACCAGTGCATCAAAGATCACCCCATGAAGGGACCAGTGCATCAAAGATCATACCATGAAGGGACCAGTGCATCAGAGACCATCCCAAGAAGGGACCAGTGCACCAGAGATCATCCCATGAAGGGACCAGTGCAACAGAGATCATCCCATGAAGGGACCAGTGCATCACAGCACTCAGATTAGAGGTATGAAAGATCATCCCATGAAGGGACCACTGCACCAGAGATCATCCCATGAAGGGACCAGTGCACCAGAGATCATCCCATGAAGGGACCAGTGCACCAGATCATCCCATGAAGGGACCAGTGCATCAGAGATCATCCCATGAAGGGACCAGTGCATCAGAGATAATCCCATGAAGGGACCAGTGCAATAGAGATCATCCCATGAAGGGACCAGTGCATCACAGCACTCAGATTAGAGGTATGCAAAATCATCCCATGAAGGGAGCAGTGCATCAGAGATCATCCCATAAAGGGACCAGGGCATCAGAGATCATTCCATGAAGGGACCAGGGCAACACAGCACTCAGATTAGAGGTATGCAAGATCATCCCATGAAGGGACCAGTGCATCAAAGATAATCCCATGAAGGGACCAGTGCACCAGAGATCATCCCATGAAGAGACCAGCACAAAGATCATCCCATGATGGGACCAGTGCACCAAAGATCATCCCATGAGGCGACTAGAGATCATCCCATGAAGGGACCAGTGCATCAAAGATCACCCCATGAAGGGACCAGTGCATCAAAGATCATACCATGAAGGGACCAGTGCTTCAGAGACCATCCCAAGAAGGGACCAGTGCACCAGAGATCATCCCATGAAGGGACCAGTGCAACAGAGATCATCCCATGAAGGGACCAGTGCATCACAGCACTCAGATTAGAGGTATGAAAGATCATACCATGAAGGGACCAGTGGACCAGAGATCATCCAATGTAGGGACCAGTGCACCAGAGATCATCCCATGAAGGGACCAGTGCACCAGATCATCCCATGAAGGGACCAGTGCATCGGAGATCATCCCATGAAGGGACCAGTGCATCAGAGATCATCCCATGAAGGGACCAGTGCATCACAGCACTCAGATTAGAGGTATGCAAGATCATCCCATGAAGGGACCAGTGCATCAGAGATCATCCCATAAAGGGACCAGTGCACCAGTGATAATCCCATGAAGGGACTAGGGCATCAGAGATCATCCCATTAAGGGACCAGGGCAACACAGCACTCAGATTAGACGTATGCAAGATCATCACATGAAGGGACTAGGGCATCAGAGATCATCCCATGAAGGGACCAGTGCACCAGAGATCATCCCATGAAGGGACCAGAGCACCAAAGATCATCCCATGAAGCGTCCAGAGCACCAAAGATCATCCCATGAAGGGACCAGTGCAACAGATCATCCCATGAAGGGACCAGTGCAACAGATCATCCCATGAAGGGACCAGTGCAACAGATCATCCCATGAAGGGACCAGTGCAACAGATCATCCCAGTGCATCAGAGATAATCCCATGAAGGGACCAGTGCAATAGAGATCATCCCATGAAGGGACCAGTGCATCACAGCACTCAGATTAGAGGTATGCAAAATCATCCCATGAAGGGAGCAGTGCATCAGAGATCATCCCATAAAGGGACCAGGGCATCAGAGATCATTCCATGAAGGGACCAGGGCAACACAGCACTCAGATTAGAGGTATGCAAGATCATCCCATGAAGGGACCAGTGCATCAAAGATAATCCCATGAAGGGACCAGTGCACCAGAGATCATCCCATGAAGAGACCAGCACAAAGATCATCCCATGATGGGACCAGTGCACCAAAGATCATCCCATGAGGCGACTAGAGATCATCCCATGAAGGGACCAGTGCATCAAAGATCACCCCATGAAGGGACCAGTGCATCAAAGATCATACCATGAAGGGACCAGTGCTTCAGAGACCATCCCAAGAAGGGACCAGTGCACCAGAGATCATCCCATGAAGGGACCAGTGCAACAGAGATCATCCCATGAAGGGACCAATGCATCAGAGATCATGCCATGAGGGGACTAGAGATCATCCCAAGAAGGGACCAGTGCATCAGAGATCATCCCATGAAGGTACCAGTGCATCCGAGATCATCCCATGAAGGGACCAGTGCGCCAGATATCATCCCATAAAGGGACCAGTGCATCAGAGATCATCCCACGAAGGGACCAGTGCATCAAGGATCATCCCACGAAGGGACCAGTGCAACAAAGATCATCCCATGAAGGGACCACTGAACCAGAGATCATCCCATGAAGGGACCAGTGCACCAGAGATCATCCCATGAAGGGACCAGTGCACCAGATCATCCCATGAAGGGACCAGTGCATCAGAGATCATCCCATGAAGGGACCAGTGCATCAGAGATAATCCCATGAAGGGACCAGTGCAATAGAGATCATCCCATGAAGGGACCAGTGCATCACAGCACTCAGATTAGAGGTATGCAAAATCATCCCATGAAGGGAGCAGTGCATCAGAGATCATCCCATAAAGGGACCAGGGCATCAGAGATCATTCCATGAAGGGACCAGGGCAACACAGCACTCAGATTAGAGGTATGCAAGATCATCCCATGAAGGGACCAGTGCATCAAAGATAATCCCATGAAGGGACCAGTGCACCAGAGATCATCCCATGAAGAGACCAGCACAAAGATCATCCCATGATGGGACCAGTGCACCAAAGATCATCCCATGAGGCGACTAGAGATCATCCCATGAAGGGACCAGTGCATCAAAGATCACCCCATGAAGGGACCAGTGCATCAAAGATCATACCATGAAGGGACCAGTGCTTCAGAGACCATCCCATGAAGGGACCAGTGCATCAGAGATCATCCAATGAAGGGACCAGTGCATCAGAGATCATCCCATGAAGGGACCAATGCATCAGAGATCATGCCATGAGGGGACTAGAGATCATCCCATGAAGGGACCAGTGCATCAGAGATCATCCCATGAAGGTACCAGTGCATCCGAGATCATCCCATGAAGGGACCAGTGCGCCAGATATCATCCCATAAAGGGACCAGTGCATCAGAGATCATCCCACGAAGGGACCAGTGCATCAAGGATCATCCCACGAAGGGACCAGTGCAACAAAGATCATCCCATGAAGGGACCAGTGCAACAAAGATCATCCCATGAAGGGACCAGTGCAACAAAGATCATCCCATGAAGGGACCAGTGCATCACAGCACTCAGATTAGAGGTATGCAATATCCCATGAAGGGACCAGCGCAAAGATCATCCCATGAAGGGACCAGTGCATCACAGCACTCAGATTAGAGGTATGCAAGATCATCCCATGAAGGGACAAATGCAGAGATCATCCCATGAAGGGACTAGTGCAGAGATCATCCCATGAAGGGACCAGGGCAACACAGCACTCAGATTAGAGGTATGCAAGATCATCACATGAAGGGACTAGGGCATCAGAGATCATCCCATGAAGGGACCAGTGCACCAGAGATCATCCCATGAAGGGACCAGAGCACCAAAGATCATCCCATGAAGGGACCAGTGCAACAGATCATCCCATGAAGGGACCAGTGCAACAGATCATCCCATGAAGGGACCAGTGCATCAGAGATCATCCCATGAAGGGACCAGTGCATCAGAGATCATCCCATGAAGGTACCAGTGCATCAGAGATCATCCCATGAAGGTACCAGTGAAACAGATCATCCCATGAAGGGACCAGTGCAACAGATCATCCCATGAAGGGACCAGTGCATCAGAGATCAACCCAAGAAGGGACCAGGGCACCAGAGATACTCCCATGAAGGGACCAGTGCAACAGAGATCATCCCATGAAGGGACCAGTGCAACAGAGATCATCCCATGAAGGGACCAGTGCAACAGAGATCATCCCATGAAGGGACCAGTGCAACAGAGATCATCCCATGAAGGGACCAGCGCAAAGATCATCCCATGATGGGACCAGTGCACCAAAGATCATCCCATGAGGGGACTAGAGATCATCCCATGAAGGGACCAGTGCATCACGGCACTCAGATTAGAGTTATGAAAGATCATCCCATGAAGGGACCAGTGCACCAGAGATCATCCCATGAAGAGACCAGTGCACCAGAGATGATCCCATGAAGGGACCAGTGCTCCAGATCATCCCATGAAGGGGCCAGTGCATCAGAGATCATGCCATGAAGGGACTAGAGATCATCCCATGAAGGGACCAGTGCATCACGGCACTCAGATTAGAGTTATGAAAGATCATCCCATGAAGGGACCAGTGCACCAGAGATCATCCCATGAAGAGACCAGTGCACCAGAGATGATCCCATGAAGGGACCAGTGCTCCAGATCATCCCATGAAGGGGCCAGTGCATCAGAGATCATGCCATGAAGGGACCAGTGCATCAGAGATCATCCCATGAAGGGACCAGTGCATCAGAGATCATCCCATGAAGGGACCAGTGCATCAGAGATCATCCCATGAAGGGACCAGTGCATCACAGCACTCAGATTAGAGGTATGCAAAATCATCCCATTAAGGGACCAGTGCATCAGAGATCATCCCATAAAGGGACCAGTGCACCAGTGATAATCCCATGAAGGGACTAGGGCATCAGAGATCATCCCATTAAGGGACCAGGGCAACACAGCACTCAGATTAGACGTATGCAAGATCATCACATGAAGGGACTAGGGCATCAGAGATCATCCCATGAAGGGACCAGTGCACCAGAGATCATCCCATGAAGGGACCAGAGCACCAAAGATCATCCCATGAAGGGACCAGAGCACCAAAGATCATCCCATGAAGGGACCAGTGCAACAGATCATCCCATGAAGGGACCAGTGCAACAGATCATCCCATGAAGGGACCAGTGCAACAGATCATCCCATGAAGGGACCAGTGCAACAGATCATCCCAGTGCATCAGAGATCATCCCATGAAGGGACCAGTGCATCAGAGATCATCCAATGAAGGGACCAGTGCATCAGAGATCATCCCATGAAGGGACCAATGCATCAGAGATCATCCCATGAGGGGACTAGAGATCATCCCATGAAGGGACCAGTGCATCAGAGATCATCCCATGAAGGTACCAGTGCATCAGAGATCATCCCATGAAGGGACCAGTGCGCCAAAGATCATCCCATAAAGGGACCAGTGCATCAGAGATCATCCCACGAAGGGACCAGTGCATCAAGGATCATCCCACGAAGGGACCAGTGCAACAAAGATCATCCCATGAAGGGACCAGTGCAACAAAGATCATCCCATGAAGGGACCAGTGCAACAAAGATCATCCCATGAAGGGACCAGTGCATCACAGCACCCAGATTAGAGGTATGCAATATCCCATGAAGGGACCAGCGCAAAGATCATCCCATGAAGGGACCAGTGCATCACAGCACTCAGATTAGAGGTATGCAAGATCATCCCATGAAGGGACAAATGCAGAGATCATCCCATGAAGGGACTAGTGCAGAGATCATCCCATGAAGGGACCAGTGCATCAGAGATCATTCCATGAAGGGACCAGTGCACTAGAGATCATCCCATGAAGGGACCAGTGCATCAGAGATCATCCCATGAAGGGACCAGTGCATCAAAGATCATCCCATGAAGGGACCAGTGCACCAGAGATCATCCCATGAAGGGACCAGTGCACCAGAGATCATCCCATGAAGGGACCAGTGCACCAGAGATCATCCCATGAAGGGACCAGTGCACCAGATCATCCCATGAAGGGACCAGTGCACCAGATCATCCCATGAAGGGACCAGTGCACCAGATCATCCCATGAAGGGACCAGTGCACCAGATCATCCCATGAAGGGACCAGTGCACCAGATCATCCCATGAAGGGACCAGTGCACCAGATCATCCCATGAAGGGACCAGTGCACCAGACCATCCCATGAAGGGACCAGTGCACCAGACCATCCCATGAAGGGACCAGTGCACCAGACCATCCCATGAAGGGACCAGTGCATCAGATATCATCCCATGAAGGGACCAGCACATCAGAGATCAACCCATGAAAGGACCAGAGATCATCTCAAAGGGACCAGTGCATCACAAGACTCAGCTTAGAGGTATGCAAGATCATCCCATGAAGGGACCAGTGCACCAGAGATCATCCCATGAAGGGACCAGTGCACCAGATCATCCCATGAAGGGACCAGTGCATCAGAGATCATCCCATGAAGGGACCAGTGCATCAGAGATAATCCCATGAAGGGACCAGTGCAATAGAGATCATCCCATGAAGGGACCAGTGCATCACAGCACTCAGATTAGAGGTATGCAAAATCATCCCATGAAGGGAGCAGTGCATCAGAGATCATCCCATAAAGGGACCAGGGCATCAGAGATCATTCCATGAAGGGACCAGGGCAACACAGCACTCAGATTAGAGGTATGCAAGATCATCCCATGAAGGGACCAGTGCATCAAAGATAATCCCATGAAGGGACCAGTGCACCAGAGATCATCCCATGAAGAGACCAGCACAAAGATCATCCCATGATGGGACCAGTGCACCAAAGATCATCCCATGAGGCGACTAGAGATCATCCCATGAAGGGACCAGTGCATCAAAGATCACCCCATGAAGGGACCAGTGCATCAAAGATCATACCATGAAGGGACCAGTGCTTCAGAGACCATCCCAAGAAGGGACCAGTGCACCAGAGATCATCCCATGAAGGGACCAGTGCAACAGAGATCATCCCATGAAGGGACCAGTGCATCACAGCACTCAGATTAGAGGTATGAAAGATCATACCATGAAGGGACCAGTGGACCAGAGATCATCCAATGTAGGGACCAGTGCACCAGAGATCATCCCATGAAGGGACCAGTGCACCAGATCATCCCATGAAGGGACCAGTGCATCGGAGATCATCCCATGAAGGGACCAGTGCATCAGAGATCATCCCATGAAGGGACCAGTGCATCACAGCACTCAGATTAGAGGTATGCAAAATCATCCCATGAAGGGACCAGTGCATCAGAGATCATCCCATAAAGGGACCAGTGCACCAGTGATAATCCCATGAAGGGACTAGGGCATCAGAGATCATCCCATTAAGGGACCAGGGCAACACAGCACTCAGATTAGACGTATGCAAGATCATCACATGAAGGGACTAGGGCATCAGAGATCATCCCATGAAGGGACCAGTGCACCAGAGATCATCCCATGAAGGGACCAGAGCACCAAAGATCATCCCATGAAGCGTCCAGAGCACCAAAGATCATCCCATGAAGGGACCAGTGCAACAGATCATCCCATGAAGGGACCAGTGCAACAGATCATCCCATGAAGGGACCAGTGCAACAGATCATCCCATGAAGGGACCAGTGCAACAGATCATCCCAGTGCATCAGAGATCATCCCATGAAGGGACCAGTGCATCAGAGATCATCCAATGAAGGGACCAGTGCATCAGAGATCATCCCATGAAGGGACCAATGCATCAGAGATCATGCCATGAGGGGACTAGAGATCATCCCATGAAGGGACCAGTGCATCAGAGATCATCCCATGAAGGTACCAGTGCATCCGAGATCATCCCATGAAGGGACCAGTGCGCCAGAGATCATCCCATAAAGGGACCAGTGCATCAGAGATCATCCCACGAAGGGACCAGTGCATCAAGGATCATCCCACGAAGGGACCAGTGCAACAAAGATCATCCCATGAAGGGACCAGTGCAACAAAGATCATCCCATGAAGGGACCAGTGCAACAAAGATCATCCCATGAAGGGACCAGTGCATCACAGCACTCAGATTAGAGGTATGCAATATCCCATGAAGGGACCAGCGCAAAGATCATCCCATGAAGGGACCAGTGCATCACAGCACTCAGATTAGAGGTATGCAAGATCATCCCATGAAGGGACAAATGCAGAGATCATCCCATGAAGGGACCAGCGCAAAGATCATCCCATGATGGGACCAGTGCACCAAAGATCATCCCATGAGGGGACTAGAGATCATCCCATGAAGGGACCAGTGCATCACGGCACTCAGATTAGAGTTATGAAAGATCATCCCATGAAGGGACCAGTGCACCAGAGATCATCCCATGAAGAGACCAGTGCACCAGAGATGATCCCATGAAGGGACCAGTGCTCCAGATCATCCCATGAAGGGGCCAGTGCATCAGAGATCATGCCATGAAGGGACCAGTGCATCAGAGATCATCCCATGAAGGGACCAGTGCATCAGAGATCATCCCATGAAGGGACCAGTGCATCAGAGATCATCCCATGAAGGGACCAGTGCATCACAGCACTCAGATTAGAGGTATGCAAAATCATCCCATTAAGGGACCAGTGCATCAGAGATCATCCCATAAAGGGACCAGTGCACCAGTGATAATCCCATGAAGGGACTAGGGCATCAGAGATCATCCCATTAAGGGACCAGGGCAACACAGCACTCAGATTAGACGTATGCAAGATCATCACATGAAGGGACTAGGGCATCAGAGATCATCCCATGAAGGGACCAGTGCACCAGAGATCATCCCATGAAGGGACCAGAGCACCAAAGATCATCCCATGAAGGGACCAGAGCACCAAAGATCATCCCATGAAGGGACCAGTGCAACAGATCATCCCATGAAGGGACCAGTGCAACAGATCATCCCATGAAGGGACGAGTGCAACAGATCATCCCATGAAGGGACCAGTGCAACAGATCATCCCAGTGCATCAGAGATCATCCCATGAAGGGACCAGTGCATCAGAGATCATCCAATGAAGGGACCAGTGCATCAGAGATCATCCCATGAAGGGACCAATGCATCAGAGATCATCCCATGAGGGGACTAGAGATCATCCCATGAAGGGACCAGTGCATCAGAGATCATCCCATGAAGGTACCAGTGCATCAGAGATCATCCCATGAAGGGACCAGTGCGCCAAAGATCATCCCATAAAGGGACCAGTGCATCAGAGATCATCCCACGAAGGGACCAGTGCATCAAGGATCATCCCACGAAGGGACCAGTGCAACAAAGATCATCCCATGAAGGGACCAGTGCAACAAAGATCATCCCATGAAGGGACCAGTGCAACAAAGATCATCCCATGAAGGGACCAGTGCATCACAGCACCCAGATTAGAGGTATGCAATATCCCATGAAGGGACCAGCGCAAAGATCATCCCATGAAGGGACCAGTGCATCACAGCACTCAGATTAGAGGTATGCAAGATCATCCCATGAAGGGACAAATGCAGAGATCATCCCATGAAGGGACTAGTGCAGAGATCATCCCATGAAGGGACCAGTGCATCAGAGATCATTCCATGAAGGGACCAGTGCACTAGAGATCATCCCATGAAGGGACCAGTGCATCAGAGATCATCCCATGAAGGGACCAGTGCATCAAAGATCATCCCATGAAGGGACCAGTGCACCAGAGATCATCCCATGAAGGGACCAGTGCACCAGAGATCATCCCATGAAGGGACCAGTGCACCAGAGATCATCCCATGAAGGGACCAGTGCACCAGATCATCCCATGAAGGGACCAGTGCACCAGATCATCCCATGAAGGGACCAGTGCACCAGATCATCCCATGAAGGGACCAGTGCACCAGATCATCCCATGAAGGGACCAGTGCACCAGATCATCCCATGAAGGGACCAGTGCACCAGACCATCCCATGAAGGGACCAGTGCACCAGACCATCCCATGAAGGGACCAGTGCATCAGATATCATCCCATGAAGGGACCAGCACATCAGAGATCAACCCATGAAAGGACCAGAGATCATCTCAAAGGGACCAGTGCATCACAAGACTCAGCTTAGAGGTATGCAAGATCATCCCATGAAGGGACCAGTGCACCAGAGATCATCCCATGAAGGGACCAGTGCACCAGATCATCCCATGAAGGGACCAGTGCATCAGAGATCATCCCATGAAGGGACCAGTGCATCAGAGATAATCCCACGAAGGGACCAGTGCATCAGAGATCATCCCATGAAGGGACCAGTGCATCACAGCACTCAGATTAGAGGTATGCAAAATCATCCCATGAAGGGAGCAGTGCATCAGAGATCATCCCATAAAGGGACCAGGGCATCAGAGATCATTCCATGAAGGGACCAGGGCAACACAGCACTCAGATTAGAGGTATGCAGGATCATCCCATGAAGGGACCAGTGCATCAAAGATAATCCCATGAAGGGACCAGTGCACCAGAGATCATCCCATGAAGAGACCAGCACAAAGATCATCCCATGATGGGACCAGTGCACCAAAGATCATCCCATGAGGCGACTAGAGATCATCCCATGAAGGGACCAGTGCATCAAAGATCACCCCATGAAGGGACCAGTGCATCAAAGATCATACCATGAAGGGACCAGTGCTTCAGAGACCATCCCAAGAAGGGACCAGTGCACCAGAGATCATCCCATGAAGGGACCAGTGCAACAGAGATCATCCCATGAAGGGACCAGTGCATCACAGCACTCAGATTAGAGGTATGAAAGATCATACCATGAAGGGACCAGTGGACCAGAGATCATCCAATGTAGGGACCAGTGCACCAGAGATCATCCCATGAAGGGACCAGTGCACCAGATCATCCCATGAAGGGACCAGTGCATCGGAGATCATCCCATGAAGGGACCAGTGCATCAGAGATCATCCCATGAAGGGACCAGTGCATCAGAGATCATCCCATAAAGGGACCAGTGCACCAGTGATAATCCCATGAAGGGACTAGGGCATCAGAGATCATCCCATTAAGGGACCAGGGCAACACAGCACTCAGATTAGACGTATGCAAGATCATCACATGAAGGGACTAGGGCATCAGAGATCATCCCATGAAGGGACCAGTGCACCAGAGATCATCCCATGAAGGGACCAGAGCACCAAAGATCATCCCATGAAGCGTCCAGAGCACCAAAGATCATCCCATGAAGGGACCAGTGCAACAGATCATCCCATGAAGGGACCAGTGCAACAGATCATCCCATGAAGGGACCAGTGCAACAGATCATCCCATGAAGGGACCAGTGCAACAGATCATCCCAGTGCATCAGAGATCATCCCATGAAGGGACCAGTGCATCAGAGATCATCCAATGAAGGGACCAGTGCATCAGAGATCATCCCATGAAAGGACCAATGCATCAGAGATCATGCCATGAGGGGACTAGAGATCATCCCATGAAGGGACCAGTGCATCAGAGATCATCCCATGAAGGTACCAGTGCATCCGAGATCATCCCATGAAGGGACCAGTGCGCCAGAGATCATCCCATAAAGGGACCAGTGCATCAGAGATCATCCCACGAAGGGACCAGTGCATCAAGGATCATCCCACGAAGGGACCAGTGCAACAAAGATCATCCCATGAAGGGACCAGTGCAACAAAGATCATCCCATGAAGGGACCAGTGCAACAAAGATCATCCCATGAAGGGACCAGTGCATCACAGCACTCAGATTAGAGGTATGCAATATCCCATGAAGGGACCAGCGCAAAGATCATCCCATGAAGGGACCAGTGCATCACAGCACTCAGATTAGAGGTATGCAAAATCATCCCATGAAGGGACAAATGCAGAGATCATCCCATGAAGGGACTAGTGCAGAGATCATCCCATGAAGGGACCAGGGCAACACAGCACTCAGATTAGAGGTATGCAAGATCACCACATGAAGGGACTAGGGCATCAGAGATCATCCCATGAAGGGACCAGTGCACCAGAGATCATCCCATGAAGGGACCAGAGCACCAAAGATCATCCCATGAAGGGACCAGTGCAACAGATCATCCCATGAAGGGACCAGTGCAACAGATCATCCCATGAAGGGACCAGTGCATCAGAGATCATCCCATGAAGGGACCAGTGCATCAGAGATCATCCCATGAAGGTACCAGTGCATCAGAGATCATCCCATGAAGGTACCAGTGAAACAGATCATCCCATGAAGGGACCAGTGCAACAGATCATCCCATGAAGGGACCAGTGCATCAGAGATCAACCCAAGAAGGGACCAGGGCACCAGAGATACTCCCATGAAGGGACCAGTGCAACAGAGATCATCCCATGAAGGGACCAGTGCAACAGAGATCATCCCATGAAGGGACCAGTGCAACAGAGATCATCCCATGAAGGGACCAGTGCAACAGAGATCATCCCATGAAGGGACCAGCGCAAAGATCATCCCATGATGGGACCAGTGCACCAAAGATCATCCCATGAGGGGACTAGAGATCATCCCATGAAGGGACCAGTGCATCACGGCACTCAGATTAGAGTTATGAAAGATCATCCCATGAAGGGACCAGTGCACCAGAGATCATCCCATGAAGAGACCAGTGCACCAGAGATGATCCCATGAAGGGACCAGTGCTCCAGATCATCCCATGAAGGGGCCAGTGCATCAGAGATCATGCCATGAAGGGACCAGTGCATCAGAGATCATCCCATGAAGGGACCAGTGCATCAGAGATCATCCCATGAAGGGACCAGTGCATCAGAGATCATCCCATGAAGGGACCAGTGCATCACAGCACTCAGATTAGAGGTATGCAAAATCATCCCATTAAGGGACCAGTGCATCAGAGATCATCCCATAAAGGGACCAGTGCACCAGTGATAATCCCATGAAGGGACTAGGGCATCAGAGATCATCCCATTAAGGGACCAGGGCAACACAGCACTCAGATTAGACGTATGCAAGATCATCACATGAAGGGACTAGGGCATCAGAGATCATCCCATGAAGGGACCAGTGCACCAGAGATCATCCCATGAAGGGACCAGAGCACCAAAGATCATCCCATGAAGGGACCAGAGCACCAAAGATCATCCCATGAAGGGACCAGTGCAACAGATCATCCCATGAAGGGACCAGTGCAACAGATCATCCCATGAAGGGACCAGTGCAACAGATCATCCCATGAAGGGACCAGTGCAACAGATCATCCCAGTGCATCAGAGATCATCCCATGAAGGGACCAGTGCATCAGAGATCATCCAATGAAGGGACCAGTGCATCAGAGATCATCCCATGAAGGGACCAATGCATCAGAGATCATCCCATGAGGGGACTAGAGATCATCCCATGAAGGGACCAGTGCATCAGAGATCATCCCATGAAGGTACCAGTGCATCAGAGATCATCCCATGAAGGGACCAGTGCGCCAAAGATCATCCCATAAAGGGACCAGTGCATCAGAGATCATCCCACGAAGGGACCAGTGCATCAAGGATCATCCCACGAAGGGACCAGTGCAACAAAGATCATCCCATGAAGGGACCAGTGCAACAAAGATCATCCCATGAAGGGACCAGTGCAACAAAGATCATCCCATGAAGGGACCAGTGCATCACAGCACCCAGATTAGAGGTATGCAATATCCCATGAAGGGACCAGCGCAAAGATCATCCCATGAAGGGACCAGTGCATCACAGCACTCAGATTAGAGGTATGCAAGATCATCCCATGAAGGGACAAATGCAGAGATCATCCCATGAAGGGACTAGTGCAGAGATCATCCCATGAAGGGACCAGTGCATCAGAGATCATTCCATGAAGGGACCAGTGCACTAGAGATCATCCCATGAAGGGACCAGTGCATCAGAGATCATCCCATGAAGGGACCAGTGCATCAAAGATCATCCCATGAAGGGACCAGTGCACCAGAGATCATCCCATGAAGGGACCAGTGCACCAGAGATCATCCCATGAAGGGACCAGTGCACCAGAGATCATCCCATGAAGGGACCAGTGCACCAGAGATCATCCCATGAAGGGACCAGTGCACCAGATCATCCCATGAAGGGACCAGTGCACCAGATCATCCCATGAAGGGACCAGTGCACCAGGTCATCCCATGAAGGGACCAGTGCACCAGACCATCCCATGAAGGGACCAGTGCACCAGACCATCCCATGAAGGGACCAGTGCATCAGATATCATCCCATGAAGGGACCAGCACATCAGACATCAACCCATGAAAGGACCAGAGATCATCTCAAAGGGACCAGTGCATCACAAGACTCAGCTTAGAGGTATGCAAGATCATCCCATGAAGGGACCAGTGCATCAGCGATCAACCCATGAAAGGACCAGAGATCATCTCAAAGGGACCAGTGCATCACAGCACTCAGCTCAGAGGTATGCAAGATCATCCCATGAAGGGACCAGTGCATCAGAGATCATCCCATGAAGGGACCAGTGCATCAGAGATCATCAAATGAATGGACCAGTGCATCAGAGATCATCCCGTGAAGGGACCAGTGCATCAGAGATCATCCCGTGAAGGGACCAGTGCATCAGAGATCATCCCGTGAAGGGACCAGCACATCGAGGATCATCCCATGAAGGGACTAACGCATCGAGGATCATCCCATGAAGGGACCGGTGCAACAAAGATCATCCCATGAAGGGACCAGTGCAACAAAGATCATCCCATGAAGGGACCAGTGCAACAGATCATCCCAAGAAGGGACCAGTGCACCAGATCATCCCAAGAAGGGACCAGTGCACCAGATCATCCCATGAAGGGACCAGTGCACCAGATCATCCCATGAAGGGACCAGCGCAAAGATCATCCCATGAAGGGACCAGCGCAAAGATCATCCCATGATGGGACCAGTGCACCAAAGATCATCCCATGAGGGGACTAGAGATCATCCCATGAAGGGACCAGTGCATCACGGCACTCAGATTAGAGTTATGAAAGATCATCCCATGAAGGGACCAGTGCACCAGAGAGCATCCCATGAAGAGACCAGTGCACCAGAGATCATCCCATGAAGAGACCAGTGCACAAGAGATCATCCCATGAAGGGACCAGTGCTCCAGATCATCCCATGAAGGGGCCAGTGCATCAGAGATCATCCCATGAAGGGACCAGTGCATCAGAGATCATCCCATGAAGGGACCAGTGCACCAGAGATAATCCCATGAAGGGTCTAGGGCATCAGAGATCATCCCATGAAGGGACCAGGGCAACACAGCACTCAGATTAGAGGTATGCAAGATCATCACATGAAGGGACTAGGGCATCAGAGATCATCCCATGAAGGGACCAGTGCACCAGAGATCATCCCATGAAGGGACCAGAGCACCAAAGATCATCCCATGAAGGGACCAGTGCAACAGATCATCCCATGAAGGGACCAGTGCAACAGATCATCCCAGTGCATCAGAGATCATCCCATGAAGGGACCAGTGCATCAGAGATCATCCCATGAAGGGACCAGTGCAACAGAGATCATCCCATGAAGGGACCAGTGCATCACAGCACTCAGATTAGAGGTATGAAAGATCATACCATGAAGGGACCAGTGGACCAGAGATCATCCAATGTAGGGACCAGTGCACCAGAGATCATCCCATGAAGGGACCAGTGCACCAGATCATCCCATGAAGGGACCAGTGCACCAGATCATCCCATGAAGGGACCAGTGCACCAGAGATCATCCCATGAAGGGACCAGTGCATCAGAGATCATCCCATGAAGGGACCAGTGCATCAGAGATCATCCCATGAAGGGACCAGTGCATCAGAGATCATCCCATGAAGGTACCAGTGCAACAGATCATCCCATGAAGGGACCAGTGCAACAGATCATCCCATGAAGGGACCAGTGCATCAGAGATCAACCCAAGAAGGAACCAGTGCACCAGAGATACTCCCATGAAGGGACCAGTGCAACAGAGATCATCCCATGAAGGGACCAGTGCAACAGAGATCATCCCATGAAGAGACCAGTGCACCAGAGATCATCCCATGAAGAGACCAGTGCACCAGAGATCATCCCATGAAGAGACCAGTGCACAAGAGATCATCCCATGAAGAGACCAGTGCACAAGAGATCATCCCATGAAGGGACCAGTGCTCCAGATCATCCCATGAAGGGGCCAGTGCATCAGAGATCATCCCATGAAGGGACCAGTGCATCAGAGATGATCCCATGAAGGGACCAATGCATCAGAGATCATCCCATGAGGGGACTAGAGATCATCCCATGAAGGGACCAGTGCAGAGATCATCCCATGAAGGGACCAGTGCATCAGAGATCATCCCATGAAGGTACCAGTGCATCAGAGATCATCCCATGAAGGTACCAGTGCATCAGAGATCATCCTATGAAGGGACCAGTGCGCCAAAGATCATCCCATAAAGGGACCAGTGCATCTGAGATCATCCCACGAAGGGACCAGTGCATCAAGGATCATCCCACGAAAGGACCAGTGCAACAAAGATCATCCCATGAAGGGACCAGTGCAACAAAGATCATCCCATGAAGGGACCAGTGCAACAAAGATCATCCCATGAAGGGACCAGTGCATCACAGCACTCAGATTAGAGGTATGCAAGATCCCATGAAGGGACCAGCGCAAAGATCATCCCATGAAGGGACCAGTGCATCACAGCACTCAGATTAGAGGTATGCAAGATCATCCCATGAAGGGACAAATGCAGAGATCATCCCATGAAGGGACCAGTGCAGAGATCATCACATGAAGGGACCAGTGCATCAGAGATCATTCCATGAAGGGACCAGTGCACTAGAGATCATCCCATGAAGGGACCAGTGCATCAAAGATCATCCCATGAAGGGACCAGTGCACCAGATCATCCCATGAAGGGACCAGTGCACCAGATCATCCCATGAAGGGACCAGTGCACCAGATCATCCCATGAAGGGACCAGTGCACCAGATCATCCCATGAAGGGACCAGTGCACCAGATCATCCCATGAAGGGACCAGTGCACCAGATCATCCCATGAAGGGACCAGTGCACCAGACCATCCTATGAAGGGACCAGTGCATCAGATATCATCCCATGAAGGGACCAGCGCATCAGATATCATCCCATGAAGGGACCAGCACATCAGATATCATCCCATGAAGGGACCAGTGCATCAGAGATCAACCCATGAAAGGACCAGAGATCATCTCAAAGGAACCAGTGCATCACAGCACTCAGATTAGAGGTATGAAAGATCATACCATGAAGGGACCAGTGGACCAGAGATCATCCAATGTAGGGACCAGTGCACAAGAGATCATCCCATGAAGGGACCAGTGCACCAGATCATCCCATGAAGGGACCAGTGCACCAGATCATCCCATGAAGGGACCAGTGCATCAGAGATCATCCCATGAAGGGACCAGTGCATCAGAGATCATCCCATGAAGGGACCAGTGCATCAGAGATCATCCCATGAAGGTACCAGTGCATCAGAGATCATCCCATGAAGGTACCAGTGAAACAGATCATCCCATGAAGGGACCAGTGCAACAGATCATCCCATTAAGGGACCAGTGCATCAGAGATCAACCCAAGAAGGGACCAGTGCACCAGAGATACTCCCATGAAGGGACCAGTGCAACAGAGATCATCCCATGAAGGGACCAGTGCAACAGAGATCATCCCATGAAGGGACCAGTGCAACAGAGATCATCCCATGAAGGGACCAGTGCAACAGAGATCATCCCATGAAGGGACCAGCGCAAAGATCATCCCATGATGGGACCAGTGCACCAAAGATCATCCCATGAGGGGACTAGAGATCATCCCATGAAGGGACCAGTGCATCACAGCACTCAGATTAGAGTTATGAAAGATCATCCCATGAAGGGACCAGTGCACCAGAGATCATCCCATGAAGAGACCAGTGCACCAGAGATCATCCCATGAAGAGACCAGTGCACAAGAGATCATCCCATGAAGGGACCAGTGCTCCAGATCATCCCATGAAGGGGCCAGTGCATCAGAGATCATCCCATGAAGGGACCAGTGCATCAGAGATCATCCCATGAAGGGACCAGTGCATCAGAGATCATCCCATGAAGGGACCAGTGCATCAGAGATCATCCCATGAAGGGACCAGTGCATCAGAGATCATCCCATGAAGGGACCAGTGCATCACAGCACTCAGATTAGAGGTATGCAAAATCATCCCATGAAGGGACCAGTGCATCAGAGATCATCCCATAAAGGGACCAGTGCACCAGTGATAATCCCATGAAGGGACTAGGGCATCAGAGATCATCCCATTAAGGGACCAGGGCAACACAGCACTCAGATTAGACGTATGCACGATCATCACATGAAGGGACTAGGGCATCAGAGATCATCCCATGAAGGGACCAGTGCACCAGAGATCATCCCATGAAGGGACCAGAGCACCAAAGATCATCCCATGAAGGGACCAGAGCACCAAAGATCATCCCATGAAGGGACCAGAGCACCAAAGATCATCCCATGAAGGGACCAGTGCAACAGATCATCCCATGAAGGGACCAGTGCAACAGATCATCCCATGAAGGGACCAGTGCAACAGATCATCCCATGAAGGGACCAGTGCAACAGATCATCCCAGTGCATCAGAGATCATCCCATGAAGGGACCAGTGCATCAGAGATCATCCAATGAAGGGACCAGTGCATCAGAGATCATCCCATGAAGGGACCAATGCATCAGAGATCATCCCATGAAGGTACCAGTGCATCAGAGATCATCCCATGAAGGGACCAGGGCATCAGAGATCATCCCATGAAGGGACCAGTGCGCCAAAGATCATCCCATAAAGGGACCAGTGCATCAGAGATCATCCCAAGAAGGGACAAGTGCATCAAGGATCATCCCACGAAGGGACCAGTGCAACAAAGATCATCCCATGAAGGGACCAGTGCAACAAAGATCATCCCATGAAGGGACCAGTGCAACAAAGATCATCCCATGAAGGGACCAGTGCATCACAGCACTCAGATTGGAGGTATGCAATATCCCATGAAGGGACCAGCGCAAAGATCATCCCATGAAGGGACCAGTGCATCACAGCACTCAGATTAGAGGTATGCAAGATCATCCCATGAAGGGACAAATGCAGAGATCATCCCATGAAGGGACCAGTGCAGAGATCATCCCATGAAGGGACCAGTGCATCAGAGATCATTCCATGAAGGGACCAGTGCACTAGAGATCATCCCATGAAGGGACCAGTGCATCAAATATCATCCCATGAAGGGACCAGTGCACCAGAGATCATCCCATGAAGGGACCAGTGCACCAGAGATCATCCCATGAAGGGACCAGTGCACCAGATCATCCCATGAAGGGACCAGTGCACCAGATCATCCCATGAAGGGACCAGTGCACCAGATCATCCCATGAAGGGACCAGTGCACCAGATCATCCCATGAAGGGACCAGTGCACCAGATCATCCCATGAAGGGACCAGTGCACCAGATCATCCCATGAAGGGACCAGTGCACCAGATCATCCCATGAAGGGACCAGTGCACCAGACCGTCCCATGAAGGGACCAGTGCACCAGACGTCCCATGAAGGGACCAGTGCATCAGATATCATCCCATGAAGGGACCAGCACATCAGAGATCAACCCATGAAAGGACCAGAGATCATCTCAAAGGGACCAGTGCATCACAAGACTCAGCTTAGAGGTATGCAAGATCATCCCATGAACGGACCAGTGCATCAGCGATCAACCCATGAAAGGACCAGAGATCATCTCAAAGGGATCAGTGCATCACAGCACTCAGCTCAGAGGTATGCAAGATCATCCCATGAAGGGACCAGTGCATCAGAGATCATCAAATGAATGGACCAGTGCATCAGAGATCATCCCGTGAAGGGACCAGTGCATCAGAGATCATCCGCTGAAGGGACCAGTGCATCAGAGATCATCCCGTGAAGGGACCAGTGCATCAGAGATCATCCCGTGAAGGGACCAGTGCATCAGAGATCATCCCGTGAAGGGACCAGCACATCGAGGATCATCCCATGAAGGGACTAACGCATCGAGGATCATCCCATGAAGGGACCGGTGCAACAAAGATCATCCCATGAAGGGACCAGTGCAACAAAGATCATCCCATGAAGGGACCAGTGCAACAGATCATCGCAAAAAGGGACCAGTGCACCAGATCATCCCATGAAGGGACCAGTGCACCAGATCATCCCATGAAGGGACCAGTGCACCAGATCATCCCATGAAGGGACCAGAGCAAAGATCATCCCATGAAGGGACCAGCGCAAAGATCATCCCATGATGGGACCAGTGCACCAAAGATCATCCCATGAGGGGACTAGAGATCATCCCATGAAGGGACCAGTGCATCACAGCACTCAAATTAGAGGTATGAAAGATCATCCCATGAAGGGACCAGTGCACCAGAGATCATCCCATGAAGAGACCAGTGCACCAGAGATCATCCCATGAAGAGACCAGTGCACAAGAGATCATCCCATGAAGAGACCAGTGCACAAGAGATCATCCCATGAAGAGACCAGTGCTCCAGATCATCCCATGAAGGGGCCAGTGCATCAGAGATCATCCCATGAAGGGACCAGTGCATCAGAGATCATCCCATGAAGGGACCAGTGCATCAGAGATCATCCCATGAAGGGACCAGTGCATCAGAGATCATCCCATGAAGGGACCAGTGCATCACAGCACTCAGATTAGAGGTATGCAAAATCATCCCATGAAGGGACGAGTGCATCAAAGAACATCCCATAAAGGGACCAGTGCACCAGAGATAATCCCATGAAGGGACTAGGGCATCAGAGATCATCCCATGAAGGGACCAGGGCAACACAGCACTCCACTCAGATTAGAGGTATGCAAGATCATCACATGAAGGGACTAGGGCATCAGAGATCATCCCATGAAGGGACCAGTGCACCAGAGATCATCCCATGAAGGGACCAGAGCACCAAAGATCATCCCATGAAGGGACCAGTGCAACAGATCATCCCATGAAGGGACCAGTGCAACAGATCATCCCAGTGCATCAGAGATCATCCCATGAAGGGACCAGTGCATCAGAGATCATCCCATGAAGGGACCAGTGCAACAGAGATCATCCCATGAAGGGACCAGTGCATCACAGCACTCAGATTAGAGGTATGAAAGATCATACCATGAAGGGACCAGTGGACCAGAGATCATCCAATGTAGGGACCAGTGCACCAGAGATCATCCCATGAAGGGACCAGTGCACCAGATCATCCCATGAAGGGACCAGTGCACCAGATCATCCCATGAAGGGACCAGTGCACCAGAGATCATCCCATGAAGGGACCAGTGCATCAGAGATCATCCCATGAAGGGACCAGTGCATCAGAGATCATCCCATGAAGGTACCAGTGCATCAGAGATCATCCCATGAAGGTACCAGTGCAACAGATCATCCCATGAAGGGACCAGTGCAACAGATCATCCCATGAAGGGACCAGTGCATCAGAGATCAACCCAAGAAGGGACCAGTGCATCAGAGATCATCCCATGAAGAGACCAGTGCACCAGAGATCATCCCATGAAGAGACCAGTGCACCAGAGATCATCCCATGAAGAGACCAGTGCACAAGAGATCATCCCATGAAGAGACCAGTGCACAAGAGATAATCCCATGAAGGGACCAGTGCTCCAGATCATCCCATGAAGGGGCCAGTGCATCAGAGATCATCCCATGAAGGGACCAGTGCATCAGAGATCATCCCATGAAGGGACCAGTGCATCAGAGATGATCCCATGAAGGGACCAATGCATCAGAGATCATCCCATGAGGGGACTAGAGATCATCCCATGAAGGGACCAGTGCAGAGATCATCCCATGAAGGGACCAGTGCATCAGAGATCATCCCATGAAGGTACCAGTGCATCAGAGATCATCCCATGAAGGGACCAGGGCATCAGAGATCATCCTATGAAGGGACCAGTGCGCCAAAGATCATCCCATAAAGGGACCAGTGCATCTGAGATCATCCCACGAAGGGACCAGTGCGCCAAAGATCATCCCCTAAAGGGACCAGTGCATCTGAGATCATCCCACGAAGGGACCAGTGCATCAAGGATCATCCCACGAAAGGACCAGTGCAACAAAGATCATCCCACGAAGGGACCAGTGCAACAAAGATCATCCCATGAAGGGACCAGTGCATCAGAGATCATTCCATGAAGGGACCAGTGCACTAGAGATCATCCCATGAAGGGACCAGTGCACCAGATCATCCCATGAAGGGACCAGTGCACCAGATCATCCCATGAAGGGACCAGTGCACCAGATCATCCCATGAAGGGACCAGTGCACCAGATCATCCCATGAAGGGACCAGTGCACCAGATCATCCCATGAAGGGACCAGTGCACCAGATCATCCCATGAAGGGACCAGTGCACCAGATCATCCCATGAAGGGACCAGTGCACCAGATCATCCCATGAAGGGACCAGTGCACCAGACCATCCCATGAATGGACCAGCGCATCAGATATCATCCCATGAAGGGACCAGCGCATCAGATATCATCCCATGAAGGGACCAGCGCATCAGATATCATCCCATGAAGGGACCAGCACATCAGATATCATCCCATGAAGGGACCAGTCCATCAGAGATCATCCCATGAAGGGACCAGTACATTAGAGAATGTCCCATCAAGGGACCAGTGCATCAGAGATCATCCCATGAAGGGAAAAGTGCATCAGAGATCATCCCATGAAGGGACCAGTGCACCTGAGATCATCCCATGAAGGAACCAGTGCATCAGAGAACGTCCCATGAAGTGACGAGTGCATCAGAGATCATCCCATGAAGGGACCAGTGCATCAGAGATCATCCCATGAAGGGACCAGTGCATCAGAGATCATCAAATGAAGGGACCAGTGCATCAGAGATCATCAAATGAAGGGACCAGTGCATCAGAGATCATCCCGCGAAGGGACCAGTGCATCACAGCACTCAGATTAGAGGTATGAAAGACCATCCCATGAAGGGACCAGCACATCGAGGATCATCCCATGAAGGGACCAACGCATCGAGGATCATCCCAGGAAGGGACCAGCGCATCGAGGACCATCCCAGGAAGGGACCAGCACAAAGATCATCCCAGGAAGGGACCAGCACAAAGATCATCCCAGGAAGGGATCAGTGCAACAGATCATCCCATGAAGGGACAACCGCATCGAGGATCATCCCATGAAGGGACCATCCCATGAAGGGACCAGCGCATCGAGGATCATGCCATGAAGAGACCAGTGCAACAAAGATCATCCCATGAAGGGACCAGTGCAACAAAGATCATCCCATGAAGGTACCAGTGCAACAAAGATCATCCCATGAATGTACCAGTGCAACAAAGATCATCCCATGAAGGGACCAGTGCACCAGATCATCCCATGAAGGGACCAGTGCACCAGATCATCCCATGAAGGGACCAGTGCACCAGATCATCCCATGAAGGGACCAGTGCACCAGATCATCCCATGAAGGGACCAGTGCACCGGATCATCCCATGAAGGGACCAGTGCACCAGATGACCCCATGAAGGGACCAGTGCACCAGATCATCCCATGAAGGGACCAGTGCATCCCATGAAGGGACCAGATCATCCCATGAAGGGACCAGTGCATCAGATCATCCCGTGAAGGGACCAGTGCACCAGATCATCCCATGAAGGGACCAGTCCACCAGATCATCCCATGAAGGGACCAGAGCACCAGATCATCCATTGAAGGGACCAGGGCAACAGATCATCCCATGAAGGGACCAGGGCAACAGATCATCCCATGAAGGGACCAGGGCAACAGATCATCCCATGAAGGGACCAGGGCAACAGATCATCCCATGAAGGGACCAGAGATCATCTCAAAGGGACCAGTGCATCACAGCACTCAGCTTAGAGGTATGCAAGATCATCCCATGAAGGGACCAGTGCATCAGAGATCATCCCATGAAGGGACCAGTGCATCAGAGATCATCCCATGAAGGGACCAGTGCATCAGAGATCATCCCATGAAGGGACCAGTAAATCAGAGATCATTCCATGAAGGGACCAATGCATCAGAGATCATCCCATGAGGGGACTAGAGATCATCCCATGAAGGGACCAGTGCTTCACAGCACTTAGATTAGAGGTAGAAAAGATCATCCAATGAAGGGACCAGTGCATCAAAGATCATCCCATGAAGGGACCAGTGCACCAAAGATCATCCCATGAAGGGACCAGTGCATCAAAGATCATCCCATGAAGGGACCACTGCATCAAAGATCACCCCATGAAGGGACAAGTGCATCAAAGATCATCCCATGAAGGGACCAGTTCATCAGAGATCATCCCATGAAGGGACCAGTGCTTCAAAGATCATCCCATGAGGGGACTAGAGATCATCCCATGAAGGGACCAGCACAAAGATCATCCCATGATGGGACCAGTGCATCAAAGATCATCCCATGAAGGGACCAGTGCTTCACAGCACTTAGATTAGAGGTAGAAAAGATCATCCAATGAAGGGACCAGTGCATCAAAGATCATCCCATGAAGGGACCAGTGCATCAAAGATCATCCCATGAAGGGACCACTGCATCAAAGATCACCCCATGAAGGGACAAGTGCATCAAAGATCATCCCATGAAGGGACCAGTTCATCAGAGATCATCCCATGAAGGGACCAGTGCTTCAAAGATCATCCCATGAGGGGACTAGAGATCATCCCATGAAGGGACCAGCACAAAGATCATCCCATGATGGGACCAGTGCATCAAAGATCATCCCATGAAGGGACCAGTGCATCAAAGATCACCCCATGAAGGGACCAGTGCAACAAAGATCATCCCAGGAAGGGACCAGTGCAACAAAGATCATCCCAGGAAGGGACCAGTGCAACAAAGATCATCCCATGAAGGTACCAGTGCACCAGATCATCCCATGAATGGACCAGTGCACCAGATAACCCCATGAAGGGACCAGTGCACCAGATCATCCCATGAAGGGACCAGTGCACCAGATCATCCCATGAAGGGACCAGTGCACCAGATCATCCCATGAAGGGACCAGTGCACCGGATCATCCCATGAAGGGACCAGTGCACCGGATCATCCCATGAAGGGACCAGTGCATCAGAGATCATCAAATGAAGGGACCAGTGCATCAGAGATCATCCCGTGAAGGGACCAGTGCATCACAGCACTCAGATTAGAGGTATGAAAGACCATCCCATGAAGGGACCAGCACATCGAGGATCATCCCATGAAGGGACCAGCGCATCTAGGATCATCCCAGGAAGGGACCAGCGCATCGAGGATCATCCCAGGAAGGGACCAGCTCAAAGATCATCCCAGGAAGGGACCAGCACAAAGATCATCCCAGGAAGGGACCAGTGCAACAGATCATCCCATGAAGGGACCAGTGCAACAGATCATCCCATGAAGGGACCAGCGCATCGAGGATCATCCCATGAAGGGACCATCCCATGAAGGGACCAGCGCATCGAGGATCATGCCATGAAGAGACCAGTGCAACAAAGATCATCCCATGAAGGGCCCAGTGCAACAAAGATCATCCCATGAAGGTACCAGTGCAACAAAGATCATCCCATGAAGGGACCAGTGCACCAGATCATCTCATGAAGGGACCAGTGCACCAGATCATCCCATGAAGGGACCAGTGCACCAGATCATCCCATGAAGGGACCAGTGCACCAGATCATCCCATGAAGGGACCAGTGCACCAGATGACCCCATGAAGGGACCAGTGCACCAGATCATCCCATGAAGGGACCAGTGCACCAGATCATCCCATGAAGGGACCAGTGCACCAGATCATCCCATGAAGGGACCAGTGCACCGGATCATCCCATGAAGGGACCAGTGCACCGGATCATCCCATGAAGGGACCAGTGCATCAGAGATCATCAAATGAAGGGACCAGTGCATCAGAGATCATCCCGTGAAGGGACCAGTGCATCACAGCACTCAGATTAGAGGTATGAAAGACCATCACATGAAGGGACCAGCACATCGAGGATCATCCCATGAAGGGACCAGCGCATCTAGGATCATCCCAGGAAGGGACCAGCGCATCGAGGATCATCCCAGGAAGGGACCAGCACAAAGATCATCCCAGGAAGGGACCAGCACAAAGATCATCCCAGGAAGGGACCAGTGCAACAGATCATCCCATGAAGGGACCAGTGCAACAGATCATCCCATGAAGGGACCAGCGCATCGAGGATCATCCCATGAAGGGACCATCCCATGAAGGGACCAGCGCATCGAGGATCATGCCATGAAGAGACCAGTGCAACAAAGATCATCCCATGAAGGGCCCAGTGCAACAAAGATCATCCCATGAAGGTACCAGTGCAACAAAGATCATCCCATGAAGGGACCAGTGCACCAGATCATCCCATGAAGGGACCAGTGCACCAGATCATCCCATGAAGGGACCAGTGCACCAGATCATCCCATGAAGGGACCAGTGCACCAGATGACCCCATGAAGGGACCAGTGCACCAGATCATCCCATGAAGGGACCAGTGCATCCCATGAAGGGACCAGATCATCCCATGAAGGGACCAGTGCATCAGATCATCCCATGAAGGGACCAGAGCACCAGATCATCCCATGAAGGGACCAGAGCACCAGAGATCATCCCATGAAGAGACCAGTGCACAAGAGATCATCCCATGAAGAGACCAGTGCACAAGAGATAATCCCATGAAGAGACCAGTGCACCAGAGATCATCCCATGAAGAGACCAGTGCACAAGAGATCATCCCATGAAGAGACCAGTGCACAAGAGATAATCCCATGAAGGGACCAGTGCTCCAGATCATCCCATGAAGGGGCCAGTGCATCAGAGATCATCCCATGAAGGGACCAGTGCATCAGAGATCATCCCATGAAGGGACCAGTGCATCAGAGATGATCCCATGAAGGGACCAATGCATCAGAGATCATCCCATGAGGGGACTAGAGATCATCCCATGAAGGGACCAGTGCAGAGATCATCCCATGAAGGGACCAGTGCATCAGAGATCATCCCATGAAGGTACCAGTGCATCAGAGATCATCCCATGAAGGGACCAGGGCATCAGAGATCATCCTATGAAGGGACCAGTGCGCCAAAGATCATCCCATAAAGGGACCAGTGCATCTGAGATCATCCCACGAAGGGACCAGTGCGCCAAAGATCATCCCCTAAAGGGACCAGTGCATCTGAGATCATCCCACGAAGGGACCAGTGCATCAAGGATCATCCCACGAAAGGACCAGTGCAACAAAGATCATCCCACGAAGGGACCAGTGCAACAAAGATCATCCCATGAAGGGACCAGTGCATCAGAGATCATTCCATGAAGGGACCAGTGCACTAGAGATCATCCCATGAAGGGACCAGTGCACCAGATCATCCCATGAAGGGACCAGTGCACCAGATCATCCCATGAAGGGACCAGTGCACCAGATCATCCCATGAAGGGACCAGTGCACCAGATCATCCCATGAAGGGACCAGTGCACCAGATCATCCCATGAAGGGACCAGTGCACCAGATCATCCCATGAAGGGACCAGTGCACCAGATCATCCCATGAAGGGACCAGTGCACCAGATCATCCCATGAAGGGACCAGTGCACCAGACCATCCCATGAATGGACCAGCGCATCAGATATCATCCCATGAAGGGACCAGCGCATCAGATATCATCCCATGAAGGGACCAGCGCATCAGATATCATCCCATGAAGGGACCAGCACATCAGATATCATCCCATGAAGGGACCAGTCCATCAGAGATCATCCCATGAAGGGACCAGTACATTAGAGAATGTCCCATCAAGGGACCAGTGCATCAGAGATCATCCCATGAAGGGAAAAGTGCATCAGAGATCATCCCATGAAGGGACCAGTGCACCTGAGATCATCCCATGAAGGAACCAGTGCATCAGAGAACGTCCCATGAAGTGACGAGTGCATCAGAGATCATCCCATGAAGGGACCAGTGCATCAGAGATCATCCCATGAAGGGACCAGTGCATCAGAGATCATCAAATGAAGGGACCAGTGCATCAGAGATCATCAAATGAAGGGACCAGTGCATCAGAGATCATCCCGCGAAGGGACCAGTGCATCACAGCACTCAGATTAGAGGTATGAAAGACCATCCCATGAAGGGACCAGCACATCGAGGATCATCCCATGAAGGGACCAACGCATCGAGGATCATCCCAGGAAGGGACCAGCGCATCGAGGACCATCCCAGGAAGGGACCAGCACAAAGATCATCCCAGGAAGGGACCAGCACAAAGATCATCCCAGGAAGGGATCAGTGCAACAGATCATCCCATGAAGGGACAACCGCATCGAGGATCATCCCATGAAGGGACCATCCCATGAAGGGACCAGCGCATCGAGGATCATGCCATGAAGAGACCAGTGCAACAAAGATCATCCCATGAAGGGACCAGTGCAACAAAGATCATCCCATGAAGGTACCAGTGCAACAAAGATCATCCCATGAATGTACCAGTGCAACAAAGATCATCCCATGAAGGGACCAGTGCACCAGATCATCCCATGAAGGGACCAGTGCACCAGATCATCCCATGAAGGGACCAGTGCACCAGATCATCCCATGAAGGGACCAGTGCACCAGATCATCCCATGAAGGGACCAGTGCACCGGATCATCCCATGAAGGGACCAGTGCACCAGATGACCCCATGAAGGGACCAGTGCACCAGATCATCCCATGAAGGGACCAGTGCATCCCATGAAGGGACCAGATCATCCCATGAAGGGACCAGTGCATCAGATCATCCCGTGAAGGGACCAGTGCACCAGATCATCCCATGAAGGGACCAGTCCACCAGATCATCCCATGAAGGGACCAGAGTACCAGATCATCCATTGAAGGGACCAGGGCAACAGATCATCCCATGAAGGGACCAGGGCAACAGATCATCCCATGAAGGGACCAGGGCAACAGATCATCCCATGAAGGGACCAGGGCAACAGATCATCCCATGAAGGGACCAGAGATCATCTCAAAGGGACCAGTGCATCACAGCACTCAGCTTAGAGGTATGCAAGATCATCCCATGAAGGGACCAGTGCATCAGAGATCATCCCATGAAGGGACCAGTGCATCAGAGATCATCCCATGAAGGGACCAGTGCATCAGAGATCATCCCATGAAGGGACCAGTAAATCAGAGATCATTCCATGAAGGGACCAATGCATCAGAGATCATCCCATGAGGGGACTAGAGATCATCCCATGAAGGGACCAGTGCTTCACAGCACTTAGATTAGAGGTAGAAAAGATCATCCAATGAAGGGACCAGTGCATCAAAGATCATCCCATGAAGGGACCAGTGCACCAAAGATCATCCCATGAAGGGACCAGTGCATCAAAGATCATCCCATGAAGGGACCACTGCATCAAAGATCACCCCATGAAGGGACAAGTGCATCAAAGATCATCCCATGAAGGGACCAGTTCATCAGAGATCATCCCATGAAGGGACCAGTGCTTCAAAGATCATCCCATGAGGGGACTAGAGATCATCCCATGAAGGGACCAGCACAAAGATCATCCCATGATGGGACCAGTGCATCAAAGATCATCCCATGAAGGGACCAGTGCTTCACAGCACTTAGATTAGAGGTAGAAAAGATCATCCAATGAAGGGACCAGTGCATCAAAGATCATCCCATGAAGGGACCAGTGCATCAAAGATCATCCCATGAAGGGACCACTGCATCAAAGATCACCCCATGAAGGGACAAGTGCATCAAAGATCATCCCATGAAGGGACCAGTTCATCAGAGATCATCCCATGAAGGGACCAGTGCTTCAAAGATCATCCCATGAGGGGACTAGAGATCATCCCATGAAGGGACCAGCACAAAGATCATCCCATGATGGGACCAGTGCATCAAAGATCATCCCATGAAGGGACCAGTGCATCAAAGATCACCCCATGAAGGGACCAGTGCAACAAAGATCATCCCAGGAAGGGACCAGTGCAACAAAGATCATCCCAGGAAGGGACCAGTGCAACAAAGATCATCCCATGAAGGTACCAGTGCACCAGATCATCCCATGAATGGACCAGTGCACCAGATAACCCCATGAAGGGACCAGTGCACCAGATCATCCCATGAAGGGACCAGTGCACCAGATCATCCCATGAAGGGACCAGTGCACCAGATCATCCCATGAAGGGACCAGTGCACCGGATCATCCCATGAAGGGACCAGTGCACCGGATCATCCCATGAAGGGACCAGTGCATCAGAGATCATCAAATGAAGGGACCAGTGCATCAGAGATCATCCCGTGAAGGGACCAGTGCATCACAGCACTCAGATTAGAGGTATGAAAGACCATCCCATGAAGGGACCAGCACATCGAGGATCATCCCATGAAGGGACCAGCGCATCTAGGATCATCCCAGGAAGGGACCAGCGCATCGAGGATCATCCCAGGAAGGGACCAGCTCAAAGATCATCCCAGGAAGGGACCAGCACAAAGATCATCCCAGGAAGGGACCAGTGCAACAGATCATCCCATGAAGGGACCAGTGCAACAGATCATCCCATGAAGGGACCAGCGCATCGAGGATCATCCCATGAAGGGACCATCCCATGAAGGGACCAGCGCATCGAGGATCATGCCATGAAGAGACCAGTGCAACAAAGATCATCCCATGAAGGGCCCAGTGCAACAAAGATCATCCCATGAAGGTACCAGTGCAACAAAGATCATCCCATGAAGGGACCAGTGCACCAGATCATCTCATGAAGGGACCAGTGCACCAGATCATCCCATGAAGGGACCAGTGCACCAGATCATCCCATGAAGGGACCAGTGCACCAGATCATCCCATGAAGGGACCAGTGCACCAGATGACCCCATGAAGGGACCAGTGCACCAGATCATCCCATGAAGGGACCAGTGCACCAGATCATCCCATGAAGGGACCAGTGCACCAGATCATCCCATGAAGGGACCAGTGCACCGGATCATCCCATGAAGGGACCAGTGCACCGGATCATCCCATGAAGGGACCAGTGCATCAGAGATCATCAAATGAAGGGACCAGTGCATCAGAGATCATCCCGTGAAGGGACCAGTGCATCACAGCACTCAGATTAGAGGTATGAAAGACCATCACATGAAGGGACCAGCACATCGAGGATCATCCCATGAAGGGACCAGCGCATCTAGGATCATCCCAGGAAGGGACCAGCGCATCGAGGATCATCCCAGGAAGGGACCAGCACAAAGATCATCCCAGGAAGGGACCAGCACAAAGATCATCCCAGGAAGGGACCAGTGCAACAGATCATCCCATGAAGGGACCAGTGCAACAGATCATCCCATGAAGGGACCAGCGCATCGAGGATCATCCCATGAAGGGACCATCCCATGAAGGGACCAGCGCATCGAGGATCATGCCATGAAGAGACCAGTGCAACAAAGATCATCCCATGAAGGGCCCAGTGCAACAAAGATCATCCCATGAAGGTACCAGTGCAACAAAGATCATCCCATGAAGGGACCAGTGCACCAGATCATCCCATGAAGGGACCAGTGCACCAGATCATCCCATGAAGGGACCAGTGCACCAGATCATCCCATGAAGGGACCAGTGCACCAGATGACCCCATGAAGGGACCAGTGCACCAGATCATCCCATGAAGGGACCAGTGCATCCCATGAAGGGACCAGATCATCCCATGAAGGGACCAGTGCATCAGATCATCCCATGAAGGGACCAGAGCACCAGATCATCCCATGAAGGGACCAGAGCACCAGATCATCCCATGAAGGGACCAGTGCACCAGATCATCCATTGAAGGAACCAGTGCACCAGATCATCCCATGAAGGGACCAGGGCAACAGATCATCCCATGAAGGGACCAGGGCAACAGATCATCCCATGAAGGGACCAGGGCAACAGATCATCCAAAAGGGACCAGCGCATCAGATATCATCCCATGAAGGGACCAGCGCTTCAGATATCAACCCATGAAGGGACCAGAGATCATCTCAAAGGGACCAGTGCATCACAGCACTCATATTAGAGGTATGCAAGATCATCCCATGAAGGGACCAGTGCATCACAGCACTCAGATTATATGTATGCAAGATCATCTCATGAAGGGACCAGTGCATCAGAGATCATCCCATGAAGGGACCAGTGCATCAGAGATCATCCCATGAAGGGACCAGTGCATCAGAGATCATCCCATGAAGGGACCAGTGCATCAGAGATCATTCCATCAAGGGACCAATGCATCAGAGATCATCCCATGAGGGGACTAGAGATCATCCCATGAAGGGACAAGTGCATCACAGCACTTAGATTAGAGGTAGAAAAGATCATCCCAGGAAGGGACCAGTGCATCAAAGATCATCCCATGAAGGGACCAGTGCACCAAAGATCATCCCATGAAGGGACCAGTGCATCAAAGATCATCCCATGAAGGGACCAGTGCATCAAAGATCATCCCATGAAGGGACCAGTGCATCAAAGATCACCCCATGAAGGGACAAGTGCATCAAAGATCACCCCATGAAGGGACAAGTGCATCAAAGATCATCCCATGAAGGTACCAGGGCAACACAGCACTCAGATTAGAGGTATGCAAAATCATCCCATGAAGGGATCAGTGCATCAGAGATCATCCCATAAAGGGACCAGTGCATCAGAGATCATCCCATAAAGGGACCAGTGCACCAGAGATCATCCCATGAAGGTACCAGGGCAACACAGCACTCAGATTAGAGGTATGCAGTATCATCCCATGAAGGGACCAGGGCAACACAACACTCAGATTAGAGGTATGCAAGATCATCACATGAAGGGACCAGTGCATCAAATATCATCCCATGAAGGGACCAGTGCATCAGAGATCATCCCATGAAGGGACCAGTGCATCAGAGATCATCCCATGAAGGGACCAGTGCAACAGATCATCCCATGAAGGGACCAGTGCATCAGAGATCATCCCATGAAGGGACCAGTGCATCAGAGATAATCCCATGAATGGACCAGTGCATCAGAGATCCTCCCATGAAGGGACCAGTGCATCAGAGATCATCCCATGAAGGGACCAGTGCATCAGAGATCATCCCATGAAGGGACCAGTGCATCACAGCACTCAGATTAGAGGTATGCAAAATCATCCCATGAAGGGAGCAGTGCATCAGAGATCATCCCATAAAGGTACCAGGGCATCAGAGATTATCCCATGAAGGGACCAGGGCAACACAGCACTCAGCTTAGAGGTATGCAAGATCATCCCATGAAGGGACCAGTGCATCAGCGATCAACCCATAAAAGGACCAGAGATCATCTCAAAGGGACCAGTGCATCACAGCACTCAGCTTAGAGGTATGCAAAATCATCCCATGAAGGGATCAGTGCATCAGAGATCATCCCATAAAGGGACCAGTGCATCAGAGATCATCCCATAAAGGGACCAGTGCACCAGAGATCATCCCATGAAGGTACCAGGGCAACACAGCACTCAGATTAGAGGTATGCAGTATCATCCCATGAAGGGACCAGGGCAACACAACACTCAGATTAGAGGTATGCAAGATCATCACATGAAGGGACCAGTGCATCAAAGATCATCCCATGAAGGGACCAGTGCATCATAGATCATCCCATGAAGGGACCAGTGCATCAGAGATCATCCCATGAAGGGACCAGTGCAACAGATCATCCCATGAAGGGACCAGTGCATCAGAGATGAACCCAAGAAGGGACCAGTGCACCAGAGATCATCACATGAAGGGATCAGTGCAACAGAGATCATCCCATGAAGGGACCAGTGCAACAGAGATCATCCCATGAAGGGACCAGTGCAACAGAGATCATCCCATGAAGGGACCAGTGCATCACAGCACTCATATTAGAGGTATGCAAGATCATCCCATGAAGGGACCAGCGCAAAGATCATCCCATGATGGGACCAGTGCACCAAAGATCATCCCATGATGGGACCAGTGCACCAAAGATCATCCCATGAGGGGACTAGAGATCATCCCATGAAGGGACAAGTGCATCACAGCACTCAGATTAGAGGTATGAAAGATCATCCCATGAAGGGACCAGTGCTCCAGAGAGCATCCCATGAAGAGACCAGTGCACCAGAGATCATCCCATGAAGAGACCAGTGCACCAGAGATCATCCCATGAAGGGACCAGCGCTCCAGATCATCCCATGAAGGGACCGGTCTCCAGATCATCCCATGAAGGGACCAGCGCTCCAGATCATGCCATGAAGGGACCAGCGCTCCAGATCATCCCATGAAGGGACCAGCGCTCCAGATCATCCCATGAAGGGACCAGCGCTCCAGATCATCCCATGAAGGGACCAGCGCTCCAGATCATCCCATGAAGGGACGAGCGCTCCAGATCATCCCATGAAGGGACCAGTGCATCAGAGATCATCCCATGAAGGGACCAGTGCATCAGAGATGTTCCCATGAAGGGACCAGTGCATCAGAGATCATCCCATGAAGGGACCAGTGCTCAGAGATCATCCCATGAAGGGACCAGTGCATCAGAGATCATCCCATGAAGGGACCAGTGTATCACAGCACTCAGCTTAGAGGTATGCAAGATCATCCCATGAAGGGACCAGTGCATCAGCGATCAACCCATGAAAGGACCAGAGATCATTTCAAAGGGACCAGTGCATCACAGCACTCAGCTTAGAGGTATGCAAGATCATCCCATGAAGGGTCCAGTGCATCAAAGATCAGCCCATGAAGGGACCAGTGCATCAGAGATCAGCCCATGATGGGACCAGTGCATCAGAGATCATCCCATGAAGGGACCAGTGCATCAGAGATCATCCCATGAAGGGACCAGTGCACCAGAGATCATCCCATGAAGGGACCAGATCACCAAAGATCATCCCATGAAGGGACCAGTGCAACAGATCATCCCATGAAGGGACCAGTGCAACAGATCATCCCATGAAGGGACCAGTGCAACAGATCATCCCATGAAGGGACCAGTGCAACAGATCATCCCAGTGCATCAGAGATCTTCCCATGAAGGTACCAGTGCATCAGAGATCATCCCATAAAGGGACCAGTGCATCAGAGATCATCCCATGAATGGACCAGTGCATCAGAGATCATCCCATGAGGGGACTAGAGATCATCCCATGAAGGGACCAGTGCATCAGAGATCATCCCATGAAGGGACCAGTGCATCAGAGATCATCCCATGAAGGGACCAGTGCATCAGAGATCATCCCATGAAGGGACCAGTGCATCAGAGATCATCCCATGAAGGGACCAGGGCATCAGAGATAATCCCATGAAGGGACCAGGGCATCAGAGCACTCAGATTAGAGGTATGCAAGATCCCATGAAGGGACCAGCACAAAGATCATCCCATGAAGGGACCAGTGCATCACAGCACTCAGATTAGAGGTATGCAAGATCATCCAATGAAGGGACAAATGCAGAGATCATCCCATGAAGGGACCAGTGCAGAGATCATCCCATGAAGGGACCAGTGCATCAGAGATCATTCCATGAAGGGACCAGTGCACTAGAGATCATCCCACGAAGGGACCAGTGCATCAGAGATCATCCCATGAAGGGAACAGTGCATCACAGCACTCAGATTAGAGGTATGAAAGATCATCCCATGAAGGAACCAGTGCACCAGAGATCATCCCATGAAGGAACCAGTGCACCAGAGATCATCCCATGAAGGGACCAGTGCACCAGATCATCCCATGAAGGGACCAGTGCACCAGATCATCCCATGAAGGGACCAGTGCACCAGATCATCCCATGAAGGGACCAGTGCACCAGATCATCCCATGAAGGGACCAGTGCACCAGATCATCCCAAGAAGGGACCAGTGCACCAGATCATCCCATGAAGGGACCAGTGCACCAGATCATCCCATGAAGGGACCAGTGCACCAGATCATCCCATGAAGGGACCAGTGCACCAGATCATCCCATGAAGGGACCAGTGCACCAGATCATCCCATGAAGGGACCAGTGCATCAGATATCATCCCATGAAGGGACCAGCACATCAGATATCATCCCATGAAGGGACCAGTGCATCAGAGATCAACCCATGAAAGGACCAGAGATCATCTCAAAGGGACCAGTGCATCACAGCACTCAGCTTAGAAGTATGCAAGATCATCCCATGAAGGGACCAGTGCATCAGAGATCATCCCATGAAGCGACCAGTGCATCAGAGATCATCCCATGAAGGGACCAGTGCATCAGAGATCATCAAATGAATGGACCAGTGCATCAGAGATTATCAAATGAAGGGACCAGTGCATCAGAGATTATCAAATGAAGGGACCAGTGCATCAGAGATCATCCCGTGAAGGGACCAGTGCATCGAGGATTATCCCATGAAGGGACCAGCGCATCGAGGAACATCCCAGGAAGGGACCAGCACAAAGATCATCCCAAGAAGGGGCCAGCACAAAGATCATCCCAGGAAGGGACCAGCACAAAGATCATCCCATGAAGGGACCATCACAAAGATCATCCCATGAAGGGACCATCACAAAGATCATCCCAGGAAGGGACCAGTGCAGCAGATCATCCCAGGAAGGGACCATCCCATGAAGGGACCAGCGCATCGAGGATCATCCCATGAAGGGACCAGTGCATCACAGCACTCAGATTAGAGGTATGCAAGATCCCATGAAGGGACCAGCGCAAAGATCATACCATGAAGGGACCAGTGCATCACAGCACTCAGATTAGAGGTATGCAAGATCATCCAATGAAGGGACAAATGCAGAGATCATCCCATGAAGGGACCAGTGCAGAGATCATCCCATGAAGGGACCAGTGCATCAGAGATCATTCCATGAAGGGACCAGTGCACTAGAGATCATCCCACGAAGGGACCAGTGCATCAGAGATCATCCCATGAAGGGACCAGTGCATCACAGCACTCAGATTAGAGGTATGAAAGATCATCCCATGAAGGAACCAGTGCACCAGAGATCATCCCATGAAGGAACCAGTGCACCAGAGATCATCCCATGAAGGGACCAGTGCACTAGATCATCCCATGAAGGGACCAGTGCACCAGATCATCCCATGAAGGGACCAGTGCACCAGATCATCCCATGAAGGGACCAGTGCAACAGATCATCCCATGAAGGGACCAGTGCAACAGATCATCCCATGAAGGGACCAGTGCACCAGATCATCCCATGAAGGGACCAGTGCACCAGATCATCCCAAGAAGGGACCAGTGCACCAGATCATCCCATGAAGGGACCAGTGCACCAGATCATCCCATGAAGGGACCAGTGCACCAGATCATCCCATGAAGGGACCAGTGCACCAGATCATCCCATGAAGGGACCAGTGCACCAGATCATCCCATGAAGGGACCAGTGCACCAGATCATCCCATGAAGGGACCAGTGCATCAGATATCATCCCATGAAGGGACCAGCACATCAGATATCATCCCATGAAGGGACCAGTGCATCAGAGATCAACCCATGAAAGGACCAGAGATCATCTCAAAGGGACCAGTGCATCACAGCACTCAGCTTAGAGGTATGCAAGATCATCCCATGAAGGGACCAGTGCATCAGAGATCATACCATGAAGGGACCAGTGCATCAGAGATCATCCCATGAAGGGACCAGTGCATCAGAGATCATCAAATGAATGGACCAGTGCATCAGAGATTATCAAATGAAGGGACCAGTGCATCAGAGATTATCAAATGAAGGGACCAGTGCATCAGAGATCATCCCGTGAAGGGACCAGTGCATCGAGGATTATCCCATGAAGGGACCAGCGCATCGAGGAACATCCCAGGAAGGGACCAGCACAAAGATCATCCCAGGAAGGGGCCAGCACAAAGATCATCCCAGGAAGGGACCAGCACAAAGATCATCCCATGAAGGGACCATCACAAAGATCATCCCATGAAGGGACCATCACAAAGATCATCCCAGGAAGGGACCAGTGCAGCAGATCATCCCAGGAAGGGACCATCCCATGAAGGGACCAGCGCATCGAGGATCATCCCATGAAGGGACCAGTGCATCGAGGATCATCCCATGAAGGGACCAGTGCACCAGAGATAATCCCATGAAGGGACCAGTGCACCAGAGATAATCCCATGAAGGGACCAGTGCACCAGAGATAATCCCATGAAGGGACCAGAGCACCAAAGATCATCCCATGAAGGGACCAGTACAACAGATCATCCCATGAAGGGACCAGTGCATCAGAGATGAACCCAAGAAGGGACCAGTGCACCAGAGATCATCCCAGGAAGGGACCAGTGCAGCAGATCATCCCAGGAAGGGACCATCCCATGAAGGGACCAGCGCATCGAGGATCATCCCATAAAGGGACCAGCGCATCGAGGATCATCCCATGAAGGGAGCAGTGCAACAAAGATCCTCCCATGAAGGGACCAGTGCAACAAAGATCATCCCATGAAGGGACCAGTGCAACAAAGATCATCCTATGAAGGGACCAGTGCAACAGATCATCCCATGAAGGGACCAGTGCACCAGGTCATCCCATGAAGGGACCAGTGCACCAGATCATCCCATGAAGGGACCAGTGCACCAGATCATCCCATGAAGGGACCAGTGCACCAGATCATCCCATGAAGGGGCCTGTGCACCAGATCATCCCATGAAGGGACCAGTGCACCAGATCATCCCATGAAGGGACCAGTGCATCCCATGAAGGGACCAGATCATCTCATGAAGGGACCAGTGCATCCGATCATCCCATGAAGGGACCAGTGCACCAGATCATCCCATGAAGGGACCAGTGCACCAGATCATCCCATGAAGGGACCAGTGCACCAGATGACCCCATGAAGGGACCAGTGCACCAGATCATCCCATGAAGGGACCAGTGCATCCCATGAAGGGACCAGATCATCCCATGAAGGGACCCGTGCATCAGATCATCCCATGAAGGGACCAGTGCACCAGATCATCCCATGAAGGGACCAGTCTACCAGATCATCCCATGAAGGGACCAGAGCACCAGATCATCCCATGAAGGGAACAGTGCACCAGATCATCCATTGAAGGGACCAGTGCACCAGATCATCCATTGAAGGGACCAGTGCACCAGATCAACCCATGAAGGGACCAGGGCAACAGATCATCCCGTGAAGGGACCAGGGCAACAGATCATCCCATGAAGGGACCAGGGCAACAGATCATCCCATGAAGGGACCAGGGCAACAGATCATCCCATGAAGGGACCAGGGCAACAGATCATCCCATGAAGGGACCAGCACATCAGATATCATCCCATTAAGGGACCAGCGCATAGAGGATCATCCTATGAAGGGACCAGTGCATCAGAGATCATCCCATGAAGGGACCAGTGCGCCAAAGATCATCCCATGAAGGGACCAGTGCACCAAAGATCATCCCATGAAGGGACCAGTGCACCAAAGATCTTGCCATGAAGGGACCAGTGCATCAGAGATCATCCCATGAAGGGACCAGTGCATCAGATCATCCCACGAAGGGACCAGTGCATCAGATCATCCCATGAAGGGACCAGTGCATGAGAGATCATCCCATGAAGGGACCAGTGCATGAGAGATCATCCCATGAAGGGACCAGTGCATGAGAGATCATCCCATGAAGGGACCAGTGCATGAGAGATCATCCCATGAAGGGACCAGTGCATCAGAAATCTTCCCATGAGGGGACTAGAGATCATCCCATGAAGTGACCAGTACACCAGAGATCATCCCATGAAGGGACCAGTGTACCAGAAATCATCCCATGAAGGGACCACTGCACCAGAAATCATCCCATGAAGGGACCACTGCACCAGAGATCATCCCATGAAGGGACCACTGCACCAGAGATCATCCCATGAAGGGACCAGTGCACCAGAGATCATCCCATGAAGGGACCAGTGCGCCAGAGATCATCCCATGAAGGGACCAGTGCATCAGAGATCATCCCATGAAGGGACCAGTGCACCAGAGATCATCCCATGAAGGGACCAGATCACCAAAGATCATCCCATGAAGGGACTAGTGCAACAGATCATCCCATGAAGGGACCAGTGCAACAGATCATCCCATGAAGGGACCAGTGCAACAGATCATCCCATGAAGGGACCAGTGCAACAGATCATCCCAGTGCATCAGAGATCTTCCCATGAAGGTACCAGTGCATCAGAGATCATCCCATAAAGGGACCAGTGCATCAGAGATCATCCCATGAATGGACCAGTGCATCAGAGATCATCCCATGAGGGGACTAGAGATCATCCCATGAAGGGACCAGTGCATCAGAGATCATCCCATGAAGGGACCAGTGCATCAGAGATCATCCCATGAAGGTACCAGTGCATCAGAGATCATCCCATGAAGGGACCAGGGCATCAGAGATAATCCCATGAAGGGACCAGGGCATCAGAGCACTCAGATTAGAGGTATGCAAGATCATCCCATGAAGGGACCAGTGCACCAAAGATCATCCCATGAAGGGACCAGTGCATCACAGCACTCAGATTAGAGGTATGCAAGATCCCATGAAGGGACCAGCGCAAAGATCATCCCATGAAGGGACCAGTGCATCACAGCACTCAGATTAGAGGTATGAAAGATCATCCCATGAAGGAACCAGTGCACCAGAGATCATCCCATGAAGGAACCAGTGCACCAGAGATCATCCCATGAAGGGACCAGTGCACCAGATCATCCCATGAAGGGACCAGTGCACCAGATCATCCCATGAAGGGACCAGTGCACCAGATCATCCCATGAAGGGACCAGTGCACCAGATCATCCCATGAAGGGACCAGTGCACCAGATCATCCCATGAAGGGACCAGTGCACCAGATCATCCCATGAAGGGACCAGTGCATCAGATATCATCCCATGAAGGGACCAGCGCATCAGATATCATCCCATGAAGGGACCAGTGCATCAGAGATCAACCCATGAAAGGACCAGAGATCATCTCAAAGGGACCAGTGCATCACAGCACTCAGCTTAGAGGTATGCAAGATCATCCCATGAAGGGACCAGTGCATCAGAGATCATCCCATGAAGGGACCAGTGCATCAGAGATCATCCCATGAAGGGACCAGTGCATCAGAGATCATCAAATGAATGGACCAGTGCATCAGAGATTATCAAATGAAGGGACCAGTGCATCAGAGATTATCAAATGAAGGGACCAGTGCATCAGAGATCATCCCGTGAAGGGACCAGTGCATCGAGGATTATCCCATGAAGGGACCAGCGCATCGAGGAACATCCCAGGAAGGGACCAGCACAAAGATCATCCCAGGAAGGGGCCAGCACAAAGATCATCCCAGGAAGGGACCAGCACAAAGATCATCCCAGGAAGGGACCAGCACAAAGATCATACCATGAAGGGACCATCACAAAGATCATCCCAGGAAGGGACCAGTGCAGCAGATCATCCCAGGAAGGGACCATCCCATGAAGGGACCAGCGCATCGAGGATCATCCCATGAAGGGACCAGCGCATCGAGGATCATCCCATGAAGGGACCAGTGCACCAGAGATAATCCCATGAAGGGACCAGTGCACCAGAGATAATCCCATGAAGGGACCAGTCCACCAGAGATAATCCCATGAAGGGACCAGTCCACCAGAGATAATCCCATGAAGGGACCAGTGCACCAGAGATAATCCCATGAAGGGACCAGTGCACCAGAGATAATCCCATGAAGGGACCAGAGCACCAAAGATCATCCCATGAAGGGACCAGTGCATCAGAGATGAACCCAAGAAGGGACCAGTGCACCAGAGATCATCACATGAAGGGATCAGTGCAACAGAGATCATCCCATGAAGGGACCAGTGCAACAGAGATCATCCCATGAAGGGACCAGTGCAACAGAGATCATCCCAGGAAGGGACCAGTGCAGCAGATCATCCCAGGAAGGGACCATCCCATGAAGGGACCAGCGCATCGAGGATCATCCCATGAAGGGACCAGCGCAACAAAGATCATCCCATGAAGGGACCAGTGCAACAAAGATCATCCCATGAAGGGACCAGTGCAACAAAGATCATCCCATGAAGGGACCAGTGCAACAAAGATCATCCCATGAAGGGACCAGTGCAACAAAGATCATCCCATGAAGGGACCAGTGCAACAGATCATCCCATGAAGGGACCAGTGCACCAGGTCATCCTATGAAGGGACCAGTGCACGAGATCATCCCATGAAGGGACCACTGCACCAGATCATCCCATGAAGGGACCAGTGCACCAGATCATCCCATGAAGGGACCAGTGCACCAGATCATCCCATGAAGGGGCCTGTTTACCAGATCATCCCATGAAGGGACCAATGCACCAGATCATCCCATGAAGGGACCAGTGCATCCCATGAAGGGACCAGATCATCTCATGAAGGGACCAGTGCATCGAGGATCATCCCATGAAGGGACCAGCGCATCGAGGATCATCCCATGAAGGGACCAGCGCAACAAAGATCATCCCATGAAGGGACCAGTGCAACAAAGATCATCCCATGAAGGGACCAGTGCAACAAAGATCATCCCATGAAGGGACCAGTGCAACAAAGATCATCCCATGAAGGGACCAGTGCAACAGATCATCCCATGAAGGGACCAGTGCACCAGGTCATCCTATGAAGGGACCAGTGCACCAGATCATCCCATGAAGGGACCACTGCACCAGATCATCCCATGAAGGGACCAGTGCACCAGATCATCCCATGAAGGGGCCTGTTTACCAGATCATCCCATGAAGGGACCAGTGCACCAGATCATCCCATGAAGGGACCAGTGCATCCCATGAAGGGACCAGATCATCTCATGAAGGGACCAGTGCATCAGATCATCCCATGAAGGGACCAGTGCACCAGATGACCCCATGAAGGGACCAGTGCACCAGATCATCCCATGAAGGGACCAGATCATCCCATGAAGGGACCCGTGCATCCCATGAAGGGACCAGATCATCCCATGAAGGGACCCGTGCATCAGATCATCCCGTGAAGGGACCAGTGCACCAGATCATCCCATGAAGGGACCAGTCTACCAGATCATCCCATGAAGGGACCAGAGCACCAGATCATCCATTGAAGGGACCAGTGCACCAGATCATCCATTGAAGGGACCAGGGCAACAGATCAACCCATGAAGGGACCAGGGCAACAGATCATCCCGTGAAGGGACCAGGGCAACAGATCATCCCATGAAGGGACCAGTGCAACAAAGATCATCCCATGAAGGGACCAGTGCAACAAAGATCATCCCATGAAGGGACCAGTGCAACAAAGATCATCCCATGAAGGGACCAGTGCAACAGATCATCCCATGAAGGGACCAGTGCATCCCATGAAGGGACCAGATCATCTCATGAAGGGACCAGTGCATCAGATCATCCCATGAAGGGACCAGTGCACCAGATGACCCCATGAAGGGACCAGTGCACCAGATCATCCCATGAAGGGACCAGTGCACCAGTGCATCCCATGAAGGGACCAGATCATCCCATGAAGGGACCCGTGCATCCCATGAAGGGACCAGATCATCCCATGAAGGGACCCGTGCATCAGATCATCCCGTGAAGGGACCAGTGCACCAGATCATCCCATTAAGGGACCAGCGCATAGAGGATCATCCCATGAAGGGACCAGTGCACCAGATCCTCCATTGAAGGGACCAGGGCAACAGATCAACCCATGAAGGGACCAGGGCAACAGATCATCCCGTGAAGGGACCAGGGCAACAGATCATCCCATGAAGGGACCAGAGCAACAGATCATCCCATGAAGGGACCAGGGCAACAGATCATCCCATGAAGGGACCAGCACATCAGATATCATCCCATTAAGGGACCAGCGCATAGAGGATCATCCCATGAAGGGACCAGTGCACCAAAGATCATCCCATGAAGGGACCAGTGCACCAAAGATCATCCCATGAAGGGACCAGTGCACCAAAGATCTTGCCATGAAGGGACCAGTGCACCAAAGATCATCCCATGAAGGGACCAGTGCATCAGAGATCATCTCATGAAGGGACTAGTGCATCAGAGATCATCCCACGAAGGGACCAGTGCATCAGATCATCCCACGAAGGGACCAGTGCATCAGATCATCCCATGAAGGGACCAGTGCATCAGATCATCCCATGAAGGGACCAGTGCATCAGATCATCCCATGAAGGGACCAGTGCATGAGAGATCATCCCATGAAGGGACCAGTGCATGAGAGATCATCCCATGAAGGGACCAGTGCATGAGAGATCATCCCATGAAGGGACCAGTGCATGAGAGATCATCCCATGAAGGGACCAGTGCATGAGAGATCATCCCATGAAGGGACCAGTGCATCAGAAATCTTCCCATGAGGGGACTAGAGATCATCCCATGAAGGGACCAGTGCACCACAGCACTCAGATTAGAGGTATAAAAGATCATCCCATGAAGTGACCAGTACACCAGAGATCATCCCATGAAGGGACCAGTGCACCAGAAATCATCCCATGAAGGGACCACTGCACCAGAAATCATCCCATGAAGGGACCACTGCACCAGAGATCATCCCATGAAGGGACCACTGCACCAGAGATCATCCCATGAAGGGACCAGTGCACCAGAGATCATCCCATGAAGGGACCAGTGCACCAGAGATCATCCCATGAAGGGACCAGTGCACCAGAGATCATCCCATGAAGGGACCAGTGCACCAGAGATCATCCCATGAAGGGACCAGTGCATCAGAGATCATCCCATGAAAGGACCAGTGCACCAAAGATCATCCCATGAGGGGACTAGAGATCATCCCATGAAGGGACCAGTGCACCCAAGATCATCCCATGAAGGGACCAGTGCACCAGAGCTCATCCCATGAAGGGACCAGTGCACCAGAGATCATCCCATGAAGGGACCAGTGCACCAGAGATCATCCCATGAAGGGACCAGTGCACCAGAGATCATCCCATGAAGGGACCAGTGCACCAGATCATCCCATGAAGGGACCAGTGCATCAGAGATCATCCCATGAAGGGACCAGTGCATCAGAGATCATCCCATGAAGGGACCAGTGCATCACAGCACTCAGATTAGAGGTATGCAAAATCATCCCATGAAGGGAGCAGTGCATCAGATCAATCCCATGAAGGGACCAGTGCACCAGATCATCCCAGGAAGGGACCAGCACAAAGATCATCCCAGGAAGGGACCAGTGCAACAGATAATCCCAGGAAGGGACCAGTGCAACAGATCATCCCATGAAGGGACCAGTGCACCAGATGACCCCATGAAGGGACCAGTGCACCAGATCATCCCATGAAGGGACCAGTGCATCCCATGAAGGGACCAGATCATCCCATGAAGGGACCAGTGCACCAGATGACTCCATGAAGGGACCAGTGCACCAGATCATCCCGTGAAGGGACCAGTGCACCAGATCATCCCATGAAGGGACCAGTGCACCAGATCATCCATTGAAGGGACCAGTGCACCAGATCATCCCATGAAGGGACCAGGGCAACAGATCATCCCATGAAGGGACCAGGGCAACAGATCATCCCATGAAGGGACCAGGGCAACAGATCATCCCATGAAGGGACCAGTGCATCAGAGATCATCCCATGAAGGGACCAGTGCATCAGAGATCATCCCATGAAGGGACCAGTGCATCAGAGATCATCCCATGAAGGGACCAGTGCATCAAAGATCATCCCATGAAGGGACCAGTGCATCAAAGATCACCCCATGAAGGGACAAGTGCATCAAAGATCATCCCATGAAGGGACCAGTGCATCAGAGATCATCCCATGAAGGGACCAGTGCTTCAAAGATCATCCCATGAGGGGACTAGAGATCATCCAATGAAGGGACCAGCACAAAGATCATCCCATGATGGGACCAGTGCATCAAAGATCATCCCATGAAGGGACCAGTGCATCACAGCACTTAGATTAGAGGTAGAAAAGATCATCCCATGAAGGGACCAGTGCATCAAAGATCATCCCATGAAGGGACCAGTGCACCAAAGATCATCCCATGAAGGGACAAGTGCATCAAAGATCCCATGAAGGGACCAGTGCATCAAAGATCATCCCATGAAGGGACCAGTGCATCAAAGATCACCCCATGAAGGGACAAGTGCATCAAAGATCACCCCATGAAGGGACAAGTGCATCAAAGATCATCCCATGAAGGGACCAGTGCTTCAAAGATCATCCCATGAGGGGACTAGAGATCATCCAATGAAGGGACCAGCACAAAGATCATCCCATGATGGGACCAGTGCATCAAAGATCATCCCATGAAGGGACCAGTGCATCAAAGATCACCCCATGAAGGGACCAGTGCATCAAAGATCATACCATGAAGGGACCAGTGCTTCAGAGACAATCCCAAGAAGGGACCAGTGCACCAGAGATCATCCCATGAAGGGACCAGTGCAACAGAGATCATCCCATGAAGGGACCAGTGCACCAGAGATTATCCCATGAAGGGACCAGTGCACCAGATCATCCCATGAAGGGACCAGTGCATCAGAGATCATTCCATGAAGGGACCAGTGCATCAGAGATAATCCCATGAAGGGACCAGTGCATCAGAGATCATTCCATGAAGGGACCAGTGCATCAGAGATCATCCCATGAAGGGACCAGTGCATCAGAGATCATCCCATGAAGGGAGCAGTGCATCAGAGATCATCCCATAAAGGGACCAGGGCATCAGAGATCATCCCATGAAGGGACCAGGGCAACACAGCACTCCGATTAGAGGTATGCAAGATCATCCCATGAAGGGACCAGTGCATCAAAGATAATCCCATGAAGGGACCAGTGCACCAGAGATCATCCCATGAAGGGACCAGAGCACCAAAGATCATCCCATGAAGGGACCAGAGCACCAAAGATCATCCCATGAAGGGACCAGTGCATCAGAGATGAACCCAAGAAGGGACCAGTGCACCAGAGATCATCCCATGAAGGGACCAGTGCAACAGAGATCCCATGAAGGGACCAGTGCAACAGAGATCATCCCATGAAGGGACCAGTGCAACAGAGATCATCCCATGAAGGGACCAGTGCATCACAGCACTCATATTAGAGGTATGCAAGATCATCCCATGAAGGGACCAGCGCAAAGATCATCCCATGATGGGACCAGTGCACCAAAGATCATCCCATGAAGGGACTAGAGATCATCCCATGAAGGGACAAGTGCATCACAGCACTCAGATTAGAGGTATGAAAGATCATCCCATGAAGGGACCAGTGCACCAGAGATCATCCCATGAAGAGACCAGTGCACCAGAGATCATCCCATGAAGAGACCAGTGCACCAGAGATCATCCCATGAAGGGACCAGCGCTCCAGATCATCCCATGAAGGGACCAGCGCTCCAGATCATCCCATGAAGGGACCAGTGCATCAGAGATCATCCCATGAAGGGACCAGTGCAACAGATCATCCCATGAAGGGACCAGTGCATCAGAGATCATCCCATGAAGGGACCAGTGCATCAGAGATGTTCCCATGAAGGGACCAGTGCATCAGAGATCATCCCATGAAGGGACCAGTGCATCAGAGATCATCCCATGAAGGGACCAGTGCATCAGAGACCATCCCATGAAGGGACCAGTGCATCAGAGACCATCCCATGAAGGGACCAGTGCATCACAGCACTCAGCTTATAGGTATGCAAAATCATCCCATGAAGGGACCAGTGCTTCAGAGATCATCCCATAAAGGGACCAGTGCACCAGAGATCATCCCATGAAGGGACCAGGGCAACACAGCACTCAGATTAGAGGTATGGAGTATCATCACATGAAGGGACTAGGGCATCAGAGATCATCCCATGAAGGGACCAGGGCAACACAGCACTCAGATTAGAGGTATGCAAGATCATCACATGAAGGGACCAGTGCATCAAAGATCATCCCATGAAGGGACCAGTGCATCAGAGATCATCCCATGAAGGGACCAGTGCATCAGAGATCATCCCATGAAGGGACCAGATCACCAAAGATCATCCCATGAAGGGACCAGTGCAACAGATCATCCCATGAAGGGACCAGTGCAACAGATCATCCCATGAAGGGACCAGTGCAACAGATCATCCCATGAAGGGACCAGTGCAACAGATCATCCCATGAAGGGACCAGTGCAACAGATCATCCCATGAAGGGACCAGTGCAACAGATCATCCCATGAAGGGACCAGTGCAACAGATCATCCCATGAAGGGACCAGTGCAACAGATCATCCCAGTGCATCAGAGATCATTCCATGAAGGTACCAGTGCATCAGAGATCATCCCATGAAGGGACCAGTGCCTCAGAGATCATTCCATGAAGGGACCAGTGCACTAGAGATCATCCCACGAAGGGACCAGTGCATCAAAGATCATCCAATGAAGGGACCAGTGCATCACAGCACTCAGATTAGAGGTATGAAAGATCATCCCCTGAAGGAACCAGTGCACCAGAGATCATCCCATGAAGGGACCAGTGCACCAGATCATCCCATGAAGGGACCAGTGCACCAGATCATCCCATGAAGGGACCAGTGCACCAGATCATCCCATGAAGGGACCAGTGCACCAGATCATCCCATGAAGGGACCAGTGCACCAGATCATCCCATGAAGGGACCAGTGCACCAGATCATCCCATGAAGGGACCAGTGCACCAGATCATCCCATGAAGGGACCAGTGCACCAGATCATCCCATGAAGGGACCAGTGCACCAGATCATCACAGGAAGGGACCAGTGCATCAGATATCATCCCATGAAGGGACCAGCACATCAGATATCATCCCATGAAGGGACCAGTGCATCAGAGATCAACCCATGAAAGGACCAGAGATCATCTCAAAGGGACCAGTGCATCACAGCACTCAGCTTAGAGGTATGCAAGATCATCCCATGAAGGGACCAGTGCATCAGAGATCATCCCATGAAGGGACCAGTGCATCAGAGATCATCCCATGAAGGGACCAGTGCATCAGAGATCATCAAATGAATGGACCAGTGCATCAGAGATTATCAAATGAAGGGACCAGTGCATCAGAGATTATCAAATGAAGGGACCAGTGCATCAGAGATCATCCCGTGAAGGGACCAGTGCATCACAGCACTCAGATTAGAGGTATGAAAGACCATCCCATGAAGGGACCAGCACATCGAGGATCATCCCATGAAGGGACCAGCGCATCGAGGATAATCCCAGGAAGGGACCAGCGCATCGAGGATCATCCCAGGAAGGGACCAGCACAAAGATCATCCCAGGAAGGGACCAGCACAAAGATCATCCCATGAAGGGACCATCACAAAGATCATCCCAGGAAGAGACCAGTGCAACAGATCATCCCAGGAAGGGACCAGCGCATCGAGGATCATCCCATGAAGGGACCATCCCATGAAGGGACCAGTGCACCAGAGATCATCCCATGAAGGGACCAGTGCAACAAAGATCATCCCAGGAAGGGACCAGCACAAAGATCATCCCATGAAGGGACCATCACAAAGATCATCCCAGGAAGGGACCAGTGCAACAGATCATCCCAGGAAGGGACCAGTGCATTGAGGATCATCCCATGAAGGGACCATCCCATGAAGGGACCAGCGCATCGAGGATCATCCCATGAAGGGACCAGTGCAACAAAGATCATCCCATGAAGGGACCAGTGCAACAAAGATCATCCAATGAAGGGACCAGTGCAACAGATCATCCCATGAAGGGACCAGTGCACCAGATCATCCTATGAAGGGACCAGTGCACCAGATCATCCCATGAAGGGACCAGTGCACCAGATCATCCCATGAAGGAACCAGTGCACCAGATCATCCCATGAAGGGACCAGTGCACCAGATCATCCCATGAAGGGACCAGTGCACCAGATCATCCCATGAAGGGGCCTGTGCACCAGATCATCCCATAAAGGGACCAGTGCACCAGATCATCCCATGAAGGGACCAGTGCACCAGATCATCCCATGAAGGGACCTGTGCATCCCATGAAGGGACCAGATCATCTCATGAAGGGACCAGTGCATCAGATCATCCCATGAAGGGACCAGTGCACCAGATGACCCCATGAAGGGACCAGTGCACCAGATCATCCCATGAAGGGACCAGTGCATCCCATGAAGGGACCCGTGCATCAGATCATCCCGTGAAGGGACCAGTGCACCAGATCATCCCATGAAGGGACCAGTCTACCAGATCATCCCATGAAGGGACCAGAGCACCAGATTATCCATTGAAGGGACCAGTGCACCAGATCATCCATTGAAGAGACCAGTGCACCAGATCAACCCATGAAGGGACCAGGGCACCAGATCATCCCATGAAGGGACCAGTGCATGAGAGATCATCCCATGAAGGGACCAGTGCATGAGAGATCATCCCATGAAGGGACCAGTGCATGAGAGATCATCCCATGAAGGGACCAGTGCATGAGAGATCATCCCATGAAGGGACCAGTGCATCAGAAATCTTCCCATGAGGGGACTAGAGATCATCCCATGAAGGGACCAGTGCACCACAGCACTCAGATTAGAGGTATAAAAGATCGTCCCATGAAGGGACCAGTGCACCAGAGATCATCCCATGAAGGGACCAGTGCACCAGAAATCATCCCATGAAGGGACCACTGCACCACAGATCATCCCATGAAGGGACCACTGCACCAGAGATCATCCCATGAAGGGACCAGTGCAATAGAGATCAACCCATGAAGGGACCAGTGCACCAGAGATCATCCCATGAAGGGACCAGTGCATCCCATGAAGGGACCAGATCATCCCATGAAGGGACCAGATCATCCCATGAAGGGACCAGATCATCAGATCATCCCGTGAAGGGACCAGTGCACCAGATCATCCCATGAAGGGACCAGTGCACCAGATCATCCATTGAAGGGACCAGTGCACCAGATCATCCCATGATGGGACCAGGGCAACAGATCATCCCATGAAGGGACCAGGGCAACAGATCATCCCATGAAGGGACCAGGGCAACAGATCATCCCATGAAGGGACCAGCGCATCAGAGATCATCCCATGAAGGGACCAGCACATCAGATATCAACCCATGAAGGGACCAGAGATGATCTCAAAGGGACCAGTGCATTACAGCACTCAGCTTAGAGGTATGCAAGATCATCCCATGAAGGGACCAGTGCATCAGAGATCATCCCATGAAGGGACCAGTGCATCAGAGATCATCCCATGAAGGGACCAGTGCATCAGAGATCATCCCATGAAGGGACCAATGCATCAGAGATCATCCCATGAGGGGACTAGAGATCATCCCATGAAGGGACCAGTGCATCACAGCACTTAGATTAGAGGTAGAAAAGATCATCCCATGAAGGGACCAGTGCATCAAAGATCATCCCATGAAGGGACCAGTGCACCAAAGATCATCCCATGAAGGGACAAGTGCATCAAAGATCATCCCATGAAGGGACCAGTGCATCAAAGATCATCCCATGAAGGGACCAGTGCATCAAAGATCACCCCATGAAGGGACAAGTGCATCAAAGATCATCCCATGAAGGGACCAGTGCTTCAAAGATCATCCCATGAGGGGACTAGAGATCATCCAATGAAGGGACCAGCACAAAGATCATCCCATGATGGGACCAGTGCATCAAAGATCATCCCATGAAGGGACCAGTGCATCAAAGATCACCCCATGAAGGGACCAGTGCATCAAAGATCATACCATGAAGGGACCAGTGCTTCAGAGACAATCCCAAGAAGGGACCAGTGCACCAGAGATCATCCCATGAAGGGACCAGTGCAACAGAGATCATCCCATGAAGGGACCAGTGCAACAGAGATCATCCCATGAAGGGACCAGTGCATCACAGCACTCAGATTAGAGGTATGAAAGATCATCCCATGAAGGGACCAGTGCACCAGAGATCATCCCATGAAGGGACCAGTGCACCAGAGATTATCCCATGAAGGGACCAGTGCACCAGATCATCCCATGAAGGGACCAGTGCATCAGAGATCATTCCATGAAGGGACCAGTGCATCAGAGATAATCCCATGAAGGGACCAGTGCATCAGAGATCATCCCATGAAGGGACCAGTGCATCAGAGATCATCCCATGTAGGGACCAGTGCATCACAGCACTCATATTAGAGGTATGCAAAATCATCCCATGAAGGGAGCAGTGCATCAGAGATCATCCCATAAAGGGACCAGGGCATCAGAGATCATCCCATGAAGGGACCAGGGCAACACAGCACTCCGATTAGAGGTATGCAAGATCATCCCATGAAGGGACCAGTGCATCAAAGATAATCCCATGAAGGGACCAGTGCACCAGAGATCATCCCATGAAGGGACCAGAGCACCAAAGATCATCCCATGAAGGGACCAGTGCAACAGATCATCCCATGAAGGGACCAGTGCATCAGAGATGAACCCAAGAAGGGACCAGTGCACCAGAGATCATCCCATGAAGGGACCAGTGCAACAGAGATCCCATGAAGGGACCAGTGCAACAGAGATCATCCCATGAAGGGACCAGTGCAACAGAGATCATCCCATGAAGGGACCAGTGCATCACAGCACTCATATTAGAGGTATGCAAGATCATCCCATGAAGGGACCAGCGCAAAGATCATCCCATGATGGGACCAGTGCACCAAAGATCATCCCATGAGGGGACTAGAGATCATCCCATGAAGGGACAAGTGCATCACAGCACTCAGATTAGAGGTATGAAAGATCATCCCATGAAGGGACCAGTGCACCAGAGATCATCCCATGAAGAGACCAGTGCACCAGAGATCATCCCATGAAGAGACCAGTTCACCAGAGATCATCCCATGAAGGGACCAGCGCTCCAGATCATCCCATGAAGGGACCAGCGCTCCAGATCATCCCATGAAGGGACCAGTGCATCAGAGATCATCCCATGAAGGGACCAGTGCATCAGAGATGTTCCCATGAAGGGACCAGTGCATCAGAGATCATCCCATGAAGGGACCAGTGCATCAGAGATCATCCCATGAAGGGACCAGTGCATCAGAGATCATCCCATGAAGGGACCAGTGCATCAGAGACCATCCCATGAAGGGACCAGTGCATCACAGCACTCAGCTTAGAGGTATGCAAAATCATCCCATGAAGGGACCAGTGCTTCAGAGATCATCCCATAAAGGGACCAGTGCACCAGAGATCATCCCATGAAGGGACCAGGGCAACACAGCACTCAGATTAGAGGTATGGAGTATCATCACATGAAGGGACTAGGGCATCAGAGATCATCCCATGAAGGGACCAGGGCAACACAGCACTCAGATTAGAGGTATGCAAGATCATCACATGAAGGGACCAGTGCATCAAAGATCATCCCATGAAGGGACCAGTGCATCAGAGATCATCCCATGAAGGGACCAGTGCATCAGAGATCATCCCATGAAGGGACCAGATCACCAAAGATCATCCCATGAAGGGACCAGATCACCAAAGATCATCCCATGAAGGGACCAGTGCAACAGATCATCCCATGAAGGGACCAGTGCAACAGATCATCCCATGAAGGGACCAGTGCAACAGATCATCCCATGAAGGGACCAGTGCAACAGATCATCCCATGAAGGGACCAGTGCAACAGATCATCCCATGAAGGGACCAGTGCAACAGATCATCCCATGAAGGGACCAGTGCAACAGATCATCCCAGTGCATCAGAGATCATCCCATGAAGGTACCAGTGCATCAGAGATCATCCCATGAAGGGACCAGTGCATCAGAGATCATCCCATGAAGGGACCAGTGCATCAGAGATCATCCCATGAGGGGACTAGAGATCATCCCATGAAGGGACCAGTGCATCAGAGATCATCCCATGAAGGGACCAGTGCATCAGAGATCATCCCATGAAGGGACCAGGGCATCAGAGATAATCCCATGAAGGGACCAGGGCATCAGAGATAATCCCATGAAGGGACCAGGGCATCAGAGCACTCAGATTAGAGGTATGCAAGATCCTCCCATGAAGGGACCAGTGCACCAAAGATCATCCCATGAAGGGACCAGTGCATCACAGCACTCAGATTAGAGGAATGCAAGATCCCATGAAGGGACCAGCGCAAAGATCATCCCATGAAGGGACCAGTGCATCACAGCACTCAGATTAGAGGTATGCAAGATCATCCAATGAAGGGACAAATGCAGAGATCATCCCATGAAGGGACCAGTGCATCAGAGATCATCCCATGAAGGGACCAGTGCATCAGAGATCATCAAATGAATGGACCAGTGCATCAGAGATTATCAAATGAAGGGACCAGTGCATCAGAGATCATCCCGTGAAGGGACCAGTGCATCACAGCACTCAGATTAGAGGTATGAAAGACCATCCCATGAAGGGACCAGCACATCGAGGATCATCCCATGAAGGGACCAGCGCATCGAGGATCATCCCAGGAAGGGACCAGCGCATCGAGGATCATCCCAGGAAGGGACCAGCACAAAGATCATCCCAGGAAGGGACCAGCACAAAGATCATCCCATGAAGGGACCATCACAAAGATCATCCCAGGAAGAGACCAGTGCAACAGATCATCCCAGGAAGGGACCAGCGCATCGAGGATCATCCCATGAAGGGACCATCCCATGAAGGGACCAGTGCACCAGAGATCATCCCATGAAGGGACCAGTGCAACAAAGATCATCCCAGGAAGGGACCAGCACAAAGATCATCCCATGAAGGGACCATCACAAAGATCATCCCAGGAAGGGGCCAGTGCAACAGATCATCCCAGGAAGGGACCAGTGCATTGAGGATCATCCCATGAAGGGACCATCCCATGAAGGGACCAGCGCATCGAGGATCATCCCATGTAGGGACCAGTGCAACAAAGATCATCCCATGAAGAGACCAGTGCAACAAAGATCATCCCATGAAGGGACCAGTGCAACAGATCATCCCATGAAGGGACCAGTGCACCAGATCATCCTATGAAGGGACCAGTGCACCAGATCATCCCATGAAGGGACCAGTGCACCAGATCATCCCATGAAGGAACCAGTGCACCAGATCATCCCATGAAGGGACCAGTGCACCAGATCATCCCATGAAGGGACCAGTGCACCAGATCATCCCATGAAGGGGCCTGTGCACCAGATCATCCCATAAAGGGACCAGTGCACCAGATCATCCCATGAAGGGACCAGTGCACCAGATCATCCCATGAAGGGACCAGTGCATCCCATGAAGGGACCAGATCATCTCATGAAGGGACCAGTGCATCAGATCATCCCATGAAGGGACCAGTGCACCAGATGACCCCATGAAGGGACCAGTGCACCAGATCATCCCATGAAGGGACCAGTGCATCCCATGAAGGGACCCGTGCATCAGATCATCCCGTGAAGGGACCAGTGCACCAGATCATCCCATGAAGGGACCAGTCTACCAGATCATCCCATGAAGGGACCAGAGCACCAGATTATCCATTGAAGGGACCAGTGCACCAGATCATCCATTGAAGAGACCAGTGCACCAGATCAACCCATGAAGGGACCAGGGCAACAGATCATCCCATGAAGGGACCACTGCATGAGAGATCATCCCATGAAGGGACCAGTGCATGAGAGATCATCCCATGAAGGGACCAGTGCATGAGAGATCATCCCATGAATGGACCAGTGCATGAGAGATCATCCCATGAAGGGACCAGTGCATCAGAAATCTTCCCATGAGGGGACTAGAGATCATCCCATGAAGGGACCAGTGCACCACAGCACTCAGATTAGAGGTATAAAAGATCGTCCCATGAAGGGACCAGTGCACCAGAGATCATCCCATGAAGGGACCAGTGCACCAGAAATCATCCCATGAAGGGACCACTGCACCACAGATCATCCCATGAAGGGACCACTGCACCAGAGATCATCCCATGAAGGGACCAGTGCACCAGAGATCATCCCATGAAGGGACCAGTGCACCAGAGATCATCCCATGAAGGGACCAGTGCACCAGAGATCATCCCATGAAAGGACCAGTGCACCAAAGATCATCCCATGAGGGGACTAGAGATCATCCCATGAGGGGACTAGAGATCATCCCATGAAGGGACCAGTGCACCCAAGATCATCCCATGAAGGGACCAGTGCACCAGAGATCATCCCATGAAGGGACCAGTGCACCAGAGATCATCCCATGAAGGGACCAGTGCACCAGAGATCATCCCATGAAGGGACCAGTGCACCAGATCATCCCATGAAGGGACCAGTGCATCAGATCATCCCATGAAGGGACCAGTGCATCAGATCATCCCATGAAGGGACCAGTGCATCAGAGATAATCCGATGAAGGGACCAGTGCATCAGAGATCATCCCATGAAGGGACCAGTGCATCACAGCACTCAGATTAGAGGTATGCAAAATCATCCCATGAAGGGAGCAGTGCATCAGATCAATCCCATGAAGGGACCAGTGCTTCAAAGATCATCCCATGAGGGGACTAGAGATCATCCCATGAAGGGACCAGTGCAACAGAGATCATCTCATGAAGGGACCAGTGCAACAGATCATCCCATGAAGGGACCAGTGCACCAGAGATCATCCCATGAAGGGACCAGTGCACCAGATCATCCCATGAAGGGACCAGTGCACCAGATCATCCCATGAAGGGACCAGTGCACCAGATCATCCCATGAAGGGACCAGTGCACCAGATCATCCCATGAAGGGACCAGTGCACCAGATCATCCCATGAAGGGACCAGTGCACAAGATCATCCCATGAAGGGACCAGTGCACCAGATCATCCCATGAAGGGACCAGTGCACCAGATCATCCCATGAAGGGACCAGTGCACCAGATCATCCCATGAAGGGACCAGTGCACCAGATCATCATATGAAGGGACCAGTGCAACAGATCATCATATGAAGGGACCAGTGCAACAGATCATCCCATGAAGGGACCTGCGCATCGAGGATCATCCCATGAAGGGACCATCCCATGAAGGGACCAGCGCATCGAGGATCATCCCATGAAGTGACCAGTGCATCAGATCATCCCAAGAAGGGACCAGTGCATCAGATCATCCCAAGAAGGGACCAGTGCATCACAGCACTCAGATTAGAGGTATGCAAGATCATCCCATGAAGGGACCAGTGCATCAGAGATCATCCCACGAAGGGACCAGTGCATCAGAGTTCATCCCACGAAGGGACCAGTGCATCAGAGATCATCCCACGAAGGGACCAGTGCATCAGAGATCATCCCACGAAGGGACCAGTGCATCAAAGATCATCCCATGAAGGGACCAGTGCACCAAAGATCATCCCATGAGGGGACTAGAGATCATCCCATGAAGGGACCAGTGCACCAGAGACCATCCCAAGAAGGGACCAGTGCACCAGAGATCATCCCATGAAGGGACCACTGCAGCAGACATCATCCCATGAAGGGACCAGTGCATCAGGGATCATCACATGAAGGGACCAGTGCATCAGATATCATCCCATGAAGGGACCAGCACATCAGATATCATCCCATGAAGGGACCAGTGCATCAGAGATCAACCCATGAAAGGACCAGAGATCATCTCAAAGGGACCAGTGCATCACAGCACTCAGCTTAGAGGTATGCAAGATCATCCCATGAAGGGACCAGTGCATCAGAGATCATCCCATGAAGGGACCAGTGCATCAGAGATCATTCCATGAAGGGACCAGTGCATCAGAGATCATCCCGTGGAAAGACCAGTGCATCACAGCACTCAGATTAGAGGTATGAAAGACCATCCCATGAAGGGACCAGCACATCGAGGATCATCCCATGAATGGACCAGCGCATCGAGGATCATCCCAGGAAGGGACCAGCGCATCGAGGATCATCCTAGGAAGGGACCAGCACAAAAATCATCCCATGAAGGGACCATCACAAAGATCATCCCAGGAAGGGACCAGTGCAACAGATCATCCCAGGAAGGGACCAGCGCATCGAGGATCATCCCATGAAGGGACCATCCAATGAAGGGACCAGCGCATCGAGGATCATCCCATGAAGGGACCAGTGCAACAAAGATCATCCCAGGAAGGGACCAGCACAAAGATCATCCCATGAAGGGACCATCACAAAGATCATCCAAGGAAGGGACCAGTGCAACAGATCATCCCAGGAAGGGACAAGTGCATGGAGGATCATCCCATGAAGGGACCATCCCATGAAGGGACCAGCGCATCGAGGATCATCCCATGAAGGGACCAGTGCAACAAAGATCATCCCATGAAGGGACCAGTGCAACAAAGATCATCCCATGAAGGGACCAGTGCACCAGATCATCCCATGAAGGGACCAGTGCACCAGATCATCCCATGAAGGGACCAGTGCACCAGATCATCCCATGAAGGGACCAGTGCACCAGATCATCCCATGAAGGGACCAGTGCACCAGATCATCCCATGAAGGGACCAGTGCATCCCATGAAGGGACCAGATCATCTCATGAAGGGACCAGTGCATCAGATCATCCCATGAAGGGACCAGTGCACCAGATCATCCCATGAAGGGACCAGTGCATCCCATGAAGGGACCAGATCATCCCATGAAGGGACCCGTGCATCAGATCATCCCGTGAAGGGACCAGTGCACCAGATCATCCCATGAAGGGACCAGTCTACCAGATCATCCCATGAAGGGACCAGAGCACCAGATTATCCATTGAAGGGACCAGTGCACCAGATCATCCATTGAAGGGACCAGTGCACCAGATCAACCCATGAAGGGACCAGGGCAACAGATCATCCCATGAAGGGACCAGTGCAACAGATCATCCCATGAAGGGACCAGCGCAACAGATATCATCCAATTAAGGGACCAGCGCATAAGATATCATCCCATGAAGGGACCAGTGCATAGAGGATCATCCCATGAAGGGACCAGTGCATAGAGGATCATCCCATGAAGGGACCAGTGCATAGAGGATCATCCCATGAAGGGACCAGTGCGCCAAAGATCATCCCATGAAGGGACCAGTGCACCGAAGATCATCCCATGAAGGGACCAGTTCACCAAAGATCATCCCATGAAGAGACCAGTGCATGAGAGATCATCCCATGAAGGGACCAGTGCATCAGATCATCCCATGAAGGGACCAGTGCATGAGAGATCATCCCATGAAGGGACCAGTGCATGAGAGATCATCCCATGAAGGGACCAGTGCATGAGAGATCATCCCATGAAGGGACCAGTGCAGGAGAGATCATCCCATGAAGGGACCAGTGCATGAGAGATCATCCCATGAAGGGACCAGTGCATGAGAGATCATCCCATGAAGGGACCAGTGCATCAGAAATCTTCCCATGAGGGGACTAGAGATCATCCCATGAAGGGACCAGTGCACCACAGCACTCAGATTAGAGGTATACAAGATCATCCCATGAAGGGACCAGTGCATCAGAGATCAACCCATGAAGGGACCAATGCACCAGATCATCCCATGAAGGGACCAGTGCACCAGATCATCCCATGAAGGGACCAGTGCATCCCATGAAGGGACCAGATCATCTCATGAAGGGACCAGTGCATCAGATCATCCCATGAAGGGACCAGTGCACCAGATCATCCCATGAAGGGACCAGTGCATCCCATGAAGGGACCAGATCATCCCATGAAGGGACCCGTGCATCAGATCATCCCGTGAAGGGACCAGTGCACCAGATCATCCCATGAAGGGACCAGTCTACCAGATCATCCCATGAAGGGACCAGAGCACCAGATTATCCATTGAAGGGACCAGTGCACCAGATCATCCATTGAAGGGACCAGTGCACCAGATCAACCCATGAAGGGACCAGGGCAACAGATCATCCCATGAAGGGACCAGTGCAACAGATCATCCCATGAAGGGACCAGCGCAACAGATATCATCCAATTAAGGGACCAGCGCATAAGATATCATCCCATGAAGGGACCAGTGCATAGAGGATCATCCCATGAAGGGACCAGTGCATAGAGGATCATCCCATGAAGGGACCAGTGCATAGAGGATCATCCCATGAAGGGACCAGTGCGCCAAAGATCATCCCATGAAGGGACCAGTGCACCGAAGATCATCCCATGAAGGGACCAGTTCACCAAAGATCATCCCATGAAGAGACCAGTGCATGAGAGATCATCCCATGAAGGGACCAGTGCATCAGATCATCCCATGAAGGGACCAGTGCATGAGAGATCATCCCATGAAGGGACCAGTGCATGAGAGATCATCCCATGAAGGGACCAGTGCATGAGAGATCATCCCATGAAGGGACCAGTGCAGGAGAGATCATCCCATGAAGGGACCAGTGCATGAGAGATCATCCCATGAAGGGACCAGTGCATGAGAGATCATCCCATGAAGGGACCAGTGCATCAGAAATATTCCCATGAGGGGACTAGAGATCATCCCATGAAGGGACCAGTGCACCACAGCACTCAGATTAGAGGTATACAAGATCATCCCATGAAGGGACCAGTGCATCAGAGATCAACCCATGAAGGGACCAGTGCACCAGAAATCATCCCATGAAGGGACCACTGCACCAGAGATCATCCCATGAAGGGACCAGAGATCATCCCATGAAGGGACCACTGCACCAGAGATCATCCCATGAAGGGACCAGTGCACCAGAGATCATCCCATGAAGGGACCAGTGCATCAGAGATCATCCCATGAGGGGACTAGAGATCATCCCATGAAGGGACCAGTGCACCCAAGATCATCCCATGAAGGGACCAGTGCACCAAAGATCATCCCATGAAGGGACCAGTGCACCAGAGATCATCCCATGAAGGGACCAGTGCACCAGAGATCATCTCATGAAGGGACCAGTGCACCAGAGATCATCCCATGAAGGGACCAGTGCATCAGAGATCATCCCATGAAGGGACCAGTGCATCACAGCACTCAGATTAGAGGTATGCAAAATCATCCCATGAAGGGAGCAGTGCATCAGATCAATCCCATGAAGGGACCAGTGCTTCAAAGATCATCCCATGAGGGGACTAGAGATCATCCCATGAAGGGACCAGTGCAACAGAGATCATCCTATGAAGGGACCAGTGCAACAGATCATCCCATGAAGGGACCAGTGCACAAGAGATCATCCCATGAAGGGACCAGTGCACCAGAGATCATCCCATGAAGGGACAAGTGCAACAGATCATCCCATGAAGGGACCAGTGCACCAGATCATCCCATGAAGGGAGCAGTGCACCAGATCATCCCATGAAGGGACCAGTGCACCAGATCATCCCATGAAGGGACCAGTGCACCAGATCATCCCATGAAGGGACCAGTGCACCAGATCATCCCATGAAGGGACCAGTGCACCAGATCATCATATGAAGGGACCAGTGCACCAGATCATCATATGAAGGGACCAGTGCAACAGATCATCATATGAAGGGACCAGTGCAATAGATCATCCCATGAAGGGACCTGCGCATCGAGGATCATCCCATGAAGGGACCATCCCATGAAGGGACCAGCGCATCGAGGATCATCCCATGAAGTGACCAGTGCATCAGATCATCCCAAGAAAGGACCAGTGCATCAGAGTTCATCCCACGAAGGGACCAGTGCATCAGAGATCATCCCACGAAGGGACCAGTGCATCAGAGATCATCCCACGAAGGGACCAGTGCACCAGAGATCATCCCATGAAGAGACCAGTGCACCAGAGATCATCCCATGAAGTGACCAGTGCACCAGATCATCCGATGAAGAGACCAGTGCTCCAGATCATCCCATGAAGGGACCAGTGCATCAGAGATCATCCCATGAAGGGACCAGTGCACCAGAGATAATCCCATGAAGGGACCAGGGCATCAGAGATCATCCCATGAAGGGACCAGGGCAACACAGCACTCAGATTAGAGGTATGCAAGATCATCCCATGAACGGACCAGTGCATCAGAGATCGTCCCATGAAGGGACCAGTGCACCAGAGATCATCCCATGAAGGGACCAGTGCAACAGAGATCATCCCATGACGGGACCAGTGCAACAGAGATCATCCCATGAAGGGACCAGTGCATCACAGCACTCATATTAGAGGTTTGCAAGATCATCCCATGAAGGGACCAGTGCATCACAGCACTCAAATTAGAGGTATGAAAGATCATCTCATGAAGGGACCAGTGCACCAGAGATCATCCCATGAAGAGACCAGTGCACCAGAGATCATCCCATGAAGTGACCAGTGCACCAGATCATCCGATGAAGAGACCAGTGCTCCAGATCATCCCATGAAGGGGCCAGTGCATCAGAGATCATCCCATGAAGGGGCCAGTGCATCAGAGATCATCCCATGAAGGGACCAGTGCATCAGATCATCCCATGAAGGGACCAGTGCATCAGAGATCATCCCATGAAGGGACCAGTGCATCAGAGATCATCCCATGAAGGGACCAGTGCATCACAGCAGTCAGATTAGAGGTATGCAAAATCATCCCATGAAGGGACCAGTGCATCAGAGATCAACCCATAAAGGGTCCAGTGCACCAGAGATAATCCCATGAAGGGACCAGGGCATCAGAGATCATCCCATGAAGGGACCAGGGCAACACAGCACTCAGATTAGAGGTATGCAAGATCATCCCATGAACGGACCAGTGCATCAGAGATCATCCCATGAAGGGACCAGTGCACCAGAGATCATCCCATGAAGGGACCAGAGCACCAAAGATCATCCCATGAAGGGACCAGAGCACCAAAGATCATCCCATGAAGGGACCAGTGCATCAGAGATCAACCCAAGAAGGGACAGGGCACCAGAGATCATCCCATGAAGGGACCAGTGCACCAGAGATCATCCCATGAAGGGACCAGTGCATCACAGCACTCATATTAGAGGTATGAAAGATCATCCCATGAAGGGACCAGTGCACCAGAGATCATCTCATGAAGGGACCAGTGCACCAGATCATGCCATGAAGGGACCAGTGCACCAGATCATGCCATGAAGGGACCAGTGCACCAGATCATGCCATGAAGGGACCAGTGCAACAAATATCATCCCACGAAGGGACCAGTGCAACAAATATCATCCCACGAAGGGACCAGTGCAACAAATATCATCCCACGAAGGGACCAGTGCAACAAATATCATCCCATGAAGGAACCAGTGCAACAAAGATCATCCCATGAAGGAACCAGTGCAACAAAGATAATCCCATGAAGGGACCAGTGCAACAAAGATCATCCCATGAAGGGACCAGTGCAACAAAGATCATCCCATGAAGGGACCAGTGCAACAAAGATCATCCCATGAAGGGACCAGTGCAACACAGCACTCAGATTAGAGGTATGCAAGATCATCCCATGAAGGGACAAATGCAGAGATCATCCCATGAAGGGACCAGTGCAGAGATCATCCCATGAAGGGACCAGTGCAGAGATCATTCCATGAAGGGACCAGTGCACTAGAGATCATCCCATGAAGGGACCAGTGCACTAGAGATCATGCCATGAAGGGACCAGTGCAACAGATCATCCCATGAAGGGACCAGTGCAACAGATCATCCCATGAACGGACCAGTGCAACAGATCATCCCATGAACGGACCAGTGCAACAGATCATCCCATGAACGGACCAGTGCAGAGATCATCCCATGAAGGGACCAGTGCAGAGATCATTCCATGAAGGGACCAGTGCACTAGAGATCATCTCATGAAGGGACCAGTGCACCAGATCATGCCATGAAGGGACCAGTGCACCAGATCATGCCATGAAGGGACCAGTGCACCAGATCATGCGATAAAGGGACCAGTGCAACAGATCATCCCATAAAGGGACCAGTGCAACAGATCATCCCATGAAGGGACCAGTGCAACAGATCATCCCATGAAGGGACCAGTGCAACAGATCATCCCATGAAGGGACCAGTGCAACAGATCATCCCATGAAGGGACCAGTGCATCAGAGATCATCCCATGAAGGGACCAGTGCATCAGAGATCATCCCATGAAGGGACCAGTGCATCAGAGATCATCCCATGAAGGGCCCAATGCATCAGAGATCATCCCATGAGGGGACTAGAGATCATCCAATGAAGGGACCAGTGCATCAGAGATCATCCCATGAAGGGACCAGTGCATCAGAGATCATCCCATGAAGGGACCAGTGCATCAGAGATCATCCCATGAAGGGACCAGGGCATCAGAGATCATCCCATGAAGGGACCAGGGCATCAGAGATCATCCCATGAAGGGACCAGGGCATCAGAGATCATCCCAACAAGGGACCAGGGCATCAAGGATCATCCCACGAAGGGACCAGGGCATCAAGGATCATCCCACGAAGGGACCAGTGCAACAAAGATCATCCCACGAAGGGACCAGTGCAACAAAGATCATCCCATGAAGGGACCAGTGCAGAGATCATCCCATGAAGGGACCAGTGCAGAGATCATCCCATGAAGGGACCAGTGCAGAGATCATCCCATGAAGGGACCAGTGCAGAGATCATCCCATGAAGGGACCAGTGCAACAAAGATCATCCCATGAAGGGACCAGTGCATCACAGCACTCAGATTAGAGGTATGCAAGATCCCATGAAGGGACCAGTGCAAAGATCATCGCATGAAGGGACCAGTGCATCACAGCACTCAGATTAGAGGTATGCAAGATCATCCCATGAAGGGACAAATGCAGAGATCATCCCATGAAGGGACCAGTGCATCAGAGATCATTCCATGAAGGGACCAGTGCACTAGAGATCATCCCATGAAGGGACCAGTGCATCAAAGATCATCCCATGAAGGGACCAGTGCATCAAAGATCATCCCATGAAGGGACCAGTGCATCAAAGATCATCCCATGAAGGGACCAGTGCATCAAAGATCATCCCATGAAGGGACCAGTGCATCAAAGATCATCCCATGAAGGGACCAGTGCACCAGATCATCCCATGAAGGGACCAGTGCACCAGATCATCCCATGAAGGGACCAGTGCACCAGATCATCCCATGAAGGGACCAGTGCACCAGATCACCCCATGAAGGGAACAGTGCAACAGATCATCCCATGAAGGGACCAGTGCATCAGATATCATCCCATGAAGGGACCAGCGCATCAGATATCATCCCATGAAGGGACCAGCGCATCAGATATCATCCCATGAAGGGACCAGTGCATCAGAGATCAACCCGTGAAAGGACCAGAGATCATCTCAAAGGGACCAGTGCATCACAGCACTCAGCTTAGAGGTATGCAAGATCATCCCATGAAGGGACCAGTGCATCAGAGAACATCCCATGAAGGGACCAGTGCATCAGAGATCATCACATGAAGGGACCAGTGCATCAGAGATCATCCCATGAAGGGACCAGTGCATCACAGCACTCAGATTAGAGGTATGAAAGACCATCCCATGAAGGGACCAGCACATCGAGGATCATCCCATGAAGGGACCAGCGCATCGAGGATCATCCCATGAAGGGACCAGCGCATCAGATATCGTCCCAGGAAGGGACAAGCATCAGAGATCAACCCATGAAGAGACCAGCGCAAAGATCATCCCATGAAGGGACCAGTGCAACAGATCATCCCATGAAGGGACCAGTGCAACAGATCATCCCATGAAGGGACCATCGCATCGAGGATCATCCCATGAAGGGACCATCCCATAAAGGGACCAGCGCATCGAGGATCATCCCATGAAGGGACCAGTGCAAAAAAGATCATCCCATGAAGGGACCAGTGCAACAAAGATCATCCCATGAAGGGACCAGTGCAACACAGCACTCAGATTAGAGGTATGCAAGATCATCCCATGAAGGGACAAATGCAGAGATCATCCCATGAAGGGACCAGTGCAGAGATCATCCCATGAAGGGACCAGTGCAGAGATCATTCCATGAAGGGACCAGTGCACTAGAGATCATCCCATGAAGGGACCAGTGCACTAGAGATCATGCCATGAAGGGACCAGTGCAACAGATCATGCCATGAAGGAACCATTGCAACAAAGATAATCCCATGAAGGGACCAGTGCAACAAAGATCATCCCATGAAGGGACCAGTGCAACAAAGATCATCCCATGAAGGGACCAGTGCAACACAGCACTCAGATTAGAGGTATGCAAGATCATCCCATGAAGGGACAAATGCAGAGATCATCCCATGAAGGGACCAGTGCAGAGATCATCCCATGAAGGGACCAGTGCAGAGATCATTCCATGAAGGGACCAGTGCACTAGAGATCATCCCATGAAGGGACCAGTGCACTAGAGATCATGCCATGAAGGGACCAGTGCAACAGATCATGCCATGAAGGGACCAGTGCAACAGATCATCCCATGAAGGGACCAGTGCAACAGATCATCCCATGAAGGGACCAGTGCAACAGATCATCCCATGAACGGACCAGTGCAACAGATCATCCCATGAACGGACCAGTGCAGAGATCATCCCATGAAGGGACCAGTGCAGAGATCATTCCATGAAGGGACCAGTGCACTAGAGATCATCTCATGAAGGGACCAGTGCACCAGATCATGCCATGAAGGGACCAGTGCACCAGATCATGCCATGAAGGGACCAGTGCACCAGATCATGCGATAAAGGGACCAGTGCAACAGATCATCCCATAAAGGGACCAGTGCAACAGATCATCCCACGAAGGGACCAGTGCAACAGATCATCCCATGAAGGGACCAGTGCAACAGATCATCCCATGAAGGGACCAGTGCATCAGAGATCATCCCATGAAGGGACCAGTGCATCAGAGATCATCCCATGAAGGGACCAGTGCATCGGAGATCATCCCATGAAGGGACCAGTGCATCAGAGATCATCCCATGAAGGGCCCAATGCATCAGAGATCATCCCATGAGGGGACTAGAGATCATCCAATGAAGGGACCAGTGCATCAGAGATCATCCCATGAAGGGACCAGTGCATCAGAGATCATCCCATGAAGGGACCAGTGCATCAGAGATCATCCCATGAAGGGACCAGGGCATCAGAGATCATCCCATGAAGGGACCAGGGCATCAGAGATCATCCCATGAAGGGACCAGGGCATCAGAGATCATCCCAACAAGGGACCAGGGCATCAAGGATCATCCCACGAAGGGACCAGGGCATCAAGGATCATCCCACGAAGGGACCAGTGCAACAAAGATCATCCCACGAAGGGACCAGTGCAACAAAGATCATCCCACGAAGGGACCAGTGCAACAAAGATCATCCCATGAAGGGACCAGTGCAACAAAGATCATCCCATGAAGGGACCAGTGCAACACAGCACTCAGATTAGAGGTATGCAAGATCATCCCATGAAGGGACAAATGCAGAGATCATCCCATGAAGGGACCAGTGCAGAGATCATCCCATGAAGGGATCAGTGCAGAGATCATCCCATGAAGGGACCAGTGCATCAGAGATCATTCCATGAAGGGACCAGTGCACTAGAGATCATCCCATGAAGGGACCAGTGCATCAAAGATCATCCCATGAAGGGACCAGTGCATCAAAGATCATCCCATGAAGGGACCAGTGCATCAAAGATCATCCCATGAAGGGACCAGTGCATCAAAGATCATCCCATGAAGGGACCAGTGCATCAAAGATCATCCCATGAAGGGACCAGTGCACCAGATCATCCCATGAAGGGACCAGTGCACCAGATCATCCCATGAAGGGACCAGTGCACCAGATCATCCCATGAAGGGACCAGTGCACCAGATCACCCCATGAAGGGAACAGTGCAACAGATCATCCCATGAAGGGACCAGTGCATCAGATATCATCCCATGAAGGGACCAGCGCATCAGATATCATCCCATGAAGGGACCAGCGCATCAGATATCATCCCATGAAGGGACCAGTGCATCAGAGATCAACCCGTGAAAGGACCAGAGATCATCTCAAAGGGACCAGTGCATCACAGCACTCAGCTTAGAGGTATGCAAGATCATCCCATGAAGGGACCAGTGCATCAGAGAACATCCCATGAAGGGACCAGTGCATCAGAGATCATCACATGAAGGGACCAGTGCATCAGAGATCATCCCATGAAGGGACCAGTGCATCACAGCACTCAGATTAGAGGTATGAAAGACCATCCCATGAAGGGACCAGCACATCGAGGATCATCCCATGAAGGGACCAGCGCATCGAGGATCATCCCATGAAGGGACCAGCGCATCAGATATCGTCCCAGGAAGGGACAAGCATCAGAGATCAACCCATGAAGAGACCAGCGCAAAGATCATCCCATGAAGGGACCAGTGCAACAGATCATCCCATGAAGGGACCAGTGCAACAGATCATCCCATGAAGGGACCATCGCATCGAGGATCATCCCATGAAGGGACCATCCCATAAAGGGACCAGCGCATCGAGGATCATCCCATGAAGGGACCAGTGCAAAAAAGATCATCCCATGAAGGGACCAGTGCAACAAAGATCATCCCATGAAGGGACCAGTGCAACACAGCACTCAGATTAGAGGTATGCAAGATCATCCCATGAAGGGACAAATGCAGAGATCATCCCATGAAGGGACCAGTGCAGAGATCATCCCATGAAGGGACCAGTGCAGAGATCATTCCATGAAGGGACCAGTGCACTAGAGATCATCCCATGAAGGGACCAGTGCACTAGAGATCATGCCATGAAGGGACCAGTGCAACAGATCATGCCATGAAGGAACCATTGCAACAAAGATAATCCCATGAAGGGACCAGTGCAACAAAGATCATCCCATGAAGGGACCAGTGCAACAAAGATCATCCCATGAAGGGACCAGTGCAACACAGCACTCAGATTAGAGGTATGCAAGATCATCCCATGAAGGGACAAATGCAGAGATCATCCCATGAAGGGACCAGTGCAGAGATCATCCCATGAAGGGACCAGTGCAGAGATCATTCCATGAAGGGACCAGTGCACTAGAGATCATCCCATGAAGGGACCAGTGCACTAGAGATCATGCCATGAAGGGACCAGTGCAACAGATCATGCCATGAAGGGACCAGTGCAACAGATCATCCCATGAAGGGACCAGTGCAACAGATCATCCCATGAAGGGACCAGTGCAACAGATCATCCCATGAACGGACCAGTGCAACAGATCATCCCATGAACGGACCAGTGCAGAGATCATCCCATGAAGGGACCAGTGCAGAGATCATTCCATGAAGGGACCAGTGCACTAGAGATCATCTCATGAAGGGACCAGTGCACCAGATCATGCCATGAAGGGACCAGTGCACCAGATCATGCCATGAAGGGACCAGTGCACCAGATCATGCGATAAAGGGACCAGTGCAACAGATCATCCCATAAAGGGACCAGTGCAACAGATCATCCCACGAAGGGACCAGTGCAACAGATCATCCCATGAAGGGACCAGTGCAACAGATCATCCCATGAAGGGACCAGTGCATCAGAGATCATCCCATGAAGGGACCAGTGCATCAGAGATCATCCCATGAAGGGACCAGTGCATCGGAGATCATCCCATGAAGGGACCAGTGCATCAGAGATCATCCCATGAAGGGCCCAATGCATCAGAGATCATCCCATGAGGGGACTAGAGATCATCCAATGAAGGGACCAGTGCATCAGAGATCATCCCATGAAGGGACCAGTGCATCAGAGATCATCCCATGAAGGGACCAGTGCATCAGAGATCATCCCATGAAGGGACCAGGGCATCAGAGATCATCCCATGAAGGGACCAGGGCATCAGAGATCATCCCATGAAGGGACCAGGGCATCAGAGATCATCCCAACAAGGGACCAGGGCATCAAGGATCATCCCACGAAGGGACCAGGGCATCAAGGATCATCCCACGAAGGGACCAGTGCAACAAAGATCATCCCACGAAGGGACCAGTGCAACAAAGATCATCCCACGAAGGGACCAGTGCAACAAAGATCATCCCATGAAGGGACCAGTGCAACAAAGATCATCCCATGAAGGGACCAGTGCAACACAGCACTCAGATTAGAGGTATGCAAGATCATCCCATGAAGGGACAAATGCAGAGATCATCCCATGAAGGGACCAGTGCAGAGATCATCCCATGAAGGGATCAGTGCAGAGATCATCCCATGAAGGGACCAGTGCACTAGAGATCATCCCATGAAGGGACCAGTGCAACAAAGATCATCCCATGAAGGGACCAGTGCATCACAGCACTCAGATTAGAGGTATGCAAGATCCCATGAAGGGACCAGCGCAAAGATCATCGAATGAAGGGACCAGTGCATCACAGCACTCAGATTAGAGGTATGCAAGATCATCCCATGAAGGGACAAATGCAGAGATCATCCCATGAAGGGACCAGTGCATCAGAGATCATTCCATGAAGGGACCAGTGCACTAGAGATCATCCCATGAAGGGACCAGTGCATCAAAGATCATCCCATGAAGGGACCAGTGCATCAAAGATCATCCCATGAAGGGACCAGTGCACCAGATCATCCCATGAAAAGACCAGTGCACCAGATCATCCCATGAAGGGACCAGTGCACCAGATCATCCCATGAAGGGACCAGTGCACCAGATCACCCCATGAAGGGAACAGTGCAACAGATCATCCCATGAAGGGACCAGTGCATCAGATATCATCCCATGAAGGGACCAGCGCATCAGATATCATCCCATGAAGGGACCAGCGCATCAGATATCATCCCATGAAGGGACCAGTGCATCAGAGATCAACCCGTGAAAGGACCAGAGATCATCTCAAAGGGACCAGTGCATCACAGCACTCAGCTTAGAGGTATGCAAGATCATCCCATGAAGGGACCAGTGCATCAGAGATCATCCCATGAAGGGACCAGTGCATCAGAGATCATCACATGAAGGGACCAGTGCATCAGAGATCATCCCATGAAGGGACCAGTGCATCACAGCACTCAGATTAGAGGTATGAAAGACCATCCCATGAAGGGACCACCACATCGAGGATCATCCCATGAAGGGACCAGCGCATCGAGGATCATCCCATGAAGGGACCAGTGCAACAAAGATCATCCCATGAAGGGACCAGTGCACCAGATCATCCCATGAAGGGACCAGTGCACCAGATCATCCCATGAAGGGACCAGTGCACCAGATCATCCCATGAAGGGACCAGTGCACCAGATCACCCCATGAAGGGACCAGTGCATCACAGCACTCAGATTAGAGGTATGAAAGACCATCCCATGAAGGGACCAGCACATCGAGGATCATCCCATAAAGGGACCAGCGCATCAGATATCGTCCCAGGAAGGGACCAGGGCATCAGAGATCATCCCATGAAGGGACCAGGGCATCAGAGATCATCCCATGAAGGGACCAGTGCAACAGATCATCCCATGAAGGGACCAGCGCAACATATCATCCCATGAAGGGACCAGCGCAACATATCATCCCATGAAGGGACCAGCGCAACATATCATCCCATGAAGGGACCAGCGCATCGAGGATCATCCCATGAAGGGACCAGCGCACCGAGGATCATCCCATGAAGGGACCAGTGCACCAGATCATCCCATGAAGGGACCAGTGCACCAGATCATCCCATGAAGGGACCAGTGCACCAGATCATCCCATGAAGGGACCAGTGCACCAGATCACCCCATGAAGGGACCAGTGCACCAGATCACCCCATGAAGGGACCAGTGCACCAGATCACCCCATGAAGGGACCAGTGCAACAGATCACCCCATGAAGGGACCAGTGCAACAGATCATCCCATGAAGGGACAGTGCAACAGATCATCCCATGAAGGGACCAGATCATCCCATGAAGGGACCAGTGCATCAGATCATCCCGTGAAGGGACCAGTGCACCAGATCATCCCATGAAGGGACCAGTCCACCAGATCATCCCATGAAGGGACCAGTGCACCAGATCATCCATTGAAGGGACCAGTGCACCAGATCATCCATTGAAGGGACCAGTGCACCAGATCATCCATTGAAGGGACCAGTGCACCAGATCATCCATTGAAGGGACCAGTGCACCATATCCCATGAAGGGACCAGTGCACCATATCACCCCATGAAGGGACCAGTGCACCATATCACCCCATGAAGGGACCAGTGCACCAGATTATCCCATGAAGGGACCAGTGCACCAGATCATTCCATGAAGGGACCAGGGCAACAGATCATTCCATGAAGGGACCAGGGCAACAGATAATCCCATGAAGGGACCAGTGCAACAGATCATCCCATGAAGGGACCAGTGCAACAGATCATCCCATGAAGGGACCAGTGCAACAGATCATCCCATGAAGGGACCAGCACATCAGATATCATCCCATGAAGGGACCAGCACATCAGATATCATCCCATGAAGAGACCAGTGCATCAGAGATCATCAAATGAAGGGACCAGTGCATCAGAGATCATCCCATGAAGGGACCAGCACATTGAGGATCATCCCATGAAGGGACCAGTGCACCAGAAATCATCCCATGAAGGGACCAGTGCACCAGAAATCATCCCATGAAGGGACCAGTGCACCAGAGATCATCCCATGAAGGGACCAGTGCACCAGAGATCATCCCATGAAGAGACCAGTGCTTTATAGATCATCCCATGAAGGGACCAGTGCATCATAGATCATCCCATGAAGGGACCAGTGCATCATAGATCATCCCATGAAGGGACCAGTGCACCAGAGATCATCCCATGAAGGGACCTGTGCACCAGAGATCATCCCAAGAAGGGACCAGTGCACCAGAGATCATCCCAAGAAGGGACCAGTGCACCAGAGATCATCCCAAGAAGGGACCAGCGCACCAGAGATCATCCCATGAAGGGACCAGCGCACCAGAGATCATCCCATGAAGGGACCAGGGCATCAGAGATCATCCCATGAAGGGACCAGGGCATCAGAGATCATCCCATGAAGGGACCAGGGCATCAGAGATCATCCCAACAAGGGACCAGGGCATCAAGGATCATCCCACGAAGGGACCAGGGCATCAAGGATCATCCCACGAAGGGACCAGTGCAACAAAGATCATCCCACGAAGGGACCAGTGCAACAAAGATCATCCCACGAAGGGACCAGTGCAACAAAGATCATCCCATGAAGGGACCAGTGCAACAAAGATCATCCCATGAAGGGACCAGTGCAACAAAGATCATCCCATGAAGGGACCAGTGCAACACAGCACTCAGATTAGAGGGATGCAAGATCATCCCATGAAGGGACAAATGCAGAGATCATCCCATGAAGGGACCAGTGCAGAGATCATCCCATGAAGGGACCAGTGCAGAGATCATCCCATGAAGGGACCAGTGCAGAGATCATCCCATGAAGGGACCAGTGCACTAGAGATCATCCCATGAAGGGACCAGTGCAACAAAGATCATCCCATGAAGGGACCAGTGCATCACAGCACTCAGATTAGAGGTATGCAAGATCCCATGAAGGGACCAGCGCAAAGATCATCGCATGAAGGGACCAGTGCATCACAGCACTCAGATTAGAGGTATGCAAGATCATCCCATGAAGGGACAAATGCAGAGATCATCCCATGAAGGGACCAGTGCATCAGAGATCATTCCATGAAGGGACCAGTGCACTAGAGATCATCCCATGAAGGGACCAGTGCATCAAAGATCATCCCATGAAGGGACCAGTGCATCAAAGATCATCCCATGAAGGGACTAGTGCACCAGATCATCCCATGAAAAGACCAGTGCACCAGATCATCCCATGAAGGGACCAGTGCACCAGATCATCCCATGAAGGGACCAGTGCACCAGATCACCCCATGAAGGGAACAGTGCAACAGATCATCCCATGAAGGGACCAGTGCATCAGATATCATCCCATGAAGGGACCAGCGCATCAGATATCATCCCATGAAGGGACCAGCGCATCAGATATCATCCCATGAAGGGACCAGTGCATCAGAGATCAACCCGTGAAAGGACCAGAGATCATCTCAAAGGGACCAGTGCATCACAGCACTCAGCTTAGAGGTATGCAAGATCATCCCATGAAGGGACCAGTGCATCAGAGATCATCCCATGAAGGGACCAGTGCATCAGAGATCATCACATGAAGGGACCAGTGCATCAGAGATCATCCCATGAAGGGACTACACTGGAATCTACATCGCTACTACTACTGGACTCAACCCTCCCTGGGGAGCCAAGAAAATTAAAACTGCGCGCAGGGGATAGTCTACCCTCCAGAGCTACTTTGCCTCTGGTGGAGGCCCTCTCAGCCTCCTCTACCCTCTCCCGCGCCAAGACCCACTCAGTCTCTCGCTGTTGCTTCCTGGCCTCCAGCTGCGCCATAGCCTGAGCATGCTCTAACCTGAGCTTCTCTAACGCCAGCTGGTGCTCCCTTTCTTCCCTCCTATCTTCCCACTCCTCTGGGGACAGGGAAAGGGATGAGGCGCTGCCTCCTACGCTGGACCCAGCACGGGACGCCCTACCTATGGGGTCCTCACTCTCTACTGGCGTCCAGGTATTGTCATCCTCTACCTCTGTACAGTACCTTCCTAACTCCTGCCTCTGGCGCCAAGCTAGCTCATAGGGATCACAAGCAGGCTCCATTCTGGCGGACGTTATGGTAACAATTATACAGGGAACCTAGGGGTCTGAGTTTCACACAGGAGCACACAATTCACAAAAAGATTCAGCAAGCGCTCTAACCCAGAGAACTCACACTCACTTGCCTAGTGCCACACACCCTTCATCCACACACACAACCCTCCCCTCGGACTGGTAAGGCAGTTTCTACCACCCCTGATTCCTCAACCTGACCACCACGTGACACAGGTACCAACTCTGGGCGCAGGGCGGGGGACAAATGTACAGGACACTATTACGCTGCCACCACTGGATCCCACCCTCTGGTGAATCCAGAAACACAATGCACTAAGGGGGATGATCTACCCTCCCGAGCTAGGGACACCTAACTCACAGTGCACAAAAACACATTTCCAAAGAAATGACAATTAAAAACAAACTTAGAACAATAATCCCTATACCATGTGATTTATCCAAATGCAGAGTTTTGTAGTGCGGCCAGTTGCCGCTGCGGTACAGCGCAAACGCAAGTCCAAATCCCACCGCTGATCACCAATGTTAGAAATGGGATTTCTGGTTGGCTAAGGCTTGCGCCAAAGTCAGGCAGAAACCACCACTCTAGTCAGGGCAAGGAAGTTACACACCAAAGATAACCCCTGCTCACCCCCTTGGTAGCTTGGCACGAGCAGACAGGCTTATCCCAGAGGCGATGTGTAAAGCGTTTGCGCGCGCACCCAGCAACAACACCCAAGGCCCACCACAAAGGAAACTCCACACAAGGTATTATATAAAAATAACCTTTGTATTATACACAACACATTAGATAAAAACACACACTTTACAATGTGCCAACAGGCACGGGCAGAATTTACAAGGGATTATATATACAGGGGACAGGGCCACATGGACCACTGTCAGGAATTAGCACTTTGTAGAAATAGCACTTAGAACGTAGGAATAATATTTTAGAACATAGCACATACAATCACTGTAGCACTAAAAATAGAACATATAGCACACAACCAGTAACTACTGGTAACCAGAAAGCACCACCTACGCAACCCTAACCACCTTTAGGAATATCACGCAGGGAACTAGGACCTCACTAGTACCACCTGTACTAGGGGAAAAACAACCACCTAAGTATCACTCTACCTGTAGGGGTCTAAGCACATAAACACAATGCATAAAATACATTTAGAGGTGTAAACACAAGGCACATGACGCATAAAAGCACAACCTACACTAGGATAGACTTTCCCCTACGCATAGGTACAGCTAGCAATCAACATAGCATAAAGGCATTGCGCAGGCGCAAAAGTACATATGTAAACCTCAACAGGTACCCTAGGTGAGGGCACGACACAGCAAAACTGTCCCCAGGCCGACCTGGCCTTTCAGGGGCTCAAACGCCCTTCGTCCACAAAGTCAGGGCTGGGCTGCGCAGGCTGCGCAAGCCAATGAGCGCAGGGGCACAACCTAAACGTGGCAGCTGCCCACTAAGTGCTGGGCAGCTGTAGGGACTGGGGCCGGGGCACCTCTGGGCCCTTAGTACAATTATGGCATATGTTGGAGCCTCTCTGGGCTCTGAATCAAGAATATGGCCCAAGATAACGCTGGAGCGGCCCGCTGCCTTCCGGGGCCGCTCTGATGATGAACAAAATGCCCCCGTTACCGTGGGAGTCCTGCTCAGGGACTCAGCACAGTGAAATGCCGCCTTGGAGCCTCGCAGGCTCTATACACTGCCCGTGTCCTCGTACGGTGGAGCGGCCCGCTGCCTGCCGGGGCCGCTCTGGACATCAAGAGACTGCCCCCGTCTGGGTTGGAGTCCCGCTCGGGACTCTGAAACAACAATGGCCCCAACAAGGCTCCTCTTAGGTGGGGGGCGGCCCACTGCCAGACGGGGCCGCCCTGCCTTCGTGCCTCCGCTACCCTCGCTCTCGAGCTCCACTCACCTGGGCTCTCTGGCGGGACGTCTCCGTGGTGGCGGCGTGGCTCTCCTCTTCCGCGTCTCCCGGGCGCTTCGAGACCCTCGCGGTGGGAACCAATCGCAGCGCGGCCGCTGCAATGACGCGGCGGAACGGGAACCAATCCCGGTGCAGCTCCAAGGGTGACGCGGCGGGAATCCCCGAGGCCTGGGACCAATCCCAGCGCGGCTGCTGCAGACGCCGGAGATCCCGGCACTTGGAATGAAGCCCCCGGGCCAGCGGCGGTGAATTCTTTGAACTTCGGCAAGAGGGGTGGGCTCCCTCGAGATGATGACACAACTGCGGGGTGGGCACCCGCTTGAGGACAAGCAATCTGTATGGCAGCAATAACGCGGGGTAGGCTCCCGCAAATATTACGTTATAAGCGGGGTGGGCACCCGCCAACGAACACGGCAAGGTCCCTGGCAGGGTGGGCACCTGCCAGGGGATTTCAGGATTGGCGCCGCACGGGGGAAATGCCGGGTGGGCACCGGCTTGCAGGATCCCAGCGCTCACAGCGCTACATAGCAGAACAGCGCTCCCAGCGCTACAAGAAGCCCAGAAAGCGCTCCCAGGCGCTATAAGCAAAGGAAAGTTCAGCAATAAAGTCTTGCAAGGGCAGGGGGCAAGGACTGGGCCCAGGGGCCAGCTCACAGGGCCCTCCAACAGGGAGGCAGTACCCAGTGGCGGTCTCTCCTGGCGCCCAGCAGCAGCAGGCCCCCTTCAAGTGGATCCTGGAAGAGAACAGTTTCTGTGGGGACACAGCCCCATTTTTATACATGCAAACCCTTTGTTCTGGGTTCAGGGTGAGGGGGAAAACCAGTCGCAGCTGGTTGGGGAGCACCCTTGATGTGCTCAGCCCCTCACTCTATTCACTGGCAGGGCTAGGGTCGTCAGTCGCACCACAGGGGGCGGGGCCAGCATTGTGTTTGGAAAACCCTGTCCTATTCAGGACCCAGGTGGACTCCTCCCACCCATCTAGCTGCTGATCTCCCCATTCACCACTGGGTGACTCATCCTGACACTGGGGAATCCCTAGCCCGTCACATGACACGACCAGCCAATCACGCGACAGACACACTGCACACTGAAGTGCCCACTTCTAGAAGTGGCACTTCCACACTAGGTACATGCACGCCGCACACATCATCGCGCAGCATTCACTCCCACGAGTCCGCACATACCAAACTCGGGCCTGCACACCCCACGCATCAGGAACTACTAGGGACACATACATTCCCCATGCATTCCTATGGGAGGGCAGGCCTATCTCACCACATGCACTCAGAGCACGCACGCACTTTACCCTGGGACACAGGGAAAGTGCGCAGAGACCAAACAATCACCATACCAAGTCACCAATAAAAATCCAAAAAGTCCAGGGGTGAACCTGCCAGAAGGGCCAAGTCCAACAATCCCATGAAGGGACCAGCGCATCAGATATCGTCCCAGGAAGGGACAAGCATCAGAGATCAACCCATGAAGGGACCAGCGCAAAGATCATCCCATGAAGGGACCAGTGCAACAGATCATCCCATGAAGGGACCATCGCATCGAGGATCATCCCATGAAGGGACCATCCCATAAAGGGACCAGCGCATCGAGGATCATCCCATGAAGGGACCAGTGCAAAAAAGATCATCCCATGAAGGGACCAGTGCAAAAAAGATCATCCCATGAAGGGACCAGTGCAAAAAAGATCATCCCATGAAGGGACCAGTGCAACAAAGATCATCCCATGAAGGGACCAGTGCAACAAAGATCATCCCATGAAGGGACCAGTGCAACAAAGATCAGCCCATGAAGGGACCAGTGTGTCACGATTTCCTGGCTGGGTGTTACGCTAGCTGTACGCGTGTATTGCCGGCCAGGAACTACATTCCCCAGAATGCCCAGAGGGACGCGACGTGCGCCAGCAAGGGCGGAGCCGGAACCAAGAAGCAGGATACAAAGCGGCTGAGCCCCGGGCGGCGTTGCCGATTTTTCCTCCATTGTGGTCTGTTCCAGTGGCAGTGAGGAAAGTCTTCGCCTCCGTGGTAGCGGTAAGAGGGTTCTGGAGTCTTTACTCTCGGAACCGTCATTTCATAGCCTTGGTCCGTCATTCGGACAACCCAAGTCCTGGGATCTCCTCTATTGGCCGTAACGTGCTTCCCAGCCGTTACATGCAGAGGGAAGTCTTCGCCCGTAGTGGCGCGTGGGTTACCTGCTCCCTGTTGGAAAAAGGCCGACTCGTGGTCCTTTATTGCAGGGAGGGTATAGTGCCCGCGAGCTAACTTTCAGTCACGTCTAAACAGTTGTTGAAGAGCGTGCAGTGTGCAGTGTCTTTCGTACTTTTGAAAGAGACACGCAGTCACGTATAAGCAGTTGTTGGAGAGCGTGCAGTGGGCAGTGTCTTTTGTACTTTTGAAAGAGACACGCAGTCACGTATAAGCAGTTGTTGGAGAGCGTGCAGTGTGCGGTGCCTTTCGTACTTTGGGAAGTGCAGTACACAACAGAGCGTCCGCTCATCGCAGTGAGTGTGGGTGTGTGAATTGACTTATGAAGGGGGGATTAAACACACCTCCATATTTGGGATTTTTCCGTCCTCCTCACTTTTAAGTTGAGTATGTAGAAAGAGTGTGTGTGGTCGTTACCACGCAACTATTGTGTTCTGAGGAGGCGACCTCAGAGTTCACTTATTTAACTGATGCTCCAGGTGGGGCAATATACAGGCAACCAGCGTAATCCGATATGTGTTCCACGGTGGAGCACTTTATTGTGCAGTAGTTTTGTTTTCTCATTTCTTCATTTGCTCAGGAACTAACAAGAAAGCCTTGTAGGGAACCCTGATTTCCTGGTCCTGATCTACGTCTGGCTGGTCTCCTACCGTGACACTTTGGATACCTATGTGAATGTGTTGCACGTTGCCTTTCTTTTCTTTACAGGTCTCCCTCCCCGCAGTCCCCATCCTTTCCTTCCCCCGCTCAATTGCCCCAAGAGTCTGTGTATTCTACATGCGCCAGACTTGGGTTGATTCAGTGGTGGGCCCCCATAGAGCATCGACACAGCCCTGAGGACTCGGATTTGGAAGGCACGACACAGTGCACCAGATCATCCCATGAAGGGACCAGTGCACCAGATCATCCCATGAAGGGACCAGTGCACCAGATCATCCCATGAAGGGACCAGTGCACCAAAGATCATCCCATGAAGGGACCAGTGCACCAAAGATCATCCCATGAAGGGACCAGTGCACCAGATCATCCCATGAAGGGACCAGTGCACCAGATCATCCCATGAAGGGACCAGTGCACCAGATCACCCCATGAAGGGACCAGTGCACCTGATCATCCCATGAAGGGACCAGTGCAACAGATCATCCTATGAAGGGACGAAGGGACCAGATCATCCCATGAAGAGACCAGTGCATCAGATCATCCCGTGAAGGGACCAGTGCACCAGATCATCCCATGAAGGGACCAGTGCACCAGATCATCCCATGAAGGGACCAGTGCACCAGATCATCCATTGAAGGGACCAGTGCACCAGATCATCCATTGAAGGGACCAGTGCACCAGATCATCCATTGAAGGGACCAGTGCACCAGATCATCCATTGAAGGGACCAGTGCACCAGATCATCCATTGAAGGGACCAGTGCACCAGATCATCCCATGAAGGGACCAGTGCACCATATCATCCAATGAAGGGACCAGTGCACCAGATCACCCCATGAAGGGACCAGTGCACCAGATCATCCCATGAAGGGACCAGTGCACCAGATCATCCCATGAAGGGACCAGTGCACCAGATCATCCCATGAAGGGACCAGTGCACCAGATCATCCCATGAAGGGACCAGCGCATCAGATATCATCCCATGAAGGGACCAGTGCATCAGAGAACAACCCATGAAAGGACCAGAGATCATCTCAAAGGGACCAGTGCATCACAGCACTCAGCTTAGAGGTATGCAAGATCAACCCATGAAGGGACCAGTGCATCAGAGATCATCAAATGAATGGACCAGTGCATCAGAGATCATCAAATGAAGGGACCAGTGCATTAGAGATCATCCCATGAAGGGACCAGTGCATCACAGCACTCAGATTAGAGGTATGAAAGACCATCCCATGAAGGGACCAGCACATCGAGGATCATCCCATAAAGGGACCAGCGCATCAGATATCGTCCCAGGAAGGGACCAGGGCATCAGAGATCATCCCATGAAGGGACCAGGGCATCAGATATCATCCCATGAAGGGACCAGTGCATCAGATATCATCCCATGAAGGGACCAGTGCATCACAGCACTCAGATTACAGGTATGCAAGATCAACCCATGAAGGGACCAGTGCATCAGAGATCATCCCATGATTGGACCAGTGCATCACAGCACTCAGATTAGAGGTATGCAAGATCCCATGAAGGGACCAGCGCAAAGATCATCCCATGAAGGGACCAGTGCAACAGATCATCCCATGAAGGGACCAGCGCAACATATCATCCCATGAAGGGACCAGCGCAACATATCATCCCATGAAGGGACCAGCGCATCGAGGATCATCCCATGAAGGGACCAGTGCAACAAAGATCATCCCATGAAGGGACCAGTGCACCAGATCATCCCATGAAGGGACCAGTGCACCAGATCATCCCATGAAGGGACCAGTGCACCAGATCATCCCATGAAGGGACCAGTGCACCAGATCACCCCATGAAGGGACCAGTGCATCACAGCACTCAGATTAGAGGTATGAAAGACCATCCCATGAAGGGACCAGCACATCGAGGATCATCCCATAAAGGGACCAGCGCATCAGATATCGTCCCAGGAAGGGACCAGGGCATCAGAGATCATCCCATGAAGGGACCAGGGCATCAGAGATCATCCCATGAAGGGACCAGTGCATCACAGCACTCAGATTAGAGGTATGCAAGATCCCATGAAGGGACCAGCGCAAAGATCATCCCATGAAGGGACCAGTGCAACAGATCATCCCATGAAGGGACCAGCGCAACATATCATCCCATGAAGGGACCAGCGCAACATATCATCCCATGAAGGGACCAGCGCATCGAGGATCATCCCATGAAGGGACCAGCGCACCGAGGATCATCCCATGAAGGGACCAGTGCACCAGATCATCCCATGAAGGGACCAGTGCACCAGATCATCCCATGAAGGGACCAGTGCACCAGATCATCCCATGAAGGGACCAGTGCACCAGATCACCCCATGAAGGGACCAGTGCAACAGATCACCCCATGAAGAGACCAGTGCAACAGATCACCCCATGAAGGGACCAGTGCAACAGATCACCCCATGAAGGGACCAGTGCAACAGATCATCCCATGAAGGGACCAGTGCAACAGATCACCCCATGAAGGGACCAGTGCAACAGATCATCCCATGAAGGGACAGTGCAACAGATCATCCCATGAAGGGACCAGTGCAACAGATCATCCCATGAAGGGACCAGTGCAACAGATCATCCCATGAAGGGACCAGATCATCCCATGAAGGGACCAGTGCATCAGATCATCCCGTGAAGGGACCAGTGCACCAGATCATCCCATGAAGGGACCAGTCCACCAGATCATCCCATGAAGGGACCAGTGCACCAGATCATCCATTGAAGGGACCAGTGCACCAGATCATCCATTGAAGGGACCAGTGCACCAGATCATCCATTGAAGGGACCAGTGCACCAGATCATCCATTGAAGGGACCAGTGCACCATATCCCATGAAGGGACCAGTGCACCATATCACCCCATGAAGGGACCAGTGCACCATATCATTCCATGAAGGGACCAGGGCAACAGATCATTCCATGAAGGGACCAGGGCAACAGATAATCCCATGAAGGGACCAGTGCAACAGATCATCCCATGAAGGGACCAGTGCAACAGATCATCCCATGAAGGGACCAGCACATCAGATATCATCCCATGAAGGGACCAGCACATCAGATATCATCCCATGAAGAGACCAGTGCATCATAGATCATCAAATGAAGGGACCAGTGCATCAGAGATCATCCCATGAAGGGACCAGCACATTGAGGATCATCCCATGAAGGGACCAGTGCACCAGAAATCATCCCATGAAGGGACCAGTGCACCAGAAATCATCCCATGAAGGGACCAGTGCACCAGAGATCATCCCATGAAGGGACCAGTGCACCAGAGATCATCCCATGAAGAGACCAGTGCATCATAGATCATCCCATGAAGGGACCAGTGCATCATAGATCATCCCATGAAGGGACCAGTGCATCATAGATCATCCCATGAAGGGACCAGTGCACCAGAGATCATCCCATGAAGGGACCTGTGCACCAGAGATCATCCCAAGAAGGGACCAGTGCACCAGAGATCATCCCAAGAAGGGACCAGTGCACCAGAGATCATCCCAAGAAGGGACCAGCGCACCAGAGATCATCCCATGAAGGGACCAGCGCACCAGAGATCATCCCGTGAAGGGACCAGCGCATCAGAGATCATCCCATGAAGGGACCAGTGCATCAGAGATCTTCCCATGAAAGGACCAGTGCACCAAAGATCATCCCATGAGGGGACGAGAGATCATCCCATGAAGGGACCAGTGCACCAAAGATCATCCCATGAAGGGACCAGTGCACCAGATCACCCCATGAAGGGACCAGTGCAACAGATCACCCAATGAAGGGACCAGTGCAACAGATCATCCCATGAAGGGACCAGTGCAACAGATCATCCCATGAAGGCACCAGTGCAACAGATCATCCCATGAAGGGACCAGATCATCCCATGAAGGGACCAGTGCATCAGATCATCCCATGAAGGGACCAGTGCATCAGATCATCCCGTGAAGGGACCAGTCCACCAGATCATCCCATGAAGGGACCAGTGCACCAGATCATCCATTGAAGGGACCAGTGCACCAGATCATCCATTGAAGGGACCAGTGCACCATATCATCCCATGAAGGGACCAGTGCACCATATCACCCCATGAAGGGACCAGTGCACCATATCACCCCATGAAGGGACCAGTGCACCAGATCACCCCATGAAGGGACCAGGGCAACAGATAATGCCATGAAGGGACCAGTGCAACAGATCATCCCATGAAGGGACCAGTGCAACAGATATCATCCCATGAAGGGACCAGCACATCAGATATCAACCCATGAAGGGACCAGAGATCATCTCAAAGGGACCAGTGCATCACAGCACTCAGCTAAGAGGTATGCAAGATCATCCCATGAAGGGACCAGTGCATCAGAGATCATCTCATGAAGGGACCAGTGCATCAGAGATCATCCCATGAAGGGACCAGTGCATCAGAGATCATCCCATGAAGGGACCAGTGCATCAGAGATCATCCCATGAAGGGACCAGTGCATCAGAGATCATCAAATGAAGGGACCAGTGCATCAGAGACCATCCCATGAAGGGACCAGTGCACCAGAGATCATCCCATGAAGGGACCAGAGATCATCCCATGAAGGGACCAGTGCACCAGAAATCATCCCATGAAGGGACCAGTGCACCAGAGATCATCCCATGAAGGGACCAGTGCACCAGAGATCATCCCATGAAGGGACCAGTGCACCAGAGATCATCCCATGAAGGGACCAGTGCACCAGAGATCATCCCATGAAGGGACCAGTGCATCAAAGATGATCCCATGAAGGGACCAGTGCATCATAGATCATCCCATGAAGGGACCAGTGCATCATAGATAATCCCATGAAGGGACCAGTGCATCAAAGATCATCCCATGAAGGGACCAGTGCACCAGAGATCATCCCATGAAGGGACCAGTGCACCAGAGATCATCCCATGAAGGGACCAGTGCACCAGAGATCATCCCATGAAGGGACCAGTGCACCAGAGATCATCCCATGAAGGGACCAGCGCACCAGAGATCATCCCATGAAGGGACCAGCGCACCAGAGATCATCCCATGAAGGGACCAGCGCATCAGAGATCATCCCATGAAGGGAACAGTGCATCAGAGATCTTCCCATGAAAGGACCAGTGCACCAAAGATCATCCCATGAGGGGACTAGAGATCATCCCATGAAGGGACCAGTGCACCAAAGATCATCCCATGAAGGGACCAGTGCACCAGATCACCCCATGAAGGGACCAGTGCAACAGATCACGCCATGAAGGGACCAGTGCAACAGATCACCCCATGAAGGGACCAGTGCAACAGATCATCCCATGAAGGGACCAGTGCAACAGATCATCCCATGAAGGGACCAGTGCAACAGAACATCCCATGAAGGGACCAGTGCAACAGATCATCCCATGAAGGGACCAGTGCAACAGATCATCCCATGAAGGGACCAGATCATCCCATGAAGGGACCAGTGCATCAGATCATCCCGTGAAGGGACCAGTGCACCAGATCATCCCATGAAGGGACCAGTCCACCAGATCATCCCATGAAGGGACCAGTGCACCAGATCATCCATTGAAGGGACCAGTGCACCAGATCATCCATTGAAGGGACCAGTGCACCATATCATCCCATGAAGGGACCAGTGCACCATATCACCCCATGAAGGGACCAGTGCACCATATCACCCCATGAAGGGACCAGTGCACCATATCACCCCATGAAGGGACCAGTGCACCATATCACCCCATGAAGGGACCAGTGCACCAGATCATCCCATGAAGGGACCAGGGCAACAGATAATGCCATGAAGGGACCAGTGCAACAGATCATCCCATGAAGGGACCAGTGCAACAGATATCATCCCATGAAGGGACCAGCACATCAGATATCAACCCATGAAGGGACCAGAGATCATCTCAAAGGGACCAGTGCATCACAGCACTCAGCTTAGAGGTATGCAAGATCATCCCATGAAGGGACCGTGCATCAGAGATCATCCCATGAAGGGACCAGTGCATCAGAGATCATCCCATGAAGGGACCAGTGCATCAGAGATCATCAAATGAAGGGACCAGTGCATCAGAGATCCTCCCATGAAGGGACCAGCGCATAGAGGATCATCCCATGAAGGGACCAGTGCACCAGAGATCATCCCATGACGGGACCAGTGCAGAGATCATCCCATGAAGGGACCAGTGCATCAGAGATCATCCCATGAAGGGACCAGTGCACCAGATCATCCCATTAAGGGACCGGTGCAACTGATCATCCCATTAAGGGACCAGTGCAACAGATCATCCCATTAAGGGACCAGTGCAACAGATAATCCCATTAAGGGACCAGTGCAACAGATATCATCCCATTAAGGGACCAGTGCAGAGAGCAACCCATGAAGGGACCAGAGATCATCTCATGAAGGAACCAGTGCATCACAGAACTCAGCTTAGAGGTATGCAAGATCATCCCATGAAGGGACCTGCACATAGAGGATCATCCCATGAAGGGACCAGAGCATCGAGGATCATCCCATGAAGGGACCAGAGCATCGAAGATCATCCCATGAAGGGACCAGAGCATCGAAGATCATCCCATGAAGGGACCAGCGCATCGAGGATCATCCCATGAAGGGACCAGTACATCACAGCACTCAGATAAGAGGTATGCAAGATCATCCCATGAAGGGACCAGTGCATCAAAGATCATCCCATGAAGGGACCAGTGCATCAAAGATCATCCCATGAAGGGACCAGTGCACCAGATCATCCCATGAAGGGACCAGTGCAACAGATCATCCCATGAAGGGACCAGTGCATCAGAGATCATCCCATGAAGGGACCAGTGCATCAGAGATCATCCCATGAAGGGACCAGTGCATCAGAGATCATCCCATGAAGGAACCAGTGCATCAGAGAACTCACATTAGAGGTATGCAAGATCATCCCATGAATGGACCAGTGCATCAGAGATCATCCCATGAAGGGACCAGTGCACAAGATCATCCCATATAGGGACCAGTGCACCAGATCATCCCATGAAGGGACCAGTGCACCAGATCATCCCATGAAGGGACCAGTGCACCAGATCATCCCATGAAGGGACCAGTGCACCAGATCATCCCATGAAGGGACCAGTGCAACAGATCATCCCATGAAGGGGCCAGTGCATCAGAGATCATCCTATGAAGGGACCAGTGCAGCAAAGATTATCCCATAAAAGGACTAGAGATAATCTCATGAAGGGACCAGTGCATCACACCACTCAGATTAGAGGTATGAAAGATCATCCCATGAAGGGACCAGTGCACCAGAGATCATCCCACGAAGGGACCAGTGCATCAGATCATCCCATGAAGGGACCAGTACATGGGATTTCATCCCATGAAGGTACCAGTGCATGAGAGATCATCCCATGAAGGGACCAGTGCATGAGAGATCATCCCATGAAGGGACCAGTGCATCAGAGATCATCCCATGAAGGGACCAGTGCATCAGACATCAGCCCATGAAGGGACCAGTGCATCAGACATCAGCCCATCAAGGGACCAGTGCATCAGACATCAGCCCATCAAGGGATCAGTGCATCAGATCACTCAGATTAGAGGTATGCAAGATCATCCCATGAAGGGACCAGTGCACCAGAGATCATCCCATGAAGGGACCAGTGCACCAGATCATCCCATGAAGGGACCAGTGCACCAGATCATCCCATGAAGGGACCAGTGCACCAGATCATCCCATGAAGGGACCAGTGCACCAGATCATCCCATGAAGGGACCAGTGCACCAGATCATCCCATGAAGGGACCAGTGCACCAGATCATCCCATGAAGGGACCAGTGCACCAGATCATCCCATTAAGGGACCAGTGCATCAGGGAAAATCCCATGAAGGCACCAGTGCATCACAGCACTCATATTAGAGGTATGCAAGATCATCCCATGAAGGGACCAGTGCATCAGAGATCATCCCAAGAAGGGACCAGTGCACCAGAGATCATCCCATGAAAGGACCAGTGCATCAGACATCATCCCATGAAGGGACCAGTGCATCAGACATGAGCCCATGAAGGGACCAGTGCATCAGACATCATCCCATCAAGGGACCCGGGCACCAGATATCATCCCATGAAGGTACCAGGGCACCAGAGATCATCCCATGAAGGTACCAGGGCACCAGAGATAATCCCATGAAGGTACCAGGGCACCAGAGATCATCCCATGAAGGTACCAGGGCACCAGAGATCATCCCATGAAGGAACCAGGGCACCAGAGATCATCCCATGAAGGGACCAGGGCACCAGAGATCATCCCATGAAGGGACCAGGGCACCAGAGATAATCCCATGAAGGCACCAGTGCATCAGGGATCATCCCATGAAGAGACCAGTGCATCAGGGATCATCCCATGAAGAGACCAGTGCAGAGTTCATCCCATGAAGGGACCAGGGCACCAGATCATCCCATGAAGGGACCAGTGCACCAGATCATCCCATCAAGGGATCAGTGCACCAGATCATCCCATCAAGGGACCAGTGCACCAGATCATCCCATCAAGGGACCAGTGCACCAGATCATCCCATCAAGGGACCAGTGCACCAGATCATCCCATCAAGGGACCAGCGCAGAGACCATCCTCATCCCATGAAAGGACCAGCGCAGAGATCAGCCTCATCCCATGAAGGGACCAGCGCATCGAATATCATCCCATGAAGGGACCAGCGCATCGAATATCATCCCATGAAGGGACCAGCGCATCGAGGATCATCCCATGAAGGGACCAGCGCATCGAGGATCATCCCATGAAGGGACCAGCGCATCGAGGATTATCCTATGAAGGGACCAGCGCATCCAGGATCATCCCATGACGGGACCAGCGCATCAAAGATCATCCCATGAAGGGACCAGTGCACCAGAGATCATCCCATGAAGGGACCAGTGCATCAGAGATCGTCCCATGAAAGGACTAGAGATCAGCCCATGAAGGGACCAGTGCATCAGATCACTCAGATTAGAGGTATGCAAGATCATCCCATGAAGGGACCCGGGCACCAGATATCATCCCATGAAGGTACCAGGGCACCAGAGATCATCCCATGAAGGTACCAGGGCACCAGAGATCATCCCATGAAGGAACCAGGGCACCAGAGATCATCCCATGAAGGAACCAGGGCACCAGAGATCATCCCATGAAGGAACCAGGGCACCAGATCATCCCAGGAAGGGACCAGGGCACCAGATCATCCCACGAAGGGACCAGGGCACCAGATCATCCCACGAAGGGACCAGGGCACCAGATCATCCCACGAAGGGACCAGGGCACCAGATCATCCCACGAAGGGACCAGGGCACCAGATCATCCCACGAAGGGACCAGGGCACCAGATCATCCCACGAAGGGACCAGGGCACCAGATCATCCCACGAAGGGACCAGGGCACCAGATCATCCCACGAAGGGACCAGTGCAACAGATCATCCCACGAAGGGACCAGTGCAACAGATCATCCCACGAAGGGACCAATGCAACAGATAATCCCATGAAGGGACCAGGGCATCAGAGAACATCCCATGAAGGGAATAGAGATCAGCCCATGAAGGGACCAGTGCATCAGATCACTCAGATTAGAGGTATGCAAGATCATCCCATGAAGGGACCCGGGCACCAGATATCATCCCATGAAGGGACCAGGGCACCAGAGATCATCCCATGAAGGTACCAGGGCACCAGAGATCATCCCATGAAGGAACCAGGGCACCAGAGATCATCCCATGAAGGACCCAGGGCACCAGAGATCATCCCATGAAGGAACCAGGGCACCAGAGATCATCCCATGAAGGAACCAGGGCACCAGAGATCATCCCATGAAGGAACCAGGGCACCAGATCATCCCACGAAGGGACCAGGGCACCAGATCATCCCACGAAGGGACCAGGGCACCAGATCATCCCACGAAGGGACCAGGGCACCAGATCATCCCACGAAGGGACCAGGGCACCAGATCATCCCACGAAGGGACCAGGGCACCAGATCATCCCATGAAGGGACCAGGGCACCAGATCATCCCACGAAGGGACCAGTGCAACAGATCATCCCACGAAGGGACCAATGCAACAGATAATCCCACGAAGGGACCAGTGCAACAGATCATCCCACGAAGGGACCAGTGCAACAGATCATCCCACGAAGGGACCAATGCAACAGATAATCCCATGAAGGGACCAGGGCATCAGAGAACATCCCATGAAGGGAATAGAGATCAGCCCATGAAGGGACCAGTAAATCAAATATCATCCCAAGAAGGGACCAGGGCATCAGAGAACATCCCATGAAGGGAATAGAGATCAGCCCATGAAGGGACCAGTAAATCAAATATCATCCCATGAAAGGACCAGTGCATCAGACAGCATCCCATGAAGGGACCAGTGCATCAGACATGAGCCCATGAAGGGACCAGTGCATCAGACATGAGCCCATGAAGGGACCAGTGCATCAGACATGAGCCCATGAAGGGACCAGTGCATCAGACATGAGCCCATCAAGGGACCATTGCATTAGACATCAGCCCATCAAGGGACCAGTGCATTAGACATCAGCCCATCAAGGGACCAGTGCATCAGACATCAGCCCATCAAGGGACCAGTGCATTAGATCACTCAGATTAGAGGTATGCAAGATCATACCATGAAGGGACCAGAGCACCAGAGATCATCCCATGAAGGGACCAGTGCACCAGACATCATCCCATGAAGGGACCAGTGCACCAGACATCATCCCATGAAGGCACCAGTGCACCAGGGATCATCCCATGAAGGCACCAGTGCATCAGGGATCATCCCATGAAGAGACCAGTGCAGAGATCATCCCATGAAGGGACCAGGGCACCAGATCATCCCATGAAGGGACCAGTGCACCAGATCATCCCATGAAGGGACCAGTGCACCAGATCATCCCATGAAGGGACCAGTGCACCAGATCATCCCATGAAGGGACCAGTGCACCAGATCATCCCATGAAGGGAGCAGCGAATCACAGCACTCAGATTAGAGGTATGCAAGATCATCCCATGAAGGGACTAGCGCAGAGACCATCCTCATCCCATGAAAGGACCAGCGCAGAGATCATCCTCATCCCATGAAGGAACCAGCGCATCGAATATCATCCCATGAAGGGACCAGCGCATCGAGAATCATCCCATGAAGGGACCAGCACATCGAGGATCATCCCATGAAGGGACCAGCGCATCAAAGATCATCCCATGACGGGACCAGCGCATCAAAGATCATCCCATGACGGGACCAGTGCACCAGAGATCATCCCATGAAAGGACCAGTGCACCAGAGATCATCCCATGAAGGGACCAGTGCATAAGAGATCCTCCCATGAAAGGACTAGAGATCAGCCCATGAAGGGACCAGTGCATCAGATCACTCAGATTAGAGGTATGCAAGATCATCCCATGAAGGGACCAGTGCATCAGAGAAGATCCCATGAAGGGACCAGTGCATCAGAGAAGATCCTATGAAGGGACCAGTGCATCAGAGATCATCCCATGAAGGGACCAGTGCATTAAAGATCATCCCATGAAGAGACCAGTACTAAGATCATCCCATGAAGGGACCGGTTCATCACAGCAATTATATTAGAGGTATGCAAGATCATCCCATGAAGGGACCCGGGCACCAGATATCATCCCATGAAGGTACCAGGGCACCAGAGATCATCCCATGAAGGAACCAGGGCACCAGAGATCATCCCATGAAGGAACCAGGGCACCAGAGATCATCCCATGAAGGCACCAGATCATCCCATGAAGGGACCAGGGCACCAGATCATCCCATGAAGGGACCAGGACATCAGATCATCCCATGAAGGGACCAGGGCACCAGATCATCCCACGAAGGGACCAGCGCATCAAAGATCATCCCATGACGGGACCAGCGCATCAAAGATCATCCCATGACAGGACCAGCGCATCAAAGATCATCCCATGACAGGACCAGCGCATCAAAGATCATCCCATGACGGGACCAGCGCATCAAAGATCCTCCCATGAAGGGACCAGTGCACCAGAGACCATCCCATGAAGGGACCAGTGCACCAGAGATCGTCCCATGAAGGGACCAGTGCATCAGAGATCGTCCCATGAAAGGACTAGAGATCAGCCCATGAAGGGACCAGTGCATCAGATCACTCAGATTAGAGGTATGCAAGATCATCCCATGAAGGGACCAGCGCACCAGAGATCATCCCATGAAGGGACCAGCGCACCAGAGATCATCCCATGAAGGGACCAGCGCACCAGAGATCATCCCATGAAGGGACCAGCGCACTAGAGATCATCCCATGAAGGGACTAGAGATCATCCCATGAAGGGACTAGAGATCATCCCATGAAGGGACTAGAGATCATCCCATGAAGGGACTAGAGATCATCCCATGAAGGGACTAGAGATCATCCCATGAAGGGACCAGCGCATCAAAGATCATCCCATGAAGGGACCAGCGCATCAAAGATCATCCCATGAAGGGACCAGCGCATCAAAGATCATCCCATGAAGGGACCAGCGCATCAAAGATCATCCCATGAAGGGACCAGCGCATCAGAGATCATCCCATGAAGAGACCAGCACACCAGAGATCATCCCATGAAGGGACCAGTGCACCAGAGATCATCACATGAAGGGACCAGTGCATCAGAGATCGTCCCATGAAAGGACTAGAGATCATCCCATGAAGGGACCAGCGCACCAGAGATCATCCCATGAAGGGACCAGCGCACCAGAGATCATCCCATGAAGGGACCAGTGCATCACAGCACGCAGATTAGAGGTATGCAAGATCATCCCATGAAGGGACCAGTGCACCAGAGATCATCCCATGAAGAGACCAGTGCATCAGAGATCATCCCATGAAGGGACTAGAGATCATCCCATGAAGGGACCAGTGCATCAGACATCAGCCCATGAAGGGACCGGTGCATCAGACATCAGCCCATGAAGGGACCAGTGCATCAGACATCAGCCCATGAAGGGACCAGTGCATCAGATCACTCAGATTAGAGGTATGCAAGATCATCCCATGAAGGGACCAGTGCACCAGAGATCATCCCATGAAGGGACCAGTGCACCCAGATCATCCCATGAAGGGACCAGTGCACCAGATCATCCCATGAAGGGACCAGTGCACCAGATCATCCCATGAAGGGACCAGTGCATCAGAGATCATCCCATGAAGGGACCAGTGCATCACAGCACGCAGATTAGAGGTATGCAAGATCATCCCATGAAGGGACCAGTGCACCAGAGATCATCCCATGAAGAGACCAGTGCACCCAGATCATCCCATGAAGGGACCAGTGCAGCAGATCATCCCATGAAGGGACCAGTGCACCAGATCATCCCATGAAGGGACCAGTGCACCAGATCATCCCATGAAGGGACCAGTGCATCACAGCACGCAGATTAGAGGTATGCAAGATCATCCCATGAAGGCACCAGTGCATCAGGGATCATCCCATGAAGGGACGAGTGCATCAGAGATCATCCCATGAAGGGACCAGTGCACCAGAGATCATCCCATGAAGGGACCAGTGCACCAGAGATCATCCCATGAAGGGACCAGTGCACCAGAGATCATCCCATGAAGGGACCAGTGCACCAGAGATCATCCCATGAAGGGACCAGTGCACCAGAGATCATCCCATGAAGGGACCAGTGCACCAGAGATCATCCCATGAAGGGACCAGTGCACCAGAGATCATCCCATGAAGGGACCAGTGCACCAGAGATCATCCCATGAAGGGACCAGTGCAACAGATCATCCCATGAAGGGACCAGCACATTAAAGATCATCCCATGAAGGGACCAGCACATCAAAGATCATCCCATGAAGCGACCCGCACATCAAAGATCATCCCATGAAGGGACCAGCACATCAAAGATCATCCCATGAAGGGACCAGCACATCAAATATCATCCCATGAAGGGACCAGCACACCAGAGATCATCCCATGAAGGGACCAGTGCACCAGATCATCCCATGAAGGGACCAGTGCAACAGATCATACCATGAAGGTACTAGTGCATCAGATCACTCAGATTAGAGGTATGCAAGATCATCCCATGAAGGGACCAGTGCACCAGAGATCATCCCATGAAGGGACCAGCACATCAAAGATAATCCCATGAAGGGACCAGCGCATCAAAGATAATCCCATGAAGGGACCAGCGCATCAAAGATCATTCCCATGAAGGGACCAGTGCATCAGAGATCATCCCATGAAGGGACTAGAGATCAGCCCATGAAGGGACCAGCGCATCAAAGATCATCCCATGAAGGGACCAACGCATCAAAGTTCATCCCATAAAGGGACCAGTGCATCAAAGATCATCCCATGAAGGGACCAGCGCATCAGAGATCATCCCATGAAGGGACCGGCGCACCAGAGATCATCCCATGAAGGGACCGGCACGCCAGAGATCATCCCATGAACGGACCGGTGCACCAGAGATCATCCCATGAAGGGACCAGTGCATCAGAGATCATCCCATGAAGGGACCAGTGCATCAGAGATCATCCCATGAAGGGACCAGGGGACTAGAGATCATCCCAAGAAGGGGCCAGTGCACCAGAGATCATCCCATGAAGGGACCAGTGCACCGGAGATCATCCCATGAAGGGACCAGTGCACCAGATCATCCCATGAAGGGACCAGTGCACCAGTTCATCCCATGAAGGGACCAGTGCACCAGTTCATCCCATGAAGGGACCAGTGCACCAGTTCATCCCATGAAGGGACCAGTGCATCACAGCACGCAGATTAGAGGTATGCAAGATCATCCCATGAAGGCACCAGTGCATCAGGGATCATCCCATGAAGGCACCAGGGCATCAGGGATCATCCCATGAAGGCACCAGTGCATCAGGGATCATCCCATGAAGTCACCAGTGCATCAGGGATCATCCCATGAAGGCACCAGTGCATCAGGGATCATCCCATGAAGGCACCAGCGCATCAGGGATCATCCCATGAAGGGACCAGCGCATCAGGGATCATCCCATGAAGGGACCAGCGCATCAAAGATCATCCCATGAAGGGACCAGCGCATCAAAGATCATCCCATGAAGGGACCAGCGCACCAAGGATCATCCCATGAAGGGACCAGCGCACCAAGGATCATCCCATGAAGGGACCAGCGCATCAGAGATCATCCCATGAAGGGACTAGAGATCAGCCCATGAAGGGACCAGCGCATCAAAGATCATCCCATGAAGGGACCAACGCATCAAAGATCATCCCATAAAGGGACCAGCGCATCAAAGATATTCCCATAAAGGGACCAGCGCATCAAAGATCATCCCATGAAGGGACCAGCGCATCAGAGATCATCCCATGAAGGGACCGGCGCACCAGAGATTATCCCATGAAGGGACCGGTGCACCAGGGATCATCCCATGAAGGGACCGGTGCACCAGAGATCATCCCATGAAGGGACCAGTGCATCAGAGATCATCCAATGAAGGGACCAGGGGACTAGAGATCAGCCCATGAAGGGGCCAGTTCATCAAAGATCATCCCAAGAAGGGTCCAGTGCACCAGAGATCATCCCATGAAGGGACCAGTGCACCAGAGATCATCCCATGAAGGGACCAGTGCATCAGGGGTCATCCCATGAAGGCCCCAGTGCATCAGGGATCATCCCATGAAGGCACCAGTGCATCAGCGATCATCCTATGAAGGCACCAGTGCAGAGATCATCCCATTTAGGGACCAGGGCACCAGATCATCCTATGAAGGGACCAGTGCAACAGAATCCCATGTAGGGACCAGTGCAACAGATAATCCCATGAAGGGACCAGTACAACAGATCATCCCATGAAGGGACCAATGCATCCCAGCACTCAGATTAGAGGTATGCAAGATCATCCCATGAAGGGACCAGTGCATCCCAGCACTCATATTAGAGGTATGCAAGATTATCCCATGAAGGGACCAGTGCACCAGAGATCATCCCATGAAGGGACCAATGCACCAGAGATCATCCCATGAAGGGACCAGTGCACCAGAGATCATCCCATGAAGGGACCAGTGCATCAAAGATCATCCCATGAAAGGACTAGTGCATCAAAGATCATCCCATGAAGGGACCAGTGCATCAAAGATCATCCCATGAAGGGACCAGTGCATCAAAGATCATCCCATGAAGGGACCACTGCAATAGATCATCCCATGAAGGGACCAGTACAACAGATCATCCCATGAAGGGACCAGTGCATCCCAGCACTCATATTAGAGGTATGCAAGATTATCCCATGAAGGGACCAGTGCACCAGAGATCATCCCATGAAGGGACCAGTGCACCAGAGATCATCCCATGAAGGGACCAGTGCACCAACGATCATCCCATGAAGGGACCAGTGCACCAACGATCATCCCATGAAGGGACCAGTGCACCAACGATCATCCCATGAAGGGACCAGTGCATCAGAGATCATCCCATGAAGGGACCAGTGCATTACAGCACTCAGATTAGAGGTATGCAAGATCATCCCATGAAGGGACCAGTGCACCAGAGATCATCCCATGAAGGGACCAATGCACCAGAGATCATCCCATGAAGGGACCAGTGCACCAGAGATCATCCCATGAAGGGACCAGTGCACCAGAGATCATCCCATGAAGGGACCAGTGCACCAGAGATCATCCCATGAAGGGACCAGTGCATCAAAGATCATCCCATGAAGGGACCAGTGCATCAAAGATCATCCCATGAAGGGACCAGTGCATCAAAGATCATCCCATGAAGGGACCAGTGCATCAAAGATCATCCCATGAAGGGACCAGTGCAACAGATCATCCCATGAAGGGACCAGTGCAACAGATCATCCCATGAAGGGACCAGTGCACCAGAGATCATCCCATGAAGGGACCAGTGCATCAGGGGTCATCCCATGAAGGCCCCAGTGCATCAGGGATCATCCCATGAAGGGACCAGTGCAACAGATCATCCCATGAAGGGACCAGTGCAACCCAGCACTCAGGTTAGAGGTATGCAAGATAATCCCATGAAGAGACCAGTACAAAAGATCATCCCATGAAGGGACCAGTGCATCCCAGCACTCATATTAGAGGTATGCAAGATTATCCCATGAAGGGACCAGTGCACCAGAGATAATCCCATGAAGGGACCAGTGCACCAGAGATAATCCCATGAAGGCACCAGTGCAGAGATCATCCCATTTAGGGACCAGGGCACCAGATCATCCTATGAAGGGACCAGTGCAACAGAATCCCATGAAGGGACCAGTACAGCAGATCATCCCATGAAGGGACCAGTGCATCCCAGCACTCAGATTAGAGGTATGCAAGATCATCCCATGAAGGGACCAGTGCACCAGAGATCATCCCATGAAGGGACCAGTGCACCAGAGATCATCCCATGAAGGGTCCAGTGCACCAGAGATCATCCCATGAAGGGACCAGTGCACCAGAGATCATCCCATGAAGGGACCAGTGCACCAGAGATCATCCCATGAAGGGAGCAGCGCATCAAAGATCATCCCATGAAGGGAGCAGTGCATCAAGGATTATCCCATGAAGGCACCAGAGCATCAGGGATCATCCCATTAAGGGACCAGTGCAGAGATCATCCCATGAAGGGACCAGTACAACAGATCATCCCATGAAGGGACCAGTGCATCCCAGCACTCAGATTAGAGGTATGCAAGATCATCCCATGAAGGGACCAGTGCAAAGATCATCCCATGAAGGGACCAGTACATCAAAGATCATCTCATGAAGGGACCAGTGCATCAAAGATCTCATGAAGGGACCAGTGCATCACACCACTCATATTAGAGGTATGCAAGATCATCCATGAAGGGACCAGTGCACCAAAGATCATCCCATGAAGGAACCAGTGCCCCAAAGATCATCCCATGAAGTGACCAGTGCACCAATGATCATCCCATGAAGGGACCAGTGCACCAGATCATCCCATGAAGGGACCAGTGCACCAGATCATCCCATGAAGGGATCAGTGCACCAGATATCATCCCATGAAGGGACCAGTGCACCAGATATCATCCCATGAAGGGACCAGTGCATCAGAGATCATCCCATGAAGGGACCAGTGCATCAGAGATCATCCCATGAAGGGACCAGTGCATCAGAGATCATCCCATGAAGGGACCAGTCCATCAGAGATCATCCCATGAAGGGACCAGTGCATCAGATCATCCCATGAAGGGACCAGTGCATCACAGCAATTATATTAGAGGTATGCAAGATCATCCCATGAGGGGACCAGTGCACCAGAGATCATCCCATGAAGGGACCAGAGCACCAGAGATCATCCCATGAAGGGACCAGTGCACCAGAGATCATCCCATGAAGGGACCAGTGCACCAGAGATCATCCCATGAAGGGACCAGTGCACCAGAGATCATCCCATGAAGGGACCAGTGCACCAGAGATAATTCCATGAAGGGACCAGCGCACCAGAGATCATCCCATGAAGGGACCAGCGCACAAGACATCATCCCATGAAGGAACCAGTGCATCAAAGATCAACCCATGAAGCGACCCGCACATCAAAGATCATCCCATGAAGGGACCAGCACATCAAAGATCATCCCATGAAGGGACCAGCGCACCAGAGATCATCCCATGAAGGGACCAGCGCACCAGATCATCCCATGAAGGGACCAGTGCAACAGATCATCCCATGAAGGGACTAGTGCATCAGATCACTCAGATTAGAGGTATGCAAGATCATCCCATAAAGGGACCAGTGCAACAGATCATCCCATGAAGGGACCAGTTCAACAGATCATCCCATGAAGGGACCAGTGCATCAGATCACTCAGATTAGAGGTATGCAAGATCATCCCATGAAGGGACCAGCGCAGAGACCATCCTCATCCCATGAAAGGACCAGCGCAGAGATCATCCTCATCCCATGAAGGGACCAGCGGATCGAATATCATCCCATGAAGGGACCAGCGCATTGAGGATCATCCCATGAAGGGACCATCGCATCGAGGATCATCCCATGAAGGGACCAGCGCATCGAGGATTATCCCATGAAGGGACCAGCGCATCGAGGATCATCCCATGAAGGGACCAGCGCATCGAGGATCATCCCATGAAGGGACCAGCGCATCAAAGATCATCCCATGAAGGGACCAGCGCATCAGAGATCATCCCATGAAGGGACCAGCGCACCAACGATCATCCCATGAAGGGACCAGTGCACCAACGATCATCCCATGAAGGGACCTGTGCACCAACGATCATCCCATGAAGGGACCAGTGCATCAGAGATCATCCCATGAAGGGACCAGTGCATCAGAGATCATCCCATGAAGGGACCAGTGCACCAGAGATCATCCCATGAAGGGACCAGTGCATCAAAGATCATCACATGAAGGGACCAGTGCATCAAAGATCATCCCATGAAGGGACCAGTGCATCTAAGATCATCCCATGAAGGTCCAGTGCATCAAAGATCATCCCATGAAGGGACCAGTGCATCAAAGGTCATCCCATGAAGGGACCAGTGCATCAAAGATCATCCCATGAAGGGACCAGTGCATCAAAGATCATCCCATGAAGGGACCAGTGCATCAAAGCACTCATATTAGAGGTATGCAAGATCATCCCATGAAGGGACCAGTGCACCAGAGATCATCCCATGAAGGGACCAGTGCAACAGATCATCCCATGAAGGGACCAGTGCAATAGATCAACCCATGAAGGGACCAGTGCAACAGATCATCCCATGAAGGGACCAGTGCAACAGATCATCCCATGAAGGGACCAGTGCACCAGAGATCATCCCATGAAGGGAGCAGTGCATCAAAGATCATCCCATGAAGGGAGCAGCGCATCAAAGATCATCCCATGAAGGGAGCAGCACATCAAAGATCATCCCATGAAGGGAGCAGCACATCAAAGATCATCCCATGAAGGGACCACTGCATCAGAGATCATCCCATGAAGGGACCAGTGCAGATATCATCCCATGAAGGGACCAGTGCATCACAGCACTCAGATTAAAGGATTCAAGATCCCATGAAGGGACCAGTGCATCAGAGATCATCCCATGAAAGGACCAGTGCAAAGATCATCCCATGAAGGGACCAGTGCATCAAAGATCATCCCATGGAGGAAGCAGCGCATCAAAGATCATCCAATGAAGGAAACAGCGCATCACAGTACTCAGATTAGAGGTATGCAAGATCATCCGATGAAGGGACCAGCGCAGAGATCATTCTCATCCCATGAAGGGACCAGTGCACCAGAGATCATCCCATGAAGGGACCAGTGCAGCAGATCACTCAGATTAGAGGTATGGAAGATCACCCCATGAAGGGACCAGTGCACCAGAGATCATCCCATGAAGGGACCAGTGCACCAGATCATCCAATGAAGGGACCAGTGCACCAGATCACCCCATGGAGGGACCAGTGCACCAGATCACCCCATGAAGGGACCAGTGCACCAGATCATCCCATGAAGGGAGCAGCGAATCACAGCACTCAGATTAGAGGTATGCAAGATCATCCCATGAAGGTACCAGCGCATCGAGAATCATCCCATGAAGGGACCAGCGCATCAGAGATCATCCCAAGAAGGGACCAGCGCACCAGAGATCAGCCCATGAAGGGACCAGTGCATCAGACATAAGCCCATGAAGGGACCAGTGCATCAGACATCAGCCCATGAAGGGACCAGAGCATCAGAGATCATCCCATGAAGGGACCAGAGCATCAGAGATCATCCCATGAAGGGACCAGTGCACCAGAGATCATCCCATGAAGGGACCAGTGCACCAGAGATCATCCCATGAAGGGACCAGTGCACCAGATCATCCCATGAAGGGACCAGTGCACCAGATCATCCCATGAAGGGACCAGTGCACCAGATCATCCCATGAAGGGACCAGTGCACCAGATCATCCCATGAAGGGACCAGTGCATCAAAGATCATCCCATGGAGGAAGCAGCGCATCAAAGATCATCCAATGAAGGAAACAGCGCATCACAGTACTCAGATTAGAGGTATGCAAGATCATCCGATGAAGGGACCAGCGCAGAGATCATTCTCATCCCATGAAGGGACCAGTGCACCAGAGATCATCCCATGAAGGGACCAGTGCAGCAGATCACTCAGATTAGAGGTATGCAAGATCACCCCATGAAGGGACCAGTGCACCAGATCATCCCATGAAGGGACCAGTGCACCAGATCATCCCATGAAGGGACCAGTGCACCAGATCATCCCATGAAGGGACCAGTGCACAAGAGATTATCCCATGAAGGGACCAGCGCACCAGAGATTATCCCATGAAGGGACCAGTGCACCAGAGATCATCCCATGAAGGGACCAGTGCACCAGAGATCATCCCATGAAGGGACCAGTGCACCAGAGATCATCCCATGAAGGGACCAGTGCACCAGAGATCATCCCATGAAGGGACCAGTGCATCACAGCACGCAGATTAGAGGTATGCAAGTTCATCCCATGAAGGGACCAGTGCATCAGGGATCATCCCATGAAGGCACCAGTGCATCAAGGATCATCCCATGAAGGGACCAGTGCAGAGATCATGCCATGAAGGGACCAGGGCACCAGATTATCCCATGAAGGGACCAGTGCAACAGAATCCCATGTAGGGACACGTGCAACAAATAATCCCAGGAAGGGACCGGTACAACAGATCATCCCATGAAGGGACCAGTGCATCCCAGCACTCAGATTAGAGGTATGCAAGATCATCCCATAAAGGGACCAGTGCAAAGATCATCCGATGAAGGGACCAGTACAAAGATCATCTCATGAAGGGACCAGTGCATCAAAGATCTCATGAAGGGACCAGTGCATCACAGCACTCATATTAGAGGTATGCAAGATCATCCATGAATGGACCAGTGCACCAAAGATCATCCCATGAAGGAACCAGTGCACCAACGATCATCCCATGAAGGGACCAGTGCACCAGATCATCCCATGAAGGGACCAGTGCATCAGAGATCATCCCATGAAGGGACCAGTGCATCAGAGATCATCCCATGAAGGGACCAGTGCACCAGAGATCATCCCATGAAGGGACCAGTGCACCAACGATCATCCCATGAAGGGACCAGTGCACCAACGATCATCCCATGAAGGGACCAGTGCACCAACGATCATCCCATGAAGGGACCAGTGCACCAACGATCATCCCATGAAGGGACCAGTGCATCAGAGATCATCCCATGAAGGGACCAGTGCATTACAGCACTCAGATTAGAGGTATGCAAGATCATCCCATGAAGGGACCAGTGCACCAGAGATCATCCCATGAAGGGACCAATGCACCAGAGATCATCCCATGAAGGGACCAGTGCACCAGAGATCATCCCATGAAGGGACCAGTGCACCAGAGATCATCCCATGAAGGGACCAGTGCACCAGAGATCATCCCATGAAGGGACCAGTGCATCAAAGATCATCCCATGAAGGGACTAGTGCATCAAAGATCATCCCATGAAGGGACCAGTGCATCAAAGATCATCCCATGAAGGGACCAGTGCATCAAAGATCATCCCATGAAGGGACCAGTGCAACAGATCATCCCATGAAGGGACCAGTGCAACAGATCATCCCATGAAGGGACCAGTGCAACAGATCATCCCATGAAGGGACCAGTGCAACCCAGCACTCAGGTTAGAGGTATGCAAGATAATCCCATGAAGAGACCAGTACAAAAGATCATCCCATGAAGGGACCAGTGCATCCCAGCACTCATATTAGAGGTATGCAAGATTATCCCATGAAGGGACCAGTGCACCAGAGATAATCCCATGAAGGGACCAGTGCACCAGAGATAATCCCATGAAGGCACCAGTGCAGAGATCATCCCATTTAGGGACCAGGGCACCAGATCATCCTATGAAGGGACCAGTGCAACATAATCCCATGAAGGGACCAGTACAGCAGATCATCCCATGAAGGGACCAGTGCATCCCAGCACTCAGATTAGAGGTATGCAAGATCATCCCATGAAGGGACCAGTGCACCAGAGATCATCCCATGAAGGGACCAGTGCACCAGAGATCATCCCATGAAGGGTCCAGTGCACCAGAGATCATCCCATGAAGGGACCAGTGCACCAGAGATCATCCCATGAAGGGACCAGTGCACCAGAGATCATCCCATGAAGGGAGCAGCGCATCAAAGATCATCCCATGAAGGGAGCAGTGCATCAAGGATTATCCCATGAAGGCACCAGAGCATCAGGGATCATCCCATTAAGGGACCAGTGCAGAGATCATCCCATGAAGGGACCAGTACAACAGATCATCCCATGAAGGGACCAGTGCATCCCAGCACTCAGATTAGAGGTATGCAAGATCATCCCATGAAGGGACCAGTGCAAAGATCATCCCATGAAGGGACCAGTACATCAAAGATCATCTCATGAAGGGACCAGTGCATCAAAGATCTCATGAAGGGACCAGTGCATCACACCACTCATATTAGAGGTATGCAAGATCATCCATGAAGGGACCAGTGCACCAAAGATCATCCCATGAAGGAACCAGTACCCCAAAGATCATCCCATGAAGTGACCAGTGCACCAATGATCATCCCATGAAGGGACCAGTGCACCAGATCATCCCATGAAGGGACCAGTGCACCAGATCATCCCATGAAGGGATCAGTGCACCAGATATCATCCCATGAAGGGACCAGTGCACCAGATATCATCCCATGAAGGGACCAGTGCATCAGAGATCATCCCATGAAGGGACCAGTGCATCAGAGATCATCCCATGAAGGGACCAGTGCATCAGAGATCATCCCATGAAGGGACCAGTCCATCAGAGATCATCCCATGAAGGGACCAGTGCATCAGATCATCCCATGAAGGGACCAGTGCATCACAGCAATTATATTAGAGGTATGCAAGATCATCCCATGAAGGGACCAGTGCACCAGAGATCATCCCATGAAGGGACCAGAGCACCAGAGATCATCCCATGAAGGGACCAGTGCACCAGAGATCATCCCATGAAGGGACCAGTGCACCAGAGATCATCCCATGAAGGGACCAGTGCACCAGAGATCATCCCATGAAGGGACCAGTGCACCAGAGATAATTCCATGAAGGGACCAGCGCACCAGAGATCATCCCATGAAGGGACCAGCGCACAAGACATCATCCCATGAAGGAACCAGTGCATCAAAGATCAACCCATGAAGCGACCCGCACATCAAAGATCATCCCATGAAGGGACCAGCACATCAAAGATCATCCCATGAAGGGACCAGCGCACCAGAGATCATCCCATGAAGGGACCAGCGCACCAGATCATCCCATGAAGGGACCAGTGCAACAGATCATCCCATGAAGGGACTAGTGCATCAGATCACTCAGATTAGAGGTATGCAAGATCATCCCATAAAGGGACCAGTGCAACAGATCATCCCATGAAGGGACCAGTGCAACAGATCATCCCATGAAGGGACCAGTGCATCAGATCACTCAGATTAGAGGTATGCAAGATCATCCCATGAAGGGACCAGCGCAGAGACCATCCTCATCCCATGAAAGGACCAGCGCAGAGATCATCCTCATCCCATGAAGGGACCAGCGGATCGAATATCATCCCATGAAGGGACCAGCGCATTGAGGATCATCCCATGAAGGGACCATCACATCGAGGATCATCCCATGAAGGGACCAGCGCATCGAGGATTATCCCATGAAGGGACCAGCGCATCGAGGATCATCCCATGAAGGGACCAGCGCATCGAGGATCATCCCATGAAGGGACCAGCGCATCAAAGATCATCCCATGAAGGGACCAGCGCATCAGAGATCATCCCATGAAGGGACCAGCGCACCAACGATCATCCCATGAAGGGACCAGTGCACCAACGATCATCCCATGAAGGGACCTGTGCACCAACGATCATCCCATGAAGGGACCAGTGCATCAGAGATCATCCCATGAAGGGACCAGTGCATCAGAGATCATCCCATGAAGGGACCAGTGCACCAGAGATCATCCCATGAAGGGACCAGTGCATCAAAGATCATCCCATGAAGGGACCAGTGCATCAAAGATCATCCCATGAAGGGACCAGTGCATCTAAGATCATCCCATGAAGGGACCAGTGCATCAAAGATCATCCCATGAAGGGACCAGTGCATCAAAGGTCATCCCATGAAGGGACCAGTGCATCAAAGATCATCCCATGAAGGGACCAGTGCATCAAAGATCATCCCATGAAGGGACCAGTGCATCAAAGCACTCATATTAGAGGTATGCAAGATCATCCCATGAAGGGACCAGTGCACCAGAGATCATCCCATGAAGGGACCAGTGCAACAGATCATCCCATGAAGGGACCAGTGCAATAGATCAACCCATGAAGGGACCAGTGCAACAGATCATCCCATGAAGGGACCAGTGCAACAGATCATCCCATGAAGGGACCAGTGCACCAGAGATCATCCCATGAATGGAGCAGTGCATCAAAGATCATCCCATGAAGGGAGCAGCGCATCAAAGATCATCCCATGAAGGGAGCAGCACATCAAAGATCATCCCATGAAGGGAGCAGCACATCAAAGATCATCCCATGAAGGGACCACTGCATCAGAGATCATCCCATGAAGGGACCAGTGCAGATATCATCCCATGAAGGGACCAGTGCATCACAGCACTCAGATTAAAGGATTCAAGATCCCATGAAGGGACCAGTGCATCAGAGATCATCCCATGAAAGGACCAGTGCAAAGATCATCCCATGAAGGGACCAGTGCATCAAAGATCATCCCATGGAGGAAGCAGCGCATCAAAGATCATCCAATGAAGGAAACAGCGCATCACAGTACTCAGATTAGAGGTATGCAATATCATCTGATGAAGGGACCAGCGCAGAGATCATTCTCATCCCATGAAGGGACCAGTGCACCAGAGATCATCCCATGAAGGGACCAGTGCAGCAGATCACTCAGATTAGAGGTATGGAAGATCACCCCATGAAGGGACCAGTGCACCAGAGATCATCCCATGAAGGGACCAGTGCACCAGATCATCCAATGAAGGGGCCAGTGCACCAGATCATCCAATGAAGGGACCAGTGCACCAGATCACCCCATGGAGGGACCAGTGCACCAGATCACCCCATGAAGGGACCAGTGCACCAGATCATCCCATGAAGGGAGCAGCGAATCACAGCACTCAGATTAGAAGTATGCAAGATCATCCCATGAAGGTACCAGCGCATCGAGAATCATCCCATGAAGGGACCAGCGCATCAGAGATCATCCCAAGAAGGGACCAGCGCACCAGAGATCAGCCCATGAAGGGACCAGTGCATCAGACATAAGCCCATGAAGGGACCAGTGCATCAGACATCAGCCCATGAAGGGACCAGAGCATCAGAGATCATCCCATGAAGGGACCAGAGCATCAGAGATCATCCCATGAAGGGACCAGTGCACCAGAGATCATCCCATGAAGGGACCAGTGCACCAGAGATCATCCCATGAAGGGACCAGTGCACCAGATCATCCCATGAAGGGACCAGTGCACCAGATCATCCCATGAAGGGACCAGTGCACCAGATCATCCCATGAAGGGACCAGTGCACCAGATCATCCCATGAAGGGACCAGTGCACCAGATCATCCCATGAAGGGACCAGTGCACCAGATCATCCCATGAAGGGACCAGTGCACCAGATCATCCCATGAAGGGACCAGTGCATCAAAGATCATCCCATGGAGGAAGCAGCGCATCAAAGATCATCCAATGAAGGAAACAGCGCATCACAGTACTCAGATTAGAGGTATGCAAGATCATCCGATGAAGGGACCAGCGCAGAGATCATTCTCATCCCATGAAGGGACCAGTGCACCAGAGATCATCCCATGAAGGGACCAGTGCAGCAGATCACTCAGATTAGAGGTATGCAAGATCACCCCATGAAGGGACCAGTGCACCAGATCATCCCATGAAGGGACCAGTGCACCAGATCATCCCATGAAGGGACCAGTGCACCAGATCATCCCATGAAGGGACCAGTGCACAAGAGATTATCCCATGAAGGGACCAGTGCACCAGAGATTATCCCATGAAGGGACCAGTGCACCAGAGATCATCCCATGAAGGGACCAGTGCACCAGAGATCATCCCATGAAGGGACCAGTGCACCAGAGATCATCCCATGAAGGGACCAGTGCACCAGAGATCATCCCATGAAGGGACCAGTGCATCACAGCACGCAGATTAGAGGTATGCAAGTTCATCCCATGAAGGGACCAGTGCATCAGGGATCATCCCATGAAGGCACCAGTGCATCAAGGATCATCCCATGAAGGGACCAGTGCAGAGATCATGCCATGAAGGGACCAGGGCACCAGATTATCCCATGAAGGGACCAGTGCAAAAGAATCCCATGTAGGGACACGTGCAACAAATAATCCCATGAAGGGACCGGTACAACAGATCATCCCATGAAGGGACCAGTGCATCCCAGCACTCAGATTAGAGGTATGCAAGATCATCCCATAAAGGGACCAGTGCAAAGATCATCCGATGAAGGGACCAGTACAAAGATCATCTCATGAAGGGACCAGTGCATCAAAGATCTCATGAAGGGACCAGTGCATCACAGCACTCATATTAGAGGTATGCAAGATCATCCATGAATGGACCAGTGCACCAAAGATCATCCCATGAAGGAACCAGTGCACCAACGATCATCCCATGAAGGGACCAGTGCACCAGATCATCCCATGAAGGGACCAGTGCATCAGAGATCATCCCATGAAGGGACCAGTGCATCAGAGATCATCCCATGAAGGGACCAGTGCACCAGAGATCATCCCATGAAGGGACCAGTGCACCAGAGATCATCCCATGAAGGGACCAGTGCACCAACGATCATCCCATGAAGGGACCAGTGCACCAACGATCATCCCATGAAGGGACCAGTGCACCAACGATCATCCCATGAAGGGACCAGTGCATCAGAGATCATCCCATGAAGGGACCAGTGCATTACAGCACTCAGATTAGAGGTATGCAAGATCATCCCATGAAGGGACCAGTGCACCAGAGATCATCCCATGAAGGGACCAATGCACCAGAGATCATCCCATGAAGGGACCAGTGCACCAGAGATCATCCCATGAAGGGACCAGTGCACCAGAGATCATCCCATGAAGGGACCAGTGCACCAGAGATCATCCCATGAAGGGACCAGTGCATCAAAGATCATCCCATGAAGGGACTAGTGCATCAAAGATCATCCCATGAAGGGACCAGTGCATCAAAGATCATCCCATGAAGGGACCAGTGCATCAAAGATCATCCCATGAAGGGACCAGTGCAACAGATCATCCCATGAAGGGACCAGTGCAACAGATCATCCCATGAAGGGACCAGTGCAACAGATCATCCCATGAAGGGACCAGTGCAACCCAGCACTCAGGTTAGAGGTATGCAAGATAATCCCATGAAGAGACCAGTACAAAAGATCATCCCATGAAGGGACCAGTGCATCCCAGCACTCATATTAGAGGTATGCAAGATTATCCCATGAAGGGACCAGTGCACCAGAGATAATCCCATGAAGGGACCAGTGCACCAGAGATAATCCCATGAAGGCACCAGTGCAGAGATCATCCCATTTAGGGACCAGGGCACCAGATCATCCTATGAAGGGACCAGTGCAACATAATCCCATGAAGGGACCAGTACAGCAGATCATCCCATGAAGGGACCAGTGCATCCCAGCACTCAGATTAGAGGTATGCAAGATCATCCCATGAAGGGACCAGTGCATCAAAGATCATCCCATGAAGGGACCAGTGCATCAAAGCACTCATATTAGAGGTATGCAAGATCATCCCATGAAGGGACCAGTGCACCAGAGATCATCCCATGAAGGGACCAGTGCAACAGATCATCCCATGAAGGGACCAGTGCAATAGATCAACCCATGAAGGGACCAGTGCAACAGATCATCCCATGAAGGGACCAGTGCAACAGATCATCCCATGAAGGGACCAGTGCACCAGAGATCATCCCATGAAGGGAGCAGTGCATCAAAGATCATCCCATGAAGGGAGCAGCGCATCAAAGATCATCCCATGAAGGGAGCAGCACATCAAAGATCATCCCATGAAGGGAGCAGCACATCAAAGATCATCCCATGAAGGGACCACTGCATCAGAGATCATCCCATGAAGGGACCAGTGCAGATATCATCCCATGAAGGGACCAGTGCATCACAGCACTCAGATTAAAGGATTCAAGATCCCATGAAGGGACCAGTGCATCAGAGATCATCCCATGAAAGGACCAGTGCAAAGATCATCCCATGAAGGGACCAGTGCATCAAAGATCATCCCATGGAGGAAGCAGCGCATCAAAGATCATCCAATGAAGGAAACAGCGCATCACAGTACTCAGATTAGAGGTATGCAATATCATCCGATGAAGGGACCAGCGCAGAGATCATTCTCATCCCATGAAGGGACCAGTGCACCAGAGATCATCCCATGAAGGGACCAGTGCAGCAGATCACTCAGATTAGAGGTATGGAAGATCACCCCATGAAGGGACCAGTGCACCAGAGATCATCCCATGAAGGGACCAGTGCACCAGATCATCCAATGAAGGGGCCAGTGCACCAGATCATCCAATGAAGGGACCAGTGCACCAGATCACCCCATGGAGGGACCAGTGCACCAGATCACCCCATGAAGGGACCAGTGCACCAGATCATCCCATGAAGGGAGCAGCGAATCACAGCACTCAGATTAGAGGTATGCAAGATCATCCCATGAAGGTACCAGCGCATCGAGAATCATCCCATGAAGGGACCAGCGCATCAGAGATCATCCCAAGAAGGGACCAGCGCACCAGAGATCAGCCCATGAAGGGACCAGTGCATCAGACATAAGCCCATGAAGGGACCAGTGCATCAGACATCAGCCCATGAAGGGACCAGAGCATCAGAGATCATCCCATGAAGGGACCAGAGCATCAGAGATCATCCCATGAAGGGACCAGTGCACCAGAGATCATCCCATGAAGGGACCAGTGCACCAGAGATCATCCCATGAAGGGACCAGTGCACCAGATCATCCCATGAAGGGACCAGTGCACCAGATCATCCCATGAAGGGACCAGTGCACCAGATCATCCCATGAAGGGACCAGTGCACCAGATCATCCCATGAAGGGACCAGTGCATCAAAGATCATCCCATGGAGGAAGCAGCGCATCAAAGATCATCCAATGAAGGAAACAGCGCATCACAGTACTCAGATTAGAGGTATGCAAGATCATCCGATGAAGGGACCAGCGCAGAGATCATTCTCATCCCATGAAGGGACCAGTGCACCAGAGATCATCCCATGAAGGGACCAGTGCAGCAGATCACTCAGATTAGAGGTATGCAAGATCACCCCATGAAGGGACCAGTGCACCAGATCATCCCATGAAGGGACCAGTGCACCAGATCATCCCATGAAGGGACCAGTGCACCAGATCATCCCATGAAGGGACCAGTGCACAAGAGATTATCCCATGAAGGGACCAGTGCACCAGAGATTATCCCATGAAGGGACCAGTGCACCAGAGATCATCCCATGAAGGGACCAGTGCACCAGAGATCATCCCATGAAGGGACCAGTGCACCAGAGATCATCCCATGAAGGGACCAGTGCACCAGAGATCATCCCATGAAGGGACCAGTGCATCACAGCACGCAGATTAGAGGTATGCAAGTTCATCCCATGAAGGGACCAGTGCATCAGGGATCATCCCATGAAGGCACCAGTGCATCAAGGATCATCCCATGAAGGGACCAGTGCAGAGATCATGCCATGAAGGGACCAGGGCACCAGATTATCCCATGAAGGGACCAGTGCAACAGAATCCCATGTAGGGACACGTGCAACAAATAATCCCATGAAGGGACCGGTACAACAGATCATCCCATGAAGGGACCAGTGCATCCCAGCACTCAGATTAGAGGTATGCAAGATCATCCCATAAAGGGACCAGTGCAAAGATCATCCGATGAAGGGACCAGTACAAAGATCATCTCATGAAGGGACCAGTGCATCAAAGATCTCATGAAGGGACCAGTGCATCACAGCACTCATATTAGAGGTATGCAAGATCATCCATGAATGGACCAGTGCACCAAAGATCATCCCATGAAGGAACCAGTGCACCAACGATCATCCCATGAAGGGACCAGTGCACCAGATCATCCCATGAAGGGACCAGTGCATCAGAGATCATCCCATGAAGGGACCAGTGCATCAGAGATCATCCCATGAAGGGACCAGTGCACCAGAGATCATCCCATGAAGGGACCAGTGCACCAGAGATCATCCCATGAAGGGACCAGTGCACCAACGATCATCCCATGAAGGGACCAGTGCACCAACGATCATCCCATGAAGGGACCAGTGCACCAACGATCATCCCATGAAGGGACCAGTGCATCAGAGATCATCCCATGAAGGGACCAGTGCATTACAGCACTCAGATTAGAGGTATGCAAGATCATCCCATGAAGGGACCAGTGCACCAGAGATCATCCCATGAAGGGACCAATGCACCAGAGATCATCCCATGAAGGGACCAGTGCACCAGAGATCATCCCATGAAGGGACCAGTGCACCAGAGATCATCCCATGAAGGGACCAGTGCACCAGAGATCATCCCATGAAGGGACCAGTGCATCAAAGATCATCCCATGAAGGGACTAGTGCATCAAAGATCATCCCATGAAGGGACCAGTGCATCAAAGATCATCCCATGAAGGGACCAGTGCATCAAAGATCATCCCATGAAGGGACCAGTGCAACAGATCATCCCATGAAGGGACCAGTGCAACAGATCATCCCATGAAGGGACCAGTGCAACAGATCATCCCATGAAGGGACCAGTGCAACCCAGCACTCAGGTTAGAGGTATGCAAGATAATCCCATGAAGAGACCAGTACAAAAGATCATCCCATGAAGGGACCAGTGCATCCCAGCACTCATATTAGAGGTATGCAAGATTATCCCATGAAGGGACCAGTGCACCAGAGATAATCCCATGAAGGGACCAGTGCACCAGAGATAATCCCATGAAGGCACCAGTGCAGAGATCATCCCATTTAGGGACCAGGGCACCAGATCATCCTATGAAGGGACCAGTGCAACATAATCCCATGAAGGGACCAGTACAGCAGATCATCCCATGAAGGGACCAGTGCATCCCAGCACTCAGATTAGAGGTATGCAAGATCATCCCATGAAGGGACCAGTGCACCAGAGATCATCCCATGAAGGGACCAGTGCACCAGAGATCATCCCATGAAGGGTCCAGTGCACCAGAGATCATCCCATGAAGGGACCAGTGCACCAGAGATCATCCCATGAAGGGACCAGTGCACCAGAGATCATCCCATGAAGGGAGCAGCGCATCAAAGATCATCCCATGAAGGGAGCAGTGCATCAAGGATTATCCCATGAAGGCACCAGAGCATCAGGGATCATCCCATTAAGGGACCAGTGCAGAGATCATCCCATGAAGGGACCAGTACAACAGATCATCCCATGAAGGGACCAGTGCATCCCAGCACTCAGATTAGAGGTATGCAAGATCATCCCATGAAGGGACCAGTGCAAAGATCATCCCATGAAGGGACCAGTACATCAAAGATCATCTCATGAAGGGACCAGTGCATCAAAGATCTCATGAAGGGACCAGTGCATCACACCACTCATATTAGAGGTATGCAAGATCATCCATGAAGGGACCAGTGCACCAAAGATCATCCCATGAAGGAACCAGTACCCCAAAGATCATCCCATGAAGTGACCAGTGCACCAATGATCATCCCATGAAGGGACCAGTGCACCAGATCATCCCATGAAGGGACCAGTGCACCAGATCATCCCATGAAGGGATCAGTGCACCAGATCATCCCATGAAGGGATCAGTGCACCAGATATCATCCCATGAAGGGACCAGTGCACCAGATATCATCCCATGAAGGGACCAGTGCATCAGAGATCATCCCATGAAGGGACCAGTGCATCAGAGATCATCCCATGAAGGGACCAGTCCATCAGAGATCATCCCATGAAGGGACCAGTGCATCAGATCATCCCATGAAGGGACCAGTGCATCACAGCAATTATATTAGAGGTATGCAAGATCATCCCATGAAGGGACCAGTGCACCAGAGATCATCCCATGAAGGGACCAGAGCACCAGAGATCATCCCATGAAGGGACCAGTGCACCAGAGATCATCCCATGAAGGGACCAGTGCACCAGAGATCATCCCATGAAGGGACCAGTGCACCAGAGATCATCCCATGAAGGGACCATTGCACCAGAGATAATTCCATGAAGGGACCAGCGCACCAGAGATCCTCCCATGAAGGGACCAGCGCACAAGACATCATCCCATGAAGGAACCAGTGCATCAAAGATCAACCCATGAAGCGACCCGCACATCAAAGATCATCCCATGAAGGGACCAGCACATCAAAGATCATCCCATGAAGGGACCAGCGCAACAGATCATCCCATGAAGGGACTAGTGCATCAGATCACTCAGATTAGAGGTATGCAAGATCATCCCATAAAGGGACCAGTGCAACAGATCATCCCATGAAGGGACCAGTGCAACAGATCATCCCATGAAGGGACCAGCGCAGAGACCATCCTCATCCCATGAAAGGACCAGCGCAGAGATCATCCTCATCCCATGAAGGGACCAGCGGATCGAATATCATCCCATGAAGGGACCAGCGCATTGAGGATCATCCCATGAAGGGACCATCGCATCGAGGATCATCCCATGAAGGGACCAGCGCATCGAGGATTATCCCATGAAGGGACCAGCGCATCGAGGATCATCCCATGAAGGGACCAGCGCATCGAGGATCATCCCATGAAGGGACCAGCGCATCAAAGATCATCCCATGAAGGGACCAGCGCATCAGAGATCATCCCATGAAGGGACCAGCGCACCAACGATCATCCCATGAAGGGACCAGTGCACCAACGATCATCCCATGAAGGGACCTGTGCACCAACGATCATCCCATGAAGGGACCAGTGCATCAGAGATCATCCCATGAAGGGACCAGTGCATCAGAGATCATCCCATGAAGGGACCAGTGCACCAGAGATCATCCCATGAAGGGACCAGTGCATCAAAGATCATCCCATGAAGGGACCAGTGCATCAAAGATCATCCCATGAAGGGACCAGTGCATCTAAGATCATCCCATGAAGGGACCAGTGCATCAAAGATCATCCCATGAAGGGACCAGTGCATCAAAGGTCATCCCATGAAGGGACCAGTGCATCAAAGATCATCCCATGAAGGGACCAGTGCATCAAAGATCATCCCATGAAGGGACCAGTGCATCAAAGCACTCATATTAGAGGTATGCAAGATCATCCCATGAAGGGACCAGTGCACCAGAGATCATCCCATGAAGGGACCAGTGCAACAGATCATCCCATGAAGGGACCAGTGCAATAGATCAACCCATGAAGGGACCAGTGCAACAGATCATCCCATGAAGGGACCAGTGCAACAGATCATCCCATGAAGGGACCAGTGCACCAGAGATCATCCCATGAAGGGAGCAGTGCATCAAAGATCATCCCATGAAGGGAGCAGCGCATCAAAGATCATCCCATGAAGGGAGCAGCACATCAAAGATCATCCCATGAAGGGAGCAGCACATCAAAGATCATCCCATGAAGGGACCACTGCATCAGAGATCATCCCATGAAGGGACCAGTGCAGATATCATCCCATGAAGGGACCAGTGCATCACAGCACTCAGATTAAAGGATTCAAGATCCCATGAAGGGACCAGTGCATCAGAGATCATCCCATGAAAGGACCAGTGCAAAGATCATCCCATGAAGGGACCAGTGCATCAAAGATCATCCCATGGAGGAAGCAGCGCATCAAAGATCATCCAATGAAGGAAACAGCGCATCACAGTACTCAGATTAGAGGTATGCAAGATCATCCGATGAAGGGACCAGCGCAGAGATCATTCTCATCCCATGAAGGGACCAGTGCACCAGAGATCATCCCATGAAGGGACCAGTGCAGCAGATCACTCAGATTAGAGGTATGGAAGATCACCCCATGAAGGGACCAGTGCACCAGAGATCATCCCATGAAGGGACCAGTGCACCAGATCATCCAATGAAGGGACCAGTGCACCAGATCACCCCATGGAGGGACCAGTGCACCAGATCACCCCATGAAGGGACCAGTGCACCAGATCATCCCATGAAGGGAGCAGCGAATCACAGCACTCAGATTAGAGGTATGCAAGATCATCCCATGAAGGTACCAGCGCATCGAGAATCATCCCATGAAGGGACCAGCGCATCAGAGATCATCCCAAGAAGGGACCAGCGCACCAGAGATCAGCCCATGAAGGGACCAGTGCATCAGACATAAGCCCATGAAGGGACCAGTGCATCAGACATCAGCCCATGAAGGGACCAGAGCATCAGAGATCATCCCATGAAGGGACCAGAGCATCAGAGATCATCCCATGAAGGGACCAGTGCACCAGAGATCATCCCATGAAGGGACCAGTGCACCAAAGATCATCCCATGAAGGGACCAGTGCACCAGATCATCCCATGAAGGGACCAGTGCACCAGATCATCCCATGAAGGGACCAGTGCACCAGATCATCCCATGAAGGGACCAGTGCACCAGATCATCCCATGAAGGGACCAGTGCATCAAAGATCATCCCATGGAGGAAGCAGCGCATCAAAGATCATCCAATGAAGGAAACAGCGCATCACAGTACTCAGATTAGAGGTATGCAAGATCATCCGATGAAGGGACCAGCGCAGAGATCATTCTCATCCCATGAAGGGACCAGTGCACCAGAGATCATCCCATGAAGGGACCAGTGCAGCAGATCACTCAGATTAGAGGTATGCAAGATCACCCCATGAAGGGACCAGTGCACCAGATCATCCCATGAAGGGACCAGTGCACCAGATCATCCCATGAAGGGACCAGTGCACCAGATCATCCCATGAAGGGACCAGTGCACAAGAGATTATCCCATGAAGGGACCAGTGCACCAGAGATTATCCCATGAAGGGACCAGTGCACCAGAGATCATCCCATGAAGGGACCAGTGCACCAGAGATCATCCCATGAAGGGACCAGTGCATCAGAGATCATCCCATGAAGGGACCAGTGCACCAGAGATCATCCCATGAAGGGACCAGTGCACCAGAGATCATCCCATGAAGGGACCAGTGCACCAGAGATCATCCCATGAAGGGACCAGTGCATCACAGCACGCAGATTAGAGGTATGCAAGTTCATCCCATGAAGGGACCAGTGCATCAGGGATCATCCCATGAAGGCACCAGTGCATCAAGGATCATCCCATGAAGGGACCAGTGCAGAGATCATGCCATGAAGGGACCAGGGCACCAGATTATCCCATGAAGGGACCAGTGCAACAGAATCCCATGTAGGGACACGTGCAACAAATAATCCCATGAAGGGACCGGTACAACAGATCATCCCATGAAGGGACCAGTGCATCCCAGCACTCAGATTAGCGGTATGCAAGATCATCCCATAAAGGGACCAGTGCAAAGATCATCCGATGAAGGGACCAGTACAAAGATCATCTCATGAAGGGACCAGTGCATCAAAGATCTCATGAAGGGACCAGTGCATCACAGCACTCATATTAGAGGTATGCAAGATCATCCATGAATGGACCAGTGCACCAAAGATCATCCCATGAAGGAACCAGTGCACCAACGATCATCCCATGAAGGGACCAGTGCACCAGATCATCCCATGAAGGGACCAGTGCACCAGATCATCCCATGAAGGGACCAGTGCACCAGATCATCCCATGAAGGGACCAGTGCACCAGATATCATCCCATGAAGGGACCAGTGCACCAGATATCATCCCATGAAGGGACCAGTGCACCAGATATCATCCCATGAAGGGACCAGTGCACCAGAGATCATCCCATGAAGGGACCAGTGCATCAGAGATCATCCTATGAAGGGACCAGTGCATCACAGCACTCAGATTAGAGGTATGCAAGATCATCCCATGAAGGGACCAGTGCATCAGAGATCATCCAATGAAGGGACCAGTGCATCACAGCAATTATATTAGAGGTATGCAAGATCATCCCATGAAGGGACCAGCGCACCAGAGATCATCCCATGAAGGGACCAGTGCACCAGAGATCATCCCATGAAGGGACCAGCGCACCAGAGATCATCCCATGAAGGGACCAGCACACCAGAGATCATCCCATGAAGGGAACAGTGCATCAACGATAATCACTTGAAGGGGCCAGTGCATCACAGCACTCATATTAGAGGTATGCAAGATCATCCCATGAAGGGACCAGTGCACCAGATCATACCATGAAGGGACCAGTGCACCAGATCATCCCATGAAGGGACCAGTGCACCAGATCATCCCATGAAGGGACCAGTGCAACAGATCATCCCATGAAGGGACCAGCACATCAAAGATCATCCCATGAAGGGGCCAGCGCACCAGAGATCATCCCATGAAGGGACCAGCGCACCAGAGATCATCCCATGAAGGGACCAGTGCACCAGAGATCATCCCATGAAGGGACCAGTGCACCAGAGATCATCCCATGAAGGGACCTGTGCATCAGAGATCATCCCATGAAGGGACTAGAGATCAGCCCATGAAGGGACCAGTTCATCAAAGATCATCCCAAGAAGGGACCAGTGCACCAGAGATCATCCCATCAAGGGACCAGTGCATCAGACATCAGCCCATGAAAAGACAAGTGCATCAGATCATTCAGATTAGAGGTATGCAAGATCATCCCATGAAGGGACCAGCGCATCGAATATCATCCCATGAAGGGACCAGCGCATCGAGAATCATCCCATGAAGGGACCAGCGCATCGAGAATCATCCCATGAAGGGACCAGTGCATCAGAGATCATCCCATGAAGGGACTAGAGATCAGCCCATGAAGGGACCAGTTCATCAAAGATCATCCCAAGAAGGGACCAGTGCACCAGAGATCATCCCATGAAGGGACCAGTGCATCAGACATGAGCCCATGAAGGGACCAGCGCATCAGAGATCATCCCATCAAGGGACTAGAGATCAGCCCATGAAGGGACCAGTTCATCAAAGATCATCCCATGAAGGGAACAGTGCACCAGAGATCATCCCATGAAGGGACCAGTGCATCAGACATGAGCCCATGAAGGGACCAGTGCATCAGACACCAGCCCATCAAGGGACCAGTGCATCAGACACCAGCCCATCAAGGGACCAGTGCATCAGACATCAGCCCATCAAGGGACCAGTGCATCAGACATCAGCCCATCAAGGGACCAGTGCATCAGACATCAGCCCCTGAAAAGACAAGTGCATCAGATCATTCAGATTAGAGTTATGCAAGATCATCCCATGAAGGGACCAGTGCACCAGAGATCATCCCATGAAGGGACCAGTGCACCAGATCATCCCATGAAGGGACCAGTGCACCAGATCATCCCATGAAGGGACCAGTGCACCAGATCATCCCATGAAGGGACCAGTGCACCAGATCATCCCATGAAGGGACCAGTGCACCAGATAATCCCATGAAGGGACCAGTGCACCAGATAATCCCATGAAGGGACCAGCGCAGAGATCATCCTCATCCCATGAAGGGACCAGCACATCGAGGATCATCCCAATGAAGGGACCAGCGCATCAGAGATCCTCCCATAAAGGGACCAGTACACCAAAGATCATCCCATGAAGGGACCAGTGCACCAGAGACCATCCCATGAAGGTACCAGTGCACCAGAGATCATCCCATGAAGGGACCAGTGCATAAAAGATCATCCCATGAAGGGACCAGTGCATCAAAGATCATCCCATGAAGGGACCAGTGCATCAAAGCACTCATATTAGAGGTATGCAAGATCATCCCATGAAGGGACCAGTGCACCAGAGATCATCCCATGAAGGTACCAGTGCAACAGATCATCCCATGAAGGGACCAGTGCAACAGATCATCCCATGAAGGGACCAGTGCACCAGAGATCATCCCATGAAGGGAGCAGTGCATCAAAGATCATCCCATGAAGGGAGCAGTAGATCAAAGATCATCCCATGAAGGGAGCAGCGCATCAAAGATCATCCCATGAAGGGAGCAGCACATAAAAGATCATCCCATGAAGGAAGCAGCACATCAAAGATCATCCCATGAAGGAAGCAGCGCATCACAGTGCTCAGATTAAAGGTATGCAAGATCATCCGATGAAGGGACCAGCGCAGAGATCATTCTCATCCCATGAAGGGACCAGTGCACCAGAGATCATCCCATGAAGGGACCAGTGCATCAGAGATCATCCCATGAAGGGACCAGTCCATCAGAGATCATCCCATGAAGGGACCAGTGCATCAGATCATCCCATGAAGGGACCAGTGCATCACAACAATTATATTAGAGGTATGCAAGATCATCCCATGAAGGGACCAGTGCACCAGAGATCATCCCATGAAGGGACCAGTGCACCAGAGATCATCCCATGAAGGGACCAGTGCACCAGAGATCATCCCATGAAGGGACCAGTGCACCAGAGATCATCCCATGAAGGGACCAGTGCACCAGAGATATTTCCATGAAGGGACCAGCGCACCAGAGATCATCCCATGAAGGAACCAGTGCATCAACAGACCATCCCATGAAGGGACCAGCACAAAGATCATCCCATGAAGGGACCAGCACATCAAAGATCAACCCATGAAGGGACCCGCACATCAAAGATCAACCCATGAAGGGACCCGCACATCAAAGATCATCCCATGAAGGGACCAGCACATCAAAGATCATCCCATGAAGGGACCAGCGCACCAGAGATCATCCCATGAAGGGACCAGTGCACCAGATCATCCCATGAAGGGACCAGTGCACCAGAGATCATCCCATGAAGGGACCAGTGCACCAGATCATCCCATGAAGGGACTAGTGCATCAGATCACTCAGATTAGAGGTATGCAAGATCATCCCATGAAGGGACCAGTGCAACAGATCATCCCATGAAGGGACCAGTGCAACAGATCATCCCATGAAGGGACCAGTGCAACAGATCACTCAGATTAGAGGTATGCAAGATCATCCCATGAAGGGACCAGTGCACCAGACATCCAATGAAGGGACCAGCGCATCAAAGATCATCCCATAAAGGGACCAGCGCACCAGAGATCATCCCATGAAGGGACCAGCGCATCAGAGATCATCCCATGAAGGGACCAGCGCACCAGAGATCATTCCATGAAGGGAATGGAGATCAGCCCATGAAGGGACCAGCGCATCAAAGATCATCCCATGAAGGGACCGGCACATCAAAGATCATCCCATGAAGTGACCGGCGCATCAAAGATCATCCCATGAAGGGACCGGCGCATCAAAGATCATCCCATGAAGGGACCGGCGCATCAAAGATCATCCCATGAAGGGACCGGCGCATCAAAGATCATCCCATGAAGGGACCGGCGCACCAGAGATCATCCCATAAAAGGACCAGTGCACCAGAGATCAGCCCATGAAGGGACCAGTGCATCAGACATCAGCCCATGAAGGGACCAGTGCATCAGACATCCGCCCATGAAGGGACCAGTGCATCAGACATCAGCCCATGTTGGGACCAGTGCATCAGACATCAGCCCATGAAGGGACCAATGCATCAGATCACTCAGATTAGAGGTATGCAAGATCATCCCATCAAGGGACCAGTGCACCAGAGATCATCCCATGAAGGGACCAGTGCACCAGATCATCCCATGAAGGGACCAGTGCACCAGATCATCCCATGAAGGGAGCAGCGAATCACAGCACTCAGATTAGAGTTATGCAAGATCATCGAATGAAGGGACCAGCGCAGAGATCATCCTCATCCCATGAAAGGACCAGCGCAGAGATCATCCTCATCCCATGAGGGGAGCAGCGCATCACAGCACTCAGATTAGAGGTATGCAAGATCATCCCATGAAGGGACCAGCGCAGAGATCATCCTCATCCCATGAAGGGACCAGCGCTTCGAGGATCATCCCATCAAGGGACCAGCGCATGAAAGATCATCCCATGAAGGGACCAGCTCAAAGATCATCCCATGAAGGGACCAGTGCACCAGAGATCATCCCATGAAGGGACCAGTGCACCAGAGATCATCCCATGAAGGGACCAGTGCACCAGATACCATCTCATGAAGGGACCAGGGCACCAGATCATCCCATGAAGGCACCAGGGCACCAGAACATCCCATGAAGGGACCAGGGCACCAGAACATCCCATGAAGGGACCAGAGCACCAGATCATCCCATGAAGGGACCAGAGCACCAGATCATCCCACGAAGGGACCAGTGCATCAGATCATCCCACGAAGGGACCAGTGCAACAGGTCATCCCATGAAGGGACCAGCACATCAAAGATCATCCCATGAAGGGACCAGCACATCAAAGATCATCCCATGAAGGGACCAGCGCATCAAAGATCATCCCATGAAGCGACCAGCACATCAAAGATCATCCCATGAAGCGACCAGCGCATCAAAGATCATCCCATGAAGGGACCAGCGCATCAAAGATCATCCCATGAAGGGACCAGCGCATCAAAGATCATCCCATGAAGGGACCAGCGCATCAAAGATCATCCCATGAAGGGACCAGCGCATCAAAGATCATCCCATGAAGGGACCAGAGATCATCCCATGAAGGGACCAGCGCATCAGAGATCATCCCATGAAGGGACTAGAGATCAGCCCATGAAGGGACCAGCGCATCAAAGATCATCCCATGAAGAGACCAGCGCACCAGAGATCATCCCATGAAGAGACCAGCGCACCAGAGATCATCCCATGAAGGGACCAGTGCACCAGAGATCATCCCATGAAGGGACCAGTGCACCAAAGATCATCCCATGAAGGGACCAGCGCATCAAAGATCATCCCATGAAGGGACCAGCGCATCAGAGATCATCCCATGAAGGGACCAGCGCACCAGAGATCATCCCATGAAGGGACTAGAGATCAGCCCATGAAGGGACCAGCGCATCAAAGATCATCCCATGAAGGGACCAGTGCACCAGAGATCATCCCATGAAGGGACCAGTGCACCAGAGATCATCCCATGAAGTGACCAGTGCACCAGAGATCATCCCATGAAGGGACCAGTGCACCAGAGGTCATCCCATGAAGGGACCAGTGCAGAGATCATCCCATGAACGGACCAGTGCATCAGAGATCATCCCATGAAGGGACTAGAGATCAGCCCATGAAGGGGCCAGTTCAAAGATCATCCCAAGAAGCGGCCAGTGCACCAGAGATCATCCCATGAAGGGACCAGTGCATCAGAGAATATCCCATGGAGGGACCAGTGCATCAGAGATCATCCCAGGGAGGGACCAGTGCATCAGAGATCATCCCATGGAGGGACCAGTGCATCAGACATCATCCCATGGAGGGACCAGTGCATCAGACATCAGCCCACGAAGGGACCAGTGCATCAGACATCAGCCCACGAAGGGACCAGTGCATCAGACATCAGCCCACGAAGGGACCAGTGCATCAGATCACTCAGATTAGAGGTATGCAAGATCCTCCCATGAAGGGACCAGTGAACCAGAGATCATCCCATGAAGGGACCAATGAACCAGAGATCATCCCATGAAGGGACCAGTGCACCAGATCATCCCATGAAGGGACCAGTGCACCAGATCATCCCATGAAGGGACCAGTGCACCAGATCATCCCATGAAGGGAGCAGCGCATCAAAGATCATCCCATGAAGGGAGCAGCGCATCACAGCACTCAGATTAGAGGTATGCAAGATCATCCCATGAAGGGACCAGCGCAGAGATCATCCGATGAAGGGACCAGTGCATGAAAGATCATCCCATGAAGGGAACAGCTCAAAGATCATCCCATGAAGGGACCAGCTCAAAGATCATCCCATGAAGGGACCAGTGCACCAGAGATCATCCCATGAAGGGACCAGGGCACCAGAGATCATCCCATGAAGGGACCAGGGCACCAGAGATCATCCCATGAAGGGACCAGGGCACCAGAGATCATCCCATGAAGGGACCAGGGCACCAGAGATCATCCCATGAAGGGACCAGGGCACCAGAGATCATCCCATGAAGGGACCAGGGCACCAGATCATCCCACGAAGGGACCAGTGCAACAGATCATCCCACGAAGGGACCAGTGCATCAGATCATCCCACGAAGGGACCAGTGCATCAGATCATCCCACGAAGGGACCAGTGCATCAGATCATCCCACGAAGGGACCAGTGCAACAGATCATCCCACGAAGGGACCAGTGCAACAGATCATCCCACGAAGGGACCAGTGCATCGAGGATCATCCCACGAAGGGACCAGCGCATCAAAGATCATCCCATGAAGAGACCAGCGCATCAAAGATCATCCCATGAAGGGACCAGGGCACCAGAGATCATCCCATGAAGGGACCAGGGCACCAGATCATCCCACGAAGGGACCAGTGCAACAGATCATCCCACGAAGGGACCAGTGCATCAGATCATCCCACGAAGGGACCAGTGCATCAGATCATCCCACGAAGGGACCAGTGCATCAGATCATCCCACGAAGGGACCAGTGCAACAGATCATCCCACGAAGGGACCAGTGCAACAGATCATCCCACGAAGGGACCAGTGCATCGAGGATCATCCCACGAAGGGACCAGCGCATCAAAGATCATCCCATGAAGAGACCAGCGCATCAAAGATCATCCCATGAAGGGACCAGCGCATCAAAGATCATCCCATGAAGGGACCAGCGCATCAAAGATCATCCCATGAAGGGACCAGCGCATCAAAGATCATCCCATGAAGGGACTAGAGATCAGCCCATGAAGGGACCAGCGCATCAAAGATCATCCCATGAAGAGACCAGCGCACCAAGGATCATCCCATGAAGGGACCAGTGCAGAGATCATCCCATGAAGGGACCAGTGCATCAGAGATCATCCCATGAAGGGACTAGAGATCAGCCCATGAGGGGGCCAGTTCAAAGATCATCCCAAGAAGGGGCCAGTGCACCAGACATCATCCCATGAAGGGACCAGTGCATCAGAGATCATCCCATGGAGGGACCAGTGCATCAGAGATCATCCCATGGATGGACCAGTGCATCAGAGATCATCCCATGGATGGACAAGTGCATCAGAGATCGTCCCATGAAGGGACCAGTGCATCAGACATCGTCCCATGAAGGGACCAGTGCATCAGACATCATCCCATGAAGGGACCAGTACATCAAAGATCATCCCATGAAGAGACCAGGGCACCAGATCATCCCATGAAGGGACCAGGGCACCAGATCATCCCATGAAGGGACCAGAGCACCAGATCATCCCATGAAGGGACCAGGGCACCAGATCATCCCACGAAGGGACCAGTGCATCAGATCATCCCACGAAGGGACCAGAGCATCAGATCATCCCACGAAGGGACCAGAGCATCAGATCATCCCATGAAGGGACCAGAGCACCAGATCATCCCATGAAGGGACCAGGGCACCAGATCATCCCATGAAGGGACCAGCACATCAAAGATCATCCCATTAAGGGACCAGCGCATCAGAGATCATTCCATGAAGGGACTAGAGATCAGCCCATGAAGGGACCAGTTCATCAAAGATCATCCCAAGAAGGGACCAGTGCACCAGAGATCATCCCATGAAAGGACCAGTGCATCAGACATCAGCCCATGAAGGGACCAGTGCATCAGACATCAGCCCATGAAGGGACCAGTGCATCAGACATCAGCCCATGAAGGGACCAATGCATCAGATCACTCAGATTAGAGGTATGCAAGATCATCCCATCAAGGGACCAGTGCACCAGAGATCATCCCATGAAGGGACCAGTGCACCAGAGATCATCCCATGATGGGACCAGTGCACCAGAGATCATCCCATGAAGGGACCAGTGCACCAGATCATCCCATGAAGGGACCAGTGCACCAGATCATCCCATGAAGGGACCAGTGCACCAGATCATCCCATGAAGGGACCAGTGCATCAGAGATCATCCCATGAAGGGAGCAGCGAATCACAGCACTCAGATTAGAGGTATGCAAGATCATCGAATGAAGGGACCAGCGCAGAGACCATCCTCGTCCCATGAAAGGACCAGCGCAGAGATCATCCTCATCCCATGAGGGGAGCAGCGCATCACATCACTCAGATTAGAGGTATGCAAGATCATCCCATGAAGGGACCAGCGCAGAGATCATCCTCATCCCATGAAGGGACCAGCGCTTCGAGGATCATCCCATGAAGGGACCAGTGCATGAAAGATCATCCCATGAAGGGACCAGCTCAAAGATCATCCCATGAAGGGACCAGTGCACCAGAGATCATCCCATGAAGGGACCAGTGCACCAGAGATCATCCCATGAAGGGACCAGTGCACCAGAGATCATCCCATGAAGGGACCAGTGCACCAGAGATCATCCCATGAAGGGACCAGTGCACCAGAGATCATCCCATGAAGGGACCAGTGCACCAGATCATCCCATGAAGGGACCAGGGCACCAGATCATCCCATGAAGGGACCAGGGCACCAGATCATCCCATGAAGGGACCAGGGCACCAGATCATCCCATGAAGGGACCTGGGCACCAGATCATCCCATGAAGGGACCTGGGCACCAGAACATCCCATGAAGGGACCTGGGCACCAGATCATCCCATGAAGGGACCTGGGCACCAGATCATCCCACGAAGGGACCAGTGCAACAGATCATCCCACGAAGGGACCAGTGCATCACATCATCCCACGAAGGGACCAGTGCAACAGATCATCCCATGAAGGGACCAGCGCATCAAAGATCATCCCATGAAGGGACCAGCGCATCAAAGATCATCCCATGAAGGGACCAGCGCATCAAAGATCATCCCATGAAGGGACCAGCGCACCAGAGATCATCCCATGAAGGGACCAGCGCACCAGAGATCATCCCATGAAGGGACCAGCGCACCAGAGATCATCCCATGAAGGGACCAGCGCATCAGAGATCATCCCATGAAGGGACTAGAGATCAGCCCATGAAAGGACCAGCGCATCAAAGATCATCCCATGAAGAGACCAGCGCACCAGAGATCATCCTATGAAGAGACCAGCGCACCAGAGATCATCCCATGAAGAGACCAGCGCACCAGAGATCATCCCATGAAGGGACCAGTGCATCAGAGATCATCCCATGAAGGGACTAGAGATCAGCCCATGAAAGGACCAGCGCATCAAAGATCATCCCATGAAGAGACCAGCGCACCAGAGATCATCCTATGAAGAGACCAGCGCACCAGAGATCATCCCATGAAGAGACCAGCGCACCAGAGATCATCCCATGAAGGGACCAGTGCATCACATCATCCCACGAAGGGACCAGTGCAACAGATCATCCCATGAAGGGACCAGCGCATCAAAGATCATCCCATGAAGGGACCAGCGCATCAAAGATCATCCCATGAAGGGACCAGCGCATCAAAGATCATCCCATGAAGGGACCAGCGCACCAGAGATCATCCCATGAAGGGACCAGCGCACCAGAGATCATCCCATGAAGGGACCAGCGCACCAGAGATCATCCCATGAAGGGATCAGCGCATCAGAGATCATCCCATGAAGGGACTAGAGATCAGCCCATGAAGGGACCAGCGCATCAAAGATCATCCCATGAAGAGACCAGCGCACCAGAGATCATCCTATGAAGAGACCAGCGCACCAGAGATCATCCCATGAAGGGACCAGCGCACCAGAGATCATCCCATGAAGGGACCAGTGCACCAGAGATCATCCCATGAAGGGACCAGTGCACCAGAGATCATCCCATGAAGGGACCAGTGCAGAGATCATCCCATGAACGGACCAGTGCATCAGAGATCATCCCATGAAGGGACTAGAGATCAGCCCATGAAGGGGCCAGTTCAAACATCATCCCAAGAAGCGGCCAGTGCACCAGAGATCATCCCATGAAGGGACCAGTGCATCAGAGAATATCCCATGAAGGGACCAGTGCATCAGAGATCATCCCATGGAGGGACCAGTGCATCAGAGATCATCCCATGGAGGGACCAGTGCATCAGAGATCATCCCATGGAGGGACCAGTGCATCAGAGATCATCCCATGGAGGGACCAGTGCATCAGAGATCATCCCATGGAGGGACCAGTGCATCAGACATCATCCCATGAAGGAACCAGTGCATCAGACATCAGCCCACGAAGGGACCAGTGCATCAGACATCAGCCCACGAAGGGACCAGTGCATCAGATCACTCAGATTAGAGGTATGCAAGATCCTCCCATGAAGGGACCAGTGAACCAGAGATCATCCCATGAAGGGACCAGTGAACCAGAGATCATCCCATGAAGGGACCAGTGCACCAGATCATCCCATGAAGGGAACAGTGCATCAGATCATCCCATGAAGGGAGCAGCGCATCAAAGATCATCCCATGAAGGGAGCAGCGCATCACAGCACTCAGATTAGAGGTGTGCAAGATCATCCCATGAAGGGACCAGCGCAGAGATCATCAGATGAAGGGACCAGTGCATGAAAGATCATCCCATGAAGGGACCAGTGCATCAGAGATCATCCCATGAAGGGACCAGGGCACCAGAGATCATCCCATGAAGGGACCAGGGCACCAGAGATCATCCCATGAAGGGACCAGGGCACCAGAGATCATCCCATGAAGGGACCAGGGCACCAGAGATCATCCCATGAAGGGACCAGGGCACCAGAGATCATCCCATGAAGGGACCAGGGCACCAGAGATCATCCCATGAAGGGACCAGGGCACCAGAGATCATCCCATGAAGGGACCAGGGCACCAGAGATCATCCCATGAAGGGACCAGGGCACCAGAGATCATCCCATGAAGGGACCAGGGCACCAGATCGTCCCACGAAGGGACCAGTGCAACAGATCATCCCACGAAGGGACCAGTGCAACAGATCATCCCACGAAGGGACCAGTGCATCAGATCATCCCACGAAGGGACCAGTGCATCAGATCATCCCACGAAGGGACCAGTGCAACAGATCATCCCACGAAGGGACCAGTGCATCGAGGATCATCCCACGAAGGGACCAGTGCATCAAAGATCATCCCACGAAGGGACCAGCGAATCAAAGATCATCCCATGAAGGGACCAGCGCATCAGATCATCCCATGAAGGGACTAGAGATCAGCCCATGAAGGGACCAGCGCATCAAAGATCATCCCATGAAGAGACCAGCGCACCAGAGATCATCCCATGAAGAGACCAGCGCACCAAGGATCATCCCATGAAGGGACCAGTGCAGAGATCATCCCATGAAGTGACCAGTGCATCAGAGATCATCCCATGAAGGGACAAGAGATCAGCCCAAGAAGGGGCCAGTGCACCAGAGATCATCCCATGAAGGGACCAGTGCATCAGAGATCATCCCATGAAGGGACCAGTGCATCAGAGAATATCCCATAAAGGGACCAGTGCATAAGAGATCATCCCATGGAGGGACCAGTGCATCAGAGATCATCCCATGGATGGACCAGTGCATCAGAGATCATCCCATGGATGGACCAGTGCATCAGACATCATCCCATGGATGGACCAGTGCATCAGACATCATCCCATGAAGGGACCAGTGCATCAGACATCAGCCCATGAAGGGACCAGTGCATCAGACATCAGCCCATGAAGGGACCAGTGCATCAGACATCAGCCCATGAAGGGACCAGTGAACCAGATCATCCCATGAAGGGACCAGTGCACCAGATCATCCCATGAAGGGACCAGTGCACCAGATCATCCCATGAAGGGACCAGTGCACCAGATCATCCCATTGAGGTTCTGTAGCGATCCGAACCCGTGTATTCGGTATCGTAGTACTGACACGATTTTGGTACCAATGAACCGTAAATGATCCATTATATGCATGACAGTGTTTACGCTGCGCAACTAGCATGAATTCACTGAAAAATAGGGCATTCTGTTGTTAAGTCATGGCATCCATTTTAGATACGGCATCCATTTTGTTTCTTGCCCTCACATAGTCAATGGACGAGCGATGACCCCGGCAGAATAACCTTGTTAAGGACACGTAAGCTCGAGCCCCAAGAAAGGCCGACGCTGCATGACTAGGCAGAATCAAGCTGCCTCCCTTGCCTGAGGCCAGTCCTGCTTTACTGGTTCTCGTGTCCATTGTCCTGACTGAAAGGCCGAAGACGGTAGCCGTGCCCGTTTATGATCCATAAACACCTCTTATCCTACTTTTCAATCCTTTGCACCTGGCTCTGCTCCTCTCCTTCTGGGCTTTTACAATGGGGAGGTTACGATTTTTATGATGGGGAGGATCGGGCAAAGAATGGAAAACTGACAAGGAGACCTGATCGAATACCGAAAACCTACGACTAATTATTGTTTGATGTATATTTATTGTTTGTTTGGGATACCGGGTTGGGCATGAGAAATATTCGTGTAATGTTGCCTAAAGACATATTTCGTGTATTTAAGGAACAACCCACTTAATGCAATTTGAACAGTCTCGTAGATTCTGCCTCCGTGTGGTTCCTATGACTTCTGTGTCCCTGCAGTAAATAAATCTTGGTCTCTGACGCCACCATCGAGAAACCCGCGTCTGTTTATTTGTGCACCGAGACAGGAGGAACTCAGGGGTCTTTGGGTGTTGTTTCCCTGACACCTCTGGACTCTTAAAAGTCCAGAACCTCAAATTGGCGCCCAACGTGGGGTGACGTCATCCGATACCGGTCCAAAGCCTGAAAAGTTCGAGGAGTTTCGTGTGAAGATTCCGGAGGGAGGTACCCCGCTTCATCGATCCCTGCATGTCGTAAAAGTGGCCCGACGATCTCTTCCACGAGGGTTCCTGTTCCCAGACGGCTACAGAGGACCGCTGCCCTGACTGTCGCCCTGTCTTGGACCCGAGGTGCAGACCTTAGTACGGCGAGACGTAGACGGGTTCTCCTTGGTGACGTCTTCCACATTTCAGTTAAGTATTAAGTGGGTTACGCTCAGTTTGGTTGTTCTTTGTTGCTCTGGTTTAATTCGTAGATTTTCATTGGTTGCTCTTGTTTAGATAATCTTTGTTTTGGTATTGGTTCATTTTGGTAGGCCTAAGTTCTTTGCGCATTTTGGTTGGAATTTGTCTTTGTTTGTCATGACTACCAGTAGTAATTGTGTCCTGTCCTGGTTAAGTTGCAACAGGGATTCCCGGTTGGAGGATTCGTGTTCGGTTCCTCCGATTGGAACTCCTACATATGAGCTCTATTGTAAACATGGTGTAGGTCCTATTGCTTATAATGAAGTATGGGTCCGTTATACCAGAAAAGATGGTGTCCTTAGTTGGCCACCGCATGGTAGCTTCGAAAGCGAAATTCTAGCTAATCTAGAAATGAAGTTGTTTAAAAGAAAAGCCCGGCTGGCAATGTTTGATTCTTTTCGCGTATGGCGTAAAGAAGCCAAACAGAGAGAAATTAGGAAGACGAAGAAAGAACAGAAAGAGAAAGGGTTGACTTTAATGGAGTCTGCTAGGCAGTTGCATGTCAACGAGACTGAGAAAGCAATAGAGATGGCGAATAGAAAATATAATTTGGCGATTGATAAATGTTACCCTGTATTGCCATCTTGTCCTACTAAGCCGATAGAGGACCATGAAAAGGATCCTCTGTTGTCTTACCTGTTGAATTCACCTCCACCGTATGCACAGGGTATTACAGCACCACAGTTACTACCTGTTGTACAGCCAGCTGCTGGTCAGCCTGGAATAGTTGCTCCACTTCCTTTGATTCCAGCTCCTGTCCTTCCCGTGGTTAATGTTCCCTCTGCACCCCCTCTTCCTGGGTCGCCTATTCCGCCTTTGCCCGTCATTTCGCAAACTGCTTTACCTGCTACTCCCACCCTTACTATTTCATCTGCTCCAGCTGCCCTGTTCCCGAACCCTGTAAACATTCTGACTCCGCTTTCCGTTCGTCGGAAAATAACCGACTCTGTAACTAAAATCTTAACTCCTCTCTACAGGTCTTTAATTGGGACCCCCGTTTCTGACTCTATACAGAGACGTAGCCAGCTTCCTGGTCCTCAGGAACGAGACATGTTAGATTCGACAGCTCTTAGGTAGATGTCGAAAGCTGCGAAGTATGATGCACGAAGAGTGTTAGATACCTTTATGCAATGGAATGAACCAACTCAACGTTATGTTTTTGACGTGATGTGTTCTCTTGTGCGTGAGGAATGGGATGATGATGACTTAGATTCTGTCCCCTCTGATTTGATAAATGTTCAGCAAAAATTTGCCGCAGGAATGGTGATAGGTTCAGAAGTAAGGGAAGCGATAGAACTGATTTTAGCTTATAGGGATGATTCCCCTCTTCGAGCGCCAAGGGACCCTGATGGTTCACCGATTACTAGGAAAAGACTAGGTCAATATCCGATGAGGGAAGTTCCACCCATATGGCGCGAAGCAGTTCAAGCTGATGCGGCTAATGGTATTGCAGCTGCTCCGGCACATTTCCATAGAGTGTGGATACACATCCCTTGGAAGCGGGCCGAAGTATTAGCAGTAAAACAAGCGTTGCCAGACCCACGTAAAAATCCTGCTGGTTATTACAAAGAGTTAACGCAGACAGTTCAAGCGTGCGTCATGAATTTGGCAGACATTGAAATGCTATTTGGCAATGTAGTGCCACAGCCTATATGGGCCAAGATTCGGCAAGAGAACGACCCAGTCGCCCTAGGAGGTGATTGGCCAGCTATTATAGCGGCAGATGCGCAACAAGTTGGCGGTGCTAAACCTGAGCCTCTGATTGCTGCCTTACCTGGCAGAATAATTAATCTAATGAAAACGCTGATGCCAGCGTTACGGGTAAATTGGGATAAACTATCAGCATGCAAGCAGAAGAAGGACGAAAGCGTCTGACTTTTTCACTAGATTTGAAGAGACCTTCGTAGACCACAGTGGGCAAGATATGAGTACTGAGGGAGGTCAGAGGTTGTTGGTCGACAAGTTCGTGTTTAATTTACTACCTGAGCTTAGTAACAAGTTAAAGGATTCTGAAAGTGCATGGGCAGTGTCGACGACAGCACAGATACTTGCAACTGCTCAGTATTACGAGAATAGAGAGAAAGAAGAGAAGGAAAAGTCAGAAAAGAAGACAAAAGAATTTGAAGACTAAAGTACTATTGCAACAAGCGTATCCGCCTCGCTCGAATCAGTCAGATTCACAGCAGCGACCCCAGTTTCAGCATCAGCCACAATTCCAGCAAGGGACGTCCCAAAGATTTAATTATGGATTTTCCCGACAACAGTTAGCATGGAATCAGTGTGCCTATTGTAAAAAGGAGGGTCATTATAAGAATGAGTGTCCAGTACTCCACGCACAGACCAGTGGTGTCCCAGCTCAGAGAGGTAATGTTGGGTTTATGCAAGCTCCTAGAGGTAGAGGACGTGGCACAATGACTCCACAGGCTGATCGCCCATCAAATTATTTCGATCAGCGAAATGTACAACCTGCGCAACCGGGTAGATCTCCACAGTATCATGTTGAAGATTACTATGAACATAATGAAGAGATTCAGAGAAGCGAGTATTAGGACAGCCACAGGCAAAGAGAGGGAGTAGTATCAGTTCCAGTTGATCAGAGTGGACCTTATGTCGCAGTAGTTACATCAGGCGTGGTCGAACCGTTTCTGTTGGATACTGGTGCGGCAAAAAGTTCAATTACGCATGCGAAACTCCCTGGCGCACCTTTGTCTGGCTTAACGAACACTTCAGTAGGTTTCTCAGGCGCCCCTGTTCACAATCCTGTTTCTAGTCCTTTATCAATTTCTGTTGGGCCATGCGAACTAGAAGCACCCCTTATCCTAACAACCGGTTGTAATGAGAATCTGCTAGGTTTAGATCTGTTGAAACGCCTGCATGCGACACTGTACTGTTCTCCTTCGGGAGTACAGCTCACATTGGGTAAGAGTAATTTCTCCAATGTACATGTCAATGAATAAGCTCCCACCGGAGCTGCGTTCTCTCCCTGATACTCTTTGGGCAACTGGTCCTAATGATGTATGCCTCTTGGAAATTCCCCCTTATGTGTTAAGTCTGAAAGCGAATGTTAAATTCCCACGAATCCCACAGTATCGGATTTCGAATGAAGGTGAACGTGCACTTTTGCTGATTGTGAAAGACTTAATACAGAAAGATGTGATTGAGGAAACTAGAGGAAATGTCTGCAATAGTCCTGTTCTGCCGATTTTGAAACGTACTGACCCTTCCAAACCTCCAATCTACAGATTTGTGATTGACCTCAGAGAGGTTAACAAAATAGTGATTCCACAGTTTCCTGTGGTACCAGATATCACTGCATTATTGACGTTGATTCCTGCCTCAGCCTCATGGTTTACAGTGATCGACTTGAAGAATGCCTTTTTCAGCATCCCGATAGCCGAAGAAAGTAAAGACATTTTTGGTTTCTCCTTAGGTGGTCGCAGTTTCAGGTTCAAGCGCGCTCCACAAGGTTATTGTGAGAGCCCTTCAATTTACAGCCAAGCATTAAAAAGCCAATTAGATGATCTTGTACTTCCTCCTGGTGTTGCCCTGATCCAATACGTAGATGATCTCTTACTGGCTGCTGATGACAAGGAAACTTGCAAAACAGCTACAATTTCTTTATTACGTCATTTATCAGAATTACATCACAAGGTTTCACCTTCTAAACTGCAATATTGTTGCCAAGAAGTGACCTACTTAGGTCATCTTTTGTCAAAGGAGGGAAGAAGGTTGACCCCAGAGAGAATCAAAGCAATTTCGCAGATGACTGTACCAAGCACACAGAGAGAAGTGCGTGCGTTTTTAGGTATTACGTCATACTGCAGGCAATGGATCCCAAATTTTTCTCTCATGGCAAAACCATTGGTAGCCCTGACTGGAAAAGGTGTTCCGAGCCCTTTGCCATGGTCTGATGAATGTCAACAGAGCTTCTCCGATTTACGTGATGCGCTGTGTTCAGCTCCTGTGTTGGGTACTCCTGACTACAGTAAGCCGTTTACTTTATATGTCCATGAAAGAGAAGGTTGTGCGTTGAGTGTTTTAACGCAACAATTTGGTGACAAACAGCGACCTTGTGCATATTTCTCATCCACATTAGATCCGGTAGCCAGAGCATTGCCAAGTTGTTTGAGAGCTACAGCGGCAGCTGCAGTGTCTATTCGACAGTCTGCTGGACTAGTCATGAACAACATGTTAGTAGTCATGGTTCCACATGCTGTGGATACACTCATGAATCGAACGAAAACTCAGCACCTCACCAGTGCTAGACTATCAGGCTATGAGCTGACGCTTTTGGCAAGTCACATTCAGATTAAGCGATGCAACATATTGAATCCAGCAACGCTGTTGCCGACTACTCAAGAGTCGAGTGATTCAGAGCCCCATGATTGTTGTTTTAGAACTGAGGAAGAGACAAAAGGTAGGATTGATTTAAAAGATACTCCGTTACTAGATCCAGATGGCACTTTGTACGTCGATGGGTCATGTTTTAAACTACAGAATGGTGATGTGACGGCCGCGTATGCAGTTACGACTTTGAGCAAGATTGTTGAGACCGCAAGAGTAAGTCAGAATTCTGCCCAAGCTGCAGAATTAATTGCATTAACAAGAGCGTGTGTTTTAGCTGAGGGAAAGAGAGTGAATGTGTTTACTGATAGCCAGTACGCCTTCAGCGTTGCACACAATTTTGGGCGTCTCTGGAGAGAAAGAGGTTTTCTCACGTCCCATGGGACTAAGATCCAACATGGACAGTTAGTCAATGACCTGTTGGAATCTCTGACCTTACCGAATGAAGTTGCGATTGTGAAATGCAGTGCACATTGAAAGATTACGGATGATGTTGGCCGTGGGAATGCGTTTGCTGATGAGGTCGCCAAAGAGACGGCCAAGAACATGATGAGTCGAATGTACGTTGCAACGTCTGCGAGGTGGATTGCTGAATCAGGAATGTGTGAGAATACAATTGAAAGTGTGAAGGCAATCCAGAATGAAGCAACTAAAAATGAGAAGAATGAATGGAAGGAGAAAACGGGTAGAATGGATTCAAGTGGATGTTGGGTTGATTTGTCTGAGCAGCAGCGTTGGATGTTACCTGATGCGTATGTACTTGCGGTAGTCATGATGGCACATGGAGCGGCACACATTAGTTCGAAAGGGATATGTAAGTTGTTAGCTCCAGTATGGAAGAACGATGGAATTACTAAGTGTGCGGAAAGAGTGGTGAAGAATTGCATGATATGCCTGATGCATAATCCTGGCAAGGGAACCCCAACCCCAGTTGGTCACTTTGCTCCCCCTTCTTGTCCCTTTGAAGTGATTCAGTTGGATTTTATCCACATGGACAGATGTAATAATCTTAAATATGTCCTAGTGGTAGTCTGTGCCTTTTCAAGATGGGTTGAGGCGTATCCGTTAAAGGATAACACTGCTATGTCTACTGCAAAAATCCTCCTCAAAGAGTACTTCCCCAGGTATGGTATGCCACGGATTGTTTGGTCGGACAATGGAAGTGAGTTTGTAGGGAAAGTTATGAAGTGTGTGTGCGGGTCTGGGAATCACCCAGAAATTCCACAGTGCGAATCACCCACAGTCAGCAGGCTTGGTTGAAGGGTACAATGGCACCTTGAAGCTAAAACTTGCTAAAATTCAAACTTCCACTGGTCTGTCGTGGCCAGACGCACTGCCTTTAGCTTTCTGTCCACCAGAGCGACTGTACACTCTCGAGTAGGGCTTAGCCCATATGAGATTGTGTTTGGTCGTCCTGCTAATGTTTGGGGAGTCCCTAGGCCAAAGGAATTCAAACAGATCGAATATCCAATGTTGATTGATTACCTTTTTGACCTGACTGCTAAATTGAGCCTTATTCATCAACAGGTATTTGAATCCTTGCCTAAACTGCCAGAGAGTCCAGGCCACACATTGAAACCCAGTGATCAAGTGGTGGTGCGGAATTTTGAACGAACCCGGAACCTCCGGCCAAGATTTGTGGGACCGTTTCAAGTGCTCCTGGCAACAAGAACTGCTGTACGCCTAGCTGGAAGAAAGAATTGGGTGCACGCTAGCCATACGAAGCGAGTCCCTCTCCCACTCCCCTACGACAACTGGGTTAGACAGGGATTTGGTGTATCCGAGACAGAACCTGTTCCTAGGCTCATTCCCTTCAGTGATGCAGAGTACATAACGGACAAACGAACTGAAACGCAGAACTCTGACACCCCACCAGGAACTGTTCCTTCGAACCCTGAACAGAGTGTTGTACAAAGTGAACATTTGTCACCTGTGGATTCGAACATTACTGCACCTGTAGACCAGCTATTTCAAGATCAGACAAGACCCGGAAAGTACAGATATAACCTACGTTCTCATTCTATGAACCAATAACATTGCATAATTACCTTTCTATTTGAAAACTGTTTTGATCTTATCACATTTCCATTCAGTCAGGAAGTTTGCTCTATAATTTTTTTTTTTTTTTTTTGTTTTTTTGTGTTGTTCTCTCACCTTGCTATCTGGGTTACCGTAGGGTCGTAACGTGTGCCTTGTTTTAACTTGCAGGGAACCAGACACAAGGTCGGTTTCTTCTGTTTATTTTGGGAACTCCCAGGGTAGACAGAGGCAATTTTTAACCGGTATAAACCATCCGTTGCGAACGGTTGTAGAAGATGGAGCTTCCTGAACTGCGACGGGCTAAAGTCATAAATGCTCGCAAGACAAAACTGTATGAAATATTGTATAGCAAATGTTTCCTAATGCAATGTGCTCTGACATTTCTGATTGTTTTAATAACTCTGGTAGGCGGAATTATTTTTGGTATTCAACTGATCTTTGCACCTGTTACATCTACGGTATCTCCCCATGTTCCTGTTTCTCCGACTGTTGTTTCTCTTCATTCTTTCCATCCTTTTTCTGCCCACGAGCAAGCTCGACGCTCTGAGTTTAAAAATAACACTTTCATTCAGCTCTTGCACCAACATCAACTAGTGGTTAACACAACGAACTGCTGGGTGTGTGGCTTGATACCACATACCATGGACAAGGGTATCCCTTATCTGGTTCTGCCCTTTAGTTATAATGGATCATTCTGGGCATTTCAGACCATGTTCGCCTATGCTCTAGAGACCTATCCCCCGTGACCTCCGCGTTCCACTAGGTATAACTCCGTTAATAGAGCCTTGGTAAAGGGAATTACTGACATGGTTAGAGATGTCAATAACACTCCGTTTATTCCCAAGGATGAATTGAGAGTTTACATGGGTTGGAATGTTACGGAATATGGCATTACTTTGGGTGAGAACAAACGTAAAAGCTCGACTCCGATCTGGGTCGTACCCCACCAAGGTCAGGTCTGTTTGCAAGGAAATGGGAGAAATCCGAAAGCTCGACTAGGGAAGAGTGACTGTACCGAAACATACGTTTTCCCGTCACAGTTTTCCCCTGCATTCTTAGCTGCTAAGGGCACCTATTTTGTTTGCAAAGACAGAGCATATACATGGCTGCCTGCTGACTTTTCAGGCTCATGTTACATCGCTCAACTGTTGCCTCCGACATACACTGCTGCACCGGATTATCACAAAACTAGAGTTGTGAGAGGTGTTTTCAGTAAAGAAGATACTGCTGGCCAAGAGGCAGGAGACTTTTTCAAAGGTTTCCTCCCATTCTGGGGGCCTATGGCCAATAGTAGAAACTTACGTCAACTAACACGGGTAGTTGAATCCACTATTACCGAGACTGCGGGTGCCCTTAGCAACCTGACAGCTGAGCTTCAAGCGGATCGCCTCATGACGTTACAGAATCGTATGGTCCTTGATGTATTACTTGCAGATCAAGGTGGGGTATGTAAGATGATCCAATCGAGTTGTTGTGTTTTTATCCCAGATAATGCGCCAACGGTATACAAGGCCATTTCTAAGTTACACCAAATCTCTGACTCTATTCATGTAGAGGAAGGTGACTGGTCACTAATGGGATGGCTCTGGAATCTGTTATCTGCGTGGGGATGGAAAGTTCTGATGGTCGCTGGTGTTGCGTTGGTATTTTTATTCTCGTGCTGTCTCATTGTTCAGTGTGGTCCTGCCTTATGTGGCCTTTGTGTTTCAACATGCGTAAGAAGACCACCTGTTCTTGGAGATACACCACAGGATAGAATAATGTTCCAGCAACATATCAGTGACCTGATGAACATAGAGGTGGACTCTGACATAGAGTAAGTTATTGCCTATGTAAGGGCAAAAGGACGGTCTGAAGTTCTGCAGCCATCCGAACCCGTGTATTCGGTATCGTAGTACTGACACGATTTTGGTATCAATGAACCGTAAATGATCCATTTAATATATGACAGTGTTTTCGCTGCGCTACGAGCATGAATTCACTGAGAAATAGGGCATTCTGTTGTAAAGCCATGGCATCCATTTTAGATACGGCACCCATTTTGTTTCTTGCCCTCACATAGTCAATGGACGAGCAATGACCCCGGCAGAATCACCTTGTTAAGGACACGTAAGCCCGAGCCCGAAGAAGCTGACGCTGCGTGACTAGGCAGAATCAAGCTGCCTCCCCTGCCTGAGGCCAGCCCTGCTATACTGGTTCTCGTGTCCATTGTCCTGATTGAGAGGCCGAAGATGGTAGCCATGCCCGTTTATGATCCATAAACATCTCTATCCTGCTTTTCTATCTCCTACACCTGACTCTGCTCCTCTCCTTCTGGGCTTTTACAATGGGGAGGATACGATTTTTATGATGGGGAGGATCGGTCAAAGAATGGGAAACTGACAAAGGGACTTGATCGAATACTGAAAACCTACGACAAATTATTGTTTGGTGTACGTTTATTGTCTGTTTGGGATACCGGGTTGGGCATGAAAGATATTCGTGTAATGTTGCCTGAAGGCATATTTTATGTATATAAGGTACAACCCACTTTTTGCAAATCGAACAGTCTCATAGATTCTGCTTTTGTGTGGTTCCTATGACTTCTGTGTCCCTGCAGTAAATAAACCTTGGTCTTTGACGCCACCATCGAGAAGCCCGCGTCTGTTGATTTGTGCACCAAGGCAGGAAGGAACTCAGGGGTCTTTGGGTGTTGTTTCCCTGACACCTCTGGACTCTTAGAAAAGTCCAGAACCTCACCATGAAGGGACCAGCGCATCGAGGATCATCCCATAAAGTGACCAGTGCATCAGAGATCATCCCATGAAGGGACAAGTGCATCAAAGATCATCCCATGAAGGGGTGAGCATATCAGATATCATCCCATGAAGGGACTAGCGCAGCAGAGATCATCCCATGAAGGGGCGAGCGTATCACATATCATCCCATGAAGGGACCAGTGCAGCAGAGATCATCCCATGAAGGGACCAGCGCATCAAATATCATCCCATGAAGGGACCAGAGCATCAAAGATCATCCCATGAAGGGGCCAGAGAATCAGAGATCATCCCATGAAGGGACCAGTGCATCAGAGATCATCCCATGAAGGGACCAGTGCATCACTGCACTCAGATTAGAGGTATTCAAGATCATCCCATGAAGGTACCAGTGCATCACAGCACTCAGATTAGAGGTATGGAAGATATCCCATGAAGGGATCAGTGCAAAGATCATCCAATGAAGGGACCAGTGCATCAAAGATCATCCCATGAAGGGACAAGTGCCTCAGAAATCATCCCATGAAGGGACCAGTGCCTCAGAAATCATCCCATGAAGGGACCAGTGCCTCAGAAATCATCCCATGAAGGGAGCAGTGCATCAGAGATCATCCCATGAAGGGACCAGTGTAAAGATCATCCCATAAAGGGACCAGTGCATCAGAGATCATCCCATAAAGGGACCAGTGCATCAGAGATCATCCCATAAAGGGACCAGTGCATCAGAGATCATCCCATAAAGGGACCAGTGCATCAGAGATCATCCCATAAAGGGACCAGTGCATCAGAGATCATCCCATAAAGAGACCAGTGCATTAAAGATCATCCCATGAAGGGACCAGTGCATCAAAGATCATCCCATGAAAGGACCAGTGCATCAGAGATCATCCCATGAAGGGACCAGTGCATAAAATATCCCATGAAGGGACCAGTGCATAAATATCATCCCATGAAGGGACCAGTGCATCACTGCACTCAGATTAGAGGTATTCAAGATCATCCCATGAAGGTACCAGTGCATCACAGCACTCAGATTAGAGGTATGGAAGATATCCCATGAAGGGATCAGTGCAAAGATCATCCAATGAAGGGACCAGTGCATCAAAGATCATCCCATGAAGGGACAAGTGCCTCTGAAATCATCCCATGAAGGGACAAGTGCCTCTGAAATCATCCCATGAAGGGACCAGTGCCTCTGAAATCATCCCATGAAGGGACCAGTGCCTCTGAAATCATCCCATGAAGGGACCAGTGCCTCTGAAATCATCCCATGAAGGGACCAGTGCCTCTGAAATCATCCCATGAAGGGACCAGTGCCTCAGAAATCATCCCATGAAGGGAGCAGTGCATCAGATCATCCCATGAAGGGAGCAGTGTAAAGATCATCCCATAAAGGGACCAGTGCATCAGAGATCATCCCATAAAGGGACCAGTGCATCAGAGATCATCCCATAAAGGGACCAGTGCATCAGAGATCATCCCATAAAGAGACCAGTGCATCAGAGATCATCCCATAAAGAGACCAGTGCATCAGAGATCATCCCATGAAGGGACCAGTGCATCAGAGATCATCCCATGAAGGGACCAGTGCATCAGAGATCATCCCATGAAGGGACCAGTGCATCAAATATCATCCCATGAAGGGACCGGTGCATCAAATATCATCCCATGAAGGGACCGGTGCATCAGATCATCCCATGAAGAGACCAGCGCATCAGATATCATCCCATGAAGAGACCAGCGCATCAGAGATCGTCCCATGAAGAGACCAGCGCATCAGAGATCGTCCCATGAAGGGACCAGCGCATCAGAGATCGTCCCATGAAGGGACCAGCGCATCAAAGATCGTCCCATGAAGGGACCAGCGCATCAGAGATCGTCCCATGAAGGGACCAGCGCATCAGAGATCGTCCCATGAAGGGACCAGCGCATCAGAGATCGTCCCATGAAGGGACCAGCGCATCAGAGATCGTCCCATGAAGGGACCAGCGCATCAGAGATCGTCCCATGAAGGGACCAGCGCATCAGAGATCGTCCCATGAAGGGACCAGCGCATCAGAGATCGTCCCATGAAGGGACCAGCGCATCAGAGATCGTCCCATGAAGGGACCAGCGCATCAGAGATCGTCCCATGAAGGGACCAGCGCATCAGAGATCGTCCCATGAAGAGACCAGCGCATCAGAGATCGTCCCATGAAGGGACCAGCGCATCAGAGATCGTCCCATGAAGGGACCAGCGCATCAGAGATCGTCCCATGAAGGGACCAGCGCATCAGGGATCGTCCCATGAAGGGACCAGCGCATCAGAGATCATCCCATGAAGGGACCAGCGCATCAGAGATCGTCCCATGAAGGGACCAGCGCATCAGAGATCGTCCCATGAAGGGACCAGCGCATCAGAGATCGTCCCATGAAGGGACCAGCGCATCAGAGATCGTCCCATGAAGGGACCAGCGCATCAGAGATCGTCCCATGAAGGGACCAGCGCATCAGAGATCGTCCCATGAAGGGACCAGAGCATCAGAGATCGTCCCATGAAGGGACCAGCGCATCAGAGATCGTCCCATGAAGGGACCAGCGCATCAGAGATCGTCCCATGAAGGGACCAGCGCATCAGAGATCGTCCCATGAAGGGACCAGCGCATCAGAGATCGTCCCATGAAGGGACCAGCGCATCAGAGATCGTCCCATGAAGGGTCCAGCGCATCAGAGATCGTCCCATGAAGGGACCAGCGCATCAGAGATCGTCCCATGAAGGGACCAGCTCATCAGAGATCATCCCATGAAGGGACCAGCGCATCAGAGATCATCCCATGAAGGGACCAGTTCATCAGAGCACTCAGATTAGTGGTATACAAGATAATCCCATGAAGGGACTAGTGCAGAGATCATCCCGTGAAGGGACCAGTGCATCAAAGATCATCCTGTGAAGGGACCAGTGCATCAAAGATCATCCCGTGAAGGGACCAGTGCATCAAAGATCATCCTGTGAAGGGACCAGTGCATCAAAGATCATCCCGTGAAGGGACCAGTGAATCACAGCTCTCAGATTAGTGGTATACAAGATCATCCCATGAAGGGACCGGTGCATCAGATCATCCCATGAAGGGACCGGCGCATCAGAGATCATCCCATGAAGGGACCAGTGCATCAGAAATCATCCCATGAAGGGACCAGTGCATCAGAAATCATCCCATGAAGGGACCAGTGCATCACTGCACTCAGATTAGAGGTATTCAAGATCATCCCATGAAGGTACCAGTGCATCACAGCACTCAGATTAGAGGTATGGAAGATATCCCATGAAGGTATCAGTGCAAAGATCATCCCATGAAAGGACCAGTGCATCAAAGATCATCCCATGAAGGGACCAGTGCCTCAGAGATCATCCCATGAAGGGATCAGCGCATCAGAGATCATCCCATGAAGGGACCAGAGCATCAAAGATCATCCCATGAAGGGACCAGTGCATCAGAGATCATCCCATGAAGGGACCAGTGCATCACTGCACTCAGATTAGAGGTATTCAAGATCATCCCATGAAGGTACCAGTGCATCACAGCACTCAGATTAGAGGTATGGAAGATATCCCATGAAGGGATCAGTGCAAAGATCATCCAATGAAGGGACCAGTGCATCAAAGATCATCCCATGAAGGGACAAGTGCCTCTGAAATCATCCCATGAAGGGACAAGTGCCTCTGAAATCATCCCATGAAGGGACAAGTGCCTCTGAAATCATCCCATGAAGGGACAAGTGCCTCTGAAATCATCCCATGAAGGGACCAGTGCCTCTGAAATCATCCCATGAAGGGAGCAGTGCATCAGATCATCCCATGAAGGGAGCAGTGTAAAGATCATCCCATAAAGGGACCAGTGCATCAGAGATCATCCCATAAAAGGACCAGTGCATCAGAGATCATCCCATAAAGGGACCAGTGCATCAGAGATCATCCCATAAAGGGACCAGTGCATCAGAGATCATCCCATGAAGGGACCAGTGCATCAAAGATCATCCCATGAAGGGACCAGTGCATCAAAGATCATCCCATGAAGGGACCAGTGCATCAAAGATCATCCCATGAAGGGACCGGTGCATCAAATATCATCCCATGAAGGGACCGGTGCATCAAATATCATCCCATGAAGGGACCGGTGCATCAAATATCATCCCATGAAGGGACCGGTGCATCAAATATCATCCCATGAAGGGACCGGTGCATCAGATCATCCCATCAAGAGACCAGCGCATCAAAGATCATCTCATCAAGAGACCAGCGCATCAGAGATCATCCCATCAAGAGACCAGCGCATCAGAGATCATCCCATGAAGGGACCAGCGCATCAGAAATCATCCCATGAAGGGACCAGCGCATCAGAGATCGTCCCATGAAGGGACCAGCGCATCAGAGATCGTCCCATGAAGGGACCAGCGCATCAGAGATCGTCCCATGAAGGGACCAGCGCATCAGAGATCGTCCCATGAAGGGACCAGCGCATCAGAGATCGTCCCATGAAGGGACCAGCGCATCAGAGATCGTCCCATGAAGGGACCAGCGCATCAGAGATCGTCCCATGAAGGGACCAGCGCATCAGAGATCGTCCCATGAAGGGACCAGCGCATCAGAGATCGTCCCATGAAGGGACCAGCGCATCAGAGATCGTCCCATGAAGGGACCAGCGCATCAGAGATCGTCCCATGAAGGGACCAGCGCATCAGAGATCGTCCCATGAAGGGACCAGCGCATCAGAGATCGTCCCATGAAGGGACCAGCGCATCAGAGATCGTCCCATGAAGGGACCAGCGCATCAGAGATCGTCCCATGAAGGGACCAGCGCATCAGAGATCATCCCATGAAGGGACCAGCGCATCAGAGAACATCCCATGAAGGGACCAGCGCATCAGAGATCATCCCATGAAGGGACCAGTTCATCAGAGCACTCAGATTAGTGGTATACAAGATAATCCCATGAAGGGACTAGTGCAGAGATCATCCCGTGAAGGGACCAGTGCATCAAAGATCATCCCGTGAAGGGACCAGTGCATCAAAGATCATCCCGTGAAGGGACCAGTGCATCAAAGATCATCCCGTGAAGGGACCAGTGCATCAAACATCATCCCGTGAAGGGACCAGTGCATCAAACATCATCCCGTGAAGGGACCAGTGCATCAAACATCATCCCGTGAAGGGACCAGTGCATCAACGATCATCCCATGAAGGGACCAGTGCATCAACGATCATCCCATGAAGGGACCAGTGAATCACAGCTCTCAGATTAGTGGTATACAAGATCATCCAAAGAAGGGACCGGTGCATCAGATCATCCCATGAAGGGACCGGTGCATCAGAGATCATCCCATGAAGGGACCAGTGCATCAGAGATCATCCCATGAAGGGACCAGTGCATCACTGCACTCAGATTAGAGGTATTCAAGATCATCCCATGAAGGTACCAGTGCATCACAGCACTCAGATTAGAGGTATGGAAGATATCCCATGAAGGTATCAGTGCAAAGATCATCCCATTAAAGGACCAGTGCATCAAAGATCATCCCATGAAGGGACCAGTTCCTCAGAAATCATCCCATGAAGGGACGAGTGCATCAAAGATCATCCCATGAAGGGACGAGTGCATCAAAGATCATCCCATGAAGGAACCAGTGCATCAAAGATCATCCCATGAAGGAACCAGTGCATCAAAGATCATCCAATGAAGGAACCAGTGCATCAAAGATCATCCCATGAAGGAACCAGTGCATCAAAGATCATCCCATGAAGGAACCAGTGCATCAAAGATCATCCCATGAAGGGACGAGTGCATCAAAGATCATCCCATGAAGGGACGAGTGCATCAAAGATCATCCCATGAAGGGACGAGTGCATCAAAGATCATCCCATGAAGGAACGAGTGCATCAAAGATCATCCCATGAAGGAAAAGATCATCCCATGAAGGAACCAGTGCATCAAAGATCATCTCATAAAGGGACAAGTGCATCAGAGATCATCCCATGAAGGGACCAGAGCATCAAAGACCATCCCATGAAGGGACCAGTGCATCAAAGATCATCCCATGAAGGGACCAGTGCATCAGAGATCATCCCATGAAGGGACCAGTGCATCACTGCACTCAGATTAGAGGTATTCAAGATCATCCCATGAAGGTACCAGTGCATCACAGCACTCAGATTAGAGGTATGGAAGATATCCCATGAAGGGATCAGTGCAAAGATCATCCAATGAAGGGACCAGTGCCTCAGAAATCATCCCATGAAGGGACAAGTGCCTCTGAAATCATCCCATGAAGGGACCAGTGCCTCTGAAATCATCCCATGAAGGGACCAGTGCCTCAGAAATCATCCCATGAAGGGACCAGTGCCTCAGAAATCATCCCATGAAGGGACCAGTGCCTCAGAAATCATCCCATGAAGGGACCAGTGCCTCAGAAATCATCCCATGAAGGGAGCAGTGCATCAGATCAACCCATGAAGGGAGCAGTGCATCAGAGATCATCCCATGAAGGGACCAGTGTAAAGATCATCCCATAAAGGGACCAGTGCATCAGAGATCATCCCATAAAGGGACTAGTGCATCAGAGATCATCCCATAAAGAGACCAGTGCATTAAAGATCATCCCATGAAAGGACCAGTGCATCAAAGATCATCCCATGAAGGGACCAGTGCATCAGAGATCATCCCATGAAGGGACCAGTGCATCAAATATCATCCCATGAAGGGACCGGTGCATCAAATATCATCCGATGAAGGGACCGGTGCATCAAATATCATCCCATGAAGGGACCGGTGCATCAAATATCATCCCATGAAGGGACCGGTGCATCAGATCATCCCATCAAGAGACCAGCGCATCAGAGATCATCCCATCAAGAGACAAGCGCATCAGAGATCATCCCATCAAGAGACAAGCGCATCAGAGATCGTCCCATGAAGAGACCAGCGCATCAGAGATCATCCAATGAAGGGACCAGCGCATCAGAGATCGTCCCATGAAGGGACCAGCGCATCAGAGATCGTCCCATGAAGGGACCAGCGCATCAGAGATCGTCCCATGAAGGGACCAGCGCATCAGAGATCGTCCCATGAAGGGACCAGCGCATCAGAGATCGTCCCATGAAGGGTCCAGCGCATCAGAGATCGTCCCATGAAGGGTCCAGCGCATCAGAGATCGTCCCATGAAGGGTCCAGCGCATCAGAGATCGTCCCATGAAGGGTCCAGCGCATCAGAGATCGTCCCATGAAGGGTCCAGCGCATCAGAGATCGTCCCATGAAGGGTCCAGCGCATCAGAGATCGTCCCTTGAAGGGACCAGCGCATCAGAGATCGTCCCATGAAGGGACCAGCGCATCAGAGATCGTCCCATGAAGGGACCAGCGCATCAGAGATCGTCCCATGAAGGGACCAGCGCATCAGATATCATCCCATGAAGGGACCAGCGGATCAGAGATCATCCCATGAAGGGACCAGCGCATCAGAGATCATCCCATGAAGGGACCAGTTCATCAGAGCACTCAGATTAGTGGTATACAAGATAATCCCATGAAGGGACTAGTGCAGAGATCATCCCGTGAAGGGACCAGTGCATCAAAGTTCATCCCGTGAAGGGACCAGTGCATCAAAGATCATCCCGTGATGGGACCAGTGCATCAAAGATCATCCCGTGAAGGGACCAGTGCATCAACGATCATCCCGTGAAGGGACCAGTGCATCAACGATCATCCCATGAAGGGACCAGTGCATCACAGCTCTCAGATTAGTGGTATACAAGATCATACCATGAAGGGACCGGCCCATCAGAGATCATCCCATGAAAGGACCAGTGCATCAGAGATCATCCCATGAAGGGACCAGTGCCTCAGAGATCATCCCATAAAGGGACCAGTGCATCAGAGCTCTCAGATTAGAGGTATGCAAGATCCCATGAAGGGACCAGTGCATCAGAGATCATCCCATGACGGGACCAGTTCCTCAGAAATCATCCCATGAAGGGACGAGTGCATCAAAGATCCTCCCATGAAGGGAAGAGTGCATCAAAGATCATCCCATGAAGGGACCAGTGCAAAGATCATCTCATGAAGGAACCAGTGCATCAAAGATCATCCCATGAAGGAACCAGTGCATCAAAGATCATCCCATGAAGGAACCAGTGCATCAAAGATCATCCCATGAAGGAACCAGTACATCAAAGATCATCCCATGAAGGGACGAGTGCATCAAAGATCATCCCATGAAGGGACGAGTGCATCAAAGATCATCCCATGAAGGGACGAGTGCATCAAAGATCATCCCATGAAGGGACGAGTGCATCAAAGATCATCCCATGAAGGGACGAGTGCATCAAAGATCATCCCATGAAGGGACGAGTGCATCAAAGATCATCCCATGAAGGGACGAGTGCATCAAAGATCATCCCATGAAGGGACGAGTGCATCAAAGATCATCCCATGAAGGGACGAGTGCATCAAAGATCATCCCATGAAGGAACGAGTGCATCAAAGATCATCCCATGAAGGAACCAGTGCATCAAAGATCATCCCATAAAGGGACCAGTGCATCAGAGATCATCCCATGAAGGGACCAGCGCATCAGAGATCATCCCATGAAGGGACCAGAGCATCAAAGACCATCCCATGAAGGGACCAGTGCATCAGAGATCATCCCATGAAGGGACCAGTGCATCAGAGATCATCCCATGAAGGGACCAGTGCATCAGAGATCATCCCATGAAGGGACCAGTGCATCAGAGATCATCCCATGAAGGGACCAGTGCATCACTGCACTCAGATTAGAGGTATTCAAGATCATCCCATGAAGGTACCAGTGCATCACAGCACTCAGATTAGAGGTATGGAAGATATACCATGAAGGGATCAGTGCAAAGATCATCCAATGAAGGGACCAGTGCATCAAAGATCATCCCATGAAGGGACAAGTGCCCCTGAAATCATCCCATGAAGGGACCAGTGCCTCAGAAATCATCCCATAAAGGGACCAGTGCATCAGAGATCATCCCATAAAGAGACCAGTGCATTAAAGATCATCCCATGAAGGGACCAGTGCATCAAAGATCATCCCATGAAGGGACCAGTGCATCAGAGATCATCCCATGAAGGGACCAGTGCATCAAATATCATCCCATGAAGGGACCGGTGCATCAAATATCATCCCATGAAGGGACCGGTGCATCAGATCATCCCATCAAGAGACCAGCGCATCAGAGATCGTCCCATGAAGGGACCAGCGCATCAGAGATCGTCCCATGAAGGGACCAGCGCATCAGATATCATCCCATGAAGCGACCAGCGCATCAGAGATCATCCCATGAAGGGACCAGCGCATCAGAGATCATCCCATGAAGGGACCAGAGCATCAGAGATCATCCCATGAAGGGACCAGAGCATCAGAGATCGTCCCATGAAGGGACCAGAGCATCAGAGATCGTCCCATGAAGGGACCAGAGCATCAGAGATCGTCCCATGAAGGGACCAGAGCATCAGAGATCGTCCCATGAAGGGACCAGAGCATCAGAGATCGTCCCATGAAGGGACCAGAGCATCAGAGATCGTCCCATGAAGGGACCAGAGCATCAGAGATCGTCCCATGAAGGGACCAGCGCATCAGAGATCGTCCCATGAAGGGACCAGCGCATCAGAGATCGTCCCATGAAGGGACCAGCGCATCAGAGATCGTCCCATGAAGGGACCAGCGCATCAGAGATCGTCCCATGAAGGGACCAGCGCATCAGAGATCGTCCCATGAAGGGTCCAGCGCATCAGAGATCATCCCATGAAGGGTCCAGCGCATCAGAGATCATCCCATGAAGGGTCCAGCGCATCAGAGATCGTCCCATGAAGGGTCCAGCGCATCAGAGATCGTCCCATGAAGGGTCCAGCGCATCAGAGATCGTCCCATGAAGGGTCCAGCACATCAGAGATCGTCCCATGAAGGGTCCAGCGCATCAGAGATCGTCCCAGGAAGGGTCCAGCGCATCAGAGATCGTCCCAGGAAGGGTCCAGCGCATCAGAGATCGTCCCAGGAAGGGTCCAGCGCATCAGAGATCGTCCCATGAAGGGTCCAGCGCATCAGAGATCGTCCCATGAAGGGACCAGCGCATCAGAGATCGTCCCATGAAGGGACCAGCGCATCAGAGATCATCCCATGAAGGGACCAGTGCATCAAAGATCATCCCATGAAGGAAAAGATCATCCCATGAAGGAACCAGTGCATCAAAGATCATCCCATAAAGGGACCAGTGCATCAGAGATCATCCCATGAAGGGACGAGTGCATCAAAGATCATCCCATGAAGGGGCGAGCGCAGCAGAGATCATCCCATGAAGGGACGAGTGCATCAAAGATCATCCCATGAAGGGACGAGTGCATCAAATATCATCCCATAAAGGGACCAGCGCATCAAATATCATCCCATAAAGGGACCAGCGCATCAAATATCATCCCATGAAGGGACCAGCGCATCAAATATCATCCCATGAAGGGACCAGTGCATCAGAGATCATCCCATAAAGGGACCAGTGCATCAAATATCATCCCATGAAGGGACCAGTGCATTAAAGATCATCCCATGAAGGGACCAGTGCATCAGAGATAATCCCATGAAGGGACCAGTGCATCAGAGATCCTTCCATGAAGGGACCAGTGCATCACAGCACTCAGATTAGAGGTATGCCAGATCATCACATAAATAAAAGTGCATCAAAGATCATCCAATGAAGGGACGAGTGCATCAAAGATCATCCCATGAAGGGACGAGTGCATCAAAGATCATCCCATAAAGGGACGAGTGCATCAAAGATCATCCCATAAAGGGACGAGTGCATCAAAGATCATCCCATAAAGTGACGAGTGCATCAAAGATCATCCCATAAAGGGACGAGTGCATCAAAGATCATCCCATAAAGGGACCAGTGCATCAGAGATCATCCCATGAAGGGACGAGTGCTTCAAAGATCATCCCATGAAGGGGCGAGCGTATCAGATATCATCCCATGAAGGCACCAGCGCAGCAGAGATCATCCCATGAAGGGGCGAGCGTATCACATATCATCCCATGAAGGGACCAGCGCAGCAGAGATCATACCATGAAGGGACCAGCACAGCAGAGATCATCCCATGAAGGGACCAGCGCATCAGATCGTCCCATGAAGGGACCAGTGCATCAGAGATCATCCCATGAAGGGACCAGTGCATCAGAGATCACCCCATGAAGGGACCAGTGATTCAGAGATCATCCCATGAAGGGACCAGTGCATCAGAGATCATCCCATGAAGGGACCAGTGCATCAGAGATCATCCCATGAAGGGACCAGTGCCTCAGAGATCATCACATAAAGGGACCAGTGCATCAGAGCTCTCAAATTAGAGGTATGCAAGATCCCATGAAGGGACCAGTGCATCAAAGATCATCCCATAAAGGGACCACTGCATCAGAGATCATCCCATAAAGGGACCAGTGCATCAGAGATCATCCCATAAAGGGACCAGTGCATCAGAGATCATCCCATAAAGGGACCAGTGCATCAGAGATCATCCCATGAAGGGACCAGTGCATCAAATATCATCCCATGAAGGGACCAGTGCATTAAAGATCATCCCATGAAGGGACCAGTGCATCAGAGATCATTCCATGAAGGGACGAGCGCAGAGATCATTCCATGAAGGGACGAGCGCAGAGATCATTCCATGAAGGGACGAGCGCATCAAAGATCATCCCATGAAGGGACCAGTGCATCAGAGATCATCCCATGAAGGGACCAGTGCATCAGAGATCATCCCATGAAGGGACCAGTGCATCACTGCACTCAGATTAGAGGTATTCAAGATCATCCCATGAAGGGACCAGTGCATCAGATCATCCCATAAAGGGACCAGTGCATCAGATCATCCCATAAAGGGACCAGTGCATCAGATCATCCCATAAAGGGACCAGTGTAAAGATCATCCCATAAAGGGACCAGTGCATCAGAGATCATCCCATAAAGGGACCAGTGCATCAGAGATCATCCCATAAAGGGACCAGTGCATCAGAGATCATCCCATAAAGGGACCAGTGCATCAGAGATCATCCCATAAAGGGACCAGTGCATCAGAGATCATCCCATAAAGGGACCAGTGCATCAGAGATCATCCCATAAAGGGACCAGTGCATCAGAGATCATCCCATAAAGGGACCAGTGCATCAGAGATCATCCCATAAAGAGACCAGTGCATCAAAGATCATCCCATGAAGGGACCAGTGCATCAAAGATCATCCCATGAAGGGACCAGTGCATCAAATATCATCCCATGAAGGGACCAGTGCATCAAATATCATCCCATGAAGGGACCAGTGCATCAAATATCATCCCATGAAGGGACCAGTGCATCAAATATCATCCCATGAAGGGACCAGTGCATCAAATATCATCCCATGAAGGGACCAGTGCATCAAATATCATCCCATGAAGGGACCAGTGCATCAAATATCATCCCATGAAGGGACCATCGCATCAGAGATCGTCCCATGAAGGGACCATCGCATCAGAGATCGTCCCATGAAGGGACCATCGCATCAGAGATCGTCCCATGAAGGGACCATCGCATCAGAGATCGTCCCATGAAGGGACCAGCGCATCAGAGATCGTCCCATGAAGGGACCAGCGCATCAGAGATCGTCCCATGAAGGGACCAGCGCATCAGAGATCGTCCCATGAAGGGACCAGCGCATCAGAGATCGTCCCATGAAGGGACCAGCGCATCAGAGATCGTCCCATGAAGGGACCAGCGCATCAGAGATCGTCCCATGAAGGGACCAGCGCATCAGAGATCGTCCCATGAAGGGACCAGCGCATCAGAGATCGTCCCATGAAGGGACCAGCGCATCAGAGATCGTCCCATGAAGGGACCAGCGCATCAGAGATCATCCCATGAAGGGACCAGTTCATCAGAGCACTCAGATTAGTGGTATACAAGATAATCCCATGAAGGGACTAGTGCAGAGATCATCCCATGAAGGACCAGTGCATCAGAGATCATCCCATGAAGGGACCAGTGCATCAAAGATCATCCCATGAAGGGACCAGTGCATCAACTATCATCCCATGAAGGGACCAGTGCATCAAATATCATCCCATGAAGGGACCAGTGCATCAAATATCATCCCATGAAGGGACCAGTGCATCAACGATCATCCCGTGAAGGGACCAGTGCATCAACGATCATCCCGTGAAGGGACCAGTGCATCAACGATCATCCCGTGAAGGGACCAGTGCATCACAGCTCTCAGATTAGTGGTATACAAGATCATCCCATGAAGGGACCGGTGCATCAGATCATCCCATGAAGGGACCGGCGCATCAGAGATCATCCCATGAAGGGACCAGCGCATCAGAGATCATCCCATGAAGGGACCAGCGCAGAGATCCTCCCATGAAGGGACCAGCGGATCAGAGATCATCCCATGAAGGGACCAGCGCATCAGAGATCATCCCATGAAGGGACCAGCGCATCAGAGATCATCTCATGAAGGGACCAGCGCATCAGAGATCATCCCATGAAGGGACCAGCGCATCAGAGATCATCCCATGAAGGGACCAGCACATCAGAGATCATCCCATGAAGAGACCAGAGCATCAGAGATCATCCCATGAAGGGACCAGCGCATCAGAGATCATCCCATGAAGGGACCAGCGCATCAGAGATCATCCCATGAAGGAACCAGCGCATCAAATATCATCCCATGAAGGAACCAGCGCATCAAATATCATCCCATGAAGGGACCAGTGCATCAGAGATCATCCCATGAAGGGACCAGTGCATCAGAGATCATCCCATGAAGGAACCAGTGCAAAGATCATCCCATGAAGGAACCAGTGCATCAAAGATCATCCCATGAAGGGACGAGTGCATCACAGCACTCAGATTAGAGGTATGGAAGATATCCCATGAAGGGATCAGTGCAAAGATCATCACATGAAGGGACCAGTGCCTCAGATCATCCCATGAAGGGACCAGTGCATCAGAGATCATCCCATGAAGGGACCAGTTCCTCAGAAATCATCCCATGAAGGGACGAGTGCATCAAAGATCATCCCATGAAGGGACCAGTGCAAAGATCATCCCATGAAGGAACCAGTGCATCAAACATAATCCCATGAAGGAACCAGTGCATCAAAGATCATCCCATGAAGGAACCAGTGCAGAGATCATCCCATGAATGAACCAGTGCAGAGATCATCCCATGAAGGGACAAGTGCATCAAAGATCATCCCATGAAGGGACGAGTGCATCAAAGATCATCCCATGAAGGGACGAGTGCATCAAAGATCATCCCATGAAGGGACGAGTGCATCAAAGATCATCCCATGAAGGGACGAGTGCATCAAAGATCATCCCATGAAGGGACGAGTGCATCAAAGATCATCCCATGAAAGGGACGAGTGCATCAAAGATCATCCCATGAAGGGACCAGTGCAAAGATCATCCCATGAAGGGACCAGTGCATCAGAGATCATCCCATGAAGGGACCAGTGCATCAGAGATCATCCCATGAAGGAACCAGTGCAAAGATCATCCCATGAAGGAACCAGTGCATCAAAGATCATCCCATGAAGGGACGAGTGCATCACAGCACTCAGATTAGAGGTATGGAAGAAATCCCATGAAGGGATCGGTGCATCAAAGATCATCCCGTGAAGGGACCAGTGCCTCAGAAATCATCCCATGAAGGGACCAGTGCAAAGATCATCCCATGAAGGGACCAGTGCAAAGATCATCTCATGAAGGAATCAGTGCATCAAAGATCATCCCATGAAGGAACCAGTGCAGCCATCATCCCATGAAGGGACCAGTGCAGAGATCATCCCATGAAGGGACCAGTGCAGAGATCATCCCATGAAGGGACCAGTGCAGAAATCATCCCATGAAGGGACCAGTGCCTCAGAAATCATCCCATGAAGGGACCAGTGCCTCAGAAATCATGCCATGAAGGGACCAGTGCCTCAGAAATCATCCCATGAAGGGACCAGTGCCTCAGAAATCATCCCATGAAGGGACCAGTGCCTCAGATCATCCCATGAAGGGACCAGTGCCTCAGTTCATCCCATGAAGGGACCAGTGCATCAGAGATCATCCCATGAAGGGACCAGTGCCTCAGAAATCATCCCATGAAGGGACGAGTGCATCAAAGATCATCCCATGAGGGACGAGTGCATCAAAGATCATCCCATGAAGGAACCAGTGCAGAGATCATCCCATGAAGGGACCAGTGCAGAGATCATCCCATGAAGGGACCAGTGCAGAGATCATCCCATGAAGGGACCAGTGCAGAGATCATCCCATGAAGGGACCAGTGCAGAGATCATCCCATGAAGGGACCAGTGCAGAGATCATCCCATGAAGGGACCAGTGCCTCAGAAATCATCCCATGAAGGGACCAGTGCCTCAGAAATCATCCCATGAAGGGACCAGTGCCTCAGAAATCATCCCATGAAGGGACCAGTGCCTCAGAAATCATCCCATGAAGGGACCAGTGCCTCAGAAATCATCCCATTAAGGGACCAGTGCCTCAGAAATCATCCCATTAAGGGACCAGTGCCTCAGAAATCATCCCATGAAGGGACCAGTGCCTCAGAGATCATCCCATGAAGGGACCAGTGCCTCAGAGATCATCCCATGAAGGGACCAGTGCCTCAGAGATCATCCAATGAAGGGACCAGTGCCTCAGTTCATCCCATTAAGGGACCAGTGCCTCAGTTCATCCCATGAAGGGACCAGTGCCTCAGATCATCCCATGAAGGGACCAGTGCCTCAGATCATCCCATGAAGGGACCAGTGACTCAGATCATCCCATGAAGGGACCAGTGCATCAGAGATCATCCCATGAAGGGACCAGTGCATCAGAGATCATCCCATGAAGGGACCAGTGCCTCAGAAATCATCCCATGAAGGGACGAGTGCATCAAAGATCATCTCATGAAGGGACCAGTGCAAAGATCATCCCATGAAGGGACCAGTGCAGATGCATCAGAGATCATCCCATGAAGGGACCAGTGCCTCAGAAATCATCCCATGAAGGGACGAGTGCATCAAAGATCATCCCATGAGGGACCAGTGCAGAGATCATCCCATGAAGGGACCAGTGCAGAGATCATCCCATGAAGGGACCAGTGCAGAGATCATCCAATGAAGGGACCAGTGCAGAGATCATCCAATGAAGGGACCAGTGCAGATATCATCCAATGAAGGGACCAGTGCAGATATCATCCAATGAAGGGACCAGTGCAGAGATCATCCAATGAAGGGACCAGTGCAGAGATCATCCAATGAAGGGACCAGTGCAGAGATCATCCAATGAAGGGACCAGTGCAGAGATCATCCCATGAAGGGACGAGTGCATCAAAGATCATCCCATGAAGGGACGAGTGCATCAAAGATCATCCCATGAAAGGGACGAGTGCATCAAAGATCATCCCATGAAAGGGACGAGTGCATCAAAGATCATCCCATGAAAGGGACGAGTGCATCAAAGATCATCCCATGAAGGGACGAGTGCATCAAAGATCATCCCATGAAGGGACCAGTGCCTCAGAAATCATCCCATGAAGGGACCAGTGCATCACAGCACTCAGATTAGAGGTATGCAAGATCATCCGATGAAGGAACCAGTGCATCAGATCAACCCATGAAGGGAGCAGTGCATCAGAGATCATCCCATGAAGGGAGCAGTGCATCAGAGATCATCCCATGAAGGGACCAGTGCATCAAAGATCATCCCATGAAGGGACCAGTGCATCAAAGATCATCCCATGAAGGGACCAGTGCATCAAAGATCATCCCATGAAGGGACCAGTGCATCAAAGATCATCCCATGAAGGGACCAGTGCATCAAAGATCATCCCATGAAGGGACCAGTGCATCAGAGATCATCCCATGAAGGAACCAGTGCATCAGAGCTCTCAGATTAGAGGTATGCAAGATCCCATGAAGGGACCAGTGCATCAAAGATCATCCCATGAAGGGACAAGTGCATCAAAGATCATCCCATGAAGGGACGAGTGCATCAGATCATCCCATGAAGGGACCAGAGCATCAACAATCATCCAATGAAGGGACCAGAGCATCAACAATCATCCCATGAAGGGACCACTGCATCAAAGATCATCCCATGAAGGGACCACTGCATCAAAGATCATCCCATGAAGGGACCACTGCATCAGAGGTCAACCCATGAAGGGACCAGGGTAACAGCACTCAGATTAGAGGTATGCAAGATCATCCCTTGAAGGGACCAGTACATCACAGCACTCAGCTTAGTGGTATGCAATATAATCCCATAAAGGGACCAGTGCAGAGATCATCCTATGAAGGGACCAGTGCATCAGAGATCATCCCATGAATGGACCAGTGCATCAGAGATCATCCCATGAATGGACCAGTGCATCAGAGATCATCCCATTAAGGGACCGGTGCATCAGAGATCATCCCATGAAGGGACCGGTGCATCAGAGATCATCCCATGAAGGGACCGGTGCATCAGAGATCATCCCATGAAGGGACCGGTGCATCAGAGATCATCCCATGAAGGGACCGGTGCATCAGAGATCATCCCATGAAGGGACCGGTGCATCAGAGATCATCCCATGAAGGGACCGGTGCATCAGAGATCATCCCATGAAGGGACCGGTGCATCAGAGATCATCCCATGAAGGGACCGGTGCATCAGAGATCATCCCATGAAGGGACCGGTGCATCAGAGATCATCCCATGAAGGGACCGGTGCATCAGAGATCATCCCATGAAGGGACCACTGCATGAAAGATCATCCCATGAAGGGACCAGTGCATCACAGATCATCCCATGAATGGACCACTGCATCAAAGATCATCCCATGAAGGGACCAGTGCCTCAGAAATCATCCCATGAAGGGACGAGTGCATCAAAGATCATCCCATGAAGGGACCAATGCAAAGATCATCCCATGAAGGGACCAGTGCATCAGAGATCATCCCATGAAGGGACCAGTGCATCAAAGACCATCCCATGAAGGGACCAGTGCATCAGAGATCATCCCATGAAGGGACCAGTGCATCAGAGATCATCCCATGAAGGGACCAGTGCATCAGAGATCATCCCATGAAGGGACCAGTGCATCAGAGATCATCCCATGAAGGGACCAGTGCATCACTGCACTCAGATTAGAGGTATTCAAGATCATCCCATGAAGGTACCAGTGCATCACAGCACTCAGATTAGAGGTATGGAAGATATCCCATGAAGGGATCAGTGCAAAGATCATCCAATGAAGGGATCAGTGCAAAGATCATCCAATGAAGGGACCAGTGCATCAAAGATCATCCCATGAAGGGACAAGTGCCTCTGAAATCATCCCATGAAGGGACCAGTGCCTCAGAAATCATCCCATGAAGGGACCAGTGCCTCAGAAATCATCCCATGAAGGGACCAGTGCCTCAGAAATCATCCCATGAAGGGACCAGTGCCTCAGAAATCATCCCATGAAGGGACCAGTGCCTCAGAAATCATCCCATGAAGGGACCAGTGCCTCAGAAATCATCCCATGAAGGGACCAGTGCCTCAGAAATCATCCCATGAAGGGAGCAGTGCATCAGATCAACCCATGAAGGGAGCAGTGCATCAGAGATCATCCCATGAAGGGATCAGTGTAAAGATCATCCCATAAAGGGACCAGTGCATCAGAGATCATCCCATAAAGGGACCAGTGCATCAGAGATCATCCCATAAAGGGACCAGTGCATCAGAGATCATCCCATAAAGAGACCAGTGCATTAAAGATCATCCCATGAAGGGACCAGTGCATCAAAGATCATCCCATGAAGGGACCAGTGCATCAAATATCATCCCATGAAGGGACCGGTGCATCAAATATCATCCCATGAAGGGACCGGTGCATCAGATCATCCCATCAAGAGACCAGGGCATCAGAGATCGTCCCATGAAGGGACCAGCGCATCAGAGATCGACCCATGAAGGGACCAGCGCATCAGAGATCATCCCATGAAGGGACCAGCGCATCAGAGATCATCCCATGAAGGGACCAGGGCATCAGAGATCATCCCATGAAGGGACCAGAGCATCAGAGATCATCCCATGAAGGGACCAGAGCATCAGAGATCATCCCATGAAGGGACCAGAGCATCAGAGATCATCCCATGAAGGGACCAGAGCATCAGAGATCATCCCATAAAGGGACCAGTGCATCAGAGATCATCCCATAAAGAGACCAGTGCATTAAAGATCATCCCATGAAGGGACCAGTGCATCAAAGATCATCCCATGAAGGGACCAGTGCATCAGAGATCATCCCATGAAGGGACCAGTGCATCAAATATCATCCCATGAAGGGACCGGTGCATCAAATATCATCCCATGAAGGGACCGGTGCATCAGATCATCCCATCAAGAGACCAGCGCATCAGAGATCGTCCCATGAAGGGACCAGCGCATCAGAGATCGTCCCATGAAGGGACCAGCGCATCAGAGATCGTCCCATGAAGGGACCAGCGCATCAGAGATCGTCCCATGAAGGGACCAGCGCATCAGAGATCATCCCATGAAGGGACCAGCGCATCAGAGATCATCCCATGAAAAGACCAGCGCATCAGAGATCGTCCCATGAAGGGACCAGAGCATCAGAGATCGTCCCATGAAGGGACCAGAGCATCAGAGATCATCCCATGAAGGGACCAGTGCATCAAAGATCATCCCATGAAGGGACCAGTGCATCAAATATCATCCCATGAAGGGACCGGTGCATCAAATATCATCCCATGAAGGGACCGGTGCATCAGATCATCCCATCAAGAGACCAGGGCATCAGAGATCGTCCCATGAAGGGACCAGCGCATCAGAGATCGACCCATGAAGGGACCAGCGCATCAGAGATCATCCCATGAAGGGACCAGCGCATCAGAGATCATCCCATGAAGGGACCAGGGCATCAGAGATCATCCCATGAAGGGACCAGAGCATCAGAGATCATCCCATGAAGGGACCAGAGCATCAGAGATCATCCCATGAAGGGACCAGAGCATCAGAGATCATCCCATGAAGGGACCAGAGCATCAGAGATCATCCCATAAAGGGACCAGTGCATCAGAGATCATCCCATAAAGGGACCAGTGCATCAGAGATCATCCCATGAAGGGACCAGTGCATCAAAGATCATCCCATGAAGGGACCAGTGCATCAAAGATCATCCCATGAAGGGACCAGTGCATCAGAGATCATCCCATGAAGGGACCAGTGCATCAAATATCATCCCATGAAGGGACCGGTGCATCAAATATCATCCCATGAAGGGACCGGTGCATCAGATCATCCCATCAAGAGACCAGCGCATCAGAGATCGTCCCATGAAGGGACCAGCGCATCAGAGATCGTCCCATGAAGGGACCAGCGCATCAGAGATCGTCCCATGAAGGGACCAGCGCATCAGAGATCGTCCCATGAAGGGACCAGCGCATCAGAGATCATCCCATGAAGGGACCAGCGCATCAGAGATCATCCCATGAAAAGACCAGCGCATCAGAGATCGTCCCATGAAGGGACCAGAGCATCAGAGATCGTCCCATGAAGGGACCAGAGCATCAGAGATCGTCCCATGAAGGGACCAGCGCATCAGAGATCGTCCCATGAAGGGTCCAGCGCATCAGAGATCGTCCCATGAAGGGTCCAGCGCATCAGAGATCGTCCCATGAAGGGTCCAGCGCATCAGAGATCGTCCCATGAAGGGGCGAGCGTATCAGATATCATCCCATGAAGGCACCAGCGCAGCAGAGATCATCCCATGAAGGGGCGAGCGTATCACATATCATCCCATGAAGGGACCAGCGCAGCAGAGATCATACCATGAAGGGACCAGCGCATCAACTATCATCCCATGAAGGGACCAGCGCATCAGATCGTCCCATGAAGGGACCAGTGCATCAGAGATCATCCCATGAAGGGACCAGTGCATCAGATCACCCCATGAAGGGACCAGTGATTCAGAGATCATCCCATGAAGAGACCAGTGCATCAGAGATCATCCCATGAAGGGACCAGTGCATCAGAGATCATCCCATGAAGGGACCAGTGCATCAGAGATCATCCCATAAAGGGACCAGTGCATCAAAGATCATCCCATGAAGGGACCAGTGCATCAAAGATCATCCCATGAAGGGACCAGTGCATTAAAGATCATCCCATGAAGGGACCAGTGCATCAGAGATCATCCCATGAAGGGACCAGTGCATCAGAGATCATCTCATGAAGGGACCAGTGCCTCAGAGATCATCCCATAAAGGGACCAGTGTACCAGAGCTCTCAAATTAGAGGTATGCAAGATCCCATGAAGGGACCAGTGCATCAAAGATCATCACATAAAGGGACCACTGCATCAGAGATCATCCCATAAAGGGACCAGTGCATCAGAGATCATCCCATAAAGGGACCAGTGCATCAGAGATCATCCCATAAAGGGACCAGTGCATCAGAGATCATCCCATAAAGGGACCAGTGCATCAGAGATCATCCCATGAAGGGACCAGTGCATCAAATATCATCCCATGAAGGGACCAGTGCATTAAAGATCATCCCATGAAGGGACCAGTGCATCAGAGATCATTCCATGAAGGGACGAGCGCAGAGATCATTCCATGAAGGGACGAGCGCAGAGGTCATTCCATGAAGGGACGAGCGCATCAAAGATCATCCCATGAAGGAACCAGTGCATCAAAGATCATCCCATGAAGGGACCAGTGCATCACTGCACTCAGATTAGAGGTATTCAAGATCATCCCATGAAGGGACCAGTGCATCAGATCATCCCATAAAGGGACCAGTGCATCAGATCATCCCATAAAGGGACCAGTGCATCAGATCATCCCATAAAGGGACCAGTGCATCAGATCATCCCATAAAGGGACCAGTGCATCAGAGATCATCCCATAAAGGGACCAGTGCATCAGAGATCATCCCATAAAGAGACCAGTGCATCAAAGATCATCCCATGAAGGGACCAGTGCATCAAAGATCATCCCATGAAGGGACCAGTGCATCAAAGATCATTCCATGAAGGGACCAGTGCATCAAATATCATCCCATGAAGGGACCAGTGCATCAAATATCGTCCCATGAAGGGACCAGTGCATCAAATATCGTCCCATGAAGGGACCATCGCATTAGAGACCGTCCCATGAAGGGACCATCGCATCAGAGACCGTCCCATGAAGGGACCATCGCATCAGAGATCGTCCCATGAAGGGACCATCGCATCAGAGATCGTCCCATGAAGGGACCATCGCATCAGAGATCGTCCCATGAAGGGACCATCGCATCAGAGATCGTCCCATGAAGGGACCATCGCATCAGAGATCGTCCCATGAAGGGACCATCGCATCAGAGATCGTCCCATGAAGGGACCAGCGCATCAGAGATCGTCCCATGAAGGGACCAGCGCATCAGAGATCGTCCCATGAAGGGACCAGCGCATCAGAGATCGTCCCATGAAGGGACCAGCGCATCAGAGATCGTCCCATGAAGGGACCAGCGCATCAGAGATCGTCCCATGAAGGGACCAGCGCATCAGAGATCGTCCCATGAAGGGACCAGCGCATCAGAGATCGTCCCATGAAGGGACCAGCGCATCAGAGATCGTCCCATGAAGGGACCAGCGCATCAGAGATCGTCCCATGAAGGGACCAGCGCATCAGAGATCGTCCCATGAAGGGACCAGCGCATCAGAGATCGTCCCATGAAGGGACCAGCGCATCAGAGATCATCCCATGAAGGGACCAGTGCATCAACCATCATTCCGTGAAGGGACCAGTGCATCAACGATCATCCCGTGAAGGGACCAGTGCATCACAGCTCTCAGATTAGTGGTATACAAGATCATCCCATGAAGGGACCGGTGCATCAGATCATCCCATGAAGGGACCGGCGCATCAGAGATCATCCCATGAAGGGACCAGCGCATCAGAGATCATCCCATGAAGGGACCAGCGCAGAGATCATCCCATGAAGGGACCAGCGGATCAGAGATCATCCCATGAAGGGACCAGCGGATCAGAGATCAGCCCATGAAGGGACCGGTGCATCAGATCATCCCATGAAGGGACCAGCGCATCAGAGATCATCCCATGAAGGGACCAGCGCATCAGAGATCATCCCATGAAGGGACCAGCACATCAGAGATCATCCCATGAAGGGACCAGCGCATCAGAGATCATCCCATGAAGGGACCAGCGCATCAGAGATCATCCCATGAAGGGACCAGCGCATCAGAGATCATCCCATGAAGGGACCAGCGCATCAGAGATCATCCCATGAAGGGACCAGCGCATCAGAGATCATCCCATGAAGGAACCAGCGCATCAAATATCATCCCATGAAGGAACCAGCGCATCAAATATCATCCCATGAAGGGACCAGCGCATCAGAGATCATCCCATGAAGGGACCAGTGCATCAGAGATCATCCCATGAAGGAACCAGTGCAAAGATCATCCCATGAAGGAACCAGTGCATCAAAGATCATCCCATGAAGGGACGAGTGCATCACAGCACTCAGATTAGAGGTATGGAAGATATCCCATGAAGGGATCAGTGCAAAGATCATCACATGAAGGGACCAGTGCCTCAGATCATCCCATGAAGGGACCAGTGCATCAGAGATCATCCCATGAAGGGACCAGTTCCTCAGAAATCATCCCATGAAGGGACGAGTGCATCAAAGATCATCCCATGAAGGGACCAGTGCAAAGATCATCCCATGAAGGAACCAGTGCATCAAACATCATCCCATGAAGGAACCAGTGCAGAGATCATCCCATGAATGAACCAGTGCAGAGATCATCCCATGAAGGGACGAGTGCATCAAAGATCATCCCATGAAGGGACGGGTGCATCAAAGATCATCCCATGAAGGGACGAGTGCATCAAAGATCATCCCATGAAGGGACGAGTGCATCAAAGATCATCCCATGAAGGGACGAGTGCATCAAAGATCATCCCATGAAAGGGACGAGTGCATCAAAGATCATCCCATGAAGGGACCAGTGCAAAGATCATCCCATGAAGGGACCAGTGCATCAGAGATCATCCCATGAAGGGACCAGTGCATAAGAGATCATCCCATGAAGGAACCAGTGCAAAGATCATCCCATGAAGGAACCAGTGCATCAAAGATCATCCCATGAAGGAACCAGTGCAGCCATCATCCCATGAAGGGACCAGTGCAGAGATCATCCCATGAAGGGACCAGTGCAGAGATCATCCCATGAAGGGACCAGTGCCTCAGAAATCATCCCATGAAGGGACCAGTGCCTCAGAAATCATGCCATGAAGGGACCAGTGCCTCAGAAATCATCCCATGAAGGGACCAGTGCCTCAGATCATCCCATAAAGGGACCAGTGCCTCAGTTCATCCCATGAAGGGACCAGTGCATCAGAGATCATCCCATGAAGGGACCAGTGCAAAGATCATCCCATGAAGGGACCAGTGCAAAGATCATCTCATGAAGGAATCAGTGCATCAAAGATCATCCCATGAAGGAACCAGTGCAGCCATCATCCCATGAAGGGACCAGTGCAGAGATCATCCCATGAAGGGACCAGTGCAGAGATCATCCCATGAAGTGACCAGTGCCTCAGAAATCATCCCATGAAGGGACCAGTGCCTCAGAAATCATCCCATGAAGGGACCAGTGCCTCAGAAATCATCCCATGAAGGGACCAGTGCCTCAGTTCATCCAGTGCATCAGAGATCATCCCATGAAGGGACCAGTGCCTCAGAAATCATCCCATGAAGGGACGAGTGCATCAAAGATCATCCCATGAGGGACGAGTGCATCAAAGATCATCCCATGAAGGAACCAGTGCAGAGATCATCCCATGAAGGGACCAGTGCAGAGATCATCCCATGAAGGGACCAGTGCAGAGATCATCCCATGAAGGGACCAGTGCAGAGATCATCCCATGAAGGGACCAGTGCAGAGATCATCCCATGAAGGGACCAGTGCAGAGATCATCCCATGAAGGGACCAGTGCAGAGATCATCCCATGAAGGGACCAGTGCAGAGATCATCCCATGAAGGGACCAGTGCAAAGATCATCTCATGAAGGAATCCGTGCATCAAAGATCATCCCATGAAGGAACCAGTGCAGCCATCATCCCATGAAGGGACCAGTGCAGAGATCATCCCATGAAGGGACCAGTGCAGAGATCATCCCATGAAGGGACCAGTGCCTCAGAAATCATGCCATGAAGGGACCAGTGCCTCAGAAATCATCCCATGAAGGGACCAGTGCCTCAGAAATCATCCCATGAAGGGACCAGTGCCTCAGAAATCATCCCATGAAGGGACCAGTGCCTCAGATCATCCCATGAAGGGACCAGTGCCTCAGTTCATCCCATGAAGGGACCAGTGCATCAGAGATCATCCCATGAAGGGACCAGTGCAATGATCATCCCATGAAGGGACCAGTGCAAAGATCATCTCATGAAGGAATCAATGCATCAAAGATCATCCCATGAAGGAACCAGTGCAGCCATCATCCCATGAAGGGACCAGTGCAGAGATCATCCCATGAAGGGACCAGTGCAGAGATCATCCCATGAAGGGACCAGTGCCTCAGAAATCATCCCATGAAGGGACCAGTGCCTCAGAAATCATGCCATGAAGGGACCAGTGCCTCAGAAATCATCCCATGAAGGGACCAGTGCCTCAGAAATCATCCCATGAAGGGACCAGTGCCTCAGAAATCATCCCATGAAGGGACGAGTGCATCAAAGATCATCTCATGAAGGAACCAGTGCAGAGATCATCCCATGAAGGGACCAGTGCAGAGATCATCCCATGAAGGGACCAGTGCAGATGCATCAGAGATCATCCCATGAAGGGACCAGTGCCTCAGAAATCATCCCATGAAGGGACGAGTGCATCAAAGATCATCCCATGAGGGACCAGTGCAGAGATCATCCCATGAAGGGACCAGTGCAGAGATCATCCCATGAAGGGACCAGTGCAGAGATCATCCCATGAAGGGACCAGTGCAGAGATCATCCAATGAAGGGACCAGTGCAGAGATCATCCAATGAAGGGACCAGTGCAGATATCATCCCATGAAGGGACCAGTGCAGATATCATCCCATGAAGGGACCAGTGCAGAGATCATCCCATGAAGGGACCAGTGCAAAGATCATCTCATGAAGGAATCAGTGCATCAAAGATCATCCCATGAAGGAACCAGTGCAGCCATCATCCCATGAAGGGATCAGTGCAGAGATCATCCCATGAAGGGACCAGTGCAGAGATCATCCCATGAAGTGACCAGTGCCTCAGAAATCATCCCATGAAGGGACCAGTGCCTCAGAAATCATCCCATGAAGGGACCAGTGCCTCAGAAATCATCCCATGAAGGGACCAGTGCCTCAGTTCATCCAGTGCATCAGAGATCATCCCATGAAGGGACCAGTGCCTCAGAAATCATCCCATGAAGGGACGAGTGCATCAAAGATCATCCCATGAGGGACGAGTGCATTAAAGATCATCCCATGAAGGAACCAGTGCAGAGATCATCCCATGAAGGGACCAGTGCAGAGATCATCCCATGAAGGGACCAGTGCAGAGATCATCCCATGAAGGGACCAGTGCAGAGATCATCCCATGAAGGGACCAGTGCAGAGATCATCCCATGAAGGGACCAGTGCAGAGATCATCCCATGAAGGGACCAGTGCAGAGATCATCCAATGAAGGGACCAGTGCAGAGATCATCCAATGAAGGGACCAGTGCAGATATCATCCCATGAAGGGACCAGTGCAGATATCATCCCATGAAGGGACCAGTGCAGAGATCATCCAATGAAGGGACCAGTGCAGAGATCATCCAATGAAGGGACCAGTGCAGAGATCATCCCATGAAGGGACCAGTGCAGAGATCATCCCATGAAGGGACGAGCGCATCAAAGATCATCCCATGAAGGGACGAGTGCATCCAAGATCATCCCATGAAGGGACGAGTGCATCTAAGATCATCCCATGAAGGGACGAGTGCATCAAAGATCATCCCATGAAAGGGACGAGTGCATCAAAGATCATCCCATGAAAGGGACGAGTGCATCAAAGATCATCCCATGAAGGGACGAGTGCATCAAAGATCATCCCATGAAGGGACCAGTGCCTCAGAAATCATCCCATGAAGGGACCAGTGCATCACAGCACTCAGATTAGAGGTATGCAAGATCATCCGATGAAGGAACCAGTGCATCAGATCAACCCATGAAGGGAGCAGTGCATCAGAGATCATCCCATGAAGGGAGCAGTGCATCAGAGATCATCCCATGAAGGGACCAGTGCATCAAAGATCATCCCATGAAGGGACCAGTGCATCAAAGATCATCCCATGAAGGGACCAGTGCATCAAAGATCATCCCATGAAGGGACCAGTGCATCAAAGATCATCCCATGAAGGGACCAGTGCATCAAAGATCATCCCATGAAGGGACCAGTGCATCAGAGATCATCCCATGAAGGAACCAGTGCATCAGAGCTCTCAGATTAGAGGTATGCAAGATCCCATGAAGGGACCAGTGCATCAAAGATCGTCCCATGAAGGGACAAGTGCATCAAAGATCATCCCATGAAGGGACGAGTGCATCAGATCATCCCATGAAGGGACTAGAGCATCAACCATCATCCAATGAAGGGACCAGAGCATCAACCATCACCCCATGAAGGGACCAGTGCATCAACAATCATCCAATGAAGGGACCAGAGCATCAACAATCATCCAATGAAGGGACCAGAGCATCAACAATCATCCCATGAAGGGACCACTGCATCAAAGATCATCCCATGAAGGGACCACTGCATCAAAGATCATCCCATGAAGGGACCACTGCATCAAAGATCATCCCATGATGGAACCAGGGTAACAGCACTCAGATTAGATGCATGCAAGATCACCACATGAAGGGACCAGTGCATCAGAGGTCAACCCATGAAGGGACCAGGGTAACAGCACTCAGATTAGAGGTATGCAAGATCATCCCTTGAAGGGACCAGTACATCACAGCACTCAGCTTAGTGGTATGCAATATAATCCCATAAAGGGACCAGTGCAGAGATCATCCTATGAAGGGACCAGTGCATCAGAGATCATCCCATGAAGGGACCGGTGCATCAGAGATCATCCCATGAAGGGACCGGTGCATCAGAGATCATCCCATGAAGGGACCGGTGCATCAGAGATCATCCCATGAAGGGACCGGTGCATCAGAGATCATCCCATGAAGGGACCGGTGCATCAGAGATCATCCCATGAAGGGACCGGTGCATCAGAGATCATCCCATGAAGGGACCGGTGCATCAGAGATCATCCCATGAAGGGACCGGTGCATCAGAGATCATCCCATGAAGGGACCGGTGCATCAGAGATCATCCCATGAAGGGACCGGTGCATCAAAGATCATCCCATGAAGGGACCGGTGCATCAAAGATCATCCCATGAAGGGACCGGTGCATCAAAGATCATCCCATGAATGGACCACTGCATCAAAGATCATCCCATGAAGGGACCAGTGCCTCAGAAATCATCCCATGAAGGGACCAGTGCATCAAAGATCATCCCATGAAGGGACCAATGCAAAGATCATCCCATGAAGGGACCAGTGCATCAGAGATCATCCCATGAAGGGACCAGTGCATCAAAGACCATCCCATGAAGGGACCAGTGCATCAGAGATCATCCCATGAAGGGACCAGTGCATCAGAGATCATCCCATGAAGGGACCAGTGCATCAGAGATCATCCCATGAAGGGACCAGTGCATCAGAGATCATCCCATGAAGGGACCAGTGCCTCAGAAATCATCCCATGAAGGGACGAGTGCATCAAAGATCATCCCATGAAGGGACCAATGCAAATATCATCCCCATGAAGGGACCAGTGCATCAGAGATCATCCCATGAAGGGACCAGTGCATCAAAGACCATCCCATGAAGGGACCAGTCCATCAGAGATCATCCCATGAAGGGACCAGTGCATCAGAGATCATCCCATGAAGGGACCAGTGCATCAGAGATCATCCCATGAAGGGACCAGTGCATCAGAGATCATCCCATGAAGGGACCAGTGCATCACTGCACTCAGATTAGAGGTATTCAAGATCATCCCATGAAGGTACCAGTGCATCACAGCACTCCGATTAGAGGTATGGAAGATATCCCATGAAGGGATCAGTGCAAAGATCATCCAATGAAGGGACCTGTGCATCAAAGATCATCCCATGAAGGGACAAGTGCCTCTGAAATCATCCCATGAAGGGACCAGTGCCTCAGAAATCATCCCATGAAGGGACCAGTGCCTCAGAAATCACCCCATGAAGGGACCAGTGCCTCAGAAATCATCCCATGAAGGGACCAGTGCCTCAGAAATCATCCCATGAAGGGACCAGTGCCTCAGAAATCATCCCATGAAGGGACCAGTGCCTCAGAAATCATCCCATGAAGGGAGCAGTGCATCAGATCAACCCATGAAGGGAGCAGTGCATCAGAGATCATCCCATGAAGGGACCAGTGTAAAGATCATCCCATAAAGGGACCAGTGCATCAGAGATCATCCCATAAAGGGACCAGTGCATCAGAGATCATCCCATAAAGAGACCAGTGCATTAAAGATCATCCCATGAAGGGACCAGTGCATCAAAGATCATCCCATGAAGGGACAAGTGCATCAGAGATCATCCCATGAAGGGACCAGTGCATCAAATATCATCCCATGAAGGGACCGGTGCATCAAATATCATCCCATGAAGGGACCGGTGCATCAGATCATCCCATCAAGAGACCAGGGCATCAGAGATCGTCCCATGAAGGGACCAGCGCATCAGAGATCGGTCCATGAAGGGACCAGCGCATCAGATCGTCCCATGAAGGGACCAGCGCATCAGAGATCGTCCCATGAAGGGACCAGCGCATCAGAGATCATCCCATGAAGGGACCAGCGCATCAGAGATCATCCCATGAAGGGACCAGGGCATCAGAGATCATCCCATGAAGGGACCAGGGCATCAGAGATCATCCCATGAAGGGACCAGAGCATCAGAGATCATCCCATGAAGGGACCAGAGCATCAGAGATCATCCCATGAAGGGACCACAGCATCAGAGATCATCCCATAAAGGGACCAGTGCATCAGAGATCATCCCATAAAGAGACCAGTGCATCAAAGATCATCCCATGAAGGGACCAGTGCATCAAAGATCATCCCATGAAGGGACCAGTGCATCAGAGATCATCCCATGAAGGGACCAGTGCATCAAATATCATCCCATGAAGGGACCGGTGCATCAAATATCATCCCATGAAGGGACCGGTGCATCAGATCATCCCATCAAGGGACCAGCGCATCAGAGATCGTCCCATGAAGGGACCAGCGCATCAGAGATCGTCCCATGAAGGGACCAGCGCATCAGAGATCGTCCCATGAAGGGACCAGCGCATCAGAGATCATCCCATGAAGGGACCAGAGCATCAGAGATCATCCCATAAAGGGACCAGTGCATCAGAGATCATCCCATAAAGAGACCAGTGCATTAAAGATCATCCCATGAAGGGACCAGTGCATCAAAGATCATCCCATGAAGGGACCAGTGCACCAGAGATCATCCCATGAAGGGACCAGTGCATCAAATATCATCCCATGAAGGGACCGGTGCATCAAATATCATCCCATGAAGGGACCGGTGCATCAAATATCGTCCCATGAAGGGTCCAGCGCATCAGAGATCGTCCCATGAAGGGACCAGCGCATCAGAGATCGTCCCATGAAGGGACCAGCGCATCCGAGATCGTCCCATGAAGGGACCAGCGCATCAGAGATCGTCCCATGAAGGGACCAGCGCATCAGAGATCGTCCCATGAAGGGACCAGCCCATCAGAGATCATCCCATGAAGGGACCAGCGCATCAGAGATCATCCCATGAAGGGACGAGTGCATCAAAGATCATCCCATGAAGGGACGAGTGCATCAAAGATCATCCCATAAAGGGACGAGTGCATCAAAGATCATCCCATAAAGGGACGAGTGCATCAAAGATCATCCCATAAAGGGACGAGTGCATCAAAGATCATCCCATAAAGGGACGAGTGCATCAGAGATCATCCCATAAAGGGACCAGTGCATCAGAGATCATCCCATGAAGGGACGAGTGCTTCAAAGATCATCCCATGAAGGGGCGAGCGTATCAGATATCATCCCATGAAGGCACCAGCGCAGCAGAGATCATCCCATGAAGGGGCGAGCGTATCACATATCATCCCATGAAGGGACCAGCGCAGCAGAGATCATACCATGAAGGGACCAGCGCATCAAATATCATCCCATGAAGGGACCAGCGCATCAGATCGTCCCATGAAGGGACCAGTGCATCAGAGATCATCCCATGAAGGGACCAGTGCATCAGAGATCACCCCATGAAGGGACCAGAGCATCAGAGATCGTCCCATGAAGGGACCAGAGCATCAGAGATCGTCCCATGAAGGGACCAGAGCATCAGAGATCGTCCCATGAAGGGACCAGAGCATCAGAGATCGTCCCATGAAGGGACCAGCGCATCAGAGATCGTCCCATGAAGGGACCAGCGCATCAGAGATCGTCCCATGAAGGGACCAGCGCATCAGAGATCGTCCCATGAAGGGTCCAGCGCATCAGAGATCGTCCCATGAAGGGTCCAGCGCATCAGAGATCGTCCCATGAAGGGTCCAGCGCATCAGAGATCGTCCCATGAAGGGTCCAGCGCATCAGAGATCGTCCCATGAAGGGTCCAGCGCATCAGAGATCGTCCCATGAAGGGTCCAGCGCATCAGAGATCGTCCCATGAAGGGACCAGCGCATCAGAGATCGTCCCATGAAGGGACCAGCGCATCCGAGATCGTCCCATGAAGGGACCAGCGCATCCGAGATCGTCCCATGAAGGGACCAGCGCATCAGAGATCGTCCCATGAAGGGACCAGCGCATCAGAGATCGTCCCATGAAGGGACCAGCCCATCAGAGATCATCCCATGAAGGGACCAGCGCATCAGAGATCATCCCATGAAGGGACGAGTGCATCAAAGATCATCCCATGAAGGGACGAGTGCATCAAAGATCATCCCATAAAGGGACAAGTGCATCAAAGATCATCCCATAAAGGGACGAGTGCATCAAAGATCATCCCATAAAGGGACGAGTGCATCAAAGATCATCCCATAAAGGGACGAGTGCATCAGAGATCATCCCATAAAGGGACCAGTGCATCAGAGATCATCCCATGAAGGGACGAGTGCTTCAAAGATCATCCCATGAAGGGGCGAGCGTATCAGATATCATCCCATGAAGGCACCAGCGCAGCAGAGATCATCCCATGAAGGGGCGAGCGTATCACATATCATCCCATGAAGGGACCAGCGCAGCAGAGATCATACCATGAAGGGACCAGCGCATCAAATATCATCCCATGAAGGGACCAGCGCATCAGATCGTCCCATGAAGGGACCAGTGCATCAGAGATCATCCCATGAAGGGACCAGTGCATCAGAGATCACCCCATGAAGGGACCAGTGATTCAGAGATCATCCCATGAAGGGACCAGTGCATCAGAGATCATCCCATGAAGGGACCAGTGCATCAGAGATCATCCCATGAAGGGACCAGTGCATCAAAGATCATCCCATGAAGGGACCAGTGCATCAAAGATCATCCCATGAAGGGACCAGTGCATCAGAGATCATCCCATGAAGGGACCAGTGCATCAGAGATCATCTCATGAAGGGACCAGTGCATCACTGCACTCAGATTAGAGGTATTCAAGATCATCCCATGAAGGTACCAGTGCATCAAAGATCATCCAATGAAGGTACCAGTGCCTCAGAGATCATCCCATAAAGGGACCAGTGCATCAGAGCTCTCAGATTAGAGGTATGCAAGATCCCATGAAGGGACCAGTGCATCAAAGATCATCCCATAAAGGGACCACTGCATCAGAGATCATCCCATAAAGGGACCAGTGCATCAGAGATCATACCATAAAGAGACCAGTGCATCAGAGATCATCCCATAAAGGGACCAGTGCATCAGAGATCATCCCATAAAGGGACCAGTGCATCAGAGATCATCCCATAAAGGGACCAGTGCATCAAATATCATCCCATGAAGGGACCAGTGCATCAAGGATCATCCCATGAAGGGACCAGTGCATCAAGGATCATCCCATGAAGGGACCAGTGCATTAAAGATCATCCCATGAAGGGACCAGTGCATCAGAGATCATTCCATGAAGGGACGAGCGCAGAGATCATTCCATGAAGGGACGAGCGCATCAAAGATCATCCCATGAAGGAACCAGTGCATCAAAGATCATCCCATGAAGGGACCAGTGCATCACTGCACTCAGATTAGAGGTATTCAAGATCATCCCATGAAGGGACCAGTGCATCAGATCATCCCATAAAGGGACCAGTGCATCAGATCATCCCATAAAGGGACCAGTGCATCAGATCATCCCATAAAGGGACCAGTGTAAAGATCATCCCATAAAGGGACCAGTGCATCAGAGATCATCCCATAAAGGGACCAGTGCATCAGAGATCATCCCATAAAGGGACCAGTGCATCAGAGATCATCCCATAAAGGGACCAGTGCATCAGAGATCATCCCATAAAGGGACCAGTGCATCAGAGATCATCCCATAAAGGGACCAGTGCATCAGAGATCATCCCATAAAGGAACCAGTGCATCAGAGATCATCCCATAAAGGGACCAGTGCATCAGAGATCATCCCATAAAGGGACCAGTGCATCAAAGATCATCCCATAAAGGGACCAGTGCATCAAATATCATCCCACGAAGGGACCAGTGCATCAAATATCATCCCACGAAGGGACCAGTGCATCAAATATCGTCCCACGACGGGACCAGTGCATCAAATATCGTCCCACGAAGGGACCAGTGCATCAAATATCGTCCCATGAAGGGACCAGTGCATCAAATCTCGTCCCATGAAGGGACCAGTGCAGAGATCGTCCCATGAAGGGACCATCGAATCAGAGATCGTCCCATGAAGGGACCATCGCATCAGAGATCGTCCCATGAAGGGACCATTGCATCAGAGATCGTCCCATGAAGGGACCATCGCATCAGAGATCGTCCCATGAAGGGACCATCGCATCAGAGATCGTCCCATGAAGGGACCATCGCATCAGAGATCGTCCCATGAAGGGACCAGCGCATCAGAGATCGTCCCATGAAGGGACCAGCGCATCAGAGATCGTCCCATGAAGGGACCAGCGCATCAGAGATCGTCCCATGAAGGGACCAGCGCATCAGAGATCGTCCCATGAAGGGACCAGCGCATCAGAGATCGTCCCATGAAGGGACCAGCACATCAGAGATCGTCCCATGAAGGGACCAGCGCATCAGAGATCGTCCCATGAAGGGACCAGCGCATCAGAGATCGTCCCATGAAGGGACCAGCGCATCAGAGATCGTCCCATGAAGGGACCAGCGCATCAAAGATCATCCCATGAAGGGACCAGTTCATCAGAGCACTCAGATTAGTGGTATACAAGATAATCCCATGAAGGGACTAGTGCAGAGATCATCCCATGAAGGACCAGTGCATCAGAGATCATCCAATGAAGGGACCAGTGCATCAAAGATCATCCCATGAAGGGACCAGTGCATCAACGATCATTCCGTGAAGGGACCAGTGCATCAACGATCATCCCGTGAAGGGACCAGTGCATCAACGATCATCCCGTGAAGGGACCAGTGCATCAACGATCATCCCGTGAAGGGACCAGTGCATCACAGCTCTCAGATTAGTGGTATACAAGATCATCCCATGAAGGGACCGGTGCATCAGATCATCCCATGAAGGGACCGGCGCATCAGAGATCATCCCATGAAGGGACCAGCGCATCAGAGATCATCCCATGAAGGGACCAGCGGATCAGAGATCATCCCATGAAGGGACCAGCGGATCAGAGATCATCCCATGAAGGGACCAGCGGATCAGAGATCATCCCATGAAGGGACCAGCGCATCAGAGATCATCCCATGAAGGGACCAGCGCATCAGAGATCATCCCATGAAGGGACCAGCGCATCAGAGATCATCCCATGAAGGGACCAGCACATCAGAGATCATCCCATGAAGGGACCAGAGCATCAGAGATCATCCCATGAAGGGACCAGCGCATCAGAGATCATCCCATGAAGGGACCAGCGCATCAGAGATCATCCCATGAAGGAACCAGTGCATCAAAGATCATCCCATGAAGTGACCAGCGCATCAAATATCATCCCATGAAGGGACCAGCGCATCAGAGATCATCCAATGAAGGGACCAGTGCATCAGAGATCATCCCATGAAGGAACCAGTGCAAAGATCATCCCATGAAGGAACCAGTGCATCAAAGATCATCACATGAAGGGACCAGTGCCTCAGATCATCCCATGAAGGGACCAGTGCATCAGAGATCATCCGATGAAGGGACCAGTTCCTCAGAAATCATCCCATGAAGGGACGAGTGCATCAAAGATCATCCCATGAAGGGACGACTGCATCAAAGATCATCCCATGAAGGGACGAGTGCATCAAAGATCATCCCATGAAGGGACGAGTGCATCAAAGATCATCCCATGAAGGGACGAGTGCATCAAAGATCATCCCATGAAGGAACCAGTGCATCAAACATCATCCCATGAAGGAACCAGTGCATCAAAGATCATCCCATGAAGGAACCAGTGCAGAGATCATCCCATGAAGGGACGAGTGCATCAAAGATCATCCCATGAAGGGACGAGTGCATCAAAGATCATCCCATGAAGGGACGAGTGCATCAAAGATCATCCCATGAAGGGACGAGTGCATCAAAGATCATCCCATGAAGGGACGAGTGCATCAAAGATCATCCCATGAAGGGACGAGTGCATCAAAGATCATCCCATGAAGGGACGAGTGCATCAAAGATCATCCCATGAAGGGACGAGTGCATCAAAGATCATCCCATGAAGGGGCGAGCGTATCACATATCATCCCATGAAGGGACCAGTGCAGGAGAGATCATCCCATGAAGGGACCAGCGCATCAAATATCATCCCATGAAGGGACCAGCGCATCAGAGATCATCCCATGAAGGGACGAGTGCATCAGAGATCATCCCATGAAGGGACGAGTGCATCAGAGATCATCCCATGAAGGGACGAGTGCATCAGAGATCATCCCATGAAGGGACGAGTGCATCAGAGATCATCCCATGAAGGGACGAGTGCATCAGAGATCATCCCATGAAGGGACGAGTGCATCAGAGATCATCCCATGAAGGGACGAGTGCATCAGAGATCATCCCATGAAGGGACGAGTGCAGAGATAATCCCATGAAGGGACGAGCGCATCAGAGATCATCCCATGAAGGGACGAGCGCATCAGAGATCACCACCATGAAGGGACCAGCGCATCAGAGATCACCACCATGAAGGGACCAGCGCATCAGAGATCATCACCATGAAGGGACCGGTGCATCAGAGATCATCCCATGAAGGGACCAGCGCATCGAGGATCATCCCATGAAGGGACCAGTGCATCAGAGATCATCCCATAAAGGGACGAGTGCATCAGAGATCATCCCATGAAGGGACGAGTGCATCAGAGATCATCCCATGAAGGGGCGAGCGTATCAGATATCATCCCATGAAGGGACCAGCGCAGCAGAGATCATCTCATGACGGGGCGAGCGTATCACATATCATCCCATGAACGGACCAGAGCATCAAAGATCATCCCATGAAGGGACCAGAGCATCAGAGATCATCCCATGAAGGGACCAGTGCATCAGAGATCATCCCATGAAGGGACCAGTGCATCAGAGATCATCCCATGAAGGGACCAGTGCATCAGAGATCATCCCATGAAGGGACCAGTGCATCAGAGATCATCCCATGAAGGGACCAGTGCATCAGAGATCATCCCATGAAGGGACCAGTGCATCACAGCACTCAGATTAGAGGTATGGAAGATATCCCATGAAGGGATCAGTGCAAAGATCATCCCATGAAGCGACCAGTGCATCAAAGATCATCCCATGAAGGGACAAGTGCCTCAGAAATCATCCCATGAAGGGACCAGTGCCTCAGAAATCATCCCATGAAGGGACCAGTGCCTCAGAAATCATCCCATGAAGGGAGCAGTGCATCAGAGATCATCCCATGAAGGGACCAGTGTAAAGATCATCCCATAAAGGGACCAGTGCATCAGAGATCATCCCATAAAGGGACCAGTGCATCAGAGATCATCCCATAAAGGGACCAGTGCATCAGAGATCATCCCATGAAGGGACCAGTGTATCAGAGATCATCCCATGAAGGGACCAGTGCATCAGAGATCATCCCATGAAAGGACCAGCGCATTGAGGATCATCCCATGAAGGGACCAGCGCATCGAGGATCATCCCATGAAGGGACCAGTGCAAAGATCATCCCATGAAGGGACCGGTGCATCAGAGATCATCCCATGAAGGGACCAGTGCCTCAGAAATCATCCCATGAAGGGACCAGTGCAAAGATCATCCCATGAAGGGACCAGTGCAAAGATCATCTCATGAAGGAATCAGTGCATCAAAGATCATCCCATGAAGGAACCAGTGCAGCCATCATCCCATGAAGGGACCAGTGCAGAGATCATCCCATGAAGGGACCAGTGCAGAGATCATCCCATGAAGGGACCAGTGCAGAAATCATCCCATGAAGGGACCAGTGCCTCAGAAATCATGCCATGAAGGGACCAGTGCCTCAGAAATCATGCCATGAAGGGACCAGTGCCTCAGAAATCATGCCATGAAGGGACCAGTGCCTCAGAAATCATGCCATGAAGGGACCAGTGCCTCAGTCCATCCCATGAAGGGACCAGTGCATCAGAGATCATCCCATGAAGGGACCAGTGCCTCAGAAATCATCCCATGAAGGGACGAGTGCATCAAAGATCATCCCATGAGGGACGAGTGCATCAAAGATCATCCCATGAGGGACGAGTGCATCAAAGATGATCCCATGAGGGACGAGTGCATCAAAGATGATCCCATGAAGGAACCAGTGCAGAGATCATCCCATGAAGGGACCAGTGCAGAGATCATCCCATGAAGGGACCAGTGCAGAGATCATCCAATGAAGGGACCAGTGCAGAGATCATCCAATGAAGGGACCAGTGCAGATATCATACAATGAAGGGACCAGTGCAGATATCATCCAATGAAGGGACCAGTGCAGAGATCATCCCATGAAGGGACCAGTGCAGAGATCATCCCATGAAGGGACCAGTGCATCAAAGATCATCCCATGAAGGGACCAGTGCATCAAAGATCATCCCATGAAGGGACGAGTGCATCAAAGATCATCCCATGAAGGGACGAGTGCATCAAAGATCATCCCATGAAGGGACGAGTGCATCAAAGATCATCCCATGAAGGGACGAGTGCATCAAAGATCATCCCATGAAGGGACGAGTGCATCAAAGATCATCCCATGAAGGGACGAGTGCATCAAAGATCATCCCATGAAGGGACGAGTGCATCAAAGATCATCCCATGAAGGGACGAGTGCATCAAAGATCATCCCATGAAGGGACGAGTGCATCAAAGATCATCCCATGAAGGGACGAGTGCATCAAAGATCATCCCATGAAGGGACGAGTGCATCAAAGATCATCCCATGAAAGGGACGAGTGCATCAAAGATCATCCCATGAAAGGGACGAGTGCATCAAAGATCATCCCATGAAAGGGACGAGTGCATCAAAGATCATCCCATGAAGGGACGAGTGCATCAAAGATCATCCCATGAAGGGACCAGTGCCTCAGAAATCATCCCATGAAGGGACCAGTGCATCACAGCACTCAGATTAGAGGTATGCAAGATCATCCGATGAAGGAACCAGTGCATCAGATCAACCCATGAAGGGAGCAGTGCATCAGAGATCATCCCATGAAGGGACCAGTGTAAAGATCATCCCATGAAGGGACCAGTGCATCAAAGATCATCCCATGAAGGGACCAGTGCATCAAAGATCATCCCATGAAGGGACCAGTGCATCAAAGATCATCCCATGAAGGGACCAGTGCATCAAAGATCATCCCATGAAGGGACCAGTGCATCAAAGATCGTCCCATGAAGGGACCAGTGCATCAAAGATCATCCCATGAAGGGACCAGTGCATCAGAGATCATCCCATGAAGGAACCAGTGCATCAGAGCTCTCAGATTAGAGGTATGCAAGATCCCATGAAGGGACCAGTGCATCAAAGATCATCCCATGAAGGGACGAGTGCATCAAAGATCATCCCATGAAGGGACGAGTGCATCAGATCATCCCATGAAGGGACCAGAGCATCAACCATCATCCAATGAAGGGACCAGAGCATCAACCATCACCCCATGAAGGGACCAGTGCATCAACAATCATCCAATGAAGGGACCAGAGCATCAACAATCATCCCATGAAGGGACCACTGCATCAAAGATCATCCCATGAAGGGACCACTGCATCAAAGATCATCCCATGAAGGGACCACTGCATCAAAGATCATCCCATGATGGAACCAGGGTAACAGCACTCAGATTAGAGGCATGCAAGATCACCACATGAAGGGACCAGTGCATCAGAGGTCAACCCATGAAGGGACCAGGGTAACAGCACTCAGATTAGAGGTATGCAAGATCATCCCTTGAAGGGACCAGTACATCACAGCACTCAGTTTAGTGGTATGCAATATAATCCCATAAAGGGACCAGTGCAGAGATCATCCCATGAATGGACCAGTGCATCAGAGATCATCCCATGAAGGGGCCAGTGCATCAGAGATCATCCCATGAAGGGACCGGTGCATCAGAGATCATCCCATGAAGGGACCGGTGCATCAGAGATCATCCCATGAAGGGACCGGTGCATCAGAGATCATCCCATGAAGGGACCGGTGCATCAGAGATCATCCCATGAAGGGACCGGTGCATCAGAGATCATCCCATGAAGGGACCGGTGCATCAGAGATTATCCCATGAAGGGACCGGTGCATCAAAGATCATCCCATGAATGGACCGGTGCATCAAAGATCATCCCATGAAGGGACCACTGCATCACAGATCAACCCATGAAGGTACCACTGCATCACAGATCAACCCATGAAGGTACCACTGCATCAAAGATCATACCATGAAGGGACCAGTGCATCACAGCACTCAGATTAGAGGTATGCAAAATCATCCCATGAAGGGACCAGTGCATCAGAGATCATCCCATGAAGGGACCAGTGCATCAGAGATCATCCACTGAAGGGACCAGTGCATCAGAGATCATCCCATGAAGGGACCAGTGCATCAGAGATCATCCCATGAAGGGACCAGTGCATCAGAGATTATCCCCCTGAAGGGACCAGTGCATCAGATATCATCCCATGAAGGGACCAGTGCATCAGATATCATCCCATGAAGGGACCGGTGCATCAGAGATCATCCCATGAAGGGACCGGTGCATCAGAGATCATCCCATGAAGGGACCGGTGCATCAGAGATCATCCCATGAAGGGACCAGCGCATTGAGGATCATCCCATGAAGGGACCAGCGCATTGAGGATCATCCCATGAAGGGACCAGCGCATTGAGGATCATCCCATGAAGGGACCAGTGCATCAGATATCATCCCATGAAGGGAACACTGCATCAAAGATCATCCCATGAAGGGACCACTGCATCAAAGATCATCCCATGAAGGGACCACTGCATCAAAGATCATCCCATGAAGGGACCACTGCATCAAAGATCATCCCATGAAGGGACCACTGCATCAAAGATCATCCCATGAAGGGGCGAGTGCATCAAAGATCATCCCATGAAGGGGCGAGTGCATCAAAGATCATCCCATGAAGGGGCGAGTGCATCAAAGATCATCCCATGAAGGGGCGAGTGCATCAAAGATCATCCCATGAAGGGACCAGCGCACCAGAGATCATCCCATGAAGGGACCTGTGCATCAAAGATCATCCCATGAAGGGACCACTGCATCAAAGATGATCCCATGAAGGGACCTGTGCATCAGAGATCATCCCATGAAGGGACCTGTGCATCAGAGATCATCCCATGAAGGGGCGAGTGCATCAAAGATCATCCCATGAAGGGACGAGTGCATCAAAGATCATCCCATGAAGGGACGAGTGCATCAAAGATCATCCCATGAAGGGACGAGTGCATCAGAGATCATCCCATGAAGGGACCAGTCCATCAGAGATCATCCCATGAAGGGGCGAGTGCATCAAAGATCATCCCATGAAGGGACCAGTGCATCAGAGATCATCCCATGAAGGGACGAGTGCATCAGAGATCATCCCATGAAGGGACCAGTCCATCAGAGATCATCCCATGAAGGAACCAGTGCATCAGAGATCATCCCATGAAGGAACCAGTGCATCAGAGATCATCCCATGAAGGGACGAGTGCATCAGAGATCATCCCATGAAGGGACGAGTGCATCAGAGATCATCCCATGAAGGGACGAGTGCATCAGAGATCATCCCATGAAGGGACGAGTGCATCAGAGATCATCCCATGAAGGGACGAGTGCATCAGAGATCATCCCATGAAGGGACGAGTGCATCAGAGATCATCCCATGAAGGGACGAGTGCATCAGAGATCATCCCATGAAGGGACGAGTGCATCAGAGATCATCCCATGAAGGGACGAGTGCATCAGAGATCATCCCATGAAGGGACGAGTGCATCAGAGATCATCCCATGAAGGGACGAGTGCATCAGAGATCATCCCATGAAGGGACGAGTGCATCAGCGATCATCCCATGAAGGGACCAGTGCATCAGAGATCATCCCATGAAGGGACCAGTGCATCAGCGATCATCCCATGAAGGGACCAGTGCATCAGAGATCATCCCATGAAGGGACCAGTGCATCAGAGATCATCCCATGAAGGGACCAGTGCATCAGAGATCATCCCATGAAGGGACCAGTGCATCACAGCACTCAGATTAGAGGTATGCAAGATCATCCCATGAAGGGACCAGTGCATCAGATATAATCCCATGAAGGGACCAGTGAATCAACTATCATCCAATGAAGGGACAAGTGCATCAACTATCATCCCATGAAGGGACCAGTGCATCAACTATCATCCCATAAAGGGACCAGTGCATCAACTATCATCCCATAAAGGGACCAGCGCATCAACTATCATCTCATGAAGGGACCAGTGCATCAACTATCATCTCATGAAGGGACCAGTGCATCAACTATCATCCCATGAAGGGACCAGCGCATCAACTATCATCCCATGAAGGGACCAGCGCATCAACTATCATCCCATGAAGGGACCAGTGCAGAGATCATCCCATGAAGGGACCAGTGCATCACAGCACGCAGATTAGAGGTATGCAAGATCATCCCATGAAAGGACCAGCCCAAAGATCATCCCATGAAGGGACCAGTGCAGAGATCAACCCATGAAGGGACCAGTGCATCAAAGATCATCTCATGAAGGGACCAGTGCATCACAGCTCTCAGATTAGAGGTATGCAAGATCATCCCATGAAAGGACCAGCCCAAAGATCATCCCATGAAGGGACCAGTGCAGAGATCAACCCATAAAGGGACCAGTGCAGAGATCAACCCATAAAGGGACCAGTGCAGAGATCAACCCATAAAGGGACCAGTGCAGAGATCAACCCATAAAGGGACCAGTGCAGAGATCAACCCATAAAGGGACCAGTGCAGAGATCAACCCATAAAGGGACCAGTGCAGAGATCAACCCATAAAGGGACCAGTGCATCAGAGTTCACCCCTTGAAGGGACCAGTGCATCAGAGATCATCCCATGAAGGGACCAGCCCAAAGATCATCCTATGAAGGGACCAGTAGAGAGATCAACCCATGAAGGGACCAGTGGAGAGCTCAACCCATGAAGGGACCAGTGCACCAGAGATCAACCCATGAAGGGACCAGTGCACCAGAGATCAACCCATGAAGGGACCAGACATCCCATGAAGGGACCAGCGCATCAGATATCATCCGATGCAGGGACCAGCGCATCAAAGATCATCCCATGCAGGGACCAGGGCACCAAAGATCATCCCATGCAGGGACCAGGGCACCAAAGATCATCCCATGCAGGGACCAGGGCACCAAAGATCATCCCATGCAGGGACCAGGGCACCAAAGATCATCCCATGCAGGGACCAGGGCACCAAAGATCATCCCATGCAGGGACCAGGGCACCAAAGATCATCCCATGCAGGGACCAGGGCACCAAAGATCATCCCATGCAGGGACCAGGGCACCAAAGATCATCCCATGCAGGGACCAGGGCACCAAAGATCATCCCATGCAGGGACCAGGGCACCAAAGATCATCCCATGCAGGGACCAGGGCACCAAAGATCATCCCATGCAGGGACCAGGGCACCAAAGATCATCCCATGAAGGGACCAGGGCACCAAAGAGTCCATCCCATGAAGGGACCAGTGCAGAGTCCATCCCATGAAGGGACCAGTGCAGAGTCCATCCCATGAAGGGACCAGTGCAGAGTCCATCCCATGAAGGGACCAGTGCAGAGTCCATCCCATGAAGGGACCAGTGCAGAGTCCATCCCATGAAGGGACCAGTGCAGAGTCCATCCCATGAAGGGACCAGTGCAGAGTCCATCCCATGAAGGGACCAGTGCAGAGTCCATCCCATGAAGGGACCAGTGCAGAGTCCATCCCATGAAGGGACCAGTGCAGAGTCCATCCCATGAAGGGACCAGTGCAGAGTCCATCCCATGAAGGGACCAGTGCAGAGTCCATCCCATGAAGGGACCAGTGCAGAGTCCATCCCATGAAGGGACCAGTGCAGAGTCCATCCCATGAAGGGACCAGTGCAGAGTTCATCCCATGAAGGGACCAGTGCATCAGATCATCCCATGAAGGGACCAGTGCATCAGATCATCCCATGAAGGGACCAGTGCATCAGATATCATCCCATGAAAGGACCAGTGCATCAGAGATCAACCCATGAAGGGACCAGTGCATCACAGTACTCAGATTAGAGGTATGCAAGTTCATCCCATGAAGGAACTAGTGCAAAGATCATCCCATAAAGGGACCAGTGCATCAACTATCATCCCATAAAGGGACCAGCGCATCAACTATCATCTCATGAAGGGACCAGTGCATCAACTATCATCTCATGAAGGGACCAGTGCATCAACTATCATCCCATGAAGGGACCAGCGCATCAACTATCATCCCATGAAGGGACCAGCGCATCAACTATCATCCCATGAAGGGACCAGTGCAGAGATCATCCCATGAAGGGACCAGTGCATCACAGCACTCAGAGTAGAGGTATGCAAGATCCCATGAAGGCACCAGTGCATCACAGCACGCAGATTAGAGGTATGCAAGATCATCCCATGAAAGGACCAGCCCAAAGATCATCCCATGAAGGGACCAGTGCAGAGATCAACCCATGAAGGGACCAGTGCATCAAAGATCATCTCATGAAGGGACCAGTGCATCACAGCTCTCAGATTAGAGGTATGCAAGATCATCCCATGAAAGGACCAGCCCAAAGATCATCCCATGAAGGGACCAGTGCAGAGATCAACCCATAAAGGGACCAGTGCAGAGATCAACCCATAAAGGGACCAGTGCAGAGATCAACCCATAAAGGGACCAGTGCAGAGATCAACCCATAAAGGGACCAGTGCAGAGATCAACCCATAAAGGGACCAGTGCAGAGATCAACCCATAAAGGGACCAGTGCAGAGATCAACCCATAAAGGGACCAGTGCAGAGATCAACCCATAAAGGGACCAGTGCATCAGAGTTCACCCCTTGAAGGGACCAGTGCATCAGAAATCATCCCATGAAGGGACCAGCCCAAAGATCATCCTATGAAGGGACCAGTAGAGAGATCAACCCATGAAGGGACCAGTGGAGAGATCAACCCATGAAGGGACCAGTGCACCAGAGATCAACCCATGAAGGGACCAGTGCACCAGAGATCAACCCATGAAGGGACCAGACATCCCATGAAGGGACCAGCGCATCAGATATCATCCGATGCAGGGACCAGCGCATCAAAGATCATCCCATGCAGGGACCAGGGCACCAAAGATCATCCCATGCAGGGACCAGGGCACCAAAGATCATCCCATGCAGGGACCAGGGCACCAAAGATCATCCCATGCAGGGACCAGGGCACCAAAGATCATCCCATGCAGGGACCAGGGCACCAAAGATCATCCCATGCAGGGACCAGGGCACCAAAGATCATCCCATGCAGGGACCAGGGCACCAAAGATCATCCCATGCAGGGACCAGGGCACCAAAGATCATCCCATGCAGGGACCAGGGCACCAAAGATCATCCCATGCAGGGACCAGGGCACCAAAGATCATCCCATGCAGGGACCAGGGCACCAAAGATCATCCCATGAAGGGACCAGGGCACCAAAGAGTCCATCCCATCAAGGGACCAGTGCAGAGTCCATCCCATCAAGGGACCAGTGCAGAGTCCATCCCATGAAGGGACCAGTGCAGAGTCCATCCCATGAAGGGACCAGTGCAGAGTCCATCCCATGAAGGGACCAGTGCAGAGTCCATCCCATGAAGGGACCAGTGCAGAGTCCATCCCATGAAGGGACCAGTGCAGAGTCCATCCCATGAAGGGACCAGTGCAGAGTCCATCCCATGAAGGGACCAGTGCAGAGTCCATCCCATGAAGGGACCAGTGCAGAGTCCATCCCATGAAGGGACCAGTGCAGAGTTCATCCCATGAAGGGACCAGTGCATCAGATCATCCCATGAAGGGACCAGTGCATCAGATCATCCCATGAAGGGACCAGTGCATCAGATATCATCCCATGAAAGGACCAGTGCATCAGAGATCAACCCATGAAGGGACCAGTGCATCACAGTACTCAGATTAGAGGTATGCAAGTTCATCCCATGAAGGAACTAGTGCAAAGATCATCCCATGAAGGGACCAGTGCAACAGCAATCAGATTAGAGGTATGCAAGATCATCCCATGAAGGGACCAGGGCATTAAAGATCATCCCATGAAGGGACCAGTGCATTAAAGATTATCCCATGAAGGGACCAGTGCATTAAAGATTATCCCATGAAGGGACCAGTGCATTAAAGATCATCCCATGAAGGGACCAGTGCATCAGAGTTCATCCCATGAAGGGACCAGTGCAGAGTTCATCCCATGAAGGGACCAGTGCAGAGTTCATCCCATGAAGGGACCAGTGCAGAGTTCATCCCATGAAGGGACCAGTGCAGAGTTCATCCCATGAAGGGACCAGTGCATCAAAGATCATCCCATGAAGGGACCAGTGCATCAAAGATCATCCCATGAAGGGACCAGTGCATCAAAGATCATCCCATGAAGGGACCAGTGCATCAAAGATCATCCCATGAAGGGGCCAGTGAATCAGAGATGAACCCATGAAGGGACCAGTGAATCAGATCATCCCATGAAGAGACCAGAGATCATCCTATGAAGGGGCCAGTGCATAGGAGATCATCCCATGAAGGGACCAGTGCAGAGATCATCCCATGAAGGGACCAGTGCATCAAAGATCATCCCATGAAGATCAACCCATGAAGGGACCAGTGTATCAAAGATCAACCCATGAAGGGACCAGTGCATCAGAGATCAACCCATGTAGGGACCAGTGCACCAAAGATCAACCCATGAAAAGACCAGACAATCCCATGAAGGGACCAGCGCATCAGATATCATCCCATGAAGGGACCAGTGCATTAAAGATCATCCCATGAAGGGACCAGTGCTTCAGAGATCATCCCATGAAGGGACCAGTGCATCACAGCACTCAGATTAGAGGTATGCAAGATCATCCCATGAAGAGACGAGTGCATCAAAGATCATCCCATGAAGGGACCAGTGCATCAAAGATCATCCCATGAAGGGACCAGTGCATCAAAGATCATCCCATGAAGGGACCAGTGCATCAAAGATCATCCCATGAAGGGATCAGTGCATCACAGCACTCAGATTAGAGGTATGCAAGATCTCATGAAGGGAACAGCGCATCAGAGATCATCCCATGAAGGGACCAGTGCATCACAGCACTCAGATTAGAGGTATGCAAGATCATCCCATGACTGGACCAGTGCATCCGAGATCATCCCATGAAGGGACCAGCGCATCGAGGATTGTCCCATGAAGGGACCAGCGCATCGAGGATTGTCCCATGAAGGGACCAGCGCATCGAGGATTGTCCCATGAAGGGACCAGCGCATCGAGGATTGTCCCATGAAGGGACCAGCACATCGAGGATTGTCCCATGAAGGGACCAGCACATCGAGGATTGTCCCATGAAGGGACCAGCACATCGAGGATTGTCCCATGAAGGGACCAGCACATCGAGGATTGTCCCATGAAGGGACCAGCACATCGAGGATTGTCCCATGAAGGGACCAGCACATTGAGGATTGTCCCATGAAGGGACCGGCACATCAAGGATTGTCTCATGAAGGGACCAGCACATCAAGGATTGTCTCATGAAGGGACCAGCACATCAAGGATTGTCTCATGAAGGGACCAGCACATCGAGGATTGTCCCATGAAGGGACCAGCACATCGAGGATTGTCCCATGAAGGGACCAGCACATCGAGGATTGTCCCATGAAGGGACCAGTGCATCAGATCATCCCATTAAGGATGCAGTGCAAAGACCACCCCATGAAGGGACCAGTGCATCAGAGATCCCATGAAGGGACCAGTGCATCAGAGATCCCATGAAGGGACCAGTGCATCAAAGATCATCCCATGAAAGGACCAGTGAATCAGAGATCATCCCATGAAGGGACCAGTGCATCACAGCACTCAGATTAGAGGTATGCAAGATCCCATGAAGGGACCAGTGCATCAAAGATCATCACATGAAGGGACCAGGACATCAAAGATCATCCCATTTAGGGACCAGTGCATCAGAGATCATCCCATGAAGGGACCAGTGCATCAGAGATCATCCCATGAAGGGACCAGTGCATCAGAGATCATCCCATGAAGGGACCAGTGCATCAAACATCATCCCATGAAGGGACCAGTGCATCAAACATCATCCCATTAAGGGACCGGTGCATCAAACATCATCCCATTAAGGGACCAGTGCATCAAAGCACTCATATTAGAGGTATGCAAGATCATCCCATGAAGGGACCAGTGCATCAGAGATCATCCCATGAAGGGACCAGCACATCAGAGATCATCCCATGAAGGGACCAGCGCATCAGAGATCATCCCATGAAGGGAGCAGTGCAGAGATCATCCCATGAAGGGACCAGTGCATCAGAGATCCCATGAAGGGATTAGTGCATCAGAGATCCCATGAAGGGACCAGTGCATCAGAGATCCTCCCATGAAGGGACCAGTGCATCACAGCACGCATGCAAGATCCCATGAAGGGTCCAGTGCATCAGAGATCATCCCATGAAGGGACCAGTGCATCAAAGATCATCCCATGAAGGGACCAGTGCATCACAGCACTCAGATTAGAGGTATGCAAGATCATCCCATGAAGGGACGAGTGCATCAAAGATCATCCCATGAAGGGACCAGTGCATCAAAGATCATCCCATGAAGGGACCAGTGCATCAAAGATCATCCCATGAAGGGACCAGTGCATCAAAGATCATCCCATGAAGGGACCAGTGCATCAAAGATCATCCCATGAAGGGACCAGTGCGACACAGCACTCAGATTAGAGGTATGCAAGAACCCATGAAGGGACCAATTCATCAAAGATCATCCCATGAAGGGACCAGGACATCAACCATCATCCCATGAAGGGACCAGTGCATCAAAGATCATCCCATGAAGGGAGCAGTGCATCAGAGATCATCCCATGAAGGGAGCAGTGCATCAGAGATCATCCCATGAAGGGGCGAGTGCATCAAAGATCATCCCATGAAGGGGCGAGTGCATCAGAGATCATCCCATGAAGGCACCAGTGCATCAGAGATCATCCCATGAAGGGACCAGTCCATCAGTCCATCAGAGATCATCCCATGAAGGGACCAGTCCATCAGAGATCATCCCATGAAGGGACCAGTCCATCAGTCCATCAGAGATCATCCCATGAAGGGACCAGTGCATCAAAGATCATCCCATGCAGGGACCAGTGCATCAAAGATCATCCCATGAAGGGACCAGTGCAACAGCAATCAGATTAGAGGTATGCAAGATCATCCCATGAAGGGACCAGGGCATTAAAGATCATCCCATGAAGGGACCAGTGCATTAAAGATCATCCCATGAAGGGACCAGGGCATTAAAGATCATCCCATGAAGGGACCAGAGATCATCCCATGAAGGGACCAGTGCAGAGTTCATCCCATGAAGGGACCAGTGCAGAGTTCATCCCATGAAGGGACCAGTGCAGAGTTCATCCCATGAAGGGACCAGTGCAGAGTTCATCCCATGAAGGGACCAGTGCAGAGTTCATCCCATGAAGGGACCAGTGCAGAGTTCATCCCATGAAGGGACCAGTGCATCAAAGATCATCCCATGAAGGGACCAGTGCATCAAAGATCATCCCATGAAGGGACCAGTGCATCAAAGATCATCCCATGAAGGGACCAGTGCATCAAAGATCATCCCATGAAGGGGCCAGTGAATCAGAGATGAACCCATGAAGGGACCAGTGAATCAGATCATCCCATGAAGGGACCAGAGATCATCCTATGAAGGGGCCAGTGCATAGGAGATCATCCCATGAAGGGACCAGTGCAGAGATCATCCCATGAAGGGACCAGTGCATCAAAGATCATCCCATGAAGATCAACCCATGAAGGGACCAGTGTATCAAAGATCAACCCATGAAGGGACCAGTGCATCAGAGATCAACCCATGTAGGGACCAGTGCACCAAAGATCAACCCATGAAAAGACCAGACAATCCCATGAAGGGACCAGCGCATCAGATATCATCCCATGAAGGGACCAGTGCATTAAAGATCATCCCATGAAGGGACCAGTGCTTCAGAGATCATCCCATGAAGGGACCAGTGCATCACAGCACTCAGATTAGAGGTATGCAAGATCATCCCATGAAGAGACGAGTGCATCAAAGATCATCCCATGAAGGGACCAGTGCATCAAAGATCATCCCATGAAGGGACCAGTGCATCAAAGATCATCCCATGAAGGGACCAGTGCATCAAAGATCATCCCATGAAGGGATCAGTGCATCACAGCACTCAGATTAGAGGTATGCAAGATCTCATGAAGGGAACAGCGCATCAGAGATCATCCCATGAAGGGACCAGTGCATCACAGCACTCAGATTAGAGGTATGCAAGATCATCCCATGACTGGACCAGTGCATCCGAGATCATCCCATGAAGGGACCAGCGCATAGAGGATTGTCCCATGAAGGGACCAGCGCATCGAGGATTGTCCCATGAAGGGACCAGCGCATCGAGGATTGTCCCATGAAGGGACCAGCACATCGAGGATTGTCCCATGAAGGGACCAGCACATCGAGGATTGTCCCATGAAGGGACCAGCACATCGAGGATTGTCCCATGAAGAGACCAGCACATCGAGGATTGTCCCATGAAGGGACCAGCACATTGAGGATTGTCCCATGAAGGGACCGGCACATCAAGGATTGTCTCATGAAGGGACCAGCACATCAAGGATTGTCTCATGAAGGGACCAGCACATCAAGGATTGTCTCATGAAGGGACCAGCACATCGAGGATTGTCCCATGAAGGGACCAGCACATCGAGGATTGTCCCATGAAGGGACCAGCACATCGAGGATTGTCCCATGAAGGGACCAGCTCATCGAGGATTGTCCCATGAAGGGACCAGTGCATCAGATCATCCCATTAAGGATGCAGTGCAAAGACCACCCCATGAAGGGACCAGTGCATCAGAGATCCCATGAAGGGACCAGTGCATCAGAGATCCCATGAAGGGACCAGTGCATCAAAGATCATCCCATGAAAGGACCAGTGAATCAGATATCATCCCATGAAGGGACCAGTGCATCACAGCACTCAGATTAGAGGTATGCAAGATCCCATGAAGGGACCAGTGCATCAAAGATCATCACATGAAGGGACCAGGACATCAAAGATCATCCCATTTAGGGACCAGTGCATCAGAGATCATCCCATGAAGGGACCAGTGCATCAGAGATCATCCCATGAAGGGACCAGTGCATCAGAGATCATCCCATGAAGGGACCAGTGCATCAAACATCATCCCATGAAGGGACCAGTGCATCAAACATCATCCCATTAAGGGACCGGTGCATCAAACATCATCCCATTAAGGGACCAGTGCATCAAAGCACTCATATTAGAGGTATGCAAGATCATCCCATGAAGGGACCAGTGCATCAGAGATCATCCCATGAAGGGACCAGCACATCAGAGATCATCCCATGAAGGGACCAGCGCATCAGAGATCATCCCATGAAGGGAGCAGTGCAGAGATCATCCCATGAAGGGACCAGTGCATCAGAGATCCCATGAAGGGATTAGTGCATCAGAGATCCCATGAAGGGACCAGTGCATCAGAGATCCTCCCATGAAGGGACCAGTGCATCACAGCACGCATGCAAGATCCCATGAAGGGTCCATTGCATCAGAGATCATCCCATGAAGGGACCAGTGCATCAAAGATCATCCCATGAAGGGACCAGTGCATCACAGCACTCAGATTAGAGGTATGCAAGATCATCCCATGAAGGGACGAGTGCATCAAAGATCATCCCATGAAGGGACGAGTGCATCAAAGATCATCCCATGAAGGGACCAGTGCATCAAAGATCATCCCATGAAGGGACCAGTGCATCAAAGATCATCCCATGAAGGGACCAGTGCATCAAAGATCATCCCATGAAGGGACCAGTGCGACACAGCACTCAGATTAGAGGTATGCAAGAACCCATGAAGGGACCAATTCATCAAAGATCATCCCATGAAGGGACCAGGACATCAACCATCATCCCATGAAGGGACCAGTGCATCAAAGATCATCCCATGAAGGGAGCAGTGCATCAGAGATCATCCCATGAAGGGAGCAGTGCATCAGAGATCATCCCATGAAGGGGCGAGTGCATCAAAGATCATCCCATGAAGGGGCGAGTGCATCAGAGATCATCCCATGAAGGGACCAGTCCATCAGTCCATCAGAGATCATCCCATGAAGGGACCAGTCCATCAGAGATCATCCCATGAAGGGACCAGTCCATCAGTCCATCAGAGATCATCCCATGAAGGGACCAGTGCATCAAAGATCATCCCATGCAGGGACCAGTGCATCAAAGATCATCCCATGAAGGGACCAGTGCATCAGAGATCATCCCATAAAGGGACCAGTGCATCAGAGATCATCCCATAAAGGGACCAGTGCATCAGAGATCATCCCATAAAGGGACCAGTGCATCAGAGATCATCCCATAAAGGGACCAGTGCATCAGAGATCATCCCATAAAGGGACCAGTGCATCAGAGATCATCCCATAAAGGGACCAGTGCATCAGAGATCATACCATAAAGGGACCAGTGCATCAGAGATCATACCATAAAGGGACCAGTGCATCAGAGATCATCCCCTGAAGGGGCGAGTGCATCAAAGATCATCCCCTGAAGGGGCGAGTGCATCAAAGATCATCCCATGAAGGGGCGAGTGCATCAAAGATCATCCCATGAAGGGGCGAGTGCATCAAAGATCATCCCATGAAGGGGCGAGTGCATCAAAGATCATCCCATGAAGGGGCGAGTGCATCAAAGATCATCCCATGAAGGGGCGAGTGCATCAAAGATCATCCCATGAAGGGGCGAGTGCATCAAAGATCATCCCATGAAGGGGCGAGTGCATCAAAGATCATCCCATGAAGGGGCGAGTGCATCAAAGATCATCCCATGAAGGGGCGAGTGCATCAAAGATCATCCCATGAAGGGGCGAGTGCATCAAAGATCATCCCATGAAGGGGCGAGTGCATCAAAGATCATCCCATGAAGGGGCGAGTGCATCAAAGATCATCCCATGAAGGGGCGAGTGCATCAAAGATCATCCCATGAAGGGGCGAGTGCATCAAAGATCATCCCATGAAGGGGCGAGTGCATCAAAGATCATCCCATGAAGGGGCGAGTGCATCAAAGATCATCCCATGAAGGGGCGAGTGCATCAGAGATCATCCCATACAGGGACCAGTGCATCAGAGATCATCCCATACAGGGACCAGTGCATCATATCATCCCATACAGGGAGCAGTGCATCATATCATCCCATAAAGGGACCAGTGCATCATATCATCCCATAAAGGGACCAGTGCATCATATCATCCCATGAAGGGACCAGTGCATTAAAGATCATCCCATGAAGGGACCAGTGCATTAAAGATCATCCCATGAAGGGACCAGTGCATCACAGCACACATATTAGAGTTATGCAAGATCTCATGAAGGGACCAGCGCATCAGAGATCATCCCATGAAGGGACCAGCGCATCAGAGATCATCCCATGAAGGGACCTGTGCATCAGAGATCATCCCATGAAGGGACCTGTGCATCAGAGATCATCCCATGAAGGGACCAGTGCAGGAATCATCCCATGAAGGGACCAGTGCAGGAATCATCCCATGAAGGGACCAGTGCAGGAATCATCCCATGAAGGGACCAGTGCAGGAATCATCCCATGAGGGGACCAGTGCAGGAATCATCCCATGAGGGGACCAGTGCAGGAATCATCCCATGAGGGGACCAGTGCAGGAATCATCCCATGAAGGGACCAGTGAATCAGAAGTCCCATGAAGGGACCAGTGCAAAGATAATCCTGTGAAGGGACCAGTGCATCAGATATCATCCCATGAAGGGACCAGTGCATCACAGCATGCATGCAAGATCCCATGAAGGGACCAGTGCATCGGAGATCATCCCATGAAGGGACCAGTGCATCAGAGATCATCCCATGAAGGGACCAGTGCATCAAGGATCATCCCATGAAGGGACCAGTGCATCAAGGATCATCCCATGAAGGGACCAGTGCATCAAGGATCATCCCATGAAGGGACCAGTGCATCAAGGATCATCCCATGAAGGGACCAGTGCATCAAGGATCATCCCATGAAGGGACCAGTGCATCAAGGATCATCCCATGAAGGGACCAGTGCATCAAGGATCATCCCATGAAGGGACCAGTGCATCAAGGATCATCCCATGAAGGGACCAGTGCATCAAGGATCATCCCATGAAGGGACCAGTGCATCAAGGATCATCCCATGAAGGGACCGGTGCATCAAGGATCATCCCATGAAGGGACCAGTGCATCATGGAGGGACCAGTGCATCAAGGATCATCCCATGAAGGGACGAGTGCATCAAGGATCATCCCATGAAGGGACGAGTGCATCAGAGAATACCATGAAGGGACCAGTGCATCAGAGATCATACCATGAAGGGACCAGTGCATCAGAGATCATCCCATGAAGGGACCAGTGCATCAGAAATCATCCCATGAAGGGACCAGTGCATCACAGCACTCAGATTAGAGGTATGCACGATACTCCCATGAAGGGACCAGTGCACCAGAGATTATCCCATGAAGGAACCAGTGCATCAAAGATCATCCCAATGAAGGGACCAGTGCATCAGAGATAGATCATCCCATGAAGGGACCAGTGCATCAGAGATCATCCCATGAAGGGACCAGTGCATCAGAGATCATCCCATGAAGGGACCAGTGCATCAGAGATCATCCCATGAAGGGACCAGTGCATCAGAGATCATCCCATGAAGGGAGCAGAGCAACAGCAATCAGATTAGAGGTATGCAAGATCATCCCATGAAGGGACCAGTGCATCACAGCACTCAGATTAGAGGTATGCAAGATCATCCCATGAAGGGACCAGTGCATCAGAGATCATCCCATCAAGGGACCAGTGCATCAGAGATCATCCCATCAAGGGACCAGTGCATCAGAGATCATCCCATCAAGGGACCAGTGCATCAGAGATCATCCCATCAAGGGACCAGCGCATCAGAGATCATCCCATCAAGGGAGCAGAGCAACAGCAATCAGATTAGAGGTATGCAAGATCATCCCATGAAGGGACCAGGGCATTAAAGATCATCCCATGAAGGGACCAGTGCAACAGATCATCCCTTGAAGGGACCAGTGCAACAGAGCATCCCATATAGGGACCAGTGCAACAGAGCATCCCATAAAGGACCAGTGCAACAGAGCATCCCATGAAGGGACCAGTGCAACAGAGCATCCCATGAAGGGACCAGTGCAACAGAGCATCCCATGAAGGGACCAGTGCCACAGATCATCCCATGAAGGGACCAGTGCCACAGATCATCCCATGAAGGGACCAGTGCCACAGATCATCCCATGAAGGGACCAGTGCAACAGAGCACTCAGATTAGAGGTATGCAAAATCATCCCATGAAGGGAGCAGTCCATCAGAGATCATCCCATGAACGGCCCAGTGCATCAACGATCATGGGATTATCTTTGCACTGGGCCCTTCATGGGATGAAGGGCCCAGTGCATCAGAGATCATCCCATGAAGGGACCAGTGCAGAGATCATCCCATGAAGGGACCAGTGCAGAGATCATCCCATGAAGGGACCAGTGCAGAGATCATCCCATGAAGGGACCAGTGCAGAGATCATCCCATGAAGGGACCAGTGCAGAGATCATCCCATGAAGGGACCAGTGCAGAGATCATCCCATGAAGGGACCAGTGCATCAAAGATCATCCCATGAAGGGACCAGTGCATCAAAGATCATCCCATGAAGGGACCAGTGCATCAAAGATCATCCCATGAAGGGACCAGTGCATCAGAGATCAACCCATGAAGGGACCAGTGCATCAGAGATCAACCCATGAAGGGACCAGTGCATCAGAGATAGACCCATGAAGGGACCAGTGCATCAGAGATCAACCCATGAAGGGACCAGTGCATCAGAGATCAACCCATGAAGGGACCAATGCATCAGAGATCAACCCATGAAGGGACCAATGCATCAGAGATAATCCCATGAAGGGACCAGAGATCAACCTATGAAGGGGCGAGTGCAGAGATCAACCTATGAAGGGGCGAGTGCAGAGATCATCAAATGAAGGGACCAGTGCATTAAAGATCATCCCATGAAGGGACCAGACAATCCCATGAAGGGACCAGCGCATCAGAGATCATCCCATGAAAGGACCAGAGCATCACAGCACTCAGATTAGAGGTATGCAAGATCATCCCATGAAGGCACCAGTGCATCAGAGATCATCCCATGAAGGGATCAGTCCATCAGAGATCATCCCATGAAGGGACCAGTCCATCAGAGATCATCCAATGAAGGGACCAGTCCATCAGAGATCATCCCATGAAGGGACCAGTCCATCAGAGATCATCCCATGAAGGGACCAGTCCATCAGAGATCATCCCATGAAGGAACCAGTGCATCAGAGATCATCCCATGAAGGAACCAGTGCATCAGAGATCATCCCATAAAGGGACGAGTGCATCAGAGATCATCGCATGAAGGAACCAGTGCATCAGAGATCATACCATGAAGGAACCAGTGCATCAGAGATCATCCCATGAAGGAACCAGTGCATCAGAGATCATCCCATGAAGGGACGAGTGCATCAGAGATCATCCCATGAAGGGACGAGTGCATCAGAGATCATCCCATGAAGGGACGAGTGCATCAGAGATCATCCCATGAAGGGACGAGTGCATCAGAGATCATCCCATGAAGGGACGAGTGCATCAGAGATCATCCCATGAAGGGACGAGTGCATCAGAGATCATCCCATGAAGGGACCAGTGCATCAAAGATCATCCCATGAAGGGACCAGTGCATCAAAGATCATCCCATGAAGGGACCAGTGCGACACAGCACTCAGATTAGAGGTATGCAAGAACCCATGAAGGGACCAATTCATCAAAGATCATCCCATGAAGGGACCAGGACATCAACCATCATCCCATGAAGGGACCAGTGCATCAAAGATCATCCCATGAAGGGAGCAGTGCATCAGAGATCATCCCATGAAGGGAGCAGTGCATCAGAGATCATCCCATGAAGGGGCGAGTGCATCAAAGATCATCCCATGAAGGGGCGAGTGCATCAGAGATCATCCCATGAAGGCACCAGTGCATCAGAGATCATCCCATGAAGGGACCAGTCCATCAGAGATCATCCCATGAAGGGACCAGTCCATCAGTCCATCAGAGATCATCCCATGAAGGGACCAGTGCATCAAAGATCATCCCATGCAGGGACCAGTGCATCAGAGATCATCCCATGAAGGGACCAGTGCATCAGAGATCATCCCATAAAGGGACCAGTGCATCAGAGATCATCCCATAAAGGGACCAGTGCATCAGAGATCATCCCATAAAGGGACCAGTGCATCAGAGATCATCCCATAAAGGGACCAGTGCATCAGAGATCATCCCATAAAGGGACCAGTGCATCAGAGATCATCCCATAAAGGGACCAGTGCATCAGAGATCATCCCATAAAGGGACCAGTGCATCAAAGATCATCCCCTGAAGGGGCGAGTGCATCAAAGATCATCCCATGAAGGGGCGAGTGCATCAAAGATCATCCCATGAAGGGGCGAGTGCATCAAAGATCATCCCATGAAGGGGCGAGTGCATCAAAGATCATCCCATGAAGGGGCGAGTGCATCAAAGATCATCCCATGAAGGGGCGAGTGCATCAAAGATCATCCCATGAAGGGGCGAGTGCATCAAAGATCATCCCATGAAGGGGCGAGTGCATCAAAGATCATCCCATGAAGGGGCGAGTGCATCAAAGATCATCCCATGAAGGGGCGAGTGCATCAAAGATCATCCCATGAAGGGGCGAGTGCATCAAAGATCATCCCATGAAGGGGCGAGTGCATCAAAGATCATCCCATGAAGGGGCGAGTGCATCAAAGATCATCCCATGAAGGGGCGAGTGCATCAAAGATCATCCCATGAAGGGGCGAGTGCATCAAAGATCATCCCCTGAAGGGGCGAGTGCATCAAAGATCATCCCATGAAGGGGCGAGTGCATCAAAGATCATCCCATGAAGGGGCGAGTGCATCAAAGATCATCCCATGAAGGGACCAGTGCATCAGATATCATCCAATAAAGGGACCAGTGCATCAGAGATCATCCAATAAAGGGACCAGTGCATCAGAGATCATCCAATAAAGGGACCAGTGCATCAGAGATCATCCCATACAGGGACCAGTGCATCATATCATCCCATACAGGGAGCAGTGCATCATATCATCCCATAAAGGGACCAGTGCATCATATCATCCCATAAAGGGACCAGTGCATCATATCATCCCATGAAGGGACCAGTGCATTAAAGATCATCCCATGAAGGGACCAGTGCATTAAAGATCATCCCATGAAGGGACCAGTGCATTAAAGATCATCCCATGAAGGGACCAGTGCATCACAGCACACATATTAGAGTTATGCAAGATCTCATGAAGGGACCAGCGCATCAGAGATCATCCCATGAAGGGACCGGCGCATCAGAGATCATCCCATGAAGGGACCTGTGCATCAGAGATCATCCCATGAAGGGACCTGTGCATCAGAGATCATCCCATGAAGGGACCAGTGCAGGAATCATCCCATGAAGGGACCAGTGCAGGAATCATCCCATGAAGGGACCAGTGCAGGAATCATCCCATGAAGGGACCAGTGCAGGAATCATCCCATGAAGGGACCAGTGCAGGAATCATCCCATGAGGGGACCAGTGCAGGAATCATCCCATGAGGGGACCAGTGCAGGAATCATCCCATGAAGGGACCAGTGAATCAGAAGTCCCATGAAGGGACCAGTGCAAAGATAATCCTGTGAAGGGACCAGTGCATCAGATATCATCCCATGAAGGGACCAGTGCATCACAGCATGCATGCAAGATCCCATGAAGGGACCAGTGCATCGGAGATCATCCCATGAAGGGACCAGTGCATCAGAGATCATCCCATGAAGGGACCAGTGCATCAAGGATCATCCCATGAAGGGACCAGTGCATCAAGGATCATCCCATGAAGGGACCAGTGCATCAAGGATCATCACATGAAGGGACCAGTGCATCAAGGATCATCCCATGAAGGGACCAGTGCATCAAGGATCATCCCATGAAGGGACCAGTGCATCAAGGATCATCCCATGAAGGGACCAGTGCATCAAGGATCATCCCATGAAGGGACCAGTGCATCAAGGATCATCCCATGAAGGGACCAGTGCATCAAGGATCATCCCATGAAGGGACCAGTGCATCAAGGATCATCCCATGAAGGGACCAGTGCATCAAGGATCATCCCATGAAGGGACCGGTGCATCAAGGATCATCCCATGAAGGGACCAGTGCATCATGGAGGGACCAGTGCATCAAGGATCATCCCATGAAGGGACGAGTGCATCAAGGATCATCCCATGAAGGGACGAGTGCATCACAGCACTTAGATTAGAGGTATGCAAGATCATCCCATGAAGGGACCAGTGCATCAGAGAATACCATGAAGGGACCAGTGCATCAGAGATCATACCATGAAGGGACCAGTGCATCAGAGATCATCCCATGAAGGGACCAGTGCATCAGAAATCATCCCATGAAGGGACCAGTGCATCACAGCACTCAGATTAGAGGTATGCACGATACTCCCATGAAGGGACCAGTGCACCAGAGATTATCCCATGAAGGAACCAGTGCATCAAAGATCATCCCAATGAAGGGACCAGTGCATCAGAGATAGATCATCCCATGAAGGGACCAGTGCATCAGAGATCATCCCATGAAGGGATCAGTCCATCAGAGATCATCCCATGAAGAGACCAGTCCATCAGAGATCATCCCATGAAGGGACCAGTCAATCAGAGATCATCCCATGAAGGGACCAGTCCATCAGAGATCATCCCATGAAGGGACCAGTCCATCAGAGATCATCCCATGAAGGAACCAGTGCATCAGAGATCATCCCATGAAGGAACCAGTGCATCAGAGATCATCCCATAAAGGGACGAGTGCATCAGAGATCATCGCATGAAGGAACCAGTGCATCAGAGATCATACCATGAAGGAACCAGTGCATCAGAGATCATCCCATGAAGGAACCAGTGCATCAGAGATCATCCCATGAAGGGACGAGTGCATCAGAGATCATCCCATGAAGGGACGAGTGCATCAGAGATCATCCCATGAAGGGACGAGTGCATCAGAGATCATCCCATGAAGGGACGAGTGCATCAGAGATCATCCCATGAAGGGACGAGTGCATCAGAGATCATCCCATGAAGGGACGAGTGCATCAGAGATCATCCCATGAAGGGACGAGTGCATCAGAGATCATCCCATGAAGGGACGAGTGCATCAGAGATCATCCCATGAAGGGACGAGTGCATCAGAGATCATCCCATGAAGGGACGAGTGCATCAGAGATCATCCCATGAAGGGACGAGTGCATCAGAGATCATCCCATGAAGGGACGAGTGCATCAGAGATCATCCCATGAAGGGACGAGTGCATCAGAGATCATCCCATGAAGGGACGAGTGCATCAGAGATCATCCCATGAAGGGACGAGTGCATCAGAGATCATCCCATGAAGGGACGAGTGCATCAGAGATCATCCCATGAAGGGACGAGTGCATCAGAGATCATCCCATGAAGGGACGAGTGCATCGGAGATCATCGCATAAAGGGACGAGTGCATCAGAGATCATCCCATGAAGGGACCAGTGCATCAGAGATCATCCCATGAAGGGACCAGTGCATCAGAGATCATCCCATGAAGGGACCAGTGCATCAGAGATCATCCCATGAAGGGACCAGTGCATCACAGCACTCAGATTAGAGGTATGCAAGATCATCCCATGAAGGGACCAGTGCATCAGATATAATCCCATGAAGGGACCAGTGAATCAACTATCATCCCATGAAGGGACCAGTGCATCAACTATCATCCCATAAAGGGACCAGTGCATCAACTATCATCCCATAAAGGGACCAGCGCATCAACTATCATCTCATGAAGGGACCAGTGCATCAACTATCATCTCATGAAGGGACCAGTGCATCAACTATAATCCCATGAAGGGACCAGCGCATCAACTATCATCCCATGAAGGGACCAGCGCATCAACTATCATCCCATGAAGGGACCAGTGCAGAGATCATCCCATGAAGGGACCAGTGCAGAGATCATCCCATGAAGGGACCAGTGCAGAGATCATCCCATGAAGGGACCAGTGCATCACAGCACGCAGATTAGAGGTATGCAAGATCATCCCATGAAAGGACCAGCCCAAAGATCATCCCATGAAGGGACCAGTGCAGAGATCAACCCATAAAGGGACCAGTGCAGAGATCAACCCATAAAGGGACCAGTGCAGAGATCAACCCATAAAGGGACCAGTGCATCAGAGTTCACCCCTTGAAGGGACCAGTGCATCAGAGATCATCCCATGAAGGGACCAGCCCAAAGATCATCCTATGAAGGGACCAGTAGAGAGATCAACCCATGAAGGGACCAGTGGAGAGATCAACCCATGAAGGGACCATTGCACCAGAGATCAACCCATGAAGGGACCAGTGCACCAGAGATCAACCCATGAAGGGACCAGACATCCCATGAAGGGACCAGCGCATCAGATATCATCCGATGCAGGGACCAGGGCACCAAAGATCATCCCATGCAGGGACCAGGGCACCAAAGATCATCCCATGCAGGGACCAGGGCACCAAAGATCATCCCATGCAGGGACCAGGGCACCAAAGATCATCCCATGCAGGGACCAGGGCACCAAAGATCATCCCATGCAGGGACCAGGGCACCAAAGATCATCCCATGCAGGGACCAGGGCTCCAAAGATCATCCCATGCAGGGACCAGGGCACCAAAGATCATCCCATGCAGGGACCAGGGCACCAAAGATCATCCCATGCAGGGACCAGGGCACCAAAGATCATCCCATGCAGGGACCAGACATCATCCCATGCAGGGACCAGGGCACCAAAGATCATCCCATGCAGGGACCAGGGCACCAAAGATCATCCCATGCAGGGACCAGGGCACCAAAGATCATCCCATGAAGGGACCAGGGCACCAAAGATCATCCCATGAAGGGACCAGTGCAGAGTCCATCCCATGAAGGGACCAGTGCAGAGTCCATCCCATGAAGGGACCAGTGCAGAGTCCATCCCATGAAGGGACCAGTGCAGAGTCCATCCCATGAAGGGACCAGTGCATCAGATCATCCCATGAAGGGACCAGTGCATCAGATCATCCCATGAAGGGACCAGTGCATCAGATATCATCCCATGAAAGGACCAGTGCATCAGAGATCAACCCATGAAGGGACCAGTGCATCACAGTACTCAGATTAGAGGTATGCAAGTTCATCCCATGAAGGAACTAGTGCAAAGATCATCCCATGAAGGGACCAGTGCATCACAGCACTCAGATTAGAGGTATGCAAGATCATCCGATGAAGAGACCAGTGCAGAGATCATCCCATGAAGGGACCAGGGCATTAAAGATCATCCCATGAAGGGACCAGTGCATCAAAGATCATCCCATGAAGGGACCAGTGCAGAGTTCATCCCATGAAGGGACCAGTGCAGAGTTCATCCCATGAAGGGACCAGTGCAGAGTTCATCCCATGAAGGGACCAGTGCAGAGTTCATCCCATGAAGGGACCAGTGCAGAGTTCATCCCATGAAGGGACCAGTGCAGAGTTCATCCCATGAAGGGACCAGTGCAGAGTTCATCCCATGAAGGGACCAGTGCATCAAAGATCATCCCATGAAGGGACCAGTGCATCAAAGATCATCCCATGAAGGGACCAGTGCATCAAAGATCATCCCATGAAGGGACCAGTGCATCAAAGATCATCCCATGAAGGGGCCAGTGAATCAGAGATGAACCCATGAAGGGACCAGTGAATCAGATCATCCCATGAAGGGACCAGAGATCATCCTATGAAGGGGCCAGTGCATAGGAGATCATCCCATGAAGGGACCAGTGCAGAGATCATCCCATGAAGGGACCAGTGCAGAGATCATCCCATGAAGGGACCAGTGCAGAGATCATCCCATGAAGATCAACCCATGAAGGGACCAGTGTATCAAAGATCAACCCATGAAGGGACCAGCGCATCAGATATCATCCCATGAAGGGACCAGTGCATTAAAGATCATCCCATGAAGGGACCAGTGCTTCAGAGATCATCCCATGAAGGGACCAGTGCATCACAGCACTCAGATTAGAGGTATGCAAGATCATCCCATGAAGAGACGAGTGCATCAAAGATCATCCCATGAAGGGACCAGTGCATCAAAGATCATCCCAAGAAGGGACCAGTGCATCAAAGATCATCCCATGAAGGGACCAGTGCATCAAAGATCATCCCATGAAGGGATCAGTGCATCACAGCACTCAGATTAGAGGTATGCAAGATCTCATGAAGGGAACAGTGCATCAGAGATCATCCCATGAAGGGACCAGTGCATCACAGCACTCAGATTAGAGGTATGCAAGATCATCCCATGACTGGACCAGTGCATCAGAGATCATCCCATGACTGGACCAGTGCATCCGAGATCATCCCATGAAGGGACCAGCGCATCAAGTATCATCCCATGAAGGGACCAGCGCATCGAGGATTGTCCCATGAAGGGACCAGCACATCGAGGATTGTCCCATGAAGGGACCAGCACATCGAGGATTGTCTCATGAAGGGACCAGCACATAGAGGATTGTCTCATGAAGGGACCAGCACATCGAGGATTGTCCCATGAAGGGACCAGCACATCGAGGATTGTCCCATGAAGGGACCAGCACATCGAGGATTGTCCCATGAAGGGACCAGCACATCGAGGATTGTCCCATGAAGGGACCAGTGCATCAGATCATCCCATTAAGGATGCAGTGCAAAGACCACCCCATGAAGGGACCAGTGCATCAGAGATCCCATGAAGGGACCAGTGCATCAGAGATCCCATGAAGGGACCAGTGCATCAGAGATCAACCCATGAAGGGACCAAAGCATCACTGCACGCATGCAAGATCCCATGAAGGGACCAGTGCATCAGAGATCATCCCATGAAAGGACCAGTGAATCAGAGATCATCCCATGAAGGGACCAGTGCATCACAGCACTCAGATTAGAGGTATGCAAGATCCCATGAAGGGACCAGTGCATCAAAGATCATCACATGAAGGGACCAGGACATCAAACATCATCCCATGTAGGGACCAGTGCATCAGAGATCATCCCATGAAGGGACCAGTGCATCAGAGATCATCCCATGAAGGGACCAGTGCATCAAAGATCATCCCATGAAGGGACCAGTGCATCAAACATCATCCCATGAAGGGACCAGTGCATCAAACATCATCCCATTAAGGGACCGGTGCATCAAACATCCCATTAAGGGACCAGTGCATCAAAACACTCATATTAGAGGTATGCAAGATCATCCCATGAAGGGACCAGTGCATCAGAGATCATCCCATGAAGGGACCAGCACATCAGAGATCATCCCATGAAGGGACCAGCGCATCAGAGATCATCCCATGAAGGGACCAGCGCATCAGAGATCATCCCATGAAGGGACCAGCGCATCAGAGCACTCAGATTAGAAGTATGCAAGATCCCATGAAGGGACCAGCAAAAGATCATCCCATTAAGGGACCAGTGCAGAGATCATCCCATGAAGGTACCAGTGCATCAAAGATCATCCCATGAAGGTACCAGTGCATCAGAGATCATCCCATGAAGGTACCAGTGCATCAGAGATCATCCCATGAAGGGACCAGTGCATCAGAGATCATCCCATGAAGGGACCAGTGCATCAGAGATCATCCCATGAAGGGACCAGTGCATCAGAGATCATCCCATGAAGGGACCAGTGCATCAGAGATCATCCCATGAAGGGACCAGTGCATCAGAGATCATCCCATGAAGGGACCAGTGCATCAGAGATCATCCCATGAAGGGACCAGTGCATCAGAGATCATCCCATGAAGGGACCAGTGCATCAGAGATCATCCCATGAAGGGACCAGTGCATCAGAGATCATCCCATGAAGGGACCAGTGCATCAGGGATCATCCCATGACGGGACCAGTGCATAAGAGATCATCCCATGACGGGACCAGTGCATAAGAGATCATCCCTTGAAGGGTCCAGTGCAGCAGATCATCCCTTGAAGGGTCCAGTGCAGCAGATCATCCCATGAAGGGACCAGTGCAGCAGATCATCCCATGAAGGGACCAGTGCAACAGATCATCCCATGAAGGGACCAGTGCAACAGATCATCCCATGAAGGGACCAGTGCATCACAGCACTCAGATTAGAGGTATGCAAGATCATCCCATGAAGGGACTAGTGCAAAGATCATCCCATGCAGGGACCAGTGCATCAAAGATCATCCCATGCAGGGACCAGTGCAGAGATCATCCCATGCAGGGACCAGTGCAGAGATCATCCCATGCAGGGACCAGTGCATTAGAGATCATCCCATGCAGGGACCAGTGTATCAGAGACCATCCCATGCAGGGACCAGTGCATCAGAGATCATCCCATGCAGGGACCAGTGCATCAGAGATCATCCCATGCAGGGACCAGTGCATCAGAGATCATCCCATGCAGGGACCAGTGCATCAGAGATCATCCCATGAAGGGACCAGTGCATCAGAGATCATCCCATGAAGGGACCAGTGCATCAGAGATCATCCCATGAAGGGACCAGTGCATCAGAGATCATCCCATGAAGGGACCAGTGCATCAGAGATCATCCCATGAAGGGACCAGTGCAGAGATCATCCCATGAAGGGACCAGTGCAGAGATCATCCCATGAAGGGACCAGTGCAGAGATCATCCCATGAAGGGACCAGTGCAGAGATCATCCCATGAAGGGACCACTGCATCAGAGATCATCCCATGAAGGGACCAGTGCATCACAGCACTCAGATTAGAGGTATGCAAAATCATCCAATGAAGGGACCAGTGCAGAGAACACCCCATGAAGGGACCAGTGCAGAGATCATCCCATGAAGGGACCAGTGCAGAGATCATCCCATGAAGGGACCAGTGCAGAGATCATCCCATGAAGGGACCAGTGCAGAGATCATCCCATGAAGGGACCAGTGCAGAGATCATCCCATGAAGGGACCAGTGCAGAGATCATCCCATGAAGGGACCAGTGCAGAGATCATCCCATGAAGGGACCACTGCATCAGAGATCATCCCATGAAGGAACCAGTGCATCAAAGATCATCCCAATGAAGGGACCAGTGCATCAGAGATAGATCATCCCATGAAGGGACCAGTGCATCAGAGATAGATCATCCCATGAAGGGACCAGTGCATCAGAGATCATCCCATGAAGGGACCAGCGCATCGAGGATCATCCCATGAAGGGACCAGCGCATCGAGGATCATCCCATGAAGGGAGCAGAGCAACAGCAATCAGATTAGAGGTATGCAAGATCATCCCATGAAGGGACCAGTGCATCACAGCAGTCAGATTAGAGGTATGCAAGATCATCCCATGAAGGGACCAGTGCATCAGAGATCATCCCATCAAGGGACCAGTGCATCAGAGATCATCCCATCAAGGGACCAGTGCATCAGAGATCATCCCATCAAGGGACCAGCGCATCAGAGATCATCCCATGAAGGGAGCAGAGCAACAGCAATCAGATTAGAGGTATGCAAGATCATCCCATGAAGGGACCAGGGCATTAAAGATCATCCCATGAAGGGACCAGTGCAACAGATTATCCCTTGAAGGGACCAGTGCAACAGAGCATCCCATATAGGGACCAGTGCAACAGAGCATCCCATGAAGGGACCAGTGCAACAGAGCATACCATAAAGGACCAGTGCAACAGAGCATCCCATGAAGGGACCAGTGCAACAGAGCATCCCATGAAGGGACCAGTGCAACAGAGCATCCCATGAAGGGACCAGTGCCACAGATCATCCCATCAAGGGACCAGTGCCACAGATCATCCCATCAAGGGACCAGTGCCACAGATCATCCCATGAAGGGACCAGTGCAACAGAGCACTCAGATTAGAGGTATGCAAAATCATCCCATGAAGGGAGCAGTCCATCAGAGATCATCCCATGAACGGCCCAGTGCATCAACGATCATGGGATTATCTTTGCACTGGGCCCTTCATGGGATGAAGGGCCCAGTGCATCAGAGATCAACCCATGAAGGGACCAGTGCAGAGATCATCCCATGAAGGGACCAGTGCAGAGATCATCCCATGAAGGGACCAGTGCAGAGATCATCCCATGAAGGGACCAGTGCAGAGATCATCCCATGAAGGGACCAGTGCAGAGATCATCCCATGAAGGGACCAGTGCATCAGAGATCATCCCATGAAGGGACCAGTGCATCAGAGATCATCCCATGAAGGGACCAGTGCATCAGAGATCATCCCATGAAGGGACCAGTGCATCAGAGATCATCCCATGAAGGGACCAGTGCATCAGAGATCATCCCATGAAGGGACCAGTGCATCAGAGATCATCCCATGAAGGGACCAGTGCATCAGAGATCATCCCATGAAGGGACCAGTGCATCAGAGATCATCCCATGAAGGGACCAGTGCATCAGAGATCATCCCATGAAGGGACCAGTGCATCAGGGATCATCCCATGACGGGACCAGTGCATAAGAGATCATCCCATGATGGGACCAGTGCATAAGAGATCATCCCTTGAAGGGTCCAGTGCAGCAGATAATCCCTTGAAGGGTCCAGTGCAGCAGATCATCCCTTGAAGGGTCCAGTGCAGCAGATCATCCCATGAAGGGACCAGTGCAGCAGATCATCCCATGAAGGGACCAGTGCAACAGATCATCCCATGAAGGGACCAGTGCAACAGATCATCCCATGAAGGGACCAGTGCAACAGATCATCCCATGAAGGGACCAGTGCATCACAGCACTCAGATTAGAGGTATGCAAGATCATCCCATGAAGGGACTAGTGCAAAGATCATCCCATGCAGGGACCAGTGCATCAAAGATCATCCCATGCAGGGACCAGTGCAGAGATCATCCCATGCAGAGACCAGTGCAGAGATCATCCCATGCAGGGACCAGTGCATCAGAGATCATCCCATGCAGGGACCAGTGCATCAGAGATCATCCCATGCAGGGACCAGTGCATCAGAGATCATCCCATGCAGGGACCAGTGCATCAGAGATCATCCCATGCAGGGACCAGTGCATCAGAGATCATCCCATGAAGGGACCAGTGCATCAGATATCATCCCATGAAGGGACCAGTGCATCAGAGATCATCCCATGAAGGGACCAGTGCAGAGATCATCCCATGAAGGGACCAGTGCAGAGATCATCCCATGAAGGGACCAGTGCAGAGATCATCCCATGAAGGGACCAGTGCAGATATCATCCCATGAAGGGACCAGTGCATCAAAGATCATCCCATGAAGGGACCAGTGCATCAAAGATCATCCCATGAAGGGACCAGTGCATCAAAGATCATCCCATGAAGGGACCAGTGCATCAAAGATCATCCCATGAAGGGACCAGTGCAACGATCATCCCATGAAGGGACCAGTGCATCAGAGATCAACCCATGAAGGGACCAGTGCATCAGAGATCAACCCATGAAGGGACCAATGCATCAGAGATCAACCCATGAAGGGACCAATGCATCAGAGATCAACCCATGAAGGGACCAATGCATCAGAGATAATCCCATGAAGGGACCAGAGATCAACCTATGAAGGGGCGAGTGCAGAGATCAACCTATGAAGGGGCGAGTGCAAAGATCATCAAATGAAGGGACCAGTGCATTAAAGATCATCCCATGAAGGGACCAGACAATGCCATGAAGGGACCAGCGCATCAGAGATCATCCCATGAAAGGATCAGAGCATCACAGCACTCAGATTAGAGGTATGCAAGATCATCCCATGAAGGGACCAATGCATCAGATATCATACCATGAAGGGATCAGTGCAGAGATCATCCCATGAAGGGACCAGTGCATCACAGCACTCAGATTAGAGGTATGCAAGATCATCCCATGAAGGCACCAGTGCATCAGAGATCATCCCATGAAGGCACCAGTGCATCAGAGATCATCCCATGAAGGGACCAGTCCATCAGAGATCATCCCATGAAGGGACCAGTCCATCAGAGATCATCCCATGAAGGGACCAGTCCATCAGAGATCATCCCATGAAGGGACCAGTCCATCAGAGATCATCCCATAAAGGGACCAGTGCATCAGAGATCATCCCATAAAGGGACCAGTGCATCAGAGATCATCCCATAAAGGGACCAGTGCATCAGAGATCATCCCATGAAGGGACCAGTGCATCAGAGATCATCCCATGAAGGGACGAGTGCATCAGAGATCATCCCATGAAGGGACGAGTGCATCAGAGATCATCCCATGAAGGGACGAGTGCATCAGAGATCATCCCATGAAGGGACGAGTGCATCAGAGATCATCCCATGAAGGGACGAGTGCATCAGAGATCATCCCATGAAGGGACGAGTGCATCAGAGATCATCCCATGAAGGGACGAGTGCATCAGAGATCATCCCATGAAGGGACGAGTGCATCAGAGATCATCCCATGAAGGAACGAGTGCATCAGAGATCATCCCATGAAGGGACGAGTGCATCAGAGATCATCCCATGAAGGGACGAGTGCATCAGAGATCATCCCATGAAGGGACGAGTGCATCAGAGATCATCCCATGAAGGGACGAGTGCATCAGAGATCATCCCATGAAGGGACGAGTGCATCAGAGAGCATCCCATGAAGGGACGAGTGCATCAGAGAGCATCCCATGAAGGGACGAGTGCATCAGAGAGCATCCCATGAAGGGACGAGTGCATCAGAGATCATCCCATGAAGGGACCAGTGCATCAGAGATCATCCCATGAAGGGACCAGTGCATCAGAGATCATCCCATGAAGGGACCAGTGCATCAGAGATCATCCCATGAAGGGACCAGTGCATCACAGCACTCAGATTAGAGTTATGCAAGATCATCCCATGAAGGGACCAGTGCATCAGATATAATCCCATGAAGGGACCAGTGCATCAACTATCATCCAATGAAGGGACAAGTGCATCAACTATCATCCCATAAAGGGACCAGTGCATCAACTATCATCCCATAAAGGGACCAGTGCATCAACTATCATCCCATAAAGGGACCAGCGCATCAACTATCATCCCATAAAGGGACCAGTGCATCAACTATCATCTCATGAAGGGACCAGTGCATCAACTATCATCCATGAAGGGACCAGCGCATCAACTATCATCCCATGAAGGGACCAGCGCATCAACTATCATCCCATGAAGGGACCAGTGCAGAGATCATCCCATGAAGGGACCAGTGCATCACAGCACTCAGAGTAGAGGTATGCAAGATCCCATGAAGGCACCAGTGCATCACAGCACGCAGATTAGAGGTATGCAAGATCATCCCATGAAAGGACCAGCCCAAAGATCATCCCATGAAGGGACCAGTGCAGAGATCAACCCATGAAGGGACCAGTGCATCAAAGATCATCTCATGAAGGGACCAGTGCATCACAGCTCTCAGATTAGAGGTATGTAAGATCATCCCATGAAAGGACCAGCCCAAAGATCATCCCATGAAGGGACCAGTGCAGAGATCAACCCATAAAGGTACCAGTGGAGAGATCAACCCATAAAGGGACCAGTGCAGAGATCAACCCATAAAGGGACCAGTGCAGAGATCAACCCATAAAGGGACCAGTGCATCAGAGATCATCCCATGAAGGGACCAGCCCAAAGATCATCCTATGAAGGGACCAGTAGAGAGATCAACCCATGAAGGGACCAGTGGAGAGATCAACCCATGAAGGGACCAGTGCACCAGAGATCAACCCATGAAGGGACCAGTGCACCAGAGATCAACCCATGAAGGGACCAGACATCCCATGAAGGGACCAGCGCATCAGATATCATCCGATGCAGGGACCAGGGCACCAAAGATCATCCGATGCAGGGACCAGGGCACCAAAGATCATCCCATGCAGGGACCAGGGCACCAAAGATCATCCCATGCAGGGACCAGGGCACCAAAGATCATCCTATGCAGGGACCAGGGCACCAAAGATCATCCCATGCAGGGACCAGGGCACCAAAGATCATCCCATGCAGGGACCAGGGCACCAAAGATCATCCCATGCAGGGACCAGGGCACCAAAGATCATCCCATGCAGGGACCAGGGCACCAAAGATCATCCCATGCAGGGACCAGGGCACCAAAGATCATCCCATGCAGGGACCAGGGCACCAAAGATCATCCCATGCAGGGACCAGGGCACCAAAGATCATCCCATGCAGGGACCAGGGCACCAAAGATCAACCCATGCAGGGAGCAGGGCACCAGAGATCATCCCATGAAGGGACCAGTGCACCAGAGATCAGCCCATGAAGGGACCAGTGCACCAGAGATCAGCCCATGAAGGGACCAGTGCATCAGAGATCATCCCATGGAGGGACCAGTGCATCAGAGATCAGCCCATGAAGGGACCAGTGCATCAGAGATCAGCCCATGAAGGGACCAGTGCACCAGAGATCAGCCCATGAAGGGACCAGTGCATCAGAGATCAGCCCATGAAGGGACCAGTGCATCAGAGATCAGCCCATGAAGGGACCAGTGCATCAGAGATCAGCCCATGAAGGGACCAGTGCATCAGAGATCAGCCCATGAAGGGACCAGTGCATCAGGGATCATCCCATGAAGGGACCAGTGCATCAGATCATCCCATGAAGGGATCAGCGCATCAAAGATCATCCCATGAAGGGATCAGCGCATCAAAGATCATCCCATGAAGGGACCCGCGCATCAAAGATCATCCCATGAAAGGACCAGTGCATCTCAGCACTCAGATTAGAGGTATGCAATATCATCCCATGAAGGGACCAGTGCAAAGATCATCCCATGAAGAGACCAGCGCAAAGATCATCCAATGAAGGGACCAGCGCAAAGATCATCCCATGAAGGGACTAGTGCAACAGAGATCCCTAGAAGGGACCAGTGCAACAGAGATCCCATGAAGGGACCAGGGCATCAAAGATCATCCCATGAAGGGACCAGTGCATCAAAGATCATCCCATGAAGGGACCAGTGCATCAAAGATCATCCCATGAAGGGACCAGTGCATCAAAGATCATCCCATGAAGGGACCAGTGCATCAAAGATCAACCCATGAAGGGACCAGTGCATCAGAGATCAACCCATGAAGGGACCAATGCATCAGAGATCAACCCATGAAGGGACCAATGCATCAGAGATCAACCCATGAAGGGACCAATGCATCAGAGATAATCCCATGAAGGGACCAGCCCAAAGATCATCCTATGAAGGGACCAGTAGAGAGATCAACCCATGAAGGGACCAGTGGAGAGATCAACCCATGAAGGGACCAGTGCATCAGAGGTCATCCCATGAAGGGACCAGTGCATCAAAAATCATCCCATGAAGGGACCAGTGCATCAAAGATCATCCCATGAAAGGACTAGTGCATCACAGCCCTCAGATTAGACCTATGCAAGATCATCCCATGAAGGGACCAGTGCAAAGATGATCCCATGAAGGTACCAGTGCATCAGAGGTCAACCCATGAAGGAACCAGTGCATCAAAGATCATCCCATGCAGGGACAAGAGATCATCCCATGAAGGGACTAGTGCAAAGTTCATCTCATGAAGGGACCAGTGCATCAAAGACCATCCCATGAAGGGACCAGTGCAAAGATGATCCCATGAAGGGACCAGGGCATCAGAGATCATCCCATGAAAGGACCAGGGCATCAGAGATCATCCCATGAACGGACCAGGGCATCAGAGATCATCCCATGAAGGGACCAGTGCATCAGAGATCATCCCATGAAGGGACCAGTGCAAAGACCATCCCATGAAGGGACCAGTGCAAAGACCATCCCATGAAGGGACCAGTGCAAAGACCATCCCATGAAGGGACCAGTGCATCAAAGACCATCCCATGAAGGGACCAGTGCATCAAAGACCATCCCATGAAGGGACCAGTGCATCAAAGACCATCCCATGAAGGGACCAGTGCATCAAACACCATCCCATGAAGGGACCAGTGCATCAAAGACCATCCCATGAAGGGACCAGTGCATCAGATATCAACCCATGAAGGGACCAGTGCACCAGAGATCAACCCATGAAGGGACCAGACATCCCATGAAGGGACCAGCGCATCAGATATCATCCGATGCAGGGACCAGGGCACCAAAGATCATCCGATGCAGGGACCAGGGCACCAAAGATCATCCCATGCAGGGACCAGGGCACCAAAGATCATCCCATGCAGGGACCAGGGCACCAAAGATCATCCCATGCAGGGACCAGTAGAGAGATCAACCCATGAAGGGACCAGTGGAGAGATCAACCCATGAAGGGACCAGTGCACCAGAGATCAACCCATGAAGGGACCAGTGCACCAGAGATCAACCCATGAAGGGACCAGACATCCCATGAAGGGACCAGCGCATCAGATATCATCCGATGCAGGGACCAGGGCACCAAAGATCATCCCATGCAGGGACCAGGGCACCAAAGATCATCCCATGCAGGGACCAGGGCACCAAAGATCATCCCATGCAGGGACCAGGGCACCAAAGATCATCCCATGCAGGGACCAGGGCACCAAAGATCATCCCATGCAGGGACCAGGGCACCAAAGATCATCCCATGCAGGGACCAGGGCACCAAAGATCATCCCATGCAGGGACCAGGGCACCAAAGATCATCCCATGCAGGGACCAGGGCACCAAAGATCATCCCATGCAGGGACCAGGGCACCAAAGATCATCCCATGCAGGGACCAGGGCACCAAAGATCATCCCATGCAGGGACCAGGGCACCAAAGATCATCCCATGCAGGGACCAGGGCACCAAAGATCATCCCATGCAGGGACAAGAGATCATCCCATGAAGGGACTAGTGCAAAGTTCAACTCATGAAGGGACCAGTGCATCAAAGACCATCCCATGAAGGGACCAGTGCAAAGATGATCCCATGAAGGGACCAGGGCATCAGAGATCATCCCATGAAAGGACCAGGGCATCAGAGATCATCCCATGAACGGACCAGGGCATCAGAGATCATCCCATGAAGGGACCAGTGCATCAGAGATCATCCCATGAAGGGACCAGTGCAAAGACCATCCCATGAAGGGACCAGTGCAAAGACCATCCCATGAAGGGACCAGTGCAAAGACCATCCCATGAAGGGACCAGTGCATCAAAGACCATCCCATGAAGGGACCAGTGCATCAAAGACCATCCCATGAAGGGACCAGTGCATCAAAGACCATCCCATGAAGGGACCAGTGCATCAAAGACCATCCCATGAAGGGACCAGGGCACCAAAGATCATCCCATGCAGGGACCAGGGCACCAAAGATCAACACATGAAGGGACCAGACATCATCCCATGCAGGGACCAGGGCACCAAAGATCATCCCATGCAGGGACCAGGGCACCAAAGATCATCCCATGCAGGGACCAGGGCACCAAAGATCATCCCATGCAGGGACCAGGGCACCAAAGATCATCCCATGCAGGGACCAGGGCACCAAAGATCATCCCATGCAGGGACCAGGGCACCAAAGATCATCCCATGCAGGGACCAGGGCACCAAAGATCAACCCATGCAGGGAGCAGGGCACCAAAGATCATCCCATGAAGGGACCAGTGCACCAGAGATCATCCCATGAAGGGACCAGTGCACCAGAGATCAGCCCATGAAGGGACCAGTGCATCAGAGATCATCCCATGGAGGGACCAGTGCATCAGAGATCAGCCCATGAAGGGACCAGTGCATCAGAGATCAGCCCATGAAGGGACCAGTGCATCAGAGATCAGCCCATGAAGGGACCAGTGCACCAGAGATCAGCCCATGAAGGGACCAGTGCATCAGAGATCAGCCCATGAAGGGACCAGTGCATCAGAGATCAGCCCATGAAGGGACCAGTGCATCAGAGATCAGCCCATGAAGGGACCAGTGCATCAGAGATCAGCCCATGAAGGGACCAGTGCATCAGGGATCATCCCATGAAGGGACCAGTGCATCAGATCATCCCATGAAGGGATCAGCGCATCAAAGATCATCCCATGAAGGGATCAGCGCATCAAAGATCATCCCATGAAGGGACCCGCGCATCAAAGATCATCCCATGAAAGGACCAGTGCATCTCAGCACTCAGATTAGAGGTATGCAATATCATCCCATGAAGGGACCAGTGCAAAGATCATCCCATGAAGAGACCAGCGCAAAGATCATCCAATGAAGGGACCAGCGCAAAGATCATCCCATGAAGGGACTAGTGCAACAGAGATCCCTAGAAGGGACCAGTGCAACAGAGATCCCATGAAGGGACCAGGGCATCAAAGATCATCCCATGAAGGGACCAGTGCATCAAAGATCATCCCATGAAGGGACCAGTGCATCAGAGATCATCCCATGAAGGGACCAGTGCATCAAAAATCATCCCATGAAGGGACCAGTGCATCAAAAATCATCCCATGAAGGGACCAGTGCATCAAAGATCATCCCATGAAAGGACTAGTGCATCACAGCCCTCAGATTAGACCTATGCAAGATCATCCCATGAAGGGACCAGTGCAAAGATGATCCCATGAAGGTACCAGTGCATCAGAGGTCAACCCATGAAGGAACCAGTGCATCAAAGATCATCCCATGCAGGGACAAGAGATCATCCCATGAAGGGACTAGTGCAAAGTTCATCTCATGAAGGGACCAGTGCATCAAAGACCATCCCATGAAGGGACCAGTGCAAAGATGATCCCATGAAGGGACCAGGGCATCAGAGATCATCCCATGAAAGGACCAGGGCATCAGAGATCATCCCATGAACGGACCAGGGCATCAGAGATCATCCCATGAAGGGACCAGTGCATCAGAGATCATCCCATGAAGGGACCAGTGCAAAGACCATCCCATGAAGGGACCAGTGCAAAGACCATCCCATGAAGGGACCAGTGCAAAGACCATCCCATGAAGGGACCAGTGCATCAAAGACCATCCCATGAAGGGACCAGTGCATCAAAGACCATCCCATGAAGGGACCAGTGCATCAAAGACCATCCCATGAAGGGACCAGTGCATCAAAGACCATCCCATGAAGGGACCAGTGCATCAAAGACCATCCCATGAAGGGACCAGTGCATCAGATATCATCCCATGAAGGGACCAGTGCATCAGATATCATCCAATGAAGGAACCAGTGCATCAGAGATCATCCCATGAATGGACCAGGGCATCATGGGACCAGTGCATCAGAGACCATCCCATGAAGGGACCAGTGCATCAAAGACGATCCCATGAAGGGACCAGTGCATCAAAGACCATCCCATGAAGGGACCAGTGCATCAAAGACCATCCCATGAAGGGACCAGTGCATCAAAGACCATCCCATGAAGGGACCAGTGCATCAGAGGTCAACCCATGAAGGGACCAGTGCATCAGAGATAAATCCATGAAGAGACAAGTGCATCAGAGATCATCACATGAAGGGATAAGAAATCATCCCATGAAGGGACCAGTGCATCAGATATCATCCCATGAAGGGACCAGTGCATCAGATATCATCCCATAAAGGGACCAGTGCATCAGATATCATCCCATAAAGGGACCAGTGCATCAGATATCATCCCATAAAGGGACCAGTGCAGAGGATATCATCCCATAAAGGGACCAGTGCATCGGATATCATCCCATAAAGGGACCAGTGCATCGGATATCATCCCATAAAGGGACCAGTGCATCAGATATCATCCCATAAAGGGACCAGTGCATCAGATATCATCCCATAAAGGGACCAGTGCATCAGATATCATCCCATAAAGGGACCAGTGCATTCCCTTGAAGGGACCAGTGCATCAAAGATCATCCCATGAAGGGACAAGAGATAATCCATGAAGGGACTTTTGCATCAAAGAATATCCCATGAAGGGACCAGTGCATCAAAGATAATCCCATGAAGGGACCAGTGCATCACAGCACTCAGATTAGCGGTATGCAAGATCATCCCATGAAGGGTCCAGTGCAGAGATCATACCATTAAGGGTCCAGTGCAGAGATCATGCGATGAAGGGTCCAGTGCAGAGATCATACCATGAAGGGTCCAGTGCAGAGATCATACCATGAAGGGTCCAGTGCAGAGATCATACCATGAAGGGTCCAGTGCATCGGATATCATCCCATAAAGGGACCAGTGCATCGGATAACATCCCATAAAGGGACCAGTGCATCGGATATCATCCCATAAAGGGACCAGTGCATCGGATATCATCCCATAAAGGGACCAGTGCATCAGATATCATCCCATAAAGGGACCAGTGCATCAGATATCATCCCATAAAGGGACCAGTGCATCACATACCATCCCATAAAGGGACCAGTGCATCACATACCATCCCATAAAGGGACCAGTGCATCAAAGATCATCCCATAAAGGGACCAGTGCATCAAAGATCATCCCATGAAGGGACCAGTGCATCACAGCACTCAGATTAGCGGTATGCAAGATCATCCCATGAAGGGTCCAGTGCAGAGATCATCCCATGAAGGGTCCAGTGCAGAGATCATCCCATGAAGGGTCCAGTGCAGAGATCATACCATGAAGGGTCCAGTGCAGAGATCATACCATGAAGGGTCCAGTGCAGAGATCATACCATGAAGGGTCCAGTGCAGAGATCATACCATGAAGGGTCCAGTGCAGAGATCATACCATGAAGGGTCCAGTGCAGAGATCATACCATGAAGGGTCCAGTGCAGAGATCATACCATGAAGGGTCCAGTGCATCAGAGATCATACCATGAAGGGTCCAGTGCATCAGAGATCATACCATGAAGGGTCCAGTGCATCAGAGATCATCCCATGAAGGGTCCAGTGCATCAAAGACGATCCCATGAAGGGTCCAGTGCATCAAAGACGATCCCATGAAGGGTCCAGTGCAGAGATCCCATGAAGGGACCAGTGCAGAGATCCCATGAAGGGACCAGTGCAGAGATCCCATGAAGGGACCAGTGCAGAGATCCCATGAAGGGACCAGTGCAGAGATCCCATGAAGGGACCAGTGCAGAGATCCCATGAAGGGACCAGTGCAGAGATCCCATGAAGGGACCAGTGCAGAGATCCCATGAAGGGACCAGTGCAGAGATCCCATGAAGGGACCAGTGCAGAGATCCCATGAAGGGACCAGTGCAGAGATCCCATGAAGGGACCAGTGCAGAGATCCCATGAAGGGACCAGTGCAGAGATCCCATGAAGGGACCAGTGCATCAACGATCATACCATGAAGGGACCAGTGCATCAACGATCATCCCATGAAGGGACCAGTGCATCAACGATCATCCCATGAAGGGACCAGTGCATCAACGTCCATCCCATGAAGGGACCAGTGCATCAACGTCCATCCCATGAAGGGACCAGTGCATCAACGTCCATCCCATGAAGGGACCAGTGCATCAACGTCCATCCCATGAAGGGACCAGTGCATCAACGTCCATTCCATGAAGGACAGCAGATCCCATGAAGGGACCAGTGCATCAGAGCCGATCCCATGAAGGGACCAGTGCATCAGAGCCGATCCCATGAAGGGACCAGTGCATCAGAGCCGATCCCATGAAGGGACCAGTGCATCAGAGCCGATCCCATGAAGGGACCAGTGCATCAGCGATCATCCCATGAAGGGACCAGTGCATCAGCGATCATCCCATGAAGGGACCAGTGCATCAGCGATCATCCCATTAAGGGACCAGTGCATCAGCGATCATCCCATTAAGGGACCAGTGCAGAGATCATCCCATTAAGGGACCAGTGCATCAGAGATCAACCCATGAAGGGACCAGTGCTTCAGAGGTCAACCCATGAAGGGACCAGTGCATCAGATGTCATCCCATGAGGGGACCAGTGCATCAGATGTCAACCCATGAAGGGACCAGTGCATCAGATGTCAACCCATGAAGGGACCAGTGCATCAGATGTCAACCCATGAAGGGACCAGTGCATCAGATGTCAACCCATGAAGGGACCAGTGCATCAACGACCATCCCATAAAGGGACCAGTGCATCACAGCACTAAGAATATAGGGATGCATAGGTCATCCCATGAAGGGACCAGTGCATCAACTATCATCCCATGAAGGGACCAGTGCATCAGATCATCCCATGAAGGGACCAGTGCATCAGATCATCCCATGAAGGGACCAGTGCATCAGAGGTCAACCCATGAAGGGCCCAGTGCATCAGAGACCATCCCATGAAGGGCCCAGTGCATCAGAGACCATCCCATGAAGGGCCCAGTGCATCAGAGACCATCCCATGAAGGGACCAGTGCATCAGAGACCATCCCATGAAGGGACCAGTGCATCAGACACCATCCCATGAAGGGACCAGTGCATCAGAGACCATCCAATTAAGGGACCAGTGCATCAGAGACCATCCAATGAAGGGACCAGTGCATCAAAGACCATCCCATGAAGGGACCAGTGCATCAAAGACCATCCCATGAAGGGACCAGTGCATCAAAGATCATCCCATGAAGGGACCAGTGCATCAAAGATCATCCCATGAAGGGACCAGTGCATCAAAGATCATCCCATGAAGGGACCAGTGCATCAAAGATCATCCCATGAAGGGACCAGTGCATCAAAGATCATCCCATGAAGGGACCAGTGCATCAAAGATCATCCCATGAAGGGACCAGTGCAGAGATCCCATGAAGGGACCAGTGCAGAGATCCCATGAAGGGACCAGTGCAGAGATCCCATGAAGGGACCAGTGCAGAGATCCCATGAAGGGACCAGTGCAGAGATCCCATGAAGGGACCAGTGCAGAGATCCCATGAAGGGACCAGTGCAGAGATCCCATGAAGGGACCAGTGCAGAGATCCCATGAAGGGACAAGTGCAGAGATCCCATGAAGGGACAAGTGCAGAGATCCCATGAAGGGACAAGTGCAGAGATCCCATGAAGGGACAAGTGCAGAGATCCCATGAAGGGACAAGTGCAGAGATCCCATGAAGGGACAAGTGCAGAGATCCCATGAAGGGACAAGTGCAGAGATCCCATGAAGGGACAAGTGCAGAGATCCCATGAAGGGACAAGTGCAGAGATCCCATGAAGGGACAAGTGCAGAGATCCCATGAAGGGACAAGTGCATCAACGTCCATCCCATGAAGGGACCAGTGCATCAACGTCCATCCCATGAAGGGACCAGTGCATCAACGTCCATCCCATGAAGGGACCAGTGCATCAACGTCCATCCCATGAAGGGACCAGTGCATCAACGTCCATCCCATGAAGAGACCAGTGCATCAGAGCCGATCCCATGAAGGGACCAGTGCATCAGAGCCGATCCCATGAAGGGACCAGTGCATCAGAGCCGATCCCATGAAGGGACCAGTGCATCAGAGCCGATCCCATGAAGGGACCAGTGCATCAGAGCCGATCCCATGAAGGGACCAGTGCATCAGAGCCGATCCCATGAAGGGACCAGTGCATCAGAGCCGATCCCATGAAGGGACCAGTGCATCAGAGCCGATCCCATGAAGGGACCAGTGCATCAGAGCCGATCCCATGAAGGGACCAGTGCATCAGAGCCGATCCCATGAAGGGACCAGTGCATCAGAGCCGATCCCATGAAGGGACCAGTGCATCAGAGCCGATCCCATGAAGGGACCAGTGCATCAGAGCCGATCCCATGAAGGGACCAGTGCATCAGAGCCGATCCCATGAAGGGACCAGTGCATCAGCGATCATCCCATGAAGGGACCAGTGCATCAGCGATCATCCCATGAAGGGACCAGTGCATCAGCGATCATCCCATGAAGGGACCAGTGCATCAGCGATCATCCCATGAAGGGACCAGTGCATCAGCGATCATCCCATGAAGGGACCAGTGCATCAGCGATCATCCCATGAAGGGACCAGTGCATCAGAGGTCAACCCATGAAGGGACCAGTGCATCAGAGGTCAACCCATGAAGGGACCAGTGCATCAGAGGTCAACCCATGAAGGGACCAGTGCATCAGAGATCATCCAATGAAGGGACCAGTGCATCAACGACCATCCCATGAAGGGCCCAGTGCATCAGAGACCATCCCATGAAGGAACCAGTGCATCAGAGACCATCCCATGAAGGGACCAGTGCATCAGAGACCATCCCATGAAGGGACCAGTGCATCAAAGACCATCCCATGAAGGGACCAGTGCATCAAAGACCATCCCATGAAGGGACCAGTGCATCAAAGACAATCCCATGAAGGGACCAGTGCATCAGAGGTCAACCCATGAAGGGACCAGTGCATCAGAGGTCAACCCATGAAGGGACCAGTGCAGCAGATATCATCCCATGAAGGGACCAGTGCATCAGATAACATCCCATGAAGGGACCAGTACATCAAAGCACTCAGATTAGATGTATGCAATATCATCCCATGAAGGGACCAGTGCATCAGAGACCATCCCATGAAGGGACCAGTGCAACAGAGACCATCCCATGAAGGGACCAGTGCAACAGAGACCATCCCATGAAGGGACCAGTGCAACAGAGACCATCCCATGAAGGGACCAGTGCATCAGATATCATCCCATGAAGGGACCAGTGCATCAGATATCATCCCATGAAGGGACCAGTGCATCAGATATCATCCCATGAAGGGACCAGTGCATCAGATATCATCCCATGAAGGGACCAGTGCATCAGATCATCCCATGAAGGGACCAGTGCATCAGATCATCCCATGAAGGGACCAGTGCATCAAATCATCCCATGAAGGGACCAGTGCATCAGATCATCCCATGAAGGGACCAGTGCATCAGATCATCCCATGAAGGGACCAGTGCATCAGATCATCCCATGAAGGGACCAGTGCATCAAAGATCATCCCATGAAGGGACCAGTGCATCAGAGATCATCCCATGAAGGGACCAGTGCATCAGAGATCATCCCATTAAGGGACCAGTGCATCAGAGATCATCCCATAAAGGGACCAGTGCATCAGACATCATCCCATAAAGGGACCAGTGCATCAGACATCATCCCATAAAGGGACCAGTGCATCAGAGATCATCCAATTAAGGGACCAATGCATCAGAGATCATCCCATTAAGGGACCAATGCATCAGAGATCATCCCATTAAGGGACCAGTGCATCACAGCACTCAGATCAGAGGTATGCAAGATCAGCCCATGAAGTGACCAGTGCATCAGAGATCAGCCCATGAAGTGACCAGTGCATCAGAGATCATCCCATGAAGGGACCAGTGCATCAGAGATCCCATGAAGGGACCAGTGCATCAGAGACCATCCCATGAAGGGAACAGTGCATCAAAGACCATCCCATGAAGGGACCAGTGCATCAAAGACTATCCCATGAAGGGACCAGTGCATCAAAGACTATCCCATGAAGGGACCAGTGCATCAAAGACCATCCCATGAAGGGACCAGTGCATCAAAGACCATCCCATGAAGGGACAAATGCATCAAAGACCATCCCATGAAGGAACCAATGCACCAAAGACCATCCCATGAAGGGACCAATGCACCAAAGACCATCCCATGAAGGGACCAATGCACCAAAGACCATCCCATGAAGGGACCAATGCACCAAAGACCATCCCATGAAGGGACCAATGCACCAAAGACCATCCCATGAAGGGACCAATGCACCAAAGACCATCCCATGAAGGGACCAGTGCAGAGACCATCCCATGAAGGGACCAGTGCATCAGAGATTATCCCATGAAGGGACCAGTGCATCAGATATTATCCCATGAAGGGACCAGTGCATCAGAGATCATCCCATGAAGGGACCAGTGCATCAGAGATCATCCCATGAAGGGACCAGTGCATCAGAGATCCTCCCATGAAGGGACCAGTGCATCAGAGATCCTCCCATGAAGGGACCAGTGCATCAGAGATCCTCCCATGAAGGGACCAGTGCATCAGAGATCATCCCATGAAGGGACCAGTGCAACAGAGATCCATGAAGGGACCAGTGCAACAGAGAACCCATGAAGGGACCAGTGCAACAGAGATCCCATGAAGGGACCGATGCATCACAGTACTCAGATTAAAGGTATGCAAGATCATCCCATAAAGGGACCAGTGCATCAGATCATCCCATAAATGGACCAGTGCATCAGAGATCAACCCATAAAGGGACCAGTCCAGCCCATGAATGGACCAGTGCATCAGAGATCAGCCCATGAAGGGACCAGTGCATCAGATCAGCCCATGAAGGGACCAGTGCATCAGAGATCATCCCATGAAGGGACCAGTGCATCAAAGATCATCCCATGAAGGGACCAGTGCATCAAAGATCATCCCATGAAGGGACCAGTGCATCAAAGACCATCCCATGAAGGGACCAGTGCATCAAAGGAGATCCCATGAAGGGACCAGTGCATCAAAGACCATCCCATGAAGGGACCAGTGCATCAAAGGAGATCCCATGAAGGGACCAGTGCATCAAAGTAGATCCCATGAAGGGACCAGTGCAGAGATCCCATGAAGGGACCAGTGCAGAGATCCCATGAAGGGACCAGTGCAGAGATCCCATGAAGGGACCAGTGCAGAGATCCCATGAAGGGACCAGTGCAGAGATCCCATGAAGGGACCAGTGCAGAGATCCCATGAAGGGACCAGTGCAGAGATCCCACGAAGGGACCAGTGCAGAGATCCCATGAAGGGACCAGTGCAGAGATCCCATGAAGGGACCAGTGCAGAGATCCCATGAAGGGACCAGTGCAGAGATCCCATGAAGGGACCAGTGCATCAACGTCCATCCCATGAAGGGACCAGTGCATCAACGTCCATCCCATGAAGGGACCAGTGCATCAGAGACCATCCCATGAAGGGACCAGTGCATCAGAGCCGATCCCATGAAGGGACCAGTGCATCAGAGCCGATCCCATGAAGGGACCAGTGCATCAGAGCCGATCCCATGAAGGGACCAGTGCATCAGAGCCGATCCCATGAAGGGACCAGTGCATCAGAGCCGATCCCATGAAGGGACCAGTGCATCAGAGCCGATCCCATGAAGGGACCAGTGCATCAGAGCCGATCCCATGAAGGGACCAGTGCATCAGAGCCGATCCCATGAAGGGACCAGTGCATCAGAGCCGATCCCATGAAGGGACCAGTGCATCAGCGATCATCCCATGAAGGGACCAGTGCATCAGCGATCATCCCATGAAGGGACCAGTGCATCAGCGATCATCCCATGAAGGGACCAGTGCATCAGCGATCATCCCATGAAGGGACCAGTGCATCAGCGATCATCCCATGAAGGGACCAGTGCATCAGCGATCATCCCATGAAGGGACCAGTGCATCAGCGATCATCCCATGAAGGGACCAGTGCATCAGCGATCATCCCATGAAGGGACAAGTGCATCAGAGAACATCCCATGAAGGGACCAGTGCATCAGAGGTCAACCCATGAAGGGACCAGTGCATCAGATGTCATCCCATGAAGGGACCAGTGCATCAGATATCAACCCATGAAAGGACCAGTGCATCAGATATCATCCCATGAAGGGACCAGTGCATCAGATATCATCCCATGAAGGGACCAGTGCATCAGATAACATCCCGTGAAGGGACCAGTGCATCAGATATCATCCCGTGAAGGGACCAGTGCATCAGAGATCATCCAATGAAGGGACCAGTGCATCACAGCACTAAGAATATAGGGATGCATAGGTCATCCCATGAAGGGACCAGTGCATCAACGATCATCCCATGAAGGGACCAGTGCATCAGATCATCCCATGAAGGGACCAGTGCATCAGATCATCCCATGAAGGGACCAGTGCATCAGATCATCCCATGAAGGGACCAGTGCATCAGATCATCCCATGAAGGGACCAGTGCATCAGAGGTCAACCCATGAAGGGACCAGTGCTTCAGAGGTCAACCCATGAAGGGACCAGTGCATCAGATGTCATCCCATGAGGGGACCAGTGCATCAGATGTCAACCCATGAAGGGACCAGTGCATCAGATGTCAACCCATGAAGGGACCAGTGCATCAGATGTCAACCCATGAAGGGACCAGTGCATCAGATGTCAACCCATGAAGGGACCAGTGCATCAACGACCATCCCATAAAGGGACCAGTGCATCACAGCACTAAGAATATAGGGATGCATAGGTCATCCCATGAAGGGACCAGTGCATCAACTATCATCCCATGAAGGGACCAGTGCATCAGATCATCCCATGAAGGGACCAGTGCATCAGATCATCCCATGAAGGGACCAGTGCATCAGAGGTCAACCCATGAAGGGCCCAGTGCATCAGAGACCATCCCATGAAGGGCCCAGTGCATCAGAGACCATCCCATGAAGGGCCCAGTGCATCAGAGACCATCCCATGAAGGGACCAGTGCATCAGAGACCATCCCATGAAGGGACCAGTGCATCAGACACCATCCCATGAAGGGACCAGTGCATCAGAGACCATCCAATTAAGGGACCAGTGCATCAGAGACCATCCAATGAAGGGACCAGTGCATCAAAGACCATCCCATGAAGGGACCAGTGCATCAAAGACCATCCCATGAAGGGACCAGTGCATCAAAGATCATCCCATGAAGGGACCAGTGCATCAAAGATCATCCCATGAAGGGACCAGTGCATCAAAGATCATCCCATGAAGGGACCAGTGCATCAAAGATCATCCCATGAAGGGACCAGTGCATCAAAGATCATCCCATGAAGGGACCAGTGCATCAAAGATCATCCCATGAAGGGACCAGTGCAGAGATCCCATGAAGGGACCAGTGCAGAGATCCCATGAAGGGACCAGTGCAGAGATCCCATGAAGGGACCAGTGCAGAGATCCCATGAAGGGACCAGTGCAGAGATCCCATGAAGGGACCAGTGCAGAGATCCCATGAAGGGACCAGTGCAGAGATCCCATGAAGGGACCAGTGCAGAGATCCCATGAAGGGACAAGTGCAGAGATCCCATGAAGGGACAAGTGCAGAGATCCCATGAAGGGACAAGTGCAGAGATCCCATGAAGGGACAAGTGCAGAGATCCCATGAAGGGACAAGTGCAGAGATCCCATGAAGGGACAAGTGCAGAGATCCCATGAAGGGACAAGTGCAGAGATCCCATGAAGGGACAAGTGCAGAGATCCCATGAAGGGACAAGTGCAGAGATCCCATGAAGGGACAAGTGCAGAGATCCCATGAAGGGACAAGTGCATCAACGTCCATCCCATGAAGGGACCAGTGCATCAACGTCCATCCCATGAAGGGACCAGTGCATCAACGTCCATCCCATGAAGGGACCAGTGCATCAACGTCCATCCCATGAAGGGACCAGTGCATCAACGTCCATCCCATGAAGAGACCAGTGCATCAGAGCCGATCCCATGAAGGGACCAGTGCATCAGAGCCGATCCCATGAAGGGACCAGTGCATCAGAGCCGATCCCATGAAGGGACCAGTGCATCAGAGCCGATCCCATGAAGGGACCAGTGCATCAGAGCCGATCCCATGAAGGGACCAGTGCATCAGAGCCGATCCCATGAAGGGACCAGTGCATCAGAGCCGATCCCATGAAGGGACCAGTGCATCAGAGCCGATCCCATGAAGGGACCAGTGCATCAGAGCCGATCCCATGAAGGGACCAGTGCATCAGAGCCGATCCCATGAAGGGACCAGTGCATCAGAGCCGATCCCATGAAGGGACCAGTGCATCAGAGCCGATCCCATGAAGGGACCAGTGCATCAGAGCCGATCCCATGAAGGGACCAGTGCATCAGAGCCGATCCCATGAAGGGACCAGTGCATCAGCGATCATCCCATGAAGGGACCAGTGCATCAGCGATCATCCCATGAAGGGACCAGTGCATCAGCGATCATCCCATGAAGGGACCAGTGCATCAGCGATCATCCCATGAAGGGACCAGTGCATCAGCGATCATCCCATGAAGGGACCAGTGCATCAGCGATCATCCCATGAAGGGACCAGTGCATCAGAGGTCAACCCATGAAGGGACCAGTGCATCAGAGGTCAACCCATGAAGGGACCAGTGCATCAGAGGTCAACCCATGAAGGGACCAGTGCATCAGAGATCATCCAATGAAGGGACCAGTGCATCAACGACCATCCCATGAAGGGCCCAGTGCATCAGAGACCATCCCATGAAGGAACCAGTGCATCAGAGACCATCCCATGAAGGGACCAGTGCATCAGAGACCATCCCATGAAGGGACCAGTGCATCAAAGACCATCCCATGAAGGGACCAGTGCATCAAAGACCATCCCATGAAGGGACCAGTGCATCAAAGACAATCCCATGAAGGGACCAGTGCATCAGAGGTCAACCCATGAAGGGACCAGTGCATCAGAGGTCAACCCATGAAGGGACCAGTGCAGCAGATATCATCCCATGAAGGGACCAGTGCATCAGATAACATCCCATGAAGGGACCAGTACATCAAAGCACTCAGATTAGATGTATGCAATATCATCCCATGAAGGGACCAGTGCATCAGAGACCATCCCATGAAGGGACCAGTGCAACAGAGACCATCCCATGAAGGGACCAGTGCAACAGAGACCATCCCATGAAGGGACCAGTGCAACAGAGACCATCCCATGAAGGGACCAGTGCATCAGATATCATCCCATGAAGGGACCAGTGCATCAGATATCATCCCATGAAGGGACCAGTGCATCAGATATCATCCCATGAAGGGACCAGTGCATCAGATATCATCCCATGAAGGGACCAGTGCATCAGATCATCCCATGAAGGGACCAGTGCATCAGATCATCCCATGAAGGGACCAGTGCATCAAATCATCCCATGAAGGGACCAGTGCATCAGATCATCCCATGAAGGGACCAGTGCATCAGATCATCCCATGAAGGGACCAGTGCATCAGATCATCCCATGAAGGGACCAGTGCATCAAAGATCATCCCATGAAGGGACCAGTGCATCAGAGATCATCCCATGAAGGGACCAGTGCATCAGAGATCATCCCATTAAGGGACCAGTGCATCAGAGATCATCCCATAAAGGGACCAGTGCATCAGACATCATCCCATAAAGGGACCAGTGCATCAGACATCATCCCATAAAGGGACCAGTGCATCAGAGATCATCCAATTAAGGGACCAATGCATCAGAGATCATCCCATTAAGGGACCAATGCATCAGAGATCATCCCATTAAGGGACCAGTGCATCACAGCACTCAGATCAGAGGTATGCAAGATCAGCCCATGAAGTGACCAGTGCATCAGAGATCAGCCCATGAAGTGACCAGTGCATCAGAGATCATCCCATGAAGGGACCAGTGCATCAGAGATCCCATGAAGGGACCAGTGCATCAGAGACCATCCCATGAAGGGAACAGTGCATCAAAGACCATCCCATGAAGGGACCAGTGCATCAAAGACTATCCCATGAAGGGACCAGTGCATCAAAGACTATCCCATGAAGGGACCAGTGCATCAAAGACCATCCCATGAAGGGACCAGTGCATCAAAGACCATCCCATGAAGGGACAAATGCATCAAAGACCATCCCATGAAGGAACCAATGCACCAAAGACCATCCCATGAAGGGACCAATGCACCAAAGACCATCCCATGAAGGGACCAATGCACCAAAGACCATCCCATGAAGGGACCAATGCACCAAAGACCATCCCATGAAGGGACCAATGCACCAAAGACCATCCCATGAAGGGACCAATGCACCAAAGACCATCCCATGAAGGGACCAGTGCAGAGACCATCCCATGAAGGGACCAGTGCATCAGAGATTATCCCATGAAGGGACCAGTGCATCAGATATTATCCCATGAAGGGACCAGTGCATCAGAGATCATCCCATGAAGGGACCAGTGCATCAGAGATCATCCCATGAAGGGACCAGTGCATCAGAGATCCTCCCATGAAGGGACCAGTGCATCAGAGATCCTCCCATGAAGGGACCAGTGCATCAGAGATCCTCCCATGAAGGGACCAGTGCATCAGAGATCATCCCATGAAGGGACCAGTGCAACAGAGATCCATGAAGGGACCAGTGCAACAGAGAACCCATGAAGGGACCAGTGCAACAGAGATCCCATGAAGGGACCGATGCATCACAGTACTCAGATTAAAGGTATGCAAGATCATCCCATAAAGGGACCAGTGCATCAGATCATCCCATAAATGGACCAGTGCATCAGAGATCAACCCATAAAGGGACCAGTCCAGCCCATGAATGGACCAGTGCATCAGAGATCAGCCCATGAAGGGACCAGTGCATCAGATCAGCCCATGAAGGGACCAGTGCATCAGAGATCATCCCATGAAGGGACCAGTGCATCAAAGATCATCCCATGAAGGGACCAGTGCATCAAAGATCATCCCATGAAGGGACCAGTGCATCAAAGACCATCCCATGAAGGGACCAGTGCATCAAAGGAGATCCCATGAAGGGACCAGTGCATCAAAGACCATCCCATGAAGGGACCAGTGCATCAAAGGAGATCCCATGAAGGGACCAGTGCATCAAAGTAGATCCCATGAAGGGACCAGTGCAGAGATCCCATGAAGGGACCAGTGCAGAGATCCCATGAAGGGACCAGTGCAGAGATCCCATGAAGGGACCAGTGCAGAGATCCCATGAAGGGACCAGTGCAGAGATCCCATGAAGGGACCAGTGCAGAGATCCCATGAAGGGACCAGTGCAGAGATCCCACGAAGGGACCAGTGCAGAGATCCCATGAAGGGACCAGTGCAGAGATCCCATGAAGGGACCAGTGCAGAGATCCCATGAAGGGACCAGTGCAGAGATCCCATGAAGGGACCAGTGCATCAACGTCCATCCCATGAAGGGACCAGTGCATCAACGTCCATCCCATGAAGGGACCAGTGCATCAGAGACCATCCCATGAAGGGACCAGTGCATCAGAGCCGATCCCATGAAGGGACCAGTGCATCAGAGCCGATCCCATGAAGGGACCAGTGCATCAGAGCCGATCCCATGAAGGGACCAGTGCATCAGAGCCGATCCCATGAAGGGACCAGTGCATCAGAGCCGATCCCATGAAGGGACCAGTGCATCAGAGCCGATCCCATGAAGGGACCAGTGCATCAGAGCCGATCCCATGAAGGGACCAGTGCATCAGAGCCGATCCCATGAAGGGACCAGTGCATCAGAGCCGATCCCATGAAGGGACCAGTGCATCAGCGATCATCCCATGAAGGGACCAGTGCATCAGCGATCATCCCATGAAGGGACCAGTGCATCAGCGATCATCCCATGAAGGGACCAGTGCATCAGCGATCATCCCATGAAGGGACCAGTGCATCAGCGATCATCCCATGAAGGGACCAGTGCATCAGCGATCATCCCATGAAGGGACCAGTGCATCAGCGATCATCCCATGAAGGGACCAGTGCATCAGCGATCATCCCATGAAGGGACAAGTGCATCAGAGAACATCCCATGAAGGGACCAGTGCATCAGAGGTCAACCCATGAAGGGACCAGTGCATCAGATGTCATCCCATGAAGGGACCAGTGCATCAGATATCAACCCATGAAAGGACCAGTGCATCAGATATCATCCCATGAAGGGACCAGTGCATCAGATATCATCCCATGAAGGGACCAGTGCATCAGATAACATCCCGTGAAGGGACCAGTGCATCAGATATCATCCCGTGAAGGGACCAGTGCATCAGAGATCATCCAATGAAGGGACCAGTGCATCACAGCACTAAGAATATAGGGATGCATAGGTCATCCCATGAAGGGACCAGTGCATCAACGATCATCCCATGAAGGGACCAGTGCATCAGATCATCCCATGAAGGGACCAGTGCATCAGATCATCCCATGAAGGGACCAGTGCATCAGATCATCCCATGAAGGGACCAGTGCATCAGATCATCCCATGAAGGGACCAGTGCATCAGAGGTCAACCCATGAAGGGACCAGTGCATCAGAGGTCAACCCATGAAGGGACCAGTGCATCAGAGGTCAACCCATGAAGGGACCAGTGCATCAGAGGTCAACCCATGAAGGGACCAGTGCATCAGAGGTCAACCCATGAAGGGACCAGTGCATCAGAGACCATCCCATGAAGGGCCCAGTGCATCAGAGACCATCCCCTGAAGGGCCCAGTGCATCAGAGACCATCCCATGAAGGGCCCAGTGCATCAGAGACCATCCCATGAAGGGCCCAGTGCATCAGAGACCATCCCATGAAGGGCCCAGTGCATCAGAGACCATCCCATGAAGGGCCCAGTGCATCAGAGACCATCCCATGAAGGGCCCAGTGCATCAGAGACCATCCCATGAAGGGCCCAGTGCATCAGAGACCATCCCATGAAGGGACCAGTGCATCAAAGACCATCCAATTAAGGGACCAGTGCATCAAAGACCATCCCATGAAGGGACCAGTGCATCAAAGACCATCCCATGAAGGGACCAGTGCATCAAAGACCATCCCATGAAGGGACCAGTGCATCAAAGACAATCCCATGAAGGGACCAGTGCATCAGAGGTCAACCCATGAAGGGACCAGTGCATCAGATATCATCCCATGAAGGGACCAGTGCATCAGATATCATCCCATGAAGGGACCAGTGCATCATCCCATGAAGGGACCAGTACATCAGGGCACTCAGATTAGATGTATGCAATATCATCCCATGAAGGGACCAGTGCATCAGAGACCATCCCATGAAGGGACCAGTGCATCAGAGACCATCCCATGAAGGGACCAGTGCATCAGAGACCATCCCATGAAGGGACCAGTGCAACAGAGACCATCCCATGAAGGGACCAGTGCAACAGAGACCATCCCATGAAGGGACCAGTGCATCAGATATCATCCCATGAAGGGACCAGTGCATCAGATATCATCCCATGAAGGGACCAGTGCATCAGATATCATACCATGAAGGGACCAGTGCATCAGATATCATACCATGAAGGGACCAGTGCATCAGATCATCCCATGAAGGGACCAGTGCATCAGATCATCCCATGAAGGGACCAGTGCATCAGATCATCCCATGAAGGGACCAGTGCATCAGATCATCCCATGAAGGGACCAGTGCATCAGACATCATTCCATAAAGGGACCAGTGCATCAGACATCATTCCATAAAGGGACCAGTGCATCAAAGATCAGCCCATGAAGGGACCAGTGCATCAAAGATCAGCCCATGAAGGGATCAGAGATCAGCCCATGAAGTGACCAGTGCATCAGAGATCAGCCCATTAAGGGACCAGTGCATCAGAGATCAGCCCATTAAGGGACCAGTGCATCAGAGATCAGCCCATTAAGGGACCAGTGCATCAGAGATCATCCCATGAAGGGACCAGTGCATCAGAGATCATCCCATGAAGGGACCAATGCACCAAAGACCATCCCATGAAGGGACCAATGCACCAAAGACCATCCCATGAAGGGACCAATGCACCAAAGACCATCCCATGAAGGGACCAATGCACCAAAGACCATCCCATGAAGGGACCAATGCACCAAAGACCATCCCATGAAGGGACCAATGCACCAAAGACCATCCCATGAAGGGACCAGTGCATCAGAGACCATCCCATGAAGGGACCAGTGCATCAGAGACCATCCCATGAAGGGACCAGTGCATCAGAGACCATCCCATGAAGGGACCAGTGCATCAGAGACCATCCCATGAAGGGACCAGTGCATCAGAGACCATCCCATGAAGGGACCAGTGCATCAGAGACCATCCCATGAAGGGACCAGTGCATCAGAGATCATCCCATGAAGGGACCAGTGCATCAGAGATCATCCCATGAAGGGACCAGTGCATCAGAGATCATCCCATGAAGGGACCAGTGCATCAGAGATCATCCCATGAAGGGACCAGTGCATCAGAGATCATCCCATGAAGGGACCAGTGCATCAGAGATCATCCCATGAAGGGACCAGTGCATCAGAGATCATCCCATGAAGGGACCAGTGCATCAGAGATCCTCCCATGAAGGGACCAGTGCATCAGAGATCATCCCATGAAGGGACCAGTGCATCAGAGATCATCCCATGAAGGGACCAGTGCATCAGAGATCAGCCCATCAAGGGACCAGTGCATCAGATCAGCCATGAAGGGACCAGTGCATCAGAGATCAGCCATGAAGGGACCAGTGCATCAGAGATCAGCCATGAAGGGACCAATGCATCAGAGATCATGCCATGAAGGGACCAATGCATCAGAGATCATGCCATGAAGGGACCGGTGCATCAGAGATCCCATGAAGGGACCCGTGCATTAAAGACCATCCCATGAAGGGAACAGTGCATCAAAGACCACCCCATGAAGGGAACAGTGCATCAAAGACCACCCCATGAAGGGACCAGTGCATCAAAGACCACCCCATGAAGGGACCAGTGCATCAGAGATCATCCCATGAAGGGACCAGTGCATCAGAGACCATCCCATGAAGGGACCAGTGCATCAGAGACCATCCCATGAAGGGACCAGTGCATCAGAGACCATCCCATGAAGGGACCAGTGCATCAAAGACCATCCCATGAAGGGACCAGTGCATCAAAGACCATCCCATGAAGGGACCAGTGCATCAAAGACCATCCCATGAAGGGACCAGTGCATCAAAGACCATCCCATGAAGGGACCAGTGCATCAAAGACCATCCCATGAAGGGACCAGTGCATCAAAGACCATCCCATGAAGGGACCAGTGCATCAAAGACCATCCCATGAAGGGACCAGTGCAACAGAGACCATCCCATGAAGGGACCAGTGCAACAGAGACCATCCCATGAAGGGACCAGTGCATCAGATATCATCCCATGAAGGGACCAGTGCATCAGATATCTTCCCATGAAGGGACCAGTGCATCAGATATCATCCCATGAAGGGACCAGTGCATCAGATATCATCCCATGAAGGGACCAGTGCATCAGATCATCCCATGAAGGGACCAGTGCATCAGATCATCCCATGAAGGGACCAGTGCATCAGATCATCCCATGAAGGGACCAGTGCATCAGATCATCCCATGAAGGGACCAGTGCATCAGATCATCCCATGAAGGGACCAGTGCATCAGACACCATTCCATAAAGTGACCAGTGCATCAAAGATCATCCCATGAAGGGACCAGTGCATCAAAGATCATCCCATGAAGGGACCAGTGCATCAGAGATCATCCCATGAAGGGACCAGTGCATCAGAGATCATCCCATGAAGGGACCAGTGCATCAGAGATCATCCCATGAAGGGACCAGTGCATCAGACATCATCCCATTAAGGGACCAGTGCATCACAGCACTCAGATCAGAGGTATGCAAGATCAGCCCATGAAGGGACCAGTGCATCAGAGATCAGACCATGAAGGGATCAGAGATCAGCCCATGAAGTGACCAGTGCATCAGAGATCAGCCCATTAAGGGACCAGTGCATCAGAGATCAGCCCATTAAGGGACCAGTGCATCAGAGACCATCCCATGAAGGGACCAGTGCAAAGACCATCCCATGAAGGGACCAGTGCATCAAAGACCATCCCATGAAGGAACCAGTGCATCAGAGGTCAACCCATGAAGGGACCAGTGCATCAGATATCATCCCATGAAGGGACCAGTGCATCAGATATCATCCCATGAAGGGACCAGTGCATCAGATATCATCCCATGAAGGGACCAGTACATCAGAGCACTCAGATTAGATGTATGCAATATCATCCCATGAAGGGACCAGTGCAGAGACAATCCCATGAAGGGACCAGTGCATCAGAGATCATCCCATGAAGGGAACAGTGCATCAAAGACCATCCCATGAAGGGACCAGTGCATCAAAGACTATCCCATGAAGGGACCAATGCATCAACGACCATCCCATGAAGGGACCAATGCACCAAAGACCATCCCATGAAGGGACCAATGCACCAGAGACCATCCCATGAAGGGACCAATGCATCAGAGACCATCCCATGAAGGGACCAGTGCATCAGAGACCATCCCATGAAGGGACCAGTGCATCAGAGACCATCCCATGAAGGGACCAGTGCATCAGAGACCATCCCATGAAGGGACCAGTGCATCAGAAATTATCCCATGAAGGGACCAGTGCATCAGAGATCATCCCATGAAGGGACCAGTGCATCAGAGATCATCCCATGAAGGGACCAGTGCATCAGAGATCCTCCCATGAAGGGACCAGTGCATCAGAGATCATCCCATGAAGGGACCAGTGCATCAGAGATCATCCCATGAAGGGACCAGTGCAACAGAGATCCCATGAAGGGACCAGTGCAACAGAGATCCCATGAAGGGACCAGTGCAACAGAGAATCCATGAAGGGACCAGTGCAACAGATCCCATGAAGGGACCGATGCATCACAGTACTCAGATTAAAGGTATGCAAGATCATCCCATAAAGGGACCAGTGCATCAGAGATCATCCCATAAATGGACCAGTGCATCAGAGATCAGCCCATAAAGGGACCAGTGCAGCCCATGAATGGACCAGTGCATCAGAGATCAGCCCATCAAGGGACCAGTGCATCAGATCAGCCATGAAGGGACCAGTGCATCAGAGATCAGCCATGAAGGGACCAGTGCATCAGAGATCAGCCATGAAGGGACCAGTGCATCAGAGATCAGCCATGAAGGGACCGGTGCTTCAGATCATCCCATGAAGGGACCGGTGCATCAGAGATCCCATGAAGGGACCGGTGCATCAGAGATCCCATGAAGGGACCAGTGCATTAAAGACCACCCCATGAAGGGAACAGTGCATCAGAGACCACCCCATGAAGGGACCAGTGCATCAGAGATCATCCCATGAAGGGACCAGTGCATCAGAGATCATCCCATGAAGGGACCAGTGCATCAGAGACCATCCCATGAAGGGACCAGTGCATCAGAGACCATCACATGAAGGGACCAGTGCATCAGAGACCATCCCATGAAGGGACCAGTGCATCAAAGACCATCCCATGAAGGGACCAGTGCATCAAAGACCATCCCATGAAGGGACCAGTGCATCAAAGACCATCCCATGAAGGGACCAGTGCATCAAAGACCATCCCATGAAGGGACCAGTGCATCAAAGACCATCCCATGAAGGGACCAGTGCATCAAAGACCATCCCATGAAGGGACCAGTGCATCAGAGGTCAACCCATGAAGGGACCAGTGCATCAGATATCATCCCATGAAGGGACCAGTGCATCAGATATCATCCCATGAAGGGACCAGTGCATCAGATATCATCCCATGAAGGGACCAGTACATCAGAGCACTCAGATTAGATGTATGCAATATCATCCCATGAAGGGACCAGTGCAGAGACAATCCCATGAAGGGACCAGTGCATCAGAGACCATCCCATGAAGGGACCAGTGCATCAGAGACCATCCCATGAAGGGACCAGTGCAACAGAGACCATCCCATGAAGGGACCAGTGCAACAGAGACCATCCCATGAAGGGACCAGTGCAACAGAGACCATCCCATGAAGGGACCAGTGCATCAGATATCATCCCATGAAGGGACCAGTGCATCAGATATCATCCCATGAAGGGACCAGTGCATCAGATATCATCCCATGAAGGGACCAGTGCATCAGATATCATCCCATGAAGGGACCAGTGCATCAGATATCATCCCATGAAGGGACCAGTGCATCAGATCATCCCATGAAGGGACCAGTGCATCAAAGATCATCCCATAAAAAACCAGTGCATCAGAGATCATCCAATTAAGGGACCAATGCATCAGAGATCATCCCATTAAGGGACCAGTGCATCACAGCACTCAGATCAGAGGTATGAAAGATCAGCTCATGAAGGGACCAGTGCATCAGAGATCAGCCCATGAAGGGATCAGAGATCAGCCCATGAAGTGACCAGTGCATCAGAGATCAGCCCATTAAGGGACCAGTGCATCAGAGATCATCCCATGAAGGGACCAGTGCATCAGAGACCATCCCATGAAGGGACAAATGCATCAAAGACCATCCCATGAAGGGACCAATGCATCAACGACCATCCCATGAAGGAACCAATGCATCAACGACCATCCCATGAAGGAACCAATGCATCAACGACCATCCCATGAAGGAACCAATGCACCAAAGACCATCCCATGAAGGGACCAATGCACCAAAGACCATCCCATGAAGGGACCAATGCACCAAAGACCATCCCATGAAAGGACCAATGCACCAAAGACCATCCCATGAAGGGACCAATGCACCAAAGACCATCCCATGAAGGGACCAATGCACCAAAGACCATCCCATGAAGGGACCAGTGCAAAGATCATCCCATGAAGGGACCAGTGCATCAGAGATCATCCCATGAAGGGACCAGTGCATCAGAGATCATCCCATGAAGGGACCAGTGCATCAGAGATCATCCCATGAAGGGACCAGTGCATCAGAGATCATCCCATGAAGGGACCAGTGCATCAGAGATCATCCCATGAAGGGACCAGTGCATCAGAGATCCTCCCATGAAGGGACCAGTGCATCAGAGATCATCCCATGAAGGGACCAGTGCAACAGAGATCCCATGAAGGGACCAGTGCAACAGAGATCCCATGAAGGGACCAGTGCAACAGAGATCCCATGAAGGGACCAGTGCAACAGAGATCCCATGAAGGGACCGATGCATCACAGTACTCAGATTAAAGGTATGCAAGATCAGCCCATAAAGGGACCAGTGCATCAGAGATCAACCCATAAATGGACCAGTGCATCAGAGATCAGCCCATAAAGGGACCAGTGCAGCCCATGAATGGACAAGTGCATCAGAGTTCAGCCCATGAAGGGACCAGTGCATCAGATCAGCCATGAAGGGACCAGTGCATCAGAGATCAGCCATGAAGGGACCAGTGCATCAGAGATCAGCCATGAAGGGACCAGTGCATCAGAGATCAGCCATGAAGGGACCAATGCATCAGAGATCAGCCATGAAGGGACCGGTGCATCAGAGATCCCATGAAGGGACCGGTGCATCAGAGATCCCATGAAGGGACCGGTGCATCAGAGATCCCATGAAGGGACCAGTGCATTAAAGACCATCCCATGAAGGGAACAGTGCATCAGAGATCAGCCATGAAGGGACCAGTGCATCAGAGATCATCCCATGAAGGGAAAAGTGCATCAGAGATCATCCCATGAAGGGAAAAGTGCATCAGAGATCATCCCATGAAGGGACCAGTGCAAAGATCATCCCATGAAGGGACCAGTGCAAAGATCATCCCATGAAGGGACCAGTGCATCAAAGATCATCCCACAAAGGGACCAGCGCTTCAGATATCATCCCACGAAGGGACCAGCGCATCAGATATCATCCCATAAAGGGACCAGTGCATCAGAGATCAGCCCATGAAGGGACCAGTGCATCAGAGATCAGCCCATGAAGGGACCAGTGCATCAGAGATCAGCCCATGAAGGGACCAGTGCATCAGATCAGCCATGAAGGGACCAGTGCATCAGATCAGCCATGAAGGGACCAGCGCATCAGATATCATCCCACGAAGGGACCTACGCATCAGATATCATCCCATGAAGGGACCAGCGCATCAGAGACCATCCCATGAAGGGACCAGTGCATCAAAGGTCAACCCATGAAGGGACCAGTGCATCAGAGGTCAACCCATGAAGGGACCAGTGCATCAGAGGTCAATACCATGAAGGGACAAGTGCATCAGAGATCATCACATTAAGGGACAAGAAATCATCCCATGAAGGGACCAGTGCATCAGATATCATCCCATGAAGGGACCAGTGCATCAGATATCATCCCATGAAGGGACCGGTGCATCAGATATCATCCCATGAAGGGACCGGTGCATCAGATATCATCCCATGAAGGGACCAATGCATCAAAGATCATGCCATGAAGGGACCGGTGCTTCAGATCATCCCATGAAGGGACCGGTGCATCAGAGATCCCATGAAGGGACCAGTGCATCAAAGACCATCCCATGAAGGGAACAGTGCATCAAAGACCATCCCATGAAGGGACCAGTGCATCAGAGATCACCCCATGAAGGGACCAGTGCATCAGAGATCACCCCATGAAGGGACCAGTGCATCAGAGATCATCCCATTAAGGGACCAGTGCATCAGAGATCATCCCATTAAGGGACCAGTGCATCAAAGACCATCCCATGAAGGGACCAGTGCATCAAAGACCATCCCATGAAGGGACCAGTGCAACAGAGACCATCCCATGAAGGGACCAGTGCAACAGAGATCCCATGAAGGGACCAGTGCAACAGAGATCCCATGAAGGGACCAGTGCAACAGAGATCCCATGAAGGGACCAGTGCAACAGAGATCCCATGAAGGGACCAGTGCAACAGAGATCCCATGAAGGGACCAGTGCAACAGAGATCCCATGAAGGGACCAGTGCAACAGATCCCATGAAGGGACCAGTGCATCACAGTACTCAGATTAAAGGTATGCAAGATCATCCCATAAAGGGACCAGTGCATCAGAGATCATCCCATAAAGGGACCAGTGCATCAGAGATCAGCCCATGAAGGGACCAGTGCATCAGAGATCAGCCCATGAAGGGACCAATGCATCAGAGATCATGCCATGAAGGGACCGGTGCTTCAGATGATCCCATGAAGGGACCGGTGCATCAGAGATCCCATGAAGGGACCGGTGCATCAAAGACCATCCCATGAAGGGAACAGTGCATCAAAGACCATCCCATGAAGGGAACAGTGCATCAAAGACCATCCCATGAAGGGACCAGTGCATCAGAGACCATCCCATGAAGGGACCAGTGCATCAGAGATCATCCCATTAAGGGACCAGTGCATCAGAGATCATCCCATTAAGGTACCAGTGCATCAAAGACCATCCCATGAAGGGACCAGTGCATCAAAGACCATCCCATGAAGGGACCAGTGCATCAAAGACCATCCCATGAAGGGACCAGTGCAACAGAGATCCCATGAAGGGACCAGTGCAACAGAGATCCCATGAAGGGACCAGTGCAACAGAGATCCCATGAAGGGACCAGTGCAACAGAGATCCCATGAAGGGACCAGTGCAACAGAGACCATCCCATGAAGGGACCAGTGCAACAGAGACCATCCCATGAAGGGACCAGTGCATCAGAGATCAGCCCATGAAGGGACCAGTGCATCAGAGATCAGCCCATGAAGGGACCAGTGCATCACACCATCCCATGAAGGGACCAGTGCATCACACCATCCCATGAAGGGACCAGTGCATCACATTATCCCATGAAGGGACCAGTGCATCACATTATTCCATGAAGGGACCAGTGCATCAGAGGTCAACCCATGAAGGGACCAGTGCATCAGAGGTCAACCCATGAAGGGACCAGTGCATCAGAGGTCAACCCATGAAGGGACCAGTGCATCAGAGACCAACCCATGAAGGGACCAGTGCATCAGAGACCAACCCATGAAGGGTCCGATGCATCACAGTAATCAGATAAGAGGTATGCAAGATCATCCCATAAAGGGACCAGTGCATCAGAGATCAGCCCATGAAGGGAACAGTGCATCAGAGATCAGCTCATGAAGGGACCAGTGCATCAACGATCATCCCATGAAGGGACCAGTGCATCAACGATCATCCCATGAAGGGACCAGTGCATCAACGATCATCCCAAGAAGGGACCAGTGCATCAACGATCATCCCATGAAGGGACCAGTGCATCAGATATCCCATGAAGGGACCAGTGCATCAGAGATCATCCCATGAAGGGACCAGTGCATCAGAGATCATCCCATGAAGGGACCAGTGCATCAGAGATCAGCCATGAAGGGACCAGTGCATCAGAGATCAGCCATGAAGGGACCAGTGCATCAGAGATCAGCCATGAAGGGACCAATGCATCAGAGATCATGCCATGAAGGGACCGGTGCTTCAGAGATCCCATGAAGGGACCGGTGCATCAGAGATCCCATGAAGGGACCAGTGCATTAAAGACCATCCCATGAAGGGAACAGTGCATCAAAGACCACCCCATGAAGGGACCAGTGCATCAGAGATCATCCCATTAAGGGACCAGTGCATCAGAGATCATCCCATTAAGGGACCAGTGCATCAGAGATCATCCCATTAAGGGACCAGTGCATCAGAGATCATCCCATTAAGGGACCAGTGCATCAGAGATCATCCCATTAAGGGACCAGTGCATCAGAGACCATCCCATGAAGGGACCAGTGCATCAGAGACCATCCCATGAAGGGACCAGTGCATCAGAGACCATCCCATGAAGGGACCAGTGCATCAGAGACCATCCCATGAAGGGACCGGTGCATCAGAGATCAATCCCATGAAGGGACCAGTGCATCAGAGGTCAACTCATGAAGGGACCAGTGCATCAGAGATCATCACATGAAGGGACAAGAGATCATCCCATGAAGGGACCAGTGCATCAGAGATCATCCGATGAAGGGACCAGTGCATCAGAGATCATCCCATGAAGGGACCAGTGCATCAGAGATCATCCCATGAAGGGAAAAGTGCATCAGAGATCATCCCATGAAGGGACCAGTGCAAAGATCATCCCATGAAGGGACCAGTGCAAAGATCATCCCATGAAGGGACCAGTGCATCAAAGATCATCCCACAAAGGGACCAGCGCTTCAGATATCATCCCACGAAGGGACCAGCGCATCAGATATCATCCCACGAAGGGACCTACGCATCAGATATCATCCCACGAAGGGACCAGCGCATCAGAGACCATCCCAAGAAGGGACCAGCGCATCAAAGGTCAACCCATGAAGGGACCAGTGCATCAGAGGTCAACCCATGAAGGGACCAGTGCATCAGAGGTCAATACCATGAAGGGACAAGTGCATCAGAGATCATCACATTAAGGGACAAGAAATCATCCCATGAAGGGACCAGTTTATCAGATATCATCCCATGAAGGGACCAGTGCATCAGATATCATCCCATGAAGGGACCGGTGCATCAGATATCATCCCATGAAGGGACCAATGCATCAGAGATCATGCCATTAAGGGACCGGTGCTTCAGATCATCCCATGAAGGGACCGGTGCATCAGAGATCCCATGAAGGGACCAGTGCATCAAAGACCATCCCATGAAGGGAACAGTGCATCAAAGACCATCCCATGAAGGGACCAGTGCATCAGAGATCATCCCATTAAGGGACCAGTGCATCAGAGATCATCCCATGAAGGGACCAGTGCATCAGAGATCATCCCATGAAGGGACCAGTGCATCAGAGACCATCCCATGAAGGGACCAGTGCATCAGAGACCATCCCATGAAGGGACCAGTGCAACAGAGATCCCATGAAGGGACCAGTGCAACAGAGATCCCATGAAGGGACCAGTGCAACAGAGATCCCATGAAGGGACCAGTGCAACAGATCCCATGAAGGGACCAGTGCAACAGAGATCCCATGAAGGGACCAGTGCAACAGAGATCCCATGAAGGGACCAGTGCAACAGAGAACCCATGAAGGGACCAGTGCAACAGAGATCCCATGAAGGGACCGATGCATCACAGTACTCAGATTAAAGGTATGCAAGATCATCCCATAAAGGGACCAGTGCATCAGAGATCATCCCATAAAGGGACCAGTGCATCAGAGATCAGCCCATGAAGGGACCAGTGCATCAGAGATCAGCCCATGAAGGGACCAGTGCATCAGAGATCAGCCCATGAAGGGACCAGTGCATCAGAGATCAGCCCATGAAGGGACCAGTGCATCAGAGATCAGCCCATGAAGGGACCAGTGCATCAGAGATCAGCCCATGAAGGGACCAGTGCATCAGATGAGCCATGAAGGGACCAGTGCATCAGAGATCAGCCCATGAAGGGACCAATGCATCAGAGATCATGCCATGAAGGGACCAATGCATCAGAGATCATGCCATGAAGGGACCGGTGCTTCAGATCATCCCATGAAGGGACCGGTGCATCAGAGATCCCATGAAGGGACCGGTGCATCAGATATCATCCCATGAAGGGACCAGTGCATCAGATATCATCCCATGAAGGGACCAGTGCATCAGAGCACTCAGATTAGAGGTATCCAAGATCATCCAATGAAGGGACCAGTGCATCAGAGATCCCATGAAGGGGGCAGTGCATCAGAGACCATCCCATGAAGGAACCAGTGCATCAAAGACCATCCCATGAAGGAACCAGTGCATCAAAGACGATCCCATGAAGGGACCAGTGCATCAAAGACGATCCCATGAAGGGACCAGTGCATCAAAGACCATCCCATGAAGGTACCAGTGCATCAGAGATCATCCCATGAAGGGACCAGTGCATCAGAGATCATCCCATAAAGGGACCAGTGCATCAACGATCATCCCATGAAGGGACCAGTGCATCAACGATCATCACATGAAGGGACCAGTGCATCAACGATCATCCCATGAAGGGACCAGTGCATCAACGATCATCCAATGAAGGGACCAGTGCATCAACGATCATCCCATGAAGGGACCAGTGCATCAACGATCATCCCATGAAGGGACCAGTGCATCAACGATCATCCCATGAAGGGACCAGTGCATCAACGATCATCCCATGAAGGGACCAGTGCATCAGAGACCATCCCATGAAGGGACCAGTGCATCAGAGACCATCCCATAAAGGGACCAGTGCATCAGAGACCATCCCATGAAGGGACCAGTGCATCAGAGATCAGCCCATGAAGGGACTAGTGCATCAGAGATCAGCCCATGAAGGGACCAGTGCATCACACCATCCCATGAAGGGACCAGTGCATCACATCATCCCATGAAGGGACCAGTGCATCACATTATCCCATGAAGGGACCAGTGCATCAGAGGTCAACCCATGAAGGGACCAGTGCATCAGAGGTCAACCCATGAAGGGACCAGTGCATCAGAGACCAACCCATGAAGGGACCAGTGCATCAGAGACCAACCCATGAAGGGTCCGATGCATCACAGTACTCAGATAAGAGGTATGCAAGATCATCCCATAAAGGGACCAGTGCATCAGAGATCAGCCCATGAAGGGACCAGTGCATCAGAGATCAGCCCATGAAGGGACCAATGCATCAGAGATCATGCCATGAAGGGACCGGTGCTTCAGATCATCCCATGAAGGGACCGGTGCATCAGAGATCCCATGAAGGGACCGGTGCATCAGATATCATCCCATGAAGGGACCAGTGCATCAGAGCACTCAGATTAGAGGTATCCAAGATCATCCAATGAAGGGACCAGTGCATCAGAGATCCCATGAAGGGACCAGTGCATCAGAGACCATCCCATGAAGGAACCAGTGCATCAAAGACCATCCCATGAAGGAACCAGTGCATCAAAGACGATCCCATGAAGGGACCAGTGCATCAAAGACGATCCCATGAAGGGACCAGTGCATCAAAGACGATCCCATGAAGGTACCAGTGCATCAGAGATCATCCCATGAAGGTACCAGTGCATCAGAGATCATCCCATGAAGGGACCAGTACATCAACGATCATCCCATGAAGGGACCAGTGCATCAGAGACCATCCCATGAAGGGACCAGTGCATCAGAGACCATCCCATGAAGGGACCAGTGCATCAGAGACCATCCCATGAAGGGACCAGTGCATCAGAGACCATCCCATGAAGGGACCAGTGCATCAGAGACCATCCCATGAAGGGACCAGTGCATCAGAGACCAGCCCATGAAGGGACCAGTGCATCAGAGACCAGCCCATGAAGGGACCAGTGCATCACACCATCCCATGAAGGGACCAGTGCATCACATCATCCCATGAAGGGACCAGTGCATCACATTATCCCATGAATGGACCAGTGCATCAGAGGTCAACCCATGAAGGGACCAGTGCATCAGAGGTCAACCCATGAAGGGACCAGTGCATCAGAGACCAACCCATGAAGGGACCAGTGCATCAGAGACCAACCCATGAAGGGTCGGATGCATCACAGTACTCAGATAAGAGGTATGCAAGATCATCCCATAAAGGGACCAGTGCATCAGAGATCAGCCCATGAAGGGAACAGTGCATCAGAGATCAGCCCATGAAGGGACCAGTGCATCAACGATCATCCCATGAAGGGACCAGTGCATCAACGATCATCCCATGAACGGACCAGTGCATCAACGATCATCCCATGAACGGACCAGTGCATCAACGATCATCCCATGAAGGGACCAGTGCATCAACGATCATCCCATGAAGGGACCAGTGCATCAACGATCATCCCATGAAGGGACCAGTGCATCAACGATCATCCCATGAAGGGACCAGTGCATCAGATATCCCATGAAGGGACCAGTGCATCAGATATCATCCCATGAAGGGACCAGTGCATCAGATATCATCCCATGAAGGGACCAGTGCATCAGATATCATCCCATGAAGGGACCAGTGCATCAGATATCATCCCATGAAGGGACCAGTGCATCAGAGACCATCCCATGAAGGGACCAGTGCATCAGAGACCATCCCATGAAGGGACCAGTGCATCAGAGACCATCCCCATGAAGGGACCAGTGCAACAGAGCAGATCCCATGAAGGGACCAGTGCATCAGCGATCATCCCATGAAGGGACCAGTGCAAAGACCATCCCATGAAGGGACCAGTGCATCAAAGACCATCCCTTGAAGGGACCGGTGCATCAGAGGACAACCCATGAAGGGACCAGTGCATCAGAGTCCATCCCATGAAGGGACCAGTGCATCAGAGTCCATCCCATGAAGGGACCAGTGCATCAGAGTCCATCCCATGAAGGGACCAGTGCATCAGAGTCCATCCCATGAAGGGACCAGTGCATCAGAGATCAGCCTATGAAGGGACCAGTGCATCACATCATCCCATGAAGGGACCAGTGCATCACATCATCCCATGAAGGGACCAGTGCATCACATCATCCCATGAAGGGACCAGTGCATCAGAGGTCAACCCATGAAGGGACCAGTGCATCAGAGACCATCCCATGAAGGGTCCGATGCATCACAGTACTCAGATAAGAGGTATGCAAGATCATCCCATAAAGGGACCAGTGCATCAGAGATCAGCCCATGAAGGGACCGGTGCATCAGAGATCAGCCCATGAAGGGACCGGTGCATCAGAGATCAGCCCATGAAGGGACCGGTGCATCAGAGATCAGCCCATGAAGGGACCGGTGCATCAGAGATCAGCCCATGAAGGGACCGGTGCATCAGAGATCAGCCCATGAAGGGACCGGTGCATCAGAGATCAGCCCATGAAGGGACCGGTGCATCAGAGATCAGCCCATGAAGGGACCGGTGCATCAGAGATCAGCCCATGAAGGGACCGGTGCATCAGAGATCAGCCCATGAAGGGACCGGTGCATCAGAGATCAGACCATGAAGGGACCGGTGCATCAGAGATCAGACCATGAAGGGACCGGTGCATCAGAGATCAGACCATGAAGGGACCGGTGCATCAGAGATCAGACCATGAAGGGACCGGTGCATCAGAGATCAGCCCATGAAGGGACCGGTGCATCAGAGATCAGCCCATGAAGGGACCGGTGCATCAGAGATCAGCCCATGAAGGGACCGGTGCATCAGAGATCAGCCCATGAAGGGACCGGTGCATCAGAGATCAGCCCATGAAGGGACCGGTGCATCAGAGATCAGCCCATGAAGGGACCGGTGCATCAGAGATCAGCCCATTAAGGGACCGGTGCATCAGAGATCAGCCCATTAAGGGACCGGTGCATCAGAGATCATCCCATTAAGGGACCAGTGCATCAGAGATCATCCCATTAAGGGACCAGTGCATCAAACATCATCCCATGAAGGGACCAGTGCATCAGAGATCATCCCATGAAGGGACCAGTCCATCAGAGATCATCCCATGAAGGGACCAGTCCATCAGAGATCATCCCATGAAGGGACCAGTGCATCAGAGATCATCCCATAAAGGGACCAGTGCATCAGACATCATCCCATAAAGGGACCAGTGCATCAAACATCATCCCATGAAGGGACCAGTGCATCAGAGATCATCCCATGAAGGGACCAGGGCATCAGAGATCATCCCATGAAGGGACCAGGGCATCAGAGATCATCCCATGAAGGGACCAGGGCATCAGAGATCATCCCATGAAGGGACCAGGGCATCAGAGATCATCCCATGAAGGGACCAGGGCATCAGAGATCATCCCATGAAGGGACCAGGGCATCAGAGATCATCCCATGAAGGGACCAGGGCATCAGAGATCATCCCATGAAGGGACCAGGGCATCAGAGATCATCCCATGAAGGGACCAGGGCATCAGAGATCATCCCATGAAGGGACCAGGGCATCAGAGATCCCATGAAGGGACCAGTGCATCAAAGACCATCCCATGAAGGGACCAATGCACCAAAGACCATCCCATAAGGGACCAATGCACCAAAGACCATCTCATGAAGGGACCAGTGCATCAAAGATAATCCCATGAAGGGACCAGTGCATCAGAGATTATCCCCAGTGCATCAGAGATTATCCCATGAAGGGACCAGTGCATCAGAGATTATTCCATGAAGGGACCAGTGCATCAGAGATCATCCCATGAAGGGACCAGTGCATCAGAGACCATCTCATGAAGGGACCAGTGCATCAAAGACAATCCCATGAAGGGACCAGTGCAACAGAGATCCCATGAAGGGACCAGTGCAACAAAGATCCCATGAAGGGACCAGTGCAACAAAGATCCCATGAAGGGACCGATGCATCACAGTACTCAGATTAGAGGTATGCAATATCATCCCATAAAGGGACCAGTGCATCAGAGATCAGCCCATAAAGGGACCAGTGCATCAGAGATCAGCCCATAAAGGGACCAGTGCATCAGAGATCAGCCCATGAAGGGACCAGTGCAGCCCATGAAGGGACCAGTGCATCAGAGATCAGCCCATGAAGGGACCAGTGCATCAGATCAGCCCATGAAGGGACCAGTGCATCAGATCAGCCCATGAAGGGACCAGTGCATCAGATCAGCCCATGAAGGGACCAGTGCATCATATCAGCCCATGAAGGGACCAGTGCATCAGATCAGCCATGAAGGGACCAATGCTTCAGAGATAATGCCATGAAGGGACCAATGCATCAGATCATCCCATGAAGGGACCGGTGCATCAGATCATCCCATGAAGGGACCGGTGCATCAGATCATCCCATTAAGGGACCAGTGCATCAGATCATCCCATTAAGGGACCAGTGCATCAGAGATCATCCCATTAAGGGGCCAGTGCATCAGAGATCATCCCATTAAGGGACCAGTGCATCAGAGATCATCCCATTAAGGGACCAGTGCATCAGAGATCATCCCTTTAAGGGACCTGTGCATCAGAGGTCAATCCATGAAGGGACCAGTGCATCAAAGACCATCCCATGAAGGGACCAGAGCATCAAAGACCATCCCATGAAGGGACCAGTGCATCAAAGACCATCCCATGAAGGGACCAGTGCATCAGAGGTCAACCCATGAAGAGACCTGTGCATCAGGGGTCAACCCATGAAGAGACCTGTGCATCAGAGGTCAACTCATGAAGGGAGCAGTGCATCAGAGATCATCCCATGAAGGGACCAGTGCATCAGAGATCATCCCATGAAGGGACCAGCGCATCAGAGGTCATCCCATGAAGGGACCAGCGCATCAGAGGTCATCCCATGAAGGGACCAGCGCATCAGAGGTCATCCCATGAAGGGACCAGCGCATCAGAGGTCATCCCATGAAGGGACCAGCGCATCAGAGGTCATCCCATGAAGGGACCAGCGCATCAGAGGTCATCCCATGAAGGGACCAGCGCATCAGAGGTCATCCCATGAAGGGACCAGCGCATCAGAGGTCATCCCATGAAGGGACCAGCGCATCAGAGGTCATCCCATGAAGGGACCAGCGCATCAGAGGTCATCCCATGAAGGGACCAGCGCATCAGAGGTCATCCCATGAAGGGACCAGCGCATCAGAGGTCATCCCATGAAGGGACCAGCGCATCAAAGGTCATCCTATGAAGGGACCAGCGCATCAAAGATCATCCCATGAAGGGACCAGCGCATCAAAGATCATCCCATGAAGGGACCAGCGCATCAAAGATCATCCCATGAAGGGACCAGCGCATCAAAGATCATCCCATGAAGGGACCAGTGCATCAGATATCATCCCATGAAGGGACCAGTACATCAGAGCACTCAGATTAGAGGTATCCAAGATCATCCAATGAAGGAACCAGTGCATCAGAGATTCCATGAAGGGAACAGGGCATCAGAGATCCCATTAAGGGACCAGTGCATCAGAGACCATCCCATGAAGGGACCAGTGCATCAGAGACCATCCCATGAAGGGACCAGTGCATCAAAGACGATCCCATGAAGGGACCAGTGCATCAGAGATCATCCCATGATGGGACCAGTGCATCAGAGATCATCCCATGAAGGGACCAGTGCATCAGAGATCATCCCATGAAGGGACCAGTGCATCAGAGATCATCCCATGAAGGGACCAGTGCATCAGAGATCATCCCATGAAGGGACCGGTGCATCAGAGATCATCCCATGAAGGGACCGGTGCATCAGATATCATCCCATGAAGGGACCGGTGCATCAGATATCATCCCATGAAGGGACCAGTGCGTCAGATATCATCCCATGAAGGGACCAGTACGTCAGATATCATCCCATGAAGGGACCAGTACGTCAGATATCATCCCATGAAGGGACCAGTACGTCAGATATCATCCCATGAAGGGACCAGTGCATCAGATATCATCCCATGAAGGGACCAGTACATCAGAGCACTCAGATTAGAGGTATGCAAGATCATCCAATGAAGGAACCAGTGCATCAGAGATCATCCCATGAAGGGACCAGTGCATCAGAGATCATCCCATGAAGGGACCAGTGCATCAAAGATCATCCCATGAAGGGACCAGTGCATCAAAGATCATCCCATGAAGGGACCAGTGCATCAAAGATCATCCCATGAAGGGACCAGTGCATCAAAGATCATCCCATGAAGGGATCAGCGCATCAAAGATCATCCCATGAAGGGACCAGAGCATCAAAGATCATCCCATGAAGGGACCAGAGCATCACAGCACTCAGATTAGAGGTATGCAAGATCATCCCATGAAGGGACCAGTGCATCAGATATCATCCCATAAAGGGACCAGTGCATCAGATATCATCCCATAAAGGGACCAGTGCATCAGATATCATCCCATAAAGGGACCAGTGCATCAGAGGTCATCCCATAAAGGGACCAGCGCATCAGAGGTCATCCCATGAAGGGACCAGCGCATCAGAGGTCATCCCATGAAGGGACCAGCGCATCAGAGGTCATCCCATGAAGGGACCAGCGCATCAAAGGTCATCCTATGAAGGGACCAGCGCATCAAAGATCATCCCATGAAGGGACCAGCGCATCAAAGATCATCCTATGAAGGGACCAGCGCATCAAAGATCATCCCATGAAGGGACCAGCGCATCAAAGATCATTCCATGAAGGGAGCAGTGCATCAGAGAGCATCCCATGAAGGGAGCAGTGCATGAGAGATCCCATGAAGGGACCAGTGCATCACAGCACTCACATCAGTGGTATGCAAGATCATCCCATGAAGGGAGCAGTGCATCAAAGATCATCCCATGAAGGGACCAGTACATCACAGCACTCAGATTAGAGGTATGAAAGATCATCCCATGAAGGGACCAGTGCACCAGAGATCATCCCATGAAGAGACCAGTGCACCAGAGATCATCCCATGAAGAGACCAGTGCACCAGAGATCATCCCATGAAGGGACCAGCGCACCAGATCATCCCATGAAGGGACCAGCACTCCAGATCATCCCATAAAGGGACCAGTGCATCAGAGATCATCCCATGAATGGACCAGTGCATCAGAGATCCTCCCATGAAGGGACCAGTTCATCAGAGATCATCCCATGAAGGGATGAGCCCAAAGATCATCCCATGAAGGGACCACTGCAGAGATCATCCCATGAATGGACCAGTTCATCAGAGATCATCCCATGAAGGGATGAGCCCAAAGATCATCCCATGAAGGGACCAGTGCATCAGATATCATCCCATAAAGGGACCAGTGCATCAGATATCATCCCATAAAGGGACCAGTGCATCAGATATCATCCCATAAAGGGACCAGTGCATCAGATATCATCCCATAAAGGGACCAGTGCATCAGATATCATCCCATAAAGGGACCAGTGCATCAGATAACATCCCATAAAGGGACCAGTGCATCAGATATCATCCCATGAAGGGACCAGTGCATCAGAGATCATCCCATGAAGGGACCAGTGCATCAAAGACCATCCCATGAAGGGACCAGTGCATCAAAGACCATCCCATGAAGGGACCAGTGCATCAAAGACCATCCCATGAAGGGACCAGTGCATCAAAGACCATCCCATGAAGGGACCAGTGCATCAAAGACCATCCCATGAAGGGACCAGTGCATCAAAGACCATCCCATGAAGGGACCAGTGCATCAAAGACCATCCCATGAAGGGACCAGTGCATCAAAGACCATCCCATGAAGGGACCAGTGCATCAAAGACCATCCCATGAAGGGACCAGTGCAGAGATCCCATGAAGGGACCAGTGCAGAGATCCCATGAAGGGACCAGCGCAGAGATCCCATGAAGGGACCAGCGCAGAGATCCCATGAAGGGACCAGCGCAGAGATCCCATGAAGGGACCAGCGCAGAGATCCCATGAAGGGACCAGCGCAGAGATCCCATGAAGGGACCAGCGCAGAGATCCCATGAAGAGACCAGTGCAGAGATCCCATGAAGGGACCAGTGCAGAGATCCCATGAAGGGACCAGTGCAGAGATCCCATGAAGGGACCAGTGCATCAACGTCCATCCCATGAAGGGACCAGTGCATCAGAGTCCATCCCATGAAGGGACCAGTGCATCAGAGTCCATCCCATGAAGGGACCAGTGCATCAGAGTCCATCCCATGAAGGGACCAGTGCATCAGAGTCCATCCCATGAAGGGACCAGTGCATCAGAGTCCATCCCATGAAGGGACCAGTGCATCAGAGTCCATCCCATGAAGGGACCAGTGCATCAGAGTCCATCCCATGAAGGGACCAGTGCAAAGATCATCCCATGAAGGGACCAGTGCAAAGATCATCCCATGAAGGGACCAGTGCATCAAAGATAATCCCGTGAAGGGACCAGTGCATCAAAGATAATCCCATGAAGGGACCAGTGCAAACATCATCCCATGAAGGGACCAGTGCATCAGATATCATTCCATGAAGGGACCAGTGCATCAGATATCATCCCATGAAGGGACCAGTGCATCAGATATCATCCCATGAAGGGACCAGGGAATCATGGGACCAGTGCATCAGAGATCCCATGAAGGGACCAGTGCATCAGAGACCATCCCATGAAGGGACCAGTGCATCAGAGACGATCCCATGAAGGGACCAGTGCATCAAAGACCACCCCATGAAGGGACCAGTGCATCAGAGGTCAACCCATGAAGGGACCAGTGCATCAGAGGTCAACCCATGAAGGGACCAGTGCATCAGAGGTCAACCCATGAAGGGACAAGAAATCATCCCATGAAGGGACCAGTGCATCAGATATCATCCCATGAAGGGACCAGTGCATCAGATATCCCTTGAAGGGACCAGTGCATCAGATATCATCCCATGAAGGGACCAGTGCATCAAAGACCATCCCATGAAGGGACCAGTGCATCAAAGACCATCCCATGAAGGGACCAGTGCATCAAAGACCATCCCATGAAGGGACCAGTGCATCAAAGACCATCCCATGAAGGGACCAGTGCATCAAAGACCATCCCATGAAGGGACCAGTGCAGAGATCCCATGAAGGGACCAGTGCAGAGATCCCATGAAGGAACCAGTGCATCAACGTCCATCCCATGAAGGGACCAGTGCATCAGAGTCCATCCCATGAAGGGACCAGTGCATCAGAGTCCATCCCATGAAGGGACCAGTGCAGAGTCCATCCCATGAAGGGACCAGTGCAGAGTCCATCCCATGAAGGGACCAGTGCATCAGAGTCCATCCCATGAAGGGACCAGTGCATCAGAGTCCATCCCATGAAGGGACCAGTGCATCAGAGTCCATCCCATGAAGGGACCAGTGCATCAGAGTCCATCCCATGAAGGGACCAGTGCAAAGATCATCCCATGAAGGGACCAGTGCATCAAAGATAATCCCATGAAGGGACCAGTGCATCAAAGATCATCCCATGAAGGGACCAGCGCATCAAAGATCATCCCATGAAAGGACCAGTGCATCACAGCACTCAGATTAGAGGTATGCAAGATCATCCCATGAAGGGACCAGTGCAAACATCATCCCATGAAGGGACCAGTGCATCAGATATCATTCCATGAAGGGACCAGTGCATCAGATCTCATCCCATGAAGGGACCAGGGCATCAAAGACCATCCCATGAAGGGACCAGTGCATCAAAGACCATCCCATGAAGGGACCAGTGCATCAAAGACCATCCCATGAAGGGACCAGTGCATCAAAGACCATCCCATGAAGGGACCAGTGCATCAAAGACCATCCCATGAAGGGACCAGTGCATCAAAGACCATCCCATGAAGGGACCAGTGCAGAGATCCCATGAAGGGACCAGTGCAGAGATCCCATGAAGGGACCAGTGCAGAGATCCCATGAAGGGACCAGTGCAGAGATCCCATGAAGGGACCAGTGCAGAGATCCCATGAAGGGACCAGTGCAGAGATCCCATGAAGGGACCAGTGCAGAGATCCCATGAAGGGACCAGTGCAGAGATCCCATGAAGGGACCAGTGCAGAGATCCCATGAAGGGACCAGTGCAGAGATCCCATGAAGGGACCAGTGCATCAACGATCATCCCATGAAGGGACCAGTGCATCAACGATCATCCCATGAAGGGACCAGTGCATCAACGATCATCCCATGAAGGGACCAGTGCATCAACGATCATCCCATGAAGGGACCAGTGCAGAGATCCCATGAAGGGACCAGTGCAGAGATCCCATGAAGGGACCAGTGCAGAGATCCCATGAAGGGACCAGTGCAGAGATCCCATGAAGGGACCAGTGCAGAGATCCCATGAAGGGACCAGTGCAGAGATCCCATGAAGGGACCAGTGCAGAGATCCCATGAAGGGACCAGTGCATCAGAGTCCATCCCATGAAGGGACCAGTGCATCAGAGTCCATCCCATGAAGGGACCAGTGCATCAGAGTCCATCCCATGAAGGGACCAGTGCATCAGAGTCCATCCCATGAAGGGACCAGTGCATCAGAGTCCATCCCATGAAGGGACCAGTGCATCAGAGTCCATCCCATGAAGGGACCAGTGCATCAGAGTCCATCCCATGAAGGGACCAGTGCATCAGAGTCCATCCCATGAAGGGACCAGTGCATCAGAGTCCATCCCATGAAGGGACCAGTGCATCAGAGTCCATCCCATGAAGGGACCAGTGCAAAGATCATCCCATGAAGGGACCAGTGCATCAAAGATAATCCCATGAAGGGACCAGTGCATCAAAGATCATCCCATGAAGGGACCAGCGCATCAAAGATCATCCCATGAAAGGACCAGTGCATCACAGCACTCAGATTAGAGGTATGCAAGATCATCCCATGAAGGGACCAGTGCAAACATCATCCCATGAAGGGACCAGTGCATCAGATATCATTCCATGAAGGGACCAGTGCATCAGATATCATCCCATGAAGGGACCAGTGCATCAGATATCATCCCATGAAGGGACCAGGGCATCATGGGACCAGTGCATCAGAGATCCCATGAAGGGACCACTGCATCAGAGACCATCCCATGAAGGGACCAGTGCATCAGAGACCACCCCATGAAGGGACCAGTGCATCAAAGATCATCCCATGAAAGGACCAGTGCATCACAGCACTCAGATTAGAGGTATGCAAGATCATCCCATGAAGGGACTAGTGCATCAATAGTCATCCCATGAAGGCACCAGTGCATCAATAGTCATCCCATGAAGGCACCAGTGCATCAGAGCTCAACCCATGAAGGGACAAGTGCATCAGAGCTCAACCCATGAAGGGACAAGATATCATCCCATGAAGGGACCAGTGCATCAAAGACCATCCCATGAAGGGACCAGTGCATCAAAGACCATCCCATGAAGGGACCAGTGCATCAAAGACCATCCCATGAAGGGACCAGTGCATCAAAGACCATCCCATGAAGGGACCAGTGCATCAAAGACCATCCCATGAAGGGACCAGTGCATCAAAGACCATCCCATGAAGGGACCAGTGCATCAAAGACCATCCCATGAAGGGACCAGTGCATCAAAGACCATCCCATGAAGGGACCAGTGCAGAGATCCCATGAAGGGACCAGTGCAGAGATCCCATGAAGGGACCAGTGCAGAGATCCCATGAAGGGACCAGTGCAGAGATCCCATGAAGGGACCAGTGCAGAGATCCCATGAAGGGACCAGTGCAGAGATCCCATGAAGGGACCAGTGCAGAGATCCCATGAAGGGACCAGTGCAGAGATCCCATGAAGGGACCAGTGCAGAGATCCCATGAAGGGACCAGTGCAGAGATCCCATGAAGGGACCAGTGCATCAACGATCATCCCATGAAGGGACCAGTGCATCAACGATCATCCCATGAAGGGACCAGTGCATCAACGATCATCCCATGAAGGGACCAGTGCATCAACGATCATCCCATGAAGGGACCAGTGCAGAGATCCCATGAAGGGACCAGTGCAGAGATCCCATGAAGGGACCAGTGCAGAGATCCCATGAAGGGACCAGTGCATCAACGATCATCCCATGAAGGGACCAGTGCATCAACGATCATCCCATGAAGGGTCCAGTGCAGAGATCCCATGAAGGGACCAGTGCATCAATGTCCATCCCATGAAGGGACCAGTGCATCAGAGTCCATCCCATGAAGGGACCAGTGCATCAGAGTCCATCCCATGAAGGGACCAGTGCATCAAAGATCATCCCATGAAGGGACCAGTGCATCAAAGATCATCCCATGAAGGGACCAGTGCATCAAAGATCATCCCATGAAGGGACCAGTGCATCAAAGATCATCCCATGAAGGGACCAGTGCAGAGATCCCATGAAGGGACCAGTGCATCAACGTCCATCCCATGAAGGGACCAGTGCATCAGCGATCATCCCATGAAGGGACCAGTGCATCAGCGATCATCCCATGAAGGGACCAGTGCATCAAAGACCATCCCTTGAAGGGACCAGTGCATCAAAGACCATCCCATGAAGGGACCAGTGCATCAAAGACCATCCCATGAAGGGACCAGTGCAGAGATCCCATGAAGGGACCAGTGCAGAGATCCCATGAAGGGACCAGTGCAGAGATCCCATGAAGGGACCAGTGCAGAGATCCCATGAAGGGACCAGTGCAGAGATCCCATGAAGGGACCAGTGCAGAGATCCCATGAAGGGACCAGTGCAGAGATCCCATGAAGGGACCAGTGCAGAGATCCCATGAAGGGACCAGTGCAGAGATCCCATGAAGGGACCAGTGCATCAACGATCATCCCATGAAGGGACCAGTGCATCAAAGACCATCCCATGAAGGGACCAGTGCATCAAAGACCATCCCATGAAGGGACCAGTGCAAAGATCCCATGAAGGGACCAGTGCAGAGATCCCATGAAGGGACCAGTGCATCAAAGATCATCCCATGAAGGGACCAGCGCATCAAAGATCATCCCATGAAAGGACCAGTGCATCAGCGTCCATCCCATGAAGGGACCAGTGCATCAGAGTCCATCCCATGAAGGGACCAGTGCATCAGAGTCCATCCCATGAAGGGACCAGTGCATCAGAGTCCATCCCATGAAGGGACCAGTGCATCAGAGTCCATCCCATGAAGGGACCAGTGCATCAGAGTCCATCCCATGAAGGGACCAGTGCATCAGAGTCCATCCCATGAAGGGACCAGTGCATCAAAGATCATCCCATGAAGGGACCAGTGCATCAAAGATCATCCCATGAAGGGACCAGTGCATCAAAGATCATCCCATGAAGGGACCAGTGCATCAGAGTCCATCCCATGAAGGGACCAGTGCATCAGTCCATCCCATGAAGGGACCAGTGCATCAGAGTCCCTCCCATGAAGGGACCAGTGCATCAGAGTCCACCCCATGAAGGGACCAGTGCATCAACGATCATCCCATGAAGGGACCAGTGCATCAGAGATCCCATGAAGGAGAGCAGATCCCATGAAGGGACCAGTGCATCAGAGCCAATCCCATGAAGGGACCAGTGCATCAGAGCCAATCCCATGAAGGGACCAGTGCATCAGCGATCATCCCATGAAGGGACCAGTGCATCAGCGATCATCCCATGAAGGGACCAGTGCATCAGCGATCATCCCATGAAGGGACCAGTGCATCAGCGATCATCCCATGAAGGGACCAGTGCATCAGCGATCATCCCATGAAGGGACCAGTGCATCAAAGACCATCCCATGAAGGGACCAGTGCATCAAAGACCATCCCATGAAGGGACCAGTGCATCAAAGACCATCCCATGAAGGGACCAGTGCAGAGATCCCATGAAGGGACCAGTGCAGAGATCCCATGAAGGGACCAGTGCAGAGATCCCATGAAGGGACCAGTGCAGAGATCCCATGAAGGGACCAGTGCAGAGATCCCATGAAGGGACCAGTGCAGAGATCCCATGAAGGGACCAGTGCAGAGATCCCATGAAGGGACCAGTGCAGAGATCCCATGAAGGGACCAGTGCAGAGATCCCATGAAGGGACCAGTGCATCAACGATCATCCCATGAAGGGACCAGTGCAGAGATCCCATGAAGGGACCAGTGCATCAACGATCATCCCATGAAGGGACCAGTGCATCAAAGACCATCCCATGAAGGGACCAGTGCATCAAAGACCATCCCATGAAGGGACCAGTGCAAAGATCCCATGAAGGGACCAGTGCAGAGATCCCATGAAGGGACCAGTGCAGAGATCCCATGAAGGGACCAGTGCAGAGATCCCATGAAGGGACCAGCGCAGAGATCCCATGAAGGGACCAGCGCAGAGATCCCATGAAGGGACCAGTGCAGAGATCCCATGAAGGGACCAGTGCAGAGATCCCATGAAGGGACCAGTGCAGAGATCCCATGAAGGGACCAGTGCAGAGATCCCATGAAGGGACCAGTGCAAAGATCATCCCATGAAGGGACCAGTGCATCAAAGATCATCCCATGAAAGGACCAGCGCATCAAAGATCATCCCATGAAAGGACCAGTGCATCACAGCACTCAGATTAGAGGTATGCAAGATCATCCCATGAAGGGACCAGTGCAAACATCATCCAATGAAGGGACCAGTGCATCAGATATCATCCCATGAAGGGACCAGGGCATCATGGGACCAGTGCATCAGAGATCCCATGAAGGGACCAGTGCATCAGAGACCATCCCATGAAGGGACCAGTGCATCAGAGACGATCCCATGAAGGGACCAGTGCAAAGACTATCCCATGAAGGGACCAGTGCAAAGACCATCCCATGAAGGGACCAGTGCAAAGACCATCCCATGAAGGGACCAGTGCAAAGACCATCCCATGAAGGGACCAGTGCATCAGAGGTCAACCCATGAAGGGACCAGTGCATCAGAGGTCAACCCATGAAGGGACCAGTGCATCAAAGACCATCCCATGAAGGGACCAGTGCATCAAAGACCATCCCATGAAGGGACCAGTGCATCAAAGACCATCCCATGAAGGGACCAGTGCATCAAAGACCATCCCATGAAGGGACCAGTGCATCAAAGACCATCCCATGAAGGGACCAGTGCATCAAAGACCATCCCATGAAGGGACCAGTGCATAGATCCCATGAAGGGACCAGTGCAGAGATCCCATGAAGGGACCAGTGCAGAGATCCCATGAAGGGACCAGTGCAGAGATCCCATGAAGGGACCAGTGCAGAGATCCCATGAAGGGACCAGTGCAGAGATCCCATGAAGGGACCAGTGCAGAGATCCCATGAAGGGACCAGTGCAGAGATCCCATGAAGGGACCAGTGCAGAGATCCCATGAAGGGACCAGTGCAGAGATCCCATGAAGGGACCAGTGCAGAGATCCCATGAAGGGACCAGTGCAGAGATCCCATGAAGGGACCAGTGCAGAGATCCCATGAAGGGACCAGTGCATCAACGATCATCCCATGAAGGGACCAGTGCATCAACGATCATCCCATGAAGGGACCAGTGCATCAACGATCATCCCATGAAGGGACCAGTGCATCAACGATCATCCCATGAAGGGACCAGTGCATCAACGATCATCCCATGAAGGGACCAGTGCAGAGATCCCATGAAGGGACCAGTGCAGAGATCCCATGAAGGGACCAGTGCAGAGATCCCATGAAGGGACCAGTGCATCAACGATCATCCCATGAAGGGACCAGTGCAGACATCCCATGAAGGGACCAGTGCATCAACGATCATCCCATGAAGGGACCAGTGCAGACATCCCATGAAGGGACCAGTGCATCAACGATCATCCCATGAAGGGACCAGTGCATCAACGATCATCCCATGAAGGGACCAGTGCAGAGATCCCATGAAGGGACCAGTGCAGAGATCCCATGAAGGGACCAGTGCAGAGATCCCATGAAGGGACCAGTGCAGAGATCCCATGAAGGGACCAGTGCAGAGATCCCATGAAGGGACCAGTGCAGAGATCCCATGAAGGGACCAGTGCAGAGATCCCATGAAGGGACCAGTGCAGAGATCCCATGAAGGGACCAGTGCAGAGATCCCATGAAGGGACCAGTGCAGAGATCCCATGAAGGGACCAGTGCAGAGATCCCATGAAGGGACCAGTGCATCAATGATCATCCCATGAAGGGACCAGTGCATCAGAGTCCATCCCATGAAGGGACCAGTGCATCAGAGTCCATCCCATGAAGGGACCAGTGCATCAGAGTCCATCCCATGAAGGGACCAGTGCAAAGATAATCCCATGAAGGGACCAGTGCATCAAAGATCATCCCAAGAAGGGACAAGTGCATCAAAGATCATCCCATGAAGGGACCAGCGCATCAAAGATCATCCCATGAAGGGACCAGCGCATCAAAGATCATCCCATGAAAGGACCAGTGCATCACAGCACTCAGATTAGAGGTATGCAAGATCATCCCATGAAGGGACCAGTGCAAACATCATCCCATGAAGGGACCAGTGCATCAGATATCATCCCATGAAGGGACCAGTGCATCAGATATCATTGCATGAAGGGACCAGTGCATCAGATATCATCCCATGAATGGACCAGGGCTTCATGGGACCAGTGCATCAAAGACCATCCCTTGAAGGGACCAGTGCATCAGAGGACAACCCATGAAGGGACCAGTGCATCAGAGGACAACCCATGAAGGGACCAGTGCATCAGAGGTCAATCGATGAAGGGACCAGTGCATCAGAGGTCAATCCATGAAGGGACCAGTGCATTAGAGGTCAATTCATGAAGGGACCAGTGCATCAGAGATCATCACATGAAGGGACAAGAAATCATCCCATGAAGGGACCAGTGCATCAGAGTCCATCCCATGAAGGGACCAGTGCATCAGAGTCCATCCCATGAAGGGACCAGTGCAGAGATCCCATGAAGGGACCAGTGCAGAGATCCCATGAAGGGACCAGTGCAGAGATCCCATGAAGGGACCAGTGCAGAGATCCCATGAAGGGACCAGTGCAGAGATCCCATGAAGGGACCAGTGCATCAACGATCATCCCATGAAGGGACCAGTGCATCAACGATCATCCCATGAAGGGACCAGTGCATCAACGATCATCCCATGAAGGGACCAGTGCATCAACGATCATCCCATGAAGGGACCAGTGCATCAACGATCATTCCCATGAAGGGACCAGTGCATCAACGATCATCCCATGAAGGGACCAGTGCAAAGATCATCCCATGAAGAGACCAGTGCATCAAAGATAATCCCATGAAGGGACCAGTGCATCAAAGATCATCCCAAGAAGGGACCAGTGCATCAAAGATCATCCCATGAAGGGACCAGCGCATCAAAGATCATCCCATGAAGGGACCAGCGCATCAAAGATCATCCCATGAAAGGACCAGTGCATCACAGCACTCAGATTAGAGGTATGCAAGATCATCCCATGAAGGGACCAGTGCATCAGATATCATCCCATGAAGGGACCAGTGCATCAGATATCATTGCATGAAGGGACCAGTGCATCAGATATCATCCCATGAATGGACCAGGGCTTCATGGGACCAGTGCATCAGAGATCCCATGAAGGGACCAGTGCTTCAGAGACCATCCCATGAAGGGACCAGTGCATCAGAGACGATCCCATGAAGGGACCAGTGCATCAGAGACGATCCCATGAAGGGACCAGTGCATCAGAGGTCAACCCATGAAGGGACAAGTGCATCAGAGATCATCACATGAAGGGACAAGAAATCATCCCATGAAGGGACCCGTGCATCACAGCACTCAGATTAAAGGTATGCAAGATCCCATGAAGGGACCAGTGCATCAAAGACCATCCCATGAAGGGACCAGTGCAGAGATCCCATGAAGGGACCAGTGCAGAGATCCCATGAAGGGACCAGTGCAGAGATCCCATGAAGGGACCAGTGCAGAGATCCCATGAAGGGACCAGTGCAGAGATCCCATGAAGGGACCAGTGCAGAGATCCCATGAAGGGACCAGTGCAGAGATCCCATGAAGGGACCAGTGCAGAGATCCCATGAAGGGACCAGTGCAGAGATCCCATGAAGGGACCAGTGCAGAGATCCCATGAAGGGACCAGTGCAGAGATCCCATGAAGGGACCAGAGCAGAGATCCCATGAAGGGACCAGAGCAGAGATCCCATGAAGGGACCAGTGCATCAACGATCATCCCATGAAGGGACCAGTGCAGAGATCCCATGAAGGGACCAGTGCAGAGATCCCATGAAGGGACCAGTGCAGAGATCCCATGAAGGGACCAGTGCAGAGATCCCATGAAGGGACCAGTGCATCAACGATCATCCCATGAAGGGACCAGTGCATCAACGATCATCCCATGAAGGGACCAGTGCATCAACGATCATCCCATGAAGGGACCAGTGCATCAACGATCATCCCATGAAGGGACCAGTGCAAAGATCATCCCATGAAGAGACCAGTGCATCAAAGATAATCCCATGAAGGGACCAGTGCATCAAAGATCATCCCAAGAAGGGACCAGTGCATCAAAGATCATCCCATGAAGGGACCAGCGCATCAAAGATCATCCCATGAAGGGACCAGCGCATCAAAGATCATCCCATGAAAGGACCAGTGCATCACAGCACTCAGATTAGAGGTATGCAAGATCATCCCATGAAGGGACCAGTGCATCAGATATCATCCCATGAAGGGACCAGTGCATCAGATATCATTGCATGAAGGGACCAGTGCATCAGATATCATCGCATGAAGGGACCAGGGCTTCATGGGACCAGTGCATCAGAGATCCCATGAAGGGACCAGTGCTTCAGAGACCATCCCATGAAGGGACCAGTGCATCAGAGACGATCCCATGAAGGGACCAGTGCATCAGAGACGATCCCATGAAGGGACCAGTGCATCAGAGGTCAACCCATGAAGGGACAAGTGCATCAGAGATCATCACATGAAGGGACAAGAAATCATCCCATGAAGGGACCCGTGCATCACAGCACTCAGATTAAAGGTATGCAAGATCCCATGAAGGGACCAGTGCATCAAAGACCATCCCATGAAGGGACCAGTGCAGAGATCCCATGAAGGGACCAGTGCAGAGATCCCATGAAGGGACCAGTGCAGAGATCCCATGAAGGGACCAGTGCAGAGATCCCATGAAGGGACCAGTGCAGAGATCCCATGAAGGGACCAGTGCAGAGATCCCATGAAGGGACCAGTGCAGAGATCCCATGAAGGGACCAGTGCAGAGATCCCATGAAGGGACCAGTGCAGAGATCCCATGAAGGGACCAGTGCAGAGATCCCATGAAGGGACCAGTGCAGAGATCCCATGAAGGGACCAGTGCAGAGATCCCATGAAGGGACCAGAGCAGAGATCCCATGAAGGGACCAGAGCAGAGATCCCATGAAGGGACCAGAGCAGAGATCCCATGAAGGGACCAGTGCATCAACGATCATCCCATGAAGGGACCAGTGCATCAACGATCATCCCATGAAGGGACCAGTGCATCAAAGACCATCCCATGAAGGGACCAGTGCATCAAAGGCCATCCCATGAAGGGACCAGTGCATCAAAGACCATCCCATGAAGGGACCAGTGCATCAACGATCATCCCATGAAGGGACCAGTGCATCAACGATCATCCCATGAAGGGACCAGTGCATCAACGATCATCCCATGAAGGAGAGCAGATCCCATGAAGGGACCAGTGCATCAGAGCCGATCCCATGAAGGGACCAGTGCAACAGAGCCGATCCCATGAAGGGACCAGTGCAACAGAGCAGATCCCATGAAGGGACCAGTGCATCAGCGATCATCCCATGAAGGGACCAGTTCAAAGACCATCCCATGAAGGGACCAGTGCATCAAAGACCATCCCTTGAAGGGACCGGTGCATCAGAGGACAACCCATGAAGGGACCAGTGCATCAGAGTCCATCCCATGAAGGGACCAGTGCATCAGAGTCCATCCCATGAAGGGACCAGTGCATCAGAGTCCATCCCATGAAGGGACCAGTGCATCAGAGTCCATCCCATGAAGGGACCAGTGCATCAGAGTCCATCCCATGAAGGGACCAGTGCATCAGAGTCCATCCCATGAAGGGACCAGTGCATCAGAGTCCATCCCATGAAGGGACCAGTGCATCAGAGTCCATCCCATGAAGGGACCAGTGCATCAGAGTCCATCCCATGAAGGGACCAGTGCATCAAAGATCATCCCATGAAGGAGAGCAGATCCCATGAAGGGACCAGTGCATCAGAGCCGATCCCATGAAGGGACCAGTGCATCAGAGCAGATCCCATGAAGGGACCAGTGCATCAGCGATCATCCCATGAAGGGACCAGTGCAAAAACCATCCCATGAAGGGACCAGTGCATCAAAGACCATCCCTTGAAGGGACCAGTGCATCAGAGGACAACCCATGAAGGGACCAGTGCATCAGAGGTCATCCCATGAAGGGACCAGTGCATCAGAGATCATCCCATGAAGGGACGAGTGCATCAAAGATCATCCCATGAAGGGACGAGTGCATCAAAGATCATCCCATGAAGGGACCAGTGCATCAAAGATCATCCCATGAAGGGACCAGTGCATCAAAGATAATACCATGAAGGGACCAGTGCATCAAAGATCATCCCATGAAGGGACCAGCGCATCAAAGATCATCCCATGAAGGGACCAGCGCATCAAAGATCATCCCATGAAGGGACCAGCGCATCAAAGATCATCCCATGAAAGGACCAATGCATACACAGCACTCAGATTAGAGGTATGCAAGATCATCCCATGAAGGGACCAGTGCAGAGATCCCATGAAGGGACCAGTGCAGAGATCCCATGAAGGGACCAGTGCAGAGATCCCATGAAGGGACCAGTGCAGAGATCCCATGAAGGGACCAGTGCAGAGATCCCATGAAGGGACCAGTGCATCAACGATCATCCCATGAAGGGACCAGTGCATCAACGATCATCCCATGAAGGGACCAGTGCATCAACGATCATCCCATGAAGGGACCAGTGCATCAACGATCATCCCATGAAGGGACCAGTGCAGAGATCCCATGAAGGGACCAGTGCAGAGATCCCATGAAGGGACCAGTGCAGAGATCCCATGAAGGGACCAGTGCAGAGATCCCATGAAGGGACCAGTGCATCAATGTCCATCCCATGAAGGGACCAGTGCATCAGAGTCCATCCCATGAAGGGACCAGTGCATCAGAGTCCATCCCATGAAGGGACCAGTGCATCAGAGTCCATCCCATGAAGGGACCAGTGCATCAGAGTCCATCCCATGAAGGGACCAGTGCATCAGAGTCCATCCCATGAAGGGACCAGTGCATCAGAGTCCATCCCATGAAGGGACCAGTGCATCAGAGTCCATCCCATGAAGGGACCAGTGCATCAGAGTCCATCCCATGAAGGGACCAGTGCATCAGAGTCCATCCCATGAAGGGACCAGTGCAAAGATCATCCCATGAAGGGACCAGTGCATCAAAGATAATCCCATGAAGGGACCAGTGCATCAAAGATCATCCCATGAAGGGACCAGCGCATCAAAGATCATCCCATGAAGGGACCAGTGCATCACAGCACTCAGATTAGAGGTATGCAAGATCATCCCATGAAGGGACCAGTGCAAACATCATTCCATGAAGGGACCAGTGCATCAGATATCATCCCATGAAGGGACCAGGGCATCATGGGACCAGTGCATCAGAGATCCCATGAAGGGACCAGTGCATCAGAGACCATCCCATGAAGGGACCAGTGCATCAGAGGTCAACCCATGAAGGGACCAGTGCATCAGAGCTCAACCCATGAAGGGACCAGTGCATCAAAGACCATCCCATGAAGGGACCAGTGCATCAAAGACCATCCCATGAAGGGACCAGTGCATCAAAGACCATCCCATGAAGGGACCAGTGCATCAAAGACCATCCCATGAAGGGACCAGTGCATCAAAGACCATCCCATGAAGGGACCAGTGCATCAAAGACCATCCCATGAAGGGACCAGTGCAGAGATCCCATGAAGGGACCAGTGCAGAGATCCCATGAAGGGACCAGTGCAGAGATCCCATGAAGGGACCAGTGCAGAGATCCCATGAAGGGACCAGTGCAGAGATCCCATGAAGGGACCAGTGCAGAGATCCCATGAAGGGACCAGTGCAGAGATCCCATGAAGGGACCAGTGCAGAGATCCCATGAAGGGACCAGTGCAGAGATCCCATGAAGGGACCAGTGCAGAGATCCCATGAAGGGACCAGTGCAGAGATCCCATGAAGGGACCAGTGCAGAGATCCCATGAAGGGACCAGTGCAGAGATCCCATGAAGGGACCAGTGCAGAGATCCCATGAAGGGACCAGTGCAGAGATCCCATGAAGGGACCAGTGCAGAGATCCCATGAAGGGACCAGTGCATCAACGTCCATCCCATGAAGGGACCAGTGCATCAGAGTCCATCCCATGAAGGGACCAGTGCATCAGAGTCCATCCCATGAAGGGACCAGTGCATCAGAGTCCATCCCATGAAGGGACCAGTGCATCAGAGTCCATCCCATGAAGGGACCAGTGCATCAGAGTCCATCCCATGAAGGGACCAGTGCATCAGAGTCCATCCCATGAAGGGACCAGTGCATCAGAGTCCATCCCATGAAGGGACCAGTGCATCAAAGATCATCCCATGAAGGGACCAGTGCATCAAAGATCATCCCATGAAGGGACCAGTGCATCAGAGATCATCCCATGAAGGGACCAGTGCATCAACGATCATCCCATGAAGGGACCAGTGCATCAGAGATCATCCCATGAAGGAGAGCAGATCCCATGAAGGGACCAGTGCATCAGAGCCGATCCCATGAAGGGACCAGTGCATCAGCGATCATCCCATGAAGGGACCAGTGCATCAGCGATCATCCCATGAAGGGACCAGTGCATCAGCGATCATCCCATGAAGGGACCAGTGCATCAGCGATCATCCCATGAAGGGACCAGTGCATCAAAGACCATCCCTTGAAGGGACCAGTGCATCAAAGACCATCCCATGAAGGGACCAGTGCATCAAAGACCATCCCATGAAGGGACCAGTGCATCAAAGACCATCCCATGAAGGGACCAGTGCAGAGATCCCATGAAGAGACCAGTGCAGAGATCCCATGAAGGGACCAGTGCAGAGATCCCATGAAGGGACCAGTGCAGAGATCCCATGAAGGGACCAGTGCAGAGATCCCATGAAGGGACCAGTGCATCAACGATCATCCCATGAAGGGACCAGTGCATCAAAGATCATCACATGAAGGGACCAGTGCATCAGAGATCATCCCATGAAGGGACCAGTGCATCAGCGATCATCCCATGAAGGGACCAGTGCATCAAAGACCATCCCTTGAAGGGACCAGCGCATCAAAGACCATCCCATGAAGGGACCAGCGCAGAGATCCCATCAAGGGACCAGCGCAGAGATCCCATCAAGGGACCAGTGCAGAGATCCCATCAAGGGACCAGTGCAGAGATCCCATGAAGGGACCAGTGCAGAGATCCCATGAAGGGACCAGTGCAGAGATCCCATGAAGGGACCAGTGCAGAGATCCCATGAAGGGACCAGTGCAGAGATCCCATGAAGGGACAAGTGCAGAGATCCCATGAAGGGACCAGTGCAGAGATCCCATGAAGGGACCAGTGCAGAGATCCCATGAAGGGACCAGTGCAGAGATCCCATGAAGGGACCAGTGCAGAGATCCCATGAAGGGACCAGTGCAGAGATCCCATGAAGGGACCAGTGCAGAGATCCCATGAAGGGACCAGTGCAGAGATCCCATGAAGGGACCAGTGCATCAACGATCATCCCATGAAGGGACCAGTGCATCAACGATCATCCCATGAAGGGACCAGTGCATCAACGATCATCCCATGAAGGGACCAGTGCATCAACGATCATCCCATGAAGGGACCAGTGCATCAACGATCATCCCATGAAGGGACCAGTGCAGAGATCCCATGAAGGGACCAGTGCAGAGATCCCATGAAGGGACCAGTGCAGAGATCCCATGAAGGGACCAGTGCATCAACGATCATCCCATGAAGGGACCAGTGCAGACATCCCATGAAGGGACCAGTGCATCAACGATCATCCCATGAAGGGACCAGTGCAGACATCCCATGAAGGGACCAGTGCATCAACGATCATCCCATGAAGGGACCAGTGCATCAACGATCATCCCATGAAGGGACCAGTGCATCAACGATCATCCCATGAAGGGACCAGTGCAGAGATCCCATGAAGGGACCAGTGCAGAGATCCCATGAAGGGACCAGTGCAGAGATCCCATGAAGGGACCAGTGCAGAGATCCCATGAAGGGACCAGTGCAGAGATCCCATGAAGGGACCAGTGCAGAGATCCCATGAAGGGACCAGTGCAGAGATCCCATGAAGGGACCAGTGCAGAGATCCCATGAAGGGACCAGTGCAGAGATCCCATGAAGGGACCAGTGCAGAGATCCCATGAAGGGACCAGTGCAGAGATCCCATGAAGGGACCAGTGCATCAATGATCATCCCATGAAGGGACCAGTGCATCAGAGTCCATCCCATGAAGGGACCAGTGCATCAGAGTCCATCCCATGAAGGGACCAGTGCATCAGAGTCCATCCCATGAAGGGACCAGTGCAAAGATAATCCCATGAAGGGACCAGTGCATCAAAGATCATCCCAAGAAGGGACCAGTGCATCAAAGATCATCCCATGAAGGGACCAGCGCATCAAAGATCATCCCATGAAGGGACCAGCGCATCAAAGATCATCCCATGAAAGGACCAGTGCATCACAGCACTCAGATTAGAGGTATGCAAGATCATCCCATGAAGGGACCAGTGCAAACATCATCCCATGAAGGGACCAGTGCATCAGATATCATCCCATGAAGGGACCAGTGCATCAGATATCATTGCATGAAGGGACCAGTGCATCAGATATCATCCCATGAATGGACCAGGGCTTCATGGGACCAGTGCATCAAAGACCATCCCTTGAAGGGACCAGTGCATCAGAGGACAACCCATGAAGGGACCAGTGCATCAGAGGACAACCCATGAAGGGACCAGTGCATCAGAGGTCAATCGATGAAGGGACCAGTGCATCAGAGGTCAATCCATGAAGGGACCAGTGCATTAGAGGTCAATTCATGAAGGGACCAGTGCATCAGAGATCATCACATGAAGGGACAAGAAATCATCACATGAAGGGACAAGAAATCATCCCATGAAGGGACCAGTGCATCAGAGTCCATCCCATGAAGGGACCAGTGCATCAGAGTCCATCCCATGAAGGGACCAGTGCATCAGAGTCCATCCCATGAAGGGACCAGTGCAGAGATCCCATGAAGGGACCAGTGCAGAGATCCCATGAAGGGACCAGTGCAGAGATCCCATGAAGGGACCAGTGCAGAGATCCCATGAAGGGACCAGTGCAGAGATCCCATGAAGGGACCAGTGCAGAGATCCCATGAAGGGACCAGTGCATCAACGATCATCCCATGAAGGGACCAGTGCATCAACGATAATCCCATGAAGGGACCAGTGCATCAACGATCATCCCATGAAGGGACCAGTGCATCAACGATCATCCCATGAAGGGACCAGTGCAAAGATCATCCCATGAAGGGACCAGTGCATCAAAGATAATCCCATGAAGGGACCAGTGCATCAAAGATCATCCCAAGAAGGGACCAGTGCATCAAAGATCATCCCATGAAGGGACCAGCGCATCAAAGATCATCCCATGAAGGGACCAGCGCATCAAAGATCATCCCATGAAAGGACCAGTGCATCACAGCACTCAGATTAGAGGTATGCAAGATCATCCCATGAAGGGACCAGTGCATCAGATATCATCCCATGAAGGGACCAGTGCATCAGATATCATTGCATGAAGGGACCAGTGCATCAGATATCATCCCATGAATGGACCAGGGCTTCATGGGACAAGTGCATCAGAGATCCCATGAAGGGACCAGTGCTTCAGAGACCATCCCATGAAGGGACCAGTGCATCAGAGACGATCCCATGAAGGGACCAGTGCATCAGAGACGATCCCATGAAGGGACCAGTGCATCAGAGGTCAACCCATGAAGGGACAAGTGCATCAGAGATCATCACATGAAGGGACAAGAAATCATCCCATGAAGGGACCCGTGCATCACAGCACTCAGATTAAAGGTATGCAAGATCCCATGAAGGGACCAGTGCATCAAAGACCATCCCATGAAGGGACCAGTGCAGAGATCCCATGAAGGGACCAGTGCAGAGATCCCATGAAGGGACCAGTGCAGAGATCCCATGAAGGGACCAGTGCAGAGATCCCATGAAGGGACCAGCGCAGAGATCCCATGAAGGGACCAGTGCAGAGATCCCATGAAGGGACCAGTGCAGAGATCCCATGAAGGGACCAGTGCAGAGATCCCATGAAGGGACCAGTGCAGAGATCCCATGAAGGGACCAGTGCAAAGATCATCCCATGAAGGGACCAGTGCATCAAAGATCATCCCATGAAAGGACCAGCGCATCAAAGATCATCCCATGAAAGGACCAGTGCATCACAGCACTCAGATTAGAGGTATGCAAGATCATCCCATGAAGGGACCAGTGCAAACATCATCCAATGAAGGGACCAGTGCATCAGATATCATCCCATGAAGGGACCAGGGCATCATGGGACCAGTGCATCAGAGATCCCATGAAGGGACCAGTGCATCAGAGACCATCCCATGAAGGGACCAGTGCATCAGAGACGATCCCATGAAGGGACCAGTGCAAAGACTATCCCATGAAGGGACCAGTGCAAAGACCATCCCATGAAGGGACCAGTGCAAAGACCATCCCATGAAGGGACCAGTGCATCAGAGGTCAACCCATGAAGGGACCAGTGCATCAGAGGTCAACCCATGAAGGGACCAGTGCATCAAAGACCATCCCATGAAGGGACCAGTGCATCAAAGACCATCCCATGAAGGGACCAGTGCATCAAAGACCATCCCATGAAGGGACCAGTGCATCAAAGACCATCCCATGAAGGGACCAGTGCATCAAAGACCATCCCATGAAGGGACCAGTGCATCAAAGACCATCCCATGAAGGGACCAGTGCATCAAAGACCATCCCATGAAGGGACCAGTGCATAGATCCCATGAAGGGACCAGTGCAGAGATCCCATGAAGGGACCAGTGCAGAGATCCCATGAAGGGACCAGTGCAGAGATCCCATGAAGGGACCAGTGCAGAGATCCCATGAAGGGACCAGTGCAGAGATCCCATGAAGGGACCAGTGCAGAGATCCCATGAAGGGACCAGTGCAGAGATCCCATGAAGGGACCAGTGCAGAGATCCCATGAAGGGACCAGTGCAGAGATCCCATGAAGGGACCAGTGCAGAGATCCCATGAAGGGACCAGTGCAGAGATCCCATGAAGGGACCAGTGCAGAGATCCCATGAAGGGACCAGTGCAGAGATCCCATGAAGGGACCAGTGCATCAACGATCATCCCATGAAGGGACCAGTGCATCAACGATCATCCCATGAAGGGACCAGTGCATCAACGATCATCCCATGAAGGGACCAGTGCATCAACGATCATCCCATGAAGGGACCAGTGCATCAACGATCATCCCATGAAGGGACCAGTGCAGAGATCCCATGAAGGGACCAGTGCAGAGATCCCATGAAGGGACCAGTGCAGAGATCCCATGAAGGGACCAGTGCATCAACGATCATCCCATGAAGGGACCAGTGCAGACATCCCATGAAGGGACCAGTGCATCAACGATCATCCCATGAAGGGACCAGTGCAGACATCCCATGAAGGGACCAGTGCATCAACGATCATCCCATGAAGGGACCAGTGCATCAACGATCATCCCATGAAGGGACCAGTGCAGAGATCCCATGAAGGGACCAGTGCAGAGATCCCATGAAGGGACCAGTGCAGAGATCCCATGAAGGGACCAGTGCAGAGATCCCATGAAGGGACCAGAGCAGAGATCCCATGAAGGGACCAGTGCAGAGATCCCATGAAGGGACCAGTGCAGAGATCCCATGAAGGGACCAGTGCAGAGATCCCATGAAGGGACCAGTGCAGAGATCCCATGAAGGGACCAGTGCAGAGATCCCATGAAGGGACCAGTGCAGAGATCCCATGAAGGGACCAGTGCAGAGATCCCATGAAGGGACCAGTGCATCAATGATCATCCCATGAAGGGACCAGTGCATCAGAGTCCATCCCATGAAGGGACCAGTGCATCAGAGTCCATCCCATGAAGGGACCAGTGCATCAGAGTCCATCCCATGAAGGGACCAGTGCAAAGATAATCCCATGAAGGGACCAGTGCATCAAAGATCATCCCAAGAAGGGACAAGTGCATCAAAGATCATCCCATGAAGGGACCAGCGCATCAAAGATCATCCCATGAAGGGACCAGCGCATCAAAGATCATCCCATGAAAGGACCAGTGCATCACAGCACTCAGATTAGAGGTATGCAAGATCATCCCATGAAGGGACCAGTGCAAACATCATCCCATGAAGGGACCAGTGCATCAGATATCATCCCATGAAGGGACCAGTGCATCAGATATCATTGCATGAAGGGACCAGTGCATCAGATATCATCCCATGAATGGACCAGGGCTTCATGGGACCAGTGCATCAAAGACCATCCCTTGAAGGGACCAGTGCATCAGAGGACAACCCATGAAGGGACCAGTGCATCAGAGGACAACCCATGAAGGGACCAGTGCATCAGAGGTCAATCGATGAAGGGACCAGTGCATCAGAGGTCAATCCATGAAGGGACCAGTGCATTAGAGGTCAATTCATGAAGGGACCAGTGCATCAGAGATCATCACATGAAGGGACAAGAAATCATCCCATGAAGGGACCAGTGCATCAGAGTCCATCCCATGAAGGGACCAGTGCATCAGAGTCCATCCCATGAAGGGACCAGTGCAGAGATCCCATGAAGGGACCAGTGCAGAGATCCCATGAAGGGACCAGTGCAGAGATCCCATGAAGGGACCAGTGCAGAGATCCCATGAAGGGACCAGTGCAGAGATCCCATGAAGGGACCAGTGCAGAGATCCCATGAAGGGACCAGTGCATCAACGATCATCCCATGAAGGGACCAGTGCATCAACGATCATCCCATGAAGGGACCAGTGCATCAACGATCATCCCATGAAGGGACCAGTGCATCAACGATCATCCCATGAAGGGACCAGTGCATCAACGATCATTCCCATGAAGGGACCAGTGCATCAACGATCATCCCATGAAGGGACCAGTGCAAAGATCATCCCATGAAGAGACCAGTGCATCAAAGATAATCCCATGAAGGGACCAGTGCATCAAAGATCATCCCAAGAAGGGACCAGTGCATCAAAGATCATCCCATGAAGGGACCAGCGCATCAAAGATCATCCCATGAAGGGACCAGCGCATCAAAGATCATCCCATGAAGGGACCAGTGCATCACAGCACTCAGATTAGAGGTATGCAAGATCATCCCATGAAGGGACCAGTGCATCAGATATCATCCCATGAAGGGACCAGTGCATCAGATATCATTGCATGAAGGGACCAGTGCATCAGATATCATCCCATGAATGGACCAGGGCTTCATGGGACCAGTGCATCAGAGATCCCATGAAGGGACCAGTGCTTCAGAGACCATCCCATGAAGGGACCAGTGCATCAGAGACGATCCCATGAAGGGACCAGTGCATCAGAGACGATCCCATGAAGGGACCAGTGCATCAGAGGTCAACCCATGAAGGGACAAGTGCATCAGAGATCATCACATGAAGGGACAAGAAATCATCCCATGAAGGGACCCGTGCATCACAGCACTCAGATTAAAGGTATGCAAGATCCCATGAAGGGACCAGTGCATCAAAGACCATCCCATGAAGGGACCAGTGCAGAGATCCCATGAAGGGACCAGTGCAGAGATCCCATGAAGGGACCAGTGCAGAGATCCCATGAAGGGACCAGTGCAGAGATCCCATGAAGGGACCAGTGCAGAGATCCCATGAAGGGACCAGTGCAGAGATCCCATGAAGGGACCAGTGCAGAGATCCCATGAAGGGACCAGTGCAGAGATCCCATGAAGGGACCAGTGCAGAGATCCCATGAAGGGACCAGTGCAGAGATCCCATGAAGGGACCAGAGCAGAGATCCCATGAAGGGACCAGAGCAGAGATCCCATGAAGGGACCAGAGCAGAGATCCCATGAAGGGACCAGTGCATCAACGATCATCCCATGAAGGGACCAGTGCATCAACGATCATCCCATGAAGGGACCAGTGCATCAAAGACCATCCCATGAAGGGACCAGTGCATCAAAGGCCATCCCATGAAGGGACCAGTGCATCAAAGACCATCCCATGAAGGGACCAGTGCATCAACGATCATCCCATGAAGGGACCAGTGCATCAACGATCATCCCATGAAGGGACCAGTGCATCAACGATCATCCCATGAAGGAGAGCAGATCCCATGAAGGGACCAGTGCATCAGAGCCGATCCCATGAAGGGACCAGTGCAACAGAGCCGATCCCATGAAGGGACCAGTGCAACAGAGCAGATCCCATGAAGGGACCAGTGCATCAGCGATCATCCCATGAAGGGACCAGTTCAAAGACCATCCCATGAAGGGACCAGTGCATCAAAGACCATCCCTTGAAGGGACCGGTGCATCAGAGGACAACCCATGAAGGGACCAGTGCATCAGAGTCCATCCCATGAAGGGACCAGTGCATCAGAGTCCATCCCATGAAGGGACCAGTGCATCAGAGTCCATCCCATGAAGGGACCAGTGCATCAGAGTCCATCCCATGAAGGGACCAGTGCATCAGAGTCCATCCCATGAAGGGACCAGTGCATCAGAGTCCATCCCATGAAGGGACCAGTGCATCAGAGTCCATCCCATGAAGGGACCAGTGCATCAGAGTCCATCCCATGAAGGGACCAGTGCATCAGAGTCCATCCCATGAAGGGACCAGTGCATCAGAGTCCATCCCATGAAGGGACCAGTGCATCAGAGTCCATCCCATGAAGGGACCAGTGCATCAGAGTCCATCCCATGAAGGGACCAGTGCATCAGAGTCCATCCCATGAAGGGACCAGTGCATCAAAGATCATCCCATGAAGGAGAGCAGATCCCATGAAGGGACCAGTGCATCAGAGCCGATCCCATGAAGGGACCAGTGCATCAGAGCAGATCCCATGAAGGGACCAGTGCATCAGCGATCATCCCATGAAGGGACCAGTGCAAAAACCATCCCATGAAGGGACCAGTGCATCAAAGACCATCCCTTGAAGGGACCAGTGCATCAGAGGACAACCCATGAAGGGACCAGTGCATCAGAGGTCATCCCATGAAGGGACCAGTGCATCAGAGATCATCCCATGAAGGGACGAGTGCATCAAAGATCATCCCATGAAGGGACGAGTGCATCAAAGATCATCCCATGAAGGAACCAGTGCATCAAAGATCATCCCATGAAGGGACCAGTGCATCAAAGATAATACCATGAAGGGACCAGTGCATCAAAGATCATCCCATGAAGGGACCAGTGCATCAAAGATCATCCCATGAAGGGACCAGCGCATCAAAGATCATCCCATGAAGGGACCAGCGCATCAAAGATCATCCCATGAAGGGACCAGCGCATCAAAGATCATCCCATGAAAGGACCAATGCATACACAGCACTCAGATTAGAGGTATGCAAGATCATCCCATGAAGGGACCAGTGCAGAGATCCCATGAAGGGACCAGTGCAGAGATCCCATGAAGGGACCAGTGCAGAGATCCCATGAAGGGACCAGTGCAGAGATCCCATGAAGGGACCAGTGCAGAGATCCCATGAAGGGACCAGTGCATCAACGATCATCCCATGAAGGGACCAGTGCATCAACGATCATCCCATGAAGGGACCAGTGCATCAACGATCATCCCATGAAGGGACCAGTGCATCAACGATCATCCCATGAAGGGACCAGTGCAGAGATCCCATGAAGGGACCAGTGCAGAGATCCCATGAAGGGACCAGTGCAGAGATCCCATGAAGGGACCAGTGCAGAGATCCCATGAAGGGACCAGTGCATCAATGTCCATCCCATGAAGGGACCAGTGCATCAGAGTCCATCCCATGAAGGGACCAGTGCATCAGAGTCCATCCCATGAAGGGACCAGTGCATCAGAGTCCATCCCATGAAGGGACCAGTGCATCAGAGTCCATCCCATGAAGGGACCAGTGCATCAGAGTCCATCCCATGAAGGGACCAGTGCATCAGAGTCCATCCCATGAAGGGACCAGTGCATCAGAGTCCATCCCATGAAGGGACCAGTGCATCAGAGTCCATCCCATGAAGGGACCAGTGCATCAGAGTCCATCCCATGAAGGGACCAGTGCAAAGATCATCCCATGAAGGGACCAGTGCATCAAAGATAATCCCATGAATGGACCAGTGCATCACAGCACTCAGATTAGAGGTATGCAAGATCATCCCATGAAGGGACCAGTGCAAACATCATTCCATGAAGGGACCAGTGCATCAGATATCATCCCATGAAGGGACCAGGGCATCATGGGACCAGTGCATCAGAGATCCCATGAAGGGACCAGTGCATCAGAGACCATCCCATGAAGGGACCAGTGCATCAGAGGTCAACCCATGAAGGGACCAGTGCATCAGAGCTCAACCCATGAAGGGACCAGTGCATCAAAGACCATCCCATGAAGGGACCAGTGCATCAAAGACCATCCCATGAAGGGACCAGTGCATCAAAGACCATCCCATGAAGGGACCAGTGCATCAAAGACCATCCCATGAAGGGACCAGTGCATCAAAGACCATCCCATGAAGGGACCAGTGCATCAAAGACCATCCCATGAAGGGACCAGTGCATCAAAGACCATCCCATGAAGGGACCAGTGCAGAGATCCCATGAAGGGACCAGTGCAGAGATCCCATGAAGGGACCAGTGCAGAGATCCCATGAAGGGACCAGTGCAGAGATCCCATGAAGGGACCAGTGCAGAGATCCCATGAAGGGACCAGTGCAGAGATCCCATGAAGGGACCAGTGCAGAGATCCCATGAAGGGACCAGTGCAGAGATCCCATGAAGGGACCAGTGCAGAGATCCCATGAAGGGACCAGTGCAGAGATCCCATGAAGGGACCAGTGCAGAGATCCCATGAAGGGACCAGTGCAGAGATCCCATGAAGGGACCAGTGCAGAGATCCCATGAAGGGACCAGTGCATCAACGTCCATCCCATGAAGGGACCAGTGCATCAACGTCCATCCCATGAAGGGACCAGTGCATCAGAGTCCATCCCATGAAGGGACCAGTGCATCAGAGTCCATCCCATGAAGGGACCAGTGCATCAGAGTCCATCCCATGAAGGGACCAGTGCATCAGAGTCCATCCCATGAAGGGACCAGTGCATCAGAGTCCATCCCATGAAGGGACCAGTGCATCAGAGTCCATCCCATGAAGGGACCAGTGCATCAGAGTCCATCCCATGAAGGGACCAGTGCATCAAAGATCATCCCATGAAGGGACCAGTGCATCAAAGATCATCCCATGAAGGGACCAGTGCATCAGAGATCATCCCATGAAGGGACCAGTGCATCAACGATCATCCCATGAAGGGACCAGTGCATCAACGATCATCCCATGAAGGGACCAGTGCATCAGAGATCATCCCATGAAGGAGAGCAGATCCCATGAAGGGACCAGTGCATCAGAGCCGATCCCATGAAGGGACCAGTGCATCAGCGATCATCCCATGAAGGGACCAGTGCATCAGCGATCATCCCATGAAGGGACCAGTGCATCAGCGATCATCCCATGAAGGGACCAGTGCATCAGCGATCATCCCATGAAGGGACCAGTGCATCAAAGACCATCCCTTGAAGGGACCAGTGCATCAAAGACCATCCCATGAAGGGACCAGTGCATCAAAGACCATCCCATGAAGGGACCAGTGCATCAAAGACCATCCCATGAAGGGACCAGTGCAGAGATCCCATGAAGAGACCAGTGCAGAGATCCCATGAAGGGACCAGTGCAGAGATCCCATGAAGGGACCAGTGCAGAGATCCCATGAAGGGACCAGTGCAGAGATCCCATGAAGGGACCAGTGCATCAACGATCATCCCATGAAGGGACCAGTGCATCAAAGATCATCACATGAAGGGACCAGTGCATCAGAGATCATCCCATGAAGGGACCAGTGCATCAGCGATCATCCCATGAAGGGACCAGTGCATCAAAGACCATCCCTTGAAGGGACCAGCGCATCAAAGACCATCCCATGAAGGGACCAGCGCAGAGATCCCATCAAGGGACCAGCGCAGAGATCCCATCAAGGGACCAGTGCAGAGATCCCATCAAGGGACCAGTGCAGAGATCCCATGAAGGGACCAGTGCAGAGATCCCATGAAGGGACCAGTGCAGAGATCCCATGAAGGGACCAGTGCAGAGATCCCATGAAGGGACCAGTGCAGAGATCCCATGAAGGGACCAGTGCAGAGATCCCATGAAGGGACCAGTGCAGAGATCCCATGAAGGGACCAGTGCAGAGATCCCATGAAGGGACCAGTGCAGAGATCCCATGAAGGGACCAGTGCAGAGATCCCATGAAGGGACCAGTGCAGAGATCCCATGAAGGGACCAGTGCATCAACGATCATCCCATGAAGGGACCAGTGCATCAACGATCATCCCATGAAGGGACCAGTGCATCAACGATCATCCCATGAAGGGACCAGTGCATCAACGATCATCCCATGAAGGGACCAGTGCATCAACGATCATCCCATGAAGGGACCAGTGCAGAGATCCCATGAAGGGACCAGTGCAGAGATCCCATGAAGGGACCAGTGCAGAGATCCCATGAAGGGACCAGTGCATCAACGATCATCCCATGAAGGGACCAGTGCAGACATCCCATGAAGGGACCAGTGCATCAACGATCATCCCATGAAGGGACCAGTGCAGACATCCCATGAAGGGACCAGTGCATCAACGATCATCCCATGAAGGGACCAGTGCATCAACGATCATCCCATGAAGGGACCAGTGCAGAGATCCCATGAAGGGACCAGTGCAGAGATCCCATGAAGGGACCAGTGCAGAGATCCCATGAAGGGACCAGTGCAGAGATCCCATGAAGGGACCAGTGCAGAGATCCCATGAAGGGACCAGTGCAGAGATCCCATGAAGGGACCAGTGCAGAGATCCCATGAAGGGACCAGTGCAGAGATCCCATGAAGGGACCAGTGCAGAGATCCCATGAAGGGACCAGTGCAGAGATCCCATGAAGGGACCAGTGCAGAGATCCCATGAAGGGACCAGTGCATCAATGATCATCCCATGAAGGGGCCAGTGCATCAGAGTCCATCCCATGAAGGGACCAGTGCATCAGAGTCCATCCCATGAAGGGACCAGTGCATCAGAGTCCATCCCATGAAGGGACCAGTGCAAAGATAATCCCATGAAGGGACCAGTGCATCAAAGATCATCCCAAGAAGGGACCAGTGCATCAAAGATCATCCCATGAAGGGACCAGCGCATCAAAGATCATCCCATGAAGGGACCAGCGCATCAAAGATCATCCCATGAAAGGACCAGTGCATCACAGCACTCAGATTAGAGGTATGCAAGATCATCCCATGAAGGGACCAGTGCAAACATCATCCCATGAAGGGACCAGTGCATCAGATATCATCCCATGAAGGGACCAGTGCATCAGATATCATTGCATGAAGGGACCAGTGCATCAGATATCATCCCATGAATGGACCAGGGCTTCATGGGACCAGTGCATCAAAGACCATCCCTTGAAGGGACCAGTGCATCAGAGGACAACCCATGAAGGGACCAGTGCATCAGAGGACAACCCATGAAGGGACCAGTGCATCAGAGGTCAATCGATGAAGGGACCAGTGCATCAGAGGTCAATCCATGAAGGGACCAGTGCATTAGAGGTCAATTCATGAAGGGACCAGTGCATCAGAGATCATCACATGAAGGGACAAGAAATCATCCCATGAAGGGACCAGTGCATCAGAGTCCATCCCATGAAGGGACCAGTGCATCAGAGTCCATCCCATGAAGGGACCAGTGCATCAGAGTCCATCCCATGAAGGGACCAGTGCAGAGATCCCATGAAGGGACCAGTGCAGAGATCCCATGAAGGGACCAGTGCAGAGATCCCATGAAGGGACCAGTGCAGAGATCCCATGAAGGGACCAGTGCAGAGATCCCATGAAGGGACCAGTGCAGAGATCCCATGAAGGGACCAGTGCAGAGATCCCATGAAGGGACCAGTGCATCAACGATCATCCCATGAAGGGACCAGTGCATCAACGATAATCCCATGAAGGGACCAGTGCATCAACGATCATCCCATGAAGGGACCAGTGCATCAACGATCATCCCATGAAGGGACCAGTGCAAAGATCATCCCATGAAGGGACCAGTGCATCAAAGATAATCCCATGAAGGGACCAGTGCATCAAAGATCATCCCAAGAAGGGACCAGTGCATCAAAGATCATCCCATGAAGGGACCAGCGCATCAAAGATCATCCCATGAAGGGACCAGCGCATCAAAGATCATCCCATGAAAGGACCAGTGCATCACAGCACTCAGATTAGAGGTATGCAAGATCATCCCATGAAGGGACCAGTGCATCAGATATCATCCCATGAAGGGACCAGTGCATCAGATATCATTGCATGAAGGGACCAGTGCATCAGATATCATCCCATGAATGGACCAGGGCTTCATGGGACAAGTGCATCAGAGATCCCATGAAGGGACCAGTGCTTCAGAGACCATCCCATGAAGGGACCAGTGCATCAGAGACGATCCCATGAAGGGACCAGTGCATCAGAGACGATCCCATGAAGGGACCAGTGCATCAGAGGTCAACCCATGAAGGGACAAGTGCATCAGAGATCATCACATGAAGGGACAAGAAATCATCCCATGAAGGGACCCGTGCATCACAGCACTCAGATTAAAGGTATGCAAGATCCCATGAAGGGACCAGTGCATCAAAGACCATCCCATGAAGGGACCAGTGCAGAGATCCCATGAAGGGACCAGTGCAGAGATCCCATGAAGGGACCAGTGCAGAGATCCCATGAAGGGACCAGTGCAGAGATCCCATGAAGGGACCAGTGCAGAGATCCCATGAAGGGACCAGTGCAGAGATCCCATGAAGGGACCAGTGCAGAGATCCCATGAAGGGACCAGTGCAGAGATCCCATGAAGGGACCAGTGCAGAGATCCCATGAAGGGACCAGTGCAGAGATCCCATGAAGGGACCAGTGCAGAGATCCCATGAAGGGACCAGTGCAGAGATCCCATGAAGGGACCAGAGCAGAGATCCCATGAAGGGACCAGAGCAGAGATCCCATGAAGGGACCAGAGCAGAGATCCCATGAAGGGACCAGTGCATCAACGATCATCCCATGAAGGGACCAGTGCATCAACGATCATCCCATGAAGGGACCAGTGCATCAAAGACCATCCCATGAAGGGACCAGTGCATCAAAGGCCATCCCATGAAGGGACCAGTGCATCAAAGACCATCCCATGAAGGGACCAGTGCATCAACGATCATCCCATGAAGGGACCAGTGCATCAACGATCATCCCATGAAGGGACCAGTGCATCAACGATCATCCCATGAAGGAGAGCAGATCCCATGAAGGGACCAGTGCATCAGAGCCGATCCCATGAAGGGACCAGTGCAACAGAGCCGATCCCATGAAGGGACCAGTGCAACAGAGCAGATCCCATGAAGGGACCAGTGCATCAGCGATCATCCCATGAAGGGACCAGTTCAAAGACCATCCCATGAAGGGACCAGTGCATCAAAGACCATCCCTTGAAGGGACCGGTGCATCAGAGGACAACCCATGAAGGGACCAGTGCATCAGAGTCCATCCCATGAAGGGACCAGTGCATCAGAGTCCATCCCATGAAGGGACCAGTGCATCAGAGTCCATCCCATGAAGGGACCAGTGCATCAGAGTCCATCCCATGAAGGGACCAGTGCATCAGAGTCCATCCCATGAAGGGACCAGTGCATCAGAGTCCATCCCATGAAGGGACCAGTGCATCAGAGTCCATCCCATGAAGGGACCAGTGCATCAGAGTCCATCCCATGAAGGGACCAGTGCATCAGAGTCCATCCCATGAAGGGACCAGTGCATCAGAGTCCATCCCATGAAGGGACCAGTGCATCAAAGATCATCCCATGAAGGAGAGCAGATCCCATGAAGGGACCAGTGCATCAGAGCCGATCCCATGAAGGGACCAGTGCATCAGAGCAGATCCCATGAAGGGACCAGTGCATCAGCGATCATCCCATGAAGGGACCAGTGCAAAAACCATCCCATGAAGGGACCAGTGCATCAAAGACCATCCCTTGAAGGGACCAGTGCATCAGAGGACAACCCATGAAGGGACCAGTGCATCAGAGGTCATCCCATGAAGGGACCAGTGCATCAGAGATCATCCCATGAAGGGACGAGTGCATCAAAGATCATCCCATGAAGGGACGAGTGCATCAAAGATCATCCCATGAAGGAACCAGTGCATCAAAGATCATCCCATGAAGGGACCAGTGCATCAAAGATAATACCATGAAGGGACCAGTGCATCAAAGATCATCCCATGAAGGGACCAGCGCATCAAAGATCATCCCATGAAGGGACCAGCGCATCAAAGATCATCCCATGAAGGGACCAATGCATACACAGCACTCAGATTAGAGGTATGCAAGATCATCCCATGAAGGGACCAGTGCAGAGATCCCATGAAGGGACCAGTGCAGAGATCCCATGAAGGGACCAGTGCAGAGATCCCATGAAGGGACCAGTGCAGAGATCCCATGAAGGGACCAGTGCAGAGATCCCATGAAGGGACCAGTGCATCAACGATCATCCCATGAAGGGACCAGTGCATCAACGATCATCCCATGAAGGGACCAGTGCATCAACGATCATCCCATGAAGGGACCAGTGCATCAACGATCATCCCATGAAGGGACCAGTGCAGAGATCCCATGAAGGGACCAGTGCAGAGATCCCATGAAGGGACCAGTGCAGAGATCCCATGAAGGGACCAGTGCAGAGATCCCATGAAGGGACCAGTGCAGAGATCCCATGAAGGGACCAGTGCATCAATGTCCATCCCATGAAGGGACCAGTGCATCAGAGTCCATCCCATGAAGGGACCAGTGCATCAGAGTCCATCCCATGAAGGGACCAGTGCATCAGAGTCCATCCCATGAAGGGACCAGTGCAAACATCATTCCATGAAGGGACCAGTGCATCAGATATCATCCCATGAAGGGACCAGGGCATCATGGGACCAGTGCATCAGAGATCCCATGAAGGGACCAGTGCATCAGAGGTCAACCCATGAAGGGACCAGTGCATCAGAGCTCAACCCATGAAGGGACCAGTGCATCAAAGACCATCCCATGAAGGGACCAGTGCATCAAAGACCATCCCATGAAGGGACCAGTGCATCAAAGACCATCCCATGAAGGGACCAGTGCATCAAAGACCATCCCATGAAGGGACCAGTGCATCAAAGACCATCCCATGAAGGGACCAGTGCATCAAAGACCATCCCATGAAGGGACCAGTGCATCAAAGACCATCCCATGAAGGGACCAGTGCATCAAAGACCATCCCATGAAGGGACCAGTGCAGAGATCCCATGAAGGGACCAGTGCAGAGATCCCATGAAGGGACCAGTGCAGAGATCCCATGAAGGGACCAGTGCAGAGATCCCATGAAGGGACCAGTGCAGAGATCCCATGAAGGGACCAGTGCAGAGATCCCATGAAGGGACCAGTGCAGAGATCCCATGAAGGGACCAGTGCAGAGATCCCATGAAGGGACCAGTGCAGAGATCCCATGAAGGGACCAGTGCAGAGATCCCATGAAGGGACCAGTGCAGAGATCCCATGAAGGGACCAGTGCAGAGATCCCATGAAGGGACCAGTGCAGAGATCCCATGAAGGGACCAGTGCAGAGATCCCATGAAGGGACCAGTGCATCAACGTCCATCCCATGAAGGGACCAGTGCATCAGAGTCCATCCCATGAAGGGACCAGTGCATCAGAGTCCATCCCATGAAGGGACCAGTGCATCAGAGTCCATCCCATGAAGGGACCAGTGCATCAGAGTCCATCCCATGAAGGGACCAGTGCATCAGAGTCCATCCCATGAAGGGACCAGTGCATCAGAGTCCATCCCATGAAGGGACCAGTGCATCAGAGTCCATCCCATGAAGGGACCAGTGCATCAGAGTCCATCCCATGAAGGGACCAGTGCATCAAAGATCATCCCATGAAGGGACCAGTGCATCAAAGATCATCCCATGAAGGGACCAGTGCATCAGAGATCATCCCATGAAGGGACCAGTGCATCAACGATCATCCCATGAAGGGACCAGTGCATCAGAGATCATCCCATGAAGGAGAGCAGATCCCATGAAGGGACCAGTGCATCAGAGCCGATCCCATGAAGGGACCAGTGCATCAGCGATCATCCCATGAAGGGACCAGTGCATCAGCGATCATCCCATGAAGGGACCAGTGCATCAGCGATCATCCCATGAAGGGACCAGTGCATCAGCGATCATCCCTTGAAGGGACCAGTGCATCAAAGACCATCCCATGAAGGGACCAGTGCATCAAAGACCATCCCATGAAGGGACCAGTGCATCAAAGACCATCCCATGAAGGGACCAGTGCATCAAAGACCATCCCATGAAGGGACCAGTGCAGAGATCCCATGAAGGGACCAGTGCAGAGATCCCATGAAGGGACCAGTGCAGAGATCCCATGAAGGGACCAGTGCAGAGATCCCATGAAGGGACCAGTGCAGAGATCCCATGAAGGGACCAGTGCATCAACGATCAGCCCATGAAGGGACCAGTGCATCAACGATCATCCCATGAAGGGACCAGTGCATCAACGATCAGCCCATGAAGGGACCAGTGCATCAAAGACCATCCCATGAAGGGACCAGTGCATCAAAGACCATCCCATGAAGGGACCAGTGCATCAGAGATCATCCCATGAAGGGACCAGTGCATCAGAGATCATCCCATGAAGGGACCAGTGCATCAGCGATCATCCCATGAAGGGACCAGTGCATCAAAGACCATCCCTTGAAGGGACCAGCGCATCAAAGACCATCCCATGAAGGGACCAGCGCAGAGATCCCATCAAGGGACCAGCGCAGAGATCCCATCAAGGGACCAGTGCAGAGATCCCATCAAGGGACCAGTGCAGAGATCCCATCAAGGGACCAGTGCAGAGATCCCATCAAGGGACCAGTGCAGAGATCCCATCAAGGGACCAGTGCAGAGATCCCATCAAGGGACCAGTGCAGAGATCCCATCAAGGGACCAGTGCAGAGATCCCATCAAGGGACCAGTGCAGAGATCCCATCAAGGGACCAGTGCAGAGATCCCATCAAGGGACCAGTGCAGAGATCCCATCAAGGGACCAGTGCAGAGATCCCATCAAGGGACCAGTGCAGAGATCCCATCAAGGGACCAGTGCAGAGATCCCATCAAGGGACCAGTGCAGAGATCCCATGAAGGGACCAGTGCAGAGATCCCATGAAGGGACCAGTGCAGAGATCCCATGAAGGGACCAGTGCATCAACGATCATCCCATGAAGGGACCAGTGCATCAACGATCATCCCATGAAGGGACCAGTGCATCAACGATCATCCCATGAAGGGACCAGTGCATCAACGATCATCCCATGAAGGGACCAGTGCATCAACGATCATCCCATGAAGGGACCAGTGCATCAACGATCATCCCATGAAGGGACCAGTGCATCAACGATCATCCCATGAAGGGACCAGTGCATCAACGATCATCCCATGAAGAGACCAGTGCATCAACGATCATCCAATGAAGGGACCAGTGCATCAGAGTCCATCCCATGAAGGGACCAGTGCATCAGAGTCCATCCCATGAAGGGACCAGTGCATCAGAGTCCATCCCATGAAGGGACCAGTGCATCAGAGTCCATCCCATGAAGGGACCAGTGCATCAGAGTCCATCCCATGAAGGGACCAGTGCATCAGAGTCCATCCCATGAAGGGACCAGTGCATCAGAGATCATCCCATGAAGGAGAGCAGATCCCATGAAGGGACCAGTGCATCAGAGCTGATCCCATGAAGGGACCAGTGCATCAGCGAACATCCCATGAAGGGACCAGTGCATCAGCGAACATCCCATGAAGGGACCAGTGAAACAGCGATCATCCCATGAAGGGACCAGTGAAACAGCGATCATCCCATGAAGGGACCAGTGAAACAGCGATCATCCCATGAAGGGACCAGTGCATCAGAGATCATCCCATGAAGGGACCAGTGCATCAGAGATCATCCCATGAAGGGACCAGTGCATCAGAGACCATCCCATGAAGGGACCAGTGCATCAACGATCATCCCATGAAGGGACCAGTGCATCAACGATCATCCCATGAAGGGACCAGTGCATCAACGATCATCCCATGAAGAGACCAGTGCATAAACGATCATCCAATGAAGGGACCAGTGCATCAGAGTCCATCCCATGAAGGGACCAGTGCATCAGAGTCCATCCCATGAAGGGACCAGTGCATCAGAGTCCATCCCATGAAGGGACCAGTGCATCAGAGATCATCCCATGAAGGAGAGCAGATCCCATGAAGGGACCAGTGCATCAGAGCTGATCCCATGAAGGGACCAGTGCATCAGCGAACATCCCATGAAGGGACCAGTGCATCAGCGATCATCTCATGAAGGGACCAGTGAAACAGCGATCATCCCATGAAGGGACCAGTGAAACAGCGATCATCCCATGAAGGGACCAGTGAAACAGCGATCATCCCATGAAGGGACCAGTGCATCAGAGGTCATCCCATGAAGGGACCAGTGCATCAGAGGTCAACCCATGAAGGGACCAGTGCATCAGAGGTCAACCCATGAAGGGACCAGTGCATCAGAGGTCAACCCATGAAGGGACCAGTGCATCAGAGGTCAACCCATGAAGGGACCAGTGCATCAGAGGTCAACCCATGAAGGGACCAGTGCATCAGAGGTCAACCCATGAAGGGACCAGTGCATCAGAGGTCAACCCATGAAGGGACCAGTGCATCAGAGGTCAACCCATGAAGGGACCAGTGCATCAGAGGTCAACCCATGAAGGGACCAGTGCATCAGAGGTCAACCCATGAAGGGACCAGTGCATCAGAGGTCATCCCATGAAGAGACCAGTGCATCAAAGACCATCCCATGAAGAGACCAGTGCATCAAAGACCATCCCATGAAGGGACCAGTGCATCAAAGACCATCCCATGAAGGGACCAGTGCATCAAAGACCATCCCATGAAGGGACCAGTGCATCAAAGACCATCCCATGAAGGGACCAGTGCATCAAAGACCATCCCATGAAGGAACCAGTGCATCAAAGACCATCCCATGAAGGGACCAGTGCATCAAAGACCATCCCATGAAGGGACCAGTGCATCAAAGACCATCCCATGAAGGGACCAGTGCATCAAAGACCATCCCATGAAGGGACCAGTGCATCAAAGACCATCCCATGAAGGGACCAGTGCATCAAAGACCATCCCATGAAGGGACCAGTGCATCAAAGACCATCCCATGAAGGGACCAGTGCATCAAAGACCATCCCATGAAGGGACCAATGCAGAGATCCCATGAAGGGACCAGTGCAGAGATCCCATGAAGGGACCAGTGCAGAGATCCCATGAAGGGACCAGTGCAGAGATCCCATGAAGGGACCAGTGCAGAGATCCCATGAAGGGACCAGTGCAGAGATCCCATGAAGGGACCAGTGCAGAGATCCCATGAAGGGACCAGTGCAGAGATCCCATGAAGGGACCAGTGCAGAGATCCCATGAAGGGACCAGTGCAGAGATCCCATGAAGGGACCAGTGCAGAGATCCCATGAAGGAACCAGTGCAGAGATCCCATGAAGGAACCAGTGCAGAGATCCCATGAAGGAACCAGTGCAGAGATCCCATGAAGGAACCAGTGCATCAACAATCATCGCATGAAGGGACCAGTGCATCAACGATAATCCCATGAAGGGACCAGTGCATCAACGATCATACCATGAAGGGACCAGTGCATCAACGATCATACCATGAAGGGACCAGTGCATCAACGATCATCCCATGAAGGGACCAGTGCATCAACGATCATCCAATGAAGGAACCAGTGCATCAACGATCATCCAATGAAGGAACCAGTGCATCAGAGTCCATCCCATGAAGGGACCAGTGCATCAGAGTCCATCCCATGAAGGGACCAGTGCATCAGAGATCATCCCATGAAGGAGAGCAGATCCCATGAAGGGACCAGTGCCTCAGATATCATCCCATGAAGGGACCAGTGCATCAGAGCACTCAGATTAGAGGTATGCAAGATCATCCCATGAAGGAATGAGTGCAAAGATAATCCCATGAAGGGACCAGTGCATCAGAGATCAATCCATGAAGGGACCGGTGCATCAGATATCATCCCATGAAGGGACCGGTGCATCAGATATCATCCCATGAAGGGACCGGTGCATCAGATATCATCCCATGAAGGGACCGGTGCATCAGATATCATCCCATGAAGGGACCGGTGCATCAGATATCATCCCATGAAGGGACCGGTGCATCAGATATCATCCCATGAAGGGACCGGTGCATCAGATATCATCCCATGAAGGGACCGGTGCATCAGATATCATCCCATGAAGGGACCGGTGCATCAGATATCATCCCATGAAGGGACCGGTGCATCAGGCATCGATCCCATGAAGGGACCGGTGCATCAGGCATCGATCCCATGAAGGGACCGGTGCATCGATCCCATGAAGGGACCGGTGCATCGATCCCATGAAGGGACCGGTGCAGAGATCCCATGAAGGGACCGGTGCAGAGATCCCATGAAGGGACCGGTGCAGAGATCCCATGAAGGGACCGGTGCAGAGATCCCATGAAGGGACCGGTGCAGAGATCCCATGAAGGGACCGGTGCAGAGATCCCATGAAGGGACCGGTGCAGAGATCCCATGAAGGGACCGGTGCAGAGATCCCATGAAGGGACCGGTGCAGAGATCCCATGAAGGGACCGGAGCAGAGATCCCATGAAGGGACCGGTGCAGAGATCCCATGAAGGGACCGGTGCTGAGATCCCATGAAGGGACCAGTGCAGAGATCCCATGAAGGGACCAGTGCAGAGATCCCATGAAGGGACCAGTGCAGAGATCCCATGAAGGGACCAGTGCAGAGATCCCATGAAGGGACCAGTGCAGAGATCCCATGAAGGGACCAGTGCAGAGATCCCATGAAGGGACCAGTGCAGAGATCCCATGAAGGGACCAGTGCAGAGATCCCATGAAGGGACCAGTGCATCAACGATCATCCCATGAAAGGACCAGTGCATCAACGATCATCCCATGAAGGGACCAGTGCATCAGAGACCATCCCATGAAGGGACCAGTGCATCAGAGATCATCCCATGAAGGGACCAGTGCATCAAAGATCATCCCATGAAGGGACCAGTGCATCAGATATCATCCCATGAAGGGACCAGTGCATCAGATATCATCCCATGAAGGGACCAGTGCATCAGATATCATCCCATGAAGGGACCAGTACATCAGAGCACTCAGATTAGAGGTATGAAATATCACCCCATGAAGGGACCAGTGCATCAGAGATCATCCCATGAATGGACCAGTGCAACAGAGATCATCCCATGAAGGGACCAGTGCAACAGAGATCATCCCATGAAGGGACCAGTGCAACAGAGATCATCCCATGAAGGGACCAGTGCAACAGAGATCCCATGAAGGGACCAGTGCAACAGAGATCAGCCCATTAAGGGACCAGTGCAACAGCGATCAGCCCATAAAGGGACTAGTGCATCAGAGATCAGCCCATTAAGGGACCAGTGCATCAGAGATCAGCCCATTAAGGTACCAGTGCATCACATCAGAGATCAGCCCATGAATGGACCAGTGCATCAGAGATCAGCCCATGAATGGACCAGTGCATCAGAGATCAGCCCATGAAGGGACCAGTGCATCAGAGACCATCCCATTAAGGGACCAATGCATCAAAGACCATCCCATGAAGGGAGCAATGCACCAAAGACCATGCCATGAAGGGACCAGTGCAACAAAGACCATCCCATGAAGGGACCAGTGCATCAAAGATCATCCCATGAAGGGACCAGTGCATCAAAGATCATCCCATGAAGGGACCAGTGCATCACAGCACTAAGAATAGAGGTATGCAAGACCATCCCATGAAGGGACCAGTGCATCAAAGACCATCCCATGAAGGGACCAGTGCATCAGAGATCAGCCCATGAAGGGACCAGTGCATCAGAGATCAGCCCATGAAGGGACCAGTGCATCAGAGATCAGCCCATTAAGGGACCAGTGCATCAGAGATCAGCCCATTAAGGGACCAGTGCATCAGAGATCAGCCCATTAAGGGACCAGTGCATCATAGATCAGCCCATTAAGGGACCAGTGCATCAGAGATCAGCCCATTAAGGGACCGGTGCATCAGAGATCAGCCCATTAAGGGACCAGTGCATCAGAGATCAGCCCATTAAGGGACCAGTGCATCAGAGATCAGCCCATGAATGGACCAGTGAATCAGAGATCAGCCCATGAATGGACCAGTGCATCAGAGATCAGCCCATGAATGGACCAGTGCATCAGAGATCAGCCCATGAATGGACCAGTGCATCAGAGATCAGCCCATGAATGGACCAGTGCATCAGAGATCAGCCCATGAATGGACCAGTGCATCAGAGATCAGCCCATGAATGGACCAGTGCATCAGAGATCAGCCCATGAATGGACCAGTGCATCAGAGATCAGCCCATGAATGGACCAGTGCATCAGAGATCAGCCCATGAATGGACCAGTGCATCAGAGATCAGCCCATGAATGGACCAGTGCATCAGAGATCAGCCCATTAAGGGACCAGTGCATATGAGGTCAACCAATGAAGGGACCGAAGCAGAGATCAATCTATGAAGGGACAAGTGCATCAAAGATGACCCCATGAAGGGACAAGAGATCATCCCATGAAGGGACCAGTGCATCAGAGATCATCCCATGAAGGGACCAGTGCATCACAGCACTAAGAATAGAGGTATGCAAGACCATCCCATGAAGGGACCAGTGCATCAAAGACCATCCCATGAAGGGACCAGTGCATCAGAGATCAGCCCATTAAGGGACCAGTGCATCAGAGATCAGCCCATTAAGGGACCAGTGCATCAGAGATCAGCCCATTAAGGGACCAGTGCATCAGAGATCAGCCCATTAAGGGACCAGTGCATCAGAGATCAGCCCATTAAGGGACCAGTGCATCAGAGATCAGCCCATTAAGGGACCAGTGCATCAGAGATCAGCCCATTAAGGGACCAGTGCATCAGAGATCAGCCCATTAAGGGACCAGTGCATCAGAGATCAGCCCATTAAGGGACCAGTGCATCAGAGATCAGCCCATTAAGGGACCAGTGCATCAGAGATCAGCCCATTAAGGGACCAGTGCATCAGAGATCAGCCCATTAAGGGACCAGTGCATCAGAGATCAGCCCATTAAGGGACCAGTGCATCAGAGATCAGCCCATGAATGGACCAGTGCATCAGAGATCAGCCCATGAATGGACCAGTGCATCAGAGATCAGCCCATGAATGGACCAGTGCATCAGAGATCAGCCCATGAATGGACCAGTGCATCAGAGATCAGCCCATGAATGGACCAGTGCATCAGAGATCAGCCCATGAATGGACCAGTGCATCAGAGATCAGCCCATGAATGGACCAGTGCATCAGAGATCAGCCCATGAAGGGACCAGTGCATCAGAGATCAGCCCATGAAGGGACCAGTGCATCAGAGATCAGCCCATGAAGGGACCAGTGCATCAGAGATCAGCCCATGAAGGGACCAGTGCATCAGAGATCAGCCCATGAAGGGACCAGTGCATCAGAGATCAGCCCATGAAGGGACCAGTGCATCAGAGATCAGCCCATGAAGGGACCAGTGCATCAGAGGTCAACCAATGAAGGGACCGAAGCAGAGATCAATCTATGAAGGGACAAGTGCATCAAAGATGACCCCATGAAGGGACAAGAGATCATCCCATGAAGGGACCAGTGCATCAGAGATCATCCCATGAAGGGACCAGTGCATCAGAGATCATCCCATGAAGGGACCAGTGCATCAGAGATCATCCCATGAAGGGACCAGTGCATCAGAGGTCATCCCATGAAGGGACCAGTGCATCAGAGGTCAACCCATGAAGGGACCAGTGCATCAGAGGTCAACCCATGAAGGGACCAGTGCATCATATACCATCCCATGAAGGGACCAATGCATCAAAGACCATCCCATGAAGGGAGCAATGCACCAAAGACCATCCCATGAAGGGACCAGTGCAACAAAGACCATCCCATGAAGGGACCAGTGCATCAAAGATCATCCCATGAAGGGAACAGTGCATCACAGCACTAAGAAAAGAGGTATGCAAGATCATCCCATGAAGGGACCAGTGCAGAGACCATCCCATGAAGGGACCAGTGCATCAGAGACCATCCCATGAAGGGACCAGTGCATCAGAGATCATCCCATGAAGGGACCAGTGCATCAGAGATCATCCCATGAAGGGACCAGTGCATCAAAGACCATCCCATGAAGGGACCAGTGCATCAAAGACCATCCCATGAAGGGACCAGTGCATCAAAGACCTTCCCATTAAGGGACCAGTGCATCAAAGACCTTCCTATTAAGGGACCAGTGCATCAGAGATCATCCCATTAAGGGACCAGTGCATCAGAGATCATCCCATTAAGGGACCAGTGCATCAGAGATCATCCCATTAAGGGACCAGTGCATCAGAGATCATCCCATTAAGGGACCAGTGCATCAGAGATCATCCCATTAAGGGACCAGTGCATCAGAGATCATCCCATGAAGGGACCAGTGCAACCGAGATCATCCCATGAAGGGACCAGTGCAACCGAGATCATCCCATGAAGGGACCATTGCAACAGAGATCATCCCATGAAGGGACCAGTGCAACAGAGATCATCCCATGAAGGGACCAGTGCAACAGAGATCATCCCATGAAGGGACCAGTGCAACAGAGATCCCATGAAGGGACTAGTGCATCAGAGATCAGCCCATTAAGGGACCAGTGCATCAGAGATCAGCCCTATAAGGGACCAACGCATCAGAGATCAGCCCATTAAGGGACCAGTGCATCAGACATCAGCCCATTAAGGGACCAGTGCATCAGATCAGCCCATTAAGGGACCAGTGCATCAGATCAGCCCATTAAGGGACCAGTGCTTCAGAGATCAGCCCATTAAGGGACCAGTGCATCAGAGATCAGCCCATTAAGGGACCAGTGCATCAGAGATCCCAAGAAGGGACCAGTGCATCAGAGACCGTCCCATGAAGGGACCAGTGCATCAAAGACCATCCCATGAAGGGACCAATGCAGCAAAGACCATCCCATGAAGGGAGCAATGCACCAAAGACCATGCCATGAAGGGACCAGTGCAACAAAGATCATCCCATGAAGGGACCAGTGCATCACAGCACTAAGAATAGAGGTATGCAAGATCATCCCATGAAGGGACCAGTGCATCAAAGACCATCCCATGAAGGGACCAGTGCATCAGAGATCAGCTCATTAAGGGACCAGTGCATCAGAGATCAGCCCACTAAGGGACCAGTGCATCAGAGATCAGCCCACTAAGGGACCAGTGCATCAGAGATCAGCCCACTAAGGGACCAGTGCATCAGAGATCATCCCATGAAGGGACCAGTGCATCAGAGATCATCCCATGAAGGGACCAGTGCATCAGAGATCATCCCATGAAGGGACCAGTGCACCAAAGACCATCCCATGAAGGGAGCAATGCACCAAAGACCATCCCATGAAGGGAGCAATGCACCAAAGACCATCCCATGAAGGGAGCAATGCACCAAAGACCATCCCATGAAGGGAGCAATGCACCAAAGACCATCCCATGAAGGGACCAGTGCATCAAAGATCATCCCATGAAGGGACCAGTGCATCACAGCACTAAGAATAGAGGTATGCAAGATCATCCCATGAAGGGACCAGTGCATCAGAGACCATCCCATGAAGGGACCAGTGCATCAGAGACCATCCCATGAAGGGACCAGTGCATCAGAGACCATCCCATGAAGGGACCAGTGCATCAGAGACCATCCCATGAAGGGACCAGTGCATCAGAGACCATCCCATGAAGGGACCAGTGCATCGGAGGCCATCCCATGAAGGGACCAGTGCATCAGAGACCATCCCATGAAGGGACCAGTGCATCAGAGACCATCCCATGAAGGGACCAGTGCATCAGAGACCATCCCATGAAGGGACCAGTGCATCAAAGATAATCCCATGAAGGGACCAGTGCATCAGATATCATCCCATGAAGGGACCAGTGCATCAGATATCATCCCATGAAGGGACCAGTGCATCAGATATCATCCCATGAAGGGACCAGTACATCAGAGCACTCAGATCAGAGGTATGAAATATCATCCCATGAAGGGACCAGTGCAACAGAGATCATCCCATGAAGGGACCAGTGCAACCGAGATCATCCCATGAAGGGACCAGTGCAACCGAGATCAGCCCATGAAGGGACCAGTGCGGCCCATAAACGGACCAGTGCATCAGAGATCAGCCCATGAAGGGACCAGTGCATCAGAGATCAGCCCATGAAGGGACCAGTGCATCAGAGATCAGCCCATGAAGGGACCAGTGCATCAGAGATCAGCCCATGGAGGGACCAGTGCATCAGAGATCAGCCCATGGAGGGACCAGTGCACCAGAGATCAGCCCATGGAGGGACCAGTGCACCAGAGATCAGCCCATGAAGGGACCAGTGCATCAGACACCATCCCATGAAGGGACCGGTGCATCAGACACCATCCCATGAAGGGACCGGTGCATCAAACACCATCCCATGAAGGGACCGGTGCATCAAACACCATCCCATGAAGGGACCGGTGCATCAAACACCATCCCATGAAGGGACCGGTGCATCAGAGATCAGCCCATGAAGGGACCAGTGCATCAGAGATCAGCCCATGAAGGGACCAGTGCATCAGAGATCTGCCCATGAAGGGACCAGTGCATCAGAGATCTGCCCATGAAGGGACCAGTGCATCAGAGATCTGCCCATGAAGGGACCAGTGCATCAGAGATCAGCCCATGAAGGGACCAGTGCATCAGATCAGCCCATGAAGGGACCGGTGCATCAGATCATCCCATGAAGGGACCAGTGCATCAGAGGTCATCCCATGAAGGGACCAGTGCATCAGAGGTCAACCCATGAAGGGACCAGTGCATCAGAGGTCAACCCATGAAGGGACCAGTGCATCAGAGGTCAACCCATGAAGGGACCAGTGCATCAGAGGTCAACCCATGAAGGGACCAGTGCATCAGAGGTCAACCCATGAAGGGACTAGTGCATCAGAGGTCAACCCATGAAGGGACCAGTGCATCAGAGGTCAACCCATGAAGGGACCAGTGCATCAGAGGTCAACCCATGAAGGGACCAGTGCATCAGAGGTCAACCCATGAAGGGACCAGTGCATCAGAGGTCATCCCATGAAGGGACCAGTGCATCAGAGATCATCCCATGAAGGGACCAGTGCATCAGAGATCATCCCATGAAGGGACCAGTGCATCAGAGATCATCCCATTAAGGGACCAGTGCATCAGAGATCATCCCATTAAGGGACCAGTGCATCAGAGGTCCACCCATGAAGGGACCAGTGCATCAGAGGTCCACCCATGAAGGGACCAGTGCATCAGAGGTCCACCCATGAAGGGACCAGTGCATCAGAGGTCCACCCATGAAGGGACCAGTGCATCAGAGGTCCACCCATGAAGGGACCTGTGCATCAGAGGTCAACTCATGAAGGGACCAGTGCAACAGAGATCCCATGAAGGGACCGATGCATCACAGTACTCAGATTAGAGGTATGCAAGATCATCCCATGAAGGGACCAGTGCAGAGATCAGCCCATAAAGGGACCAGTGCAGAGATCAGCCCATAAAGGGACCAGTGCAGAGATCAGCCCATAAAGGGACCAGTGCATCAGAGATCAGCCCATAAAGGGACCAGTGCAGCCCATGAAGGGACCAGTGCATCAGAGATCAGCCCATGAAGGGACCAGTGCATCAGATCAGCCCATGAAGGGACCAGTGCATCAGATCAGCCCATGAAGGGACCAGTGCATAAGATAAGCCCATGAAGGGACCAGTGCATCAGAGATCAGCCCATGAAGGGACCAGTGCATCAGAGATCATCCCATGAAGGGACCAGTGCATCAGAGATCATCCCATGAAGGGACCAGTGCATCAGAGATCATCCCATGAAGGGACCAGTGCATCAGAGATCATCCCATGAAGGGACCAGTGCATCAAAGATCATCCCATGAAGGGACCACTGCATCAGAGGTCAACCCATGAAGGGACCAGTGCATCAGAGGTCAACCCATGAAGGGACCAGTGCATCAGAGGTCAACCCATGAAGGGACCAGTGCATCAGAGGTCAACCCATGAAGGGACCAGTGCATCAGAGGTCAACCCATGAAGGGAGCAGTGCATCAGAGGTCATCCCATGAAGGGAGCAGTGCATCAGAGATCATCCCATGAAGGGAGCAGTGCATCAGAGATCATCCCATGAAGGGAGCAGTGCATCAGAGATCATCCCATGAAGGGAGCAGTGCATCAGAGATCATCCCATGAAGGGAGCAGTGCATCAGAGATCATCCCATGAAGGGACCAGTGCATCAGAGATCAGCCCATGAAGGGACCAGTGACTCAGATCAGCCCATGAAGGGACCAGTGACTCAGATCATCCCATGAAGGGACCAGTGACTCAGATCATCCCATGAAGGGACCAGTGACTCAGATCATCCCATGAAGGGACCAGTGACTCAGAGGTCATCCCATGAAGGGACCAGTGCATCAGAGGTCATCCCATGAAGGGACCAGTGCATCAGAGGTCATCCCATGAAGGGACCAGTGCATCACAGCACTAAGAATAGAGGTATGCAAGACCATCCCATGAAGGGACCAGTGCATCAAAGACCATCCCATTAAGGGACCAGTGCATCAGAGATCAGCCCATTAAGGGACCAGTGCATCAGAGATCAGCCCATTAAGGGACCAGTGCATCAGAGATCAGCCCATTAAGGGACCAGTGCATCAGAGATCAGCCCATTAAGGGACCAGTGCATCAGAGATCAGCCCATTAAGGGACCAGTGCATCAGAGATCAGCCCATTAAGGGACCAGTGCATCAGAGATCAGCCCATGAATGGACCAGTGCATCAGAGATCAGCCCATGAATGGACCAGTGCATCAGAGATCAGCCCATGAATGGACCAGTGCATCAGAGATCAGCCCATGAATGGACCAGTGCATCAGAGATCAGCCCATGAATGGACCAGTGCATCAGAGATCAGCCCATGAATGGACCAGTGCATCAGAGATCAGCCCATGAATGGACCAGTGCATCAGAGATCAGCCCATGAATGGACCAGTGCATCAGAGATCAGCCCATGAAGGGACCAGTGCATCAGAGATCAGCCCATGAAGGGACCAGTGCATCAGAGATCAGCCCATGAAGGGACCAGTGCATCAGAGATCAGCCCATTAAGGGACCAGTGCATCATAGACCATCCCATGAAGGGACCAGTGCATCATAGACCATCCCATGAAGGGACCAGTGCATCATAGACCATCCCATGAAGGGACCAATGCATCAAAGACCATCCCATGAAGGGAGCAATGCACCAAAGACCATCCCATGAAGGGACCAGTGCAACAAAGACCATCCCATGAAGGGACCAGTGCATCACAGCACTAAGAAAAGAGGTATGCAAGATCATCCCATGAAGGGACCAGTGCATCAGAGATCATCCCATGAAGGGACCAGTGCATCAGAGACCATCCCATGAAGGGACCAGTGCATCAGAGACCATCCCATGAAGGGACCAGTGCATCAGAGACCATCCCATGAAGGGACCAGTGCATCAGAGACCATCCCATAAAGGGACCAGTGCATCAGAGACCATCCCATGAAGGGACCAGTGCATCAGAGACCATCCCATGAAAAGACCAGTGCATCAGAGACCATCCCATGAAGGGACCAGTGCATCAGAGACCATCCCATGAAGGGACCAGTGCATCAAAGACCATCCCATGAAGGGACCAGTGCATCAAAGACCATCCCATGAAGGGACCAGTGCATCAAAGACCATCCCATGAAGGGACCAGTGCATCAAAGACCATCCCATGAAGGGACCAGTGCATCAAAGACCATCCCATGAAGGGACCAGTGCATCAAAGACCTTCCCATGAAGGGACCAGTGCATCAGAGATCATCCCATGAAGGGACCAGTGCATCAGAGATCATCCCATGAAGGGACCAGTGCATCAGAGATCATCCCATGAAGGGACCAGTGCATCAGAGATCATCCCATGAAGGGACCAGTGCATCAGAGATCATCCCATGAAGGGACCAGTGCATCAGAGATCATCCCATGAAGGGACCAGTGCATCAGAGATCATCCCATGAAGGGACCAGTGCAACCGAGATCATCCCATGAAGGGACCAGTGCAACCGAGATCATCCCATGAAGGGACCATTGCAACAGAGATCATCCCATGAAGGGACCAGTGCAACAGAGATCATCCCATGAAGGGACCAGTGCAACAGAGATCCCATGAAGGGACTAGTGCATCAGAGATCAGCCCTATAAGGGACCAGTGCATCAGAGATCAGCCCATTAAGGGACCAGTGCATCAGAGATCAGCCCATTAAGGGACCAGTGCATCAGATCAGCCCATTAAGGGACCAGTGCTTCAGAGATCAGCCCATTAAGGGACCAGTGCTTCAGAGATCAGCCCATTAAGGGACCAGTGCTTCAGAGATCAGCCCATTAAGGGACCAGTGCATCAGAGATCCCAAGAAGGTACCAGTGCATCAGAGACCGTCCCATGAAGGGACCAGTGCATCAAAGACCATCCCATGAAGGGACCAATGCACCAAAGACCATGCCATGAAGGGACCAGTGCAACAAAGATCATCCCATGAAGGGACCAGTGCATCAAAGATCATCCCATGAAGGGACCAATGCATCACAGCACTAAGAATAGAGGTATGCAAGATCATCCCATAAAGGGACCAGTGCATCAAAGACCATCCCATGAAGGGACCAGTGCATCAGAGATCATCCCATTAAGGGACCAGTGCATCAGAGATCATCCCATTAAGGGACCAGTGCATCAGAGATCAGCCCATTAAGGGACCAGTGCATCAGAGATCATCCGATGAAGGGACCAGTGCATCAGAGGTCCACCCATGAAGGGACAAGTGCATCAGAGGTCAACTCATGAAGGGACAAGTGCATCAGAGGTCAACTCATGAAGGGACAAGAAATCATCCCATGAAGGGACCAGTGCATCAGAGATCATCCCATGAAGGGACCAGTGCATCAGAGGTCATCCCATGAAGGGACCAGTGCATCAGAGGTCATCCCATGAAGGGACCAGTGCATCAGAGGTCATCCCATGAAGGGACCAGTGCATCAGAGGTCATCCCATGAAGGGACCAGTGCATCAGATAACATCCCATGAAGGGACCAGTGCATCAGATAACATCCCATGAAGGGACCAGTACATCAGAGCACTCAGATTAGAGGTATGCAAGGTCATCCCATGAAGGAAGAAGTGCATCAGAGATCATCCAATGAAGGGACAAGAAATCATCCCATGAAGGGACCAGTGCATCAGATATCATCCCATGAAGGGACCAGTACATCAGAGCACTCAGATTAGAGGTATGCAAGGTCATCCCATGAAGGAAGAAGTGCATCAGAGATCATCCAATGAAGGGACCAGTGCATCAGAGATCATCCAATGAAGGGACCAGTGCATCAGAGATCATCCAATGAAGGGACCAGGGCATCAGAGGTCAACCCTTGAAGGGACCCGGGCATCAGAGGTCAACCCTTGAAGGGACCAGGGCATCAACGCCCATCCCATAAAGGGACCAGTGCAAAGATCATTCCATGAAGGGACCAGTGCATCGCAGCACTAAGAATAGAGGGATGCAAGATCATCCCATGAAGGGACCAGTGCATCAGAGATCATCCCATTAAGGGACCAGTGCATCAGACGTCATCCCATGAAGGGACCAGTGCATCAGACGTCATCCCATGAAGGGACCAGTGCATCAGACGTCATCCCATGAAGGGACCAGTGCAGCAGAGATCATCCCATGTTGGGACCAGGGCATCAGAGATCATCCCATGTTGGGACCAGGGCATCAGAGATCATCCCATGTTGGGACCAGGGCATCAGAGATCATCCCATGTTGGGACCAGGGCATCAGAGATCATCCCATGTTGGGACCAGTGCATCAGAGATCATCCCATGTTGGGACCAGTGCATCAGAGATCATCCCATGTTGGGACCAGTGCATCAGAGATCATCCCATGAAGGGACCAGTGCATCAGAGATCATCCCATGAAGGGACCAGTGCATCGGAGATCATCCCATGAAGGGACCAGTGCATCGGAGATCATCCGATGAAGGGACCAGTGCATCAGAGATCATCCCATGAAGGGACCAGTGCATCAGAGATCATCCCATGAAGGGACCAGTGCAGAGATCAGCCCATAAAGGGACCAGTGCATCAGAGATCAGCCCATAAAGGGACCAGTGCAGCCCATGAAGGGACCAGTGCATCAGAGATCAGCCCATGAAGGGACCAGTGCATCAGATCAGCCCATGAAGGAACCAGTGCATCAGATAAGCCCATGAAGGGACCAGTGCATCAGATAAGCCCATGAAGGGACCAGTGCATCAGAGATCAGCCCATGAAGGGACCAGTGCATCAGAGATCATCCCATGAAGGGACCAGTGCATCAGAGATCATCCCATGAAGGGACCAGTGCATCAGAGATCATCCCATGAAGGGACCAGTGCATCAGAGATCATCCCATGAAGGGACCAGTGCATCAGAGATCATCCCATGAAGGGACCAGTGCATCAGAGGTCAACCCATGAAGGGACCAGTGCATCAGAGGTCAACCCATGAAGGGACCAGTGCATCAGAGGTCAACCCATGAAGGGACCAGTGCATCAGAGGTCAACCCATGAAGGGACCAGTGCATCAGAGGTCAACCCATGAAGGGACCAGTGCATCAGAGGTCAACCCATGAAGGGAGCAGTGCATCAGAGGTCATCCCATGAAGGGAGCAGTGCATCAGAGATCATCCCATGAAGGGAGCAGTGCATCAGAGATCATCCCATGAAGGGAGCAGTGCATCAGAGATCATCCCATGAAGGGAGCAGTGCATCAGAGATCATCCCATGAAGGGAGCAGTGCATCAGAGATCATCCCATGAAGGGACCAGTGCATCAGAGATCAGCCCATGAAGGGACCAGTGCATCAGAGATCAGCCCATGAAGGGACCAGTGACTCAGATCATCCCATGAAGGGACCAGTGACTCAGATCATCCCATGAAGGGACCAGTGACTCAGATCATCCCATGAAGGGACCAGTGACTCAGATCATCCCATGAAGGGACCAGTGACTCAGATCATCCCATGAAGGGACCAGTGACTCAGATCATCCCATGAAGGGACCAGTGACTCAGAGGTCATCCCATGAAGGGACCAGTGACTCAGAGGTCATCCCATGAAGGGACCAGTGCATCAGAGGTCATCCCATGAAGGGACCAGTGCATCACAGCACTAAGAATAGAGGTATGCAAGACCATCCCATTAAGGGACCAGTGCATCAGAGATCAGCCCATTAAGGGACCAGTGCATCAGAGATCAGCCCATTAAGGGACCAGTGCATCAGAGATCAGCCCATTAAGGGACCAGTGCATCAGAGATCAGCCCATTAAGGGACCAGTGCATCAGAGATCAGCCCATTAAGGAACCAGTGCATCAGAGATCAGCCCATTAAGGAACCAGTGCATCAGAGATCAGCCCATTAAGGGACCAGTGCATCAGAGATCAGCCCATTAAGGGACCAGTGCATCAGAGATCAGCCCATTAAGGGACCAGTGCATCAGAGATCAGCCCATGAATGGACCAGTGCATCAGAGATCAGCCCATGAATGGACCAGTGCATCAGAGATCAGCCCATGAATGGACCAGTGCATCAGAGATCAGCCCATGAAGGGACCAGTGCATCAGAGATCAGCCCATGAAGGGACCAGTGCATCAGAGATCAGCCCATGAAGGGACCAGTGCATCAGAGATCAGCCCATGAAGGGACCAGTGCATCAGAGATCAGCCCATGAAGGGACCAGTGCATCAGAGGTCAACCAATGAAGGGACCGAAGCAGAGATCAATCTATGAAGGGACAAGTGCATCAAAGATGACCCCATGAAGGGACAAGAGATCATCCCATGAAGGGACCAGTGCATCAGAGATCATCCCATGAAGGGACCAGTGCATCAGAGATCATCCCATGAAGGGACCAGTGCATCAGAGATCATCCCATGAAGGGACCAGTGCATCAGAGGTCAACCCATGAAGGGACCAGTGCATCAGAGGTCAACCCATGAAGGGACCAGTGCATCAGAGACCATCCCATGAAGGGACCAGTGCATCATAGACCATCCCATGAAGGGACCAGTGCATCATAGACCATCCCATGAAGGGACCAATGCATCAAAGACCATCCCATGAAGGGAGCAATGCACCAAAGACCATCCCATGAAGGGACCAGTGCAACAAAGACCATCCCATGAAGGGACCAGTGCATCACAGCACTAAGAAAAGAGGTATGCAAGATCATCCCATGAAGGGACCAGTGCATCAGAGATCATCCCATGAAGGGACCAGTGCATCAGAGACCATCCCATGAAGGGACCAGTGCATCAGAGACCATCCCATGAAAAGATCAGTGCATCAGAGACCATCCCATGAAAAGACCAGTGCATCAGAGACCATCCCATGAAAAGACCAGTGCATCAGAGACCATCCCATGAAGGGACCAGTGCATCAGAGACCATCCCATGAAGGGACCAGTGCATCAGAGACCATCCCATGAAGGGACCAGTGCATCAAAGACCATCCCATGAAGGGACCAGTGCATCAAAGACCATCCCATGAAGGGACCAGTGCATCAGAGACCATCCCATGAAGGGACCAGTGCATCAGAGATCATCCCATGAAGGGACCAGTGCATCAGAGATCATCCCATGAAGGGACCAGTGCATCAGAGATCATCCCATGAAGGGACCAGTGCATCAGAGATCATCCCATGAAGGGACCAGTGCATCAGAGATCATCCCATGAAGGGACCAGTGCAACCGAGATCATCCCATGAAGGGACCATTGCAACAGAGATCATCCCATGAAGGGACCAGTGCAACAGAGATCATCCCATGAAGGGACCAGTGCAACAGAGATCATCCCATGAAGGGACCAGTGCAACAGAGATCCCATGAAGGGACCAGTGCATCAGAGATCAGCCCTATAAGGGACCAGTGCATCAGAGATCAGCCCTATAAGGGACCAGTGCATCAGAGATCAGCCCATTAAGGGACCAGTGCATCAGAGATCAGCCCATTAAGGGACCAGTGCATCAGATCAGCCCATTAAGGGACCAGTGCTTCAGAGATCAGCCCATTAAGGGACCAGTGCTTCAGAGATCAGCCCATTAAGGGACCAGTGCTTCAGAGATCAGCCCATTAAGGGACCAGTGCATCAGAGATCCCAAGAAGGGACCAGTGCATCAGAGATCCCAAGAAGGGACCAGTGCATCAGAGACCGTCCCATGAAGGGACCAGTGCATCAAAGACCATCCCATGAAGGGACCAATGCACCAAAGACCATGCCATGAAGGGACCAGTGCAACAAAGATCATCCCATGAAGGGACCAGTGCATCAAAGATCATCCCATGAAGGGACCAGTGCATCACAGCACTAAGAATAGAGGTATGCAAGATCATCCCATAAAGGGACCAGTGCATCAAAGACCATCCCATGAAGGGACCAGTGCATCAGAGATCAGCTCATTAAGGGACCAGTGCATCAGAGATCAGCCCACTAAGGGACCAGTGCATCAGAGATCAGCCCACTAAGGGACCAGTGCATCAGAGATCAGCCCACTAAGGGACCAGTGCATCAGAGATCAGCCCATGAAGGGACCAGTGCATCAGAGATCATCCCATGAAGGGACCAGTGCATCAGAGATCATCCCATGAAGGGACCAGTGCATCAGAGATCATCCCATGAAGGGACCAGTGCACCAAAGACCATCCCATGAAGGGAGCAATGCACCAAAGACCATCCCATGAAGGGACCAGTGCATCACAGCACTAAGAATAGAGGTATGCAAGATCATCCCATGAAGGGACCAGTGCATCAGAGACCATCCCATGAAGGGACCAGTGCATCAGAGACCATCCCATGAAGGGACCAGTGCATCAGAGACCATCCCATGAAGGGACCAGTGCATCAGAGCCCATCCCATGAAGGGACCAGTGCATCAGAGACCATCCCATGAAGGGACCAGTGCATCAGAGACCATCCCATGAAGGGACCAGTGCATCAGAGACCATCCCATGAAGGGACCAGTGCATCAGAGACCATCCCATGAAGGGACCAGTGCATCAAACATCATCCCATGAAGGGACCAGTGCATCAAAGACCTTCCCATGAAGGGACCAGTGCATCAAAGATAATCCCATGAAGGGACCAGTGCATCAGATATCATCCCATGAAGGGACCAGTGCATCAGATATCATCCCATGAAGGGACCAGTGCATCAGATATCATCCCATGAAGGGACCAGTACATCAGAGCACTCAGATCAGAGGTATGAAATATCATCCCATGAAGGGACCAGTGCATCAGATATCATCCCATGAAGGGACCAGTGCATCAGATATCATCCCATGAAGGGACCAGTGCAACCGAGATCATCCCATGAAGGGACCAGTGCAACCGAGATCATCCCATGAAGGGACCAGTGCAACCGAGATCATCCCATGAAGGGACCAGTGCATCACAGTACTCAGATTAGAGGTATGCAAGATCATCCCATAAAGGGACCAGTGCATCAGAGATCATCCCATAAAGGGACAGTGCATCAGAGATCAGCCCATGAAGGGACCGGTGCATCAGAGATCAGCCCATGAAGGGACCGGTGCATCAGAGATCAGCCCATGAAGGGACCGGTGCATCAGAGATCAGCCCATGAAGGGACCGGTGCATCAGAGATCAGCCCATGAAGGGACCGGTGCATCAGAGATCAGCCCATGAAGGGACCGGTGCATCAGAGATCAGCCCATAAAGGGACCAGTGCATCAGAGATCAGCCCATGAAGGGACCAGTGCAGCCCATGAAGGGACCATTGCATCAGAGATCAGCCCATAAAGGGACCATTGCATCAGATATCAGCCCATAAAGGGACCATTGCATCAGATATCAGCCCATAAAGGGACCAGTGCATCAGAGATCAGCCCATGAAGGGACCTGTGCAGCCCATAAAGGGACCAGCGCATCAGAGATCAGCCCATGAAGGGACCAGCGCATCAGAGATCAGCCCATGAAGGGACCAGTGCATCAGAGATCAGCCCATGAAGGGACCAGTGCATCAGAGATCAGCCCATGAAGGGACCAGTGCATCAGAGATCAGCCCATGAAGGGACCAGTGCATCAGAGATCAGCCCATGAAGGGACCAGTGCATCAGAGATCAGCCCATGAAGGGACCAGTGCATCAGAGATCAGCCCATGAAGGGACCGGTGCATCAGAGATCAGCCCATGAAGGGACCGGTGCATCAGAGATCATCCCATGAAGGGACCGGTGCATCAGAGATCATCCCATGAAGGGACCGGTGCATCAGACACCATCCCATGAAGGGACCGGTGCATCAGACACCATCCCATGAAGGGACCGATGCATCAGACACCATCCCATGAAGGGACCGGTGCATCAGACATCATCCCATGAAGGGACCGGTGCATCAGAGATCATCCCATGAAGGGACCAGTGCATCAGAGATGAGCCCATGAAGGGACCAGTGCATCAGAGATGAGCCCATGAAGGGACCAGTGCATCAGAGATCTGCCCATGAAGGGACCAGTGCATCAGAGATCTGCCCATGAAGGGACCAGTGCATCAGAGATCTGCCCATGAAGGGACCAGTGCATCAGAGATCAGCCCATGAAGGGACCAGTGCATCAGAGATCAGCCCATGAAGGGACCGGTGCATCAGATCATCCCATGAAGGGACCGGTGCATCAGATCATCCCATTAAGGGACCAGTGCATCAGAGATCATCCCATTAAGGGACCAGTGCATCAGAGATCATCCCATGAAGGGACCAGTGACTCAGATCATCCCATGAAGGGACCAGTGACTCAGATCATCCCATGAAGGGACCAGTGACTCAGATCATCCCATGAAGGGACCAGTGACTCAGATCATCCCATGAAGGGACCAGTGACTCAGATCATCCCATGAAGGGACCAGTGACTCAGATCATCCCATGAAGGGACCAGTGACTCAGATCATCCCATGAAGGGACCAGTGACTCAGATCATCCCATGAAGGGACCAGTGACTCAGATCATCCCATGAAGGGACCAGTGACTCAGATCATCCCATGAAGGGACCAGTGACTCAGATCATCCCATGAAGGGACCAGTGCATCAGATCAGCCCATTAAGGGACCAGTGCATCAGATCAGCCCATTAAGGGACCAGTGCTTCAGAGATCAGCCCATTAAGGGACCAGTGCTTCAGAGATCAGCCCATTAAGGGACCAGTGCATCAGATATCATCCCATGAAGGGACCAGTGCATCAGATATCATCCCATGAAGGGACCAGTGCATCAGAGATCATCCCATGAAGGGACCAGTGCATCAGAGACCGTCCCATGAAGGGACCAGTGCATCAGAGACCATCCCATGAAGGGACCAATGCATCAAAGACCATCCCATGAAGGGAGCAATGCACCAAAGACCATGCCATGAAGGGACCAGTGCAACAAAGATCATCCCATGAAGGGACCAGTGCATCACAGCACTAAGAATAGAGGTATGCAAGATCATCCCATGAAGGGACCAGTGCATCAAAGACCATCCCATGAAGGGACCAGTGCATCAGAGATCAGCTCATTAAGGGACCAGTGCATCAGAGATCATCCCTTGAAGGGACCAGTGCATCAGAGATCATCCCATGAAGGGACCAGTGCATCAGAGATCATCCCATGAAGGGACCAGTGCACCAGAGACCATCCCATGAAGGGAGCAATGCACCAAAGACCATCCCATGAAGGGAGCAATGCACCAAAGACCATCCCATGAAGGGAGCAATGCACCAAAGACCATCCCATGAAGGGAGCAATGCATCAAAGATCATCCCATTAAGAGACCAGTGCATCAAAGATCATCCCATGAAGGGACCAGTGCATCACAGCACTAAGAATAGAGGTATGCAAGATCATCCCATGAAGGGACCAGTGCATCAGAGACCATCCCATGAAGGGACCAGTGCATCAGAGACCATCCCATGAAGGGACCAGTGCATCAGAGACCATCCCATGAAGGGACCAGTGCATCAGAGACCATCCCATGAAGGGACCAGTGCATCAAAGACCATCCCATGAAGGGACCAGTGCATCAAAGACCTTCCCATGAAGGGACCAGTGCATCAGATATCATCCCATGAAGGGACCAGTGCATCAGATATCATCCCATGAAGGGACCAGTGCAACAGAGATCATCCCATGAAGGGACCAGTGCAACCGAGATCATCCCATGAAGGGACCAGTGCAACCGAGATCATCCCATGAAGGGACCAGTGCAACCGAGATCATCCCATGAAGGGACCAGTGCAACCGAGATCATCCCATGAAGGGACCAGTGCATCAGAGGTCAACCCATGAAGGGACCAGTGCATCAGAGGTCAACCCATGAAGGGACCAGTGCATCAGAGGTCAACCCATGAAGGGACCAGTGCATCAGAGGTCAACCCATGAAGGGACCAGTGCATCAGAGGTCAACCCATGAAGGGACCAGTGCATCAGAGGTCATCCCATGAAGGGACCAGTGCAACAGAGATCATCCCATGAAGGGACCAGTGCAACAGAGATCATCCCATGAAGGGACCAGTGCAACAGAGATCATCCCATGAAGGGACCAGTGCATCACAGTACTCAGATTTGAGGTATGCAAGATCATCCCATAAAGGGACAGTGCATCAGAGATCAGCCCATGAAGGGACAGTGCATCAGAGATCAGCCCATGAAGGGACCGGTGCATCAGAGATCAGCCCATGAAGGGACCGGTGCATCAGAGATCAGCCCATGAAGGGACCGGTGCATTAGAGATCAGCCCATGAAGGGACAGGTGCATCAGAGATCAGACCATGAAGGGACCGGTGCATCAGAGATCAGACCATGAAGGGACCGGTGCATCAGAGATCAGACCATGAAGGGACCGGTGCATCAGAGATCAGACCATGAAGGGACCGGTGCATCAGAGATCAGACCATGAAGGGACCGGTGCATCAGAGATCAGCCCATGAAGGGACCAGTGCATCAGAGATCAGCCCATGAAGGGACCAGTGCATCAGAGACCATCCCATGAAGGGACCGGTGCATCAGAGACCATCCCATGAAGGGACCAGTGCATCAGAGACCATCCCATGAAGGGACCAGTGCATCAGAGACCATCCCATGAAGGGACCAGTGCATCAGATATCATCCCATGAAGGGACCAGTGCATCAGATATCATCCCATGAAGGGACCAGTGCATCAGATATCATCCCATGAAGGGACCAGTGCATCAGATATCATCCCATGAAGGGACCAGTGCATCAGATCATCCCATGAAGGGACCAGTGCATCAGATCATCCCATGAAGGGACCAGTGCATCAGACATCATCCCATGAAGGGACCAGTGCATCAGAGATCATCCCATGAAGGGACCAGTGCATCAGAGATCATCCCATGAAGGGACCAGTGCATCAGAGATCATCCCATGAAGGGACCAGTGCATCAGAGATCATCCCATGAAGGGACCAGTGCATCAGAGATCATCCCATGAAGGGACCAGTGCATCAGAGATCATCCCATGAAGGGACCAGTGCATCAGACACCATCCCATGAAGGGACCGGTGCATCAGACATCATCCCATGAAGGGACCGGTGCATCACAGCACTCAGATTAGAGGTATGCAAGATCATCCCATAAAGGGAACAGTGCATCAGAGATCATCCCATTAAGGGACCAATGCATCAGAGATCATCCCATTAAGGGACCAATGCATCACAGCACTCAGATTAGAGGTATGCAAGATCAGCCCATGAAGGGACCAGTGCATCAGAGATCAGCCCATGAAGAGACCAGTGCATCAGAGATCAGCCCATGAAGTGACCAGTGCATCAGAGATCAGCCCATTAAGGGACCAGTGCATCAGAGATCAGCCCATGAAGGGACCAGTGCATCAGAGATCAGCCCATGAAGGGACCAGTGCATCAGAGATCATCCCATGAAGGGACCAGTGCATCAGAGATCATCCCATGAAGGGACCAGTGCATCAGAGATCATCCCATGAAGGGACCAGTGCATCAGAGATCATCCCATGAAGGGACCAGTGCATCAGAGATCCTCCCATGAAGGGACCAGTGCATCAGAGGTCAGCCCATGAAGGGACCAGTGCATCAGAGATCAGATCATGAAGGGACCAGTGCATCAGATCAGCCCATGAAGGGACCAGTGCATCAGATCAGCCCATGAAGGGACCAGTGCATCAGATCAGCCCATGAAGGGACCAGTGCATCAGAGATCATCCCATGAAGGGACCAGTGCATCAGAGATCATCCCATTAAGGGACCAGTGCATCAGAGATCATCCCATTAAGGGACCAGTGCATCAGAGATCATCCCATTAAGGGACCAGTGCATCAGAGATCATCCCATTAAGGGACCAGTGCATCAGAGATCATCCCATTAAGGGACCAGTGCATCAGAGATCATCCCATTAAGGGACCAGTGCATCAGAGATCATCCCATGAAGGGACCAGTGCATCAGAGGTCATCCCATGAAGGGACCAGTGCATCAGAGGTCAACCCATGAAGGGACCAGTGCATCAGAGGTCAACCCATGAAGGGACCAGTGCATCAGAGGTCAACCCATGAAGGGACCAGTGCATCAGAGGTCAACCCATGAAGGGACAAGTGCATCAGAGGTCAACCCATGAAGGGACAAGTGCATCAGAGGTCAACCCATGAAGGGACCAGTGCATCAGAGGTCAACCCATGAAGGGACCAGTGCATCAGAGATCATCCCATTAAGGGACCAGTGCATCAGAGATCATCCCATTAAGGGACCAGTGCATCAGAGATCATCCCATTAAGGGACCAGTGCATCAGAGATCATCCCATTAAGGGACCAGTGCATCAGAGATCATCCCATTAAGGGACCAGTGCATCAGAGATCATCCCATTAAGGGACCAGTGCATCAGAGATCATCCCATTAAGGGACCAGTGCATCAGAGATCATCCCATTAATGGACCAGTGCATCAGAGATCATCCCATTAAGGGACCAGTGCATCAGAGATCATCCCATTAAGGGACCAGTGCATCAGAGATCATCCCATGAAGGGACCAGTGCATCAGAGGTCCACCCATGAAGGGACAAGTGCATCAGAGGTCAACTCATGAAGGGACAAGAAATCATCCCATGAAGGGACCAGTGCATCAGAGATCATCCCATGAAGGGACCAGTGCATCAGAGATCATCCCATGAAGGGACCAGTGCATCAGAGATCATCCCATGAAGGGACCAGTGCAGAGGTCATCCCATGAAGGGACCAGTGCATCAGAGGTCATCCCATGAAGGGACCAGTGCATCAGAGGTCATCCCATGAAGGGACCAGTGCATCAGAGGTCATCCCATGAAGGGACCAGTGCATCAGAGGTCATCCCATGAAGGGACCAGTGCATCAGATAACATCCCATGAAGGGACCAGTGCATCAGAGATCATCCCATGAAGGGACAAGAAATCATCCCATGAAGGGACCAGTGCATCAGATATCATCCCATGAAGGGACCAGTACATCAGAGCACTCAGATTAGAGGTATGCAAGGTCATCCCATGAAGGAAGAAGTGCATCAGAGATCATCCAATGAAGGGACCAGTGCATCAGAGATCATCCAATGAAGGGACCAGTGCATCAGAGATCATCCAATGAAGGGACCAGGGCATCAGAGGTCAACCCTTGAAGGGACCCGGGCATCAGAGGTCAACCCTTGAAGGGACCAGGGCATCAACGCCCATCCCATAAAGGGACCAGTGCAAAGATCATTCCATGAAGGGACCAGTGCATCGCAGCACTAAGAATAGAGGGATGCAAGATCATCCCATGAAGGGACCAGTGCATCAGATATCATCCCATGAAGGGACCAGTGCATCAGACGTCATTCCATGAAGGGACCAGTGCATCAGAGATCATCCCATGTTGGGACCAGTGCATCAGAGATCATCCCATGTTGGGACCAGGGCATCAGAGATCATCCCATGTTGGGACCAGTGCATCAGAGATCATCCCATGTTGGGACCAGTGCATCAGAGATCATCCCATGTTGGGACCAGTGCATCAGAGATCATCCCATGAAGGGACCAGTGCATCAGAGATCATCCCATGAAGGGACCAGTGCATCAGAGATCATCCCATGAAGGGACCAGTGCATCAGAGATCATCCCATGAAGGGACCAGTGCATCAGAGATCATCCCATGAAGGGACCAGTGCATCAGAGATCATCCCATGAAGGGACCAGTGCATCAGAGATCATCCCATGAAGGGACCAGTGCAACAGAGATCCCATGAAGGGACCGATGCATCACAGTACTCAGATTAGAGGTATGCAAGATCATCCCATGAAGGGACCAGTGCAGAGATCAGCCCATAAAGGGACCAGTGCAGAGATCAGCCCATAAAGGGACCAGTGCAGAGATCAGCCCATAAAGGGATCAGTGCATCAGAGATCAGCCCATAAAGGGACCAGTGCAGCCCATGAAGGGACCAGTACATCAGAGATCAGCCCATGAAGGGACCAGTGCATCAGATCAGCCCATGAAGGGACCAGTGCATCAGAGATCATCCCATGAAGGGACCAGTGCATCAGAGATCATCCCATGAAGGGACCAGTGCATCAGAGATCATCCCATGAAGGGACCAGTGCATCAGAGATCATCCCATGAAGGGACCAGTGCATCAGAGATCATCCCATGAAGGGACCAGTGCATCAGAGATCATCCCATGAAGGGACCAGTGCATCAGAGATCATCCCATGAAGGGACCAGTGCATCAGAGGTCAACCCATGAAGGGACCAGTGCATCAGAGGTCAACCCATGAAGGGACCAGTGCATCAGAGATCATTCCATGAAGGGACCAGTGCATCAGAGATCATCCCATGAAGGGACCAGTGCATCAGAGATCATCCCATGAAGGGACCAGTGCATCAGAGATCAGCCCATGAAGGGACCAGTGCATCAGAGATCAGCCCATGAAGGGACCAGTGCATCAGAGATCAGCCCATGAAGGGACCAGTGCATCAGAGATCAGCCCATGAAGGGACCAGTGCATCAGAGATCAGCCCATGAAGGGACCAGTGCATCAGAGATCAGCCCATGAAGGGACCGGTGCATCAGAGATCAGCCCATGAAGGGACCGGTGCATCAGAGATCAGCCCATGAAGGGACCGGTGCATCAGAGATCAGCCCATGAAGGGACCGGTGCATCAGATCATCCCATTAAGGGACCAGTGCATCAGATCATCCCATTAAGGGACCAGTGCATCAGAGATCATCCCATTAAGGGACCAGTGCATCAGAGATCATCCCATTAAGGGACCAGTGCATCAGAGATCATCCCATTAAGGGACCAGTGCATCAGAGATCATCCCATTAAGGGACCAGTGCATCAGAGATCATCCCATTAAGGGACCAGTGCATCAGAGATCATCCCATTAAGGGACCAGTGCATCAGAGATCATCCCATTAAGGGACCAGTGCATCAGAGATCAATCCATGAAGGGACCAGTGCATCAGAGGTCCACCCATGAAGGGACCTGTGCATCAGAGGTCAACTCATGAAGGGACAAGTGCATCAGAGGTCAACTCATGAAGGGACAAAAAATCATCCCATGAAGGGACCAGTGCATCAGAGGTCAACCCATGAAGGGACCAGTGCATCAGAGGTCAACCCATGAAGGGACCAGTGCATCAGAGATCATCCCATGAAGGGACCAGTGCATCAGAGATCATCCCATGAAGGGACCAGTGCATCAGAGATCATCCCATGAAGGGACCAGTGCATCAGAGATCATCCCATGAAGGGACCAGTGCATCAGAGATCATCCCATGAAGGGACCAGTGCATCAGAGATCATCCCATGAAGGGACCGGTGCATCAGAGATCAACCCATGAAGGGACCGGTGCATCAGAGATCAGCCCATTAAGGGACCGGTGCATCAGAGATCATCCCATTAAGGGACCAGTGCATCAGAGATCATCCCATTAAGGGACCAGTGCATCAGAGATCATCCCATTAAGGGACCAGTGCATCAGAGATCATCCCATTAAGGGACCAGTGCATCAGAGATCATCCCATTAAGGGACCAGTGCATCAGAGATCATCCCATGAAGGGACCAGTGCATCAGAGGTCCACCCATGAAGGGACCAGTGCATCAGAGGTCAACCCATGAAGGGACCTGTGCATCAGAGGTCAACTCATGAAGGGACAAGTGCATCAGAGGTCAACTCATGAAGGGACAAGTGCATCAGAGGTCAACTCATGAAGGGACAAGAAATCATCCCATGAAGGGACCAGTGCATCAGAAATCATCCCATGAAGGGACAAGTGCATCAGAGATCATCCCATGAAGGGACCAGTGCATCAGAGGTCATCCCATGAAGGGACCAGTGCATCAGAGATCAGCCCATGAAGGGACCAGTGCATCAGAGATCAGCCCATGAAGGGACCAGTGCATCAGATAACATCCCATGAAGGGACCAGTGCATCAGATAACATCCCATGAAGGGACCAGTGCATCAGATAACATCCCATGAAGGGACCAGTGCATCAGATAACATCCCATGAAGGGACCAGTGCATCAGATAACATCCCATGAAGGGACCAGTGCATCAGATAACATCCCATGAAGGGACAAGAAATCATCCCATGAAGGGACCAGTGCATCAGATATCATCCCATGAAGGGACCAGTACATCAGAGCACTCAGATTAGAGGTATGCAAGGTCATCCCATGAAGGAAGAAGTGCATCAGAGATCATCCAATGAAGGGACCAGTGCATCAGAGATAATCCAATGAAGGGACCAGTGCATCAGAGATCATCCAATGAAGGGACCAGGGCATCAGAGGTCAACCCTTGAAGGGACCCGGGCATCAGAGGTCAACCCTTGAAGGGACCGGTGCATCAGAGGTCAGCCCATGAATGGACCGGTGCATCAGAGATCAGCCCATGAAGGGACCGGTGCATCAGAGATCAGCCCATGAAGGGACCGGTGCATCAGAGATCATCCCATTAAGGGACCAGTGCATCAGAGATCATCCCATTAAGGGACCAGTGCATCAGAGATCATCCCATTAAGGGACCAGTGCATCAGAGATCAATCCATGAAGGGACCAGTGCATCAGAGGTCCACCCATGAAGGGACCTGTGCATCAGAGGTCCACCCATGAAGGGACCTGTGCATCAGAGGTCAACTCATGAAGGGACAAGAAATCATCCCATGAAGGGACCAGTGCATCAGAGATCATCCCATGAAGGGACCAGTGCATCAGAGATCATCCCATGAAGGGACCAGTGCATCAGAGGTCATCCCATGAAGGGACCAGTGCATCAGAGGTCATCCCATGAAGGGACCAGTGCATCAGAGGTCATCCCATGAAGGGACCAGTGCATCAGAGGTCATCCCATGAAGGGACCAGTGCATCAGAGGTCATCCCATGAAGGGACCAGTGCATCAGAGGTCATCCCATGAAGGGACCAGTGCATCAGAGGTCATCCCATGAAGGGACCAGTGCATCAGAGGTCATCCCATGAAGGGACCAGTGCATCAGATAACATCCCATGAAGGGACAAGAAATCATCCCATGAAGGGACCAGTGCATCAGATATCATCCCATGAAGGGACCAGTACATCAGAGCACTCAGATTAGAGGTATGCAAGGTCATCCCATGAAGGTAGAAATGCATCAGAGATCATCCAATGAAGGGACCAGTGCATCAGAGATCATCCAATGAAGGGACCAGTGCATCAGAGATCATCCAATGAAGGGACCAGGGCATCAGAGGTCAACCCTTGAAGGGACCAGGGCATCAACGCCCATCCCATAAAGGGACTAGTGCAAAGATCATTCCATGAAGGGACCAGTGCATCACAGCACTAAGAATAGAGGGATGCAAGATCATCCCATGAAGGGACCAGTGCATCAGATATCATCCCATGAAGGGACCAGTGCATCAGATATCATCCCATGAAGGGACCAGTGCATCAGAGATCATCCCATGAAGGGACCAGTGCATCAGAGATCCCATTAAGGGACCAGTGCATCAGAGATCCCTTTAAGGGACCAGTGCATCAGAAATCCCATTAAGGGACCAGTGCATCAGAGATCCCATTAAGGGACCAGTGCATCAGATATCATCCCATGAAGGGACCAGTGCATCAGATATCATCCCATGAAGGGACCAGTGCATCAGATATCATCCCATGAAGGGACCAGGGCATCAGATATCATCCCATGAAGGGACCAGGGCATCAGATATCATCCCATGAAGGGACCAGGGCATCAGATATCATCCCATGAAGGGACCAGGGCATCAGATATCATCCCATGAAGGGACAAGAGAATCCCATGAAGGGACCAGTGCATCAAAGATCTTATGAAGGGACCAGTGCATCACAGCACTCAGATTAGAGGTATGCAAGATCATCCCATGAAGGGACCAGCGCATCAAAGATCACCCCATGAAGGGATCAGCAAGGGGACCAGCGTATCAAAGATCAGCCCATGAAGGGACCACCCATGAAGGGACCAGTGCATCACAGCACTCAGATTAAAGGTATGCAAGATCCCATGAAGGGACCAGTGCATCAGAGATCATCCCATGAAGGGACCAGTGCATCAGAGATCATCCCACGAAGAGACCAGTGCATCAAAGACCATCCCATGAAAGGACCAGTGCATCAAAGACCATCCCATGAAGGGACCAGGGCATCAGATATCATCCCATGAAGGGACCAGGGCATCAGATATCATCCCATGAAGGGACCAGGGCATCAGATATCATCCCATGAAGGGACCAGGGCATCAGATATCATCCCATGAAGGGACCAGGGCATCAGATATCATCCCATGAAGGGACCAGGGCATCAGATATCATCCCATGAAGGGACCAGTGCATCAGAGACCATCCCATGAAGGGACCAGTGCATCAGAGACCATCCCATGAAGGGACCAGTGCATCAGAGACCATCCCATGAAGGGACCAGTGCATCAGAGACCATCCCATTAAGGGACCAGTGCATCAAAGACGATCCCATGAAGGGACCAGTGCATCAAAGACCATCCCATGAAAGGACCAGTGCATCAAAGACCATCCCATGAAGGGACCAGTGCATCAAAGACCATCCCATGAAGGGACAAGAAATCATCCCATGAAGGGACAAGAAATCATCCCATGAAGGGACAAGAAATCATCCCATGAAGGGACAAGAAAATATCCCATGAAGGGACCAGGGCATCAGATATCATCCCATGAAGGGACCAGGGCATCAGATATCATCCCATGAAGGGACCAGGGCATCAGATATCATCCCATGAAGGGACCAGGGCATCAGATATCATCCCATGAAGGGACCAGGGCATCAGATATCATCCCATGAAGGGACCAGGGCATCAGATATCATCCCATGAAGGGACCAGGGCATCAGATATCATCCCATGAAGGGACAAGAGAATCCCATGAAGGGACCAGTGCATCACAGCACTCAGATTAGAGGTATGCAAGATCATCCCATGAAGGGACCAGCGCATCAAAGATCACCCCATGAAGGGATCAGCAAGGGGACCAGCGTATCAAAGATCAGCCCATGAAGGGACCACTGCATCACAGCACTCAGATTAAAGGTATGCAAGATCCCATGAAGGGACCAGTGCATCAGAGATCATCCCATGAAGGGACCAGTGCATCAGAGATCATCCCACGAAGGGACCAGTGCATCAGAGATCATCCCACGAAGAGACCAGTGCATCAGAGATCATCCCACGAAGAGACCAGTGCATCAGAGATCATCCCACGAAGGGACCAGTGCAGCAGAGATCCCATGAAGGGACCGGTGCAGAGATCCCATGAAGGGACCGGTGCAGAGATCCCATGAAGGGACCGGTGCAGAGATCCCATGAAGGGACCGGTGCAGAGATCCCATGAAGGGACCGGTGCAGAGATCCCATGAAGGGACCGGTGCAGAGATCCCATGAAGGGACCAGTGCATCAGAGGTCATCCCATGAAGGGACCAGTGCATCAGAGGTCATCCCATGAAGGGACCAGTGCATCAGAGGTCATCCCATGAAGGGACCAGTGCATCAGAGGTCATCCCATGAAGGGACCAGTGCATCAGAGGTCATCCCATGAAGGGACCAGTGCATCAGAGGTCATCCCATGAAGGGACCAGTGCATCAGAGGTCATCCCATGAAGGGACCAGTGCATCAGAGGTCATCCCATGAAGGGACCAGTGCATCAGAGGTCAACCCATGAAGGGACCAGTGCATCAGAGGTCAACCCATGAAGGGACCAGTGGGTCAACCCATGAAGGGACCAGTGGGTCAACCCATGAAGGGACCAGTGGGTCAACCCATGAAGGGACCAGTGGGTCAACCCATGAAGGGACCAGCGGGTCAACCCATGAAGGGACCAGTGGGTCAACCCATGAAGGGACCAGCGGGTCAACCCATGAAGGGACCAGCGGGTCAACCCATGAAGGGACCAGCGGGTCAACCCATGAAGGGACCAGCGGGTCAACCCATGAAGGGACCAGCGGGTCAACCCATGAAGGGACCAGCGGGTCAACCCATGAAGGGACCAGCGGGTCAACCCATGAAGGGACCAGCGGGTCAACCCATGAAGGGACCAGTGGGTCAACCCATGAAGGGACCAGTGGGTCAACCCATGAAGGGACCAGTGGGTCAACCCATGAAGGGACCAGTGGGTCAACCCATGAAGGGACCAGTGGGTCAACCCATGAAGGGACCAGTGGGTCAACCCATGAAGGGACCAGTGGGTCAACCCATGAAGGGACCAGTGGGTCAACCCATGAAGGGACCAGTGGGTCAACCCATGAAGGGACCAGTGGGTCAACCCATGAAGGGACCAGTGGGTCAACCCATGAAGGGACCAGTGGGTCAACCCATGAAGGGACCAGTGGGTCAACCCATGAAGGGACCAGTGGGTCAACCCATGAAGGGACCAGTGCATCAGAGGTCAACCCATGAAGGGACCAGTGCATCAGAGGTCAACCCATGAAGGGACCAGTGCATCAGATGTCATCCCATGAAGGGACCAGTGCATCAGATGTCATCCCATGAAGGGACCAGTGCATCAGAGGTCATCCCATGAAGGGACCAGTGCATCAGAGGTCATCCCATGAAGGGACCAGTGCATCAGAGGTCATCCCATGAAGGGACCAGTGCATCAGAGGTCAACCCATGAAGGGACCAGTGCATCAGATATCATCCCATGAAGGGACCAGTGCATTAGATATCATCCCATGAAGGGACCAGTGTATCAGAGATCCCATGAAGGGACCAGTGAATCAGAGATCCCATGAAGGGACCAGTGCATCAGAGACCATCCCATGAAGGGACCAGTGCATCAAAGACCATCCCATGAAGGGACCAGTGCATCAAAGACCATCCCATGAAGGGACCAGTGCATCAAAGACCATCAAGGGACCAGTTCATCAACGATCATCCCATGAAGGGACCAGTGCATCAACGATCATCCCATGAAGGAACCAGTGCATCAGAGTCCATCCCATGAAGGGACCAGTGCATCAGAGTCCATCCCATGAAGGGACCAGTGCATCAGAGTCCATCCCATGAAGGGACCAGTGCATCAGAGTCCATCCCATGAAGGGACCAGTGCATCAGAGCTGATCCCATGAAGGGACCAGTGCATCAGAGCTGATCCAATGAAGGGACCAGTGCATCAGAGCTGATCCCATGAAGGGACCAGTGCATCAGAGCTGATCCCATGAAGGGACCAGTGCATCAGCGATCATCCCATGAAGGGACCAGTGCATCAGCGATCATCCCATATAGGGACCAGTGCATCACAGCACTCAGATTAAAGGTATGCAAGATCCCATGAAGGGACCAGTGCATCAGAGATCATCCCATGAAGGGACCAGTGCATCAGAGATCATCCCATGAAGAACCAGTGCATCAGAGTCCATCCCATGAAGAACCAGTGCATCAGCGATCATCCCATGAAGGGACCAGTGCATCAGCGATCATCCCATGAAGGGACCAGTGCATCAATGACCATCCCATGAAGGGACCAGTGCATCAAAGACCATCCCATGAAGGGACCAGTGCATCAAAGACCATCCCATGAAGGGACCAGTGCATCAAAGACCATCCCATGAAGGGACAAGTGCATCAAAGACCATCCCATGAAGGGACCAGTGCAGAGATCCCATGAAGGGACCAGTGTAGAGATCCCATGAAGGGACCAGTGCATCAAAGACCATCCCATGAAGGGACCAGTGCATCAGAGATCATCCCATGAAGGGACCAGTGCATCAGAGATCATCCCATGAAGGGACCAGTGCATCAGAGATCATCCCATGAAGGGACCAGTGCATCAGAGATCATCCCATGAAGGGACCAGTGCATCAGATATCATCCCATGAAGGGACCAGTGCATCAGATATCATCCCATGAAGGGACCAGTGCATCAGAGATCATCCCATGAAGGGACCAGTGCATCAGAGATCATCCCATGAAGGGACCAGTGCATCAGAGATCATCCCATGAAGGGACCAGTGCATCAGAGATCATCCCATGAAGGACCAGTGCATCAGAGATCATCCCATGAAGGGACCAGTGCATCAGAGATCATCCCATGAAGGGACCAGTGCATCAGAGATCATCCCATGAAGGGACCAGTGCATCAGAGATCATCCCATGAAGGGACCAGTGCATCAGATATCATCCCATGAAGGGACCAGTGCATCAGAGATCATCCCATGAAGGGACCAGTGCATCAGAGATCATCCCATGAAGGATCAGAGATCATCCCATGAAGGGACCAGTGCATCAGAGATCATCCCATGAAGGGACCAGTGCATAGATCATCCCATGAAGGGACCAGTGCAAAGATCATCCCATGAAGGGACCAGTGCAAAGATCATCCCATGAAGGGACCAGTGCAAAGATCATCCCATGAAGGGACCAGTGCAAAGATAATCCCATGAAGGGACCAGTGCAAAGATAATCCCATGAAGGGACCAGTGCAAAGATCATCCCATGAAGGGACCAGTGCAAAGATCATCCCATGAAGGGACCAGTGCAAAGATCATCCCATGAAGGGACCAGTGCATCAGATTTCATCCCATGAAGGGACCAGTGCATCAGATGTCAACCCATGAAGGGACCAGTGCATCAGATGTCAACCCATGAAGGGACCAGTGCATCAGATGTCAACCCATGAAGGGACCTGTGCATCAGATCAATCCATGAAGGGACCTGTGCATCAGAGATCAATCCATGAAGGGACCAGTGCATCAAAGACGATTCCATGAAGGGACCAGTGCATCAAAGACCATCCCATGAAGGCACCAGTGCATCAAAGACCATCCCATGAAGGGACCTGTGCATCAGAGGTCAACTCATGAAGGGACCAGTGCATCAGATATCATCCCATGAAGGGACCAGTACATCAGAGCACTCAGATTAGAGGTATGCAAGATCATCCAATTAAGGAACCAGTGCATCGGAGATCATTCCATGAAGGGACCAGGGCATCAGAGATACCATTAAGGGACCAGTGCAGAGATCCCATTAAGGGACCAGTGCATCAGAGATCCCATTAAGGGACCAGTGCATCAGAGATCCCATTAAGGGACCAGTGCATCAGAGATCCCATTAAGGGACCAGTGCATCAGATATCATCCCATGAAGGGACCAGTGCATCAGATATCATCCCATGAAGGGACCAGGGCATCAGATATCATCCCATGAAGGGACCAGGGCATCAGATATCATCCCATGAAGGGACCAGGGCATCAGATATCATCCCATGAAGGGACCAGGGCATCAGATATCATCCCATGAAGGGACAAGAGAATCCCATGAAGGGACCAGTGCATCAAAGATCTTATGAAGGGACCAGTGCATCACAGCACTCAGATTAGAGGTATGCAAGATCATCCCATGAAGGGACCAGCGCATCAAAGATCACCCCATGAAGGGATCAGCAAGGGGACCAGCGTATCAAAGATCAGCCCATGAAGGGACCACCCATGAAGGGACCAGTGCATCACAGCACTCAGATTAAAGGTATGCAAGATCCCATGAAGGGACCAGTGCATCAGAGATCATCCCATGAAGGGACCAGTGCATCAGAGATCATCCCACGAAGGGACCAGTGCATCAGAGATCATCCCACGAAGAGACCAGTGCATCAAAGACCATCCCATGAAAGGACCAGTGCATCAAAGACCATCCCATGAAGGGACCAGTGCATCAAAGACCATCCCATGAAGGGACAAGAAATCATCCCATGAAGGGACAAGAAATCATCCCATGACGGGACAAGAAATCATCCCATGACGGGACCAGTGCATCAGATATCATCCCATGAAGGGACCAGTGCATCAGATATCATCCCATGAAGGGACCAGGGCATCAGATATCATCCCATGAAGGGACCAGGGCATCAGATATCATCCCATGAAGGGACCAGGGCATCAGATATCATCCCATGAAGGGACCAGGGCATCAGATATCATCCCATGAAGGGACCAGGGCATCAGATATCATCCCATGAAGGGACCAGTGCATCAGAGGTCATCCCATGAAGGGACCAGTGCATCAGAGGTCATCCCATGAAGGGACCAGTGCATTAGATATCATCCCATGAAGGGACCAGTGCATCAAAGACCATCCCATGAAGGCACCAGTGCATCAAAGACCATCCCATGAAGGGACCTGTGCATCAGAGGTCAACTCATGAAGGGACCAGTGCATCAGATATCATCCCATGAAGGGACCAGTACATCAGAGCACTCAGATTAGAGGTATGCAAGATCATCCAATTAAGGAACCAGTGCATCGGAGATCATTCCATGAAGGGACCAGGGCATCAGAGATACCATTAAGGGACCAGTGCAGAGATCCCATTAAGGGACCAGTGCATCAGAGATCCCATTAAGGGACCAGTGCATCAGAGATCCCATTAAGGGACCAGTGCATCAGAGATCCCATTAAGGGACCAGTGCATCATATATCATCCCATGAAGGGACCAGTGCATCAGATATCATCCCATGAAGGGACCAGGGCATCAGATATCATCCCATGAAGGGACCAGGGCATCAGATATCATCCCATGAAGGGACCAGGGCATCAGATATCATCCCATGAAGGGACCAGGGCATCAGATATCATCCCATGAAGGGACAAGAGAATCCCATGAAGGGACCAGTGCATCAAAGATCTTATGAAGGGACCAGTGCATCACAGCACTCAGATTAGAGGTATGCAAGATCATCCCATGAAGGGACCAGCGCATCAAAGATCACCCCATGAAGGGATCAGCAAGGGGACCAGCGTATCAAAGATCAGCCCATGAAGGGACCACCCATGAAGGGACCAGTGCATCACAGCACTCAGATTAAAGGTATGCAAGATCCCATGAAGGGACCAGTGCATCAGAGATCATCCCATGAAGGGACCAGTGCATCAGAGATCATCCCACGAAGGGACCAGTGCATCAGAGATCATCCCACGAAGAGACCAGTGCATCAAAGACCATCCCATGAAAGGACCAGTGCATCAAAGACCATCCCATGAAGGGACCAGTGCATCAAAGACCATCCCATGAAGGGACAAGAAATCATCCCATGAAGGGACAAGAAATCATCCCATGACGGGACAAGAAATCATCCCATGACGGGACCAGTGCATCAGATATCATCCCATGAAGGGACCAGTGCATCAGATATCATCCCATGAAGGGACCAGGGCATCAGATATCATCCCATGAAGGGACCAGGGCATCAGATATCATCCCATGAAGGGACCAGGGCATCAGATATCATCCCATGAAGGGACCAGGGCATCAGATATCATCCCATGAAGGGACCAGGGCATCAGATATCATCCCATGAAGGGACCAGTGCATCAGAGGTCATCCCATGAAGGGACCAGTGCATCAGAGGTCATCCCATGAAGGGACCAGTGCATTAGATATCATCCCATGAAGGGACCAGTGCATCAGAGATCCCATGAAGGGACCAGTGAATCAGAGATCCCATGAAGAGACCAGTGCATCAGAGATCATCCCATGAAGGAACCAGTGCATCAAAGACCATCCCATGAAGGGACCAGTGCATCAAAGACCATCTCATGAAGGGACCAGTGCATCAAAGACCATCAAGGGACCAGTTCATCAACGATCATCCCATGAAGGGACCAGTGCATCAACGATCATCCCATGAAGGAACCAGTGCATCAGAGTCCATCCCATGAAGGGACCAGTGCATCAGAGTCCATCCCATGAAGGGACCAGTGCATCAGAGTCCATCCCATGAAGGGACCAGTGCATCAGATCAATCCATGAAGGGACCTGTGCATCAGAGATCAATCCATGAAGGGACCAGTGCATCAGAGCTGATCCCATGAAGGGACCAGTGCATCAGAGCTGATCCCATGAAGGGACCAGTGCATCAGCGATCATCCCATGAAGGGACCAGTGCATCAGCGAGCATCCCATGAAGGGACCAGTGCATCACAGCACTCAGATTAAAAGGTATGCAAGATCCCATGAAGGGACCAGTGCATCAGAGATCATCCCATGAAGGGACCAGTGCATCAGAGATCATCCCATGAAGAACCAGTGCATCAGAGTCCATCCCATGAAGAACCAGTGCATCAGCGATCATCCCATGAAGGGACCAATGCATCAGAGATCATCCCATGAAGGGACCAGTGCATCAGCGATCATCCCATGAAGGGACCAGTGCATCAATGAGCATCCCATGAAGGGACCAGTGCATCAATGAGCATCCCATGAAGGGACCAGTGCATCAAAGACCATCCCATGAAGGGACCAGTGCATCAAAGACCATCCCATGAAGGGACCAGTGCAGAGATCCCATGAAGGGACCAGTGCAGAGATCCCATGAAGGGACCAGTGCATCAAAGACCATCCCATGAAGGGACCAGTGCATCAGAGATCATCCCATGAAGGGACCAGTGCATCAGAGATCATCCCATGAAGGGACCAGTGCATCAGATATCATCCCATGAAGGGACCAGTGCATCAGATATCATCCCATGAAGGGACCAGTGCATCAGATATCATCCCATGAAGGGACCAGTGCATCAGATATCATCCCATGAAGGGACCAGTGCATCAGAGATCATCCCATGAAGGACCAGTGCATCAGAGATCATCCCATGAAGGGACCAGTGCATCAGAGATCATCCCATGAAGGGACCAGTGCATCAGAGATCATCCCATGAAGGGACCAGTGCATCAGAGATCATCCCATGAAGGGACCAGTGCAAAGATCATCCCATGAAGGGACCAGTGCAAAGATCATCCCATGAAGGGACCAGTGCAAAGATCATCCCATGAAGGGACCAGTGCAAAGATAATCCCATGAAGGGACCAGTGCAAAGATCATCCCATGAAAGGACCAGTGCAAAGATCATCCCATGAAGAGACCAGTGCATCAGATTTCATCCCATGAAGGGACCAGTGCATCAGATGTCAACCCATGAAGGGACCAGTGCATCAGATGTCAACCCATGAAGGGACCAGTGCATCAGATGTCAACCCATGAAGGGACCAGTGCATCAGATGTCAACCCATGAAGGGACCAGTGCATCAGATATCATCCCATGAAGGGACCAGTACATCAGAGCACTCAGATTAGAGGTATGCAAGATCATCCAATTAAGGAACCAGTGCATCGGAGATCATTCCATGAAGGGACCAGGGCATCAGAGATACCATGAAGGGACCAGTGCATCAGAGATACCATGAAGGGACCAGTGCAGAGATCCCATTAAAGGACCAGTGCATCAGAGATCCCATTAAGGGACCAGTGCATCAGAGATCCCATTAAGGGACCAGTGCATCAGAGATCCCATTAAGGGACCAGTGCATCAGAGATCCCATTAAGGGACCAGTGCATCAGAGATCCCATTAAGGGACCAGTGCATCAGAGATCCCATTAAGGGACCAGTGCATCAGATATCATCCCATGAAGGGACCAGTGCATCAGATATCATCCCAAGAAGGGACCAGGGCATCAAATATCATCCCATGAAGGGACCAGGGCATCAGATATCATCCCATGAAGGGACCAGGGCATCAGATATCATCCCATGAAGGGACAAGAGAATCCCATGAAGGGACCAGTGCATCAAAGATCTTATGAAGGGACCAGTGCATCACAGCACTCAGATTAGAGGTATGCAAGATCATCCCATGAAGGGACCAGCGCATCAAAGATCACCCCATGAAGGGATCAGCAAGGGGACCAGCGTATCAAAGATCAGCCCATGAAGGGACCACCCATGAAGGGACCAGTGCATCACAGCACTCAGATTAAAGGTATGCAAGATCCCATGAAGGGACCAGTGCATCAGAGATCATCCCATGAAGGGACCAGTGCATCAGAGATCATCCCATTAAAGGACCAGTGCATCAGAGATCATCCCATGAAGGGACCAGTGCATCAAAGACCATCCCATGAAGGGACCAGTGCATCAAAGACCATCCCATGAAGGGACCAGTGCATCAAAGACCATCCCATGAAGGGACCAGTGCATCAAAGACCATCCCATGAAGGGACAAGAAATCATCCCATGAAGGGACAAGAAATCATCCCATGACGGGACAAGAAATCATCCCATGAAGGGACCAGTGCATCAGATATCATCCCATGAAGGGACCAGGGCATCAGATATCATCCCATGAAGGGACCAGTGCAGAGATCCCATGAAGGGACCAGTGCAGAGATCCCATGAAGGGACCAGTGCATCAGAGATCCCATGAAGGGACCAGTGCATCAGAGATCCCATTAAGGGACCAGTGCATCAGAGATCCCATTAAGGGACCAGTGCATCAGAGATCCCATTAAGGGACCAGTGCATCAGAGACCATCCCATGAAGGGACCAGTGCATCAGAGACCATCCCATGAAGGGACCAGTGCATCAGAGACCATCCCATGAAGGGACCAGTGCATCAGAGACCATCCCATGAAGGGACCAGTGCATCAGAGACCATCCCATGAAGGGACCAGTGCATCAGAGACCATCCCATGAAGGGACCAGTGCATCAGAGACCATCCCATGAAGGGACCAGTGCATCAAAGACCATCCCATGAAGGGACAAGAAATCATCCCATGAAGGGACAAGAAATCATCCCATGAAGGGACAAGAAATCATCCCATGAAGGGACAAGAAATCATCCCATGAAGGGACAAGAAATCATCCCATGAAGGGACCAGTGCATCAGAGATCATCCCATGAAGGGACCAGTGCATCAGAGATCATCCCATGAAGAGACCAGTGCATCAGAGATCATCCCATGAAGGGACCAGTGCAGAGATCCCATGAAGGGACCAGTGGGTCAACCCATGAAGGGACCAGTGGGTCAACCCATGAAGGGACCAGTGGGTCAACCCATGAAGGGACCAGTGGGTCAACCCATGAAGGGACCAGTGGGTCAACCCATGAAGGGACCAGTGGGTCAACCCATGAAGGGACCAGTGGGTCAACCCATGAAGGGACCAGTGGGTCAACCCATGAAGGGACCAGTGGGTCAACCCATGAAGGGACCAGTGGGTCAACCCATGAAGGGACCAGTGGGTCAACCCATGAAGGGACCAGTGGGTCAACCCATGAAGGGACCAGTGGGTCAACCCATGAAGGGACCAGTGGGTCAACCCATGAAGGGACCAGTGGGTCAACCCATGAAGGGACCAGTGGGTCAACCCATGAAGGGACCAGTGCATCAGAGATCATCCCATGAAGAGACCAGTGCATCAGAGATCATCCCATGAAGAGACCAGTGCATCAGAGATCATCCCATGAAGGGACCAGTGCAGAGATCCCATGAAGGGACCAGTGCAGAGATCCCATAAAGGGACCAGTGCAGAGATCCCATAAAGGGACCAGTGCAGAGATCCCATAAAGGGACCAGTGCAGAGATCCCATAAAGGGACCAGTGCAGAGATCCCATGAAGGGACCAGTGCAGAGATCCCATGAAGGGACCAGTGCAGAGATCCCATGAAGGGACCAGTGCAGAGATCCCATGAAGGGACCAGTGCAGAGATCCCATGAAGGGACCAGTGCAGAGATCCCATGAAGGGACCGGTGCAGAGATCCCATGAAGGGACCGGTGCATCAGTCATCCCATGAAGGGACCAGTGCATCAGAGGTCATCCCATGAAGGGACCAGTGCATCAGAGGTCATCCCATGAAGGGACCAGTGCATCAGAGGTCAACCCATGAAGGGACCAGTGCATCAGAGGTCAACCCATGAAGGGACCAGTGCATCAGAGATCCCATGAAGGGACCAGTGGGTCAACCCATGAAGGGACCAGTGGGTCAACCCATGAAGGGACCAGTGGGTCAACCCATGAAGGGACCAGTGGGTCAACCCATGAAGGGACCAGTGGGTCAACCCATGAAGGGACCAGTGGGTCAACCCATGAAGGGACCAGTGGGTCAACCCATGAAGGGACCAGTGGGTCAACCCATGAAGGGACCAGTGGGTCAACCCATGAAGGGACCAGTGGGTCAACCCATGAAGGGACCAGTGGGTCAAACCATGAAGGGACCAGTGGGTCAACCCATGAAGGGACCAGTGGGTCAACCCATGAAGGGACCAGTGGGTCAACCCATGAAGGGACCAGTGGGTCAACCCATGAAGGGACCAGTGGGTCAACCCATGAAGGGACCAGTGGGTCAACCCATGAAGGGACCAGTGGGTCAACCCATGAAGGGACCAGTGCATCAGAGGTCAACCCATGAAGGGACCAGTGCATCAGAGGTCAACCCATGAAGGGACCAGTGCATCAGAGGTCAAACCATGAAGGGACCAGTGCATCAGAGGTCAAACCATGAAGGGACCAGTGCATCAGAGGTCAACCCATGAAGGGACCAGTGCATCAGAGGTCAACCCATGAAGGGACCAGTGCATCAGATATCATCCCATGACGGGACCAGTACATCAGAGCACTCAGATTAGAGGTATGGCAGATCATCCCATAAAGGGACCAGTGCACCAAAGATCATCCAATGAAAGGACCACTGCATCAGAGATCATCCAATGAAGGGACCAGTGCATCAGAGGTCAACCCTTGAATGGACCAGTGCATCACAGCACTAAGAATAGAGGGATGCGATATCATCCCATGAAGGGACCAGTGCATCAGATGTCATCCCATGAAGAGACCAGTGCATCAGAGGTCATCCCATGAAGAGACCAGTGCATCAGAGGTCATCCCATGAAGAGACCAGTGCATCAGAGGTCATCCCATGAAGAGACCAGTGCATCAGAGGTCATCCCATGAAGAGACCAGTGCATCAGAGGTCATCCCATGAAGAGACCAGTACATCAGAGGTCATCCCATGAAGGGACCAGTGCATCAGAGGTCATCCCATAAAGGGACCAGTGCATCAGAGGTCATCCCATAAAGGGACCAGTGCATCAGAGGTCAACCCATGAAGGGACCAGTGCATCAGAGGTCAACCCATGAAGGGACCAGTGCATCAGAGATCAACCCATGAAGGGACCAGTGCATCAGAGGTCATCCCATGAAGGGACCAGTGCAGAGATCCCATGAAGGGACCAGTGCAGAGATCCCATGAAGGGACCAGTGCAGAGATCCCATGAAGGGACCAGTGCAGAGATCCCATGAAGGGACCAGTGCAGAGATCCCATGAAGGGACCAGTGCAGAGATCCCATGAAGGGACCAGTGCAGAGATCCCATGAAGGGACCAGTGCAGAGATCCCATGAAGGGACCAGTGCAGAGATCCCATGAAGGGACCAGTGCAGAGATCCCATGAAGGGACCAGTGCAGAGATCCCATGAAGGGACCGGTGCAGAGATCCCATGAAGGGACCGGTGCATCAGTCATCCCATGAAGGGACCAGTGCATCAGAGGTCATCCCATGAAGGGACCAGTGCATCAGAGGTAATCCCATAAAGGGACCAGTGCATCAGAGGTCAACCCATGAAGGGACCAGTGCATCAGAGGTCAACCCATGAAGGGACCAGTGCATCAGAGATCAACCCATGAAGGGACCAGTGCATCAGAGGTCATCCCATGAAGGGACCAGTGCAGAGATCCCATGAAGGGACCAGTGCAGAGATCCCATGAAGGGACCAGTGCAGAGATCCCATGAAGGGACCAGTGCAGAGATCCCATGAAGGGACCAGTGCAGAGATCCCATGAAGGGACCAGTGCAGAGATCCCATGAAGGGACCAGTGCAGAGATCCCATGAAGGGACCAGTGCAGAGATCCCATGAAGGGACCAGTGCAGAGATCCCATGAAGGGACCAGTGCAGAGATCCCATGAAGGGACCAGTGCAGAGATCCCATGAAGGGACCAGTGCAGAGATCCCATGAAGGGACCAGTGCAGAGATCCCATGAAGGGACCAGTGCAGAGATCCCATGAAGGGACCAGTGCAGAGATCCCATGAAGGGACCGGTGCATCAGTCATCCCATGAAGGGACCAGTGCATCAGAGGTCATCCCATGAAGGGACCAGTGCATCAGAGGTAATCCCATGAAGGGACCAGTGCATCAGCGATCATCCCATGAAGGGACCAGTGCATCAGCGATCATCCCATGAAGGGACCAGTGCATCAGCGATCATCCCATGAAGGGACCAGTGCATCAGCGATCATCCCATGAAGGGACCAGTGCATCAGCGATCATCCCATGAAGGGACCAGTGCATCAGCGATCATCCCATGAAGGGACCAGTGCATCAGCGATCATCCCATGAAGGGACCAGTGCATCAGCGATCATCCCATGAAGGGACCAGTGCATCAGCGATCATCCCATGAAGGGACCAGTGCATCAGCGATCATCCCATGAAGGGACCAGTGCATCAAAGACCATCCCATGAAGGGACCAGTGTATCAAAGAAAATCCCATGAAGGGACCAGTGCATCAAAGACCATCCCATGAAGGGACCAGTGCATCAAAGACCATCCCATGAAGGGACCAGTGCAGAGATCCCATGAAGGGACCAGTGCAGAGATCCCATGAAGGGACCAGTGCAGAGATCCCATGAAGGGACCAGTGCAGAGATCCCATGAAGGGACCAGTGCATCAAAGACCATCCCATGAAGGGACCAGTGCAGAGATCCCATGAAGGGACCAGTGCAGAGATCCCATGAAGGGACCAGTGCAGAGATCCCATGAAGGGAATCAGTGCAGAGATCCCATGAAGGGACCAGTGCAGAGATCCCATGAAGGGACCAGTGCAGAGATCCCATGAAGGGACCAGTGCATCAGAGATCATCCCATGAAGGGACCAGGGCATCAGATATCATCCCATGAAGGGACCAGGGCATCAGATATCATCCCATGAAGGGACCAGGGCATCAGATATCATCCCATGAAGGGACCAGGGCATCAGATATCATCCCATGAAGGGACCAGGGCATCAGATATCATCCCATGAAGGGACCAGGGCATCAGATATCATCCCATGAAGGGACCAGGGCATCAGATATCATCCCATGAAGGGACCAGGGCATCAGATATCATCCCATGAAGGGACCAGGGCATCAGATATCATCCCATGAAGGGACCAGGGCATCAGATATCATCCCATGAAGGGACCAGGGCATCAGATATCATCCCATGAAGGGACCAGGGCATCAGATATCATCCCATGAAGGGACCAGGGCATCAGATATCATCCCATGAAGGGACCAGGGCATCAGATATCATCCCATGAAGGGACCAGTGCATCAGATATCATCCCATGAAGGGACGGGTGCATCAGATATCATCCCATGAAGGGACAAGAGAATCCCATGAAGGGACCAGTGCATCAAAGATCTTATGAAGGGACCAGTGCATCACAGCACTCAGATTAGAGGTATGCAAGATCATCCCATGAAGGGACCAGCGCATCAAAGATCACCCCATGAAGGGATCAGCAAGGGGACCAGCGTATCAAAGATAAGCCCATGAAGGGACCACCCATGAAGGGACCAGTGCATCACAGCACTCAGATTAAAGGTATACAAGATCCCATGAAGGGACCAGTGCATCAGAGATCATCCCATGAAGGGACAAGTGCATCAGAGATCATCCCATGAAGAGACCAGTGCATCAGAGATCATCCCATGAAGAGACCAGTGCATCAGAGATCATCCCATGAAGGGACCAGTGCATCAGAGATCCCATGAAGGGACCAGTGCAGAGATCCCATGAAGGGACCAGTGCAGAGATCCCATGAAGGGACCAGTGCAGAGATCCCATGAAGGGACCAGTGCAGAGATCCCATGAAGGGACCAGTGCAGAGATCCCATGAAGGGACTGGTGCATCAGTCATCCCATGAAGGGACCGGTGCATCAGTCATCCCATGAAGGGACCAGTGCATCAGAGGTCAACCCATGAAGGGACCAGTGCATCAGAGGTCAACCCATGAAGGGACCAGTGCATCAGAGGTCAACCCATGAAGGGACCAGTGCATCAGAGGTCAACCCATGAAGGGACCAGTGCATCAGAGGTCAACCCTTGAATGGACCAGTGCATCACAGCACTAAGAATAGAGGGATGCGATATCATCCCATGAAGGGACCAGTGCATCAGATATCATCCCATGAAGGGACCAGTGCATCAGATGTCATCCCATGAAGAGACCAGTGCATCAGAGGTCATCCCATGAAGGGACCAGTGCATCAGAGGTCATCCCATGAAGGGACCAGTGCATCAGAGGTCATCCCATGAAGGGACCAGTGCATCAGAGGTCATCCCATGAAGGGACCAGTGCATCAGAGATCATCCCATGAAGGGACCAGTGCATCAGAGGTCAACCCATGAAGGGACCAGTGCATCAGAGGTCAACCCATGAAGGGACCAGTGCATCAGAGGTCAACCCATGAAGGGACCAGTGCATCAGAGGTCAACCCATGAAGGGACCAGTGCAGAGATCCCATGAAGGGACCAGTGCAGAGATCCCATGAAGGGACCAGTGCAGAGATCCCATGAAGGGACCAGTGCAGAGATCCCATGAAGGGACCAGTGCAGAGATCCCATGAAGGGACCAGTGCAGAGATCCCATGAAGGGACCAGTGCAGAGATCCCATGAAGGGACCAGTGCAGAGATCCCATGAAGGGACCAGTGCAGAGATCCCATGAAGGGACCAGTGCAGAGATCCCATGAAGGGACCAGTGCAGAGATCCCATGAAGGGACCAGTGCAGAGATCCCATGAAGGGACCAGTGCAGAGATCCCATGAAGGGACCAGTGCAGAGATCCCATGAAGGGACCAGTGCAGAGATCCCATGAAGGGACCAGTGCATCAGAGGTCATCCCATGAAGGGACCAGTGCATCAGAGGTCATCCCATGAAGGGACCAGTGCATCAGAGGTCATCCCATGAAGGGACCAGTGCATCGTGGGTAAACCCATGAAGGGACCAGTGCATCGTGGGTAAACCCATGAAGGGACCAGTGGGTAAACCCATGAAGGGACCAGTGGGTCAACCCATGAAGGGACCAGTGGGTCAACCCATGAAGGGACCAGTGGGTCAACCCATGAAGGGACCAGTGGGTCAACCCATGAAGGGACCAGTGGGTCAACCCATGAAGGGACCAGTGGGTCAACCCATGAAGGGACCAGTGGGTCAACCCATGAAGGGACCAGTGGGTCAACCCATGAAGGGACCAGTGGGTCAACCCATGAAGGGACCAGTGGGTCAACCCATGAAGGGACCAGTGGGTCAACCCATGAAGGGACCAGTGGGTCAACCCATGAAGGGACCAGTGGGTCAACCCATGAAGGGACCAGTGGGTCAACCCATGAAGGGACCAGTGGGTCAACCCATGAAGGGACCAGTGGGTCAACCCATGAAGGGACCAGTGGGTCAACCCATGAAGGGACCAGTGCATCAGAGGTCAACCCATGAAGGGACCAGTGCATCAGAGGTCAACCCATGAAGGGACCAGTGCATCAGAGATCATCCAATGAAAGGACCACTGCATCAGAGATCATCCAATGAAAGGACCACTGCATCAGAGATCATCCAATGAAGGGACCAGGGCATCAGAGGTCAACCCTTGAATGGACCAGTGCATCACAGCACTAAGAATAGAGGGATGCGATATCATCCCATGAAGGGACCAGTGCATCAGATATCATCCCATGAAGGGACCAGTGCATCAGATATCATCCCATGAAGGGACCAGTGCATCAGATATCATCCCATGAAGGGACCAGTGCATCAGAGGTCATCCCATGAAGGGACCAGTGCATCAGAGGTCATCCCATGAAGGGACCAGTGCATCAGAGGTCATCCCATGAAGGGACCAGTGCATCAGAGGTCATCCCATGAAGGGACCAGTGCATCAGAGGTCAACCCATGAAGGGACCAGTGCATCAGAGGTCAACCCATGAAGGGACCAGTGCATCATAGGTCAACCCATGAAGGGACCAGTGCATCAGAGGTCAACCCATGAAGGGACCAGTGCATTAGATATCATCCCATGAAGGGAGCAGTGCATCAGAGATCCCATGAAGGGACCAGTGAATCAGAGATCCCATGAAGGGACCAGTGCATCAGAGATCATCCCATGAAGGAACCAGTGCATCAAAGACCATCCCATGAAGGGACCAGTGCATCAAAGACCATCCCATGAAGGGACCAGTGCATCAAAGACCATCCCATGAAGGGACCAGTGCATCAAAGGTCAACCCATGAAGGGACCAGTGCATCAGATATCACCCCATGAAGGGACCAGGGCATCAGATATCACCCCATGAAGGGACCAGGGCATCAGATATCACCCCATGAAGGGACCAGTGCATCAGATATCATCCCATGAAGGGACCAGTGCATCAGATATCATCCCATGAAGGGACCAGTGCATCAGATATCATCCCATGAAGGGACCAGGGCATCAGATATCATCCCATGAAGGGACCAGGGCATCAGATATCATCCCATGAAGGGACCAGGGCATCAGAGGTCAACCCTTGAAGGGACCAGGGCATCAGAGGTCAACCCTTGAAGGGACCAGTGCATCAAAGATCATCCCATGAAGGGACAACAGATAATCCCATGAAGGGACCAGTGCATCAAAGATCATCCCATGAAGGGACCAGCGCATCAAAGATCAGCCCATGAAGGGACCAGTGCATCACAGCACTCAGATTAGAGGTATGCAAGATCATACCATGAAGGGACCAGTGCATCAACGATCATCCCATGAAGGGACCAGCGCATCAAAGATCAGCCCATGAAGGGACCAGCGCATCAAAGATCAGCCCATGAAGGGACCAGCGCATCAAAGATCAGCAAATGAAGGGACCAGCGCATCAAAGATCAGCCCATGAAGGGACCAGCGCCTCAAAGATCAGCCCATGAAGGGACCACCCATGAAGGGACCAGCGCATCGAGGATCATCCCATGAAGAGACCAGTGCATCAAAGACCATCCCATGAAGGGACCAGTGCATCAAAGACCATCCCATGAAGGGACCAGTGCATCAAAGACCATCCCATGAAGGAACCAGTGCAGAGATCCCATGAAGGGACCAGTGCATCAATCATCCCATGAAGGGACCAGTGCATCAACAATCATCCCATGAAGGGACCAGTGCATCAACAATCATCCCATGAAGGGACCAGTGCATCAACAATCATCCCATGAAGGGACCAGTGCATCAACAATCATCCCATGAAGGGACCAGTGCATCAACAATCATCCCATGAAGGGACCAGTGCATCAACAATCATCCCATGAAGGGACCAGTGCATCAACGATCATCCCATGAAGGGACCAGTGCATCAACGATCATCCAATTAAGGAACCAGTGCATCAACGATCATCCAATTAAGGAACCAGTGCATCAACGATCATCCAATGAAGGAACCAGTGCATCAGAGTCCATCCCATGAAGGGACCAGTGCATCAGAGTCCATCCCATGAAGGGACCAGTGCAGAGATCATCCCATGAAGGGACCAGTGCATCAGAGCTGATCCCATGAAGGGACCAGTGCAACAGCGATTATCCCATGAAGGGACCAGTGAAACAGCGATCATCCCATGAAGGGACCAGTGAATCAGAGATCATCCCATGAAGGGACCAGTGAATCAGAGATCCCATGAAGGGACCAGTGAATCCGATCCCATGAAGGGACCAGTGCATCAGATATCATCCCATGAAGGGACCAGTGCATCAGATATCATCCCATGAAGGGACCAGTGCATCAGATATCATCCCATGAAGGGACCAGGGCATCAGATATCATCCCATGAAGGGACCAGGGCATCAGATATCATCCGATGAAGGGACCAGGGCATCAACGATCATCCCATGAAGGGACCAGTGCATCAACGATCATCCCATGAAGGGACCAGTGCATCAACGATCATCCCATGAAGGGACCAGTGCATCAACGATCATCCCATGAAGGGACCAGTGCATCAACGATCATCCCATGAAGGGACCAGTGCATCAACAATCATCCCATGAAGGGACCAGTGCATCAACGATCATCCCATGAAGGGACCAGTGCATCAACGATCATCCCATGAAGGGACCAGTGCATCAACGATCATCCCATGACGGGACCAGTGCATCAACGATCATCCCATGACGGGACCAGTGCATCAACGATCATCCCATGAAGGGACCAGTGCATCAACGATCATCCCATGAAGGGACCAGCGCATCAACGATCATCCCATGAAGGGACCAGCGCATCAACGATCATCCCATGAAGGGACCAGCGCATCAACGATCATCCCATGAAGGGACCAGCGCATCAAAGATCAACCCATGAAGGGACCACCCATGAAGGGACCAGCGCATCGAGGATCATCCCATGAAGAGACCAGTGCATCAGAGATCCCATGAAGGGACCAGTGCATCAAAGACCATCCCATGAAGGGACCAGTGCATCAACGATCATCCCATGAAGGGACCAGTGCATCAACGATCATCCCATGAAGGGACCAGTGCATCAACGATCATCCCATGAAGGGACCAGTGCATCAACGATCATCCTATGAAGGGACCAGTGCATCAACGATTATCCCATGAAGGGACCAGTGCATCAACGATCATCCCATGAAGGGACCAGTGCATCAGAGTCCATCCCATGAAGGGACCAGTGCATCAGAGTCCATCCCATGAAGGGACCAGTGCATCAGAGTCCATCCCATGAAGGGACCAGTGCATCAGAGATCATCCCATGAAGGGACCAGTGCATCAGAGATCATCCCATGAAGGGACCAGTGCATCAGAGATCATCCCATGAAGGAGAGCTGATCCCATGAAGGGACCAGTGCATCAGCGATCATCCCATGAAGGGACCAGTGCATCAGCGATTATCCCATGAAGGGACCAGCGCATCAACGATCAGCCCATGAAGGGACCAGCGCATCAAAGATCAACCCATGAAGGGACCACCCATGAAGGGACCAGCGCATCGAGGATCATCCCATGAAGAGACCAGTGCATCAGAGATCCCATGAAGGGACCAGTGCATCAAAGACCATCCCATGAAGGGACCAGTGCATCAACGATCATCCCATGAAGGGACCAGTGCATCAACGATCATCCCATGAAGGGACCAGTGCATCAACGATCATCCTATGAAGGGACCAGTGCATCAACGATTATCCCATGAAGGGACCAGTGCATCAACGATCATCCCATGAAGGGACCAGTGCATCAGAGTCCATCCCATGAAGGGACCAGTGCATCAGAGTCCATCCCATGAAGGGACCAGTGCATCAGAGTCCATCCCATGAAGGGACCAGTGCATCAGAGATCATCCCATGAAGGGACCAGTGCATCAGAGATCATCCCATGAAGGGACCAGTGCATCAGAGATCATCCCATGAAGGAGAGCTGATCCCATGAAGGGACCAGTGCATCAGCGATCATCCCATGAAGGGACCAGTGCATCAGCGATTATCCCATGAAGGGACCAGTGAAACAGCGATTATCCCATGAAGGGACCAGTGAAACAGCGATCATCCCATGAAGGGACCAGTGAAACAGCGATCATCCCATGAAGGGACCAGTGAAACAGCGATCATCCCATGAAGGGACCAGTGCATCAGAGATCCCATGAAGGGACCAGTGCATCAGAGACCATCCCATGAAGGGACCAGTGCATCAGAGGTCAACCCATGAAGGGACCAGTGCATCAGAGGTCAACCCATGAAGGGACCAGTGCATCAGAGGTCAACCCATGAAGGGACCAGTGCATCAGAGGTCAACCCATGAAGGGACCAGTGCATCAGAGGTCAACCCATGAAGGGACCAGTGCATCAGAGGTCAACCCATGAAGGGACCAGTGCATCAGATATCATCCCATGAAGGGACCAGTGCATCAGATATCATCCCATGAAGGGACCAGGGCATCAGATATCAACCCATGAAGGGACCAGGGCATCAGAGGTCAACCCTTGAAGGGACCAGTGCATCAAAGATCATCCCATGAAGGGACAACAGAAAATCCCATGAAGGGACCAGTGCATCAAAGATCATCTTATGAAGGGACCAGTGCATCACAGCACTCAGATTAGAGGTATGCAAGATCATACCATGATGGGACCAGTGCATCAACTATCATCCCATGAAGGGACCAGTGCATCAAAGATCAGCCCATGAAGGGACCAGCGCATCAAAGATCAGCCCATGAAGGGACCAGCGCATCAAAGATCAGCCCATGAAGGGACCAGCGCATCAAAGATCAGCCCATGAAGGGACCAGCGCATCAAAGATCAGCCCATGAAGGGACCAGCGCATCAAAGATCAGCCCATGAAGGGACCAGCGCATCAAAGATCAACCAGTGCAGGGATCCCATCAAGGGACCAGTGCAGGGATCCCATCAAGGGACCAGTGCAGAGATCCCATCAAGGGACCAGTGCAGAGATCCCATCAAGGGACCAGTGCAGAGATCCCATCAAGGGACCAGTGCAGAGATCCCATCAAGGGACCAGTGCAGAGGTCATCCCATCAAGGGACCAGTGCAGAGGTCATCCCATCAAGGGACCAGTGCAGAGGTCATCCCATCAAGGGACCAGTGCATCAGCGATCATCCCATGAAGGGACCAGTGCATCAGCGATCATCCCATGAAGGGACCAGTGCATCAGCGATCATCCCATGAAGGGACCAGTGCATCAGCGATCATCCCATGAAGGGACCAGTGCATCAGCGATCATCCCATGAAGGGACCAGTGCATCAGCGATCATCCCATGAAGGGACCAGTGCATCAGCGATCATCCCATGAAGGGACCAGTGCATCAGCGATCATCCCATGAAGGGACCAGTGCATCAGCGATCATCCCATGAAGGGACCAGTGCATCAGCGATCATCCCATGAAGGGACCAGTGCATCAGAGGTCAACCCATGAAGGGACCAGTGCATCAGAGGTCAACCCATGAAGGGACTTAAGCAGAGATCAATCTATGAAGGGACAAGTGCATCAGAGATCATCCCATGAAGGGACCAGTGCATCAGAGATCATCCCATGAAGGGACCAGTGCATCAGAGATCATCCCATGAAGGGACCAGTGCATCAGAGGTCAACCCATGAAGGGACCAGTGCATCAGAGGTCAACCCATGAAGGGACTTAAGCAGAGATCAATCTATGAAGGGACAAGTGCATCAGAGATCATCCCATGAAGGGACCAGTGCATCAAAGATCATCCCATGAAGGGACCAGTGCATCAAAGACCATCCCATGAAGGGACCAGTGCATCAAAGACAATCCCACGAAGGGACCAGTGCATCAAAGACCATCCCATGAAGGGACCAGTGCATCAAAGACCATCCCATGAAGGGACCAGTGCATCAAAGACCATCCCATGAAGGGACCAGTGCATCAAAGACCATCCCATGAAGGGACCAGTGCAGAGATCCCATGAAGGGACCAGTGCATCAGATATCATCCCATGAAGGGACCAGTGCATCAGATATCATCCCATGAAGGGACCAGGGCATCAGATATCAACCCATGAAGGGACCAGGGCATCAGAGGTCAACCCTTGAAGGGACCAGTGCATCAAAGATCATCCCATGAAGGGACAACAGAAAATCCCATGAAGGGACCAGTGCATCAAAGATCATCTTATGAAGGGACCAGTGCATCACAGCACTCAGATTAGAGGTATGCAAGATCATCCCATGATGGGACCAGTGCATCAACTATCATCCCATGAAGGGACCAGTGCATCAAAGATCAGCCCATGAAGGGACCAGCGCATCAAAGATCAGCCCATGAAGGGACCAGCGCATCAAAGATCAGCCCATGAAGGGACCAGCGCATCAAAGATCAGCCCATGAAGGGACCAGCGCATCAAAGATCAGCCCATGAAGGGACCAGCGCATCAAAGATCAGCCCATGAAGGGACCAGCGCATCAAAGATCAACCAGTGCAGGGATCCCATCAAGGGACCAGTGCAGGGATCCCATCAAGGGACCAGTGCAGAGATCCCATCAAGGGACCAGTGCAGAGATCCCATCAAGGGACCAGTGCAGAGATCCCATCAAGGGACCAGTGCAGAGATCCCATCAAGGGACCAGTGCAGAGGTCATCCCATCAAGGGACCAGTGCAGAGGTCATCCCATCAAGGGACCAGTGCAGAGGTCATCCCATCAAGGGACCAGTGCATCAGCGATCATCCCATCAAGGGACCAGTGCATCAGCGATCATCCCATCAAGGGACCAGTGCATCAGCGATCATCCCATCAAGGGACCAGTGCATCAGCGATCATCCCATGAAGGGACCAGTGCATCAGCGATCATCCCATGAAGGGACCAGTGCATCAGCGATCATCCCATGAAGGGACCAGTGCATCAGCGATCATCCCATGAAGGGACCAGTGCATCAGCGATCATCCCATGAAGGGACCAGTGCATCAGCGATCATCCCATGAAGGGACCAGTGCATCAGAGGTCAACCCATGAAGGGACCAGTGCATCAGAGGTCAACCCATGAAGGGACTTAAGCAGAGATCAATCTATGAAGGGACAAGTGCATCAGAGATCATCCCATGAAGGGACCAGTGCATCAGAGATCATCCCATGAAGGGACCAGTGCATCAGAGATCATCCCATGAAGGGACCAGTGCATCAGAGGTCAACCCATGAAGGGACCAGTGCATCAGAGGTCAACCCATGAAGGGACTTAAGCAGAGATCAATCTATGAAGGGACAAGTGCATCAGAGATCATCCCATGAAGGGACCAGTGCATCAAAGATCATCCCATGAAGGGACCAGTGCATCAAAGACCATCCCATGAAGGGACCAGTGCATCAAAGACAATCCCACGAAGGGACCAGTGCATCAAAGACCATCCCACGAAGGGACCAGTGCATCAAAGACCATCCCATGAAGGGACCAGTGCATCAAAGACCATCCCATGAAGGGACCAGTGCATCAAAGACCATCCCATGAAGGGACCAGTGCATCAAAGACCATCCCATGAAGGGACCAGTGCATCAAAGACCATCCCATGAAGGGACCAGTGCAGAGATCCCATGAAGGGACCCGTGCAGAGATCCCATGAAGGGACCCGTGCAGAGATCCCATGAAGGGACCCGTGCAGAGATCCCATGAAGGGACCCGTGCAGAGATCCCATGAAGGGACCCGTGCAGAGATCCCATGAAGGGACCCGTGCAGAGATCCCATGAAGGGACCCGTGCAGAGATCCCATGAAGGGACCCGTGCAGAGATCCCATGAAGGGACCCGTGCAGAGATCCCATGAAGGGACCCGTGCAGAGATCCCATGAAGGGACCAGTGCAGAGATCCCATGAAGGGACCAGTGCAGAGATCCCATGAAGGGACCAGTGCAGAGATCCCATGAAGGGACCAGTGCAGAGATCCCATGAAGGGACCAGTGCAGAGATCCCATGAAGGGACCAGTGCAGAGATCCCATGAAGGGACCAGTGCAGAGATCCCATGAAGGGACCAGTGCAGAGATCCCATGAAGGGACCAGTGCAGAGATCCCATGAAGGGACCAGTGCAGAGGTCATCCCATGAAGGGACCAGTGCAGAGGTCATCCCATGAAGGGACCAGTGCAGAGGTCATCCCATGAAGGGACCAGTGCAGAGGTCATCCCATGAAGGGACCAGTGCAGAGGTCATCCCATGAAGGGACCAGTGCAGAGGTCATCCCATGAAGGGACCAGTGCAGAGGTCATCCCATGAAGGGACCAGTGCAGAGGTCATCCCATGAAGGGACCAGTGCAGAGGTCATCCCATGAAGGGACCAGTGCAGAGGTCATCCCATGTAGGGACCAGTGCATCAGATATCATCCCAGGTAGGGACCAGTGCATCAGATATCATCCCAGGAAGGGACCGGTGCATCAGATATCATCCCATGAAGGGACCGGTGCATCAGATATCATCCCATGAAGGGACCGGTGCATCAGATATCATCCCATGAAGGGACCTGTGCATCAGAGGTCAACCCATGAAGGGACCTGTGCATCAGAGGTCAACCCATGAAGGGACCTGTGCATCAGAGGTCAACCCATGAAGGGACCAGTACATCAGAGCACTCAGATTAGAGGTATGCAAGATCATCCAATTAAGGAACCAGTGCATCGGAGATCATTCCATGAAGGGACCAGGGCATCAGAGATACCATGAAGGGACCAGTGCATCAGAGATCCCATTAAGGGACCAGTGCATCAGAGATCCCATTAAGGGACCAGTGCATCAGAGATCCCATTAAGGGACCAGTGCATCAGAGATCCCATTAAGAGACCAGTGCATCAGAGATCCCATTAAGGGACCAGTGCATCAGATATCATCCCATGAAGGGACCAGTGCATCAGATATCATCCCATGAAGGGACCAGGGCATCAGATATCATCCCATGAAGGGACCAGGGCATCAGATATCATCCCATGAAGGGACCAGGGCATCAGATATCATCCCATGAAGGGACAAGAGAATCCCATGAAGGGACCAGTGCATCAAAGATCTTATGAAGGGACCAGTGCATCACAGCACTCAGATTAGAGGTATGCAAGATCATCCCGTGAAGGGACCAGCGCATCAAAGATCACCCCATGAAGGGATCAGCAAGGGGACCAGCGTATCAAAGATCAGCCCATGAAGGGACCACCCATGAAGGGACCAGTGCATCACAGCACTCAGATTAAAGGTATGCAAGATCCCATGAAGGGACCAGTGCATCAGAGATCATCCCATGAAGGGACCAGTGCATCAGAGATCATCCCACGAAGAGACCAGTGCATCAAAGACCATCCCATGAAAGGACCAGTGCATCAAAGACCATCCCATGAAAGGACCAGTGCATCAAAGACCATCCCATGAAGGGACCAGTGCATCAAAGACCATCCCATGAAGTGACAAGAAATCATCCCATGAAGGGACAAGAAATCATCCCATGAAGGGACAAGAAATCATCCCATGAAGGGACCAGTGCATCAGATATCATCCCATGAAGGGACCAGTGCATCAGATATCATCCCATGAAGGGACCAGGGCATCAGATATCATCCCATGAAGGGACCAGGGCATCAGATATCATCCCATGAAGGGACCAGGGCATCAGATATCATTCCATGAAGGGACCAGGGCATCAGATATCATTCCATGAAGGGACCAGGGCATCAGAGATCCCATGAAGGGACCAGTGCATCAGAGATCCCATGAAGGGACCAGTGCATCAGAGATCCCATGAAGGGACCAGTGCATCAGAGATCCCATGAAGGGACCAGTGCATCAGAGATCCCATTAAGGGACCAGTGCATCAGAGACCATCCCATGAAGGGACCAGTGCATCAGAGACCATCCCATGAAGGGACCAGTGCATCAGAGACCATCCCATGACGGGACCAGTGCATCAACGATCATCCCATGACGGGACCAGTGCATCAACGATCATCCCATGAAGGGACCAGTGCATCAACGATCATCCCATGAAGGGACCAGTGCATCAACGATCATCCCATGACGGGACCAGCGCATCAACGATCATCCCATGACGGGACCAGCACATCAACGATCATCCCATGAAGGGACCAGCGCATCAACGATCATCCCATGAAGGGACCAGCGCATCAACGATCATCCCATGATGGGACCAGCGCATCAACGATCAGCCCATGAATGGACCAGCGCATCAACGATCAGCCCATGAAGGGACCAGCGCATCAACGATCAGCCCATGAAGGGACCACCCATGAAGGGACCAGCGCATCGAGGATCATCCCATGAAGAGACCAGTGCATCAGAGATCCCATGAAGGGACCAGTGCATCAAAGACCATCCCATGAAGGGACCAGTGCATCAACGATCATCCCATGAAGGGACCAGTGCATCAACGATCATCCCATGAAGGGACCAGGGCATCAACGATCATCCCATGAAGGGACCAGGGCATCAACGATCATCCCATGAAGGGACCAGTGCATCAGAGTCCATCCCATGAAGGGACCAGTGCATCAGAGTCCATCCCATGAAGGGACCAGTGCATCAGAGTCCATCCCATGAAGGGACCAGTGCATCAGAGATCATCCCATGAAGGGACCAGTGCATCAGAGATCATCCCATGAAGGGACCAGTGCATCAGAGATCATCCCATGAAGGAGAGCTGATCCCATGAAGGGACCAGTGCATCAGCGATCATCCCATGAAGGGACCAGTGCATCAGCGATTATCCCATGAAGGGACCAGTGAAACAGCGATTATCCCATGAAGGGACCAGTGAAACAGCGATCATCCCATGAAGGGACCAGTGAAACAGCGATCATCCCATGAAGGGACCAGTGCATCAGAGATCCCATGAAGGGACCAGTGAATCAGAGATCCCATGAAGGGACCAGTGCATCAGAGACCATCCCATGAAGGGACCAGTGCATCAGAGGTCAACCCATGAAGGGACCAGTGCATCAGAGGTCAACCCATGAAGGGACCAGTGCATCAGAGGTCAACCCATGAAGGGACCAGTGCATCAGAGGTCAACCCATGAAGGGACCAGTGCATCAGAGGTCAACCCATGAAGGGACCAGTGCATCAGAGGTCAACCCATGAAGGGACCAGTGCATCAGAGGTCAACCCATGAAGGGACCAGTGCATCAGAGGTCATCCCATGAAGGGACCAGTGCATCAGAGGTCATCCCATGAAGGGACCAGTGCATCAGATGTCATCCCATGAAGGGACCAGTGCATCAGCTATCATCCCATGAAGGGACCAGTGCATCAGCTATCATCCCATGAAGGGACCAGTGCATCAGATATCATCCCATGAAGGGACCAGTGCATCAGATATCATCCCATGAAGGGACCAGTGCATCAGATATCATCCCATGAAGGGACCAGGGCATCAGATATCATCCCATGAAGGGACCAGGGCATCAGAGGTCAACCCTTGAAGGGACCAGTGCATCAGAGGTCAACCCTTGAAGGGACCAGTGCATCAGAGGTCAACCCTTGAAGGGACCAGTGCATCAAAGATCATCCCATGAAGGGACAACAGATAATCCCATGAAGGGACCAGTGCATCACAGCACTCAGATTAGAGGTATGCAAGATCATACCATGATGGGACCAGTGCATCAACTATCATCCCATGAAGGGACCAGTGCATCAAAGATCAGCCCATGAAGGGACCAGCGCATCAAAGATCAGCCCATGAAGGGACCACCCATGAAGGGACCAGTGCAGGGATCCCATCAAGGGACCAGTGCAGAGATCCCATCAAGGGACCAGTGCAGAGATCCCATCAAGGGACCAGTGCAGAGATCCCATCAAGGGACCAGTGCAGAGATCCCATCAAGGGACCAGTGCAGAGATCCCATCAAGGGACCAGTGCAGAGATCCCATCAAGGGACCAGTGCAGAGATCCCATCAAGGGACCAGTGCAGAGATCCCATCAAGGGACCAGTGCAGAGATCCCATCAAGGGACCAGTGCAGAGATCCCATCAAGGGACCAGTGCAGAGATCCCATCAAGGGACCAGTGCAGAGATCCCATCAAGGGACCAGTGCAGAGATCCCATCAAGGGACCAGTGCAGAGATCCCATCAAGGGACCAGTGCAGAGATCCCATCAAGGGACCAGTGCAGAGATCCCATCAAGGGACCAGTGCAGAGATCCCATCAAGGGACCAGTGCAGAGATCCCATCAAGGGACCAGTGCAGAGATCCCATCAAGGGACCAGTGCAGAGATCCCATCAAGGGACCAGTGCAGAGATCCCATCAAGGGACCAGTGCAGAGATCCCATCAAGGGACCAGTGCAGAGGTCATCCCATGAAGGGACCAGTGCAGCGATCATCCCATGAAGGGACCAGTGCATCAGCGATCATCCCATGAAGGGACCAGTGCATCAGCGATCATCCCATGAAGGGACCAGTGCATCAGCGATCATCCCATGAAGGGACCAGTGCATCAGCGATCATCCCATGAAGGGACCAGTGCATCAGCGATCATCCCATGAAGGGACCAGTGCATCAGCGATCATCCCATGAAGGGACCAGTGCATCAGCGATCATCCCATGAAGGGACCAGTGCATCAGCGATCATCCCATGAAGGGACCAGTGCATCAGCGATCATCCCATGAAGGGACCAGTGCATCAGCGATCATCCCATGAAGGGACCAGTGCATCAGCGATCATCCCATGAAGGGACCAGTGCATCAGCGATCATCCCATGAAGGGACCAGTGCATCAGCGATCATCCCATGAAGGGACCAGTGCATCAGAGATCATCCCATGAAGGGACCAGTGCATCAGAGGTCAACCCATGAAGGGACTTAAGCAGAGATCAATCTATGAAGGGACAAGTGCATCAGAGATCATCCCATGAAGGGACCAGTGCATCAGAGATCATCCCATGAAGGGACCAGTGCATCAGAGGTCAACCCATGAAGGGACCAGTGCATCAGAGGTCAACCCATGAAGGGACTTAAGCAGAGATCAATCTATGAAGGGAGAAGTGCATCAGAGATCATCCCATGAAGGGACCAGTGCATCAGAGATCATCCCATGAAGGGACCAGTGCATCAGAGACCATCCCATGAAGGGACCAGTGCATCAAAGACCATCCCATGAAGGGACCAGTGCATCAAAGACCATCCCATGAAGGGACCAGTGCATCAAAGACCATCCCATGAAGGGACCAGTGCATCAAAGACCATCCCATGAAGGGACCAGTGCATCAAAGACCATCCCATGAAGGGACCAGTGCATCAAAGACCATCCCATGAAGGGACCAGTGCATCAAAGACCATCCCATGAAGGGACCAGTGCATCAAAGACCATCCCATGAAGGGACCAGTGCATCAGAGGTCCACCCATGAAGGGACAAGTGCATCAGAGATCATCACATGAAGGGACAAGTGCATCAGAGATCATCACATGAAGGGACAAGTGCATCAGAGATCATCACATGAAGGGACAAGTGCATCAGAGATCATCCCATGAAGGGACCAGTGCATCAAAGATCAGCCCATGAAGGGACCAGTGCATCAAAGATCAGCCCATGAAGGGACCAGCGCATCAAAGATCAGCCCATGAAGGGACCAGTGCATCAGATATCATCCCATGAAGGGACCAGTGCATCAGATATCATCCCATGAAGGGACCAGTGCATCAGAGATCATCCCATGAAGGGACCAGTGCATCAGAGATCATCCCATGAAGGACCAGTGCATCAGAGATCATCCCATGAAGGGACCAGTGCATCAGAGATCATCCCATGAAGGGACCAGTGCATCAGAGATCATCCCATGAAGGGACCAGTGCATCAGAGATCATCCCATGAAGGGACCAGTGCATCAGAGATCATCCCATGAAGGGACCAGTGCAAAGATCATCCCATGAAGGGACCAGTGCAAAGATCATCCCATGAAGGGACCAGTGCAAAGATCATCCCATGAAGGGACCAGTGCAAAGATCATCCCATGAGGGGACCAGTGCAAAGATCATCCCATGAAGGGACCAGTGCAAAGATCATCCCATGAAGGGACCAGTGCAAAGATCATCCCATGAAGGGACCAGTGCATCAGATTTCATCCCATGAAGGGACCAGTGCATCAGATTTCATCCCATGAAGGGACCAGTGCATCAGATGTCAACCCATGAAGGGACCAGTGCATCAGATGTCAACCCATGAAGGGACCTGTGCATCAGAGATCAATCCATGAAGGGACCTGTGCATCAGAGATCAATCCATGAAGGGACCTGTGCATCAGAGATCAATCCATGAAGGGACCTGTGCATCAAAGACGATTCCATGAAAGGACCAGTGCATCAAAGACCATCCCATGAAGGGACCTGTGCATCAAAGACCATCCCATGAAGGGACCTGTGCATCAGAGGTCCACCCACGAAGGGACCTGTGCATCAGAGGTCAACTCATGAAGGGACCAGTGCATCAGAGATCAACCCATGAAGGGACAAATGCATCAGAGATCCCATGAAGGGACCAGTGCATCAGAGATCCCATTAAGGGACCAGTGCATCAGAGATCCCATTAAGGGACCAGTGCATCAGAGATCCCATTAAGGGACCAGTGCATCAGAGATCCCATTAAGGGACCAGTGCATCAGAGATCCCATTAAGGGACCAGTGCATCAGAGATCCCATTAAGGGACCAGTGCATCAGAGATCCCATTAAGGGACCAGTGCATCAGAGATCCCATTAAGGGACCAGTGCATCAGAGATCCCATTAAGGGACCAGTGCATCAGATATCATCCCATGAAGGGACCAGTGCATCAGATATCATCCCATGAAGGGACCAGGGCATCAGATATCATCCCATGAAGGGACCAGGGCATCAGATATCATCCCATGAAGGGACAAGAGAATCCCATGAAGGGACCAGTGCATCAAAGATCTTATGAAGGGACCAGTGCATCACAGCACTCAGATTAAAGGTATGCAAGATCCCATGAAGGGACCAGTGCATCAGAGATCATCCCATGAAGGGACCAGTGCATCATAGATCATCCCACGAAGAGACCAGTGCATCAAAGACCATCCCATGAAAGGACCAGTGCATCAAAGACCATCCCATGAAGGGACCAGTGCATCAAAGACCATCCCATGAAGGGACAAGAAATCATCCCATGAAGGGACAAGAAATCATCCCATGAAGGGACAAGAAATCATCCCATGAAGGGACCAGGGCATCAGATATCATCCCATGAAGGGACCAGGGCATCAGATATCATCCCATGAAGGGACCAGGGCATCAGATATCATCCCATGAAGGGACCAGGGCATCAGATATCATCCCATGAAGGGACCAGGGCATCAGATATCATCCCATGAAGGGACCAGGGCATCAGATATCATCCCATGAAGGGACCAGGGCATCAGATATCCCATGAAGGGACCAGGGCATCAGATATCATCCCATGAAGGGACCAGGGCATCAGATATCATTCCATGAAGGGACCAGGGCATCAGAGATTCCATTAAGGGACCAGTGCATCAGAGATCCCATTAAGGGACCAGTGCATCAGAGATCCCATTAAGGGACCAGTGCATCAGAGACCATCCCATTAAGGGACCAGTGCATCAGAGACCATCCCATTAAGGGACCAGTGCATCAGAGACCATCCCATTAAGGGACCAGTGCATCAGAGACCATCCCATTAAGGGACCAGTGCATCAAAGACGATCCCATGAAGGGACCAGTGCATCAAAGACGATCCCATGAAGAGACCAGTGCATCAAAGACCATCCCATGAAGGGACCAGTGCATCAAAGACCATCCCATGAAGGGACAAGAAATCATCCCATGAAGGGACAAGAAATCATCCCATGAAGGGACAAGAAATCATCCCATGAAGGGACCAGTGCATCAGATATCATCCCATGAAGGGACCAGGGCATCAGATATCATCCCATGAAGGGACCAGGGCATCAGATATCATCCCATGAAGGGACCAGGGCATCAGATATCATCCCATGAAGGGACCAGGGCATCAGATATCATCCCATGAAGGGACCAGGGCATCAGATATCATCCCATGAAGGGACCAGGGCATCAGATATCATCCCATGAAGGGACCAGGGCATCAGATATCATCCCATGAAGGGACCAGGGCATCAGATATCATCCCATGAAGGGACCAGGGCATCAGATATCATCCCATGAAGGGACCAGGGCATCAGATATCATCCCATGAAGGGACCAGGGCATCAGATATCATCCCATGAAGGGACCAGGGCATCAGATATCATCCCATGAAGGGACAAGAGAATCCCATGAAGGGACCAGTGCATCAAAGATCTTATGAAGGGACCAGTGCATCACAGCACTCAGATTAGAGGTATGCAAGATCATCCCATGAAGGGACCAGCGCATCAAAGATCACCCCATGAAGGGATCAGCAAGGGGACCAGCGTATCAAAGATCAGCCCATGAAGGGACCACCCATGAAGGGACCAGTGCATCACAGCACTCAGATTAAAGGTATGCAAGATCCCATGAAGGGACCAGTGCATCAGAGATCATCCCATGAAGGGACCAGTGCATCAGAGATCATCCCACGAAGAGACCAGTGCATCAGAGATCATCCCACGAAGAGACCAGTGCATCAGAGATCATCCCACGAAGAGACCAGTGCATCAGAGATCATCCCACGAAGGGACCGGTGCATCAGAGATCATCCCACGAAGGGACCGGTGCATCAGAGATCATCCCACGAAGGGACCGGTGCAGAGATCCCATGAAGGGACCGGTGCAGAGATCCCATGAAGGGACCGGTGCAGAGATCCCATGAAGGGACCGGTGCAGAGATCCCATGAAGGGACCGGTGCATCAGAGGTCATCCCATGAAGGGACCGGTGCATCAGAGGTCATCCCATGAAGGGACCGGTGCATCAGAGGTCATCCCATGAAGGGACCGGTGCATCAGAGGTCATCCCATGAAGGGACCAGTGCATCAGTGGGTCAACCCATGAAGGGACCAGTGGGTCAACCCATGAAGGGACCAGTGGGTCAACCCATGAAGGGACCAGTGGGTCAACCCATGAAGGGACCAGTGGGTCAACCCATGAAGGGACCAGTGGGTCAACCCATGAAGGGACCAGTGGGTCAACCCATGAAGGGACCAGTGGGTCAACCCATGAAGGGACCAGTGGGTCAACCCATGAAGGGACCAGTGGGTCAACCCATGAAGGGACCAGTGGGTCAACCCATGAAGGGACCAGTGGGTCAACCCATGAAGGGACCAGTGGGTCAACCCATGAAGGGACCAGTGGGTCAACCCATGAAGGGACCAGTGGGTCAACCCATGAAGGGACCAGTGGGTCAACCCATGAAGGGACCAGTGCATCAGAGGTCAACCCATGAAGGGACCAGTGCATCAGAGATCATCCAATGAAGGGACCAGGGCATCAGAGGTCAACCCTTGAATGGACCAGTGCATCACAGCACTAAGAATAGAGGGATGCGATATCATCCCATGAAGAGACCAGTGCATCAGAGGTCATCCCATGAAGGGACCAGTGCATCAGATGTCATCCCATGAAGGGACCAGTGCATCAGATGTCATCCCATGAAGGGACCAGTGCATCAGAGGTCATCCCATGAAGGGACCAGTGCATCAGAGGTCATCCCATGAAGGGACCAGTGCATCAGAGGTCATCCCATGAAGGGACCAGTGCATCAGAGGTCATCCCATGAAGGGACCAGTGCATCAGAGGTCAATCCCATGAAGGGACCAGTGCATCAGATATCATCCCATGAAGGGACCAGTGCATCAGATATCATCCCATGAAGGGACCAGTGCATCAGAGATCCCATGAAGGGACCAGTGAATCAGAGATCCCATGAAGGGACCAGTGCATCAGAGATCATCCCATGAAGGAACCAGTGCATCAAAGACCATCCCATGAAGGGACCAGTGCATCAAAGACCATCCCATGAAGGGACCAGTGCATCAAAGACCATCCCATGAAGGGACCAGTTCATCAACGATCATCCCATGAAGGGACCAGTGCATCAACGATCATCCCATGAAGGGACCAGTGCATCAACGATCATCCCATGAAGGAACCAGTGCATCAACGATCATCCCATGAAGGGACCAGTGCATCAGAGTCCATCCCATGAAGGGACCAGTGCATCAGAGTCCATCCCATGAAGGGACCAGTGCATCAGAGTCCATCCCATGAAGGGACCAGTGCATCAGAGTCCATCCCATGAAGGGACCAGTGCATCAGAGTCCATCCCATGAAGGGACCAGTGCATCAGAGTCCATCCCATGAAGGGACCAGTGCATCAGAGATCCCATTAAGGGACCAGTGCATCAGAGATCCCATTAAGGGACCAGTGCATCAGAGATCCCATTAAGGGACCAGTGCATCAGAGATCCCATTAAGGGACCAGTGCATCAGAGACCATCCCATGAAGGGACCAGTGCATCAGAGACCATCCCATGAAGGGACCAGTGCATCAGCGATCATCCCATGAAGGGACCAGTGCATCAGCGATCATCCCATGAAGGGACCAGTGCATCAGCGATCATCCCATGAAGGGACCAGTGCATCACAGCACTCAGATTAAAGGTATGCAAGATCCCATGAAGGGACCAGTGCATCAGAGATCATCCCATGAAGGGACCAGTGCATCAGAGATCATCCCATGAAGAACCAGTGCATCAGAGTCCATCCCATGAAGAACCAGTGCATCAGAGTCCATCCCATGAAGAACCAGTGCATCAGCGATCATCCCATGAAGGGACCAGTGCATCAGAGATCATCCCATGAAGGGACCAGTGCATCAGAGGTCAACCCATGAAGGGACCAGTGCATCAGAGGTCAACCCATGAAGGGACTTAAGCAGAGATAAATCTATGAAGGGACAAGTGCATCAAAGATGATCCCATGAAGGGACAAGAAATCATCCCATGAAGGGACCAGTGCATCAGAGATCATCCCATGAAGGGACCAGTGCATCAGAGATCATCCCATGAAGGGACCAGTGCATCAGAGATCATCCCATGAAGGGACCAGTGCATCAACGATCATCCCATGAAGGGACCAGTGCATCAACGATCATCCCATGAAGGGACCAGTGCATCAACGATCATCCCATGAAGGGACCAGTGCATCAACGATCATCCCATGAAGGGACCAGTGCATCAACGTCCATCCCATGAAGGGACCAGTGCATCAACGTCCATCCCATGAAGGGACCAGTGCATCAACGTCCATCCCATGAAGGGACCAGTGCATCAAAGACCATCCCATGAAGGGACCAGTGCATCAAAGACCATCCCATGAAGGGACCAGTGCATCAAAGACCATCCCATGAAGGGACCAGTGCATCAAAGACCATCCCATGAAGGGACCAGTGCATCAAAGACCATCCCATGAAGGGACCAGTGCATCAAAGACCATCCCATGAAGGGACCAGTGCAGAGATCCCATGAAGGGACCAGTGCAGAGATCCCATGAAGGGACCGGTGCATCAGATATCATCCCATGAAGAGACCGGTGCATCAGATATCATCCCATGAAGGGACGGGTGCATCAGATATCATCCAATGAAGGGACGGGTGCATCAGATATCATCCCATGAAGGGACCAGTGCATCAGATATCATCCCATGAAGGGACCAGTGCATCAGATATCATCCCATGAAGGGACCAGTGCATCAGATATCATCCCATGAAGGGACCAGTGCATCAGATATCATCCCATGAAGGGACCAGTGCATCAGATATCATCCCATGAAGGGACCAGTGCATCAGATATCATCCCATGAAGGGACCAGTGCATCAGATATCCATCCCATGAAGGGACCAGTGCATCAGAGTCCATCCCATGAAGGGACCAGTGCATCAGAGTCCATCCCATGAAGGGACCAGTGCATCAGAGTCCATCCCATGAAGGGACCAGTGCATCAGAGTCCATCCCATGAAGGGACCAGTGCATCAGAGTCCATCCCATGAAGGGACCAGTGCATCAGAGTCCATCCCATGAAGGGACCAGTGCATCAGCGATCATCCCATGAAGGGACCAGTGCATCAGCGATCATCCCATGAAGGGACCAGTGCATCACCGATCATCCCATGAAGGGACCAGTGCATCAGCGATCATCCCATGAAGGGACCAGTGCATCAGCGATCATCCCATGAAGGGACCAGTGCATCAGCGATCATCCCATGAAGGGACCAGTGCATCAGCGATCATCCCATGAAGGGACCAGTGCATCAGCGATCATCCCATGAAGGGACCAGTGCATCAAAGACCATCCCATGAAGGGACCAGTGCATCAAAGACCATCCCATGAAGGGACCAGTGCATCAAAGACCATCCCATGAAGGGACCAGTGCATCAAAGACCATCCCATGAAGGGACCAGTGCATCAAAGACCATCCCATGAAGGGACCAGTGCATCAAAGACCATCCCATGAAGGGACCAGTGCAGAGATCCCATGAAGGGACCAGTGCATCAAAGACCATCCCATGAAGGGACCAGTGCATCAGAGATCATCCCATGAAGGGACCAGTGCATCAGAGATCATCCCATGAAGGGACCAGTGCATCAGATATCATCCCATGAAGGGACCAGTGCATCAGATATCATCCCATGAAGGGACCAGTGCATCAGATATCATCCCATGAAGGGACCAGTGCATCAGATATCATCCCATGAAGGGACCAGTGCATCAGAGATCATCCCATGAAGGGACCAGTGCATCAGAGATCATCCCATGAAGGGACCAGTGCATCAGAGATCATCCCATGAAGGGACCAGTGCATCAGAGATCATCCCATGAAGGACCAGTGCATCAGAGATCATCCCATGAAGGGACCAGTGCATCAGAGATCATCCCATGAAGGACCAGTGCATCAGAGATCATCCCATGAAGGGACCAGTGCATCAGAGATCATCCCATGAAGGGACCAGTGCATCAGAGATCATCCCATGTTGGGACCAGTGCATCAGAGATCATCCCATGAAGGGACCAGTGCAAAGATCATCCCATGAAGGGACCAGTGCAAAGATCATCCCATGAAGGGACCAGTGCAAAGATCATCCCATGAAGGGACCAGTGCAAAGATCATCCCATGAAGGGACCAGTGCAAAGATCATCCCATGAAGGGACCAGTGCAAAGATCATCCCATGAAGGGACCAGTGCAAAGATCATCCCATGAAGGGACCAGTGCATCAGATTTCATCCCATGAAGGGACCAGTGCATCAGATGTCAACCCATGAAGGGACCTGTGCATCAGAGATCAATCCATGAAGGGACCAGTGCATCAAAGACGATTCCATGAAGGGACCAGTGCATCAAAGACCATCCCATGAAGGGACCAGTGCATCAAAGACCATCCCATGAAGGGACCTGTGCATCAGAGGTCCACCCACGAAGGGACCTGTGCATCAGAGGTCAACTCATGAAGGGACCAGTGCATCAGATATCATCCCATGAAGGGACCAGTACATCAGAGCACTCAGATTAGAGGTATGCAAGATCATCCAATTAAGGAACCAGTGCATCGGAGATCATTCCATGAAGGGACCAGGGCATCAGAGATACCATGAAGGGACCAGTGCATCAGAGATCCCATTAAGGGACCAGTGCATCAGAGATCCCATTAAGGGACCAGTGCATCAGAGATCCCATTAAGGGACCAGTGCATCAGAGATCCCATTAAGGGACCAGTGCATCAGAGATCCCATTAAGGGACCAGTGCATCAGAGATCCCATTAAGGGACCAGTGCATCAGATATCATCCCATGAAGGGACCAGGGCATCAGATATCATCCCATGAAGGGACCAGGGCATCAGATATCATCCCATGAAGGGACAAGAGAATCCCATGAAGGCACCAGTGCATCAAAGATCTTATGAAGGGACCAGTGCATCACAGCACTCAGATTAGAGGTATGCAAGATCATCCCATGAAGGGACCAGCGCATCAAAGATCACCCCATGAAGGGATCAGCAAGGGGACCAGCGTATCAAAGATCAGCCCATGAAGGGACCACCCATGAAGGGACCAGTGCATCACAGCACTCAGATTAAAGGTATGCAAGATCCCATGAAGGGACCAGTGCATAAGAGATCATCCCACGAAGGGACCAGTGCATCAGAGATCATCCCACGAAGGGACCAGTGCATCAAAGACCATCCCATGAAAGGACCAGTGCATCAAAGACCATCCCATGAAAGGACCAGTGCATCAAAGACCATCCCATGAAGGGACCAGTGCATCAAAGACCATCCCATGAAGGGACAAGAAATCATCCCATGAAGGGACAAGAAATCATCCCATGAAGGGACAAGAAAACATCCCATGAAGGGACCAGGGCATCAGATATCATCCCATGAAGGGACCAGGGCATCAGATATCATCCCATGAAGGGACCAGGGCATCAGATATCATCCCATGAAGGGACCAGGGCATCAGATATCATCCCATGAAGGGACCAGGGCATCAAATATCATCCCATGAAGGGACCAGGGCTTCAGATATCATTCCATGAAGGGACCAGGGCATCAGAGATCCCATGAAGGGACCAGGGCATCAGAGATCCCATTAAGGGACCAGTGCATCAGAGATCCCATTAAGGGACCAGTGCATCAGAGATCCCATTAAGGGACCAGTGCATCAGAGACCATCCCATTAAGGGACCAGTGCATCAGAGACCATCCCATGAAGGGACCAGTGCATCAGAGACCATCCCATGAAGGGACCAGTGCATCAGAGACCATCCCATGAAGGGACCAGTGCATCAGAGACCATCCCATTAAGGGACCAGTGCATCAAAGACGATCCCATGAAGGGACCAGTGCATCAAAGACGATCCCATGAAGGGACCAGTGCATCAAAGACCATCCCATGAAGGGACCAGTGCATCAAAGACCATCCCATGAAGGGACAAGAAATCATCCCATGAAGGGACAAGAAATCATCCCATGAAGGGACAAGAAATCATCCCATGAAGGGACCAGTGCATCAGATATCATCCCATGAAGGGACCAGGGCATCAGATATCATCCCATGAAGGGACCAGGGCATCAGATATCATCCCATGAAGGGACCAGGGCATCAGATATCATCCCATGAAGGGACCAGGGCATCAGATATCATCCCATGAAGGGACCAGGGCATCAGATATCATCCCATGAAGGGACCAGGGCATCAGATATCATCCCATGAAGGGACCAGGGCATCAGATATCATCCCATGAAGGGACCAGGGCATCAGATATCATCCCATGAAGGGACCAGGGCATCAGATATCATCCCATGAAGGGACAAGAGAATCCCATGAAGGGACCAGTGCATCAAAGATCTTATGAAGGGACCAGTGCATCACAGCACTCAGATTAGAGGTATGCAAGATCATCCCATGAAGGGACCAGCGCATCAAAGATCACCCCATGAAGGGATCAGCAAGGGGACCAGCGTATCAAAGATCAGCCCATGAAGGGACCACCCATGAAGCGACCAGTGCATCACAGCACTCAGATTAAAGGTATGCAAGATCCCATGAAGGGACCAGTGCATCAGAGGTCAACCCATGAAGGGACCAGTGCATCAGAGGTCAACTCATGAAGGGACCAGTGCATCAGAGGTCAACCCATGAAGGGACCAGTGCATCAGAGGTCAACCCATGAAGGGACCAGTGCATCAGAGGTCAACCCATGAAGGGACCAGTGCATCAGAGGTCAACCCATGAAGGGACCAGTGCATCAGAGGTCAACCCATGAAGGGACCAGTGCATCAGAGGTCAACCCATGAAGGGACCAGTGCGTCAACCCATGAAGGGACCAGTGGGTCAACCCATGAAGGGACCAGTGGGTCAACCCATGAAGGGACCAGTGGGTCAACCCATGAAGGGACCAGTGGGTCAACCCATGAAGGGACCAGTGCATCAGATGTCATCCCATGAAGGGACCAGTGCATCAGATGTCATCCCATGAAGGGACCAGTGCATCAGAGGTCATCCCATGAAGGGACCAGTGCATCAGAGGTCATCCCATGAAGGGACCAGTGCATCAGAGGTCATCCCATGAAGGGACCAGTGCATCAGAGGTCATCCCATGAAGGGACCAGTGCATCAGAGGTCATCCCATGAAGGGACCAGTGCATTAGATATCATCCCATGAAGGGACCAGTGCATCAGAGATCCCATGAAGGGACCAGTGCATCAGAGATCATCCCATGAAGGAACCAGTGCATCAAAGACCATCCCATGAAGGAACCAGTGCATCAAAGACCATCCCATGAAGGGACCAGTGCATCAAAGACCATCAAGGGACCAGTGCATCAACGATCATCCCATGAAGGAACCAGTGCATCAACGATCATCCCATGAAGGAACCAGTGCATCAACGATCATCCCATGAAGGGACCAGTGCATCAACGATCATCCCATGAAGGGACCAGTGCATCAGAGTCCATCCCATGAAGGGACCAGTGCATCAGAGTCCATCCCATGAAGGGACCAGTGCATCAGAGTCCATCCCATGAAGGGACCAGTGCATCAGAGTCCATCCCATGAAGGGACCAGTGCATCAGAGTCCATCCCATGAAGGGACCAGTGCATCAGAGCTGATCCCATGAAGGGACCAGTGCATCAGAGCTGATCCCATGAAGGGACCAGTGCATCAGAGCTGATCCCATGAAGGGACCAGTGCATCAGAGCTGATCCCATGAAGGGACCAGTGCATCAGAGCTGATCCCATGAAGGGACCAGTGCATCAGAGCTGATCCCATGAAGGGACCAGTGCATCAGCGATCATCCCATGAAGGGACCAGTGCATCAGCGATCATCCCATGAAGGGACCAGTGCATCAGCGATCATCCCATGAAGGGACCAGTGCATCAGCGATCATCCCATGAAGGGATCAGTGCATCACAGCACTCAGATTAAAGGTATGCAAGATCCCATGAAGGGACCAGTGCATCAGAGATCATCCCATGAAGGGACCAGTGCATCAGAGATCATCCCATGAAGAACCAGTGCATCAGAGTCCATCCCATGAAGAACCAGTGCATCAGCGATCATCCCATGAAGGGACCAATGCATCAGAGATCATCCCATGAAGGGACCAGTGCATCAGAGGTCAACCCATGAAGGGACCAGTGCATCAGAGGTCAACCCATGAAGGGACCAGTGCATCAGAGGTCAACCCATGAAGGGACTTAAGCAGAGATAAATCTATGAAGGGACAAGTGCATCAAAGATGATCCCATGAAGGGACAAGAAATCATCCCATGAAGGGACCAGTGCATCAGAGATCATCCCATGAAGGGACCAGTGCATCAGAGATCATCCCATGAAGGGACCAGTGCATCAGAGATCATCCCATGAAGGGACCAGTGCATCAACGATCATCCCATGAAGGGACCAGTGCATCAACGATCATCCCATGAAGGGACCAGTGCATCAACGATCATCCCATGAAGGGACCAGTGCATCAGCGATCATCCCATGAAGGGACCAGTGCATCAGCGATCATCCCATGAAGGGACCAGTGCATCAGCGATCATCCCATGAAGGGACCAGTGCATCAGCGATCATCCCATGAAGGGACCAGTGCATCAGCGATCATCCCATGAAGGGACCAGTGCATCACAGCACTCAGATTAAAGGTATGCAATATCCCATGAAGGGACCAGTGCATCAGAGATCATCCCATGAAGGGACCAGTGCATCAGAGATCATCCCATGAAGAACCAGTGCATCAGAGTCCATCCCATGAAGAACCAGTGCATCAGCGATCATCCCATGAAGGGACCAATGCAGAGATCATCCCATGAAGGGACCAGTGCATCAGAGGTCAACCCATGAAGGGACCAGTGCATCAGAGGTCAACCCATGAAGGGACTTAAGCAGAGATAAATCTATGAAGGGACAAGTGCATCAAAGATGATCCCATGAACGGACAAGAAATCATCCCATGAAGGGACCAGTGCATCAGAGATCATCCCATGAAGAACCAGTGCATCAGAGTCCATCCCATGAAGAACCAGTGCATCAGCGATCATCCCATGAAGGGACCAATGCATCAGAGATCATCCCATGAAGGGACCAGTGCATCAGAGGTCAACCCATGAAGGGACCAGTGCATCAGAGGTCAACCCATGAAGGGACTTAAGCAGAGATAAATCTATGAAGGGACAAGTGCATCAAAGATGATCCCATGAAGGGACAAGAAATCATCCCATGAAGGGACCAGTGCATCAGAGATCATCCCATGAAGGGACCAGTGCATCAGAGATCATCCCATGAAGGGACCAGTGCATCAGAGATCATCCCATGAAGGGACCAGTGCATCAACGATCATCCCATGAAGGGACCAGTGCATCAACGATCATCCCATGAAGGGACCAGTGCATCAACGATCATCCCATGAAGGGACCAGTGCATCAACGATCATCCCATGAAGGGACCAGTGCATCAACGATCATCCCATGAAGGGACCAGTGCATCAAAGACCATCCCATGAAGGGACCAGTGCATCAAAGACCATCCCATGAAGGGACCAGTGCATCAAAGACCATCCCATGAAGGGACCAGTGCATCAAAGACCATCCCATGAAGGGACCAGTGCAGAGATCCCATGAAGGGACCGGTGCAGAGATCCCATGAAGGGACCGGTGCAGAGGTGAACCCATGAAGGGACCGGTGCAGAGATCCCATGAAGGGACCAGTGCAGAGGTCATCCCATGAAGGGACCAGTGCAGAGGTCATCCCATGAAGGGACCGGTGCATCAGATATCCCATGTAGGGACCGGTGCATCAGATATCATCCCATGAAGAGACGGGTGCATCAGATATCATCCCATGAAGGCACGGGTGCATCAGATATCATCCCATGAAGGGACCAGTGCATCAGATATCATCCCATGAAGGGACCAGTGCATCAAAGACCATCCCATGAAGGGACCTGTGCATCAGAGGTCCACCCACGAAGGGACCTGTGCATCAGAGGTCAACTCATGAAGGGACCAGTGCATCAGAGATCAACCCATGAAGGGACAAATGCATCAGAGATCCCATGAAGGGACCAGTGCATCAGAGATCCCATTAAGGGACCAGTGCATCAGAGATCCCATTAAGGGACCAGTGCATCAGAGATCCCATTAAGGGACCAGTGCATCAGAGATCCCATTAAGGGACCAGTGCATCAGAGATCCCATTAAGGGACCAGTGCATCAGAGATCCCATTAAGGGACCAGTGCATCAGAGATCCCATTAAGGGACCAGTGCATCAGAGATCCCATTAAGGGACCAGTGCATCAGATATCATCCCATGAAGGGACCAGTGCATCAGATATCATCCCATGAAGGGACCAGGGCATCAGATATCATCCCATGAAGGGACCAGGGCATCAGATATCATCCCATGAAGGGACAAGAGAATCCCATGAAGGGACCAGTGCATCAAAGATCTTATGAAGGGACCAGTGCATCACAGCACTCAGATTAAAGGTATGCAAGATCCCATGAAGGGACCAGTGCATCAGAGATCATCCCATGAAGGGACCAGTGCATCATAGATCATCCCACGAAGAGACCAGTGCATCAAAGACCATCCCATGAAAGGACCAGTGCATCAAAGACCATCCCATGAAGGGACCAGTGCATCAAAGACCATCCCATGAAGGGACAAGAAATCATCCCATGAAGGGACAAGAAATCATCCCATGAAGGGACAAGAAATCATCCCATGAAGGGACCAGGGCATCAGATATCATCCCATGAAGGGACCAGGGCATCAGATATCATCCCATGAAGGGACCAGGGCATCAGATATCATCCCATGAAGGGACCAGGGCATCAGATATCATCCCATGAAGGGACCAGGGCATCAGATATCATCCCATGAAGGGACCAGGGCATCAGATATCATCCCATGAAGGGACCAGGGCATCAGATATCCCATGAAGGGACCAGGGCATCAGATATCATCCCATGAAGGGACCAGGGCATCAGATATCATTCCATGAAGGGACCAGGGCATCAGAGATACCATTAAGGGACCAGTGCATCAGAGATCCCATTAAGGGACCAGTGCATCAGAGATCCCATTAAGGGACCAGTGCATCAGAGACCATCCCATTAAGGGACCAGTGCATCAGAGACCATCCCATTAAGGGACCAGTGCATCAGAGACCATCCCATTAAGGGACCAGTGCATCAGAGACCATCCCATTAAGGGACCAGTGCATCAGAGACCATCCCATGAAGGGACCAGTGCATCAAAGACGATCCCATGAAAGGACCAGTGCATCAAAGACCATCCCATGAAGGGACCAGTGCATCAAAGACCATCCCATGAAGGGACAAGAAATCATCCCATGAAGGGACAAGAAATCATCCCATGAAGGGACAAGAAATCATCCCATGAAGGGACCAGTGCATCAGATATCATCCCATGAAGGGACCAGGGCATCAGATATCATCCCATGAAGGGACCAGGGCATCAGATATCATCCCATGAAGGGACCAGGGCATCAGATATCATCCCATGAAGGGACCAGGGCATCAGATATCATCCCATGAAGGGACCAGGGCATCAGATATCATCCCATGAAGGGACCAGGGCATCAGATATCATCCCATGAAGGGACCAGGGCATCAGATATCATCCCATGAAGGGACCAGGGCATCAGATATCATCCCATGAAGGGACCAGGGCATCAGATATCATCCCATGAAGGGACCAGGGCATCAGATATCATCCCATGAAGGGACCAGGGCATCAGATATCATCCCATGAAGGGACAAGAGAATCCCATGAAGGGACCAGTGCATCAAAGATCTTATGAAGGGACCAGTGCATCACAGCACTCAGATTAGAGGTATGCAAGATCATCCCATGAAGGGACCAGCGCATCAAAGATCACCCCATGAAGGGATCAGCAAGGGGACCAGCGTATCAAAGATCAGCCCATGAAGGGACCACCCATGAAGGGACCAGTGCATCACAGCACTCAGATTAAAGGTATGCAAGATCCCATGAAGGGACCAGTGCATCAGAGATCATCCCATGAAGGGACCAGTGCATCAGAGATCATCCCACGAAGAGACCAGTGCATCAGAGATCATCCCACGAAGAGACCAGTGCATCAGAGATCATCCCACGAAGAGACCGGTGCATCAGAGATCATCCCACGAAGGGACCGGTGCATCAGAGATCATCCCACGAAGGGACCGGTGCAGAGATCCCATGAAGGGACCGGTGCAGAGATCCCATGAAGGGACCGGTGCAGAGATCCCATGAAGGGACCGGTGCAGAGATCCCATGAAGGGACCGGTGCATCAGAGGTCATCCCATGAAGGGACCGGTGCATCAGAGGTCATCCCATGAAGGGACCGGTGCATCAGAGGTCATCCCATGAAGGGACCGGTGCATCAGAGGTCATCCCATGAAGGGACCAGTGCATCAGTGGGTCAACCCATGAAGGGACCAGTGGGTCAACCCATGAAGGGACCAGTGGGTCAACCCATGAAGGGACCAGTGGGTCAACCCATGAAGGGACCAGTGGGTCAACCCATGAAGGGACCAGTGGGTCAACCCATGAAGGGACCAGTGGGTCAACCCATGAAGGGACCAGTGGGTCAACCCATGAAGGGACCAGTGGGTCAACCCATGAAGGGACCAGTGGGTCAACCCATGAAGGGACCAGTGGGTCAACCCATGAAGGGACCAGTGGGTCAACCCATGAAGGGACCAGTGGGTCAACCCATGAAGGGACCAGTGGGTCAACCCATGAAGGGACCAGTGCATCAGAGGTCAACCCATGAAGGGACCAGTGCATCAGAGATCATCCAATGAAGGGACCAGGGCATCAGAGGTCAACCCTTGAATGGACCAGTGCATCACAGCACTAAGAATAGAGGGATGCGATATCATCCCATGAAGAGACCAGTGCATCAGAGGTCATCCCATGAAGGGACCAGTGCATCAGATGTCATCCCATGAAGGGACCAGTGCATCAGATGTCATCCCATGAAGGGACCAGTGCATCAGAGGTCATCCCATGAAGGGACCAGTGCATCAGAGGTCATCCCATGAAGGGACCAGTGCATCAGAGGTCATCCCATGAAGGGACCAGTGCATCAGAGGTCATCCCATGAAGGGACCAGTGCATCAGAGGTCATCCCATGAAGGGACCAGTGCATCAGAGGTCATCCCATGAAGGGACCAGTGCATCAGAGGTCAATCCCATGAAGGGACCAGTGCATCAGATATCATCCCATGAAGGGACCAGTGCATTAGATATCATCCCATGAAGGGACCAGTGCATCAGAGATCCCATGAAGGGACCAGTGAATCAGAGATCCCATGAAGGGACCAGTGCATCAGAGATCATCCCATGAAGGAACCAGTGCATCAAAGACCATCCCATGAAGGGACCAGTGCATCAAAGACCATCCCATGAAGGGACCAGTGCATCAAAGACCATCCCATGAAGGGACCAGTTCATCAACGATCATCCCATGAAGGGACCAGTGCATCAACGATCATCCCATGAAGGGACCAGTGCATCAACGATCATCCCATGAAGGAACCAGTGCATCAACGATCATCCCATGAAGGGACCAGTGCATCAGAGTCCATCCCATGAAGGGACCAGTGCATCAGAGTCCATCCCATGAAGGGACCAGTGCATCAGAGTCCATCCCATGAAGGGACCAGTGCATCAGAGTCCATCCCATGAAGGGACCAGTGCATCAGAGTCCATCCCATGAAGGGACCAGTGCATCAGAGTCGATCCCATGAAGGGACCAGTGCATCAGAGATCCCATTAAGGGACCAGTGCATCAGAGATCCCATTAAGGGACCAGTGCATCAGAGATCCCATTAAGGGACCAGTGCATCAGAGATCCCATTAAGGGACCAGTGCATCAGAGACCATCCCATGAAGGGACCAGTGCATCAGAGACCATCCCATGAAGGGACCAGTGCATCAGCGATCATCCCATGAAGGGACCAGTGCATCAGCGATCATCCCATGAAGGGACCAGTGCATCAGCGATCATCCCATGAAGGGACCAGTGCATCACAGCACTCAGATTAAAGGTATGCAAGATCCCATGAAGGGACCAGTGCATCAGAGATCATCCCATGAAGGGACCAGTGCATCAGAGATCATCCCATGAAGAACCAGTGCATCAGAGTCCATCCCATGAAGAACCAGTGCATCAGAGTCCATCCCATGAAGAACCAGTGCATCAGCGATCATCCCATGAAGGGACCAGTGCATCAGAGATCATCCCATGAAGGGACCAGTGCATCAGAGGTCAACCCATGAAGGGACCAGTGCATCAGAGGTCAACCCATGAAGGGACTTAAGCAGAGATAAATCTATGAAGGGACAAGTGCATCAAAGATGATCCCATGAAGGGACAAGAAATCATCCCATGAAGGGACCAGTGCATCAGAGATCATCCCATGAAGGGACCAGTGCATCAGAGATCATCCCATGAAGGGACCAGTGCATCAGAGATCATCCCATGAAGGGACCAGTGCATCAACGATCATCCCATGAAGGGACCAGTGCATCAACGATCATCCCATGAAGGGACCAGTGCATCAACGATCATCCCATGAAGGGACCAGTGCATCAACGATCATCCCATGAAGGGACCAGTGCATCAACGTCCATCCCATGAAGGGACCAGTGCATCAACGTCCATCCCATGAAGGGACCAGTGCATCAACGTCCATCCCATGAAGGGACCAGTGCATCAAAGACCATCCCATGAAGGGACCAGTGCATCAAAGACCATCCCATGAAGGGACCAGTGCATCAAAGACCATCCCATGAAGGGACCAGTGCATCAAAGACCATCCCATGAAGGGACCAGTGCATCAAAGACCATCCCATGAAGGGACCAGTGCATCAAAGACCATCCCATGAAGGGACCAGTGCAGAGATCCCATGAAGGGACCAGTGCAGAGATCCCATGAAGGGACCGGTGCATCAGATATCATCCCATGAAGAGACCGGTGCATCAGATATCATCCCATGAAGGGACGGGTGCATCAGATATCATCCCATGAAGGGACGGGTGCATCAGATATCATCCCATGAAGGGACCAGTGCATCAGATATCATCCCATGAAGGGACCAGTGCATCAGATATCATCCCATGAAGGGACCAGTGCATCAGATATCATCCCATGAAGGGACCAGTGCATCAGATATCATCCCATGAAGGGACCAGTGCATCAGAGTCCATCCCATGAAGGGACCAGTGCATCAGAGTCCATCCCATGAAGGGACCAGTGCATCAGAGTCCATCCCATGAAGGGACCAGTGCATCAGAGTCCATCCCATGAAGGGACCAGTGCAGAGTCCATCCCATGAAGGGACCAGTGCATCAGAGTCCATCCCATGAAGGGACCAGTGCATCAGAGTCCATCCCATGAAGGGACCAGTGCATCAGCGATCATCCCATGAAGGGACCAGTGCATCAGCGATCATCCCATGAAGGGACCAGTGCATCAGCGATCATCCCATGAAGGGACCAGTGCATCAGCGATCATCCCATGAAGGGACCAGTGCATCAGCGATCATCCCATGAAGGGACCAGTGCATCAAAGACCATCCCATGAAGGGACCAGTGCATCAAAGACCATCCCATGAAGGGACCAGTGCATCAAAGACCATCCCATGAAGGGACCAGTGCATCAAAGACCATCCCATGAAGGGACCAGTGCAGAGATCCCATGAAGGGACCAGTGCAGAGATCCCATGAAGGGACCAGTGCATCAAAGACCATCCCATGAAGGGACCAGTGCATCAGAGATCATCCCATGAAGGGACCAGTGCATCAGAGATCATCCCATGAAGGGACCAGTGCATCAGATATCATCCCATGAAGGGACCAGTGCATCAGATATCATCCCATGAAGGGACCAGTGCATCAGATAATATCCCATGAAGGGACCAGTGCATCAGATATCATCCCATGAAGGGACCAGTGCATCAGAGATCATCCCATGAAGGGACCAGTGCATCAGAGATCATCCCATGAAGGGACCAGTGCATCAGAGATCATCCCATGAAGGGACCAGTGCATCAGAGATCATCCCATGAAGGGACCAGTGCATCAGAGATCATCCCATGAAGGACCAGTGCATCAGAGATCATCCCATGAAGGGACCAGTGCATCAGAGATCATCCCATGAAGGACCAGTGCATCAGAGATCATCCCATGAAGGGACCAGTGCATCAGAGATCATCCCATGTTGGGACCAGTGCATCAGAGATCATCCCATGAAGGGACCAGTGCAAAGATCATCCCATGAAGGGACCAGTGCAAAGATCATCCCATGAAGGGACCAGTGCAAAGATCATCCCATGAAGGGACCAGTGCAAAGATCATCCCATGAAGGGACCAGTGCAAAGATCATCCCATGAAGGGACCAGTGCAAAGATCATCCCATGAAGGGACCAGTGCAAAGATCATCCCATGAAGGGACCAGTGCAAAGATCATCCCATGAAGGGACCAGTGCATCAGATTTCATCCCATGAAGGGACCAGTGCATCAGATGTCAACCCATGAAGGGACCTGTGCATCAGAGATCAATCCATGAAGGGACCAGTGCATCAAAGACGATTCCATGAAGGGACCAGTGCATCAAAGACCATCCCATGAAGGGACCAGTGCATCAAAGACCATCCCATGAAGGGACCTGTGCATCAGAGGTCCACCCACGAAGGGACCTGTGCATCAGAGGTCAACTCATGAAGGGACCAGTGCATCAGATATCATCCCATGAAGGGACCAGTACATCAGAGCACTCAGATTAGAGGTATGCAAGATCATCCAATTAAGGAACCAGTGCATCGGAGATCATTCCATGAAGGGACCAGGGCATCAGAGATACCATGAAGGGACCAGTGCATCAGAGATCCCATTAAGGGACCAGTGCATCAGAGATCCCATTAAGGGACCAGTGCATCAGAGATCCCATTAAGGGACCAGTGCATCAGAGATCCCATTAAGGGACCAGTGCATCAGAGATCCCATTAAGGGACCAGTGCATCAGAGATCCCATTAAGGGACCAGTGCATCAGATATCATCCCATGAAGGGACCAGGGCATCAGATATCATCCCATGAAGGGACCAGGGCATCAGATATCATCCCATGAAGGGACAAGAGAATCCCATGAAGGCACCAGTGCATCAAAGATCTTATGAAGGGACCAGTGCATCACAGCACTCAGATTAGAGGTATGCAAGATCATCCCATGAAGGGACCAGCGCATCAAAGATCACCCCATGAAGGGATCAGCAAGGGGACCAGCGTATCAAAGATCAGCCCATGAAGGGACCACCCATGAAGGGACCAGTGCATCACAGCACTCAGATTAAAGGTATGCAAGATCCCATGAAGGGACCAGTGCATAAGAGATCATCCCACGAAGGGACCAGTGCATCAGAGATCATCCCACGAAGGGACCAGTGCATCAAAGACCATCCCATGAAAGGACCAGTGCATCAAAGACCATCCCATGAAGGGACCAGTGCATCAAAGACCATCCCATGAAGGGACAAGAAATCATCCCATGAAGGGACAAGAAATCATCCCATGAAGGGACAAGAAATCATCCCATGAAGGGACCAGGGCATCAGATATCATCCCATGAAGGGACCAGGGCATCAGATATCATCCCATGAAGGGACCAGGGCATCAGATATCATCCCATGAAGGGACCAGGGCATCAGATATCATCCCATGAAGGGACCAGGGCATCAGATATCATCCGATGAAGGGACCAGGGCATCAAATATCATCCCATGAAGGGACCAGGGCTTCAGATATCATTCCATGAAGGGACCAGGGCATCAGAGATCCCATGAAGGGACCAGGGCATCAGAGATCCCATTAAGGGACCAGTGCATCAGAGATCCCATTAAGGGACCAGTGCATCAGAGACCATCCCATTAAGGGACCAGTGCATCAGAGACCATCCCATTAAGGGACCAGTGCATCAGAGACCATCCCATGAAGGGACCAGTGCATCAGAGACCATCCCATGAAGGGACCAGTGCATCAGAGACCATCCCATGAAGGGACCAGTGCATCAGAGACCATCCCATTAAGGGACCAGTGCATCAAAGACGATCCCATGAAGGGACCAGTGCATCAAAGACGATCCCATGAAGGGACCAGTGCATCAAAGACCATCCCATGAAGGGACCAGTGCATCAAAGACCATCCCATGAAGGGACAAGAAATCATCCCATGAAGGGACAAGAAATCATCCCATGAAGGGACAAGAAATCATCCCATGAAGGGACCAGTGCATCAGATATCATCCCATGAAGGGACCAGGGCATCAGATATCATCCCATGAAGGGACCAGGGCATCAGATATCATCCCATGAAGGGACCAGGGCATCAGATATCATCCCATGAAGGGACCAGGGCATCAGATATCATCCCATGAAGGGACCAGGGCATCAGATATCATCCCATGAAGGGACCAGGGCATCAGATATCATCCCATGAAGGGACCAGGGCATCAGATATCATCCCATGAAGGGACCAGGGCATCAGATATCATCCCATGAAGGGACCAGGGCATCAGATATCATCCCATGAAGGGACAAGAGAATCCCATGAAGGGACCAGTGCATCAAAGATCTTATGAAGGGACCAGTGCATCACAGCACTCAGATTAGAGGTATGCAAGATCATCCCATGAAGGGACCAGCGCATCAAAGATCACCCCATGAAGGGATCAGCAAGGGGACCAGCGTATCAAAGATCAGCCCATGAAGGGACCACCCATGAAGCGACCAGTGCATCACAGCACTCAGATTAAAGGTATGCAAGATCCCATGAAGGGACCAGTGCATCAGAGGTCAACCCATGAAGGGACCAGTGCATCAGAGGTCAACCCATGAAGGGACCAGTGCATCAGAGGTCAACCCATGAAGGGACCAGTGCATCAGAGGTCAACCCATGAAGGGACCAGTGCATCAGAGGTCAACCCATGAAGGGACCAGTGCATCAGAGGTCAACCCATGAAGGGACCAGTGCATCAGAGGTCAACCCATGAAGGGACCAGTGCATCAGAGGTCAACCCATGAAGGGACCAGTGCGTCAACCCATGAAGGGACCAGTGGGTCAACCCATGAAGGGACCAGTGGGTCAACCCATGAAGGGACCAGTGGGTCAACCCATGAAGGGACCAGTGGGTCAACCCATGAAGGGACCAGTGCATCAGAGGTCAACCCATGAAGGGACCAGTGCATCAGAGATCATCCAATGAAGGGACCAGGGCATCAGAGGTCAACCCTTGAATGGACCAGTGCATCACAGCACTAAGAATAGAGGGATGCGATATCATCCCATTAAGGGACCAGTGCATCAGATGTCATCCCATGAAGGGACCAGTGCATCAGATGTCATCCCATGAAGGGACCAGTGCATCAGAGGTCATCCCATGAAGGGACCAGTGCATCAGAGGTCATCCCATGAAGGGACCAGTGCATCAGAGGTCATCCCATGAAGGGACCAGTGCATCAGAGGTCAACCCATGAAGGGACCAGTGCATCAGATATCATCCCATGAAGGGACCAGTGCATTAGATATCATCCCATGAAGGGACCAGTGCATCAGAGATCCCATGAAGGGACCAGTGCATCAGAGATCATCCCATGAAGGAACCAGTGCATCAAAGACCATCCCATGAAGGAACCAGTGCATCAAAGACCATCCCATGAAGGGACCAGTGCATCAAAGACCATCAAGGGACCAGTGCATCAACGATCATCCCATGAAGGAACCAGTGCATCAACGATCATCCCATGAAGGAACCAGTGCATCAACGATCATCCCATGAAGGGACCAGTGCATCAACGATCATCCCATGAAGGGACCAGTGCATCAGAGTCCATCCCATGAAGGGACCAGTGCATCAGAGTCCATCCCATGAAGGGACCAGTGCATCAGAGTCCATCCCATGAAGGGACCAGTGCATCAGAGTCCATCCCATGAAGGGACCAGTGCATCAGAGTCCATCCCATGAAGGGACCAGTGCATCAGAGCTGATCCCATGAAGGGACCAGTGCATCAGAGCTGATCCCATGAAGGGACCAGTGCATCAGAGCTGATCCCATGAAGGGACCAGTGCATCAGAGCTGATCCCATGAAGGGACCAGTGCATCAGCGATCATCCCATGAAGGGACCAGTGCATCAGCGATCATCCCATGAAGGGACCAGTGCATCAGCGATCATCCCATGAAGGGACCAGTGCATCACAGCACTCAGATTAAAGGTATGCAAGATCCCATGAAGGGACCAGTGCATCAGAGATCATCCCATGAAGGGACCAGTGCATCAGAGATCATCCCATGAAGAACCAGTGCATCAGAGTCCATCCCATGAAGAACCAGTGCATCAGCGATCATCCCATGAAGGGACCAATGCATCAGAGATCATCCCATGAAGGGACCAGTGCATCAGAGGTCAACCCATGAAGGGACCAGTGCATCAGAGGTCAACCCATGAAGGGACCAGTGCATCAGAGGTCAACCCATGAAGGGACTTAAGCAGAGATAAATCTATGAAGGGACAAGTGCATCAAAGATGATCCCATGAAGGGACAAGAAATCATCCCATGAAGGGACCAGTGCATCAGAGATCATCCCATGAAGGGACCAGTGCATCAGAGATCATCCCATGAAGGGACCAGTGCATCAGAGATCATCCCATGAAGGGACCAGTGCATCAACGATCATCCCATGAAGGGACCAGTGCATCAACGATCATCCCATGAAGGGACCAGTGCATCAACGATCATCCCATGAAGGGACCAGTGCATCAGCGATCATCCCATGAAGGGACCAGTGCATCAGCGATCATCCCATGAAGGGACCAGTGCATCAGCGATCATCCCATGAAGGGACCAGTGCATCAGCGATCATCCCATGAAGGGACCAGTGCATCACAGCACTCAGATTAAAGGTATGCAATATCCCATGAAGGGACCAGTGCATCAGAGATCATCCCATGAAGGGACCAGTGCATCAGAGATCATCCCATGAAGAACCAGTGCATCAGAGTCCATCCCATGAAGAACCAGTGCATCAGCGATCATCCCATGAAGGGACCAATGCAGAGATCATCCCATGAAGGGACCAGTGCATCAGAGGTCAACCCATGAAGGGACCAGTGCATCAGAGGTCAACCCATGAAGGGACTTAAGCAGAGATAAATCTATGAAGGGACAAGTGCATCAAAGATGATCCCATGAACGGACAAGAAATCATCCCATGAAGGGACCAGTGCATCAGAGATCATCCCATGAAGAACCAGTGCATCAGAGTCCATCCCATGAAGAACCAGTGCATCAGCGATCATCCCATGAAGGGACCAATGCATCAGAGATCATCCCATGAAGGGACCAGTGCATCAGAGGTCAACCCATGAAGGGACCAGTGCATCAGAGGTCAACCCATGAAGGGACTTAAGCAGAGATAAATCTATGAAGGGACAAGTGCATCAAAGATGATCCCATGAAGGGACAAGAAATCATCCCATGAAGGGACCAGTGCATCAGAGATCATCCCATGAAGGGACCAGTGCATCAGAGATCATCCCATGAAGGGACCAGTGCATCAGAGATCATCCCATGAAGGGACCAGTGCATCAACGATCATCCCATGAAGGGACCAGTGCATCAACGATCATCCCATGAAGGGACCAGTGCATCAACGATCATCCCATGAAGGGACCAGTGCATCAACGATCATCCCATGAAGGGACCAGTGCATCAAAGACCATCCCATGAAGGGACCAGTGCATCAAAGACCATCCCATGAAGGGACCAGTGCATCAAAGACCATCCCATGAAGGGACCAGTGCATCAAAGACCATCCCATGAAGGGACCAGTGCAGAGATCCCATGAAGGGACCGGTGCAGAGATCCCATGAAGGGACCGGTGCAGAGGTGAACCCATGAAGGGACCGGTGCAGAGATCCCATGAAGGGACCAGTGCAGAGGTCATCCCATGAAGGGACCGGTGCAGAGGTCATCCCATGAAGGGACCGGTGCATCAGATATCCCATGTAGGGACCGGTGCATCAGATATCATCCCATGAAGAGACGGGTGCATCAGATATCATCCCATGAAGGGACCAGTGCATCAGATATCATCCCATGAAGGGACCAGTGCATCAGATATCATCCCATGAAGGGACCAGTGCATCAGAGTCCATCCCATGAAGGGACCAGTGCATCAGAGTCCATCCCATGAAGGGACCAGTGCATCAGAGTCCATCCCATGAAGGGACCAGTGCATCAGAGTCCATCCCATGAAGGGACCAGTGCATCAGAGTCCATCCCATGAAGGGACCAGTGCATCAGAGTCCATCCCATGAAGGGACCAGTGCATCAGAGTCCATCCCATGAAGGGACCAGTGCATCAGAGTCCATCCCATGAAGGGACCAGTGCATCAGAGTCCATCCCATGAAGGGACCAGTGCATCAAAGACCATCCCATGAAGGGACCAGTGCATCAAAGACCATCCCATGAAGGGACCAGTGCATCAAAGGAGATCCCATGAAGGGACCAGTGCAGAGATCCCATGAAGGGACCAGTGCAGAGATCCCATGAAGGGACCAGTGCAGAGATCCCATGAAGGGACCAGTGCAGAGATCCCATGAAGGGACCAGTGCAGAGATCCCATGAAGGGACCAGTGCAGAGATCCCATGAAGGGACCAGTGCAGAGATCCCATGAAGGGACCAGTGCAGAGATCCCATGAAGGGACCAGTGCAGAGATCCCATGAAGGGACCAGTGCAGAGATCCCATGAAGGGACCAGTGCAGAGATCCCATGAAGGGACCAGTGCAGAGATCCCATGAAGGGACCAGTGCAGAGATCCCATGAAGGGACCAGTGCAGAGATCCCCCAGGGCATCAGATATCATCCCATGAAGGGACCAGGGCATCAGATATCATCCCATGAAGGGACCAGGGCATCAGATATCATCCCATGAAGGGACCAGGGCATCAGATATCATCCCATGAAGGGACCAGGGCATCAGATATCATCCCATGAAGGGACCAGGGCATCAGATATCATCCCATGAAGGGACCAGGGCATCAGATATCATCCCATGAAGGGACCAGGGCATCAGATATCATCACCTGAAGGGACCAGGGCATCAGATATCATCACCTGAAGGGACCAGGGCATCAGATATCATCCCATGAAGGGACCAGGGCATCAGATATCATCCCATGAAGGGACCAGGGCATCAGATATCATCCCATGAAGGGACCAGGGCATCAGATATCATCCCATGAAGGGACCAGGGCATCAGATATCATCCCATGAAGGGACCAGGGCATCAGATATCATCCCATGAAGGGACAAGAGAATCCCATGAAGGGACCAGTGCATCAAAGATCTTATGAAGGGACCAGTGCATCACAGCACTCAGATTAGAGGTATGCAACATCATCCCATGAAGGGACCAGCGCATCAAAGAGCACCCCATGAAGGGATCAGCAAGGGGACCAGCGTATCAAAGATAAGCCCATGAAGGGACCACCCATGAAGGGACCAGTGCATCACAGCACTCAGATTAAAGGTATGCAAGATCCCATGAAGGGACCAGTGCATCAGAGATCATCCCATGAAGGGACCAGTGCATCAGAGATCATCCCATTAAGAGACCAGTGCATCAGAGATCATCCCATTAAGAGACCAGTGCATCAGAGATCATCCCATTAAGAGACCAGTGCATCAGAGATCATCCCATGAAGAGACCAGTGCATCAGAGATAATCCCATGAAGAGACCAGTGCATCAGAGAGCATCCCATGAAGGGACCAGTGCAGAGATCCCATGAAGGGACCAGTGCAGAGATCCCATGAAGGGACCAGTGCAGAGATCCCATGAAGGGACCAGTGCAGAGATCCCATGAAGGGACCGGTGCATCAGTCATCCCATGAAGGGACCAGTGCATCAGAGGTCATCCCATGAAGGGACCGGTGCATCAGAGGTCATCCCATGAAGGGACCAGTGCATCAGAGGTCAACCCATGAAGGGACCAGTGCATCAGAGGTCAACCCATGAAGGGACCAGTGCATCAGAGGTCAACCCATGAAGGGACCAGTGCATCAGAGGTCAACCCATGAAGGGACCAGTGCATCAGAGGTCAACCCATGAAGGGACCAGTGCATCAGAGGTCAACCCATGAAGGGACCAGTGCATCAGAGGTCAACCCATGAAGGGACCAGTGCATCAGAGGTCAACCCATGAAGGGACCAGTGCATCAGAGGTCAACCCATGAAGGGACCAGTGCATCAGATATCATCCCATGACGGGACCAGTACATCAGAGCACTCAGATTAGAGGTATGGCAGATCATCCCATAAAGGGACCAGGGCACCAAAGATCATCCAATGAAAGGACCACTGCATCAGAGATCATCCAATGAAGGGACCAGGGCATCAGAGGTCAACCCTTGAATGGACCAGTGCATCACAGCACTAAGAATAGAGGGATGCGATATCATCCCATGAAGGGACCACTGCATCAGAGATCATCCAATGAAGGGACCAGGGCATCAGAGGTCAACCCTTGAATGGACCAGTGCATCACAGCACTAAGAATAGAGGGATGCGATATCATCCCATGAAGGGACCAATGCATCAGATATCATCCCATGAAGGGACCAGTGCATCAGAGATCATCCCATGAAGGGACCAGTGCATCAGAGGTCAACCCATGAAGGGACCAGTGCAGAGATCCCATGAAGGGACCAGTGCAGAGATCCCATGAAGGGACCAGTGCAGAGATCCCATGAAGGGACCAGTGCAGAGATCCCATGAAGGGACCAGTGCAGAGATCCCATGAAGGGACCAGTGCAGAGATCCCATGAAGGGACCAGTGCAGAGATCCCATGAAGGGACCAGTGCAGAGATCCCATGAAGGGACCAGTGCAGAGATCCCATGAAGGGACCAGTGCAGAGATCCCATGAAGGGACCAGTGCATCAGAGGTCAACCCATGAAGGGACCAGTGCATCAGAGGTCAACCCATGAAGGGACCAGTGCATCAGAGGTCAACCCATGAAGGGACCAGTGCATCAGAGGTCAACCCATGAAGGGACCAGTGCATCAGAGGTCAACCCATGAAGGGACCAGTGCATCAGAGGTCAACCCATGAAGGGACCAGTGCATCAGAGGTCAACCCATGAAGGGACCAGTGCATCAGAGGTCAACCCATGAAGGGACCAGTGCATCAGAGGTCAACCCATGAAGGGACCAGTGCATCAGAGGTCATCCCATGAAGGGACCAGTGCATCAGAGGTCATCCCATGAAGGGACCAGTGCATCAGAGGTCATCCCATGAAGGGACCAGTGCATCAGAGGTCATCCCATGAAGGGACCAGTGCATCAGAGGTCATCCCATGAAGGGACCAGTGCATCAGAGGTCAACCCATGAAGGGACCAGTGCATTAGATATCATCCCATGAAGGGACCAGTGCATCAGAGATCCCATGAAGGGACCAGTGCATCAGAGATCATCCCATGAAGGAACCAGTGCATCAAAGACCATCCCATGAAGGGACCAGTGCATCAAAGACCATCCCATGAAGGGACCAGTGCATCAAAGACCATCCCATGAAGGGACCAGTGCATCAAAGACCATCCCATGAAGGGACCAGTGCATAAAAGACCATCCCATGAAGGGACCAGTGCATCAAAGACCATCCCATGAAGGGACCAGTGCATCAAAGACCATCCCATGAAGGGACCAGTGCATCAGATATCACCCCATGAAGGGACAAGAAATCATCCCATGAAGGGACCAGTGCATCAGATATCATCCCATGAAGGGACCAGTGCATCAGATATCATCCCATGAAGGGACCAGTGCATCAGATATCATCCCATGAAGGGACCAGTGCATCAGATATCATCCCATGAAGGGACCAGTGCATCAGATATCATCCCATGAAGGGACCAGTGCATCAGATATCATCCCATGAAGGGACCAGTGCATCAGATATCATCCCATGAAGGGACCAGTGCATCAGATATCATCCCATGAAGGGACCAGTGCATCAGATATCATCCCATGAAGGGACCAGGGCATCAGAGGTCAACCCTTGAAGGGACCAGTGCATCAAAGATCATCCCATGAAGGGACAACAGATAATCCCATGAAGGGACCAGTGCATCAAAGATCTTATGAAGGGACCAGTGCATCACAGCACTCAGATTAGAGGTATGCAAGATCATCCCATGAAGGGACCAGTGCATCAACGATCATCCCATGAAGGAACCAGTGCATCAACGATCAGCCCATGAAGGGACCAGCGCATCAAAGATCAGCCCATGAAGGGACCAGCGCATCAAAGATCAGCCCATGAAGGGACCAGCGCATCAAAGATCAGCCCATGAAGGGACAAGCGCATCAAAGATCAGCCCATGAAGGGACCAGCGCATCAAAGATCAGCCCATGAAGGGACCAGCGCATCAAAGATCAGCCCATGAAGGGACCAGCGCATCAAAGATCAGCCCATGAAGGGACCAGCGCATCAAAGATCAGCCCATGAAGGGACCACCCATGAAGGGACCAGCGCATCGAGGATCATCCCATGAAGAGACCAGTGCATCAAAGAAAATCCCATGAAGGGACCAGTGCATCAAAGACCATCCCATGAAGGGACCAGTGCATCAAAGACCATCCCATGAAGGGACCAGTGCATCAAAGACCATCCCATGAAGGGACCAGTGCATCAAAGACCATCCCATGAAGGGACCAGTGCATCAAAGACCATCCCATGAAGGGACCAGTGCAGAGATCCCATGAAGGGACCAGTGCATCAATCATCCCATGAAGGGACCAGTGCATCAACAATCATCCCATGAAGGGACCAGTGCATCAACGATCATCCCATGAAGGGACCAGTGCATCAACGATCATCCCATGAAGGGACCAGTGCATCAACGATCATCCCATGAAGGGACCAGTGCATCAACGTCCATGCCATGAAGGGACCAGTGCATCAACGTCCATGCCATGAAGGGACCAGTGCATCAACGTCCATCCCATGAAGGGACCAGTGCATCAAAGACCATCCCATGAAGGGACCAGCGCATCAACGATCATCCCATGAAGGGACCAGCGCATCAACGATCATCCCATGAAGGGACCAGCGCATCAACGATCAGCCCATGAAGGGACCAGCGCATCAACGATCAGCCCATGAAGGGACCAGCGCATCAACGATCAGCCCATGAAGGGACCAGCGCATCAACGATCAGCCCATGAAGGGACCAGCGCATCAAAGATCAACCCATGAAGGGACCACCCATGAAGGAACCAGCGCATCGAGGATCATCCCATGAAGAGACCAGTGCATCAGAGATCCCATGAAGGGACCAGTGCATCAAAGACCATACCATGAAGGGACCAGTGCATCAACGATCATCCCATGAAGGGACCAGTGCATCAACGATCATCCCATGAAGGGACCAGTGCATCAACGATCATCCCATGAAGGGACCAGTGCATCAGAGTCCATCCCATGAAGGGACCAGTGCATCAGAGTCCATCCCATGAAGGGACCAGTGCATCAGAGTCCATCCCATGAAGGGACCAGTGCATCAGAGTCCATCCCATGAAGGGACCAGTGCATCAGAGATCATCCCATGAAGGGACCAGTGCATCAGAGATCATCCCATGAAGGGACCAGTGCATCAGAGATCATCCCATGAAGGAGAGCTGATCCCATGAAGGGACCAGTGCATCAGCGATCATCCCATGAAGGGACCAGTGCATCAGCGATTATCCCATGAAGGGACCAGTGAAACAGCGATTATCCCATGAAGGGACCAGTGAAACAGCGATCATCCCATGAAGGGACCAGTGAAACAGCGATCATCCCATGAAGGGACCAGTGAAACAGCGATCATCCCATGAAGGGACCAGTGCATCAGAGACCATCCCATGAAGGGACCAGTGCATCAGAGGTCAACCCATGAAGGGACCAGTGCATCAGAGGTCAACCCATGAAGGGACCAGTGCATCAGAGGTCAACCCATGAAGGGACCAGTGCATCAGAGGTCAACCCATGAAGGGACCAGTGCATCAGAGGTCAACCCATGAAGGGACCAGTGCATCAGAGGTCAACCCATGAAGGGACCAGTGCATCAGAGGTCAACCCATGAAGGGACCAGTGCATCAGAGGTCAACCCATGAAGGGACCAGTGCATCAGAGGTCAACCCATGAAGGGACCAGTGCATCAGAGGTCATCCCATGAAGGGACCAGTGCATCAGAGGTCATCCCATGAAGGGACCAGTGCATCAGAGGTCATCCCATGAAGGGACCAGTGCATCAGATATCATCCCATGAAGGGACCAGTGCATCAGCTATCATCCCATGAAGGGACCAGTGCATCAGATATCATCCCATGAAGGGACCAGTGCATCAGATATCATCCCATGAAGGGACCAGGGCATCAGATATCATCCCATGAAGGGACCAGGGCATCAGATATCATCCCATGAAGGGACCAGGGCATCAGAGGTCAACCCTTGAAGGGACCAGTGCATCAGAGGTCAACCCTTGAAGGGACCAGTGCATCAAAGATCATCCCATGAAGGGACAACAGATAATCCCATGAAGGGACCAGTGCAAAGATCATCTTATGAAGGGACCAGTGCATCACAGCACTCAGATTAGAGGTATGCAAGATCATACCATGATGGGACCAGTGCATCAACTATCAGCCCATGAAGGGACCAGCACATCAAAGATCAGCCCATGAAGGGACCAGCGCATCAAAGATCAGCCCATGAAGGGACCACCCATGAAGGGACCAGTGCAGGGATCCCATCAAGGGACCAGTGCAGAGATCCCATCAAGGGACCAGTGCAGAGATCCCATCAAGGGACCAGTGCAGAGATCCCATCAAGGGACCAGTGCAGAGATCCCATCAAGGGACCAGTGCAGAGATCCCATCAAGGGACCAGTGCAGAGATCCCATCAAGGGACCAGTGCAGAGATCCCATCAAGGGACCAGTGCAGAGATCCCATCAAGGGACCAGTGCAGAGATCCCATCAAGGGACCAGTGCAGAGATCCCATCAAGGGACCAGTGCAGAGATCCCATCAAGGGACCAGTGCAGAGATCCCATCAAGGGACCAGTGCAGAGATCCCATCAAGGGACCAGTGCAGAGATCCCATCAAGGGACCAGTGCAGAGATCCCATCAAGGGACCAGTGCAGAGATCCCATCAAGGGACCAGTGCAGAGATCCCATCAAGGGACCAGTGCAGAGATCCCATCAAGGGACCAGTGCAGAGGTCATCCCATGAAGGGACCAGTGCATCAGCGATCATCCCATGAAGGGACCAGTGCATCAGCGATCATCCCATGAAGGGACCAGTGCATCAGCGATCATCCCATGAAGGGACCAGTGCATCAGCGATCATCCCATGAAGGGACCAGTGCATCAGCGATCATCCCATGAAGGGACCAGTGCATCAGCGATCATCCCATGAAGGGACCAGTGCATCAGCGATCATCCCATGAAGGGACCAGTGCATCAGCGATCATCCCATGAAGGGACCAGTGCATCAGCGATCATCCCATGAAGGGACCAGTGCATCAGCGATCATCCCATGAAGGGACAAGTGCATCAGAGGTCAACCCATGAAGGGACTTAAGCAGAGATCAATCTATGAAGGGACAAGTGCATCAGAGATCATCCCATGAAGGGACCAGTGCATCAGAGACCATCCCATGAAGGGACCAGTGCATCAAAGACCATCCCATGAAGGGACCAGTGCATCAAAGACCATCCCATGAAGGGACCAGTGCATCAAAGACCATCCCATGAAGGGACTAGTGCATCAAAGACCATCCCATGAAGGGACCAGTGCATCAAAGACCATCCCATGAAGGGACCAGTGCATCAAAGACCATCCCATGAAGGGACCAGTGCATCAAAGACCATCCCATGAAGGGACCAGTGCATCAAAGACCATCCCATGAAGGGACCAGTGCATCAAAGACCATCCCATGAAGGGACCAGTGCATCAAAGACCATCCCATGAAGGGACCAGTGCATCAGAGATCATCCCATGAAGGGACCAGTGCATCAGAGATCATCCCATGAAGGGACCAGTGCATCAGAGATCATCCCATGTTGGGACCAGTGCATCAGAGATCATCCCATGAAGGGACCAGTGCATCAGAGATCATCCCATGAAGGGACCAGTGCAAAGATCATCCCATGAAGGGACCAGTGCAAAGATCATCCCATGAAGGGACCAGTGCAAAGATCATCCCATGAAGGGACCAGTGCAAAGATCATCCCATGAAGGGACCAGTGCAAAGATCATCCCATGAAGGGACCAGTGCAAAGATCATCCCATGAAGGGACCAGTGCATCAGATTTCATCCCATGAAGGGACCAGTGCATCAGATTTCATCCCATGAAGGGACCAGTGCATCAGATTTCATCCCATGAAGGGACCAGTGCACCAGATGTCAACCCATGAAGGGACCAGTGCATCAGATGTCAACCCATGAAGGGACCTGTGCATCAGAGATCAATCCATGAAGGGACCTGTGCATCAGAGATCAATCCATGAAGGGACCTGTGCATCAAAGACGATTCCATGAAGGGACCAGTGCATCAAAGACCATCCCATGAAGGGACCTGTGCATCAAAGACCATCCCATGAAGGGACCTGTGCATCAGAGGTCCACCCACGAAGGGACCTGTGCATCAGAGGTCAACTCATGAAGGGACCAGTGCATCAGAGATCAACCCATGAAGGGACAAATGCATCAGAGATCCCATGAAGGGACCAGTGCATCAGAGATCCCATTAAGGGACCAGTGCATCAGAGATCCCATTAAGGGACCAGTGCATCAGAGATCCCATTAAGGGACCAGTGCATCAGAGATCCCATTAAGGGACCAGTGCATCAGAGATCCCATTAAGGGACCAGTGCATCAGAGATCCCATTAAGGGACCAGTGCATCAGATATCATCCCATGAAGGGACCAGTGCATCAGATATCATCCCATGAAGGGACCAGGGCATCAGATATCATCCCATGAAGGGACCAGGGCATCAGATATCATCCCATGAAGGGACCAGGGCATCAGATATCATCCCATGAAGGGACAAGAGAATCCCATGAAGGGACCAGTGCATCAAAGATCTTATGAAGGGACCAGTGCATCACAGCACTCAGATTAGAGGTATGCAAGATCATCCCATGAAGGGACCAGCGCATCAAAGATCACCCCATGAAGGGATCAGCAAGGGGACCAGTGTATCAAAGATCAGCCCATGAAGGGACCACCCATGAAGGGACCAGTGCATCACAGCACTCAGATTAAAGGTATGCAAGATCCCATGAAGGGACCAGTGCATCAGAGATCATCCCATGAAGGGACCAGTGCATCAGAGATCATCCCACGAAGAGACCAGTGCATCAAAGACCATCCCATGAAAGGACCAGTGCATCAAAGACCATCCCATGAAGGGACCAGTGCATCAAAGACCATCCCATGAAGGGACAAGAAATCATCCCATGAAGGGACAAGAAATCATCCCATGAAGGGACAAGAAATCATCCCATGAAGGGACCAGTGCATCAGATATCATCCCATGAAGGGACCAGGGCATCAGATATCATCCCATGAAGGGACCAGGGCATCAGATATCATCCCATGAAGGGACCAGGGCATCAGATATCATCCCATGAAGGGACCAGGGCATCAGATATCATCCCATGAAGGGACCAGGGCATCAGATATCATCCCATGAAGGGACCAGGGCATCAGATATCATCCCATGAAGGGACCAGGGCATCAGATATCATTCCATGAAGGGACCAGGGCATCAGAGATACCATTAAGGGACCAGTGCATCAGAGATCCCATTAAGGGACCAGTGCATCAGAGATCCCATTAAGGGACCAGTGCATCAGAGATCCCATTAAGGGACCAGTGCATCAGAGATCCCATTAAGGGACCAGTGCATCAGAGATCCCATTAAGGGACCAGTGCATCAGAGACCATCCCATGAAGGGACCAGTGCATCAGAGACCATCCCATTAAGGGACCAGTGCATCAGAGACCATCCCATTAAGGGACCAGTGCATCAAAGACGATCCCATGAAGGGACCAGTGCATCAAAGACGATCCCATGAAAGGACCAGTGCATCAAAGACCATCCCATGAAGGGACCAGTGCATCAAAGACCATCCCATGAAGGGACAAGAAATCATCCCATGAAGGGACAATAAATCATCCCATGAAGGGACAAGAAATCATCCCATGAAGGGACCAGTGCATCAGATATCATCCCATGAAGGGACCAGGGCATCAGATATCATCCCATGAAGGGACCAGGGCATCAGATATCATCCCATGAAGGGACCAGGGCATCAGATATCATCCCATGAAGGGACCAGGGCATCAGATATCATCCCATGAAGGGACCAGGGCATCAGATATCATCCCATGAAGGGACCAGGGCATCAGATATCATCCCATGAAGGGACCAGGGTATCAGATATCATCCCATGAAGGGACCAGGGCATCAGATATCATCCCATGAAGGGACCAGGGCATCAGATATCATCCCATGAAGGGACAAGAGAATCCCATGAAGGGACCAGTGCATCAAAGATCTTATGAAGGGACCAGTGCATCACAGCACTCAGATTAGAGGTATGCAAGATCATCCCATGAAGGGACCAGCGCATCAAAGATCATCCCATGAAGGGACCAGTGCATCAGCGATCATCCCATGAAGGGACCAGTGCATCAGCGATCATCCCATGAAGGGACCAGTGCATCAGCGATCATCCCATGAAGGGACCAGTGCATCAGCGATCATCCCATGAAGGGACCAGTGCATCAGCGATCATCCCATGAAGGGACCAGTGCATCAGCGATCATCCCATGAAGGGACCAGTGCATCAGCGATCATCCCATGAAGGGACCAGTGCATCAGCGATCATCCCATGAAGGGACCAGTGCATCAGCGATCATCCCATGAAGGGACCAGTGCATCAGCGATCATCCCATGAAGGGACCAGTGCATCAGCGATCATCCCATGAAGGGACCAGTGCATCAGCGATCATCCCATGAAGGGACCAGTGCATCAGCGATCATCTCATGAAGGGACCAGTGCATCAGCGATCATCCCATGAAGGGACCAGTGCATCAGAGATCATCCCATGAAGGGACCAGTGCATCAGAGGTCAACCCATGAAGGGACCAGTGCATCAGAGGTCAACCCATGAAGGGACCAGTGCATCAGAGGTCAACCCATGAAGGGACTTACGCAGAGATCAATCTATGAAGGGACAAGTGCATCAGAGATCATCCCATGAAGGGACCAGTGCATCAGAGATCATCCCATGAAGGGACCAGTGCATCAGAGGTCAACCCATGAAGGGACCAGTGCATCAGAGGTCAACCCATGAAGGGACTTAAGCAGAGATCAATCTATGAAGGGACAAGTGCATCAGAGATCATCCCATGAAGGGACCAGTGCATCAGAGACCATCCCATGAAGGGACCAGTGCATCAAAGACCATCCCATGAAGGGACCAGTGCATCAAAGACCATCCCATGAAGGGACCAGTGCATCAAAGACCATCCCATGAAGGGACCAGTGCATCAAAGACCATCCCATGAAGGGACCAGTGCATCAAAGACCATCCCATGAAGGGACCAGTGCATCAAAGACCATCCCATGAAGGGACCAGTGCATCAAAGACCATCCCATGAAGGGACCAGTGCATCAAAGACCATCCCATGAAGGGACCAGTGCATCAAAGACCATCCCATGAAGGGACCAGTGCATCAAAGACCATCCCATGAAGGGACCAGTGCATCAAAGACCATCCCATGAAGGGACCAGTGCATCAGAGGTCCACCCATGAAGGGACAAGTGCATCAGAGATCATCACATGAAGGGACAAGTGCATCAGAGATCATCACATGAAGGGACAAGTGCATCAGAGATCATCCCATGAAGGGACCAGTGCATCAGATATCATCCCATGAAGGGACCAGTGCATCAAAGATCAGCCCATGAAGGGACCAGCGCATCAAAGATCAGCCCATGAAGGGACCAGTGCATCAGATATCATCCCATGAAGGGACCAGTGCATCAGATATCATCCCATGAAGGGACCAGTGCATCAGAGATCATCCCATGAAGGGACCAGTGCATCAGAGATCATCCCATGAAGGGACCAGTGCATCAGAGATCATCCCATGAAGGACCAGTGCATCAGAGATCATCCCATGAAGGACCAGTGCATCAGAGATCATCCCATGAAGGGACCAGTGCATCAGAGATCATCCCATGTTGGGACCAGTGCATCAGAGATCATCCCATGAAGGGACCAGTGCATCAGAGATCATCCCATGAAGGGACCAGTGCAAAGATCATCCCATGAAGGGACCAGTGCAAAGATCATCCCATGAAGGGACCAGTGCAAAGATCATCCCATGAAGGGACCAGTGCAAAGATCATCCCATGAAGGGACCAGTGCAAAGATCATCCCATGAAGGGACCAGTGCAAAGATCATCCCATGAAGGGACCAGTGCAAAGATCATATCATGAAGGGACCAGTGCAAAGATCATCCCATGAAGGGACCAGTGCATCAGATTTCATCCCATGAAGGGACCAGTGCATCAGATTTCATCCCATGAAGGGACCAGTGCATCAGATGTCAACCCATGAAGGGACCAGTGCATCAGATGTCAACCCATGAAGGGACCTGTGCATCAGAGATCAATCCATGAAGGGACCTGTGCATCAGAGATCAATCCATGAAGGGACCTGTGCATCAAAGACGATTCCATGAAGGGACCAGTGCATCAAAGACCATCCCATGAAGGGACCTGTGCATCAAAGACCATCCCACGAAGGGACCTGTGCATCAGAGGTCCACCCATGAAGGGACCTGTGCATCAGAGGTCAACTCATGAAGGGACCAGTGCATCAGAGATCAACCCATGAAGGGACAAATGCATCAGAGATCCCATGAAGGGACCAGTGCATCAGAGATCCCATTAAGGGACCAGTGCATCAGAGATCCCATTAAGGGACCAGTGCATCAGAGATCCCATTAAGGGACCAGTGCATCAGAGATCCCATTAAGGGACCAGTGCATCAGAGATCCCATTAAGGGACCAGTGCATCAGAGATCCCATTAAGGGACCAGTGCATCAGAGATCCCATTAAGGGACCAGTGCATCAGAGATCCCATTAAGGGACCAGTGCATCAGATATCATCCCATGAAGGGACCAGTGCATCAGATATCATCCCATGAAGGGACCAGGGCATCAGATATCATCCCATGAAGGGACCAGGGCATCAGATATCATCCCATGAAGGGACCAGGGCATCAGATATCATCCCATGAAGGGACAAGAGAATCCCATGAAGGGACCAGTGCATCAAAGATCTTATGAAGGGACCAGTGCATCACAGCACTCAGATTAGAGGTATGCAAGATCATCCCATGAAGGGACCAGCGCATCAAAGATCACCCCATGAAGGGATCAGCAAGGGGACCAGCGTATCAAAGATCAGCCCATGAAGGGACCACCAATGAAGGGACCAGTGCATCACAGCACTCAGATTAAAGGTATGCAAGATCCCATGAAGGGACCAGTGCATCAGAGATCATCCCATGAAGGGACCAGTGCATCAGAGATCATCCCACGAAGAGACCAGTGCATCAAAGACCATCCCATGAAAGGACCAGTGCATCAAAGACCATCCCATGAAAGGACCAGTGCATCAAAGACCATCCCATTAAGGGACCAGTGCATCAGAGACCATCCCATGAAGGGACCAGTGCATCAGAGACCATCCCATGAAGGGACCAGTGCATCAGAGACCATCCCATTAAGGGACCAGTGCATCAGAGACCATCCCATTAAGGGACCAGTGCATCAAAGACGATCCCATGAAGGGACCAGTGCATCAAAGACGATCCCATGAAAGGACCAGTGCATCAAAGACCATCCCATGAAGGGACCAGTGCATCAAAGACCATCCCATGAAGGGACAAGAAATCATCCCATGAAGGGACAAGAAATCATCCCATGAAGGGACAAGAAATCATCCCATGAAGGGACCAGTGCATCAGATATCATCCCATGAAGGGACCAGGGCATCAGATATCATCCCATGAAGGGACCAGGGCATCAGATATCATCCCATGAAGGGACCAGGGCATCAGATATCATCCCATGAAGGGACCAGGGCATCAGATATCATCCCATGAAGGGACCAGGGCATCAGATATCATCCCATGAAGGGACAAGAGAATCCCATGAAGGGACCAGTGCATCAAAGATCTTATGAAGGGACCAGTGCATCACAGCACTCAGATTAGAGGTATGCAAGATCATCCCATGAAGGGACCAGCGCATCAAAGATCACCCCATGAAGGGATCAGCAAGGGGACCAGCGTATCAAAGATCAGCCCATGAAGGGACCACCCATGAAGGGACCAGTGCATCACAGCACTCAGATTAAAGGTATGCAAGATCCCATGAAGGGACCAGTGCATCAGAGATCATCCCATGAAGGGACCAGTGCATCAGAGATCATCCCACGAAGAGACCAGTGCATCAGAGATCATCCCACGAAGAGACCAGTGCATCAGAGATCATCCCACGAAGAGACCAGTGCATCAGAGATCATCCCACGAAGAGACCGGTGCATCAGAGATCATCCCACGAAGAGACCGGTGCATCAGAGATCATCCCACGAAGGGACCGTTGCAGAGATCCCACGAAGGGACCGGTGCAGAGATCCCACGAAGGGACCGGTGCAGAGATCCCACGAAGGGACCGGTGCAGAGATCCCACGAAGGGACCGGTGCAGAGATCCCATGAAGGGACCGGTGCAGAGATCCCATGAAGGGACCGGTGCAGAGATCCCATGAAGGGACCGGTGCAGAGATCCCATGAAGGGACCGGTGCATCAGAGGTCATCCCATGAAGGGACCGGTGCATCAGAGGTCATCCCATGAAGGGACCGGTGCATCAGAGGTCATCCCATGAAGGGACCGGTGCATCAGAGGTCAACCCATGAAGGGACCAGTGCATCAGAGGTCAACCCATGAAGGGACCAGTGCATCAGAGGTCAACCCATGAAGGGACCAGTGGGTCAACCCATGAAGGGACCAGTGGGTCAACCCATGAAGGGACCAGTGGGTCAACCCATGAAGGGACCAGTGGGTCAACCCATGAAGGGACCAGTGGGTCAACCCATGAAGGGACCAGTGGGTCAACCCATGAAGGGACCAGTGGGTCAACCCATGAAGGGACCAGTGGGTCAACCCATGAAGGGACCAGTGGGTCAACCCATGAAGGGACCAGTGGGTCAACCCATGAAGGGACCAGTGCATCAGAGGTCATCCCATGAAGGGACCAGTGCATCAGATGTCATCCCATGAAGGGACCAGTGCATCAGATGTCATCCCATGAAGGGACCAGTGCATCAGAGGTCATCCCATGAAGGGACCAGTGCATCAGAGGTCATCCCATGAAGGGACCAGTGCATCAGAGGTCATCCCATGAAGGGACCAGTGCATCAGAGGTCATCCCATGAAGGGACCAGTGCATCAGAGGTCAATCCCATGAAGGGACCAGTGCATCAGATATCATCCCATGAAGGGACCAGTGCATTAGATATCATCCCATGAAGGGACCAGTGCATCAGAGATCCCATGAAGGGACCAGTGAATCAGAGATCCCATGAAGGGACCAGTGCATCAGAGATCATCCCATGAAGGAACCAGTGCATCAAAGACCATCCCATGAAGGAACCAGTGCATCAAAGACCATCCCATGAAGGGACCAGTGCATCAAAGACCATCCCATGAAGGGACCAGTGCATCAAAGACCATCCCATGAAGGGACCAGTGCATCAAAGACCATCCCATGAAGGGACCAGTGCATCAACGATCATCCCATGAAGTGACCAGTGCATCAACGATCATCCCATGAAGGGACCAGTGCATCAACGATCATCCCATGAAGGAACCAGTGCATCAGAGTCCATCCCATGAAGGGACCAGTGCATCAGAGTCCATCCCATGAAGGGACCAGTGCATCAGAGTCCATCCCATGAAGGGACCAGTGCATCAGAGTCCATCCCATGAAGGGACCAGTGCATCAGAGATCCCATTAAGGGACCAGTGCATCAGAGATCCCATTAAGGGACCAGTGCATCAGAGACCATCCCATGAAGGGACCAGTGCATCAGAGCTGATCCCATGAAGGGACCAGTGCATCAGAGCTGATCCCATGAAGGGACCAGTGCATCAGCGATCATCCCATGAAGGGACCAGTGCATCAGCGATCATCCCATGAAGGGACCAGTGCATCAGCGATCATCCCATGAAGGGACCAGTGCATCAGCGATCATCCCATGAAGGGACCAGTGCATCAGCGATCATCCCATGAAGGGACCAGTGCATCAGCGATCATCCCATGAAGGGACCAGTGCATCACAGCACTCAGATTAAAGGTATGCAAGATCCCATGAAGGGACCAGTGCATCAGAGATCATCCCATGAAGGGACCAGTGCATCAGAGATCATCCCATGAAGGGACCAGTGCATCAACGATCATCCCATGAAGGGACCAGTGCATCAACGATCATCCCATGAAGGGACCAGTGCATCAACGATCATCCCATGAAGGGACCAGTGCATCAACGATCATCCCATGAAGGGACCAGTGCATCAACGATCATCCCATGAAGGGACCAGTGCATCAACGATCATCCCATGAAGGGACCAGTGCATCAACGATCATCCCATGAAGGGACCAGTGCATCAACGATCATCCCATGAAGGGACCAGTGCATCAAAGACCATCCCATGAAGGGACCAGTGCATCAAAGACCATCCCATGAAGGGACCAGTGCAGAGATCCCATGAAGGGACCAGTGCAGAGATCCCATGAAGGGACCAGTGCAGAGATCCCATGAAGGGACCAGTGCAGAGATCCCATGAAGGGACCAGTGCAGAGATCCCATGAAGGGACCAGTGCAGAGATCCCATGAAGGGACCAGTGCAGAGATCCCATGAAGGGACCAGTGCAGAGATCCCATGAAGGGACCAGTGCAGAGATCCCATGAAGGGACCAGTGCAGAGATCCCATGAAGGGACCAGTGCAGAGATCCCATGAAGGGACCAGTGCATCAGATATCATCCCATGAAGGGACCAGGGCATCAGATATCATCCCATGAAGGGACCAGGGCATCAGATATCATCCCATGAAGGGACCAGGGCATCAGATATCATCCCATGAAGGGACCAGGGCATCAGATATCATCCCATGAAGGGACCAGGGCATCAGATATCATCCCATGAAGGGACCAGGGCATCAGATATCATCCCATGAAGGGACCAGGGCATCAGATATCACCTGAAGGGACCAGGGCATCAGATATCATCACCTGAAGGGACCAGGGCATCAGATATCATCACCTGAAGGGACCAGGGCATCAGATATCATCACCTGAAGGGACCAGGGCATCAGATATCATCCCATGAAGGGACCAGGGCATCAGATATCATCCCATGAAGGGACCAGGGCATCAGATATCATCCCATGAAGGGACCAGGGCATCAGATATCATCCCATGAAGGGACAAGAGAATCCCATGAAGGGACCAGTGCATCAAAGATCTTATGAAGGGACCAGTGCATCACAGCACTCAGATTAGAGGTATGCAACATCATCCCATGAAGGGACCAGCGCATCAAAGATCACCCCATGAAGGGATCAGCAAGGGGACCAGCGTATCAAAGATAAGCCCATGAAGGGACCACCCATGAAGGGACCAGTGCATCACAGCACTCAGATTAAAGGTATGCAAGATCCCATGAAGGGACCAGTGCATCAGAGATCATCCCATGAAGGGACCAGTGCATCAGAGATCATCCCATTAAGAGACCAGTGCATCAGAGATCATCCCATGAAGAGACCAGTGCATCAGAGATCATCCCATGAAGAGACCAGTGCATCATAGATCATCCCATGAAGGGACCAGTGCAGAGATCCCATGAAGGGACCAGTGCAGAGATCCCATGAAGGGACCAGTGCAGAGATCCCATGAAGGGACCAGTGCAGAGATCCCATGAAGGGACCAGTGCAGAGATCCCATGAAGGGACCAGTGCAGAGATCCCATGAAGGGACCAGTGCAGAGATCCCATGAAGGGACCGGTGCATCAGTCATCCCATGAAGGGACCAGTGCATCAGAGGTCATCCCATGAAGGGACCGGTGCATCAGAGGTCATCCCATGAAGGGACCAGTGCATCAGAGGTCAACCCATGAAGGGACCAGTGCATCAGAGGTCAACCCATGAAGGGACCAGTGCATCAGAGGTCAACCCATGAAGGGACCAGTGCATCAGAGGTCAACCCATGAAGGGACCAGTGCATCAGAGGTCAACCCATGAAGGGACCAGTGCATCAGAGGTCAACCCATGAAGGGACCAGTGCATCAGAGGTCAACCCATGAAGGGACCAGTGCATCAGAGGTCAACCCATGAAGGGACCAGTGCATCAGAGGTCAACCCATGAAGGGACCAGTGCATCAGAGGTCAACCCATGAAGGGACCAGTGCATCAGATATCATCCCATGACGGGACCAGTACATCAGAGCACTCAGATTAGAGGTTTGGCAGATAATCCCATAAAGGGACCAGGGCACCAAAGATCATCCAATGAAAGGACCACTGCATCAGAGATCATCCAATGAAGGGACCAGGGCATCAGAGGTCAACCCTTGAATGGACCAGTGCATCACAGCACTAAGAATAGAGGGATGCGATATCATCCCATGAAGGGACCAGTGCATCAGATGTCATCCCATGAAGGGACCAGTGCATCAGAGGTCATCCCATGAAGGGACCAGTGCATCAGAGGTCATCCCATGAAGGGACCAGTGCATCAGAGGTCATCCCATGAAGGGACCAGTGCATCAGAGGTCATCCCATGAAGGGACCAGTGCATCAGAGGTCATCCCATGAAGGGACCAGTGCATCAGAGGTCATCCCATGAAGAGACCAGTGCATCAGAGGTCAACCCATGAAGAGACCAGTGCATCAGAGGTCAACCCATGAAGAGACCAGTGCATCAGAGGTCAACCCATGAAGAGACCAGTGCATCAGAGGTCAACCCATGAAGAGACCAGTGCAGAGATCCCATGAAGGGACCAGTGCAGAGATCCCATGAAGGGACCAGTGCAGAGATCCCATGAAGGGACCAGTGCAGAGATCCCATGAAGGGACCAGTGCAGAGATCCCATGAAGGGACCAGTGCAGAGATCCCATGAAGGGACCAGTGCAGAGATCCCATGAAGGGACCAGTGCAGAGATCCCATGAAGGGACCAGTGCAGAGATCCCATGAAGGGACCAGTGCATCAGAGGTCAACCCATGAAGGGACCAGTGCATCAGAGGTCAACCCATGAAGGGACCAGTGCATCAGAGGTCAACCCATGAAGGGACCAGTGCATCAGAGGTCAACCCATGAAGGGACCAGTGCATCAGAGGTCAACCCATGAAGGGACCAGTGCATCAGAGGTCAACCCATGAAGGGACCAGTGCATCAGAGGTCAACCCATGAAGGGACCAGTGCATCAGAGGTCAACCCATGAAGGGACCAGTGCATCAGAGGTCAACCCATGAAGGGACCAGTGCATCAGAGGTCAACCCATGAAGGGACCAGTGGGTCAACCCATGAAGGGACCAGTGGGTCAACCCATGAAGGGACCAGTGGGTCAACCCATGAAGGGACCAGTGGGTCAACCCATGAAGGGACCAGTGGGTCAACCCATGAAGGGACCAGTGGGTCAACCCATGAAGGGACCAGTGGGTCAACCCATGAAGGGACCAGTGGGTCAACCCATGAAGGGACCAGTGGGTCAACCCATGAAGGGACCAGTGGGTCAACCCATGAAGGGACCAGTGGGTCAACCCATGAAGGGACCAGTGGGTCAACCCATGAAGGGACCAGTGGGTCAACCCATGAAGGGACCAGTGGGTCAACCCATGAAGGGACCAGTGGGTCAACCCATGAAGGGACCAGTGGGTCAACCCATGAAGGGACCAGTGGGTCAACCCATGAAGGGACCAGTGGGTCAACCCATGAAGGGACCAGTGGGTCAACCCATGAAGGGACCAGTGGGTCAACCCATGAAGGGACCAGTGGGTCAACCCATGAAGGGACCAGTGCATCAGAGGTCAACCCATGAAGGGACCAGTGCATCAGAGATCATCCAATGAAAGGACCACTGCATCAGAGATCATCCAATGAAGGGACCAGGGCATCAGAGGTCAACCCTTGAATGGACCAGTGCATCACAGCACTAAGAATAGAGGGATGCGATATCATCCCATGAAGGGACCAGTGCATCAGATATCATCCCATGAAGGGACCAGTGCATCAGATGTCATCCCATGAAGGGACCAGTGCATCAGAGGTCATCCCATGAAGGGACCAGTGCATCAGAGGTCATCCCATGAAGGGACCAGTGCATCAGAGGTCATCCCATGAAGGGACCAGTGCATCAGAGGTCATCCCATGAAGGGACCAGTGCATCAGAGGTCATCCCATGAAGGGACCAGTGCATCAGAGGTCAACCCATGAAGGGACCAGTGCATTAGATATCATCCCATGAAGGGACCAGTGCATCAGAGATCCCATGAAGGGACCAGTGCATCAGAGATCATCCCATGAAGGAACCAGTGGATCAAAGACCATCCCATGAAGGGACCAGTGCATCAAAGACCATCCCATGAAGGGACCAGTGCATCAAAGACCATCCCATGAAGGGACCAGTGCATCAAAGACCATCCCATGAAGGGACCAGTGCATCAAAGACCATCCCATGAAGGGACCAGTGCATCAAAGACCATCCCATGAAGGGACCAGTGCATCAAAGACCATCCCATGAAGGGACCAGTGCATCAAAGACCATCCCATGAAGGGACCAGTGCATCAGATATCACCCCATGAAGGGACAAGAAATCATCCCATGAAGGGACCAGTGCATCAGATATCATCCCATGAAGGGACCAGTGCATCAGATATCATCCCATGAAGGGACCAGAGCATCAGATATCATCCCATGAAGGGACCAGTGCATCAGAGGTCAACCCATGAAGGGACCAGTGCATCAGATATCACCCCATGAAGGGACAAGAAATCATCCCATGAAGGGACCAGTGCATCAGATATCATCCCATGAAGGGACCAGTGCATCAGATATCATCCCATGAAGGGACCAGTGCATCAGATATCATCCCATGAAGGGACCAGTGCATCAGATATCATCCCATGAAGGGACCAGTGCATCAGATATCATCCCATGAAGGGACCAGTGCATCAGATATCATCCCATGAAGGGACCAGGGCATCAGATATCATCCCATGAAGGGACCAGGGCATCAGAGGTCAACCCTTGAAGGGACCAGTGCATCAAAGATCATCCCATGAAGGGACAACAGATAATCCCATGAAGGGACCAGTGCATCAAAGATCTTATGAAGGGACCAGTGCATCACAGCACTCAGATTAGAGGTATGCAAGATCATCCCATGAAGGGACCAGTGCATCAACGATCATCCCATGAAGGGACCAGCGCATCAACGATCAGCCCATGAAGGGACCAGCGCATCAAAGATCAGCCCATGAAGGGACCAGCGCATCAAATATCAGCCCATGAAGGGACCAGCGCATCAAATATCAGCCCATGAAGGGACCAGCGCATCAAATATCAGCCCATGAAGGGACCAGCGCATCAAAGATCAGCCCATGAAGGGACCAGCGCATCAAAGATCAGCCCATGAAGGGACCAGCGCATCAAAGATCAGCCCATGAAGGGACCAGCGCATCAAAGATCAGCCCATGAAGGGACCAGCGCATCAAAGATCAGCCCATGAAGGGACCAGCGCATCAAAGATCAGCCCATGAAGGGACCAGCGCATCAAAGATCAGCCCATGAAGGGACCAGCGCATCAAAGATCAGCCCATGAAGGGACCAGCGCATCAAAGATCAGCCCATGAAGGAACCACCCATGAAGGGACCAGCGCATCGAGGATCATCCCATGAAGAGACCAGTGCATCAAAGACCATCCCATGAAGGGACCAGTGCATCAAAGACCATCCCATGAAGGAACCAGTGCAGAGATCCCATGAAGGGACCAGTGCATCAATCATCCCATGAAGGGACCAGTGCATCAACAATCATCCCATGAAGGGACCAGTGCATCAGAGGTCAACCCATGAAGGGACCAGTGCATCAGAGGTCAACCCATGAAGGGACCAGTGCATCAGAGGTCAACCCATGAAGGGACCAGTGCATCAGAGGTCAACCCATGAAGGGACCAGTGCATCAGAGGTCAACCCATGAAGGGACCAGTGCATCAGAGGTCAACCCATGAAGGGACCAGTGCATCAGAGGTCAACCCATGAAGGGACCAGTGCATCAGAGGTCAACCCATGAAGGGACCAGTGCATCAGAGGTCAACCCATGAAGGGACCAGTGGGTCAACCCATGAAGGGACCAGTGGGTCAACCCATGAAGGGACCAGTGGGTCAACCCATGAAGGGACCAGTGGGTCAACCCATGAAGGGACCAGTGGGTCAACCCATGAAGGGACCAGTGGGTCAACCCATGAAGGGACCAGTGGGTCAACCCATGAAGGGACCAGTGGGTCAACCCATGAAGGGACCAGTGGGTCAACCCATGAAGGGACCAGTGGGTCAACCCATGAAGGGACCAGTGGGTCAACCCATGAAGGGACCAGTGGGTCAACCCATGAAGGGACCAGTGGGTCAACCCATGAAGGGACCAGTGGGTCAACCCATGAAGGGACCAGTGGGTCAACCCATGAAGGGACCAGTGGGTCAACCCATGAAGGGACCAGTGGGTCAACCCATGAAGGGACCAGTGGGTCAACCCATGAAGGGACCAGTGGGTCAACCCATGAAGGGACCAGTGGGTCAACCCATGAAGGGACCAGTGGGTCAACCCATGAAGGGACCAGTGGGTCAACCCATGAAGGGACCAGTGGGTCAACCCATGAAGGGACCAGTGGGTCAACCCATGAAGGGACCAGTGGGTCAACCCATGAAGGGACCAGTGGGTCAACCCATGAAGGGACCAGTGGGTCAACCCATGAAGGGACCAGTGGGTCAACCCATGAAGGGACCAGTGGGTCAACCCATGAAGGGACCAGTGGGTCAACCCATGAAGGGACCAGTGGGTCAACCCATGAAGGGACCAGTGCATCAGAGGTCAACCCATGAAGGGACCAGTGCATCAGAGATCATCCAATGAAAGGACCACTGCATCAGAGATCATCCAATGAAGGGACCAGGGCATCAGAGGTCAACCCTTGAATGGACCAGTGCATCACAGCACTAAGAATAGAGGGATGCGATATCATCCCATGAAGGGACCAGTGCATCAGATATCATCCCATGAAGGGACCAGTGCATCAGATGTCATCCCATGAAGGGACCAGTGCATCAGAGGTCATCCCATGAAGGGACCAGTGCATCAGAGGTCATCCCATGAAGGGACCAGTGCATCAGAGGTCATCCCATGAAGGGACCAGTGCATCAGAGGTCATCCCATGAAGGGACCAGTGCATCAGAGGTCATCCCATGAAGGGACCAGTGCATCAGAGGTCAACCCATGAAGGGACCAGTGCATTAGATATCATCCCATGAAGGGACCAGTGCATCAGAGATCCCATGAAGGGACCAGTGCATCAGAGATCATCCCATGAAGGAACCAGTGGATCAAAGACCATCCCATGAAGGGACCAGTGCATCAAAGACCATCCCATGAAGGGACCAGTGCATCAAAGACCATCCCATGAAGGGACCAGTGCATCAAAGACCATCCCATGAAGGGACCAGTGCATCAAAGACCATCCCATGAAGGGACCAGTGCATCAAAGACCATCCCATGAAGGGACCAGTGCATCAAAGACCATCCCATGAAGGGACCAGTGCATCAAAGACCATCCCATGAAGGGACCAGTGCATCAAAGACCATCCCATGAAGGGACAAGAAATCATCCCATGAAGGGACCAGTGCATCAGATATCATCCCATGAAGGGACCAGTGCATCAGATATCATCCCATGAAGGGACCAGTGCATCAGAGGTCAACCCATGAAGGGACCAGTGCATCAGATATCACCCCATGAAGGGACAAGAAATCATCCCATGAAGGGACCAGTGCATCAGATATCATCCCATGAAGGGACCAGTGCATCAGATATCATACCATGAAGGGACCAGTGCATCAGATATCATCCCATGAAGGGACCAGTGCATCAGATATCATCCCATGAAGGGACCAGTGCATCAGATATCATCCCATGAAGGGACCAGTGCATCAGATATCATCCCATGAAGGGACCAGGGCATCAGATATCATCCCATGAAGGGACCAGGGCATCAGAGGTCAACCCTTGAAGGGACCAGTGCATCAAAGATCATCCCATGAAGGGACAACAGATAATCCCATGAAGGGACCAGTGCATCAAAGATCTTATGAAGGGACCAGTGCATCACAGCACTCAGATTAGAGGTATGCAAGATCATCCCATGAAGGGACCAGTGCATCAACGATCATCCCATGAAGGAACCAGTGCATCAACGATCAGCCCATGAAGGGACCAGCGCATCAACGATCAGCCCATGAAGGGACCAGCGCATCAAAGATCAGCCCATGAAGGGACCAGCGCATCAAATATCAGCCCATGAAGGGACCAGCGCATCAAAGATCAGCCCATGAAGGGACCAGCGCATCAAAGATCAGCCCATGAAGGGACCAGCGCATCAAAGATCAGCCCATGAAGGGACCAGCGCATCAAAGATCAGCCCATGAAGGGACCAGCGCATCAAAGATCAGCCCATGAAGGGACCAGCGCATCAAAGATCAGCCCATGAAGGAACCACCCATGAAGGGACCAGCGCATCGAGGATCATCCCATGAAGAGACCAGTGCATCAAAGAAAATCCCATGAAGGGACCAGTGCATCAAAGACCATCCCATGAAGGGACCAGTGCATCAAAGACCATCCCATGAAGGGACCAGTGCATCAAAGACCATCCCATGAAGGGACCAGTGCAGAGATCCCATGAAGGGACCAGTGCATCAATCATCCCATGAAGGGACCAGTGCATCAACAATCATCCCATGAAGGGACCAGTGCATCAACGATCATCCCATGAAGGGACCAGTGCATCAACGATCATCCCATGAAGGGACCAGTGCATCAACGATCATCCCATGAAGGGACCAGTGCATCAACGTCCATCCCATGAAGGGACCAGTGCATCAACGTCCATCCCATGAAGGGACCAGTGCATCAAAGACCATCCCATGAAGGGACCAGTGCATCAAAGACCATCCCATGAAGGGACCAGCGCATCAACGATCATCCCATGAAGGGACCAGCGCATCAACGATCATCCCATGAAGGGACCAGCGCATCAACGATCATCCCATGATGGGACCAGCGCATCAACGATCAGCCCATGAAGAGACCAGCGCATCAACGATCAGCCCATGAAGAGACCAGCGCATCAACGATCAGCCCATGAAGGGACCAGCGCATCAACGATCAGCCCATGAAGGGACCAGCGCATCAACGATCAGCCCATGAAGGGACCAGCGCATCAAAGATCAACCCATGAAGGGACCACCCATGAAGGGACCAGCGCATCGAGGATCATCCCATGAAGAGACCAGTGCATCAGAGATCCCATGAAGGGACCAGTGCATCAGAGATCCCATGAAGGGACCAGTGCATCAAAGACCATCCCATGAAGGGACCAGTGCATCAACGATCATCCCATGAAGGGACCAGTGCATCAACGATCATCCCATGAAGGGACCAGTGCATCAACGATCATCCCATGAAGGGACCAGTGCATCAGAGTCCATCCCATGAAGGGACCAGTGCATCAGAGTCCATCCCATGAAGGGACCAGTGCATCAGAGATCATCCCATGAAGGGACCAGTGCATCAGAGATCATCCCATGAAGGGACCAGTGCATCAGAGATCATCCCATGAAGGGACCAGTGCATCAGAGATCATCCCATGAAGGAGAGCTGATCCCATGAAGGGACCAGTGCATCAGCGATCATCCCATGAAGGGACCAGTGCATCAGCGATTATCCCATGAAGGGACCAGTGAAACAGCGATCATCCCATGAAGGGACCAGTGAAACAGCGATCATCCCATGAAGGGACCAGTGAAACAGCGATCATCCCATGAAGGGACCAGTGAAACAGCGATCATCCCATGAAGGGACCAGTGCATCAGAGATCCCATGAAGGGACCAGTGAATCAGAGATCCCATGAAGGGACCAGTGCATCAGAGACCATCCCATGAAGGGACCAGTGCATCAGAGGTCAACCCATGAAGGGACCAGTGCATCAGAGGTCAACCCATGAAGGGACCAGTGCATCAGAGGTCAACCCATGAAGGGACCAGTGCATCAGAGGTCAACCCATGAAGGGATCAGTGCATCAGAGGTCAACCCATGAAGGGACCAGTGCATCAGAGGTCATCCCATGAAGGGACCAGTGCATCAGAGGTCATCCCATGAAGGGACCAGTGCATCAGATATCATCCCATGAAGGGACCAGTGCATCAGCTATCATCCCATGAAGGGACCAGTGCATCAGCTATCATCCCATGAAGGGACCAGTGCATCAGATATCATCCCATGAAGGGACCAGTGCATCAGATATCATCCCATGAAGGGACCAGGGCATCAGATATCATCCCATGAAGGGACCAGGGCATCAGATATCATCCCATGAAGGGACCAGGGCATCAGAGGTCAACCCTTGAAGGGACCAGTGCATCAGAGGTCAACCCTTGAAGGGACCAGTGCATCAAAGATCATCCCATGAAGGGACAACAGATAATCCCATGAAGGGACCAGTGCAAAGATCATCTTATGAAGGGACCAGTGCATCACAGCACTCAGATTAGAGGTATGCAAGATCATACCATGATGGGACCAGTGCATCAACTATCATCCCATGATGGGACCAGCGCATCAAAGATCAGCCCATGAAGGGACCACCCATGAAGGGACCAGTGCAGGGATCCCATCAAGGGACCAGTGCAGAGATCCCATCAAGGGACCAGTGCAGAGATCCCATCAAGGGACCAGTGCAGAGATCCCATCAAGGGACCAGTGCAGAGATCCCATCAAGGGACCAGTGCAGAGATCCCATCAAGGGACCAGTGCAGAGATCCCATCAAGGGACCAGTGCAGAGATCCCATCAAGGGACCAGTGCAGAGATCCCATCAAGGGACCAGTGCAGAGATCCCATCAAGGGACCAGTGCAGAGATCCCATCAAGGGACCAGTGCAGAGATCCCATCAAGGGACCAGTGCAGAGATCCCATCAAGGGACCAGTGCAGAGATCCCATCAAGGGACCAGTGCAGAGATCCCATCAAGGGACCAGTGCAGAGATCCCATCAAGGGACCAGTGCAGAGATCCCATCAAGGGACCAGTGCAGAGATCCCATCAAGGGACCAGTGCAGAGATCCCATCAAGGGACCAGTGCAGAGATCCCATCAAGGGACCAGTGCAGAGATCCCATCAAGGGACCAGTGCAGAGATCCCATCAAGGGACCAGTGCAGAGATCCCATCAAGGGACCAGTGCATCAGCGATCATCCCATGAAGGGACCAGTGCATCAGCGATCATCCCATGAAGGGACCAGTGCATCAGCGATCATCCCATGAAGGGACCAGTGCATCAGCGATCATCCCATGAAGGGACCAGTGCATCAGCGATCATCCCATGAAGGGACCAGTGCATCAGCGATCATCCCATGAAGGGACCAGTGCATCAGCGATCATCCCATGAAGGGACCAGTGCATCAGCGATCATCCCATGAAGGGACCAGTGCATCAGCGATCATCCCATGAAGGGACCAGTGCATCAGCGATCATCCCATGAAGGGACCAGTGCATCAGCGATCATCCCATGAAGGGACCAGTGCATCAGCGATCATCCCATGAAGGGACCAGTGCATCAGCGATCATCCCATGAAGGGACCAGTGCATCAGCGATCATCCCATGAAGGGACCAGTGCATCAGCGATCATCCCATGAAGGGACCAGTGCATCAGCGATCATCCCATGAAGGGACCAGTGCATCAGCGATCATCCCATGAAGGGACCAGTGCATCAGCGATCATCCCATGAAGGGACCAGTGCATCAGAGATCATCCCATGAAGGGACCAGTGCATCAGAGGTCAACCCATGAAGGGACCAGTGCATCAGAGGTCAACCCATGAAGGGACCAGTGCATCAGAGGTCAACCCATGAAGGGACTTAAGCAGAGATCAATCTATGAAGGGACAAGTGCATCAGAGATCATCCCATGAAGGGACCAGTGCATCAGAGATCATCCCATGAAGGGACCAGTGCATCAGAGACCATCCCATGAAGGGACCAGTGCATCAAAGACCATCCCATGAAGGGACCAGTGCATCAAAGACCATCCCATGAAGGGACCAGTGCATCAAAGACCATCCCATGAAGGGACCAGTGCATCAAAGACCATCCCATGAAGGGACCAGTGCATCAAAGACCATCCCATGAAGGGACCAGTGCATCAAAGACCATCCCATGAAGGGACCAGTGCATCAAAGACCATCCCATGAAGGGACCAGTGCATCAAAGACCATCCCATGAAGGGACCAGTGCATCAGAGGTCCACCCATGAAGGGACAAGTGCATCAGAGATCATCACATGAAGGGACAAGTGCATCAGAGATCATCACATGAAGGGACAAGTGCATCAGAGATCATCACATGAAGGGACAAGTGCATCAGAGATCATCCCATGAAGGGACCAGTGCATCAGATATCATCCCATGAAGGGACCAGTGCATCAAAGATCAGCCCATGAAGGGACCAGCGCATCAAAGATCAGCCCATGAAGGGACCAGTGCATCAGATATCATCCCATGAAGGGACCAGTGCATCAGATATCATCCCATGAAGGGACCAGTGCATCAGAGATCATCCCATGAAGGGACCAGTGCATCAGAGATCATCCCATGAAGGACCAGTGCATCAGAGATCATCCCATGAAGGGACCAGTGCATCAGAGATCATCCCATGTTGGGACCAGTGCATCAGAGATCATCCCATGAAGGGACCAGTGCATCAGAGATCATCCCATGAAGGGACCAGTGCATCAGAGATCATCCCATGAAGGGACCAGTGCAAAGATCATCCCATGAAGGGACCAGTGCAAAGATCATCCCATGAAGGGACCAGTGCAAAGATCATCCCATGAAGGGACCAGTGCAAAGATCATCCCATGAAGGGACCAGTGCAAAGATCATCCCATGAAGGGACCAGTGCATCAGATTTCATCCCATGAAGGGACCAGTGCATCAGATTTCATCCCATGAAGGGACCAGTGCATCAGATGTCAACCCATGAAGGGACCAGTGCATCAGATGTCAACCCATGAAGGGACCTGTGCATCAGAGATCAATCCATGAAGGGACCTGTGCATCAGAGATCAATCCATGAAGGGACCTGTGCATCAAAGACGATTCCATGAAGGGACCAGTGCATCAAAGACCATCCCATGAAGGGACCTGTGCATCAAAGACCATCCCATGAAGGGACCTGTGCATCAGAGGTCCACCCACGAAGGGACCTGTGCATCAGAGGTCAACTCATGAAGGGACCAGTGCATCAGAGATCAACCCATGAAGGGACAAATGCATCAGAGATCCCATGAAGGGACCAGTGCATCAGAGATCCCATTAAGGGACCAGTGCATCAGAGATCCCATTAAGGGACCAGTGCATCAGAGATCCCATTAAGGGACCAGTGCATCAGAGATCCCATTAAGGGACCAGTGCATCAGATATCATCCCATGAAGGGACCAGTGCATCAGATATCATCCCATGAAGGGACCAGGGCATCAGATATCATCCCATGAAGGGACCAGGGCATCAGATATCATCCCATGAAGGGACAAGAGAATCCCATGAAGGGACCAGTGCATCAAAGATCTTATGAAGGGACCAGTGCATCACAGCACTCAGATTAGAGGTATGCAAGATCATCCCATGAAGGGACCAGCGCATCAAAGATCACCCCATGAAGGGATCAGCAAGGGGACCAGCGTATCAAAGATCAGCCCATGAAGGGACCACCCATGAAGGGACCAGTGCATCACAGCACTCAGATTAAAGGTATGCAAGATCCCATGAAGGGACCAGTGCATCAGAGATCATCCCATGAAGGGACCAGTGCATCAGAGATCATCCCACGAAGAGACCAGTGCATCAAAGACCATCCCATGAAAGGACCAGTGCATCAAAGACCATCCCATGAAAGGACCAGTGCATCAAAGACCATCCCATGAAGGGACCAGTGCATCAAAGACCATCCCATGAAGGGACAAGAAATCATCCCATGAAGGGACAAGAAATCATCCCATGAAGGGACAAGAAATCATCCCATGAAGGGACAAGAAATCATCCCATGAAGGGACCAGTGCATCAGATATCATCCCATGAAGGGACCAGGGCATCAGATATCATCCCATGAAGGGACCAGGGCATCAGATATCATCCCATGAAGGGACCAGGGCATCAGATATCATCCCATGAAGGGACCAGGGCATCAGATATCATCCCATGAAGGGACCAGGGCATCAGATATCATCCCATGAAGGGACCAGGGCATCAGATATCATCCCATGAAGGGACCAGGGCATCAGATATCATCCCATGAAGGGACCAGGGCATCAGATATCCCATGAAGGGACCAGGGCATCAGATATCATTCCATGAAGGGACCAGGGCATCAGATATCATTCCATGAAGGGACCAGGGCATCAGAGATACCATTAAGGGACCAGTGCATCAGAGATCCCATTAAGGGACCAGTGCATCAGAGATCCCATTAAGGGACCAGTGCATCAGAGATCCCATTAAGGGACCAGTGCATCAGAGATCCCATTAAGGGACCAGTGCATCAGAGATCCCATTAAGGGACCAGTGCATCAGAGATCCCATTAAGGGACCAGTGCATCAGAGACCATCCCATGAAGGGACCAGTGCATCAGAGACCATCCCATGAAGGGACCAGTGCATCAGAGACCATCCCATTAAGGGACCAGTGCATCAAAGACGATCCCATGAAGGGACCAGTGCATCAAAGACCATCCCATGAAGGGACCAGTGCATCAAAGACCATCCCATGAAGGGACCAGTGCATCAAAGACCATCCCATGAAGGGACCAGTGCATCAAAGACCATCCCATGAAGGGACCAGTGCATCAAAGACCATCCCATGAAGGGACAAGAAATCATCCCATGAAGGGACAAGAAATCATCCCATGAAGGGACAAGAAATCATCCCATGAAGGGACAAGAAATCATCCCATGAAGGGACCAGTGCATCAGATATCATCCCATGAAGGGACCAGGGCATCAGATATCATCCCATGAAGGGACCAGGGCATCAGATATCATCCCATGAAGGGACCAGGGCATCAGATATCATCCCATGAAGGGACCAGGGCATCAGATATCATCCCATGAAGGGACCAGGGCATCAGATATCATCCCATGAAGGGACCAGGGCATCAGATATCATCCCATGAAGGGACCAGGGCATCAGATATCATCCCATGAAGGGACCAGAGAATCCCATGAAGGGACCAGTGCATCAAAGATCTTATGAAGGGACCAGTGCATCACAGCACTCAGATTAGAGGTATGCAAGATCATCCCATGAAGGGACCAGCGCATCAAAGATCAGCCCATGAAGGGACCACCCATGAAGGGACCAGTGCATCACAGCACTCAGATTAAAGGTATGCAAGATCCCATGAAGGGACCAGTGCATCAGAGATCATCCCATGAAGGGACCAGTGCATCAGAGATCATCCCATGAAGGGACCAGTGCATCAGAGATCATCCCACGAAGAGACCAGTGCATCAGAGATCATCCCACGAAGAGACCGGTGCATCAGAGATCATCCCACGAAGAGACCGGTGCATCAGAGATCATCCCACGAAGAGACCGGTGCATCAGAGATCATCCCACGAAGAGACCGGTGCATCAGAGATCATCCCACGAAGAGACCGGTGCATCAGAGATCATCCCACGAAGGGACCGGTGCAGAGATCCCATGAAGGGACCGGTGCAGAGATCCCATGAAGGGACCGGTGCAGAGATCCCATGAAGGGACCGGTGCAGAGATCCCATGAAGGGACCGGTGCATCAGTCATCCCATGAAGGGACAGGTGCATCAGTCATCCCATGAAGGGACCGGTGCATCAGAGGTCATCCCATGAAGGGACCAGTGCATCAGAGGTCATCCCATGAAGGGACCAGTGCATCAGAGGTCAACCCATGAAGGGACCAGTGGGTCAACCCATGAAGGGACCAGTGGGTCAACCCATGAAGGGACCAGTGGGTCAACCCATGAAGGGACCAGTGGGTCAACCCATGAAGGGACCAGTGGGTCAACCCATGAAGGGACCAGTGGGTCAACCCATGAAGGGACCAGTGGGTCAACCCATGAAGGGACCAGTGGGTCAACCCATGAAGGGACCAGTGGGTCAACCCATGAAGGGACCAGTGGGTCAACCCATGAAGGGACCAGTGGGTCAACCCATGAAGGGACCAGTGGGTCAACCCATGAAGGGACCAGTGGGTCAACCCATGAAGGGACCAGTGGGTCAACCCATGAAGGGACCAGTGCATCAGAGGTCAACCCATGAAGGGACCAGTGCATCAGAGATCATCCAATGAAGGGACCAGGGCATCAGAGGTCAACCCTTGAATGGACCAGTGCATCACAGCACTAAGAATAGAGGGATGCGATATCATCCCATGAAGAGACCAGTGCATCAGATGTCATCCCATGAAGGGACCAGTGCATCAGATGTCATCCCATGAAGGGACCAGTGCATCAGATGTCATCCCATGAAGGGACCAGTGCATCAGAGGTCATCCCATGAAGGGACCAGTGCATCAGAGGTCATCCCATGAAGGGACCAGTGCATCAGAGGTCATCCCATGAAGGGACCAGTGCATCAGAGGTCATCCCATGAAGGGACCAGTGCATCAGAGGTCATCCCATGAAGGGACCAGTGCATCAGAGGTCATCCCATGAAGGGACCAGTGCATCAGAGGTCAATCCCATGAAGGGACCAGTGCATCAGATATCATCCCATGAAGGGACCAGTGCATTAGATATCATCCCATGAAGGGACCAGTGCATCAGAGATCCCATGAAGGGACCAGTGAATCAGAGATCCCATGAAGGGACCAGTGCATCAGAGATCATCCCATGAAGGAACCAGTGCATCAAAGACCATCCCATGAAGGAACCAGTGCATCAAAGACCATCCCATGAAGGGACCAGTGCATCAAAGACCATCCCATGAAGGGACCAGTTCATCAACGATCATCCCATGAAGTGACCAGTGCATCAACGATCATCCCATGAAGGGACCAGTGCATCAACGATCATCCCATGAAGGAACCAGTGCATCAGAGTCCATCCCATGAAGGGACCAGTGCATCAGAGTCCATCCCATGAAGGGACCAGTGCATCAGAGTCCATCCCATGAAGGGACCAGTGCATCAGAGTCCATCCCATGAAGGGACCAGTGCATCAGAGTCCATCCCATGAAGGGACCAGTGCATCAGAGTCCATCCCATGAAGGGACCAGTGCATCAGAGTCCATCCCATGAAGGGACCAGTGCATCAGAGATCCCATTAAGGGACCAGTGCATCAGAGATCCCATTAAGGGACCAGTGCATCAGAGATCCCATTAAGGGACCAGTGCATCAGAGACCATCCCATGAAGGGACCAGTGCATCAGAGACCATCCCATGAAGGGACCAGTGCATCAGAGCTGATCCCATGAAGGGACCAGTGCATCAGCGATCATCCCATGAAGGGACCAGTGCATCAGCGATCATCCCATGAAGGGACCAGTGCATCAGCGATCATCCCATGAAGGGACCAGTGCATCACAGCACTCAGATTAAAGGTATGCAAGATCCCATGAAGGGACCAGTGCATCAGAGATCATCCCATGAAGGGACCAGTGCATCAGAGATCATCCCATGAAGGGACCAGTGCATCAGAGGTCAACCCATGAAGGGACCAGTGCATCAGAGGTCAACCCATGAAGGGACTTAAGCAGAGATAAATCTATGAAGGGACAAGTGCATCAAAGATGATCCCATGAAGGGACAAGAAATCATCCCATGAAGGGACCAGTGCATCAGAGATCATCCCATGAAGGGACCAGTGCATCAGAGATCATCCCATGAAGGGACCAGTGCATCAACGATCATCCCATGAAGGGACCAGTGCATCAACGATCATCCCATGAAGGGACCAGTGCATCAACGATCATCCCATGAAGGGACCAGTGCATCAACGATCATCCCATGAAGGGACCAGTGCATCAACGATCATCCCATGAAGGGACCAGTGCATCAACGATCATCCCATGAAGGGACCAGTGCATCAACTATCATCCCATGAAGGGACCAGTGCATCAACTATCATCCCATGAAGGGACCAGTGCATCAACGTCCATCCCATGAAGGGACCAGTGCATCAACGTCCATCCCATGAAGGGACCAGTGCATCAGAGTCCATCCCATGAAGGGACCAGTGCATCAAAGACCATCCCATGAAGGGACCAGTGCATCAAAGACCATCCCATGAAGGGACCAGTGCATCAAAGACCATCCCATGAAGGGACCAGTGCATCAAAGACCATCCCATGAAGGGACCAGTGCATCAAAGACCATCCCATGAAGGGACCAGTGCATCAAAGACCATCCCATGAAGGGACCAGTGCATCAAAGACCATCCCATGAAGGGACCAGTGCATCAAAGACCATCCCATGAAGGGACCAGTGCAGAGATCCCATGAAGGGACCAGTGCAGAGATCCCATGAAGGGACCAGTGCATCAGATATCATCCCATGAAGAGACCAGTGCATCAGATATCATCCCATGAAGGGACGGGTGCATCAGATATCATCCAATGAAGGGACGGGTGCATCAGATATCATCCCATGAAGGAACCAGTGCATCAGATATCATCCCATGAAGGGACCAGTGCATCAGATATCATCCCATGAAGGGACCAGTGCATCAGATATCATCCCATGAAGGGACCAGTGCATCAGATATCATCCCATGAAGGGACCAGTGCATCAGAGTCCATCCCATGAAGGGACCAGTGCATCAGAGTCCATCCCATGAAGGGACCAGTGCATCAGAGTCCATCCCATGAAGGGACCAGTGCATCAGAGTCCATCCCATGAAGGGACCAGTGCATCAGAGTCCATCCCATGAAGGGACCAGTGCATCAGAGTCCATCCCATGAAGGGACCAGTGCATCAGAGTCCATCCCATGAAGGGACCAGTGCATCAGCGATCATCCCATGAAGGGACCAGTGCATCAGCGATCATCCCATGAAGGGACCAGTGCATCAGCGATCATCCCATGAAGGGACCAGTGCATCAGCGATCATCCCATGAAGGGACCAGTGCATCAGCGATCATCCCATGAAGGGACCAGTGCATCAGCGATCATCCCATGAAGGGACCAGTGCATCAGCGATCATCCCATGAAGGGACCAGTGCATCAGCGATCATCCCATGAAGGGACCAGTGCATCAGCGATCATCCCATGAAGGGACCAGTGCATCAGCGATCATCCCATGAAGGGACCAGTGCGTCAGCGATCATCCCATGAAGGGACCAGTGCATCAGCGATCATCCCATGAAGGGACCAGTGCATCAGCGATCATCCCATGAAGGGACCAGTGCATCAGAGATCATCCCATGAAGGGACCAGTGCATCAGAGATCATCCCATGTTGGGACCAGTGCATCAGAGATCATCCCATGAAGGGACCAGTGCAAAGATCATCCCATGAAGGGACCAGTGCAAAGATCATCCCATGAAGGGACCAGTGCAAAGATCATCCCATGAAGGGACCAGTGCAAAGATCATCCCATGAAGGGACCAGTGCAAAGATCATCCCATGAAGGGACCAGTGCAAAGATCATCCCATGAAGGGACCAGTGCAAAGATCATCCCATGAAGGGACCAGTGCATCAGATTTCATCCCATGAAGGGACCAGTGCATCAGATGTCAACCCATGAAGGGACCTGTGCATCAGAGATCAATCCATGAAGGGACCAGTGCATCAAAGACCATCCCATGAAGGGACCAGTGCATCAAAGACCATCCCATGAAGGGACCTGTGCATCAGAGGTCCACCCACGAAGGGACCTGTGCATCAGAGGTCAACTCATGAAGGGACCAGTGCATCAGATATCATCCCATGAAGGGACCAGTACATCAGAGCACTCAGATTAGAGGTATGCAAGATCATCCAATTAAGGAACCAGTGCATCGGAGATCATTCCATGAAGGGACCAGGGCATCAGAGATACCATGAAGGGACCAGTGCATCAGAGATCCCATTAAGGGACCAGTGCATCAGAGATCCCATTAAGGGACCAGTGCATCAGAGATCCCATTAAGGGACCAGTGCATCAGAGATCCCATTAAGGGACCAGTGCATCAGAGATCCCATTAAGGGACCAGTGCATCAGAGATCCCATTAAGGGACCAGTGCATCAGATATCATCCCATGAAGGGACCAGGGCATCAGATATCATCCCATGAAGGGACCAGGGCATCAGATATCATCCCATGAAGGGACAAGAGAATCCCATGAAGGCACCAGTGCATCAAAGATCTTATGAAGGGACCAGTGCATCACAGCACTCAGATTAGAGGTATGCAAGATCATCCCATGAAGGGACCAGCGCATCAAAGATCACCCCATGAAGGGATCAGCAAGGGGACCAGCGTATCAAAGATCAGCCCATGAAGGGACCACCCATGAAGGGACCAGTGCATCACAGCACTCAGATTAAAGGTATGCAAGATCCCATGAAGGGACCAGTGCATCAGAGATCATCCCATGAAGGGACCAGTGCATCAGAGATCATCCCACGAAGAGACCAGTGCATCAGAGATCATCCCACGAAGAGACCAGTGCATCAGAGATCATCCCATGAAGAGACCAGAGCATCAGAGATCATCCCATGAAGAGACCGGTGCATCAGAGGAGATCCCATGAAGGGACCGGTGCAGAGATCCCATGAAGGGACCGGTGCAGAGATCCCATGAAGGGACCGGTGCAGAGATCCCATGAAGGGACCGGTGCAGAGATCCCATGAAGGGACCGGTGCAGAGATCCCATGAAGGGACCGGTGCAGAGATCCCATGAAGGGACCGGTGCAGAGATCCCATGAAGGGACCGGTGCATCAGAGGTCATCCCATGAAGGGACCGGTGCATCAGAGGTCAACCCATGAAGGGACCAGTGCATCAGAGGTCAACCCATGAAGGGACCAGTGCATCAGAGGTCAACCCATGAAGGGACCAGTGCATCAGAGGTCAACCCATGAAGGGACCAGTGCATCAGAGGTCAACCCATGAAGGGACCAGTGCATCAGAGGTCAACCCATGAAGGGACCAGTGCATCAGAGGTCAACCCATGAAGGGACCAGTGCATCAGAGGTCAACCCATGAAGGGACCAGTGCATCAGAGGTCAACCCATGAAGGGACCAGTGCGTCAACCCATGAAGGGACCAGTGGGTCAACCCATGAAGGGACCAGTGGGTCAACCCATGAAGGGACCAGTGGGTCAACCCATGAAGGGACCAGTGGGTCAACCCATGAAGGGACCAGTGGGTCAACCCATGAAGGGACCAGTGCATCAGAGGTCAACCCATGAAGGGACCAGTGCATCAGAGATCATCCAATGAAGGGACCAGGGCATCAGAGGTCAACCCTTGAATGGACCAGTGCATCACAGCACTAAGAATAGAGGGATGCGATATCATCCCATGAAGGGACCAGTGCATCAGATGTCATCCCATGAAGGGACCAGTGCATCAGATGTCATCCCATGAAGGGACCAGTGCATCAGAGGTCATCCCATGAAGGGACCAGTGCATCAGAGGTCATCCCATGAAGGGACCAGTGCATCAGAGGTCATCCCATGAAGGGACCAGTGCATCAGAGGTCAACCCATGAAGGGACCAGTGCATCAGATATCATCCCATGAAGGGACCAGTGCATTAGATATCATCCCATGAAGGGACCAGTGCATCAGAGATCCCATGAAGGGACCAGTGCATCAGAGATCATCCCATGAAGGAACCAGTGCATCAAAGACCATCCCATGAAGGGACCAGTGCATCAAAGACCATCCCATGAAGGGACCAGTGCATCAAAGACCATCAAGGGACCAGTGCATCAACGATCATCCCATGAAGGAACCAGTGCATCGACGATCATCCCATGAAGGAACCAGTGCATCAACGATCATCCCATGAAGGGACCAGTGCATCAGAGTCCATCCCATGAAGGAACCAGTGCATCAGAGTCCATCCCATGAAGGGACCAGTGCATCAGAGTCCATCCCATGAAGGGACCAGTGCATCAGAGTCCATCCCATGAAGGGACCAGTGCATCAGAGCTGATCCCATGAAGGGACCAGTGCATCAGAGCTGATCCCATGAAGGGACCAGTGCATCAGAGCTGATCCCATGAAGGGATCAGAGCTGATCCCATGAAGGGACCAGTGCATCAGAGCTGATCCCATGAAGGGACCAGTGCATCAGCGATCATCCCATGAAGGGACCAGTGCATCAGCGATCATCCCATGAAGGGACCAGTGCATCAGCGATCATCCCATGAAGGGACCAGTGCATCACAGCACTCAGATTAAAGGTATGCAGGATCCCATGAAGGGACCAGTGCATCAGAGATCATCCCATGAAGGGACCAGTGCATCAGAGATCATCCCATGAAGAACCAGTGCATCAGAGTCCATCCCATGAAGAACCAGTGCATCAGCGATCATCCCATGAAGGGACCAATGCAGAGATCATCCCATGAAGGGACCAGTGCATCAGAGGTCAACCCATGAAGGGACCAGTGCATCAGAGGTTAACCCATGAAGGGACTTAAGCAGAGATAAATCTATGAAGGGACAAGTGCATCAAAGATGATCCCATGAAGGGACAAGAAATCATCCCATGAAGGGACCAGTGCATCAGAGATCATCCCATGAAGAACCAGTGCATCAGAGTCCATCCCATGAAGAACCAGTGCATCAGCGATCATCCCATGAAGGGACCAATGCATCAGAGATCATCCCATGAAGGGACCAATGCATCAGCGATCATCCCATGAAGGGACCAGTGCATCAGCGATCATCCCATGAAGGGACCAGTGCATCAAAGACCATCCCATGAAGGGACCAGTGCATCAAAGACCATCCCATGAAGGGACCAGTGCATCAAAGACCATCCCATGAAGGGACCAGTGCAAAGACCATCCCATGAAGGGACCAGTGCAGAGATCCCATGAAGGGACCAGTGCAGAGATCCCATGAAGGGACCAGTGCAGAGATCCCATGAAGGGACCAGTGCAGAGATCCCATGAAGGGACCAGTGCAGAGATCCCATGAAGGGACCAGTGCAGAGATCCCATGAAGGGACCAGTGCAGAGATCCCATGAAGGGACCAGTGCAGAGATCCCATGAAGGGACCAGTGCAGAGATCCCATGAAGGGACCTGTGCAGAGATCCCATGAAGGGACCAGTGCAGAGATCCCATGAAGGGACCAGTGCAGAGATCCCATGAAGGGACCAGTGCAGAGATCCCATGAAGGGACCAGTGCAGAGATCCCATGAAGGGACCAGTGCATCAGATATCATCCCATGAAGGGACCAGGGCATCAGATATCATCCCATGAAGGGACCAGGGCATCAGATATCATCCCATGAAGGGACCAGGGCATCAGATATCATCCCATGAAGGGACCAGGGCATCAGATATCATCCCATGAAGGGACCAGGGCATCAGATATCATCCCATGAAGGGACCAGGGCATCAGATATCATCCCATGAAGGGACCAGGGCATCAGATATCATCCCATGAAGGGACCAGGGCATCAGATATCATCCCATGAAGGGACCAGGGCATCAGATATCATCCCATGAAGGGACCAGGGCATCAGATATCATCCCATGAAGGGACCAGGGCATCAGATATCATCACCTGAAGGGACCAGGGCATCAGATATCATCACCTGAAGGGACCAGGGCATCAGATATCATCACCTGAAGGGACAAGGGCATCAGATATCATCCCATGAAGGGACCAGGGCATCAGATATCATCCCATGAAGGGACCAGGGCATCAGATATCATCCCATGAAGGGACCAGGGCATCAGATATCATCCCATGAAGGGACCAGGGCATCAGATATCATCCCATGAAGGAACCAGTGCATCAAAGACCATCCCATGAAGGGACCAGTGCATCAAAGACCATCCCATGAAGGGACCAGTGCATCAAAGACCATCCCATGAAGGGACCAGTGCATCAAAGACCATCCCATGAAGGGACCAGTGCATCAAAGACCATCCCATGAAGGGACCAGTGCATCAAAGACCATCCCATGAAGGGACCAGTGCATCAAAGACCATCCCATGAAGGGACCAGTGCATCAGAGGTCAACCCATGAAGGGACCAGTGCATCAGATATCACCCCATGAAGGGACAAGAAATCATCCCATGAAGGGACCAGTGCATCAGATATCATCCCATGAAGGGACCAGTGCATCAGATATCATCCCATGAAGGGACCAGTGCATCAGATATCATCCCATGAAGGGACCAGGGCATCAGATATCATCCCATGAAGGGACCAGTGCATCAGATATCATCCCATGAAGGGACCAGTGCATCAGATATCATCCCATGAAGGGACCAGGGCATCAGAGGTCAACCCTTGAATGGACCAGTGCATCACAGCACTAAGAATAGAGGGATGCGATATCATCCCATGAAGGGACCAGTGCATCAAATGTCATCCCATGAAGGGACCAGTGCATCAGATGTCATCCCATGAAGGGACCAGTGCATCAGAGGTCATCCCATGAAGGGACCAGTGCATCAGAGGTCATCCCATGAAGGGACCAGTGCATCAGAGGTCATCCCATGAAGGGACCAGTGCATCAGAGGTCATCCCATGAAGGGACCAGTGCATCAGAGGTCATCCCATGAAGGGACCAGTGCATCAGAGGTCAACCCATGAAGGGACCAGTGCATTAGATATCATCCCATGAAGGGACCAGTGCATTAGATATCATCCCATGAAGGGACCAGTGCATCAGAGATCCCATGAAGGGACCAGTGCATCAGAGATCATCCCATGAAGTAACCAGTGCATCAAAGACCATCCCATGAAGGGACCAGTGCATCAAAGACCATCCCATGAAGGGACCAGTGCATCAAAGACCATCAAGGGACCAGTGCATCAACGATCATCCCATGAAGGAACCAGTGCATCAACGATCATCCCATGAAGGAACCAGTGCATCAGAGTCCATCCCATGAAGGGACCAGTGCATCAGAGTCCATCCCATGAAGGGACCAGTGCATCAGAGTCCATCCCATGAAGGGACCAGTGCATCAGAGTCCATCCCATGAAGGGACCAGTGCATCAGAGTCCATCCCATGAAGGGACCAGTGCATCAGAGTCCATCCCATGAAGGGACCAGTGCATCAGAGTCCATCCCATGAAGGGACCAGTGCATCAGAGTCCATCCCATGAAGGGACCAGTGCATCAGAGTCCATCCCATGAACGGACCAGTGCATCAGAGCCGATCCCATGAAGGGACCAGTGCATCAGAGCTGATCCCATGAAGGGACCAGTGCATCAGAGCTGATCCCATGAAGGGACCAGTGCATCAGAGCTGATCCCATGAAGGGACCAGTGCATCAGCGATCATCCCATGAAGGGACCAGTGCATCAGCGATCATCCCATGAAGGGACCAGTGCATCAGCGATCATCCCATGAAGGGACCAGTGCATCACAGCACTCAGATTAAAGGTATGCAAGATCCCATGAAGGGACCAGTGCATCAGAGATCATCCCATGAAGGGACCAGTGCATCAGAGATCATCCCATGAAGGGACCAGTGCATCAGAGATCATCCCATGAAGGGACCAGTGCATCAGAGATCATCCCATGAAGGGACCAGTGCATCAGAGATCATCCCATGAAGGGACCAGTGCATCAACGATCATCCCATGAAGGGACCAGTGCATCATTGATCATCCTATGAAGGGACCAGTGCATCAGATATCATCCCATGAAGGGACCAGTGCATCAGATATCATCCCATGAAGGGACCAGGGCATCAGATATCATCCCATGAAGGGACCAGGGCATCAGATATCATCCCATGAAGGGACCAGGGCATCAGATATCATCCCATGAAGGGACCAGGGCAACAGATATCATCCCATGAAGGGACCAGGGCATCAGATATCATCCCATGAAGGGACCAGTTCATCAGATATCATCCCATGAAGGGACCAGGGCATCAGATATCATCCCATGAAGGGACCAGGGCATCGGATATCATCCCATGAAGGGACCAGGGCATCGGATATCATCCCATGAAGGGACCAGGGCATCGGATATCATCACCTGAAGGGACCAGGGCATCGGATATCATCCCATGAAGGGACCAGGGCATCAGATATCATCCCATGAAGGGACCAGGGCATCAGATATCATCCCATGAAGGGACCAGGGCATCAGATATCATCCCATGAAGGGACCAGGGCATCAGATATCATCCCATGAAGGGACCAGGGCATCAGATATCATCCCATGAAGGGACCAGGGCATCAGATATCATCCCATGAAGGGACCAGGGCATCAGATATCATCCCATGAAGGGACCAGGGCATCAGATATCATCCCATGAAGGGACCAGGGCATCAGATATCATCCCATGAAGGGACCAGTGCATCAGATATCATCCCATGAAGGGACCAGTGCATCAGAGGTCATCCCATGAAGGGACCAGTGCATCAGATATCATCCCATGAAGGGACAAGAGAATCCCATGAAGGGACCAGTGCATCAGCGATCATCCCATGAAGAACCAGTGCATCAGAGTCCATCCCATGAAGAACCAGTGCATCAGCGATCATCCCATGAAGGGACCAATGCATCAGAGATCATCCCATGAAGGGACCAGTGCATCAGAGATCATCCCATGAAGGGACCAATGCATCAGAGATCATCCCATGAAGGGACCAGTGCATCAAAGATCTTATGAAGGGACCAGTGCATCACAGCACTCAGATTAGAGGTATGCAAGATCATCCCATGAAGGGACCAGCGCATCAAAGATCACCCCATGAAGGGATCAGCAAGGGGACCAGCGTATCAAAGATAAGCCCATGAAGGGACCACCCATGAAGGGACCAGTGCATCACAGCACTCAGATTAAAGGTATGCAAGATCCCATGAAGGGACCAGTGCATCAGATCATCCCATGAAGGGACCAGTGCATCAGAGATCATCCCATTAAGAGACCAGTGCATCAGAGATCATCCCATTAAGAGACCAGTGCATCAACGATCATCCCATTAAGAGACCAGTGCATCAACGATCATCCCATGAAGGGACCAGTGCATCAGCGATCATCCCATGAAGGGACCAGTGCAGAGATCCCATGAAGGGACCAGTGCAGAGATCCCATGAAGGGACCAGTGCAGAGATCCCATGAAGGGACCAGTGCAGAGATCCCATGAAGGGACCGGTGCATCAGTCATCCCATGAAGGGACCAGTGCATCAGAGGTCATCCCATGAAGGGTCCGGTGCATCAGAGGTCATCCCATGAAGGGACCAGTGCATCAGAGGTCAACCCATGAAGGGACCAGTGCATCAGAGGTCAACCCATGAAGGGACCAGTGCATCAGAGGTCAACCCATGAAGGGACCAGTGCATCAGAGGTCAACCCATGAAGGGACCAGTGCATCAGAGGTCAACCCATGAAGGGACCAGTGCATCAGAGGTCAACCCATGAAGGGACCAGTGCATCAGAGGTCAACCCATGAAGGGACCAGTGCATCAGAGGTCAACACATGAAGGGACCAGTGCATCAGAGGTCAACCCATGAAGGGACCAGTGCATCAGAGGTCAACCCATGAAGGGACCAGTGCATCAGAGGTCAACCCATGAAGGGACCAGTGCATCAGAGGTCAACCCATGACGGGACCAGTACATCAGAGCACTCAGATTAGAGGTATGGCAGATCATCCCATAAAGGGACCAGGGCACCAAAGATCATCCAATGAAAGGACCACTGCATCAGACATCATCCAATGAAGGGACCAGGGCATCAGAGGTCAACCCTTGAATGGACCAGTGCATCACAGCACTAAGAATAGAGGGATGCGATATCATCCCATGAAGGGACCAGTGCATCAGATGTCATCCCATGAAGGGACCAGTGCATCAGAGGTCATCCCATGAAGGGACCAGTGCATCAGAGGTCAACCCATGAAGGGACCAGTGCATCAGAGGTCAACCCATGAAGGGACCAGTGCATCAGAGGTCAACCCATGAAGGGACCAGTGCATCAGAGGTCAACCCATGAAGGGACCAGTGCAGAGATTCCATGAAGGGACCAGTGCAGAGATCCCATGAAGGGACCAGTGCAGAGATCCCATGAAGGGACCAGTGCAGAGATCCCATGAAGGGACCAGTGCAGAGATCCCATGAAGGGACCAGTGCAGAGATCCCATGAAGGGACCAGTGCAGAGATCCCATGAAGGGACCAGTGCAGAGATCCCATGAAGGGACCAGTGCAGAGATCCCATGAAGGGACCAGTGCAGAGATCCCATGAAGGGACCAGTGCAGAGATCCCATGAAGGGACCAGTGCAGAGATCCCATGAAGGGACCAGTGCAGAGATCCCATGAAGGGACCAGTGCAGAGATCCCATGAAGGGACCAGTGCATCAGAGGTCAACCCATGAAGGGACCAGTGCATCAGAGGTCAACCCATGAAGGGACCAGTGCATCAGAGGTCAACCCATGAAGGGACCAGTGCATCAGAGGTCAACCCATGAAGGGACCAGTGCATCAGAGGTCAACCCATGAAGGGACCAGTGGGTCAACCCATGAAGGGACCAGTGGGTCAACCCATGAAGGGACCAGTGGGTCAACCCATGAAGGGACCAGTGGGTCAACCCATGAAGGGACCAGTGGGTCAACCCATGAAGGGACCAGTGGGTCAACCCATGAAGGGACCAGTGGGTCAACCCATGAAGGGACCAGTGGGTCAACCCATGAAGGGACCAGTGGGTCAATCCATGAAGGGACCAGTGGGTCAACCCATGAAGGGACCAGTGCATCAGAGGTCATCCCATGAAGGGACCAGTGCATCAACAATCATCCCATGAAGGGACCAGTGCATCAACAATCATCCCATGAAGGGACCAGTGCATCAACAATCATCCCATGAAGGGACCAGTGCATCAACAATCATCCCATGAAGGGACCAGTGCATCAACGATCATCCCATGAAGGGACCAGTGCATCAGAGTCCATCCCATGAAGGGACCAGTGCATCAGAGTCCATCCCATGAAGGGACCAGTGCATCAGAGTCCATCCCATGAAGGGACCAGTGCATCAAAGACCATCCCATGAAGGGACCAGTGCATCAAAGACCATCCCATGAAGGGACCAGTGCATCAAAGACTATCCCATGAAGGGACCAGTGCATCAAAGACCATCCCATGAAGGGACCAGTGCAGAGATCCCATGAAGGGACCAGTGCAGAGATCCCATGAAGGGACCAGTGCAGAGATCCCATGAAGGGACCAGTGCAGAGATCATCCCATGAAGGGACCAGTGCAGAGGTCATCCCATGAAGGGACCAGTGCAGAGGTCATCCCATGAAGGGACCAGTGCAGAGGTCATCCCATGAAGGGACCAGTGCAGAGGTCATCCCATGAAGGGACCAGTGCAGAGGTCATCCCATGAAGGGACCAGTGCAGAGGTCATCCCATGAAGGGACCAGTGCAGAGGTCATCCCATGAAGGGACCAGTGCAGAGGTCATCCCATGAAGGGACCAGTGCAGAGGTCATCCCATGAAGGGACCAGTGCAGAGGTCATCCCATGAAGGGTTCAGTGCAGAGGTCATCCCATGAAGGGACCAGTGCAGAGGTCATCCCATGAAGGGACCAGTGCATCAGATATCATCCCATGAAGGGACGGGTGCATCAGATATCATCCCATGAAGGGACGGGTGCATCAGATATCATCCCATGAAGGGACGGGTGCATCAGATATCATCCCATGAAGGGACGGGTGCATCAGATATCATCCCATGAAGGGACGGGTGCATCAGATATCATCCCATGAAGGGACCAGTGCATCAGATATCATCCCATGAAGGGACCAGTGCATCAGATATCATCCCATGAAGGGACCAGTGCATCAGAGTCCATCCCATGAAGGGACCAGTGCATCAGAGTCCATCCCATGAAGGGACCAGTGCATCAGAGTCCATCCCATGAAGGGACCAGTGCATCAGAGTCCATCCCATGAAGGGACCAGTGCATCAGAGTCCATCCCATGAAGGGACCAGTGCATCAGAGTCCATCCCATGAAGGGACCAGTGCATCAGAGTCCATCCCATGAAGGGACCAGTGCATCAGCGATCATCCCATGAAGGGACCAGTGCATCAGCGATCATCCCATGAAGGGACCAGTGCATCAGCGATCATCCCATGAAGGGACCAGTGCATCAGCGATCATCCCATGAAGGGACCAGTGCATCAGCGATCATCCCATGAAGGGACCAGTGCATCAATGACCATCCCATGAAGGGACCAGTGCATCAATGACCATCCCATGAAGGGACCAGTGCATCAAAGACCATCCCATGAAGGGACCAGTGCATCAAAGACCATCCCATGAAGGGACCAGTGCAGAGATCCCATGAAGGGACCAGTGCAGAGATCCCATGAAGGGACCAGTGCAGAGATCCCATGAAGGGACCAGTGCAGAGATCCCATGAAGGGACCAGTGCAGAGATCCCATGAAGGGACCAGTGCAGAGATCCCATGAAGGGACCAGTGCAGAGATCCCATGAAGGGACCAGTGCAGAGATCCCATGAAGGGACCAGTGCAGAGATCCCATGAAGGGACCAGTGCAGAGATCCCATGAAGGGACCAGTGCAGAGATCCCATGAAGGGACCAGTGCAGAGATCCCATGAAGGGACCAGTGCATCAGAGATCATCCCATGAAGGGACCAGTGCATCAGAGATCATCCCATGAAGGGACCAGTGCATCAGAGATCATCCCATGAAGGGACCAGGGCATCAGAGATCATCCCATGAAGGGACCAGGGCATCAGAGATCATCCCATGAAGGGACCAGGGCATCAGATATCATCCCATGAAGGGACCAGGGCATCAGATATCATCCCATGAAGGGACCAGGGCATCAGATATCATCCCATGAAGGGACCAGGGCATCAGATATCATCCCATGAAGGGACCAGGGCATCAGATATCATCCCATGAAGGGACCAGGGCTTCAGATATCATCCCATGAAGGGACCAGGGCATCAGATATCATCCCATGAAGGGACCAGGGCATCAGATATCATCCCATGAAGGGACCAGGGCATCAGATATCATCCCATGAAGGGACCAGGGCATCAGATATCATCCCATGAAGGGACAAGAGAATCCCATGAACGGACCAGTGCATCAAAGATCTTATGAAGGGACCAGTGCATCACAGCACTCAGATTAGAGGTATGCAAGATCATCCCATGAAGGGACCAGCGCATCAAAGATCACCCCATGAAGGGACCACCCATGAAGGGACCAGTGCATCACAGCACTCAGATTAAAGGTATGCAAGATCCCATGAAGGGACCAGTGCATCAGAAATCATCCCATGAAGGGACCAGTGCATCAGAGATCATCCCATTAAGAGACCAGTGCATCAGAGATCATCCCATTAAGAGACCAGTGCATCAGAGATCATCCCATGAAGAGACCAGTGCATCAGAGATCATCCCATGAAGGGACCAGTGCAGAGATCCCATGAAGGGACCAGTGCAGAGATCCCATGAAGGGACCGGTGCATCAGTCATCCCATGAAGGGACCAGTGCATCAGAGGTCATCCCATGAAGGGACCGGTGCATCAGAGGTCATCCCATGAAGGGACCAGTGCATCAGAGGTCAACCCATGAAGGGACCAGTGCATCAGAGGTCAACCCATGAAGGGACCAGTGCATCAGAGGTCAACCCATGAAGGGACCAGTGCAGAGGTCAACCCATGAAGGGACCAGTGCATCAGAGGTCAACCCATGAAGGGACCAGTGCATCAGAGGTCAACCCATGAAGGGACCAGTGCATCAGAGGTCAACCCATGAAGGGACCAGTGCATCAAAGGTCAACCCATGAAGGGACCAGTGCATCAGAGGTCAACCCATGAAGGGACCAGTGCATCAGAGGTCAACCCATGAAGGGACCAGTGCATCAGGTCAACCCATGAAGGGACCAGTGCATCAGAGGTCAACCCATGAAGGGACCAGTGCATCAGAGATCATCCAATGAAAGGACCACTGCATCAGAGATCATCCAATGAAGGGACCAGGGCATCAGAGGTCAACCCTTGAATGGACCAGTGCATCACAGCACTAAGAATAGAGGGATGCGATATCATCCCATGAAGGGACCAGTGCATCAGATGTCATCCCATGAAGGGACCAGTGCATCAGAGGTCATCCCATGAAGGGACCAGTGCATCAGAGGTCATCCCATGAAGGGACCAGTGCATCAGAGGTCATCCCATGAAGGGACCAGTGCATCAGAGGTCATCCCATGAAGGGACCAGTGCATCAGAGGTCATCCCATGAAGGGACCAGTGCATCAGAGGTCATCCCATGAAGGGACCAGTGCATCAGAGGTCAACCCATGAAGGGACCAGTGCATCAGAGGTCAACCCATGAAGGGACCAGTGCATCAGAGGTCAACCCATGAAGGGACCAGTGCATCAGAGGTCAACCCATGAAGGGACCAGTGCATCAGAGGTCAACCCATGAAGGGACCAGTGCATTAGATATCATCCCATGAAGGGACCAGTGCATCAGAGATCCCATGAAGGGACCAGTGAATCAGAGATCCCATGAAGGGACCAGTGCATCAGAGACCATCCCATGAAGGGACCAGTGCATCAAAGACCATCCCATGAAGGGACCAGTGCATCAAAGACCATCCCATGAAGGGACCAGTGCATCAAAGACCATCCCATGAAGGGACCAGTGCATCAAAGACCATCCCATGAAGGGACCAGTGCATCAGAGGTCACCCCATGAAGGGACAAGAAATCATCCCATGAAGGGACCAGTGCATCAAAGATCATCCCATGAAGGGACCAGTGCATCAAAGATCATCCCATGAAGGGACCAGTGCATCAAAGATCATCCCATGAAGGGACCAGTGCATCAAAGATCATCCCATGAAGGGACCAGTGCATCAAAGATCATCCCATGAAGGGACCGGTGCATCAAAGATCATCCCATGAAGGGACCGGTGCATCAAAGATCAGCCCATGAAGGGACCGGCGCATCAAAGATCAGCCCATGAAGGGACCAGCGCATCAAAGATCAGCCCATGAAGGGACCGGCGCATCAAAGATCAGCCCATGAAGGGACCGGCGCATCAAAGATCAGCCCATGAAGGGACCGGCGCATCAAAGATCAGCCCATGAAGGGACCGGCGCATCAAAGATCAGCCCATGAAGGGACCGGCGCATCAAAGGTCATCCCATGAAGGGACCGGCGCATCAAAGGTCATCCCATGAAGGAACCAGCGCATCAGATATCATCCCATGAAGGAACCAGCGCATCAGATATCATCCCATGAAGGGACCAGCGCATCAGAGTCCATCCCATGAAGGGACCAGCGCATCAGAGTCCATCCCATGAAGGGACCAGCGCATCAGAGTCCATCCCATGAAGGGACCAGCGCATCAGAGTCCATCCCATGAAGGGACCAGCGCATCAGAGTCCATCCCATGAAGGGACCAGCGCATCAGAGTCCATCCCATGAAGGGACCAGCGCATCAGAGTCCATCCCATGAAGGGACCAGCGCATCAGAGTCCATCCCATGAAGGGACCAGTGCATCAGAGTCCATCCCATGAAGGGACCAGTGCATCAGAGTCCATCCCATGAAGGGACCAGTGCATCAGAGTCCATCCCATGAAGGGACCAGTGCATCAGAGTCCATCCCATGAAGGGACCAGTGCATCAGAGTCCATCCCATGAAGGGACCAGTGCATCAGAGTCCATCCCATGAAGGGACCAGTGCATCAGAGTCCATCCCATGAAGGGACCAGTGCATCAGAGTCCATCCCATGAAGGGACCAGTGCATCAGAGTCCATCCCATGAAGGGACCAGTGCATCAGAGTCCATCCCATGAAGGGACCAGTGCATCAGCGATCATCCCATGAAGGGACCAGTGCATCAGCGATCATCCCATGAAGGGACCAGTGCATCAGCGATCATCCCATGAAGGGACCAGTGCATCAGCGATCATCCCATGAAGGGACCAGTGCATCAGCGATCATCCCATGAAGGGACCAGTGCATCAGCGATCATCCCATGAAGGGACCAGTGCATCAGCGATCATCCCATGAAGGGACCAGTGCATCAGCGATCATCCCATGAAGGGACCAGTGCATCAGCGATCATCCCATGAAGGGACCAGTGCATCAATGACCATCCCATGAATGGACCAGTGCATCAATGACCATCCCATGAATGGACCAGTGCATCAAAGACCATCCCATGAAGGGACCAGTGCATCAAAGACCATCCCATGAAGGGACCAGTGCATCAAAGACCATCCCATGAAGGGACCAGTGCATCAAAGACCATCCCATGAAGGGACCAGTGCATCAAAGACCATCCCATGAAGGGACCAGTGCATCAAAGACCATCCCATGAAGGGACCAGTGCAAAGACCATCCCATGAAGGGACCAGTGCATCAGAGGTCAACCCATGAAGGGACCAGTGCATCAGAGGTCAACCCATGAAGGGACCAGTGCATCAGAGGTCAACCCATGAAGGGACCAGTGCATCAGAGGTCAACCCATGAAGGGACCAGTGCATCAGAGCACTCAGATTAGAGGTATGCAAGATCATCCCATGAAGGAACCAGTGCATCAGATATCATTCAATGAAGGGACCAGTGCATCAGAGATCATCCAATATAGGGACCAGGGCATCAGATGTCAACCCTTCAAGGGACCAGTGCATCAACGCCCATCCCATAAAGGGACCAGTGCATCAACGCCCATCCCATGAAGGGACCAGTGCATCAGATATCCCATGAAGGGACCAGTGCATCAGATATCATCCCATGAAGAGACCAGTGCATCAGATATCATCCCATGAAGGGACCAGTGCATCAGATATCATCCCATTAAGGGACCAGTGCATCAGATATCATCCCATTAAGGGACCAGTGCATCAGAGATCAGCCCATTAAGGGACCACTGCATCAGAGATCAGCCCATTAAGGGACCAGTGCATCAGAGATCCCATGAAGGGACCAGTGCATCAGAGATCCCATGAAGGGACCAGTGCATCAAGGACCATCCCATGAAGGGACCAGTGCATCAAGGACCATCCCATGAAGGGACCAGTGCATCAAAGACCATCCCATGAAGGGACCAGTGCATCAGAGCACTCAGATTAGATGTATGCAAGATCATCCCATGAAGGGACCAGTGCATCAGAGATCATCCCATGAAGGGACCAGTGCATCAGAGATCATCCCATGAAGGGACCAGTGCATCAGAGATCCTATGAAGGGGCCAGTGCATCAGATCATCCCATGAAGGGACCAGTGCATCAAAGATCAGCCCATAAAGGGACCAGCGCATCAAAGATCAGCCCATAAAGGGACCAGCGCATCAAAGATCAGCCCATAAAGGGACCAGCGCATCAAAGATCAGCCCATAAAGGGACCAGCGCATCAAAGATCAGCCCATAAAGGGACCAGCGCATCAAAGATCAGCCCATAAAGGGACCAGCGCATCGAGGATCAGCCCATGAAGGGACCAGTGCATCACAGCACTCAGATTCAAGGTATGCAAGATCCCATGAAGGGACCAGTGCAGAGATCCCATGAAGGGACCAGTGCAGAGATCCCATGAAGGGACCAGTGCAGAGATCCCATGAAGGGACCAGTGCAGAGATCCCATGAAGGGACCAGTGCAGAGATCCCATGAAGGGACCAGTGCAGAGATCCCATGAAGGGACCAGTGCAGAGATCCCATGAAGGGACCAGTGCAGAGATCCCATGAAGGGACCAGTGCATCAACGATCATCCCATGAAGGGACCAGTGCATCAACGATCATCCCATGAAGGGACCAGTGCATCAAAGATCATCCCATGAAGGGACCAGTGCATCAAAGATCATCCCATGAAGGGACCAGTGTGTAACAGCACTCCGATTAGAGGTATGCACGATCATCCCATAAAGGGATCAGTGCATCAGAGGTCAACCCATAAAGGGACCAGTGCATCAGAGGTCGACCCATGAAGGGACCAGTGCATCAGAGGTCGACCCATGAAGGGACCAGTGCATCAGAGGTCGACCCATGAAGGGACCAGTGCATCAGAGGTCGACCCATGAAGGGACCACCCATGAAGGGGCCAGTGCATCAGGGATGATCCCATGAAGGGACCAGTGCATCAGATATCATCCCATGAAGAGACCAGTGCATCAGAGATCATCCCATGAAGGGACCAGTGCATCAAAGATCATCCCATGAAGGGACCAGTGCATCAAAGATCATCCCATGATGGGACCAGTGCATCAAAGATCATCCCATGATGGGACCAGTGCATCAAAGATCATCCCATGATGGGACCAGTGCATCAAAGATCATCCCATGATGGGACCAGTGCATCAAAGATCATCCCATGATGGGACAAGTGCATCAAAGATCATCCCATGATGGGACCAGTGCATCAAAGATCATCCCATGATGGGACCAGTGCATCAAAGATCATCCCATGATGGGACCAGTGCATCAAAGATCCCATGATGGGACCAGTGCATCAAAGATCATCCCATGATGGGACCAGTGCATCAAAGATCATCCCATGATGGGACCAGTGCATCAAAGATCATCCCATGATGGGACCAGTGCATCAAAGATCATCCCATGATGGGACCAGTGCATCAAAGATCATCCCATGATGGGACCAGTGCATCAAAGATCATCCCATGATGGGACCAGTGCATCAAAGATCATCCCATGATGGGACCAGTGCATCAAAGATCATCCCATGATGGGACCAGTGCATCAGAGACCATCCCATGATGGGACCAGTGCATCAGAGACCATCCCACGAAGGGACCAGTGCATCAGAGACCATCCCACGAAGGGACCAGTGCATCAGAGACCATCCCACGAAGGGACCAGTGCATCAGAGACCATCCCATGAAGGAACCAGTGCATAAGAGACCATCCCATGAAGGGACCAGTGTGTAACAGCACTCCGATTAGAGGTATGCACGATCATCCCATGAAGGGACCAGTGCGTCAGAGGTCAACCCATGAAGGGACCAGTGCGTCAGAGGTCAACCCATGAAGGGACCAGTGCGTCAGAGGTCAACCCATGAAGGGACCAGTGCGTCAGAGGTCAACCCATGAAGGGACCAGTGCGTCAGAGGTCAACCCATGAAGGGACCAGTGCGTCAGAGGTCAACCCATGAAGGGACCAGTGCGTCAGAGGTCAACCCATGAAGGGACCAGTGCGTCAGAGATCCCATGAAGGGACCAGTGCATCAGATCCCATGAAGGGACCAGTGCATCAGAGATCCTATGAAGGGACCAGTGCATCAGAGACCATCCCATGAAGGGACCAGTGCATCAGAGACCATCCCATGAAGGGACCAGTGCATCAAAGACGATCCCATGAAGGGACTAGTGCATCAAAGACCATCCCATGAAGGGACCAGTGCATCAAAGACCATCCCATGAAGGGACCAGTGCATCAAAGACCATCCCATGAAGGGACCAGTGCATCAGAGGTCAACCCATGAAGGGACCAGTGCATCAGATATCATCCCATGAAGGGACAAGAAATCATCCCATGAAGGGACCAGTGCATCAGATATCATCCCATGAAGAGACCAGTGCATCAGATATCATCCCATGAAGGGACCAGTGCATCAGATATCATCCCATGAAGGGACCAGTGCATCAGATATCATCCCATGAAGGGACCAGTGCATCAGATATCATCCCATGAAGGGACCAGTGCATCAGATGTCATCCCATGAAGGGACCAGTGCATCAGAGGTCAACCCTTGAAGGGACCAGGGCATCAGAGGTCAACCCGTGAAGGGACCAGTGCATCAGAGATCATTCCATGAAGGGACCAGTGCATCAGAGATCCCATGAAGGGACCAGTGCATCAGAGATCCCATGAAGGGACCAGTGCATCAGAGATCCTATGAAGGGACCAGGGCATCAAAGATCATCTTATGAAGGGACCAGTGCATCACAGTACTCAGATTAGAGGTATGCAAGATCATCCCATGAAGGGTCCAGTGCAGAGATCAGCCCATGAAGGAACCAGCGCATCAAAGATCAGCCCATGAAGGGACCAGCGCATCAAAGATCAGCCCATGAAGGGACCAGCGCATCAAAGATCAGCCCATGAAGGGACCAGCGCATCAAAGATCAGCCCATCAGAGATCATCCCATGAAGAGACCAGCGCATCAGAGACCATCCCATGAAGGGACCAGCGCATCAAAGACCATCCCATCAAGGGACCAGCGCATCAAAGACCATCCCATCAAGGGACCAGCGCATCAAAGACCATCCCATCAAGGGACCAGCGCATCAAAGACCATCCCATCAAGGGACCAGCGCATCAAAGACCATCCCATCAAGGGACCAGCGCATCAAAGACCATCCCATCAAGGGACCAGCGCATCAAAGACCATCCCATCAAGGGACCAGCGCATCAAAGACCATCCCATCAAGGGACCAGCGCATCAAAGACCATCCCATCAAGGGACCAGCGCATCAAAGACCATCCCATCAAGGGACCAGCGCATCAAAGACCATCCCATCAAGGGACCAGCGCATCAAAGACCATCCCATCAAGGGACCACCGCATCAAAGACCATCCCATCAAGGGACCACCGCATCAAAGACCATCCCATCAAGGGACCAGCGCATCAAAGACCATCCCATCAAGGGACCAGCGCATCAAAGACCATCCCATCAAGGGACCAGCGCATCAAAGACCATCCCATCAAGGGACCAGCGCATCAAAGACCATCCCATCAAGGGACCAGCGCATCAAAGACCATCCCATCAAGGGACCAGCGCATCAAAGACCATCCCATCAAGGGACCAGCGCATCAAAGACCATCCCATCAAGGGACCAGCGCATCAAAGACCATCCCATCAAGGGACCAGCGCAGAGATCCCATCAAGGGACCAGCGCAGAGATCCCATCAAGGGACCAGCGCAGAGATCCCATCAAGGGACCAGCGCAGAGATCCCATCAAGGGACCAGCGCAGAGATCCCATCAAGGGACCAGCGCAGAGATCCCATCAAGGGACCAGCGCAGAGATCCCATCAAGGGACCAGCGCAGAGATCCCATCAAGGGACCAGCGCAGAGATCCCATCAAGGGACCAGTGCAGAGATCCCATCAAGGGACCAGCGCAGAGATCCCATCAAGGGACCAGTGCAGAGGTCCCATCAAGGGACCAGCGCAGAGGTCCCATCAAGGGACCAGCGCAGAGGTCCCATCAAGGGACCAGTGCAGAGGTCCCATCAAGGGACCAGTGCAGAGGTCCCATCAAGGGACCAGTGCAGAGGTCCCATCAAGGGACCAGTGCAGAGGTCCCATCAAGGGACCAGTGCAGAGGTCCCATCAAGGGACCAGTGCAGAGGTCCCATCAAGGGACCAGTGCAGAGGTCCCATCAAGGGACCAGTGCAGAGGTCCCATCAAGGGACCAGTGCAGAGGTCCCATCAAGGGACCAGTGCAGAGATCCCATCAAGGGACCAGTGCAGAGATCCCATCAAGGGACCAGTGCAGAGATCCCATCAAGGGACCAGTGCAGAGATCCCATCAAGGGACCAGTGCAGAGATCCCATCAAGGGACCAGTGCAGAGATCCCATCAAGGGACCAGTGCAGAGATCCCATCAAGGGACCAGTGCAGAGATCCCATCAAGGGACCAGTGCAGAGATCCCATCAAGGGACCAGTGCAGAGATCCCATCAAGGGACCAGTGCAGAGATCCCATCAAGGGACCAGTGCAGAGATCCCATCAAGGGACCAGTGCATCAACGATCATCCCATGAAGGGACCAGTGCATCAACGATCATCCCATGAAGGGACCAGCGCATCAACGATCATCCCATGAAGGGACCAGCGCATCAACGATCATCCCATGAAGGGACCAGCGCATCAAAGATCAGCCCATGAAGGGACCAGCGCATCAAAGATCAGCCCATGAAGGGACCAGCGCATCATAGATCAGCCCATGAAGGGACCACCCATGAAGGGACCAGCGCATCGAGGATCATCCCATGAAGGGACCGGTGCATCAACGATCATCCCATGAAGGGACCGGTGCATCAACGATCATCCCATGAAGGGAACGGTGCATCAACGATCATCCCATGAAGGGACCAGTGCATCAACGATCATCCCATGAAGGGACCAGTGCATCAGAGTCCATCCCATGAAGGGACCGGTGCATCAACGATCATCCCATGAAGGGACCGGTGCATCAACGATCATCCCATGAAGGGACCAGTGCATCAGAGGTCAACCCATGAAGGGACCAGTGCATCAGAGGTCAACCCATGAAGGGACCAGTGCATCAGAGGTCAACCCATGAAGGGACCAGTGCATCAGAGGTCAACCCATGAAGGGACCAGTGCATCAGAAGTCATCCCATGAAGGGACCAGTGCATCAGAGGTCATCCCATGAAGGGACCAGTGCATCAGATGTCATCCCATGAAGGGACCAGTGCATCAGATGTCATCCCATGAAGGGACCAGTGCATCAGATATCATCCCATGAAGGGACCAGTGCATCAGAGTCCATCCCATGAAGGGACCAGTGCATCAGAGTCCATCCCATGAAGGGACCAGTGCATCAGAGTCCATCCCATGAAGGGACCAGTGCATCAGAGTCCATCCCATGAAGGGACCAGTGCATCAGAGTCCATCCCATGAAGGGACCAGTGCATCAGAGTCCATCCCATGAAGGGACCAGTGCATCAGAGTCCATCCCATGAAGGGACCAGTGCATCAGAGTCCATCCCATGAAGGGACCAGTGCATCAGCGATCATCCCATGAAGGGACCAGTGCATCAGCGATCATCCCATGAAGGGACCAGTGCATCAGCGATCATCCCATGAAGGGACCAGTGCATCAGCGATCATCCCATGAAGGGACCAGTGCATCAGCGATCATCCCATGAAGGGACCAGTGCATCAGCGATCATCCCATGAAGGGACCAGTGCATCAGCGATCATCCCATGAAGGGACCAGTGCATCAGCGATCATCCCATGAAGGGACCAGTGCATCAGAGATCATCCCATGAAGGGACCAGTGCATCAGAGGTCATCCCATGAAGGGACCAGTGCATCAGAGGTCAACCCATGAAGGGACTTAAGCAGAGATCAATCTATGAAGGGACCAGTGCATCAGAGGTCAACCCATGAAGGGACTTAAGCAGAGATCAATCTATGAAGGGACAAGTGCATCAAAGATGATCCCATGAAGGGACAAGAAATCATCCCATGAAGGGACCAGTGCATCAGAGATCATCCCATGAAGGGACCAGTGCATCAGAGATCATCCCATGAAGGGACCAGTGCATCAGAGATCATCCCATGAAGGGACCAGTGCATCAGAGATCATCCCATGAAGGGACCAGTGCATCAGAGATCATCCCATGAAGGGACCAGTGCATCAAAGACCATCCCATGAAGGGACCAGTGCATCAAAGACCATCCCATGAAGGGACCAGTGCATCAAAGACCATCCCATGAAGGGACCAGTGCATAAACGATCATCCAATGAAGGGACCAGTGCATAAACGATCATCCAATGAAGGGACCAGTGCATCAGAGTCCATCCCATGAAGGAACCAGTGCATCAGAGTCCATCCCATGAAGGAACCAGTGCATCAGAGTCCATCCCATGAAGGGACCAGTGCAGAGATCCCATGAAGGGACCAGTGCAGAGATCCCATGAAGGGACCAGTGCAGAGATCCCATGAAGGGACCAGTGCAGAGATCCCATGAAGGGACCAGTGCAGAGATCCCATGAAGGGACCAGTGCAGAGATTCCATGAAGGGACCAGTGCAGAGATCCCATGAAGGGACCAGTGCAGAGATCCCATGAAGGGACCAGTGCAGAGATCCCATGAAGGGACCAGTGCAGAGATCCCATGAAGGGACCAGTGCAGAGATCCCATGAAGGGACCAGTGCAGAGATCCCATGAAGGGACCAGTGCAGAGATCCCATGAAGGGACCAGTGCAGAGATCCCATGAAGGGACCAGTGCAGAGATCCCATGAAGGGACCAGTGCAGAGATCATCCCATGAAGGGACCAGTGCAGAGATCATCCCATGAAGGGACCAGTGCAGAGGTCATCCCATGAAGGGACCAGTGCAGATGTCATCCCATGAAGGGACCAGTGCATCAGATATCCCATGTAGGGACCAGTGCATCAGATATCATCCCATGAAGGGACCAGTGCATCAGATATCATCCCATGAAGGGACCAGTGCATAAGATATCATCCCATGAAGGGACCAGTGCATAAGATATCATCCCATGAAGGGACCAGTGCATCAGATATCATCCCATGAAGGGACCAGTGCATCAGATATCATCCCATGAAGGGACCAGTGCATCAGATATCATCCCATGAAGGGACCAGTGCATCAGATATCATCCCATGAAGGGACCAGTGCATCAGATATCATCCCATGAAGGGACCAGTGCATCAGATATCATCCCATGAAGGGACCAGTGCATCAGAGTCCATCCCATGAAGGGACCAGTGCATCAGAGTCCATCCCATGAAGGGACCAGTGCATCAGAGTCCATCCCATGAAGGGACCAGTGCATCAGAGTCCATCCCATGAAGGGACCAGTGCATCAGAGTCCATCCCATGAAGGGACCAGTGCATCAGAGTCCATCCCATGAAGGGACCAGTGCATCAGAGTCCATCCCATGAAGGGACCAGTGCATCAGAGTCCATCCCATGAAGGGACCAGTGCATCAGAGATCATCCCATGAAGGGACCAGTGCATCAGAGATCATCCCATGAAGGGACCAGTGCATCAGAGATCATCCCATGAAGGGACCAGTGCATCAGAGATCATCCCATGAAGGGACCAGTGCATCAGCGATCATCCCATGAAGGGACCAGTGCAACAGCGATCATCCCATGAAGGGACCAGTGCAACAGCGATCATCCCATGAAGGGACCAGTGCAACAGCGATCATCCCATGAAGGGACCAGTGAAACAGCGATCATCCCATGAAGGGACCAGTGCAAAGACCATCCCATGAAGGGATCAGTGCATCAGAGGTCAACCCATAAAGGGACCAGTGCATCAGAGGTCAACCCATGAAGGGACCAGTGCATCAGAGGTCTACCCATGAAGGGACCAGTGCATCAGAGGTCTACCCATGAAGGGACCAGCGCATCAGAGGTCTACCCATGAAGGGACCACCCATGAAGGAGCCAGTGCATCAGGGATGATCCCATGAAGGGACCAGTGCATCAGATATCATCCCATGAAGAGACCAGTGCATCAGAGATCATCCCATGAAGAGACCAGTGCATCAGAGATCATCCCATGAAGGGACCAGTGCATCAACTATCATCCCATGAAGGGACCAGTGCATCAAAGATCATCCCATGAAGGGACCAGTGCATCAAAGATCATCCCATGATGGGACCAGTGCATCAAAGATCATCCCATGATGGGACCAGTGCATCAAAGATCATCCCATGATGGGACCAGTGCATCAAAGATCATCCCACGATGGGACCAGTGCATCAAAGATCATCCCATGATGGGACCAGTGCATCAGAGACCATCCCACGAAGGGACCAGTGCATCAGAGACCATCCCACGAAGGGACCAGTGCATCAGAGACCATCCCACGAAGGGACCAGTGCATCAGAGACCATCCCACGAAGGGACCAGTGCATCAGAGACCATCCTATGAAGGAACCAGTGCACCAGAGATCATCCCATGAAGGGACCAGTGCACCAGAGACCATCCCATGAAGGAACCAGTGCATCAGAGGTCAACCCATGAAGGGACAAGCACAAGAAATCATCCCATGAAGGGACCAGTGCATCAGATATCATCCCATGAAGGGACCAGTGCATCAGATGTCATCCCATGAAGGGACCAGTGCATCAAAGATCATCCCATGAAGGGACCAGTGTGTAACAGCACTCCGATTAGAGGTATGCACGATCATCCCATGAAGGGACCAGTGCGTCAGAGGTCAACCCATGAAGGGACCAGTGCGTCAGAGGTCAACCCATGAAGGGACCAGTGCGTCAGAGGTCAACCCATGAAGGGACCAGTGCGTCAGAGGTCAACCCATGAAGGGACCAGTGCGTCAGAGGTCAACCCATGAAGGGACCAGTGCGTCAGAGGTCAACCCATGAAGGGACCAGTGCATCAGAGGTCAACCCATGAAGGGACCAGTGCATCAGAGGTCAACCCATGAAGGGACCAGTGCATCAGAGATCATTCCATGAAGGGACCAGTGCATCAGATCCCATGAAGGGACCAGTGCATCAGATCCCATGAAGGGACCAGTGCATCAGATCCCATGAAGGGACCAGTGCATCAGAGATCATCCCATGAAGGGACCAGCGTATCAAAGATCAGCCCATGAAGGGACCACCCATGAAGGAGCCAGTGCATCAGGGATGATCCCATGAAGGGACCAGTGCATCAGATATCATCCCATGAAGAGACCAGTGCATCAGAGATCATCCCATGAAGAGACCAGTGCATCAGAGATCATCCCATGAAGGGACCAGTGCATCAACTATCATCCCATGAAGGGACCAGTGCATCAAAGATCATCCCATGAAGGGACCAGTGCATCAAAGATCATCCCATGATGGGACCAGTGCATCAAAGATCATCCCACGATGGGACCAGTGCATCAAAGATCATCCCATGATGGGACCAGTGCATCAAAGATCATCCCACGATGGGACCAGTGCATCAAAGATCATCCCATGATGGGACCAGTGCATCAAAGATCATCCCATGATGGGACCAGTGCATCAGAGACCATCCCACGAAGGGACCAGTGCATCAGAGACCATCCCACGAAGGGACCAGTGCATCAGAGACCATCCCACGAAGGGACCAGTGCATCAGAGACCATCCCACGAAGGGACCAGTGCATCAGAGACCATCCTATGAAGGAACCAGTGCACCAGAGATCATCCCATGAAGGGACCAGTGCACCAGAGACCATCCCATGAAGGAACCAGTGCATCAGAGGTCAACCCATGAAGGGACAAGCACAAGAAATCATCCCATGAAGGGACCAGTGCATCAGATATCATCCCATGAAGGGACCAGTGCATCAGATGTCATCCCATGAAGGGACCAGTGCATCAAAGATCATCCCATGAAGGGACCAGTGTGTAACAGCACTCCGATTAGAGGTATGCACGATCATCCCATGAAGGGACCAGTGCGTCAGAGGTCAACCCATGAAGGGACCAGTGCGTCAGAGGTCAACCCATGAAGGGACCAGTGCGTCAGAGGTCAACCCATGAAGGGACCAGTGCGTCAGAGGTCAACCCATGAAGGGACCAGTGCGTCAGAGGTCAACCCATGAAGGGACCAGTGCGTCAGAGGTCAACCCATGAAGGGACCAGTGCATCAGAGGTCAACCCATGAAGGGACCAGTGCATCAGAGGTCAACCCATGAAGGGACCAGTGCATCAGAGATCATTCCATGAAGGGACCAGTGCATCAGATCCCATGAAGGGACCAGTGCATCAGATCCCATGAAGGGACCAGTGCATCAGATCCCATGAAGGGACCAGTGCATCAGAGATCATCCCATGAAGGGACCAGTGCAGAGGTCATCCCATGAAGGGACCAGTGCAGAGGTCAACCCATGAAGGGACCAGTGCATCAGAGGTCAACCCATGAAGGGACCAGTGCATCAGAGGTCAACCCATGAAGGGACCAGTGCATCAGAGGTCAACCCATGAAGGGACCAGTGCATCAGAGGTCAACCCATGAAGGGACCAGTGCATCAGAGGTCAACCCATGAAGGGACCAGTGCATCAGAGGTCAACCCATGAAGGGACCAGTGCATCAGAGGTCAACCCATGAAGGGACCAGTGCATCAGAGATCCCATGAAGGGACCAGTGCAGAGGTCATCCCATGAAGGGACCAGTGCAGAGGTCATCCCATGAAGGGACCAGTGCAGAGGTCATCCCATGAAGGGACCAGTGCAGAGGTCATCCCATGAAGGGACCAGTGCAGAGGTCATCCCATGAAGGGACCAGTGCATCAGATATCATCCCATGAAGGGACCAGTGCAGAGGTCATCCCATGAAGGGACCAGTGCAGAGGTCATCCCATGAAGGGACCAGTGCAGAGGTCATCCCATGAAGGGACCGGTGCATCAGATATCATCCCATGAAGGGACCGGTGCATCAGATTCCATCCCATGAAGGGACCGGTGCATCAGAGTCCATCCCATGAAGGGACCGGTGCATCAGAGTCCATCCCATGAAGGGACCAGTGCATCAGAGTCCATCCCATGAAGGGACCAGTGCATCAGAGTCCATCCCATGAAGGGACCAGTGCATCAGAGTCCATCCCATGAAGGGACCAGTGCATCAGCGATCATCCCATGAAGGGACCAGTGCATCAGCGATCATCCCATGAAGGGACCAGTGCATCAGCGATCATCCCATGAAGGGACCAGTGCATCAGCGATCATCCCATGAAGGGACCAGTGCATCAGCGATCATCCCATGAAGGGACCAGTGCATCAGCGATCATCCCATGAAGGGACCAGTGCATCAGCGATCATCCCATGAAGGGACCAGTGCATCAGCGATCATCCCATGAAGGGACCAGTGCATCAGCGATCATCCCATGAAGGGACCAGTGCATCAGCGATCATCCCATGAAGGGACCAGTGCATCAGCGATCATCCCATGAAGGGACCAGTGCATCAGCGATCATCCCATGAAGGGACCAGTGCATCAGCGATCATCCCATGAAGGGACCAGTGCATCAGCGATCATCCCATGAAGGGACCAGTGCATCAGCGATCATCCCATGAAGGGACCAGTGCATCAGCGATCATCCCATGAAGGGACCAGTGCATCAGCGATCATCCCATGAAGGGACCAGTGCATCAGCGATCATCCCATGAAGGGACCAGTGCATCAGCGATCATCCCATGAAGGGACCAGTGCATCAGCGATCATCCCATGAAGGGACCAGTGCATCAGCGATCATCCCATGAAGGGACCAGTGCATCAGCGATCATCCCATGAAGGGACCAGTGCATCAGCGATCATCCCATGAAGGGACCAGTGCATCAGCGATCATCCCATGAAGGGACCAGTGCATCAGCGATCATCCCATGAAGGGACCAGTGCATCAGCGATCATCCCATGAAGGGACCAGTGCATCAGCGATCATCCCATGAAGGGACCAGTGCATCAGCGATCATCCCATGAAGGGACCAGTGCATCAGCGATCATCCCATGAAGGGACCAGTGCATCAGCGATCATCCCATGAAGGGACCAGTGCATCAGCGATCATCCCATGAAGGGACCAGTGCATCAGCGATCATCCCATGAAGGGACCAGTGCATCAGCGATCATCCCATGAAGGGACCAGTGCATCAGCGATCATCCCATGAAGGGACCAGTGCATCAATGACCATCCCATGAAGGGACCAGTGCATCAATGACCATCCCATGAAGGGACCAGTGCATCAAAGACCATCCCATGAAGGGACCAGTGCAGAGATCCCATGAAGGGACCAGTGCAGAGATCCCATGAAGGGACCAGTGCAGAGATCCCATGAAGGGACCAGTGCAGGGATCCCATGAAGGGACCAGTGCAGGGATCCCATGAAGGGACCAGTGCAGGGATCCCATGAAGGGACCAGTGCAGGGATCCCATGAAGGGACCAGTGCAGGGATCCCATGAAGGGACCAGTGCAGGGATCCCATGAAGGGACCAGTGCAGGGATCCCATGAAGGGACCAGTGCAGGGATCCCATGAAGGGACCAGTGCAGGGATCCCATGAAGGGACCAGTGCAGGGATCCCATGAAGGGACCAGTGCAGAGATCCCATGAAGGGACCAGTGCAGAGATCCCATGAAGGGACCAGTGCAGAGATCCCATGAAGGGACCAGTGCATCAAAGACCATCCCATGAAGGGACCAGTGCAGAGATCCCATGAAGGGACCAGTGCAGAGATCCCATGAAGGGACCAGTGCAGGGATCCCATGAAGGGACCAGTGCAGGGATCCCATGAAGGGACCAGTGCAGGGATCCCATGAAGGGACCAGTGCAGGGATCCCATGAAGGGACCAGTGCAGGGATCCCATGAAGGGACCAGTGCAGGGATCCCATGAAGGGACCAGTGCAGGGATCCCATGAAGGGACCAGTGCAGGGATCCCATGAAGGGACCAGTGCAGGGATCCCATGAAGGGACCAGTGCAGAGATCCCATGAAGGGACCAGTGCATCGGAGACCATCCCATGAAGGGACCAGTGCATCGGAGACCATCCCATGAAGGGACCAGTGCATCAGATATCATCCCATGAAGGGACCAGTGCATCAATGACCATCCCATGAAGGGACCAGTGCATCAATGACCATCCCATGAAGGGACCAGTGCATCAATGACCATCCCATGAAGGGACCAGTGCAGAGATCCCATGAAGGGACCAGTGCAGAGATCCCATGAAGGGACCAGTGCAGAGATCCCATGAAGGGACCAGTGCAGAGATCCCATGAAGGGACCAGTGCAGGGATCCCATGAAGGGACCAGTGCAGGGATCCCATGAAGGGACCAGTGCAGGGATCCCATGAAGGGACCAGTGCAGGGATCCCATGAAGGGACCAGTGCAGGGATCCCATGAAGGGACCAGTGCAGGGATCCCATGAAGGGACCAGTGCAGGGATCCCATGAAGGGACCAGTGCAGAGATCCCATGAAGGGACCAGTGCAGAGATCCCATGAAGGGACCAGTGCAGAGATCCCATGAAGGGACCAGTGCAGAGATCCCATGAAGGGACCAGTGCAGAGATCCCATGAAGGGACCAGTGCAGAGATCCCATGAAGGGACCAGTGCATCAAAGACCATCCCATGAAGGGACCAGTGCAGAGATCCCATGAAGGGACCAGTGCAGAGATCCCATGAAGGGACCAGTGCAGGGATCCCATGAAGGGACCAGTGCAGGGATCCCATGAAGGGACCAGTGCAGGGATCCCATGAAGGGACCAGTGCAGGGATCCCATGAAGGGACCAGTGCAGGGATCCCATGAAGGGACCAGTGCAGGGATCCCATGAAGGGACCAGTGCAGGGATCCCATGAAGGGACCAGTGCAGGGATCCCATGAAGGGACCAGTGCAGGGATCCCATGAAGGGACCAGTGCAGGGATCCCATGAAGGGACCAGTGCAGGGATCCCATGAAGGGACCAGTGCATAAGATATCATCCCATGAAGGGACCAGTGCATCAGATATCATCCCATGAAGGGACCAGTGCATCAGATATCATCCCATGAAGGGACCGGTGCATCAGATATCATCCCATGAAGGGACCGGTGCATCAGATGTCATCCCATGAAGGGACCGGTGCATCAGATGTCATCCCATGAAGGGACCGGTGCATCAGATGTCCATCCCATGAAGGGACCGGTGCATCAGATGTCCATCCCATGAAGGGACCGGTGCATCAGATGTCCATCCCATGAAGGGACCGGTGCATCAGAGTACATCCCATGAAGGGACCAGTGCATCAGAGTCCATCCCATGAAGGGACCAGTGCATCAGAGTCCATCCCATGAAGGGACCAGTGCATCAGAGTCCATCCCATGAAGGGACCAGTGCATCAGAGTCCATCCCATGAAGGGACCAGTGCATCAGAGTCCATCCCATGAAGGGACCAGTGCATCAGAGTCCATCCCATGAAGGGACCAGTGCATCAGAGTCCATCCCATGAAGGGACCAGTGCATCAGAGTCCATCCCATGAAGGGACCAGTGCATCAGAGTCCATCCCATGAAGGGACCAGTGCATCAGAGTCCATCCCATGAAGGGACCAGTGCATCAGCGATCATCCCATGAAGGGACCAGTGCATCAGCGATCATCCCATGAAGGGACCAGTGCATCAGCGATCATCCCATGAAGGGACCAGTGCATCAGCGATCATCCCATGAAGGGACCAGTGCATCAGCGATCATCCCATGAAGGGACCAGTGCATCAGCGATCATCCCATGAAGGGACCAGTGCATCAGCGATCATCCCATGAAGGGACCAGTGCATCAGCGATCATCCCATGAAGGGACCAGTGCATCAGCGATCATCCCATGAAGGGACCAGTGCATCAGCGATCATCCCATGAAGGGACCAGTGCATCAGCGATCATCCCATGAAGGGACCAGTGCATCAGCGATCATCCCATGAAGGGACCAGTGCATCAGCGATCATCCCATGAAGGGACCAGTGCATCAGCGATCATCCCATGAAGGGACCAGTGCATCAGCGATCATCCCATGAAGGGACCAGTGCATCAGCGATCATCCCATGAAGGGACCAGTGCATCAGCGATCATCCCATGAAGGGACCAGTGCATCAGCGATCATCCCATGAAGGGACCAGTGCATCAGCGATCATCCCATGAAGGGACCAGTGCATCAGCGATCATCCCATGAAGGGACCAGTGCATCAGCGATCATCCCATGAAGGGACCAGTGCATCAGCGATCATCCAATGAAGGGACCAGTGCATCAGCGATCATCCCATGAAGGGACCAGTGCATCAGCGATCATCCCATGAAGGGACCAGTGCATCAGCGATCATCCCATGAAGGGACCAGTGCATCAGCGATCATCCCATGAAGGGACCAGTGCATCAATGACCATCCCATGAAGGGACCAGTGCATCAATGACCATCCCATGAAGGGACCAGTGCATCAAAGACCATCCCATGAAGGGACCAGTGCAGAGATCCCATGAAGGGACCAGTGCAGAGATCCCATGAAGGGACCAGTGCAGAGATCCCATGAAGGGACCAGTGCAGGGATCCCATGAAGGGACCAGTGCAGGGATCCCATGAAGGGACCAGTGCAGGGATCCCATGAAGGGACCAGTGCAGGGATCCCATGAAGGGACCAGTGCAGGGATCCCATGAAGGGACCAGTGCAGGGATCCCATGAAGGGACCAGTGCAGGGATCCCATGAAGGGACCAGTGCAGAGATCCCATGAAGGGACCAGTGCAGAGATCCCATGAAGGGACCAGTGCAGAGATCCCATGAAGGGACCAGTGCAGAGATCCCATGAAGGGACCAGTGCAGAGATCCCATGAAGGGACCAGTGCATCAAAGACCATCCCATGAAGGGACCAGTGCAGAGATCCCATGAAGGGACCAGTGCAGAGATCCCATGAAGGGACCAGTGCAGAGATCCCATGAAGGGACCAGTGCAGGGATCCCATGAAGGGACCAGTGCAGGGATCCCATGAAGGGACCAGTGCAGGGATCCCATGAAGGGACCAGTGCAGGGATCCCATGAAGGGACCAGTGCAGGGATCCCATGAAGGGACCAGTGCAGGGATCCCATGAAGGGACCAGTGCAGGGATCCCATGAAGGGACCAGTGCAGAGATCCCATGAAGGGACCAGTGCAGAGATCCCATGAAGGGACCAGTGCATCAACGATCATCCCATGAAGGGACCAGTGCATAAGATATCATCCCATGAAGGGACCAGTGCATCAGATATCATCCCATGAAGGGACCAGTGCATCAGATATCATCCCATGAAGGGACCAGTGCATCAGATATCATCCCATGAAGGGACCAGTGCATCAGATATCATCCCATGAAGGGACCAGTGCATCAGAGTCCATCCCATGAAGGGACCAGTGCATCAGAGTCCATCCCATGAAGGGACCAGTGCATCAGAGTCCATCCCATGAAGGGACCAGTGCATCAGAGTCCATCCCATGAAGGGACCAGTGCATCAGAGTCCATCCCATGAAGGGACCAGTGCATCAGAGATCATCCCATGAAGGGACCAGTGCATCAGCGATCATCCCATGAAGGGACCAGTGCATCAGCGATCATCCCATGAAGGGACCAGTGCATCAGCGATCATCCCATGAAGGGACCAGTGCAACAGCGATAATCCCATGAAGGGACCAGTGCAACAGCGATAATCCCATGAAGGGACCAGTGAAACCGCGATCATCCCATGAAGGGACCAGTGCAAAGACCATCCCATGAAGGGACCAGTGCATCAGAGGTCAACCCATGAAGGGACCAGTGCATCAGAGGTCAACCCATGAAGGGACCAGTGCATCAGAGGTCAACCCATGAAGGGACCAGTGCATCAGAGGTCAACCCATGAAGGGACCAGTGCATCAGAGGTCAACCCATGAAGGGACCAGTGCATCAGAGGTCAACCCATGAAGGGACCAGTGCATCAGAGGTCAACCCATGAAGGGACCAGTGCATCAGAGGTCAACCCATGAAGGGACCAGTGCATCAGAGGTCAACCCATGAAGGGACCAGTGCATCAGAGGTCAACCCATGAAGGGACCAGTGCATCAGATATCATTCAATGAAGGGACCAGTGCATCAGAGATCATCCAATATAGGGACCAGGGCATCAGATGTCAACTCTTCAAGGGACCAGTGCATTAACGCCCATCCCATGAAGGGACCAGTGCATCAACGCCCATCCCATGAAGGGACCAGTGCATCAGATATCCCATGAAGGGACCAGTGCATCAGATATCATCCCATGAAGAGACCAGTGCATCAGATATCATCCCATGAAGGGACCAGTGCATCAGAGATCAGCCCATTAAGGGACCAGTGCATCAGAGATCCCATGAAGGGACCAGTGCATCAAGGAACATCCCATGAAGGGACCAGTGCATCAAGGACCATCCCATGAAGGGACCAGTGCATCAAGGACCATCCCAGGAAGGGACCAGTGCATCAGAGATCATCCCATAAAGACCAGTGCATCAGAGATCATCCCATGAAGGGACCAGTGCATCAGAGATCCTATGAAGGGGCCAGTGCATCAGATCATCCCATGAAGGGACCAGTGCATCAAAGATCATCCCATGAAGGGACCAGTGCATCAAAGATCATCTTATAAAAGGACCAGTGAATCTCAGCACTCAGATTCAAGGTATGCAAGATCATCCCATGAAGGGTCCAGTGCAGAGATCATACCATGAAGGGACCAGTGCATCAAAGATCAGCCCATAAAGGGACCAGCGCATCAAGGATCAGCCCATTAAGGGACCAGCGCATCAAGGATCAGCCCATTAAGGGACCAGCGCATCAAGGATCAGCCCATTAAGGGACCAGCGCATCAAGGATCAGCCCATAAAGGGACCAGCGCATCGAGGATCAGCCCATAAAGGGACCAGCGCATCGAGGATCAGCCCATAAAGGGACCAGCGCATCGAGGATCAGCCATTAAAGGGACCAGCGCATCGAGGATCAGCCATTAAAGGGACCAGCGCATCGAGGATCAGCCCATAAAGGGACCAGCGCATCGAGGATCAGCCCATAAAGGGACCAGCGCATCGAGGATCAGCCCATGAAGGGACCAGCGCATCGAGGATCAGCCCATGAAGGGACCAGCGCATCGAGGATCAGCCCATGAAGGGACCAGCGCATCGAGGATCAGCCCATGAAGGGACCAGCGCATCGAGGATCAGCCCATGAAGGGACCAGCGCATCGAGGATCAGCCCATGAAGGGACCAGCGCATCGAGGATCAGCCCATGAAGGGACCAGCGCATCGAGGATCAGCCCATGAAGGGACCAGCGCATCGAGGATCAGCCCATGAAGGGACCAGTGCATCACAGCACTCCGATTCAAGGTATGCAAGATCCCATGAAGGGACCAGTGCAGAGATCCCATGAAGGGACCAGTGCAGAGATCCCATGAAGGGACCAGTGCAGAGATCCCATGAAGGGACCAGTGCAGAGATCCCATGAAGGGACCAGTGCAGAGATCCCATGAAGGGACCAGTGCAGAGATCCCATGAAGGGACCAGTGCATCAACGATCATCCCATGAAAGGACCAGTGCATCAACGATCATCCCATGAAAGGACCAGTGCATCAACAATCATCCCATGAAGGGACCAGTGCATCAACGATCATCCCATGAAGGGACCAGTGCATCAACGATCATCCCATGAAGGGACCAGTGCATCAAAGATCATCCCATGAAGGGACCAGTGTGTAACAGCACTCCGATTAGAGGTATGCACGATCATCCCATGAAGGGATCAGTGCATCAGAGGTCAACCCATGAAGAGACCAGTGCAACAGAGATCATCCCATGAAGGGACCAGTGCATCAACTATCATCCCATGATGGGACCAGTGCATCAAAGATCATCCCATGATGGGACCAGTGCATCAAAGATCATCCCATGATGGGACCAGTGCATCAAAGATCATCCCATGATGGGACCAGTGCATCAAAGATCATCCCATGATGGGACCAGTGCATCAAAGATCATCCCATGATGGGACCAGTGCATCAAAGATCATCCCATGATGGGACCAGTGCATCAAAGATCATCCCATGATGGGACCAGTGCATCAAAGATCATCCCGTGATGGGACCAGTGCATCAAAGATCATCCCGTGATGGGACCAGTGCATCAAAGATCATCCCGTGATGGGACCAGTGCATCAAAGATCATCCCGTGACGGGACCAGTGCATCAAAGATCATCCCGTGACGGGACCAGTGCATCAAAGATCATCCCGTGACGGGACCAGGGCATCAGAGACCATCTCGTGACGGGACCAGTGCATCAGAGACCATCCCGTGACGGGACCAGTGCATCAGAGACCATCCCATGAAGGAACCAGTGCATCAGAGACCATCCCATGAAGGAACCAGTGCATCAGAGATCATCCCATGATGGGACCAGTGCATCAAAGATCATCCCATGATGGGACCAGTGCATCAAAGATCATCCCATGATGGGACCAGTGCATCAAAGATCATCCCATGATGGGACCAGTGCATCAAAGATCATCCCATGATGGGACCAGTGCATCAAAGATCATCCCATGATGGGACCAGTGCATCAAAGATCATCCCATGATGGGACCAGTGCATCAAAGATCATCCCGTGATGGGACCAGTGCATCAAAGATCATCCCGTGATGGGACCAGTGCATCAAAGATCATCCCGTGATGGGACCAGTGCATCAAAGATCATCCCGTGACGGGACCAGTGCATCAAAGATCATCCCGTGACGGGACCAGTGCATCAAAGATCATCCCGTGACGGGACCAGGGCATCAGAGACCATCTCGTGACGGGACCAGTGCATCAGAGACCATCCCGTGACGGGACCAGTGCATCAGAGACCATCCCATGAAGGAACCAGTGCATCAGAGACCATCCCATGAAGGAACCAGTGCATCAGAGACCATCCCATAAAGGGACCAGTGCATCAGAGATCATCCCATAAAGGGACCAGTGCATCAGTGATCATCCCATGAAGGGACCAGTGCATCAGAGTCCATCCCATGAAGTGACCAGTGCATCAGAGTCCATCCCATGAAGGGACCAGTGCATCAGAGTCCATCCCATGAAGGGACCAGTGCATCAGAGTCCATCCCATGAAGGGACCAGTGCATCAGAGTCCATCCCATGAAGGGACCAGTGCATCAGAGTCCATCCCATGAAGGGACCAGTGCATCAGAGTCCATCCCATGAAGGGACCAGTGCATCAGAGTCCATCCCATGAAGGGACCAGTGCATCAGAGTCCATCCCATGAAGGGACCAGTGCATCAGAGTCCATCCCATGAAGGGACCAGTGCATCAGAGTCCATCCCATGAAGGGACCAGTGCATCAGAGTCCATCCCATGAAGGGACCAGTGCATCAGCGATCATCCCATGAAGGGACCAGTGCATCAGCGTCCATCCCATGAAGGGACCAGTGCATCAGAGGTCAACCCATGAAGGGACTTAAGCAGAGATCAATCTATGAAGGGACAAGTGCATCAAAGATGATCCCATGAAGGGACAAGAAATCATCCAATGAAGGGACCAGTGCAGAGATCCCATGAAGGGACCAGTGCAGAGATCCCATGAAGGGACCAGTGCAGGGATCCCATGAAGGGACCAGTGCAGGGATCCCATGAAGGGACCAGTGCAGGGATCCCATGAAGGGACCAGTGCAGGGATCCCATGAAGGGACCAGTGCAGGGATCCCATGAAGGGACCAGTGCAGGGATCCCATGAAGGGACCAGTGCAGGGATCCCATGAAGGGACCAGTGCAGGGATCCCATGAAGGGACCAGTGCAGGGATCCCATGAAGGGACCAGTGCAGGGATCCCATGAAGGGACCAGTGCAGAGATCCCATGAAGGGACCAGTGCATCAACGATCATCCCATGAAGGGACCAGTGCAGAGATCCCATGAAGGGACCAGTGCAGAGATCCCATGAAGGGACCAGTGCAGAGGTCATCCCATGAAGGGACCAGTGCAGAGGTCATCCCATGAAGGGACCAGTGCAGAGGTCATCCCATGAAGGGACCAGTGCAGAGGTCATCCCATGAAGGGACCAGTGCAGAGGTCATCCCATGAAGGGACCAGTGCAGAGGTCATCCCATGAAGGGACCAGTGCAGAGGTCATCCCATGAAGGGACCAGTGCAGAGGTCATCCCATGTAGGGACCAGTGCATCAGATATCCCATGTAGGGACCGGTGCATCAGATATCATCCCATGAAGGGACCGGTGCATCAGATATCATCCCATGAAGGGACCGGTGCATCAGATATCATCCCATGAAGGGACCGGTGCATCAGAGTCCATCCCATGAAGGGACCAGTGCATCAGAGTCCATCCCATGAAGGGACCAGTGCATCAGAGTCCATCCCATGAAGGGACCAGTGCATCAGAGTCCATCCCATGAAGGGACCAGTGCATCAGAGTCCATCCCATGAAGGGACCAGTGCATCAGAGTCCATCCCATGAAGGGACCAGTGCATCAGAGTCCATCCCATGAAGGGACCAGTGCATCAGAGTCCATCCCATGAAGGGACCAGTGCATCAGAGTCCATCCCATGAAGGGACCAGTGCATCAGAGTCCATCCCATGAAGGGACCAGTGCATCAGAGTCCATCCCATGAAGGGACCAGTGCATCAGAGTCCATCCCATGAAGGGACCAGTGCATCAGAGTCCATCCCATGAAGGGACCAGTGCATCAGAGTCCATCCCATGAAGGGACCAGTGCATCAGAGTCCATCCCATGAAGGGACCAGTGCATCAGAGTCCATCCCATGAAGGGACCAGTGCATCAGAGTCCATCCCATGAAGGGACCAGTGCATCAGAGTCCATCCCATGAAGGGACCAGTGCATCAGAGTCCATCCCATGAAGGGACCAGTGCATCAGAGTCCATCCCATGAAGGGACCAGTGCATCAGAGTCCATCCCATGAAGGGACCAGTGCATCAGAGTCCATCCCATGAAGGGACCAGTGCATCAGAGTCCATCCCATGAAGGGACCAGTGCATCAGCGATCATCCCATGAAGGGACCAGTGCATCAGCGATCATCCCATGAAGGGACCAGTGCAGAGATCCCATGAAGGGACCAGTGCAGAGGTCATCCCATGAAGGGACCAGTGCAGAGGTCATCCCATGAAGGGACCAGTGCAGAGGTCATCCCATGAAGGGACCAGTGCAGAGGTCATCCCATGAAGGGACCAGTGCAGAGGTCATCCCATGAAGGGACCAGTGCAGGGATCCCATGAAGGGACCAGTGCATCAACGATCATCCCATGAAGGGACCAGTGCATCAACGATCATCCCATGAAGGGACCAGTGCATCAGATATCATCCCATGAAGGGACCAGTGCATCAGATATCATCCCATGAAGGGACCAGTGCATCAGATATCATCCCATGAAGGGACCAGTGCATCAGATATCATCCCATGAAGGGACCAGTGCATCAGATATCATCCCATGAAGGGACCAGTGCATCAGATATCATCCCATGAAGGGACCAGTGCATCAGATATCATCCCATGAAGGGACCAGTGCATCAGATATCATCCCATGAAGGGACCAGTGCATCAGATATCATCCCATGAAGGGACCAGTGCATCAGATATCATCCCATGAAGGGACCAGTGCATCAGATATCATCCCATGAAGGGACCAGTGCATCAGATATCATCCCATGAAGGGACCAGTGCATCAGATATCATCCCATGAAGGGACCAGTGCATCAGATATCATCCCATGAAGGGACCAGTGCATCAGATATCATCCCATGAAGGGACCAGTGCATCAGAGTCCATCCCATGAAGGGACCAGTGCATCAGAGATCATCCCATGAAGGGACCAGTGCATCAGCGATCATCCCATGAAGGGACCAGTGCATCAGCGATCATCCCATGAAGGGACCAGTGCATCAGCGATCATCCCATGAAGGGACCAGTGCATCAGCGATCATCCCATGAAGGGACCAGTGCATCAGCGATCATCCCATGAAGGGACCAGTGCATCAGCGATCATCCCATGAAGGGACCAGTGCATCAGCGATCATCCCATGAAGGGACCAGTGCATCAGATATCCCATGTAGGGACCAGTGCATCAGATATCATCCCATGAAGGGACCAGTGCATCAGAGGTCAACCCATGAAGGGACCAGTGCATCAGAGGTCAACCCATGAAGGGACCAGTGCATCAGAGGTCAACCCATGAAGGGACCAGTGCATCAGAGGTCAACCCATGAAGGGACCAGTGCATCAGAGGTCAACCCATGAAGGGACCAGTGCATCAGAGCACTCAGATTAGAGGTATGCAAGATCATCCCATGAAGGAACCAGTGCATCAGATATCATTCAATGAAGGGACCAGTGCATCAGAGATCATCCAATATAGGGATCAGGGCATCAGATGTCAACCCTTCAAGGGACCAGTGCATCAACGCCCATCCCATGAAGGGACCAGTGCATCAACGCCCATCCCATGAAGGGACCAGTGCATCAACGCCCATCCCATGAAGGGACCAGTGCATCAGATATCATCCCATGAAGAGACCAGTGCATCAGATATCATCCCATGAAGAGACCAGTGCATCAGATATCATCCCATTAAGGGACCAGTGCATCAGAGATCAGCCCATTAAGGGACCAGTGCATCAGAGATCAGCCCATTAAGGGACCAGTGCATCAGAGATCAGCCCATTAAGGGACCAGTGCATCAGAGATCAGCCCATTAAGGGACCAGTGCATCAGAGATCCCATGAAGGGACCAGTGCATCAGAGATCCCATGAAGGGACCAGTGCATCAGAGATCCCATGAAGGGACCAGTGCATCAAGGACCATCCCATGAAGGGACCAGTGCATCAAGGACCATCCCATGAAGGGACCAGTGCATCAGAGCACTCAGATTAGATGTATGCAAGATCATCCCATGAAGGGACCAGTGCATCAGAGATCATCCCATAAAGACCAGTGCATCAGAGATCATCCCATGAAGGGACCAGTGCATCAGAGATCCTATGAAGGGGCCAGTGCATCAGCTCATCCCATGAAGGGACCAGTGCATCAAAGATCATCCCATGAAGGGACCAGTGCATCAAATATCATCTTATAAAAGGACCAGTGAATCTCAGCACTCAGATTCAAGGTATGCAAGATCATCCCATGAAGGGTCCAGTGCAGAGATCATACCATGAAGGGACCAGAGCATCAAAGATCAGCCCATAAAGGGACCAGCGCATCAAGGATCAGCCCATAAAGGGACCAGCGCATCAAGGATCAGCCCATAAAGGGACCAGCGCATCAAGGATCAGCCCATAAAGGGACCAGCGCATCAAGGATCAGCCCATAAAGGGACCAGCGCATCGAGGATCAGCCCATAAAGGGACCAGCGCATAGAGGATCAGCCCATAAAGGGACCAGCGCATAGAGGATCAGCCCATAAAGGGACCAGCGCATAGAGGATCAGCCTATGAAGGGACCAGCGCATCGAGGATCAGCCCATGAAGGGACCAGCGCATCGAGGATCATCCCATGAAGGGACCAGTGTGTAACAGCACTCCGATTAGAGGTATGCACGATCATCCCATGAAGGGACCAGTGCAGAGATCCCATGAAGGGACCAGTGCAGAGATCCCATGAAGGGACCAGTGCAGAGATCCCATGAAGGGACCAGTGCATCAACGATCATCCCATGAAAGGACCAGTGCATCAACGATCATCCCATGAAAGGACCAGTGCATCAACGATCATCCCATGAAGGGACCAGTGCATCAACGATCATCCCATGAAAGGACCAGTGCATCAAAGATCATCCCATGAAGGGACCAGTGTGTAACAGCACTCCGATTAGAGGTATGCACGATCATCCCATGAAGGGATCAGTGCATCAGAGGTCAACCCATGAAGAGACCAGTGCATCAGATCATCCCATGAAGGGACCAGTGCATCAACTATCATCCCATGATGGGACCAGTGCATCAACGATCATCCCATGATGGGACCAGTGCATCAAAGATCATCCCATGATGGGACCAGTGCATCAAAGATCATCCCATGATGGGACAAGTGCATCAAAGATCATCCCATGATGGGACAAGTGCATCAGAGACCATCCCATGAAGGGACCAGTGCATCAGAGACCATCCCATGAAGGGACCAGTGCATCAGAGACCATCCCATGAAGGGACCAGTGCATCAGAGACCATCCCATGAAGGGACCAGTGCATCAGAGACCATCCCATGAAGGAACCAGTGCATCAGAGACCATCCCATGAAGGAACCAGTGCATCAGAGATCATCCCATGAAGGGACCAGTGCATCAGAGATCATCCCATGAAGGGACCAGTGCATCAGAGACCATCCCATGAAGGGACCAGTGCATCAGAGACCATCCCATGAAGGGACCAGTGCATCAGAGACCATCCCATGAAGGGACCAGTGCATCAGAGACCATCCCATGAAGGAACCAGTGCATCAAAGGTCAACCCATGAAGGGACAAGCACAAGAAATCATCCCATGAAGGGACCAGTGCATCAGAGACCATCCCATGAAGGAACCAGTGCATCAGAGGTCAACCCATGAAGGAACCAGTGCATCAGAGGTCAACCCATGAAGGGACCAGTGCACAAGAAATCATCCCATGAAGGGACCAGTGCATCAGAGACCATCCCATGAAGGAACCAGTGCGTCAGAGGTCAACCCATGAAGGGACCAGTGCGTCAGAGGTCAACCCATGAAGGGACCAGTGCGTCAGAGGTCAACCCATGAAGGGACCAGTGCGTCAGAGGTCAACCCATGAAGGGACCAGTGCGTCAGAGGTCAACCCATGAAGGGACCAGTGCGTCAGAGGTCAACCCATGAAGGGACCAGTGCGTCAGAGGTCAACCCATGAAGGGACCAGTGCGTCAGAGGTCAACCCATGAAGGGACCAGTGCGTCAGAGGTCAACCCATGAAGGGACCAGTGCGTCAGAGGTCAACCCATGAAGGGACCAGTGCGTCAGAGGTCAACCCATGAAGGGACCAGTGCGTCAGAGGTCAACCCATGAAGGGACCAGTGCGTCAGAGGTCAACCCATGAAGGGACCAGTGCGTCAGAGGTCAACCCATGAAGGGACCAGTGCGTCAGAGGTCAACCCATGAAGGGACCAGTGCGTCAGAGGTCAACCCATGAAGGGACCAGTGCGTCAGAGGTCAACCCATGAAGGGACCAGTGCATCAGAGGTCATCCCATGAAGGGACCAGTGCATCAGATATCATCCCATGAAGGGACCAGTGCATCAGATATCATCCCATGAAGGGACCAGTGCATCAGATATCATCCCATGAAGGGACCAGTGCATCAGATATCATCCCATGAAGGGACCAGTGCATCAGATATCATCCCATGAAGGGACCAGTGCATCAGATATCATCCCATGAAGGGACCAGTGCATCAGATATCATCCCATGAAGGGACCAGTGCATCAGATATCATCCCATGAAGGGACCAGTGCATCAGATGTCAACCCATGAAGGGACCAGTGCATCAGATGTCAACCCATGAAGGGACCAGTGCAGAGGTCAACCCATGAAGGGACCAGTGCAGAGGTCAACCCATGAAGGGACCAGTGCAGAGGTCAACCCATGAAGGGACCAGTGCATCAGAGATCATTCCATGAAGGGACCAGTGCATCAGAGATCCCATGAAGGGACCAGTGCATCAGATCCCATGAAGGGACCAGTGCAGAGATCCTATGAAGGGACCAGTGCATCAGAGACCATCCCATGAAGGGACCAGTGCATCAGAGACCATCCCATGAAGGGACTATTGCATCAAAGACGATCCCATGAAGGGACTAGTGCATCAAAGACGATCCCATGAAGGGACCAGTGCATCAGATATCATCCCATGAAGGTACCAGTGCATCAGATATCATCCCACGAAGGGACCAGTGCATCAGATATCATCCCACGAAGGGACCAGTGCATCAGAGGTCAACCCATGAAGGGACCAGTGCATCAGAGGTCAACCCATGAAGGGACCAGTGCATCAGAGGTCAACCCATGAAAGGACCAGTGCATCAGAGGTCAACCCATGAAGGGACCAGTGCATCAGAGGTCAACCCATGAAGGGACCAGTGCATCAGAGGTCAACCCATGAAGGGACCAGTGCATCAGAGGTCAACCCATGAAGGGACCAGTGCATCAGAGGTCAACCCATGAAGGGACCAGTGCATCAGAGGTCAACCCATGAAGGGACCAGTGCATTAGAGGTCAACCCATAAAGGGACCAGTGCATCAGAGATCATTCCATGAAGGGACCAGTGCATCACAGCACTAAGAATAGAGGGATGCAAGATCATCCCATGAAGGGACCAGTGCATCAGAGGTCATCCCATGAAGGGACCAGTGCATCAGAGATCATCCCATGAAGGGACCAGTGCATCAGAGATCATCCCATGAAGGGACCAGTGCATCAGAGATCACCCCATGAAGGGACCAGTGCGTCAAAGACCATCCCATGAAGGGACCAGTGCGTCAAAGACCATCCCATGAAGGGACCAGTGCGTCAGAGGTCAACCCATGAAGGGACCAGTGCATCAGAGGTCAACCCGTGAAGGGACCAGTGCATCAGAGGTCAACCCGTGAAGGGACCAGTGCATCAGAGGTCAACCCGTGAAGGGACCAGTGCATCAGAGGTCAACCCATGAAGGGACCAGTGCATCAGAGGTCAACCCATGAAGGGACCAGTGCATCAGAGGTCAACCCATGAAGGGACCAGTGCATCAGAGATAGATCCATGAAGGGACAAGTGCATCAGAGATCATCACATGAAGGGACAAGAAATCGTCCCATGAAGGGACCAGTGCATCAGATATCATCCCATGAAGGGACCAGTGCATCAGATATCATCCCATGAAGGGACCAGTGCATCAGATATCATCCCATGAAGGGACCAGTGCATCAGATATCATCCCATGAAGGGACCAGTGCATCAGAGGTCAACCCATGAAGGGACCAGTGCATCAGAGGTCAACCCATGAAGGGACCAGTGCATCAGAGGTCAACCCATGAAGGGACCAGTGCATCAGAGATCATTCCATGAAGGGACCAGTGCATCAGAGATCCCATGAAGGGACCAGTGCATCAGATCCCATGAAGGGACCAGTGCATCAGAGATCATCCCATGAAGGGACCAGTGCATCAGAGACCATCCCATGAAGGGACCAGTGCATCAGATATCATCCCATGAAGAGACCAGTGCATCAGATATCAACCCATGAAGGGACCAGTGCATCAGATATCATCCCATGAAGGGACCAGTGCATCAGATGTCATCCCATGAAGGGACCAGGGAATCAGAGGTCAACCCTTGAAGGGACCAGGGCATCAGAGGTCAACCCATTAAGGGACCAGTGCATCAGAGATCCCATGAAGGGACCAGTGCATCAGAGATCCTATGAAGGGACCAGTGCATCAGAGATCCTCTTATGAAGGGACCAGGGCATCAGAGGTCAACCCATTAAGGGACCAGTGCATCAGAGATCCCATGAAGGGACCAGTGCATCAGAGATCCTATGAAGGGACCAGTGCATCAGAGATCCTCTTATGAAGGGACCAGGGCATCAAAGATCATCTTATGAAGGGACCAGGGCATCAAAGATCATCTTATGAAGGGACCAGTGCAGAGATCATCCCATGAAGGGACCAGCGCATCAGATATCATCCCATGAAGGGACCAGCGCATCAGATATCATCCCATGAAGGGACCAGTGCATCAGATGTCATCCCATGAAGGGACCAGTGCATCAAAGGTCAACCCATGAAGGGACCAGTGCATCAGAGGTCAACCCATGCAGGGACCAGTGCATCAGAGGTCAACCCATGCAGGGACCAGCGCATCAAAGATCAGCCCATAAACAAGCGCATCAAAGATCAGCCCATGCAGGGACCAGCGCATCAAAGATCAGCCCATGCAGGGACCAGCGCATCAGAGATCAGCCCATGAAGGGACCAGCGCATCAGAGATCAGCCCATGAAGAGACCAGCGCATCAGAGATCATCCCATGAAGAGACCAGCGCATCAGAGATCATCCCATGAAGAGACCAGCGCATCAGAGATCATCCCATGAAGGGACCAGCGCATCAAAGACCATCCCATGAAGGGACCAGCGCATCAAAGACCATCTCATGAAGGGACCAGCGCATCAAAGACCATCCCATGAAGGGACCAGCGCATCAAAGACCATCCCATGAAGGGACCAGCGCATCAAAGACCATCCCATGAAGGGACCAGCGCATCAAAGACCATCCCATGAAGGGACCAGTGCAGAGATGCCATGAAGGGACCAGTGCAGAGATGCCATGAAGGGACCAGTGCAGAGATGCCATGAAGGGACCAGTGCAGAGATGCCATGAAGGGACCAGTGCAGAGATGCCATGAAGGGACCAGTGCAGAGATGCCATGAAGGGACCAGTGCAGAGATGCCATGAAGGGACCAGTGCATCAGAGAAAATCCCATGAAGGGACCAGCGCATCAGAGAAAATCCCATGAAGGGACCAGCGCATCAGAGACCATCCCATGAAGGGACCAGTGCATCAGAGACCATCCCATGAAGGGACCAGTGCATCAGAGATCATTCCATGAAGGGACCAGCGCATCAGAGAAAATCCCACGAAGGGACCAGCGCATCAGAGAAAATCCCACGAAGGGACCAGCGCATCAAAGACCATCCCACGAAGGGACCAGCGCATCAAAGACCATCCCACGAAGGGACCAGCGCATCAAAGACCATCCCACGAAGGGACCAGCGCATCAAAGACCATCCCACGAAGGGACCAGCGCAGAGATCCCACGAAGGGACCAGCGCAGAGATCCCACGAAGGGACCAGCGCAGAGATCCCACGAAGGGACCAGTGCAGAGATCCCACGAAGGGACCAGTGCAGAGATCCCACGAAGGGACCAGTGCAGAGATCCCACGAAGGGACCAGTGCAGAGATCCCACGAAGGGACCAGTGCAGAGATCCCACGAAGGGACCAGTGCAGAGATCCCACGAAGGGACCAGTGCAGAGATCCCACGAAGGGACCAGTGCAGAGATCCCACGAAGGGACCAGTGCAGAGATCCCACGAAGGGACCAGTGCAGAGATCCCACGAAGGGACCAGTGCAGAGATCCCACGAAGGGACCAGTGCAGAGATCCCACGAAGGGACCAGTGCAGAGATCCCACGAAGGGACCAGTGCAGAGATCCCACGAAGGGACCAGCGCAGAGATCCCACGAATGGACCAGCGCAGAGATCCCACGAAGGGACCAGCGCAGAGATCACATGAAGGGACAAGAAATCATCCCATGAAGGGACCAATGCATCAGATATCATCCCATGAAGGGACCAGTGCATCAGAAGTCATCCCATGAAGGGACCAGTGCATCAGAGGTCATCCCATGAAGGGACCAGTGCATCAGAGGTCATCCCATGAAGGGACCAGTGCATCAGAGGTCATCCCATGAAGGGACCAGTGCATCAGAGGTCAACCCATGAAGGGACCAGTGCATCAGAGGTCAACCCATGAAGGGACCAGTGCGTCAGAGGTCAACCCATGAAGGGACCAGTGCGTCAGAGGTCAACCCATGAAGGGACCAGTGCGTCAGAGGTCAACCCATGAAGGGACCAGTGCGTCAGGTCAACCCATGAAGGGACCAGTGCGTCAGAGGTCAACCCATGAAGGGACCAGTGCGTCAGAGGTCAACCCATGAAGGGACCAGTGCGTCAGAGGTCAACCCATCAAGGGACCAGTGCGTCAGAGGTCAACCCATCAAGGGACCAGTGCGTCAGATGTCAACCCATCAAGGGACCAGTGCGTCAGATGTCAACCCATCAAGGGACCAGTGCGTCAGATGTCAACCCATCAAGGGACCAGTGCGTCAGAGGTCAACCCATCATGGGACCAGTGCGTCAGAGGTCAACCCATCAAGGGACCAGTGCGTCAGAGGTCAACCCATGAAGGGACCAGTGCGTCAGAGGTCAACCCATGAAGGGACCAGTGCGTCAGAGGTCAACCCATGAAGGGACCAGTGCGTCAGAGGTCAACCCATGAAGGGACCAGTGCGTCAGAGGTCAACCCATGAAGGGACCAGTGCGTCAGAGGTCAACCCATGAAGGGACCAGTGCGTCAGAGGTCAACCCATGAAGGGACCAGTGCGTCAGAGGTCAACCCATGAAGGGACCAGTGCGTCAGAGGTCAACCCATGAAGGGACCAGTGCGTCAGAGATCATCCCATGAAGAGACCAGTGCATCAGAGATCATCCCATGAAGAGACCAGTGCATCAGAGATCATCCCATGAAGAGACCAGTGCATCAGAGATCATCCCATGAAGAGACCAGTGCATCAGAGATCATCCCATGAAGAGACCAGTGCATCAGAGATCATCCCATGAAGAGACCAGTGCATCAGAGACCATCCCATGAAGGGACCAGCGCATCAAAGACCATCCCATGAAGGGACCAGCGCATCAAAGACCATCCCATGAAGGGACCAGCGCATCAAAGACCATCCAATGAAGGGACCAGCGCATCAAAGACCATCCCATGAAGGGTACTTAAACAAAGGGATCCACCCGCATGTATAACATATCAAGAGATTCCCATTCATACCATGTGTGTCCCACGGTCGTGGAGAATACACATCTGTTGTTAAAATACCCCTCACACACCAAAAGGGCCCTTGGTGTCATGCTTCATCATAGGGGTCTTCCCGCCCCTCTACGGGACGGGGCGTGCTACGACCAGCGTGTACGTGGGAGCACTGTTCTTGGTAGGACTACTATGTGTAGTGCAGGGGTGTGCAAGGAAGGGTCAGGAGTGAGTGGAGAGTGATGTTAAAAAATACCTGGCTTACTGGACTAGGAAAAAATTTTTATTCTGCCATCTAAGCTGGTATTAATAAAAATGTGGGGATGGAGGGTGTATGCCTCAATGAGCTTGACCTCCTGGTGTCGACATGTTTCGAAGCTTACCCCAAGCTTCTTCGTCAGGACCTAAGAAGATCCCTTCCAACAATGCACTGTGATGTGGTGAGAAATAGTGGGTGAAAAAATAAATAAATAAACATAGGAGGTAAATAGCCTCCAAAAGTTGGTACCGCCCCACTGGGTCTTACGTGCTCCTTGTAACCTAAATGGAGAAAATGGTATGATATGAGAGATATACAGGACATTACTGTTATAAGGACAGACGCTCATTCCGTGGTGTTTAAAACAGTGATCTGAAAAGGAAGTGAGCAATGATCGTCTTCTAGCCTTATCACGTGATCTGTGATAAAAAACATAGTGTGACATACTACATTTAAAATACACAATAACAAAACAACAGAAAACACACACTCTACTCATAAAGGAAACGAAGTTCCTGTAGGGCGAAAATGTCATTTGTGGTTGTTTGCATGCCCAACAAAGCAGAGAAATGAACACATACTTGCTGCAAAAAGGATAATTTCCTCATGAGCTCATTTACCGGGTGGTTGAAGTGCCAAAATAGGCTACCTAAATAGCGAGAGAGAGGAAAATGTACTCCCATTGTCATTTTTAGAAGGTTGACCTTCCACCTGCCGGCTGTGCCGTACTTACGCCTCCTAGGATCAATGTCCTGCTGGAAAAACCACCCCGGTCGGCTCCGTCGATAAATTAAGATCGGAGTAAATGTACTTTAAATACCCCCTCCAATCAGGGAATGAGTGTCAAAAAACGCCCCGTATGGCGGACCAATAGACGGTCCCTGCTAGTAGAGTAACCTAAAGCGCGCAGGCGCTGCTGCACGAGACCCGGAGCCGGAAGGTAGAGGCAGACGGGTCATTGCAATGAGACTGTAAGGACCCCCAGGGAGGTGTCTAAGTAGGTGCCTGATGGAGCGCCTTACATAAACTCATAATTAAAAGAGTAAAAGAGGCTTTGGGGTGTGTGTAAAGGATAATCTACATAACACAAAATCGAGTGTAATGAAACCTCGCAAAATAAATGAACTATGGAAGATATCATTATTAAGAAAATAATTAGGTGTCCAAATACTTTGCCTGTAACATACGGATTAACAGATATTGATCTGGAAGGTTGATATAAAATTAAATCTAAACATATGTAACAGGTAGGAAAAATGCCCCAACCATGCTCCGATCTGAAGGGACCAGTGCATCAGATCATCCCATGAAGGGACCAGTGCATCAGATCATCCCATGAAGGGACCAGTGCATCAGATCATCCCATGAAGGGACCAGTGCATCAGATCATCCCATGAAGGGACCAGTGCATCAGATCATCCCATGAAGGGACCAGTGCATCAGAGATCATCCCATGAAGGGACCAGTGCACCAGAGATCATCCCATGAAGGGACCAGTGCATCAGAAAATCCCATGAAGGGACCAGTGCATCAAAGACCATCCCATGAAGGGACCAGCGCATCAAAGATCCTATAAAGGGACCAGTGCATCAGAGATCCTATAAAGGGACCAGGGCATCACAGTACTCAGATTAGAGGTATGCAAGATCATCCCATGAAGGGTCCAGTGCAGAGATCAGCCCATGAAGGGACCAGCGCATCAAAGATCAGCCCATGAAGGGACCAGCGCATCAAAGATCAGCCCATGAAGGGACCAGCGCATCAAAGATCAGCCCATCAGAGATCATCCCATGAAGAGACCAGTGCATCAGAGATCATCCCATGAAGAGACCAGTGCATCAGAGATCATCCCATGAAGAGACCAGTGCATCAAAGACCATCCCATGAAGGGACCAGTGCATCAAAGACCATCCCATGAAGGGACCAGTGCATCAGATCATCCCATGAAGGGACCAGTGCATCAGATCATCCCATGAAGGGACCAGTGCATCAGATCATCCCATGAAGGGACCAGTGCATCAGATCATCCCATGAAGGGACCAGTGCATCAGATCATCCCATGAAGGGACCAGTGCATCAGATCATCCCATGAAGGGACCAGTGCATCAGAGATCATCCCATGAAGGGACCAGTGCACCAGAGATCATCCCATGAAGGGACCAGTGCACCAGAGATCATCCCATGAAGGGACCAGTGCACCAGAGATCATCCCATGAAGGGACCAGTGCATCAGAGAAAATCCCATGAAGGGACCAGTGCATCAGAGAAAATCCCATGAAGGGACCAGTGCATCAGAGAAAATCCCATGAAGGGACCAGTGCATCAGAGATCCCATGAAGGGACCAGTGCATCAGAGATCCCATGAAGGGACCAGTGCATCAGAGATCCCATGAAGGGACCAGTGCATCAGAGAAAATCCCATGAAGGGACCAGCGCATCAGAGAAAATCCCATGAAGGGACCAGCGCATCAGAGAAAATCCCATGAAGGGACCAGCGCATCAGAGAAAATCCCATGAAGGGACCAGCGCATCAGAGAAAATCCCATGAAGGGACCAGCGCATCAGAGAAAATCCCATGAAGGGACCAGCGCATCAGAGAAAATCCCATGAAGGGACCAGCGCATCAGAGAAAATCCCATGAAGGGACCAGCGCATCAGAGAAAATCCCATGAAGGGACCAGCGCATCAGAGAAAATCCCATGAAGGGACCAGCGCATCAGAGAAAATCCCATGAAGGGACCAGCGCATCAGAGAAAATCCCATGAAGGGACCAGCGCATCAGAGAAAATCCCATGAAGGGACCAGCGCATCAGAGAAAATCCCATGAAGGGACCAGCGCATCAGAGAAAATCCCATGAAGGGACCAGCGCATCAGAGAAAATCCCATGAAGGGACCAGCGCATCAGAGAAAATCCCATGAAGGGACCAGCGCATCAGAGAAAATCCCATGAAGGGACCACTGCATCAGAGACCATCCCATGAAAGGCAGTGCATCAGAGACCATCCCATGAAGGGACCAGCGCATCAGAGAAAATCCCATGAAGGGACCACTGCATCAGAGACCATCCCATGAAAGGACCAGTGCATCAGAGACCATCCCATGAAGGGACCAGTGCATCAGAGACCATCCCATGAAGGGACCAGTGCATCAGAGACCATCCCATGAAGGGACCAGTGCATCAGAGACCATCCCATGAAGGGACCAGTGCATCAGAGACCAGCCCATGAAGGGACAAGTGCATCAGAGACCATCCCATGAAGGGACAAGTGCATCAAAGACCATCCCATGAAGGGACCAGTGCATCAAAGACCATCCCATGAAGGGACCAGTGCATCAAAGACCATCCCACACAGGGACCAGTGCATCAAAGACCATCCCACACAGGGACCAGTGCATCAAAGACCATCCCACACAGGGACCAGTCCATCAAAGACCATCCCACACAGGGACCAGTGCATCAAAGACCATCCCACACAGGGACCAGTGCATCAAAGACCATCCCACACAGGGACCAGTGCATCAAAGACCATCCCACCAGTGCATCAAAGACCATCCCATGAAGGGACCAGTGCATCAGAGTCCATCCCATGAAGGGACCAGTGCATCAGAGTCCATCCCATGAAGGGACCAGTGCATCAGAGATCAGCCCATTAAGGGACCAGTGCATCAGAGATCAGCCCATTAAGGGACCAGTGCATCAGAGATCAGCCCATTAAGGGACCAGTGCATCAGAGATCAGCCCATTAAGGGACCAGTGCATCAGAGATCAGCCCATGAAGGGACCAGTGCATCAGAGATCAGCCCATGAAGGGACCAGTGCATCAACGACCATCCCATGAAGGGACCAGTGCATCAAAGATGAGCCCATAAAGGGACCAGCGCATCAAAGACCATCCCACACAGGGACCAGTGCATCAAAGACCATCCCACACAGGGACCAGTCCATCAAAGACCATCCCACACAGGGACCAGTGCATCAAAGACCATCCCACACAGGGACCAGTGCATCAAAGACCATCCCACACAGGGACCAGTGCATCAAAGACCATCCCACCAGTGCATCAAAGACCATCCCATGAAGGGACCAGTGCATCAGAGTCCATCCCATGAAGGGACCAGTGCATCAGAGTCCATCCCATGAAGGGACCAGTGCATCAGAGATCAGCCCATGAAGGGACCAGTGCATCAGAGGTCAACCCATGAAGGGACCAGTGCATCAGAGGTCAACCCATGAATGGACCAGTGCATCAGAGGTCAACCCATGAAGGGACCAGTGCATCAGAGGTCAACCCATGAAGGGACCAGTGCATCAGAGGTCAACCCATGAAGGGACCAGTGCATCAGAGGTCAACCCATGAAGGGACCAGTGCATCAGAGGTCAACCCATGAAGGGACCAGTGCATCAGAGGTCAACCCATGAAGGGACCAGTGCATCAGAGGTCAACCCATGAAGGGACCAGTGCATCAGAGGTCAACCCATGAAGGGACCAGTGCATCAGAGGTCAACCCATGAAGGGACCAGTGCATCAGAGATAGATCCATGAAGGGACAAGTGCATCAGAGATCATCACATGAAGGGACAAGAAATCGTCCCATGAAGGGACCAGTGCATCAGATATCATCCCATGAAGGGACCAGTGCATCAGATATCATCCCATGAAGGGACCAGTGCATCAGATATCATCCCATGAAGGGACCAGTGCATCAGAGGTCAACCCATGAAGGGACCAGTGCATCAGAGGTCAACCCATGAAGGGACCAGTGCATCAGAGGTCAACCCATGAAGGGACCAGTGCATCAGAGGTCAACCCATGAAGGGACCAGTGCATCAGAGGTCAACCCATTAAGGGACCAGTGCATCAGAGATCATTCCATGAAGGGACCAGTGCATCAGAGATCCCATGAAGGGACCAGTGCATCAGATCCCATGAAGGGACCAGTGCATCAGAGATCATCCCATGAAGGGACCAGTGCATCAGAGACCATCCCATGAAGGGACCAGTGCATCAAATACCATCCCATGAAGGGACCAGTGCATCAGAGGTCAACCCATGAAGGGACCAGTGCATCAGATATCATCCCATGAAGGGACAAGAAATCATCCCATGAAGGGACCAGTGCATCAGATATCATCCCATGAAGGGACCAGCGCATCAAAGATCCTATAAAGGGACCAGTGCATCACAGATCCTATAAAGGGACCAGGGCATCACAGTACTCAGATTAGAGGTATGCAAGATCATCCCATGAAGGGTCCAGTGCAGAGATCAGCCCATGAAGGGACCAGCGCATCAAAGATCAGCCCATGAAGGGACCAGCGCATCAAAGATCAGCCCATGAAGGGACCAGCGCATCAAAGATCAGCCCATCAGAGATCATCCCATGAAGAGACCAGTGCATCAGAGATCATCCCATGAAGAGACCAGTGCATCAGAGATCATCCCATGAAGAGACCAGTGCATCAAAGACCATCCCATGAAGGGACCACTGCATCAAAGACCATCCCATGAAAGGACCAGTGCATCAGAGACCATCCCATGAAGGGACCAGTGCATCAGAGACCATCCCATGAAGGGACCAGTGCATCAGAGACCATCCCATGAAGGGACCAGTGCATCAGAGACCATCCCATGAAGGGACCAGTGCATCAGAGACCAGCCCATGAAGGGACAAGTGCATCAGAGACCATCCCATGAAGGGACAAGTGCATCAAAGACCATCCCATGAAGGGACCAGTGCATCAAAGACCATCCCATGAAGGGACCAGTGCATCAAAGACCATCCCACACAGGGACCAGTGCATCAAAGACCATCCCACACAGGGACCAGTGCATCAAAGACCATCCCACACAGGGACCAGTCCATCAAAGACCATCCCACACAGGGACCAGTGCATCAAAGACCATCCCACACAGGGACCAGTGCATCAAAGACCATCCCACACAGGGACCAGTGCATCAAAGACCATCCCACCAGTGCATCAAAGACCATCCCATGAAGGGACCAGTGCATCAGAGTCCATCCCATGAAGGGACCAGTGCATCAGAGTCCATCCCATGAAGGGACCAGTGCATCAGAGATCAGCCCATTAAGGGACCAGTGCATCAGAGATCAGCCCATTAAGGGACCAGTGCATCAGAGATCAGCCCATTAAGGGACCAGTGCATCAGAGATCAGCCCATGAAGGGACCAGTGCATCAGAGATCAGCCCATGAAGGGACCAGTGCATCAGAGATCAGCCCATGAAGGGACCAGTGCATCAACGACCATCCCATGAAGGGACCAGTGCATCAAAGATGAGCCCATAAAGGGACCAGCGCATCAAAGATCAGCCCATAAAGGGACCAGCGCATTGAGGATCAGCCCATGAAGGGACCAGCGCATTGAGGATCAGCCCATGAAGGGACCAGTGCATCAGAGTCCATCCCATGAAGGGACCAGTGCATCAGAGATAGATCCATGAAGGGACAAGTGCATCAGAGATCATCACATGAAGGGACAAGAAATCGTCCCATGAAGGGACCAGTGCATCAGATATCATCCCATGAAGGGACCAGTGCGTCAAAGACCATCCCATGAAGGGACCAGTGCGTCAAAGACCATCCCATGAAGGGACCAGTGCGTCAAAGACCATCCCATGAAGGGACCAGTGCGTCAGAGGTCAACCCATGAAGGGACCAGTGCATCAGAGGTCAACCCATGAAGGGACCAGTGCGTCAAAGACCATCCCATGAAGGGACCAGTGCGTCAGAGGTCAACCCATGAAGGGACCAGTGCATCAGAGGTCAACCCATTAAGGGACCAGTGCATCAGAGATCATTCCATGAAGGGACCAGTGCATCAGAGATCCCATGAAGGGACCAGTGCATCAGATCCCATGAAGGGACCAGTGCATCAGAGATCATCCCATGAAGGGACCAGTGCATCAGAGACCATCCCATGAAGGGACCAGTGCATCAAATACCATCCCATGAAGGGACCAGTGCATCAGAGGTCAACCCATGAAGGGACCAGTGCATCAGATATCATCCCATGAAGGGACAAGAAATCATCCCATGAAGGGACCAGTGCATCAGATATCATCCCATGAAGGGACCAGTGCATCATATATCATCCCATGAAGGGACCAGTGCATCAGATATCATCCCATGAAGGGACCAGTGCATCAGATATCATCCCATGAAGAGACCAGTGCATCAGATATCAACCCATGAAGGGACCAGTGCATCAGATATCATCCCATGAAGGGACCAGTGCATCAGATATCATCCCATGAAGGGACCAGGGAATCAGAGGTCAACCCTTGAAGGGACCAGGGCATCAGAGGTCAACCCATTAAGGGACCAGTGCATCAGAGATCCCATGAAGGGACCAGTGCATCAGAGATCCTATGAAGGGACCAGTGCATCAGAGATCCTATGAAGGGACCAGGGCATCAAAGATCATCTTATGAAGGGACCAGTGCAGAGATCATCCCATGAAGGGACCAGCGCATCAGATATCATCCCATGAAGGGACCAGTGCATCAGATATCATCCCATGAAGGGACCAGTGCATCAGATGTCATCCCATGAAGGGACCAGTGCATCAGATGTCATCCCATGAAGGGACCAGTGCATCAGAGGTCATCCCATGAAGGGACCAGTGCATCAGAGGTCAACCCATGCAGGGACCAGCGCATCAAAGATCAGCCCATAAACAAGCGCATCAAAGATCAGCCCATGCAGGGACCAGCGCATCAAAGATCAGCCCATGCAGGGACCAGCGCATCAGAGATCAGCCCATGAAGGGACCAGCGCATCAGAGATCAGCCCATGAAGGGACCAGCGCATCAAAGACCATCTCATGAAGGGACCAGCGCATCAAAGACCATCCCATGAAGGGACCAGCGCATCAAAGACCATCCCATGAAGGGACCAGTGCAGAGATGCCATGAAGGGACCAGTGCAGAGATGCCATGAAGGGACCAGTGCAGAGATGCCATGAAGGGACCAGTGCAGAGATGCCATGAAGGGACCAGTGCAGAGATGCCATGAAGGGACCAGTGCATCAGAGAAAATCCCATGAAGGGACCAGCGCATCAGAGAAAATCCCATGAAGGGACCAGCGCATCAGAGAAAATCCCATGAAGGGACCAGCGCATCAGAGAAAATCCCATGAAGGGACCAGCGCATCAGAGAAAATCCCATGAAGGGACCAGCGCATCAAAGACCATCCCACGAAGGGACCAGCGCATCAAAGACCATCCCACGAAGGGACCAGCGCATCAAAGACCATCCCACGAAGGGACCAGCGCAGAGATCCCACGAAGGGACCAGCGCAGAGATCCCACGAAGGGACCAGCGCAGAGATCCCACGAAGGGACCAGCGCAGAGATCCCACGAAGGGACCAGCGCAGAGATCCCACGAAGGAACCAGCGCAGAGATCCCACGAAGGAACCAGCGCAGAGATCCCACGAAGGGACCAGTGCAGAGATCCCACGAAGGGACCAGTGCAGAGATCCCACGAAGGGACCAGTGCAGAGATCCCACGAAGGGACCAGTGCAGAGATCCCACGAAGGGACCAGTGCAGAGATCCCACGAAGGGACCAGTGCAGAGATCCCACGAAGGGACCAGTGCAGAGATCCCACGAAGGGACCAGTGCAGAGATCCCACGAAGGGACCAGTGCAGAGATCCCACGAAGGGACCAGTGCAGAGATCCCACGAAGGGACCAGTGCAGAGATCCCACGAAGGGACCAGTGCAGAGATCCCACGAAGGGACCAGTGCAGAGATCCCACGAAGGGACCAGCGCAGAGATCCCACGAAGGGACAAGCACATCAGATCACATGAAGGGACAAGCACATCAGATCACATGAAGGGACAAGAAATCATCCCATGAAGGGACCAGTGCATCAGATATCATCCCATGAAGGGACCAGTGCATCAGAGGTCATCCCATGAAGGGACCAGTGCATCAGAGGTCAACCCATGAAGGGACCAGTGCGTCAGAGGTCAACCCATGAAGGGACCAGTGCGTCAGAGGTCAACCCATGAAGGGACCAGTGCGTCAGAGGTCAACCCATGAAGGGACCAGTGCGTCAGAGGTCAACCCATGAAGGGACCAGTGCGTCAGAGGTCAACCCATGAAGGGACCAGTGAGTCAGAGGTCAACCCATCAAGGGACCAGTGCGTCAGAGGTCAACCCATCAAGGGACCAGTGCGTCAGAGGTCAACCCATCAAGGGACCAGTGCGTCAGAGGTCAACCCATCAAGGGACCAGTGCGTCAGAGGTCAACCCATCAAGGGACCAGTGCATCAGATATCATCCCATGAAGGGACCAGTGCATCAGATATCATCCCATGAAGGGACCAGTGCATCAGATATCATCCCATGAAGGGACCAGTGCATCAGATATCATCCCATGAAGGGACCAGTGCATCAGATATCATCCCATGAAGGGACCAGTGCATCAGAGCACTCAGATTAGAGGTATGCAAGATCATCCCATGAAGGAACCAGTGCATCATAGGTCAAACCATGAAGGGACCAGTGCATCAAAGATTATCCCATGAAGGGACAAGAGATCATCCCATGAAGGGACTAGTGCATCAAAGATTATGCCATGAAGGGACCAGTGCGTCAGCGATCGTCCCATGAAGGGACCAGTGCGTCAGCGATCGTCCCATGAAGGGACCAGTGCGTCAGCGATCGTCCCATGAAGGGACCAGTGCGTCAGCGATCGTCCCATGAAGGGACCAGTGCGTCAGCGATCGTCCCATGAAGGGACCAGTGCGTCAGCGATCGTCCCATGAAGGGACCAGTGCGTCAGCGATCGTCCCATGAAGGGACCAGTGCGTCAGCGATCGTCCCATGAAGGGACCAGTGCGTCAGCGATCGTCCCATGAAGGGACCAGTGCGTCAGCGATCGTCCCATGAAGGGACCAGTGCGTCAGCGATCGTCCCATGAAGGGACCAGTGCGTCAGCGATCGTCCCATGAAGGGACCAGTGCGTCAGCGATCGTCCCATGAAGGGACCAGTGCGTCAGCGATCGTCCCATGAAGGGACCAGTGCGTCAGCGATCGTCCCATGAAGGGACCAGTGCGTCAGCGATCGTCCCATGAAGGGACCAGTGCGTCAGCGATCGTCCCATGAAGGGACCAGTGGGTCAGAGGTCATCCCATGAAGGGACCAGTGCATCAGAGAAAATCCCATGAAGGGACCAGTGCATCAGAGAAAATCCCATGAAGGGACCAGTGCATCAGAGAAAATCCAATGAAGGGACCAGTGCATCAGAGAAAATCCCATGAACGGACCAGCGCATCAGAGAAAATCCCATGAAGGGACCAGCGCATCAGAGAAAATCCCATGAAGGGACCAGCGCATCAGAGAAAATCCCATGAAGGGACCAGCGCATCAGAGAAAATCCCATGAAGGGACCAGCGCATCAGAGAAAATCCCATGAAGGGACCAGCGCATCAGAGAAAATCCCACGAAGGGACCAGCGCATCAGAGAAAATCCCACGAAGGGACCAGCGCATCAGAGAAAATCCCACGAAGGGACCAGCGCATCAGAGAAAATCCCACGAAGGGACCAGCGCATCAAAGACCATCCCACGAAGGGACCAGCGCATCAAAGACCATCCCACGAAGGGACCAGCGCATCAAAGACCATCCCACGAAGGGACCAGCGCATCAAAGACCATTCCACGAAGGGACCAGCGCATCAAAGACCATCCCACGAAGGGACCAGCGCATCAAAGACCATCCCACGAAGGGACCAGCGCAGAGATCCCACGAAGGGACCAGCGCAGAGATCCCACGAAGGGACCAGTGCAGAGATCCCACGAAGGGACCAGCGCAGAGATCCCACGAAGGGACCAGCGCAGAGATCCCACGAAGGGACCAGCGCAGAGATCCCACGAAGGGACCAGCGCAGAGATCCCACGAAGGGACCAGCGCAGAGATCACATGAAGGGACAAGAAATCATCCCATGAAGGGACCAATGCATCAGATATCATCCCATGAAGGGACCAGTGCATCAGAAGTCATCCCATGAAGGGACCAGTGCATCAGAAGTCATCCCATGAAGGGACCAGTGCATCAGAGGTCATCCCATGAAGGGACCAGTGCATCAGAGGTCATCCCATGAAGGGACCAGTGCATCAGAGGTCAACCCATGAAGGGACCAGTGCATCAGAGGTCAACCCATGAAGGGACCAGTGCATCAGAGGTCAACCCATGAAGGGACCAGTGCGTCAGAGGTCAACCCATGAAGGGACCAGTGCGTCAGAGGTCAACCCATGAAGGGACCAGTGCGTCAGGTCAACCCATGAAGGGACCAGTGCGTCAGGTCAACCCATGAAGGGACCAGTGCGTCAGAGGTCAACCCATGAAGGGACCAGTGCGTCAGAGGTCAACCCATCAAGGGACCAGTGCGTCAGAGGTCAACCCATCAAGGGACCAGTGCGTCAGAGGTCAACCCATCAAGGGACCAGTGCGTCAGAGGTCAACCCATCAAGGGACCAGTGCGTCAGAGGTCAACCCATCAAGGGACCAGTGCGTCAGAGGTCAACCCATCAAGGGACCAGTGCGTCAGAGGTCAACCCATCAAGGGACCAGTGCGTCAGAGGTCAACCCATCAAGGGACCAGTGCGTCAGAGGTCAACCCATCAAGGGACCAGTGCGTCAGAGGTCAACCCATGAAGGGACCAGTGCGTCAGAGGTCAACCCATGAAGGGACCAGTGCGTCAGAGGTCAACCCATGAAGGGACCAGTGCGTCAGAGGTCAACCCATGAAGGGACCAGTGCGTCAGATGTCAACCCATCAAGGGACCAGTGCATCAGAGCACTCAGATTAGAGGTATGCAAGATCATCCCATGAAGGAACCAGTGCATCATAGGTCAAACCATGAAGGGACCAGTGCATCAAAGATTATCCCATGAAGGGACAAGAGATCATCCCATGAAGGGACTAGTGCATCAAAGATTATGCCATGAAGGGACCAGTGCATCAACGATCATGCCATGAAGGGACCAGTGCGTCAGAGGTCAACCCATCAAGGGACCAGTGCGTCAGAGGTCAACCCATCAAGGGACCAGTGCGTCAGAGGTCAACCCATCAAGGGACCAGTGCGTCAGATGTCAACCCATCAAGGGACCAGTGCGTCAGCTGTCAACCCATCAAGGGACCAGTGCGTCAGCTGTCAACCCATCAAGGGACCAGTGCGTCAGCTGTCAACCCATCAAGGGACCAGTGCGTCAGCTGTCAACCCATCAAGGGACCAGTGCGTCAGCTGTCAACCCATCAAGGGACCAGTGCGTCAGATGTCAACCCATCAAGGGACCAGTGCGTCAGAGGTCAACCCATCAAGGGACCAGTGCGTCAGCTGTCAACCCATCAAGGGACCAGTGCGTCAGCTGTCAACCCATCAAGGGACCAGTGCGTCAGCTGTCAACCCATCAAGGGACCAGTGCGTCAGCTGTCAACCCATCAAGGGACCAGTGCGTCAGCTGTCAACCCATCAAGGGACCAGTGCGTCAGCTGTCAACCCATCAAGGGACCAGTGCGTCAGCTGTCAACCCATCAAGGGACCAGTGCGTCAGCTGTCAACCCATCAAGGGACCAGTGCGTCAGCTGTCAACCCATCAAGGGACCAGTGCGTCAGCTGTCAACCCATCAAGGGACCAGTGCGTCAGATGTCAACCCATCAAGGGACCAGTGCGTCAGATGTCAACCCATCAAGGGACCAGTGCGTCAGAGGTCAACCCATCAAGGGACCAGTGCATCAGAGGTCATCCCATGAAGGGACCAGTGCATCAGAGGTCATCCCATGAAGGGACCAGTGCATCAGATGTCATCCCATGAAGGGACCAGTGCATCAGATGTCATCCCATGAAGGGACCAGTGCATCAGATATCATCCCATGAAGGGACCAGTGCATCAAAGATTATGCCATGAAGGGACCAGTGCATCAGCGATCCCATGAAGGGACCAGTGCATCAGAGATCCCATGAAGGGACCAGTGCATCAGAGATCCCATGAAGGGACCAGTGCATCAGAGATCCCATGAAGGGACCAGTGCATCAGAGATCCCATGAAGGGACCAGTGCATCAGAGATCCCATGAAGGGACCAGTGCATTAAAGACCATCCCATGAAGGGACCAGTGCATTAAAGACCATCCCATGAAGGGACCAGTGCATTAAAGGTCAACCCGTGAAGGGACCAGTGCATCAGAGGTCAACCCGTGAAGGGACCAGTGCATCAGAGGTCAACCCGTGAAGGGACCAGTGCATCAGAGGTCAACCCGTGAAGGGACCAGTGCATCAGAGGTCAACCCATGAAGGGACAAGTGCATCAGAGATCAGCACATGAAGGGACAAGAAATCATCCCATGAAGGGACCAGTGCATCAGATATCATCCCGTGAAGGGACCAGTGCATCAGATATCATCCCGTGAAGGGACCAGTGCATCAGATATCATCCCGTGAAGGGACCAGTGCATCAGATATCATCCCGTGAAGGGACCAGTGCATCAGATATCATCCCGTGAAGGGACCAGTGCATCAGATATCATCCCGTGAAGGGACCAGTGCATCAGATATCATCCCGTGAAGGGACCAGTGCATCAGATATCATCCCGTGAAGGGACCAGTGCATCAGATATCATCCCGTGAAGGGACCAGTGCATCAGATATCATCCCGTGAAGGGACCAGTGCATCAGAGATCATCCCGTGAAGGGACCAGTGCATCAGAGATCATCCCATGAAGGGACCAGTGCATCAGAGATCATCCCATGAAGGGACCACTGCATCAGATATCATCCCATGAAGGGACCACTGCATCAGATATCATCCCATGAAGGGACCACTGCATCAGATATCATCCCATGAAGGGACCAGTGCATCATAGGTCAACCCGTGAAGGGACCAGTGCATCAAAGATTATCCCGTGAAGGGACAAGAGATCATCCCCATGAAGGGACTAGTGCCTCAACGATTATCCCATGAAGGGACCAGTGCATCAAAGATCATCTCATGAAGTGACCAGTGCATCACAGCACTCAGATTAGAGGTATGCAAGGTCAACCCATGAAGGAACCAGCGCATCAGAGGTCATCCCATGAAGGGACCAGCGCATCAAAGACCATCCCATGAAGGGACCAGCGCATCAAAGACCATCCCATGAAGGGACCAGCGCATCAAAGACCATCCCATGAAGGGACCAGCGCATCAAAGACCATCCCATGAAGGGACCAGCGCATCAAAGACCATCCCATGAAGGGACCAGCGCATCAAAGACCATCCCATGAAGGGACCAGCGCATCAAAGACCATCCCATGAAGGGACCAGCGCAGAGAACCCATGAAGGGACCAGCGCAGAGAACCCATGAAGGGACCAGCGCAGAGATCCCATGAAGGGACCAGCGCAGAGATCCCATGAAGGGACCAGCGCAGAGATCCCATGAAGGGACCAGCGCAGAGATCCCATGAAGGGACCAGCGCAGAGATCCCATGAAGGGACCAGCGCAGAGATCCCATGAAGGGACCAGCGCAGAGATCCCATGAAGGGACCAGCGCAGAGATCCCATGAAGGGACCAGCGCAGAGATCCCATGAAGGGACCAGCGCAGAGATCCCATGAAGGGACCAGCGCAGAGATCCCATGAAGGGACCAGCGCAGAGATCCCATGAAGGGACCAGCGCAGAGATGCCATGAAGGGACCAGCGCAGAGATGCCATGAAGGGACCAGCGCAGAGATGCCATGAAGGGACCAGCGCAGAGATGCCATGAAGGGACCAGCGCAGAGATGCCATGAAGGGACCAGCGCAGAGATGCCATGAAGGGACCAGCGCAGAGATGCCATGAAGGGACCAGCGCAGAGATGCCATGAAGGGACCAGCGCAGAGATGCCATGAAGGGACCAGCGCAGAGATGCCATGAAGGGACCAGCGCAGAGATGCCATGAAGGGACCAGCGCAGAGATGCCATGAAGGGACCAGCGCAGAGATGCCATGAAGGGACCAGCGCAGAGATGCCATGAAGGGACCAGCGCAGAGATGCCATGAAGGGACCAGTGCAGAGATGCCATGAAGGGACCAGTGCAGAGATGCCATGAAGGGACCAGTGCAGAGATGCCATGAAGGGACCAGTGCAGAGATGCCATGAAGGGACCAGTGCAGAGATGCCATGAAGGGACCAGTGCAGAGATGCCATGAAGGGACCAGTGCAAAGACCATCCCATGAAGGGACCAGTGCAAAGACCATCCCACGAAGGGACCAGTGCATCAGCGATCATCCCATGAAGGGACCAGTGCATCAGCGATCATCCCATGAAGGGACAAGTGCATCAGCGATCATCCCATGAAGGGACCAGTGCATCAGAGGTCAACCCATGAAGGGACCAGTGCATCAGAGGTCAACCCATGAAGGGACCAGTGCATCAGAGGTCAACCCATGAAGGGACCAGTGCATCAGAGGTCAACCCATGAAGGGACCAGTGCATCAGAGGTCAACCCATGAAGGGACCAGTGCATCAGAGGTCAACCCATGAAGGGACCAGTGCGTCAGGTCAACCCATGAAGGGACCAGTGCGTCAGAGGTCAACCCATGAAGGGACCAGTGCGTCAGAGGTCAACCCATGAAGGGACCAGTGCGTCAGATATCATCCCGTGAAGGGACCAGTGCATCAGATATCATCCCATGAAGGGACCATTGCATCAGATATCATCCCGTGAAGGGACCAGTGCATCAGATATCATCCCGTGAAGGGACCAGCGCAGAGATGCCATGAAGGGACCAGCGCAGAGATGCCATGAAGGGACCAGCGCAGAGATGCCATGAAGGGACCAGCGCAGAGATGCCATGAAGGGACCAGCGCAGAGATGCCATGAAGGGACCAGCGCAGAGATGCCATGAAGGGACCAGCGCAGAGATGCCATGAAGGGACCAGTGCAGAGATGCCATGAAGGGACCAGTGCAGAGATGCCATGAAGGGACCAGTGCAGAGATGCCATGAAGGGACCAGTGCAGAGATGCCATGAAGGGACCAGTGCAGAGATGCCATGAAGGGACCAGTGCAAAGACCATCCCACGAAGGGACCAGTGCAAAGACCATCCCACGAAGGGACCAGTGCATCAGCGATCATCCCATGAAGGGACCAGTGCATCAGCGATCATCCCATGAAGGGACCAGTGCATCAGCGATCATCCCATGAAGGGACCAGTGCATCAGCGATCATCCCATGAAGGGACCAGTGCATCAGAGGTCAACCCATGAAGGGACCAGTGCATCAGAGGTCAACCCATGAAGGGACCAGTGCATCAGAGGTCAACCCATGAAGGGACCAGTGCATCAGAGGTCAACCCATGAAGGGACCAGTGCATCAGAGGTCAACCCATGAAGGGACCAGTGCATCAGAGGTCAACCCATGAAGGGACCAGTGCATCAGAGGTCAACCCATGAAGGGACCAGTGCATCAGAGGTCAACCCATGAAGGGACCAGTGCATCAGAGGTCAACCCATGAAGGGACCAGTGCATCAGAGGTCAACCCATGAAGGGACCAGTGCATCAGAGGTCAACCCATGAAGGGACCAGTGCATCAGAGGTCAACCCATGAAGGGACCAGTGCATCAGAGGTCAACCCATGAAGGGACCAGTGCATCAGAGGTCAACCCATGAAGGGACCAGTGCATCAGAGGTCAACCCATGAAGGGACCAGTGCATCAGAGGTCAACCCATGAAGGGACCAGTGCATCAGAGGTCATCCCATGAAGGGACCAGTGCATCAGATATCATCCCATGAAGGGACCAGTGCATCAGAGCACTCGGATTAGAGGTATGCAAGATCATCCCATGAAGGAACCAGTGCATCATAGGTCAAACCATGAAGGGAGCAGTGCATCAAAGATTATCCCATGAAGGGACAAGAGATCATCCCATGAAGGGACTAGTGCATCAAAGATTATGCCATGAAGGGACCAGTGCATCAGCGATCATCCCATGAAGGGACCAGTGCATCAGCGATCATCCCATGAAGGGACCAGTGCATCAGCGATCATCCCATAAAGGGACCAGTGAAACAGCGATCATCCCATGAAGGGACCAGTGAAACAGCGATCATCCCATGAAGGGATCAGTGCATCAAAGACCGTCCCATGAAGGGACCAGTGCGTCAGAGGTCAACCCATGAAGGGACCAGTGCATCAAAGATTATCCCATGAAGGGACAAAAGATCATCCCATGAAGGGACCAGTGAAACAGCGATCATCCCATGAAGGGACCAGTGCATCAGAGGTCAACCCATGAAGGGACCAGTGCATCAGAGGTCAACCCATGAAGGGACCAGTGCATCAGAGGTCAACCCATGAAGGGACCAGTGCATCAGAGATCATCCCATGAAGGGACCAGTGCATCAGAGATCATCCCATGAAGGGACCAGTGCATCACATCACTAAGAATAGAGGGATGCAAGATCATCCCATGAAGGGACCAGTGCAGAGGTCATCCCATGAAGGGAACAGTGCAAAGATCATCCCATGAAGGGACAAGAGAATCCCATGAAGGGACCAGTGCATCAAAGATCATTCCATGAAGGGACCAGTGCATCACATCACTAAGAATAGAGGTATGCAAGATCATACCATGAAGGGTCCAGTGCAGAGGTCAACCCATGAAGGGACCAGTGCATCAGAGGTCAACCCATGAAGGGACCAGTGCATCAGAGGTCAACCCATGAAGGGACCAGTGCATCAGAGGTCAACCCATGAAGGGACCAGTGCATCAGAGGTCAACCCATGAAGGGACCAGTGCATCAGAGGTCAACCCATGAAGGGACCAGTGCATCAGAGGTCAACCCATGAAGGGACAAGTGCATCAGAGGTCAACCCATGAAGGGACAAGTGCATCAGAGGTCAACCCATGAAGGGACAAGTGCATCAGAGGTCAACCCATGAAGGGACCAGTGCATCAGAGGTCAACCCATGAAGGGACCAGTGCATCAGAGGTCAACCCATGAAGGGACCAGTGCATCAGAGGTCAACCCATGAAGGGACCAGTGCATCAGAGGTCAACCCATGAAGGGACCAGTGCATCAGAGGTCAACCCATGAAGGGACCAGTGCATCAGAGGTCAACCCATGAAGGGACCAGTGCATCAGAGGTCAACCCATGAAGGGACCAGTGCATCAGAGGTCAACCCATGAAGGGACCAGTGCATCAGAGGTCAACCCATGAAGGGACCAGTGCATCAGAGGTCAACCCATGAAGGGACCAGTGCATCAGAGGTCAACCCATGAAGGGACCAGTGCATCAGAGGTCAACCCATGAAGGGACCAGTGCATCAGAGGTCAACCCATGAAGGGACCAGTGCATCAGAGGTCAACCCATGAAGGGACCAGTGCATCAGAGGTCATCCCATGAAGGGACCAGTGCATCAGAGGTCATCCCATGAAGGGACCAGTGCATCAGATATCATCCCATGAAGGGACCAGTGCATCAGATATCATCCCATGAAGGGACCACTGCATCAGATTTCATCCCATGAAGGGACCACTGCATCAGATTTCATCCCATGAAGGTACCACTGCATCAGATATCATCGCATGAAGGGACCACTGCATCAGATATCATCCCATGAAGGGACCACTGCATCAGATATCATCCCATGAAGGGACCAGTGCATCATAGGTCAACCCATGAAGGGACCAGTGCATCAAAGATTATCCCATGAAGGGACAAGAGATCATCCCCATGAAGGGACTAGTGCCTCAACGATTATCCCATGAAGGGACCAGTGCATCAAAGATAATCTCATGAAGTGACCAGTGCATCACAGCACTCAGATTAGAGGTATGCAAGATCATCCCATGAAGGAACCAGCGCATCAGAGGACAACCCATGAAGGGACCAGTGCATTAAAGACTATCCCATGAAGGGACCAGTGCATCAGAGACCATCCCATGAAGGGACCAGTGCAGCAAAGACCATCCCATGAAGGGACCAGTGCATCAAAGACCATCCCATGAAGGGACCAGTGCAGAGATGCCATGAAGGGACCAGTGCAGAGATCCCATGAAGGGACCAGTGCAGAGATCCCATGAAGGGACCAGTGCATCAGCGATCATCCCATGAAGGGACCAGTGCATCAGCGATCATCACATGAAGGGACCAGTGAAACAGCGATCATCCCATGAAGGGACCAGTGCGTCAGAGGTCAACCCATGAAGGGACCAGTGCATCAGAGGTCAACCCATGAAGGGACCAGTGCGTCAGAGGTCAACCCATGAAGGGACCAGTGCATCAGAGGTCAACCCATGAAGGGACCAGTGCGTCAGAGGTCAACCCATGAAGGGACCAGTGCGTCAGAGGTCAACCCATGAAGGGACCAGTGCGTCAGAGGTCAACCCATGAAGGGACCAGTGCGTCAGAGGTCAAACCATGAAGGGACAAGTGCATCAGAGATCAGCACATGAAGGGACAAGAAATCATCCCATGAAGGGACCAGTGCATCAGAGGTCAACCCATGAAGGGACCAGTGCATCAGAGGTCAACCCATGAAGGGACCAGTGCATCAGAGGTCAACCCATGAAGGGACCAGTGCATTAAAGACTATCCCATGAAGGGACCAGTGCATCAGCGATCATCCCATGAAGGGACCAGTGCATCAGCGATCATCCCATGAAGGGACCAGTGCATCAGCGATCATCCCATGAAGGGACCAGTGCATCAGCGATCATCCCATGAAGGGACCAGTGCATCAGCGATCATCCCATGAAGGGACCAGTGCGTCAGAGGTCAACCCATGAAGGGACCAGTGCGTCAGAGGTCAACCCATGAAGGGACCAGTGCGTCAGAGGTCAACCCATGAAGGGACCAGTGCGTCAGCGGTCAACCCATGAAGGGACCAGTGCATCAGCGATCATCCCATGAAGGGACCAGTGCATCAGCGATCATCCCATGAAGGGACCAGTGCATCAGCGATCATCCCATGAAGGGACCAGTGCATCAGCGATCATCCCATGAAGGGACCAGTGCATCAGCGATCATCCCATGAAGGGACCAGTGCGTCAGCGGTCAACCCATGAAGGGACCAGTGCGTCAGCGGTCAACCCATGAAGGGACCAGTGCGTCAGAGGTCAACCCATGAAGGGACCAGTGCATCAGAGGTCAACCCATGAAGGGACCAGTGCATCAGAGGTCAACCCATGAAGGGACCAGTGCATCAGAGGTCAACCCATGAATGGACCAGTGCATCAGAGGTCAACCCATGAAGGGACCAGTGCATCAGAGGTCAACCCATGAAGGGACCAGTGCATCAGAGGTCAACCCATGAAGGGACCAGTGCATCAGAGGTCAACCCATGAAGGGACCAGTGCATCAGAGGTCAACCCATGAAGGGACCAGTGCATCAGAGGTCAACCCATGAAGGGACCAGTGCATCAGAGGTCAACCCATGAAGGGACCAGTGCATCAGAGGTCAACCCATGAAGGGACCAGTGCATCAGAGGTCAACCCATGAAGGGACCAGTGCATCAGAGGTCAACCCATGAAGGGACCAGTGCATCAGAGGTCAACCCATGAAGGGACCAGTGCATCAGAGGTCAACCCATGAAGGGACCAGTGCATCAGAGGTCAACCCATGAAGGGACCAGTGCATCAGAGGTCAACCCATGAAGGGACCAGTGCATCAGAGGTCAACCCATGAAGGGACCAGTGCATCAGAGGTCAACCCATGAAGGGACCAGTGCATCAGAGGTCAACCCATGAAGGGACCAGTGCATCAGAGGTCAACCCATGAAGGGACCAGTGCATCAGAGGTCAACCCATGAAGGGACCAGTGCATCAGAGGTCAACCCATGAAGGGACCAGTGCATCAGAGGTCAACCCATGAAGGGACCAGTGCATCAGAGGTCATCCCATGAAGGGACCAATGCATCAGAGGTCATCCCATGAAGGGACCAGTGCATCAGAGGTCATCCCATGAAGGGACCAGTGCATCAGATATCATCCCATGAAGGGACCAGTGCATCAGATATCATCCCATGAAGGGACCAGTGCATCATAGGTCAAACCATGAAGGGAGCAGTGCATCAAAGATTATCCCATGAAGGGACAAGAGATCATCCCATGAAGGGACTAGTGCAAAGATTATGCCATGAAGGGACCAGTGCATCAGCGATCATCCCATGAAGGGACCAGTGCATCAGCGATCATCCCATGAAGGGACCAGTGCATCAGCGATCGTCCCATGAAGGGACCAGTGAAACAGAGACCGTCCCATGAAGGGACCAGTGCGTCAGAGGTCAACCCATGAAGGGACCAGTGCGTCAGAGGTCAACCCATGAAGGGACCAGTGCGTCAGAGGTCAACCCATGAAGGGACCAGTGCGTCAGAGGTCAACCCATGAAGGGACCAGTGCGTCAGGGGTCAACCCATGAAGGGACCAGTGCGTCAGGGGTCAACCCATGAAGGGACCAGTGCGTCAGGGGTCAACCCATGAAGGGACCAGTGCGTCAGGGGTCAACCCATGAAGGGACCAGTGCATCAGAGGTCAACCCATGAAGGGACCAGTGCATCAGAGGTCAACCCATGAAGGGACCAGTGCATCAGAGGTCAACCCATGAAGGGACCAGTGCATCAGAGGTCAACCCATGAAGGGACCAGTGCATCAGATATCATCCCATGAAGGGACCAGTACATCAGAGATCATCCCATGAAGGGACCAGTGCATCAAAGATCATTCCATGAAGGGACCAGTGCATCACATCACTAAGAATAGAGGGATGCAAGATCATCCCATGAAGGGACCAGTGCAGAGGTCATCCCATGAAGGGAACAGTGCAGAGGTCATCCCATGAAGGGAACAGAGCAAAATCATCCCATGAAGGGACAAGAGAATCCCATGAAGGGACCAGTGCATCAAAGATCATTCCATGAAGGGACCAATGCATCACAGCACTCAGATTAGAGGTATACAAGATCATCCCATGAAGGGTCCAGTGCAGAGATCATCCCATGAAGGGTCCAGCGCATCAGAGGTCAACCCATGAAGGGACCAGCGCATCAGAGGTCAACCCATGAAGGGACCAGCGCATCAGAGGTCAACCCATGAAGGGACCAGCGCATCAGAGGTCAACCCATGAAGGGACCAGCGCATCAGAGGTCAACCCATGAAGGGACCAGCGCATCAGAGGTCAACCCATGAAGGGACCAGCGCATCAGAGGTCAACCCATGAAGGGACCAGCGCATCAGAGGTCAACCCATGAAGGGACCAGCGCATCAGAGGTCAACCCATGAAGGGACCAGCGCATCAGAGGTCAACCCATGAAGGGACCAGCGCATCAGAGGTCAACCCATGAAGGGACCAGCGCATCAGAGGTCAACCCATGAAGGGACCAGCGCATCAGAGGTCAACCCATGAAGGGACCAGCGCATCAGAGGTCAACCCATGAAGGGACCAGCGCATCAGAGGTCAACCCATGAAGGGACCAGCGCATCAGAGGTCAACCCATGAAGGGACCAGCGCATCAGAGGTCAACCCATGAAGGGACCAGCGCATCAGAGGTCAACCCATGAAGGGACCAGCGCATCAGAGGTCAACCCATGAAGGGACCAGCGCATCAGAGGTCAACCCATGAAGGGACCAGCGCATCAAAGACCATCCCATGAAGGGACCAGCGCAGAGATCCCATGAAGGGACCAGCGCAGAGATCCCATGAAGGGACCAGCGCAGAGATCCCATGAAGGGACCAGCGCAGAGATCCCATGAAGGGACCAGCGCAGAGATCCCATGAAGGGACCAGCGCAGAGATCCCATGAAGGGACCAGCGCAGAGATCCCATGAAGGGACCAGCGCAGAGATCCCATGAAGGGACCAGCGCAGAGATCCCATGAAGGGACCAGCGCAGAGATCCCATGAAGGGACCAGCGCAGAGATCCCATGAAGGGACCAGCGCAGAGATCCCATGAAGGGACCAGCGCAGAGATCCCATGAAGGGACCAGCGCAGAGATCCCATGAAGGGACCAGCGCAGAGATCCCATGAAGGGACCAGCGCAAAGATGCCATGAAGGGACCAGCGCAAAGATGCCATGAAGGGACCAGTGCAAAGATGCCATGAAGGGACCAGTGCAAAGACCAACCCATGAAGGGACCAGTGCAAAGCAACCCATGAAGGGACCAGTGCAAAGACCAACCCATGAAGGGACCAGTGCAAAGACCAACCCATGAAGGGACCAGTGCGGCAAAGACCAACCCATGAAGGGACCAGTGCGTCAGAGGTCAACCCATGAAGGGACCAGTGCGTCAGAGGTCAACCCATGAAGGGACCAGTGCGTCAGAGGTCAACCCATGAAGGGACCAGTGCGTCAGAGGTCAACCCATGAAGGGACCAGTGCGTCAGAGGTCAACCCATGAAGGGACCAGTGCGTCAGAGGTCAACCCATGAAGGGACCAGTGCATCAGAGGTCAACCCATGAAGGGACCAGTGCATCAGAGGTCAACCCATGAAGGGACCAGTGCATCAGAGGTCAACCCATGAAGGGACCAGTGCATCAGAGGTCAACCCATGAAGGGACCAGTGCATCAGAGGTCAACCCATGAAGGGACCAGTGCATCAGAGGTCAACCCATGAAGGGACCAGTGCATCAGAGGTCAACCCATGAAGGGACCAGTGCATCAGAGGTCAACCCATGAAGGGACCAGTGCATCAGAGGTCAACCCATGAAGGGACCAGTGCATCAGAGGTCAACCCATGAAGGGACCAGTGCATCAGAGGTCAACCCATGAAGGGACCAGTGCATCAGAGGTCAACCCATGAAGGGACCAGTGCATCAGAGGTCAACCCATGAAGGGACCAGTGCATCAGAGGTCAACCCATGAAGGGACCAGTGCATCAGAGGTCAACCCATGAAGGGACCAGTGCATCAGAGGTCAACCCATGAAGGGACCAGTGCATCAGAGGTCAACCCATGAAGGGACCAGTGCATCAGAGGTCAACCCATGAAGGGACCAGTGCATCAGAGGTCAACCCATGAAGGGACCAGTGCATCAGAGGTCAACCCATGAAGGGACCAGTGCATCAGAGGTCAACCCATGAAGGGACCAGTGCATCAGAGGTCATCCCATGAAGGGACCAGTGCATCAGAGGTCATCCCATGAAGGGACCAGTGCATCAGATATCATCCCATGAAGGGACCAGTGCATCAGATATCATCCCATGAAGGGACCAGTGCATCATAGGTCAAACCATGAAGGGAGCAGTGCATCAAAGATTATCCCATGAAGGGACAAGAGATCATCCCATGAAGGGACTAGTGCAAAGATTATGCCATGAAGGGACCAGTGCATCAGCGATCATCCCATGAAGGGACCAGTGCATCAGCGATCATCCCATGAAGGGACCAGTGCATCAGCGATCATCCCATGAAGGGACCAGTGCATCAGCGATCGTCCCATGAAGGGACCAGTGAAACAGAGACCGTCCCATGAAGGGACCAGTGCGTCAGAGGTCAACCCATGAAGGGACCAGTGCGTCAGAGGTCAACCCATGAAGGGACCAGTGCGTCAGAGGTCAACCCATGAAGGGACCAGTGCGTCAGGGGTCAACCCATGAAGGGACCAGTGCGTCAGGGGTCAACCCATGAAGGGACCAGTGCGTCAGGGGTCAACCCATGAAGGGACCAGTGCGTCAGGGGTCAACCCATGAAGGGACCAGTGCATCAGAGGTCAACCCATGAAGGGACCAGTGCATCAGAGGTCAACCCATGAAGGGACCAGTGCATCAGAGGTCAACCCATGAAGGGACCAGTGCATCAGAGGTCAACCCATGAAGGGACCAGTGCATCAGATATCATCCCATGAAGGGACCAGTACATCAGAGCACTCAGACTAGAGGTATGCAACATCATCCCATGAAGGAACCAGTGCATCAGAGATCATCCCATGAAGGGACCAGTGCATCAAAGATCATTCCATGAAGGGACCAGTGCATCACATCACTAAGAATAGAGGGATGCAAGATCATCCCATGAAGGGACCAGTGCAGAGGTCATCCCATGAAGGGAACAGTGCAGAGGTCATCCCATGAAGGGAACAGAGCAAAATCATCCCATGAAGGGACAAGAGAATCCCATGAAGGGACCAGTGCATCAAAGAACATTCCATGAAGGGACCAATGCATCACAGCACTCAGATTAGAGGTATACAAGATCATCCCATGAAGGGTCCAGTGCAGAGGTCAACCCATGAAGGGACCAGTGCGTCAGAGGTCAACCCATGAAGGGACCAGTGCGTCAGAGGTCAACCCATGAAGGGACCAGTGCGTCAGAGGTCAACCCATGAAGGGACAAGTGCATCAGAGATCAGCACATGAAGGGACAAGAAATCATCCCATGAAGGGACCAGTGCATCAGATGTCATCCCATGAAGGGACCAGTGCATCAGAGGTCAACCCATGAAGGGACCAGTGCATCAGAGGTCAACCCATGAAGGGACCAGTGCATCAGAGGTCAACCCATGAAGGGACCAGTGCATTAAAGACTATCCCATGAAGGGACCAGTGCAAAGACTATCCCATGAAGGGACCAGTGCAAAGACCATCCCATGAAGGGACCAGTGCAAAGACCATCCCATGAAGGGACCAGTGCATCAGCGATCATCCCATGAAGGGACCAGTGCATCAGCGATCATCCCATGAAGGGACCAGTGCATCAGCGATCATCCCATGAAGGGACCAGTGCATCAGCGATCATCCCATGAAGGGACCAGTGCATCAGCGATCATCCCATGAAGGGACCAGTGCATCAGCGATCATCCCATGAAGGGACCAGTGCATCAGCGATCATCCCATGAAGGGACCAGTGCATCAGCGATCATCCCATGAAGGGACCAGTGCATCAGCGATCATCCCATGAAGAGACCAGTGCATCAGCGATCATCCCATGAAGGGACCAGTGCATCAGCGATCATCCCATGAAGGGACCAGTGCATCAGCGATCATCCCATGAAGGGACCAGTGCGTCAGCGATCATCCCATGAAGGTACCAGTGCGTCAGAGGTCAACCCATGAAGGGACCAGTGCGTCAGAGGTCAACCCATGAAGGGACCAGTGCGTCAGCGATCATCCCATGAAGGGACCAGTGCGTCAGCGATCATCCCATGAAGGGACCAGTGCATCAGCGATCATCCCATGAAGGGACCAGTGCGTCAGCGATCATCCCATGAAGGGACCAGTGCGTCAGCGGTCATCCCATGAAGGGACCAGTGCATCAGAGGTCAACCCATGAAGGGACCAGTGCATCAGAGGTCAACCCATGAAGGGACCAGTGCATCAGAGGTCAACCCATGAAGGGACCAGTGCATCAGAGGTCAACCCATGAAGGGACCAGTGCATCAGAGGTCAACCCATGAAGGGACCAGTGCATCAGAGGTCAACCCATGAAGGGACCAGTGCATCAGAGGTCAACCCATGAAGGGACCAGTGCATCAGAGGTCAACCCATGAAGGGACCAGTGCATCAGAGGTCAACCCATGAAGGGACCAGTGCATCAGAGGTCAACCCATGAAGGGACCAGTGCATCAGAGGTCAACCCATGAAGGGACCAGTGCATCAGAGGTCAACCCATGAAGGGACCAGTGCATCAGAGGTCAACCCATGAAGGGACCAGTGCATCAGAGGTCAACCCATGAAGGGACCAGTGCATCAGAGGTCAACCCATGAAGGGACCAGTGCATCAGAGGTCAACCCATGAAGGGACCAGTGCATCAGAGGTCAACCCATGAAGGGACCAGTGCATCAGAGGTCAACCCATGAAGGGACCAGTGCATCAGAGGTCAACCCATGAAGGGACCAGTGCATCAGAGGTCAACCCATGAAGGGACCAGTGCATCAGAGGTCATCCCATGAAGGGACCAGTGCATCAGAGGTCATCCCATGAAGGGACCAGTGCATCAGATATCATCCCATGAAGGGACCAGTGCATCAGATATCATCCCATGAAGGGACGAGTGCATCATAGGTCAAACCATGAAGGGAGCAGTGCATCAAAGATTATCCCATGAAGGGACAAGAGATCATCCCATGAAGGGACTAGTGCAAAGATTATGCCATGAAGGGACCAGTGCATCAGCGATCATCCCATGAAGGGACCAGTGCATCAGCGATCGTCCCATGAAGGGACCAGTGAAACAGAGACCGTCCCATGAAGGGACCAGTGCGTCAGAGGTCAACCCATGAAGGGACCAGTGCGTCAGAGGTCAACCCATGAAGGGACCAGTGCGTCAGAGGTCAACCCATGAAGGGACCAGTGCGTCAGAGGTCAACCCATGAAGGGACCAGTGCGTCAGGGGTCAACCCATGAAGGGACCAGTGCGTCAGGGGTCAACCCATGAAGGGACCAGTGCGTCAGGGGTCAACCCATGAAGGGACCAGTGCGTCAGGGGTCAACCCATGAAGGGACCAGTGCATCAGAGGTCAACCCATGAAGGGACCAGTGCATCAGAGGTCAACCCATGAAGGGACCAGTGCATCAGAGGTCAACCCATGAAGGGACCAGTGCATCAGAGGTCAACCCATGAAGGGACCAGTGCATCAGAGGTCAACCCATGAAGGGACCAGTGCATCAGATATCATCCCATGAAGGGACCAGTACATCAGAGATCATCCCATGAAGGGACCAGTGCATCAAAGATCATTCCATGAAGGGACCAGTGCATCACATCACTAAGAATAGAGGGATGCAAGATCATCCCATGAAGGGACCAGTGCAGAGGTCATCCCATGAAGGGAACAGTGCAGAGGTCATCCCATGAAGGGAACAGAGCAAAATCATCCCATGAAGGGACAAGAGAATCCCATGAAGGGACCAGTGCATCAAAGATCATTCCATGAAGGGACCAATGCATCACAGCACTCAGATTAGAGGTATACAAGATCATCCCATGAAGGGTCCAGTGCAGAGATCATACCATGAAGGGTCCAGTGCATCAGAGGTCAACCCATGAAGGGTCCAGTGCATCAGAGGTCAACCCATGAAGGGACCAGCGCATCAGAGGTCAACCCATGAAGGGACCAGCGCATCAGAGGTCAACCCATGAAGGGACCAGCGCATCAGAGGTCAACCCATGAAGGGACCAGCGCATCAGAGGTCAACCCATGAAGGGACCAGCGCATCAGAGGTCAACCCATGAAGGGACCAGCGCATCAGAGGTCAACCCATGAAGGGACCAGCGCATCAGAGGTCAACCCATGAAGGGACCAGCGCATCAGAGGTCAACCCATGAAGGGACCAGCGCATCAGAGGTCAACCCATGAAGGGACCAGCGCATCAGAGGTCAACCCATGAAGGGACCAGCGCATCAGAGGTCAACCCATGAAGGGACCAGCGCATCAGAGGTCAACCCATGAAGGGACCAGCGCATCAGAGGTCAACCCATGAAGGGACCAGCGCATCAGAGGTCAACCCATGAAGGGACCAGCGCATCAGAGGTCAACCCATGAAGGGACCAGCGCATCAGAGGTCAACCCATGAAGGGACCAGCGCATCAGAGGACAACCCATGAAGGGACCAGCGCATCAGAGGACAACCCATGAAGGGACCAGCGCATCAGAGGTCATCCCATGAAGGGACCAGCGCATCAGAGGTCATCCCATGAAGGGACCAGCGCATCAAAGACCATCCCATGAAGGGACCAGCGCAGAGATCCCATGAAGGGACCAGCGCAGAGATCCCATGAAGGGACCAGCGCAGAGATCCCATGAAGGGACCAGCGCAGAGATCCCATGAAGGGACCAGCGCAGAGATCCCATGAAGGGACCAGCGCAGAGATCCCATGAAGGGACCAGCGCAGAGATCCCATGAAGGGACCAGCGCAGAGATCCCATGAAGGGACCAGCGCAGAGATCCCATGAAGGGACCAGCGCAGAGATCCCATGAAGGGACCAGCGCAGAGATCCCATGAAGGGACCAGCGCAAAGATCCCATGAAGGGACCAGCGCAAAGATGCCATGAAGGGACCAGCGCAAAGATGCCATGAAGGGACCAGCGCAAAGATGCCATGAAGGGACCAGTGCAAAGATGCCATGAAGGGACCAGTGCAAAGACCAACCCATGAAGGGACCAGTGCAAAGCAACCCATGAAGGGACCAGTGCAAAGACCAACCCATGAAGGGACCAGTGCAAAGACCAACCCATGAAGGGACCAGTGCGTCAGAGGTCAACCCATGAAGGGACCAGTGCGTCAGAGGTCAACCCATGAAGGGACCAGTGCGTCAGAGGTCAACCCATGAAGGGACCAGTGCGTCAGAGGTCAACCCATGAAGGGACCAGTGCGTCAGATATCATCCCATGAAGGGACCAGTGCATCATAGGTCAAACCATGAAGGGAGCAGTGCAAAGATTATGCCATGAAGGGACCAGTGCATCAGCGATCATCCCATGAAGGGACCAGTGCATCAGCGATCATCCCATGAAGGGACCAGTGCATCAGCGATCATCCCATGAAGGGACCAGTGCATCAGCGATCGTCCCATGAAGGGACCAGTGCATCAGCGATCGTCCCATGAAGGGACCAGTGAAACAGAGACCGTCCCATGAAGGGACTAGTGCGTCAGAGGTCAACCCATGAAGGGACCAGTGCATCAGAGGTCAACCCATGAAGGGACCAGTGCGTCAGAGGTCAACCCATGAAGGGACCAGTGCATCAGAGGTCAACCCATGAAGGGACCAGTGCATCAGAGGTCAACCCATGAAGGGACCAGTGCATCAGAGGTCAACCCATGAAGGGACCAGTGCATCAGAGGTCAACCCATGAAGGGACCAGTGCATCAGAGGTCAACCCATGAAGGGACCAGTGCATCAGAGGTCAACCCATGAAGGGACCAGTGCATCAGAGGTCAACCCATGAAGGGACCAGTGCATCAGAGGTCAACCCATGAAGGGACCAGTGCATCAGAGGTCAACCCATGAAGGGACCAGTGCATCAGAGGTCAACCCATGAAGGGACCAGTGCATCAGAGGTCAACCCATGAAGGGACCAGTGCATCAGAGGTCAACCCATGAAGGGACCAGTGCATCAGAGGTCAACCCATGAAGGGACCAGTGCATCAGAGGTCAACCCATGAAGGGACCAGTGCATCAGAGGTCAACCCATGAAGGGACCAGTGCATCAGAGGTCAACCCATGAAGGGACCAGTGCATCAGAGGTCATCCCATGAAGGGACCAGTGCATCAGATATCATCCCATGAAGGGACCAGTGCATCAGATATCATCCCATGAAGGGACCAGTGCATCATAGGTCAAACCATGAAGGGAGCAGTGCAAAGATTATGCCATGAAGGGACCAGTGCATCAGCGATCATCCCATGAAGGGACCAGTGCATCAGCGATCATCCCATGAAGGGACCAGTGCATCAGCGATCGTCCCATGAAGGGACCAGTGCATCAGCGATCGTCCCATGAAGGGACCAGTGAAACAGACCGTCCCATGAAGGGACCAGTGCGTCAGAGGTCAACCCATGAAGGGACCAGTGCGTCAGAGGTCAACCCATGAAGGGACCAGTGCGTCAGAGGTCAACCCATGAAGGGACCAGTGCGTCAGAGGTCAACCCATGAAGGGACCAGTGCATCAGATATCATCCCATGAAGGGACCAGTGCATCAGATATCATCCCATGAAGGGACCAGTGCATCATAGGTCAAACCATGAAGGGAGCAGTGCAAAGATTATGCCATGAAGGGACCAGTGCATCAGCGATCATCCCATGAAGGGACCAATGCATCACAGCACTCAGATTAGAGGTATACAAGATCATCCCATGAAGGGTCCAGTGCAGAGATCATACCATGAAGGGTCCAGTGCATCAGAGGTCAACCCATGAAGGGAACAGCGCATCAGAGGTCAACCCATGAAGGGACCAGCGCATCAGAGGTCAACCCATGAAGGGACCAGAGAGGTCAACCCATGAAGGGACCAGCGCATCAGAGGTCAACCCATGAAGGGACCAGCGCATCAGAGGTCAACCCATGAAGGGACCAGCGCATCAGATGTCAACCCATGAAGGGACCAGCGCATCAGAGGTCAACCCATGAAGGGACCAGCGCATCAGAGGTCAACCCATGAAGGGACCAGCGCATCAGAGGTCAACCCATGAAGAGACCAGCGCATCAGAGGTCAACCCATGAAGGGACCAGCCCATCAGAGGTCAACCCATGAAGGGACCAGCCCATCAGAGGTCAACCCATGAAGGGACCAGCGCATCAGAGGTCAACCCATGAAGGGACCAGCGCATCAGAGGTCAACCCATGAAGGGACCAGCGCATCAGAGGTCAACCCATGAAGAGACCAGCGCATCAGAGGTCAACCCATGAAGGGACCAGCGCATCAGAGGTCAACCCATGAAGGGACCAGCGCATCAGAGGTCAACCCATGAAGGGACCAGCGCATCAGAGGTCAACCCATGAAGGGACCAGCGCATCAGAGGTCAACCCATGAAGGGACCAGCGCATCAGAGGTCATCCCATGAAGGGACCAGCGCATCAAAGACCATCCCATGAAGGGACCAGCGCATCAAAGACCATCCCATGAAGGGACCAGCGCAGAGATCCCATGAAGGGACCAGCGCAGAGATCCCATGAAGGGACCAGCGCAGAGATCCCATGAAGGGACCAGCGCAGAGATCCCATGAAGGGACCAGCGCAGAGATCCCATGAAGGGACCAGCGCAGAGATCCCATGAAGGGACCAGCGCAGAGATCCCATGAAGGGACCAGCGCAGAGATCCCATGAAGGGACCAGCGCAGAGATCCCATGAAGGGACCAGCGCAGAGATCCAATGAAGGGACCAGCGCAGAGATCCCATGAAGGGACCAGCGCAGAGATCCCATGAAGGGACCAGCGCAGAGATCCCATGAAGGGACCAGCGCAAAGATGCCATGAAGGGACCAGTGCAAAGACCAACCCATGAAGGGACCAGTGCAAAGACCAACCCATGAAGGGACCAGTGCAAAGACCAACCCATGAAGGGACCAGTGCAAAGACCAACCCATGAAGGGACCAGTGCAAAGACCAACCCATGAAGGGACCAGTGCGTCAGAGGTCAACCCATGAAGGGACCAGTGCGTCAGAGGTCAACCCATGAAGGGACCAGTGCGTCAGAGGTCAACCCATGAAGGGACCAGTGCGTCAGAGGTCAACCCATGAAGGGACCAGTGCGTCAGAGGTCAACCCATGAAGGGACCAGTGCGTCAGAGGTCAACCCATGAAGGGACCAGTGCGTCAGAGGTCAACCCATGAAGGGACCAGTGCGTCAGAGGTCAACCCATGAAGGGACCAGTGCGTCAGAGGTCAACCCATGAAGGGACCAGTGCGTCAGAGGTCAACCCATGAAGGGACCAGTGCGTCAGAGGTCAACCCATGAAGGGACCAGTGCGTCAGAGGTCAACCCATGAAGGGACCAGTGCGTCAGAGGTCAACCCATGAAGGGACCAGTGCGTCAGAGGTCAACCCATGAAGGGACCAGTGCGTCAGAGGTCAACCCATGAAGGGACCAGTGCGTCAGAGGTCAACCCATGAAGGGACCAGTGCATCAGAGGTCAACCCATGAAGGGACCAGTGCATCAGAGGTCAACCCATGAAGGGACCAGTGCATCAGAGGTCAACCCATGAAGGGACCAGTGCATCAGAGGTCAACCCATGAAGGGACCAGTGCATCAGAGGTCAACCCATGAAGGGACCAGTGCATCAGAGGTCAACCCATGAAGGGACCAGTGCATCAGAGGTCAACCCATGAAGGGACCAGTGCATCAGAGGTCAACCCATGAAGGGACCAGTGCATCAGAGGTCAACCCATGAAGGGACCAGTGCATCAGAGGTCAACCCATGAAGGGACCAGTGCATCAGAGGTCAACCCATGAAGGGACCAGTGCATCAGAGGTCAACCCATGAAGGGACCAGTGCATCAGAGCACTCAGATTAGAGGTATGCAAGATCATCCCATGAAGGAACCAGTGTATCATAGGTCAAACCATGAAGGGAGCAGTGCATCAAAGATTATCCCATAAAGGGACAAGAGATCATCCCATGAAGGGACTAGTGCATCAAAGATTATGCCATGAAGGGACCAGTGCATCAGCGATCATCCCATGAAGGGACCAGTGCACCAGCCATCATCCCATGAAGGGACCAGTGCACCAGCCATCATCCCATGAAGGGACCAGTGCATCAGCGATCATCCCATGAAGGAACCAGTGAAACAGCGATCATCCCATGAAGGGACCAGTGAAACAGCGATCATCCCATGAAGGGACCAGTGAAACAGCGATCATCCCATGAAGGGACCAGTGAAACAGCGATCATCCCATGAAGGGACCAGTGAAACAGCGATCATCCCATGAAGGGACCAGTGAAACAGCGATCATCCCATGAAGGGACCAGTGCATCAGAGGTCAACCCATGAAGGGACCAGTGCATCAGAGGTCAACCCATGAAGGGACCAGTGCATCAGAGGTCAACCCATGAAGGGACCAGTGCATCAGAGGTCAACCCATGAAGGGACCAGTGCATCAGAGGTCAACCCATGAAGGGACCAGTGCATCAGATATCATCCCATGACGGGACCAGTGCATCAGATATCATCCCATGAAGGGACCAGTGCATCAGATATCATCCCATGAAGGGACCAGTGCATCAGATATCATCCCATGAAGGGACCAGTGCATCAAATATCATCCCATGAAGGGACCAGTGCATCAGATATCATCCCATGAAGGGACCAGTGCATCAGATATCATCCCATGAAGGGACCAGTGCATCAGAGATCAAACCATGAAGGGACCAGTGCATCAGAGATCAAACCATGAAGGGACCAGTGCATCATAGGTCAAACCATGAAGGGGCCAGTGCATCAAAGATTATCCCATGAAGGGACAAAAGATCATCCCATGAAGGGACTAGTGCATCAAAGATTATGCCATGAAGGGACCAGTGAAACAGCGATCATCCCATGAAGGGACCAGTGAAACAGCGATCATCCCATGAAGGGACCAGTGCATCAAAGACCGTCCCATGAAGGGACCAGTGCATCACAGCACTCAGATTAGAGGTATGCAAGATCCCATGAAGGGACCAGTGCGTCAGAGGTCAACCCATGAAGGGACCAGTGCATCAGAGGTCAACCCATGAAGGGACCAGTGCATCAGAGGTCAACCCATGAAGGGACCAGTGCATCAGAGGTCAACCCATGAAGGGACCAGTGCATCAGAGGTCAACCCATGAAGGGACCAGTGCATCAGAGGTCAACCCATGAAGGGACCAGTGCATCAGAGGTCAACCCATGAAGGGACCAGGGCATCAGATATCATCCCATGAAGGGACCAGGGCATCAGATATCATCCCATGAAGGGACCAGGGCATCAGATATCATCCCATGAAGGGACCAGGGCATCAGATATCATCCCATGAAGGGACCAGGGCATCAGATATCATCCCATGAAGGGACCAGGGCATCAGATATCATCCCATGAAGGGACCAGGGCATCAGATATCATCCCATAAAGGGACCAGTGCATCAAAGATCATCCCATAAAGGGACCAGTGCATCAAAGATCATCCCATGAAGGGACCAGTGCATCAAAGATCATCCCATGAAGGGACCAGTGCATCAAAGATCATCCCATGAAGGGACCAGTGCATCAGAGATCCCATGAAGGGACCAGTGCATTAAAGACCATCCCATGAAGGGACCAGTGCATCAGAGGTCAACCCGTGAAGGGACCAGTGCATCAGAGGTCAACCCGTGAAGGGACCAGTGCATCAGAGGTCAACCCGTGAAGGGACCAGTGCATCAGAGGTCAACCCGTGAAGGGACCAGTGCATCAGAGGTCAACCCGTGAAGGGACCAGTGCATCAGAGGTCAACCCGTGAAGGGACCAGTGCATCAGAGGTCAACCCGTGAAGGGACCAGTGCATCAGAGGTCAACCCGTGAAGGGACCAGTGCATCAGAGGTCAACCCGTGAAGGGACCAGTGCAGAGATCAATCCATGAAGGGACAAGTGCATCAGAGATCAGCACATGAAGGGACAAGAAATCATCCCAAGAAGGGACCAGTGCATCAGATTTCATCCCATGAAGCGACCAGTGCATCAGATATCATCCCGTGAAGGGACCAGTGCATCAGATATCATCCCGTGAAGGGACCAGTGCATCAGATATCATCCCGTGAAGGGACCAGTGCATCAGATATCATCCCGTGAAGGGACCAGTGCATCAGATATCATCCCGTGAAGGGACCAGTGCATCAGATATCATCCCGTGAAGGGACCAGTGCATCAGATATCATCCCGTGAAGGGACCAGTGCATCAGATATCATCCCGTGAAGGGACCAGTGCATCAGATATCATCCCGTGAAGGGACCAGTGCATCAGATATCATCCCGTGAAGGGACCAGTGCATCAGATATCATCCCGTGAAGGGACCAGTGCATCAGATATCATCCCGTGAAGGGACCAGTGCATCAGATATCATCCCGTGAAGGGACCAGTGCATCAGATATCATCCCGTGAAGGGACCAGTGCATCAGATATCATCCCGTGAAGGGACCAGTGCATCAGATATCATCCCGTGAAGGGACCAGTGCATCAGATATCATCCCATGAAGGGACCAGTGCATCAGATATCATCCCATGAAGGGACCAGTGCATCATAGGTCAACCCATGAAGGGACCAGTGCATCAAAGATTATCCCATGAAGGGACAAGAGATCATCCCCATGAAGGGACTAGTGCCTCAACGATTATCCCATGAAGGGACCAGTGCATCAAAGATAATCTCATGAAGTGACCAGTGCATCACAGCACTCAGATTAGAGGTATGCAAGATCATCCCATGAAGGAACCAGCGCATCAGAGGTCAACCCATGAAGGGACCAGTGCATTAAAGACTATCCCATGAAGGGACCAGTGCATCAGAGATCATCCTATGAAGGGACCAGTGCATCAGAGGTCAACCCATGAAGGGACCAGTGCATCAGAGGTCAACCCATGAAGGGACCAGTGCATCAGAGGTCAACCCATGAAGGGACCAGTGCATCAGAGATCCCATGAAGGGACCAGTGCATCAGAGATCAGCCCATGAAGCGACCAGCGCATCAGAGATCAGCCCATTAAGGGACCAGCGCATCAGAGATCAGCCCATTAAGGGACCTGCGCATCAGAGATCAGCCCATTAATGGATCAGAGATCAGCCCATCAAGTGACCAGTGCGTCAGAGGTCAACCCATGAAGGGACCAGTGCGTCAGAGGTCAACCCATGAAGGGACCAGTGCATCAGAGATCCCATGAAGGGACCAGTGCATCAGATCCCATGAAGGGACCAGTGCATCAGAGGTCAACCCATGAAGGGACCAGTGCATCAGAGGTCAACCCATGAAGGGACCAGTGCATCAGAGGTCAACCCATGAAGGGACCAGTGCATCAGAGGTCAACCCATGAAGGGACCAGTGCATCAGAGGTCAACCCATGAAGGGACCAGTGCATCAGATCTCATCCCATGAAGGGACCAGTGCATCAGCCATCATCCCATGAAGGGACCAGTGAAACAGCGATCATCCCATGAAGGGACCAGTGAAACAGCGATCATCCCATGAAGGGACCAGTGAAACAGCGATCATCCCATGAAGGGACCAGTGAAACAGCGATCATCCCATGAAGGGACCAGTGAAACAGCGATCATCCCATGAAGGGACCAGTGAAACAGCGATCATCCCATGAAGGGACCAGTGAAACAGCGATCATCCCATGAAGGGACCAGTGAAACAGCGATCATCCCATGAAGGGACCAGTGAAACAGCGATCATCCCATGAAGGGACCAGTGAAACAGCGATCATCCCATGAAGGGACCAGTGAAACAGCGATCATCCCATGAAGGGACCAGTGCGTCAAAGACCGTCCCATGAAGGGACCAGTGCATCAGAGGTCAACCCATGAAGGGACCAGTGCATCAGAGGTCAACCCATGAAGGGACCAGTGCATCAGAGGTCAACCCATGAAGGGACCAGTGCATCAGAGGTCAACCCATGAAGGGACCAGTGCATCAGAGGTCAACCCATGAAGGGACCAGTGCATCAGAGGTCAACCCATGAAGGGACCAGTGCATCAGAGGTCAACCCATGAAGGGACCAGTGCATCAGAGGTCAACCCATGAAGGGACCAGTGCATCAGAGGTCAACCCATGAAGGGACCAGTGCATCAGAGGTCAACCCATGAAGGGACCAGTGCATCAGAGGTCAACCCATGAAGGGACCAGTGCATCAGATATCATCCCATGAAGGGACCAGTGCATCAGATATCATCCCATGAAGGGACCAGTGCATCAGATATCATCCCATGAAGGGACCAGTGCATCAGATATCATCCCATGAAGGGACCAGTGCATCAGATATCATCCCATGAAGGGACCAGTGCATCAGATATCATCCCATGAAGGGACCAGTGCATCAGAGATCAAACCATGAAGGGACCAGTGCATCAGAGATCAAACCATGAAGGGACCAGTGCATCAGAGATCAAACCATGAAGGGACCAGTGCATCATAGGTCAAACCATGAAGGGGCCAGTGCATCAAAGATTATCCCATGAAGGGACAAAAGATCATCCCATGAAGGGACTAGTGCATCAAAGATTATGCCATGAAGGGACCAGTGAAACAGCGATCATCCCATGAAGGGACCAGTGAAACAGCGATCATCCCATGAAGGAACCAGTGCATCAGCGATCATCCCATGAAGGGACCAGTGCATCAAAGACCGTCCCATGAAGGGACCAGTGCATCACAGCACTCAGATTAGAGGTATGCAAGATCCCATGAAGGGACCAGTGCCTCAGAGGTCAACCCATGAAGGGACCAGTGCGTCAGAGGTCAACCCATGAAGGGACCAGTGCGTCAGAGGTCAACCCATGAAGGGACCAGTGCATCAGAGGTCAACCCATGAAGGGACCAGTGCATCAGAGGTCAACCCATGAAGGGACCAGTGCATCAGAGGTCAACCCATGAAGGGACCAGTGCATCAGAGGTCAACCCATGAAGGGACCAGTGCATCAGAGGTCAACCCATGAAGGGACCAGTGCATCAGATATCATCCCATGAAGGGACCAGTGCATCAGATATCATCCCATGAAGGGACCAGGGCATCAGATATCATCCCATGAAGGGACCAGGGCATCAGATATCATCCCATGAAGGGACCAGGGCATCAGATATCATCCCATGAAGGGACCAGGGCATCAGATATCATCCCATGAAGGGACCAGGGCATCAGATATCATCCCATGAAGGGACCAGGGCATCAGATATCATCCCATGAAGTGACCAGGGCATCAAAGATCATCCCATGAAGGGACCAGTGCATCAAAGATCATCCCATGAAGGGACCAGTGCATCAAAGATCATCCCATGAAGGGACCAGTGCATCAAAGATCATCCCATGAAGGGACCAGTGCATCAAAGATCATCCCATGAAGGGACCAGTGCATCAGAGATCCCATGAAGGGACCAGTGCAGAGATCCCATGAAGGGACCAGTGCAGAGATCCCATGAAGGGACCAGTGCATCAGAGGTCAACCCGTGAAGGGACCAGTGCATCAGAGGTCAACCCGTGAAGGGACCAGTGCATCAGAGGTCAACCCGTGAAGGGACCAGTGCATCAGAGGTCAACCCGTGAAGGGACCAGTGCATCAGAGGTCAACCCGTGAAGGGACCAGTGCATCAGAGGTCAACCCGTGAAGGGACCAGTGCATCAGAGGTCAACCCGTGAAGGGACCAGTGCATCAGAGGTCAACCCGTGAAGGGACCAGTGCATCAGAGGTCAACCCGTGAAGGGACCAGTGCATCAGAGGTCAACCCGTGAAGGGACCAGTGCATCAGAGGTCAACCCGTGAAGGGACCAGTGCATCAGAGGTCAACCCGTGAAGGGACCAGTGCATCAGAGGTCAACCCGTGAAGGGACCAGTGCATCAGAGGTCAACCCGTGAAGGGACCAGTGCATCAGAGGTCAACCCGTGAAGGGACCAGTGCAGAGATCAATCCATGAAGGGACAAGTGCATCAGAGATCAGCACATGAAGGGACAAGAAATCATCCCATGAAGGGACCAGTGCATCAGATTTCATCCCGTGAAGCGAACAGTGCATCAGATATCATCCCGTGAAGGGACCAGTGCATCAGATATCATCCCGTGAAGGGACCAGTGCATCAGATATCATCCCGTGAAGGGACCAGTGCATCAGATATCATCCCGTGAAGGGACCAGTGCATCAGATATCATCCCGTGAAGGGACCAGTGCATCAGATATCATCCCGTGAAGGGACCAGTGCATCAGATATCATCCCGTGAAGGGACCAGTGCATCAGATATCATCCCGTGAAGGGACCAGTGCATCAGATCTCATCCCGTGAAGGGACCAGTGCATCAGATATCATCCCGTGAAGGGACCAGTGCATCAGATATCATCCCGTGAAGGGACCAGTGCATCAGATATCATCCCGTGAAGGGACCAGTGCATCAGATATCATCCCGTGAAGGGACCAGTGCATCAGATATCATCCCGTGAAGGGACCAGTGCATCAGATATCATCCCGTGAAGGGACCAGTGCATCAGATATCATCCCGTGAAGGGACCACTGCATCAGATATCATCCCATGAAGGGACCAGTGCATCAGATATCATCCCATGAAGGGACCAGTGCATCAGATATCATCCCATGAAGGGACCAGTGCATCAGATATCATCCCATGAAGGGACCAGTGCATCATAGGTCAACCCATGAAGGGACCAGTGCATCAAAGATTATCCCATGAAGGGACAAGAGATCATCCCCATGAAGGGACTAGTGCCTCAACGATTATCCCATGAAGGGACCAGTGCATCAGATATCATCCCATGAAGGGACCAGTGCGTCAGAGGTCAACCCATGAAGGGACCAGTGCGTCAGAGGTCAACCCATGAAGGGACCAGTGCGTCAGAGGTCAACCCATGAAGGGACCAGTGCATCAGAGGTCAACCCATGAAGGGACCAGTGCATCAGAGGTCAACCCATGAAGGGACCAGTGCATCAGAGGTCAACCCATGAAGGGACCAGTGCATCAGAGGTCAACCCATGAAGGGACCAGTGCATCAGAGGTCAACCCATGAAGGGACCAGTGCATCAGAGGTCAACCCATGAAGGGACCAGTGCATCAGAGGTCAACCCATAAAGGGACCAGTGCATCAGAGGTCAACCCATGAAGGGACCAGTGCATCAGAGGTCAACCCATGAAGGGACCAGTGCATCAGAGGTCAACCCATGAAGGGACCAGTGCATCAGAGGTCAACCCATGAAGGGACCAGTGCATCAGAGGTCAACCCATGAAGGGACCAGTGCATCAGAGGTCAACCCATGAAGGGACCAGTGCATCAGAGATCATCCCATGAAGGGACCAGTGCATCAGAGATCATCCCATGAAGGGACCAGTTCAGAGATCATCCCATGAAGGGACCAGTGCATCAGAGATCATCCCATGAAGGGACCAGTGCATCAGAGGTCAACCCATGAAGGGACCAGTGCATCAGAGATCAGCCCATGAAGCGACCAGCGCATCAGAGATCAGCCCATTAAGGGACCCGTGCATCAGAGATCAGCCCATTAATGGATCAGAGATCAGCCCATCAAGTGACCAGTGCATCAGAGATCAGCCCATCAAGTGACCAGTGCATCAGAGATCAGCCCATCAAGGGACCAGTGCATCAGAGATCAGCCCATCAAGGGACCAGTGCATCAGAGATGATCCCATTAAGGGACCAGTGCGTCAGAGATGATCCCATTAAGGGACCAGTGCGTCAGAGGTCAACCCATGAAGGGACCAGTGCGTCAGAGGTCAACCCATGAAGGGACCAGTGCGTCAGAGGTCAACCCATGAAGGGACCAGTGCGTCAGAGGTCAACCCATGAAGGGACCAGTGCGTCAGAGGTCAACCCATGAAGGGACCAGTGCGTCAGAGGTCAACCCATGAAGGGACCAGTGCGTCAGCAATCATCCCATGAAGGGACCAGTGCATCAAAGACCGTCCCATGAAGGGACCAGTGCATCAAAGACCGTCCCATGAAGGGACCAGTGCATCACAGCACTCAGATTAGAGGTATGCAAGATCCCATGAAGGGACCAGTGCGTCAGAGGTCAACCCATGAAGGGACCAGTGCATCAGAGGTCAACCCATGAAGGGACCAGTGCATCAGAGGTCAACCCATGAAGGGACCAGTGCATCAGAGGTCAACCCATGAAGGGACCAGTGCATCAGAGGTCAACCCATGAAGGGACCAGTGCATCAGAGGTCAACCCATGAAGGGACCAGTGCATCAGAGGTCAACCCATGAAGGGACCAGTGCATCAGAGGTCAACCCATGAAGGGACCAGTGCATCAGAGGTCAACCCATGAAGGGACCAGTGCATCAGAGGTCAACCCATGAAGGGACCAGTGCATCAGAGGTCATCCCATGAAGGGACCAGTGCATCAGATATCATCCCATGAAGGGACCAGTGCATCAGATATCATCCCATGAAGGGACCAGTGCATCAGATATCATCCCATGAAGGGACCAGTGCATCAGAGCACTCAGATTAGAGGTATGCAAGATCATCCCATGAAGGAACCAGTGCATCATAGGTCAAACCATGAAGGGAGCAGTGCATCAGAGGTCAACCCATGAAGGGACCAGTGCATCATATATCATCCCATGAAGGGACCAGTACATCAGAGCACTCAGATTAGAGGTATGCAACATCATCCCATGAAGGAACCAGTGCATCAGAGATCATCCCATGAAGGGACAAGAGATCATCCCATGAAGGGACTAGTGCATCAAAGATTATGCAATGAAGGGACCAGTGCATCAGCGATCATCCCATGAAGGGACCAGTGAAACAGCGATCATCCCATGAAGGGACCAGTGCATCAAAGACCGTCCCATGAAGGGACCAGTGCATCAGATATCATCCCATGAAGGGACTAGTGCATCAGATATCATCCCATGAAGGGACCAGTGCATCAGATATCATCCCATGAAGGGACCAGTGCATCACAGCACTCAGATTAGAGGTATGCAAGATCCCATGAAGAGACCAGTGCGTCAGAGGTCAACCCATGAAGGGACCAGTGCGTCAGAGGTCAACCCATGAAGGGACCAGTGCGTCAGAGGTCAACCCATGAAGGGACCAGTGCATCAGAGGTCAACCCATGAAGGGACCAGTGCATCAGAGGTCAACCCATGAAGGGACCAGTACATCAGAGCACTCAGATTAGAGGTATGCAACATCATCCCATGAAGGAACCAGTGCATCAGAGATCATCCCATGAAGGGACCAGTGCATCAAAGATCATTCCATGAAGGGACCAGTGCATCACATCACTAAGAATAGAGGGATGCAAGATCATCCCATGAAGGGACCAGTGCAGAGGTCATCCCATGAAGGGACCAGTGCAGAGATCATCCCATGAAGGGAACAGTGCAAAGATCATCCCATGAAGGGACAAGAGAATCCCATGAAGGGACCAGTGCATCAAAGATCATTCCATGAAGGGACCAGTGCATCACAGCACTCAGATTAGAGGTATGCAAGATCATCCCATGAAGGGTCCAGTGCAGAGATACCATGAAGGGTCCAGTGCAGAGGTCAACCCATGAAGGGACCAGTGCATCAGAGGTCAACCCATGAAGGGACCAGTGCATCAGAGGTCAACCCATGAAGGGACCAGTGCATCAGAGGTCAACCCATGAAGGGACCAGTGCATCAGAGGTCAACCCATGAAGGGACCAGTGCATCAGAGGTCAACCCATGAAGGGACCAGTGCATCAGAGGTCAACCCATGAAGGGACCAGTGCATCAGAGGTCAACCCATGAAGGGACCAGTGCATCAGAGGTCAACCCATGAAGGGACCAGTGCATCAGATATCATCCCATGAAGGGACCAGTGCATCAGATATCATCCCATGAAGGGACCAGTGCATCAGATATCATCCCATGAAGGGACCAGGGCATCAGATATCATCCCATGAAGGGACCAGGGCATCAGATATCATCCCATGAAGGGACCAGGGCATCAGATATCATCCCATGAAGGGACCAGGGCATCAGATATCATCCCATGAAGGGACCAGGGCATCAGATGTCAACCCATGAAGGGACCAGTGCATGAGAGGTCAACCCATGAAGGGACCAGTGCATGAGAGGTCAACCCATGAAGGGACCAGTGCATCAGAGGTCAACCCATGAAGGGACCAGTGCATCAGAGGTCAACCCATGAAGGGACCAGTGCATCAGAGGTCAACCCATGAAGGGACCAGTGCATCAGAGGTCAACCCATGAAGGGACCAGTGCATCAGAGGTCAACCCATGAAGGGACCAGTGCATCAGAGGTCAACCCATGAAGGGACCAGTGCATCAGAGGTCAACCCATGAAGGGACCAGTGCATCAGAGGTCAACCCATGAAGGGACCAGTGCATCAGAGGTCAACCCATGAAGGGACCAGTGCATCAGAGGTCAACCCATGAAGGGACCAGTGCATCAGATATCATCCCATGAAGGGACCAGTGCATCAGAGCACTCAGATTAGAGGTATGCAAGATCATCCCATGAAGGAACCAGTGCATCATAGGTCAAACCATGAAGGGAGCAGTGCATCAGAGGTCAACCCATGAAGGGACCAGTGCATCATATATCATCCCATGAAGGGACCAGTGCATCAACACCCATCCCATAAAGGGACCAGTGCATCAACACCCATCCCATGAAGGGACCAGTGCATCAAAGATCATCCCATAAAGGGACCAGTGCATCAAAGATCATCCCATGAAGGGACCAGTGCATCAAAGATCATCCCATGAAGGGACCAGTGCATCAGATATCATCCCGTGAAGGGACCAGTGCATCAGATATCATCCCGTGAAGGGACCAGTGCATCAGATATCATCCCGTGAAGGGACCAGTGCATCAGATATCATCCCGTGAAGGGACCAGTGCATCAGATATCATCCCGTGAAGGGACCAGTGCATCAGATATCATCCCGTGAAGGGACCAGTGCATCAGATATCATCCCGTGAAGGGACCAGTGCATCAGATATCATCCCGTGAAGGGACCAGTGCATCAGATATCATCCCGTGAAGGGACCAGTGCATCAGATATCATCCCGTGAAGGGACCAGTGCATCAGATATCATCCCGTGAAGGGACCAGTGCATCAGATATCATCCCGTGAAGGGACCAGTGCATCAGATATCATCCCGTGAAGGGACCAGTGCATCAGATATCATCCCGTGAAGGGACCAGTGCATCAGATATCATCCCGTGAAGGGACCAGTGCATCAGATATCATCCCGTGAAGGGACCAGTGCATCAGATATCATCCCGTGAAGGGACCAGTGCATCAGATATCATCCCGTGAAGGGACCAGTGCATCAGATATCATCCCGTGAAGGGACCAGTGCATCATAGGTCAACCCATGAAGGGACAAGAGATCATTCCCATGAAGGGACTAGTGCCTCAACGATTATCCCATGAAGGGACTAGTGCCTCAACGATTATCCCATGAAGGGACCAGTGCATCAGAGATCCCATGAAGGGACCAGTGCAGAGATCATCCCACTAAGGGACCAGTGCAGAGATCATCCCACTAAGGGACCAGTGCAGAGATCATCCCACTAAGGGACCAGTGCAGAGATCATCCCACTAAGGGACCAGTGCAGAGATCATCCCACTAAGGGACCAGTGCAGAGATCATCCCACTAAGGGACCAGTGCAGAGATCATCCCACTAAGGGACCAGTGCAGAGATCATCCCACTAAGGGACCAGTGCAGAGGAGATCCCACTAAGGGACCAGTGCAGAGGAGATCCCACTAAGGGACCAGTGCAGAGGAGATCCCACTAAGGGACCAGTGCAGAGGAGATCCCACTAAGGGACCAGTGCAGAGGAGATCCCACTAAGGGACCAGTGCAGAGGAGATCCCACTAAGGGACCAGTGCAGAGGAGATCCCACGAAGGGACCAGTGCAGAGGAGATCCCACGAAGGGACCAGTGCAGCAGAGATCCCACGAAGGGACCAGTGCAGAGATCCCACGAAGGGACCAGTGCAGAGATCCCACGAAGGGACCAGTGCAGAGATCCCACGAAGGGACCAGTGCAGAGATCCCACGAAGGGACCAGTGCAGAGATCCCACGAAGGGACCAGTGCAGAGATCCCATGAAGGGACCAGTGCAGAGATCCCATGAAGGGACCAGTGCAGAGATCCCATGAAGGGACCAGTGCAGAGATCCCATGAAGGGACCAGTGCAGAGATCCCATGAAGGGACCAGTGCAGAGATCCCATGAAGGGACCAGTGCAGAGATCCCATGAAGGGACCAGTGCAGAGATCCCATGAAGGGACCAGTGCAGAGATCCCATGAAGGGACCAGTGCAGAGATCCCATGAAGGGACCAGTGCAGAGATCCCATGAAGGGACCAGTGCAGAGATCCCATGAAGGGACCAGTGCAGAGATCCCATGAAGGGACCAGTGCAGAGATCCCATGAAGGGACCAGTGCATCAAAGACCATCCCATGAAGGGACCAGTGCATCAAAGACCATCCCATGAAGGGACCAGTGCATCAAAGACCATCCCATGAAGGGACCAGTGCATCAAAGACCATCCCATGAAGGGACCAGTGCATCAAAGACCATCCCATGAAGGGACCAGTGCATCAGAGATCCCATGAAGGGACCAGTGCATCAGAGAACCCATGAAGGGACCAGTGCATCAGAGAACCCATGAAGGGACCAGTGCATCAGAGATCATCCCATGAAGGGACCAGTGCATCAGAGATCATCCCATGAAGGGACCAGTGCATCAGAGATCATCCCATGAAGGGACCAGTGCATCAGAGAAAATCCCATTAAGGACCAGTGCATCAGAGAAAATCCCATGAAGGGACCAGTGCATCAGAGAAAATCCCATGAAGGTACCAGTGCAGAGACCATCCCATGTACGGACCAGTGCATCAAAGACCATCCCACACAGGGACCAGTGCATCAAAGACCATCCCACACAGGGACCTTTGCATCATAGACCATCCCACACAGGGACCAGTGCATCAAAGACCATCCCATGAAGGGACCAGTGCATCAAAGGAGATCCCATGAAGGGACCAGTGCATCAAAGGAGATCCCATGAAGGGACCAGTGCATCAAAGGAGATCCCATGAAGGGACCAGTGCATCAAAGACCATCCCATGAAGGAACCAGTGCATCAAAGACCATCCCATGAAGGAACCAGTGCATCAGAGCTCAACCCATGAAGGGACCAGTGCATCAAAGATCATCCCATGAAGGAACAAGAAGTCATCCCATGAAGGGACTAGTGCATCAAAGACCATCCCATGATGGGACCAGTGCATCAGAGACCATCCCATGATGGGACCAGTGCATCAGAGATCATCCCATGAAGGGACCAGTGCATCAGAGATCATCCCATGAAGGGACCAGTGCAGAGATCCCATGAAGGGACCAGTGGATCAAAGTTCATCCCATGAAGGGACCAGTGGATCAAAGTTCATCCCATGAAGGGACCAGTGCATCAAAGTTCATCCCATGAAGGGACCAGTGCATCAAAGTTCATCCCATGAAGGGACCAGTGCATCAAAGTTCATCCCATGAAGGGACCAGTGCATCAAAGTTCATCCCATGAAGGGACCAGTGCATCAAAGTTCATCCCATGAAGGGACCAGTGCATCAAAGTTCATCCCATGAAGGGACCAGTGCATCAAAGTTCATCCCATGAAGGGACCAGTGCATCAAAGTTCATCCCATGAAGGGACCAGTGCATCAAAGTTCATCCCATGAAGGGACCAGTGCATCAAAGTTCATCCCATGAAGGGACCAGTGCATCAAAGTTCATCCCATGAAGGGACCAGTGCATCAAAGTTCATCCCATGAAGGGACCAGTGCATCAAAGTTCATCCCATGAAGGGACCAGTGCATCAAAGTTCATCCCATGAAGGGACCAGTGCATCAAAGTTCATCCCATGAAGGGACCAGTGCATCAAAGTTCATCCCATGAAGGGACCAGTGCATCAAAGTTCATCCCATGAAGGGACCAGTGCATCAAAGTTCATCCCATGAAGGGACCAGTGCATCAAAGATCATCCCATGAAGGGACCAGTGCGTCAAAGATCATCCCATGAAGGGACCAGTGCGTCAAAGATCATCCCATGAAGGGACCAGTGCGTCAGAGGTCAACCCATGAAGGGACCAGTGCGTCAGAGGTCAACCCATGAAGGGACCAGTGCGTCAGAGGTCAACCCATGAAGGGACCAGTGCGTCAGAGGTCAACCCATGAAGGGACCAGTGCGTCAGAGGTCAACCCATGAAGGGACCAGTGCGTCAGAGGTCAACCCATGAAGGGACCAGTGCGTCAGAGGTCAACCCATGAAGGGACCAGTGCGTCAGAGGTCAACCCATGAAGGGACCAGTGCGTCAGAGGTCAACCCATGAAGGGACCAGTGCATCAGAGGTCAACCCATGAAGGGACCAGTGCATCAGAGGTCAACCCATGAAGGGACCAGTGCATCAGAGGTCAACCCATGAAGGGACCAGTGCATCAGAGGTCAACCCATGAAGGGACCAGTGCATCAGAGGTCAACCCATGAAGGGACCAGTGCATCAGAGGTCAACCCATGAAGGGACCAGTGCATCAGAGGTCAACCCATGAAGGGACCAGTGCATCAGAGGTCAACCCATGAAGGGACCAGTGCATCAGAGGTCAACCCATGAAGGGACCAGTGCATCAGAGGTCAACCCATGAAGGGACCAGTGCATCAGAGGTCAACCCATGAAGGGACCAGTGCATCAGAGGTCAACCCATGAAGGGACCAGTGCATCAGAGGTCAACCCATGAAGGGACCAGTGCATCAGAGGTCAACCCATGAAGGGACCAGTGCATCAGAGGTCAACCCATGAAGGGACCAGTGCATCAGAGGTCAACCCATGAAGGGACCAGTGCATCAGAGGTCAACCCATGAAGGGACCAGTGCATCAGAGGTCATCCCATGAAGGGACCAGTGCATCAGAGGTCATCCCATGAAGGGACCAGTGCATCAGATATCATCCCATGAAGGGACCAGTGCATCAGATATCATCCCATGAAGGGACCAGTGCATCATAGGTCAAACCATGAAGGGAGCAGTGCATCAAAGATTATCCCATGAAGGGACAAGAGATCATCCCATGAAGGGACTAGTGCAAAGATTATGCCATGAAGGGACCAGTGCATCAGCGATCATCCCATGAAGGGACCAGTGCATCAGCGATCATCCCATGAAGGGACCAGTGCATCAGCGATCATCCCATGAAGGGACCAGTGCATCAGCGATCGTCCCATGAAGGGACCAGTGAAACAGAGACCGTCCCATGAAGGGACCAGTGCGTCAGAGGTCAACCCATGAAGGGACCAGTGCGTCAGAGGTCAACCCATGAAGGGACCAGTGCGTCAGAGGTCAACCCATGAAGGGACCAGTGCGTCAGGGGTCAACCCATGAAGGGACCAGTGCGTCAGGGGTCAACCCATGAAGGGACCAGTGCGTCAGGGGTCAACCCATGAAGGGACCAGTGCGTCAGGGGTCAACCCATGAAGGGACCAGTGCGTCAGGGGTCAACCCATGAAGGGACCAGTGCATCAGAGGTCAACCCATGAAGGGACCAGTGCATCAGAGGTCAACCCATGAAGGGACCAGTGCATCAGATATCATCCCATGAAGGGACCAGTACATCAGAGCACTCAGACTAGAGGTATGCAACATCATCCCATGAAGGAACCAGTGCATCAGAGATCATCCCATGAAGGGACCAGTGCATCAAAGATCATTCCATGAAGGGACCAGTGCATCACATCACTAAGAATAGAGGGATGCAAGATCATCCCATGAAGGGACCAGTGCAGAGGTCATCCCATGAAGGGAACAGTGCAGAGGTCATCCCATGAAGGGAACAGAGCAAAATCATCCCATGAAGGGACAAGAGAATCCCATGAAGGGACCAGTGCATCAAAGAACATTCCATGAAGGGACCAATGCATCACAGCACTCAGATTAGAGGTATACAAGATCATCCCATGAAGGGTCCAGTGCAGAGATCATACCATGAAGGGTCCAGTGCATCAGAGGTCAACCCATGAAGGGAACAGCGCATCAGAGGTCAACCCATGAAGGGACCAGCGCATCAGAGGTCAACCCATGAAGGGACCAGCGCATCAGAGGTCAACCCATGAAGGGACCAGCGCATCAGAGGTCAACCCATGAAGGGACCAGCGCATCAGATGTCAACCCATGAAGGGACCAGCGCATCAGAGGTCAACCCATGAAGGGACCAGCGCATCAGAGGTCAACCCATGAAGGGACCAGCGCATCAGAGGTCAACCCATGAAGGGACCAGCGCATCAGAGGTCAACCCATGAAGGGACCAGCGCATCAGAGGTCAACCCATGAAGGGACCAGCGCATCAGAGGTCAACCCATGAAGGGACCAGCCCATCAGAGGTCAACCCATGAAGGGACCAGCGCATCAGAGGTCAACCCATGAAGGGACCAGCGCATCAGAGGTCAACCCATGAAGGGACCAGCGCATCAGAGGTCAACCCATGAAGGGACCAGCGCATCAGAGGTCAACCCATGAAGGGACCAGCGCATCAGAGGTCAACCCATGAAGGGACCAGCGCATCAGAGGTCATCCCATGAAGGGACCAGCGCATCAAAGACCATCCCATGAAGGGACCAGCGCATCAAAGACCATCCCATGAAGGGACCAGCGCAGAGATCCCATGAAGGGACCAGCGCAGAGATCCCATGAAGGGACCAGCGCAGAGATCCCATGAAGGGACCAGCGCAGAGATCCCATGAAGGGACCAGCGCAGAGATCCCATGAAGGGACCAGCGCAGAGATCCCATGAAGGGACCAGCGCAGAGATCCCATGAAGGGACCAGTGCAGAGATCCCATGAAGGGACCAGTGCAGAGATCCCATGAAGGGACCAGTGCAAAGATGCCATGAAGGGACCAGTGCAAAGACCAACCCATGAAGGGACCAGTGCAAAGACCAACCCATGAAGGGACCAGTGCAAAGACCAACCCATGAAGGGACCAGTGCAAAGACCAACCCATGAAGGGACCAGTGCGTCAGAGGTCAACCCATGAAGGGACCAGTGCGTCAGAGGTCAACCCATGAAGGGACCAGTGCGTCAGAGGTCAACCCATGAAGGGACCAGTGCGTCAGAGGTCAACCCATGAAGGGACCAGTGCGTCAGAGGTCAACCCATGAAGGGACCAGTGCATCAGAGGTCAACCCATGAAGGGACCAGTGCATCAGAGGTCAACCCATGAAGGGACCAGTGCATCAGAGGTCAACCCATGAAGGGACCAGTGCATCAGAGGTCAACCCATGAAGGGACCAGTGCATCAGAGGTCAACCCATGAAGGGACCAGTGCATCAGAGGTCAACCCATGAAGGGACCAGTGCATCAGAGGTCAACCCATGAAGGGACCAGTGCATCAGAGGTCAACCCATGAAGGGACCAGTGCATCAGAGGTCAACCCATGAAGGGACCAGTGCATCAGAGGTCAACCCATGAAGGGACCAGTGCATCAGAGGTCAACCCATGAAGGGACCAGTGCATCAAAGATTATCCCATAAAGGGACAAGAGATCATCCCATGAAGGGACTAGTGCATCAAAGATTATGCCATGAAGGGACCAGTGCATCAGCGATCATCCCATGAAGGGACCAGTGCACCAGCCATCATCCCATGAAGGGACCAGTGCACCAGCCATCATCCCATGAAGGGACCAGTGCATCAGCGATCATCCCATGAAGGGACCAGTGAAACAGCGATCATCCCATGAAGGGACCAGTGAAACAGCGATCATCCCATGAAGGGACCAGTGAAACAGCGATCATCCCATGAAGGGACCAGTGAAACAGCGATCATCCCATGAAGGGACCAGTGAAACAGCGATCATCCCATGAAGGGACCAGTGAAACAGCGATCATCCCATGAAGGGACCAGTGAAACAGCGATCATCCCATGAAGGGACCAGTGAAACAGCGATCATCCCATGAAGGGACCAGTGAAACAGCGATCATCCCATGAAGGGACCAGTGAAACAGCGATCATCCCATGAAGGGACCAGTGAAACAGCGATCATCCCATGAAGGGACCAGTGCATCAGAGGTCAACCCATGAAGGGACCAGTGCATCAGAGGTCAACCCATGAAGGGACCAGTGCATCAGAGGTCAACCCATGAAGGGACCAGTGCATCAGAGGTCAACCCATGAAGGGACCAGTGCATCAGAGGTCAACCCATGAAGGGACCAGTGCATCAGATATCATCCCATGAAGGGACCAGTGCATCAGATATCATCCCATGAAGGGACCAGTGCATCAGATATCATCCCATGAAGGGACCAGTGCATCAGATATCATCCCATGAAGGGACCAGTGCATCAGATATCATCCCATGAAGGGACCAGTGCATCAGATATCATCCCATGAAGGGACCAGTGCATCAGATATCATCCCATGAAGGGACCAGTGCATCAGAGATCAAACCATGAAGGGACCAGTGCATCAGAGATCAAACCATGAAGGGACCAGTGCATCATAGGTCAAACCATGAAGGGGCCAGTGCATCAAAGATTATCCCATGAAGGGACTAGTGCATCAAAGATTATGCCATGAAGGGACCAGTGAAACAGCGATCATCCCATGAAGGGACCAGTGAAACAGCGATCATCCCATGAAGGGACCAGTGCATCAAAGACCGTCCCATGAAGGGACCAGTGCATCACAGCACTCAGATTAGAGGTATGCAAGATCCCATGAAGGGACCAGTGCGTCAGAGGTCAACCCATGAAGGGACCAGTGCATCAGAGGTCAACCCATGAAGGGACCAGTGCATCAGAGGTCAACCCATGAAGGGACCAGTGCATCAGAGGTCAACCCATGAAGGGACCAGTGCATCAGAGGTCAACCCATGAAGGGACCAGTGCATCAGAGGTCAACCCATGAAGGGACCAGGGCATCAGATATCATCCCATGAAGGGACCAGGGCATCAGATATCATCCCATGAAGGGACCAGGGCATCAGATATCATCCCATGAAGGGACCAGGGCATCAGATATCATCCCATGAAGGGACCAGGGCATCAGATATCATCCCATGAAGGGACCAGGGCATCAGATATCATCCCATGAAGGGACCAGGGCATCAGATATCATCCCATAAAGGGACCAGTGCATCAAAGATCATCCCATAAAGGGACCAGTGCATCAAAGATCATCCCATGAAGGGACCAGTGCATCAAAGATCATCCCATGAAGGGACCAGTGCATCAGAGATCCCATGAAGGGACCAGTGCATTAAAGACCATCCCATGAAGGGACCAGTGCATCAGAGGTCAACCCGTGAAGGGACCAGTGCATCAGAGGTCAACCCGTGAAGGGACCAGTGCATCAGAGGTCAACCCGTGAAGGGACCAGTGCATCAGAGGTCAACCCGTGAAGGGACCAGTGCAGAGATCAATCCATGAAGGGACAAGTGCATCAGAGATCAGCACATGAAGGGACAAGAAATCATCCCATGAAGGGACCAGTGCATCAGATTTCATCCCATGAAGCGAACAGTGCATCAGATATCATCCCGTGAAGCGACCAGTGCATCAGATATCATCCCGTGAAGGGACCAGTGCATCAAATATCATCCCGTGAAGGGACCAGTGCATCAGATATCATCCCGTGAAGGGACCAGTGCATCAGATATCATCCCGTGAAGGGACCAGTGCATCAGATATCATCCCGTGAAGGGACCAGTGCATCAGATATCATCCCGTGAAGGGACCAGTGCATCAGATATCATCCCGTGAAGGGACCAGTGCATCAGATATCATCCCGTGAAGGGACCAGTGCATCAGATATCATCCCGTGAAGGGACCAGTGCATCAGATATCATCCCGTGAAGGGACCAGTGCATCAGATATCATCCCGTGAAGGGACCAGTGCATCAGATATCATCCCGTGAAGGGACCAGTGCATCAGATATCATCCCGTGAAGGGACCAGTGCATCAGATATCATCCCATGAAGGGACCACTGCATCAGATATCATCCCATGAAGGGACCAGTGCATCAGATATCATCCCATGAAGGGACCAGTGCATCATAGGTCAACCCATGAAGGGACCAGTGCATCAAAGATTATCCCATGAAGGGACAAGAGATCATCCCCATGAAGGGACTAGTGCCTCAACGATTATCCCATGAAGGGACCAGTGCATCAAAGATAATCTCATGAAGTGACCAGTGCATCACAGCACTCAGATTAGAGGTATGCAAGATCATCCCATGAAGGAACCAGCGCATCAGAGGTCAACCCATGAAGGGACCAGTGCATTAAAGACTATCCCATGAAGGGACCAGTGCATCAGAGATCATCCTATGAAGGGACCAGTGCATCAGAGGTCAACCCATGAAGGGACCAGTGCATCAGAGGTCAACCCATGAAGGGACCAGTGCATCAGAGGTCAACCCATGAAGGGACCAGTGCATCAGAGGTCAACCCATGAAGGGACCAGTGCATCAGAGATCCCATGAAGGGACCAGTGCATCAGAGATCAGCCCATGAAGCGACCAGCGCATCAGAGATCAGCCCATTAAGGGACCTGCGCATCAGAGATCAGCCCATTAAGGGACCTGCGCATCAGAGATCAGCCCATTAAGGGACCTGCGCATCAGAGATCAGCCCATTAATGGATCAGAGATCAGCCCATCAAGTGACCAGTGCGTCAGAGGTCAACCCATGAAGGGACCAGTGCGTCAGAGGTCAACCCATGAAGGGACCAGTGCGTCAGAGGTCAACCCATGAAGGGACCAGTGCGTCAGAGGTCAACCCATGAAGGGACCAGTGCGTCAGAGGTCAACCCATGAAGGGACCAGTGCGTCAGAGGTCAACCCATGAAGGGACCAGTGCATCAGAGGTCAACCCATGAAGGGACCAGTGCATCAGAGGTCAACCCATGAAGGGACCAGTGCATCAGAGGTCAACCCATGAAGGGACCAGTGCATCAGAGGTCAACCCATGAAGGGACCAGTGCATCCGAGGTCAACCCATGAAGGGACCAGTGCATCAGAGGTCAACCCATGAAGGGACCAGTGCATCAGAGGTCAACCCATGAAGGGACCAGTGCATCAGAGGTCAACCCATGAAGGGACCAGTGCATCAGATCTCATCCCATGAAGGGACCAGTGCATCAGAGGTCAACCCATGAAGGGACCAGTGCATCAGAGGTCAACCCATGAAGGGACCAGTGCATCAGAGGTCAACCCATGAAGGGACCAGTGCATCAGATCTCATCCCATGAAGGGACCAGTGCATCAGCCATCATCCCATGAAGGGACCAGTGAAACAGCGATCATCCCATGAAGGGACCAGTGAAACAGCGATCATCCCATGAAGGGACCAGTGAAACAGCGATCATCCCATGAAGGGACCAGTGAAACAGCGATCATCCCATGAAGGGACCAGTGAAACAGCGATCATCCCATGAAGGGACCAGTGAAACAGCGATCATCCCATGAAGGGACCAGTGAAACAGCGATCATCCCATGAAGGGACCAGTGAAACAGCGATCATCCCATGAAGGGACCAGTGAAACAGCGATCATCCCATGAAGGGACCAGTGAAACAGCGATCATCCCATGAAGGGACCAGTGAAACAGCGATCATCCCATGAAGGGACCAGTGAAACAGCGATCATCCCATGAAGGGACCAGTGAAACAGCGATCATCCCATGAAGGGACCAGTGAAACAGCGATCATCCCATGAAGGGACCAGTGCGTCAAAGACCGTCCCATGAAGGGACCAGTGCATCAGAGGTCGTCCCATGAAGGGACCAGTGCATCAGAGGTCAACCCATGAAGGGACCAGTGCATCAGAGGTCAACCCATGAAGGGACCAGTGCATCAGAGGTCAACCCATGAAGGGACCAGTGCATCAGAGGTCAACCCATGAAGGGACCAGTGCATCAGAGGTCAACCCATGAAGGGACCAGTGCATCAGAGGTCAACCCATGAAGGGACCAGTGCATCAGAGGTCAACCCATGAAGGGACCAGTGCATCAGAGGTCAACCCATGAAGGGACCAGTGCATCAGAGGTCAACCCATGAAGGGACCAGTGCATCAGAGGTCAACCCATGAAGGGACCAGTGCATCAGAGGTCAACCCATGAAGGGACCAGTGCATCAGAGGTCAACCCATGAAGGGACCAGTGCATCAGAGGTCAACCCATGAAGGGACCAGTGCATCAGATATCATCCCATGAAGGGACCAGTGCATCAGATATCATCCCATGAAGGGACCAGTGCATCAGATATCATCCCATGAAGGGACCAGTGCATCAGATATCATCCCATGAAGGGACCAGTGCATCAGATATCATCCCATGAAGGGACCAGTGCATCAGATATCATCCCATGAAGGGACCAGTGCATCAGATATCATCCCATGAAGGGACCAGTGCATCAGATATCATCCCATGAAGGGACCAGTGCATCAGAGATCAAACCATGAAGGGACCAGTGCATCAGAGATCAAACCATGAAGGGACCAGTGCATCATAGGTCAAACCATGAAGGGGCCAGTGCATCAAAGATTATCCCATGAAGGGACAAAAGATCATCCCATGAAGGGACTAGTGCATCAAAGATTATGCCATGAAGGGACCAGTGAAACAGCGATCATCCCATGAAGGGACCAGTGAAACAGCGATCATCCCATGAAGGAACCAGTGCATCAGCGATCATCCCATGAAGGGACCAGTGCATCAAAGACCGTCCCATGAAGGGACCAGTGCATCACAGCACTCAGATTAGAGGTATGCAAGATCCCATGAAGGGACCAGTGCCTCAGAGGTCAACCCATGAAGGGACCAGTGCGTCAGAGGTCAACCCATGAAGGGACCAGTGCATCAGAGGTCAACCCATGAAGGGACCAGTGCATCAGAGGTCAACCCATGAAGGGACCAGTGCATCAGAGGTCAACCCATGAAGGGACCAGTGCATCAGAGGTCAACCCATGAAGGGACCAGTGCATCAGAGGTCAACCCATGAAGGGACCAGTGCATCAGAGGTCAACCCATGAAGGGACCAGTGCATCAGAGGTCAACCCATGAAGGGACCAGTGCATCAGAGGTCAACCCATGAAGGGACCAGTGCATCAGATATCATCCCATGAAGGGACCAGGGCATCAGATATCATCCCATGAAGGGACCAGGGCATCAGATATCATCCCATGAAGGGACCAGGGCATCAGATATCATCCCATGAAGGGACCAGGGCATCAGATATCATCCCATGAAGGGACCAGGGCATCAGATATCATCCCATGAAGGGACCAGGGCATCAGATATCATCCCATGAAGGGACCAGGGCATCAGATATCATCCCATGAAGTGACCAGGGCATCAGATATCATCCCATGAAGGGACCAGTGCATCAAAGATCATCCCATGAAGGGACCAGTGCATCAAAGATCATCCCATGAAGGGACCAGTGCATCAAAGATCATCCCATGAAGGGACCAGTGCAGAGATCCCATGAAGGGACCAGTGCAGAGATCCCATGAAGGGACCAGTGCAGAGATCCCATGAAGGGACCAGTGCATCAGAGGTCAACCCGTGAAGGGACCAGTGCATCAGAGGTCAACCCGTGAAGGGACCAGTGCATCAGAGGTCAACCCGTGAAGGGACCAGTGCATCAGAGGTCAACCCGTGAAGGGACCAGTGCATCAGAGGTCAACCCGTGAAGGGACCAGTGCATCAGAGGTCAACCCGTGAAGGGACCAGTGCATCAGAGGTCAACCCGTGAAGGGACCAGTGCATCAGAGGTCAACCCGTGAAGGGACCAGTGCATCAGAGGTCAACCCGTGAAGGGACCAGTGCATCAGAGGTCAACCCGTGAAGGGACCAGTGCATCAGAGGTCAACCCGTGAAGGGACCAGTGCAGAGATCAATCCATGAAGGGACAAGTGCATCAGAGATCAGCACATGAAGGGACAAGAAATCATCCCATGAAGGGACCAGTGCATCAGATTTCATCCCGTGAAGCGAACAGTGCATCAGATATCATCCCGTGAAGGGACCAGTGCATCAGATATCATCCCGTGAAGGGACCAGTGCATCAGATATCATCCCGTGAAGGGACCAGTGCATCAGATATCATCCCGTGAAGGGACCAGTGCATCAGATATCATCCCGTGAAGGGACCAGTGCATCAGATATCATCCCGTGAAGGGACCAGTGCATCAGATATCATCCCGTGAAGGGACCAGTGCATCAGATCTCATCCCGTGAAGGGACCAGTGCATCAGATCTCATCCCGTGAAGGGACCAGTGCATCAGATATCATCCCGTGAAGGGACCAGTGCATCAGATATCATCCCGTGAAGGGACCAGTGCATCAGATATCATCCCGTGAAGGGACCAGTGCATCAGATATCATCCCGTGAAGGGACCAGTGCATCAGATATCATCCCGTGAAGGGACCAGTGCATCAGATATCATCCCGTGAAGGGACCAGTGCATCAGATATCATCCCGTGAAGGGACCAGTGCATCAGATATCATCCCATGAAGGGACCAGTGCATCAGATATCATCCCATGAAGGTACCAGTGCATCAGATATCATCCCATGAAGGTACCAGTGCATCATAGGTCAACCCATGAAGGGACCAGTGCATCAAAGATTATCCCATGAAGGGACAAGAGATCATCCCCATGAAGGGACTAGTGCCTCAACGATTATCCCATGAAGGGACCAGTGCGTCAGAGGTCAACCCATGAAGGGACCAGTGCGTCAGAGGTCAACCCATGAAGGGACCAGTGCGTCAGAGGTCAACCCATGAAGGGACCAGTGCATCAGAGGTCAACCCATGAAGGGACCAGTGCATCAGAGGTCAACCCATGAAGGGACCAGTGCATCAGAGGTCAACCCATGAAGGGACCAGTGCATCAGAGGTCAACCCATGAAGGGACCAGTGCATCAGAGGTCAACCCATGAAGGGACCAGTGCATCAGAGGTCAACCCATGAAGGGACCAGTGCAGAGATCATCCCACTAAGGGACCAGTGCAGAGATCATCCCACTAAGGGACCAGTGCAGAGATCATCCCACTAAGGGACCAGTGCAGAGATCATCCCACTAAGGGACCAGTGCAGAGATCATCCCACTAAGGGACCAGTGCAGAGATCATCCCACTAAGGGACCAGTGCAGAGGAGATCCCACTAAGGGACCAGTGCAGAGGAGATCCCACTAGGGGACCAGTGCAGAGGAGATCCCACTAAGGGACCAGTGCAGAGGAGATCCCACTAAGGGACCAGTGCAGAGGAGATCCCACGAAGGGACCAGTGCAGAGGAGATCCCACGAAGGGACCAGTGCAGAGGAGATCCCACGAAGGGACCAGTGCAGAGATCCCACGAAGGGACCAGTGCAGAGATCCCACGAAGGGACCAGTGCAGAGATCCCATGAAGGGACCAGTGCAGAGATCCCATGAAGGGACCAGTGCAGAGATCCCATGAAGGGACCAGTGCAGAGATCCCATGAAGGGACCAGTGCAGAGATCCCATGAAGGGACCAGTGCAGAGATCCCATGAAGGGACCAGTGCAGAGATCCCATGAAGGGACCAGTGCAGAGATCCCATGAAGGGACCAGTGCAGAGATCCCATGAAGGGACCAGTGCAGAGATCCCATGAAGGGACCAGTGCAGAGATCCCATGAAGGGACCAGTGCAGAGATCCCATGAAGGGACCAGTGCAGAGATCCCATGAAGGGACCAGTGCAGAGATCCCATGAAGGGACCAGTGCAGAGATCCCATGAAGGGACCAGTGCATCAAAGACCATCCCATGAAGGGACCAGTGCATCAAAGACCATCCCATGAAGGGACCAGTGCATCAAAGACCATCCCATGAATGGACCAGTGCATCAAAGACCATCCCATGAAGGGACCAGTGCATCAAAGACCATCCCATGAAGGGACCAGTGCATCAAAGACCATCCCATGAAGGGACCAGTGCATCAGAGATCCCATGAAGGGACCAGTGCATCAGAGAACCCATGAAGGGACCAGTGCATCAGAGAACCCATGAAGGGACCAGTGCATCAGAGATCATCCCATGAAGGGACCAGTGCATCAGAGATCATCCCATGAAGGGACCAGTGCATCAGAGATCATCCCATGAAGGGACCAGTGCATCAGAGAAAATCCCATTAAGGACCAGTGCATCAGAGAAAATCCCATGAAGGGACCAGTGCATCAGAGAAAATCCCATGAAGGTACCAGTGCAGAGACCATCCCATGTACGGACCAGTGCATCAAAGACCATCCCACACAGGGACCAGTGCATCAAAGACCATCCCACACAGGGACCAGTGCATCAAAGACCATCCCACACAGGGACCAGTGCATCAAAGACCAACTCACACAGGGATCAGTGCATCAAAGACCATCCCACACAGGGACCTTTGCATCATAGACCATCCCACACAGGGACCAGTTCATCAAAGACCATCCCACACAGGGAAAAGTGCATCAAAGACCATCCCATGAAGGGACCAGTGCATCAAAGGAGATCCCATGAAGGGACCAGTGCATCAAAGACCATCCCATGAAGGAACCAGTGCATCAAAGACCATCCCATGAAGGAACCAGTGCATCAAAGACCATCCCATGAAGGAACCAGTGCATCAGAGCTCAACCCATGAAGGGACCAGTGCATCAAAGATCATCCCATGAAGGAACAAGAAGTCATCCCATGAAGGAACAAGAAGTCATCCCATGAAGGGACTAGTGCATCAAAGACCATCCCATGATGGGACCAGTGCATCAGAGACCATCCCATGATGGGACCAGTGCATCAGAGATCATCCCATGAAGGGACCAGTGCATCAGAGATCATCCCATGAAGGGACCAGTGCATCAGAGATCATCCCATGAAGGGACCAGTGCATCAGAGATCATCCCATGAAGGGACCAGTGCAGAGATCCCATGAAGGGACCAGTGGATCAAAGTTCATCCCATGAAGGGACCAGTGCATCAAAGTTCATCCCATGAAGGGACCAGTGCATCAAAGTTCATCCCATGAAGGGACCAGTGCATCAAAGTTCATCCCATGAAGGGACCAGTGCATCAAAGTTCATCCCATGAAGGGACCAGTGCATCAAAGTTCATCCCATGAAGGGACCAGTGCATCAAAGTTCATCCCATGAAGGGACCAGTGCATCAAAGTTCATCCCATGAAGGGACCAGTGCATCAAAGATCATCCCATGAAGGGACCAGTGCATCAAAGATCATCCCATGAAGGGACCAGTGCATCAGAGATCATCCCATGAAGGGACCAGTGCATCAGAGATCATCCCATGAAGGGACCAGTGCATCAGAGATCATCCCATGAAGGGACCAGTGCATCAGAGATCATCCCATGAAGGGACCAGTGCATCAGAGATCATCCCATGAAGGCACCAGTGCATCAGAGATCATCCCATGAAGGGACCAGTGCATCAGAGATCATCCCATGAAGGGACCAGTGCATCAGAGATCATCCCATGAAGGGACCAGTGCATCAGAGATCATCCCATGAAGGGACCAGTGCATCAGAGATCATCCCATGAAGGGACCAGTGCATCAGAGATCATCCCATGAAGGGACCAGTGCATCAGAGATCATCCCATGAAGGGACCAGTGCATCAGAGATCATCCCATGAAGGGACCAGTGCATCAGAGATCATCCCATGAAGGGACCAGTGCATCAGAGATCATCCCATGAAGGGACCAGTGCATCAGAGATCATCCCATGAAGGGACCAGTGCATCAGAGATCATCCCATGAAGGGACCAGTGCATCAGAGATCATCCCACGAAGGGACCAGTGCATCAGAGATCATCCCACGAAGGGACCAGTGCATCAGAGATCATCCCACGAAGGGACCAGTGCATCAGAGATCATCCCACGAAGGGACCAGTGCATCAGAGATCATCCCACGAAGGGACCAGTGCATCAGAGATCATCCCACGAAGGGACCAGTGCATCAGAGATCATCCCACGAAGGGACCAGTGCATCAGAGATCATCCCACGAAGGGACCAGTGCATCAGAGATCATCCCACGAAGGGACCAGTGCATCAGAGATCATCCCACGAAGGGACCAGTGCATCAGAGATCATCCCACGAAGGGACCAGTGCAGAGATCCCACGAAGGGACCAGTGCAGAGATCCCACGAAGGGACCAGTGCAGAGATCCCACGAAGGGACCAGTGCAGAGATCCCACGAAGGGACCAGTGCAGAGATCCCATGAAGGGACCAGTGCAGAGATCCCATGAAGGGACCAGTGCAGAGATCCCATGAAGGGACCAGTGCAGAGATCCCATGAAGGGACCAGTGCAGAGATCCCATGAAGGGACCAGTGCAGAGATCCCATGAAGGGACCAGTGCAGAGATCCCATGAAGGGACCAGTGCAGAGATCCCATGAAGGGACCAGTGCAGAGATCCCATGAAGGGACCAGTGCAGAGATCCCACGAAGGGACCAGTGCAGAGATCCCACGAAGGGACCAGTGCAGAGATCCCACGAAGGGACCAGTGCAGAGATCCCACGAAGGGACCAGTGCAGAGATCCCATGAAGGGACCAGTGCAGAGATCCCATGAAGGGACCAGTGCAGAGATCCCATGAAGGGACCAGTGCATCAAAGATCATCCCATGAAGGGAGCAGTGCATCAGAGATCATCCCATGAAGGGACCAGTGCATCAGAGATCATCCCATGAAGGGACCAGTGCATCAGAGATCATCCCATGAAGGGACCAGTGCATCAGAGAGAAGCCCATAAAGGGACCAGTGCATCAGAGAGAAGCCCATAAAGGGACCAGTGCATCAGAGATAAGCCCATAAAGGGACCAGTGCATCAGAGAGAAGCCCATAAAGGGACCAGTGCATCAGAGAGAAGCCCATAAAGGGACCAGTGCATCAGAGATAAGCCCATAAAGGGACCAGTGCATCAGAGATAAGCCCATAAAGGGACCAGTGCATCAGAGATAAGCCCATAAAGGGACCAGTGCATCAGAGATAAGCCCATAAAGGGACCAGTGCATCAGATTATCCCATGAAGGGACCAGTGCATCAGATCATCCCATGAAGGGACCAGTGCATCAGATCATCCCATGAAGGGACCAGTGCATCAGATCATCCCATGAAGGGGCCAGTGCATCACAGCACTCACATTAGAGGTATGCAAGATCATCCCATGAAGGGGCCGGCGCGCATCAGAGATCATCCCATGAAGGGGCCGGCGCGCATCAGAGATCATCCCATGAAGGGGCCAGCGCGCATCAGAGATCATCCCATGAAGGGGCCAGCGCGCATCAGAGATCATCCCATGAAGGGGCCAGCGCGCATCAGAGATCATCCCATGAAGGGGCCAGCGCATCAGAGATCATCCCATGAAGGGGCCAGCGCATCAGAGATCATCCCATGAAGGGGCCAGCGCATCAGAGATCATCCCATGAAGGGGCCAGCGCATCAGCGATCATCCCATGAAGGGGCCAGCGCATCAAAGACCATCCCATGCAGGGGCCAGTGCAAAAATATTCCCATGAAGGGACCAGTGCATCAAAGACCATCCCATACAGGGATCAGTGCACCAGTGCATCAAAGACCATTCCATGAAGGGGCCAGTGCATCAAAGACCATCCCATGAAGGGACCAGTGCATCAAAGACCATCCCATGCAGGGGCCAGTGCAAAAATATTCCCATGAAGGGACCAGTGCATCAGAGATCATCCCATGAAGGGACCAGTGCATCAGAGATCATCCCATGAAGGGACCAGTGCATCAGAGATCATCCCATGAAGGGACCAGTGCATCAGCGATCATCCCATGAAGGGACCAGTGCATCAGCGATCATCCCATGAAGGGACTAGAGATCAGCCCATGAAGGGACCAGTGCATCAGAGATCAGCCCATAAAGGGACCAGTGCATCAGAGATCAGCCCATAAAGGGACCAGTGCATCAGAGATCATCCCATGAAGGGGCCAGCGCATCAAAGACCATCCCATGCAGGGGCCAGTGCAAAAATATTCCCATGAAGGGACCAGTGCATCAAAGACCATCCCATACAGGGATCAGTGCACCAGTGCATCAAAGACCATTCCATGAAGGGGCCAGTGCATCAAAGACCATCCCATGAAGGGACCAGTGCATCAAAGACCATCCCATGCAGGGGCCAGTGCAAAAATATTCCCATGAAGGGACCAGTGCATCAGAGATCATCCCATGAAGGGACCAGTGCATCAGAGATCATCCCATGAAGGGACCAGTGCATCAGAGATCATCCCATGAAGGGACCAGTGCATCAGCGATCATCCCATGAAGGGACCAGTGCATCAGCGATCATCCCATGAAGGGACTAGAGATCAGCCCATGAAGGGACCAGTGCATCAGAGATCAGCCCATAAAGGGACCAGTGCATCAGAGATCAGCCCATAAAGGGACCAGTGCATCAGAGATCAGCCCATAAAGGGACCAGTGCATCAGAGATCAGCCCATAAAGGGACCAGTGCATTAGAGGTCCCATGAAGGGACCCGTGCATTAGATCATCCCATGAAGGGGCCAGTGCATCAGAGATCATCCCATGAAGGGGCCAGTGCATCAGAGATCATCCCATGAAGGGGCCAGTGCATCAGAGATCATCCCACAAAGGGACCACTGCATCAGAGATCATCCCACAAAGGGACCACTGCATCAAAGATCATCCCACAAAGGGACCACTGCATCAAAGATCATCCCACAAAGGGACCACTGCATCAAAGATCATCCCACAAAGGGACCACTGCATCAAAGATCATCCCACAAAGGGACCACTGCATCAAAGATCATCCCACAAAGGGACCACTGCATCAAAGATCATCCCACAAAGGGACCACTGCATCAAAGATCATCCCACAAAGGGACCACTGCATCAAAGATCATCCCACAAAGGGACCACTGCATCAAAGATCATCCCACAAAGGGACCACTGCATCAAAGATCATCCCACAAAGGGACCACTGCATCAAAGATCATCCCACAAAGGGACCACTGCATCAAAGATCATCCCACAAAGGGACCACTGCATCAAAGATCATCCCACGAAGGGACCAGTGCATCAGAGATCATCCCATGAAGGGACCAGTGCATCAGAGATCATCCCAGGAAGGGACCAGTGCACCACAGCACTCACATTAGATGTATGCAAGATCATCCCATGAAGGGACCAGTGCAAAGATCATCCCATGAAGGGACCAGCGCATCAGAGATCATCCCACGAAGGGCCCAGCGCATCAGAGATCATCCCACGAAGGGCCCAGCGCATCAGAGATCATCCCATGAAGGGCCCAGCGCATCAGAGATCATCCCATGAAGGGCCCAGCGCATCAACGATCATCCCACGAAGGGCCCAGCGCATCAACGATCATCCCACGAAGGGACCAGCGCATCAGAGATCATCCCACGAAGGGACCAGCGCATCAGAGATCATCCCACGAAGGGACCAGCGCATCAACGATCATCCCACGAAGGGACCAGCGCATCAACGATCATCCCACGAAGGGACCAGCGCATCAACGATCATCCCACGAAGGGACCAGCGCATCAACGATCATCCCACGAAGGGACCAGCGCATCAACGATCATCCCATGAAGGGACCAGGGTAACAGCACTCACATTAGAGGTATGCAAGATCATCCCATGAAGGGGCCAGCGCATCAGATATCATCCCATGAAGGGACCAGGGTAACAGCACTCACATTAGAGGTATGCAAGATCATCCCATGAAGGGGGCGAGCGCTTCAAAGATCCTCCCATGAAGGGGGCGAGCGCTTCAAAGATCCTCCCATGAAGGGGGCGAGCGCTTCAAAGATCCTCCCATGAAGGGGGCGAGCGCTTCAAAGATCCTCCCATGAAGGGGGCGAGCGCTTCAAAGATCCTCCCATGAAGGGGGCGAGCGCTTCAAAGATCCTCCCATGAAGGGGGCGAGCGCTTCAAAGATCCTCCCATGAAGGGGGCGAGCGCTTCAAAGATCCTCCCATGAAGGGGGCGAGCGCTTCAAAGATCCTCCCATGAAGGGGGCGAGCGCTTCAAAGATCCTCCCATGAAGGGGGCGAGCGCTTCAAAGATCCTCCCATGAAGGGGGCGAGCGCATCAAAGATCCTCCCATGAAGGGGGCGAGCGCTTCAAAGATCCTCCCATGAAGGGGGCGAGCGCTTCAAAGATCCTCCCATGAAGGGGGCGAGCGCTTCAAAGATCCTCCCATGAAGGGGGCGAGCGCTTCAAAGATCCTCCCATGAAGGGGGCGAGCGCTTCAAAGATCCTCCCATGAAGGGGGCGAGCGCTTCAAAGATCCTCCCATGAAGGGGGCGAGCGCTTCAAAGATCCTCCCATGAAGGGGGCGAGCGCTTCAAAGATCCTCCCATGAAGGGGGCGAGCGCTTCAAAGATCCTCCCATGAAGGGGGCGAGCGCTTCAAAGATCCTCCCATGAAGGGGGCGAGCGCTTCAAAGATCCTCCCATGAAGGGGGCGAGCGCTTCAAAGATCCTCCCATGAAGGGGGCGAGCGCTTCAAAGATCCTCCCATGAAGGGGGCGAGCGCTTCAAAGATCCTCCCATGAAGGGGGCGAGCGCTTCAAAGATCCTCCCATGAAGGGGGCGAGCGCTTCAAAGATCCTCCCATGAAGGGGGCGAGCGCTTCAAAGATCCTCCCATGAAGGGGGCGAGCGCTTCAAAGATCCTCCCATGAAGGGGGCGAGCGCTTCAAAGATCCTCCCATGAAGGGGGCGAGCGCTTCAAAGATCCTCCCATGAAGGGGGCGAGCGCTTCAAAGATCCTCCCATGAAGGGGGCGAGCGCTTCAAAGATCCTCCCATGAAGGGGGCGAGCGCTTCAAAGATCCTCCCATGAAGGGGGCGAGCGCTTCAAAGATCCTCCCATGAAGGGGGCGAGCGCTTCAAAGATCCTCCCATGAAGGGGGCGAGCGCTTCAAAGATCCTCCCATGAAGGGGGCGAGCGCTTCAAAGATCCTCCCATGAAGGGGGCGAGCGCTTCAAAGATCCTCCCATGAAGGGGGCGAGCGCTTCAAAGATCCTCCCATGAAGGGGGCGAGCGCTTCAAAGATCCTCCCATGAAGGGGGCGAGCGCTTCAAAGATCCTCCCATGAAGGGGGCGAGCGCTTCAAAGATCCTCCCATGAAGGGGGCGAGCGCTTCAAAGATCCTCCCATGAAGGGGGCGAGCGCTTCAAAGATCCTCCCATGAAGGGGGCGAGCGCTTCAAAGATCCTCCCATGAAGGGGGCGAGCGCTTCAAAGATCCTCCCATGAAGGGGGCGAGCGCTTCAAAGATCCTCCCATGAAGGGGGCGAGCGCTTCAAAGATCCTCCCATGAAGGGGGCGAGCGCTTCAAAGATCCTCCCATGAAGGGGGCGAGCGCTTCAAAGATCCTCCCATGAAGGGGGCGAGCGCTTCAAAGATCCTCCCATGAAGGGGGCGAGCGCTTCAAAGATCCTCCCATGAAGGGGGCGAGCGCTTCAAAGATCCTCCCATGAAGGGGGCGAGCGCTTCAAAGATCCTCCCATGAAGGGGGCGAGCGCTTCAAAGATCCTCCCATGAAGGGGGCGAGCGCTTCAAAGATCCTCCCATGAAGGGGGCGAGCGCTTCAAAGATCCTCCCATGAAGGGACCAGTGCAACACAGCACTCAGATTAGAGGTATGCAAGATCACATGAAGGGACCAGTGCATCAAATAAATCCCATGAAGGGACCAGTGCATCAAATAAATCCCATGAAGGGACCAGGACATCAAATAAATCCCATGAAGGGACCAGGACATCAAATAAATCCCATGAAGGGACCAGGACATCAAATAAATCCCATGAAGGGACCAGGACATCAAATAAATCCCATGAAGGGACCAGGACATCAAATAAATCCCATGAAGGGACCAGGACATCAAAGATCATCCCATGAAGGGACCAGAGATCATCCCATGAAGGGACCAGAGATCATCCCATGAAGGGACCAGAGATCATCCCATGAAGGGACCAGAGATCATCCCATGAAGGGACCAGAGATCATCCCATGAAGGGACCAGAGATCATCCCATGAAGGGACCAGAGATCATCCCATGAAGGGACCAGAGATCATCCCATGAAGGGACCAGAGATCATCCCATGAAGGGACCAGAGATCATCCCATGAAGGGACCAGAGATCATCCCATGAAGGGATCAGAGCATCAGATCAACCCATGAAGTGGCGAGCGCATCAGATATCATCCCATGAAGGGACCAGGGCATCAAAGATTATCACATGAAGGGACCACTGCATCACATCACTCCGATTAGAGGTATGGAAAATCATCCCATGAAGGGATCAGTGCATCAAATACCATCCCATGAAGGGACCGGCGCATCGAGGATCACCCCATGAAGGGACCGGCGCATCGAGGATCATCCCATGAAGGGACCGGCGCATCGAGGATCATCCCATGAAGGGACCGGCGCATCGAGGATCATCCCATGAAGGGACCGGCGCATCAGGGATGATCCCATGAAGGGACCAGTGCATCAGGGATGATCCCATGAAGGGACCAGTGCATCAGGGATGATCCCATGAAGGGACCAGTGCATCAGGGATGATCCCATGAAGGGACCAGTGCATCAGGGATGATCCCATGAAGGGACCAGTGCATCAAAGATCACCCCATGAAGGGACCAGTGCATCAAAGATCATCCCATGAAGGGACCAGTGCATCACAGCACTCAGATTAGAGGTATGCAAGATCATCCCATGAAGGAACCAGTGCACCAAAGATCATCCCATGAAGTGACCAGGGCATCAAAGATCATCCCATGAAGGGACCAGGGCATCAGAGATCATCCCATGAAGGGACCACTACAGAGATCATCCCACGAAGGGACCAGTGCATCAGAGATCATCCCAAGAAGGGACCAGTGCATCAGAGATCAACCCATGAAGGGACCAGTGCATCAGAGATCAACCCATGAAGGGACCAGTGCATCAGAGATCAACCCATGAAGGGACCAGTGCATCCGATCAACCCATGAAGGGACCAGTGCATCCGATCAACCCATGAAGGGACCAGTGCATCCGATCAACCCATGAAGGGACCAGTGCATCCGATCAACCCATGAAGGGACCAGTGCATCCGATCAACCCATGAAGGGACCAGTGCATCCGATCAACCCATGAAGGGACCAGTGCATCCGATCAACCCATGAAGGGACCAGTGCATCCGATCAACCCATGAAGGGACCAGTGCATCAGAGATCATCCCATGGAGGGACCAGTGCATCACAGCACTCATTAGAGGTATGCAAGATCATCCCATGAAGGGACCAGTGCATCAAAGATCATCCCATGAAGGGACCAGTGCATCAAAGATCATCCCATGAAGGGACCATTGCATCAAAGATCCCATGAAGGGACCAGTGCATCAAAGATCCCATGAAGGGACCAGCGCAAAGATCATCCCATGAAGGGACTAGCGCAAAGATCATCCCATGAAGGGACCAGTGCATCAGAGATCATCCCATGAAGGGACCAGTGCATCAAAGATCATCCCATGAAGGGACCAGTGCATCAGAGATCATCCCATGAGGGGACCACTACATCAGAGATCATCCCATGAAGGGACCAGTGCATCAGAGATCATCCCATGAAGGGACCAGTGCATCAGAGATCATCCCATGAAGGGACCAGTGCATCAGAGATCATCCCATGAAGGGACCACTGCATCAGAGATCATCCCATGAAGGGACCACTGCATCAGATCATCCCATGAAGGGACCACTGCATCAGATCATCCCATGAAGGGACCTGTGCATCAGATCATCCCATGAAGGGACCTGTGCATCAGATCATCCCATGAAGGGACCTGTGCATCGGATCATCCCATGAAGGGACCTGTGCATCGGATCACCCCATGAAGGGACCAGTGCATCAAAATCACCCCATGAAGGGACCAGTGCATCACAATTAACCCATGAAGGGATCAGAGATCCTCCCATGAAGGGACCAGCGCACCAACGATCATCCCATGAAGGGACCAGTGCATCAGAGATCATCCCATGAAGGGACCAGTGCATCAGTGATCATCCCATGAAGGGACCAGTGCATCAGTGATCATCCCATGAAGGGACCAGTGCATCAGAGCTCATCCCATGAAGGGACCAGTGCATCAGGGATGATCCCATGAAGGGACCAGTGCATCAGGGATGATCCCATGAAGGGACCAGTGCATCAGGGATGATCCCATGAAGGGACCAGTGCATCAGGGATGATCCCATGAAGGGACCAGTGCATCAGGAATGATCCCATGAAGGGACCAGTGCATCAAAGATCACCCCATGAAGGGACCAGTGCATCAAAGATCATCCCATGAAGGGACCAGTGCATCACAGCACTCAGATTAGAGGTATGCAAGATCATCCCATGAAGGAACCAGTGCACCAAAGATCATCCCATGAAGGGACCAGTGCATCAAAGATCATCCCATGAAGGGACCAGTGCATCAAAGATCATCCCATGAAGGGACCAGTGCGTCACAGCACTCAGATTAGAGATATGCAAGATCATCCCATGAAGGGACCAGTACATCAGAGATCCCATGAAGGGACCAGTGCAGAGATCATCCCATGAAGGGACCAGTGCATCAGAGATCCCATGAAGGGACCAGCGCAAAGATCATCCCATGAAGGGACCAGCGCAAAGATCATCCCATGAAGGGACCAGCGCAAAGATCATCCCATGAAGGGACCAGCGCAAAGATCATCCCATGAAGGGACCAGCGCAAAGATCATCCCATGAAGGGACCAGCGCAAAGATAATCCCATGAAGGGACCAGCGCAAAGATCATCCCATGAAGGGACCAGCGCATCAAAGATCATACCACGAAGGGACCAGGGCATCAAAGATCATCCCATGAAGGGACCAGGGCATCAAAGATCATCCCATGAAGGGACCAGGGCATCAAAAACCATCCCATGAAGGGACGAGTGCATCAGAGATCATCCCATGAAGGGACCACTGCATCAGAGATCATCCCACAAAGGGACCAGTGCATCAGAGATCATCCCATGAAGGGACCACTGCATCAGAGATCAACCCATGAAGGGACCAGTGCATCAGATCAACCCATGAAGGGACCAGTGCAAAGATAATCCCATGAAGGGACCAGTGCATCAGAGATCATCCCATGGAGGGACCAGTGCATCAGAGATCATCCCATGGAGGGACCAGTGCATCAGAGATCATCCCATGGAGGGACCAGTGCATCAGAGATCATCCCATGGAGGGACCAGTGCATCACAGCACTCATTAGAGGTATGCAAGATCATCCCATGAAGGGACCAGTGCATCAAAGATCATCCCATGAAGGGACCAGTGCATCAAAGATCATCCCATGAAGGGACCAGTGCATCAGAGATCCCATGAAGGGACCAGTGCATCAGAGATCCCATGAAGGGACCAGCGCAAAGATCATCCCATGAAGGGACCAGCGCAAAGATCATCCCATGAAGGGACCAGTGCATCAGGGATCATCCCATGAAGGGACCAGTGCATCAGAGATCATCCCATGAAGGGACCAGTGCATCAGAGATCATCCCATGAAGGGACCAGTGCATCAGAGATCATCCCATGAAGGGACCAGTGCATCAGAGATCATCCCATGAAGGGACCAGTGCATCAGAGATCATCCCATGAAGGGACCAGTGCATCAGAGATCATCCCATGAAGGGACCAGTGCATCAGAGATCATCCCATGAAGGGACCAGTGCATCAGAGATCATCCCATGAAGGGACCAGTGCATCAGAGATCATCCCATGAAGGGACCAGTGCATCAGAGATCATCCCATGAAGGGACCAGTGCATCACAGCACTGAGATTAGAGGTATGGCAGATCATCCCATGAAGGGACCAGTGCATCAGGGATGATCCCATGAAGGGACCAGTGCATCAGGGATGATCCCATGAAGGGACCAGTGCATCAGGGATGATCCCATGAAGGGACCAGTGCATCAGGGATGATCCCATGAAGGGGCCAGTGCATCAGGGATGATCCCATGAAGGGGCCAGTGCATCAGGGATGATCCCATGAAGGGGCCAGTGCATCAGGGATGATCCCATGAAGGGGCCAGTGCATCAGGGATGATCCCATGAAGGGGCCAGTGCATCAGGGATGATCCCATGAAGGGGCCAGTGCATCAGGGATGATCCCATGAAGGGGCCAGTGCATCAGGGATGATCCCATGAAGGGGCCAGTGCATCAGGGATGATCCCATGAAGGGGCCAGTGCATCAGGGATGATCCCATGAAGGGGCCAGTGCATCAGGGATGATCCCATGAAGGGGCCAGTGCATCAGGGATGATCCCATGAAGGGGCCAGTGCATCAGGGATGATCCCATGAAGGGGCCAGTGCATCAGAGATCATCCCATGAAGGGGCCAGTGCATCAGATCATCCCATGAAGGGGCCAGTGCATCAGATCATCCCATGAAGGGGCCAGTGCATCAGGGATGATCCCATGAAGGGGCCAGTGCATCAGAGATCATCCCATGAAGGGGCCAGTGCATCAGATCATCCCATGAAGGGACCAGTGTATCGGATCATCCCATGAAGGGACCAGTGCATAAAAATCACCCCATGAAGGGACCAGTGCATCAAAATCACCCCATGAAGGGACCAGTGCATCAAAATTACCCCATGAAGGGACCAGTGCATCAAAATTACCCCATGAAGGGACCAGTGCATCAAAATTACCCCATGAAGGGACCAGTGCATCAGATCATCCCATGAAGGGGCCAGTGCATCACAGCACTCACATTAGAGGTATGCAAGATCATCCCATGAAGGAACCAGTGCACCAAAGATCATCCCATGAAGGGACCAGTGTATCGGATCATCCCATGAAGGGACCAGCGCACCAACGATCATCCCATGAAGGGACCAGCGCACCAACGATCATCCCATGAATGGACCAGCGCACCAACGATCATCCCATGAAGGGATCAGTGCATCAAAGATCATCCCATGAAGGGACCAGTGCGTCACAGCACTCAGATTAGAGATATACAAGATCATCCAATGAAGGGACCAGTGCAAAGAGAATCCCATGAAGGGACCAGTGCATCAGAGATCATCCCATGAAGGGACCAGTGCATCAGAGATCATCCCATGAAGGGACCAGTGCATCAGAGATCATCCCATGAAGGGACCAGTGCATCAGAGATCATCCCATGAAGGGACCAGTGCATCAGAGATCATCCCATGAAGGGACCACTGCATCAGAGATCATCCCATGAAGGGACCACTGCATCAGAGATCATCCCATGAAGGGACCACTGCATCAGATCATCCCATGAAGGGACCTGTGCATCGGATCATCCCATGAAGGGACCTGTGCATCGGATCATCCCATGAAGGGACCAGTGCATCAAAATCACCCCATGAAGGGACCAGTGCTTCACAATTACCCCATGAAGGGATCAGAGATCCTCCCATGAAGGGACCAGCGCACCAACGATCATCCCATAAAGGGACCAGTGCATCAGAGATCATCCCATGAAGGGACCAGTGCATCAGTGATCATCCCATGAAGGGACCAGTGCATCAGTGATCATCCCATGAAGGGACCAGTGCATCAGTGATCATCCCATGAAGGGACCAGTGCATCAGGGATGATCCCATGAAGGGACCAGTGCATCAGGGATGATCCCATGAAGGGACCAGTGCATCAGGGATGATCCCATGAAGGGACCAGTGCATCAGGGATGATCCCATGAAGGGACCAGTGCATCAGGGATGATCCCATGAAGGGACCAGTGCATCAGGGATGATCCCATGAAGGGACCAGTGCATCAGGGATGATCCCATGAAGGGACCAGTGCATCAGGGATGATCCCATGAAGGGACCAGTGCATCAGGGATGATCCCATGAAGGGACCAGTGCATCAGGAATGATCCCATGAAGGGACCAGTGCACCAAAGATCATCCCATGAAGGGACCAGTGCATCAAAGATTATCCCATGAAGGGACCAGTGCATCAAAGATCATCCCATGAAGGGACCAGTGCGTCACAGCACTCAGATTAGAGATATGCAAGATCATCCAATGAAGGGACCAGTGCATCAGAGATCATCCCATGAAGGGACCAGTGCGTCACAGCACTCAGATTAGAGATATGCAAGATCATCCCATGAAGGGACCAGTACATCAGAGATCCCATGAAGGGACCAGTGCAGAGATCATCCCATGAAGGGACCAGTGCATCAGAGATCCCATGAAGGGACCAGCGCAAAGATCATCCCATGAAGGGACCAGCGCAAAGATCATCCCATGAAGGGACCAGCGCAAAGATCATCCCATGAAGGGACCAGCGCAAAGATCATCCCATGAAGGGACCAGCGCAAAGATCATCCCATGAAGGGACCAGCGCATCAAAGATCATACCATGAAGGGACCAGGGCATCAAAGATCATCCCATGAAGGGACCAGGGCATCAAAGATCATCCCATGAAGGGACCAGGGCATCAAAGATCATCCCATGAAGGGACCAGGGCATCAAAGATCATCCCATGAAGGGACCAGGGCATCAAAGATCATCCCATGAAGGGACCAGGGCATCAAAGATCATCCCATGAAGGGACCAGGGCATCAAAAACCATCCCATGAAGGGACGAGTGCATCAGAGATCATCCCACAAAGGGACCACTGCATCAGAGATCATCCCACAAAGGGACCAGTGCATCAGAGATCATCCCACAAAGGGACCAGTGCATCAGAGATCATCCCACAAAGGGACCAGTGCATCAGAGATCATCCCACGAAGGGACCACTGCATCAGAGATCATCCCACGAAGGGACCACTGCATCAGAGATCATCCCACGAAGGGACCACTGCATCAGAGATCAACCCATGAAGGGACCAGTGCAAAGATAATCCCATGAAGGGACCAGTGCATCATAGATCATCCCATGGAGGGACCAGTGCATCAGAGATCATCCCATGGAGGGACCAGTGCATCACAGCACTCAGAGGTATGCAAGATCATCCCATGAAGGGACCAGTGCATCAAAGATCATCCCATGAAGGGACCAGTGCATCAAAGATCATCCCATGAAGGGACCAGTGCATCAGAGATCCCATGAAGGGACCAGTGCATCAGAGATCCCATGAAGGGACCAGCGCAAAGATCATCCCATGAAGGGACCAGCGCAAAGATCATCCCATGAAGGGACCAGTGCATCAGAGATCATCCCATGAAGGGACCAGTGCATCAGAGATCATCCCATGAAGGGACCAGTGCATCAGAGATCATCCCATGAAGGGACCAGTGCATCAGAGATCATCCCATGAAGGGGCCAGTGCATCAGAGATCATCCCATGAAGGGGCCAGTGCATCAGAGATCATCCCATGAAGGGGCCAGTGCATCAGAGATCATCCCATGAAGGGGCCAGAGCATCAGATCATCCCATGAAGGGGCCAGTGCATCAGATCATCCCATGAAGGGGCCAGTGCATCACAGCACTCACATTAGAGGTATGCAAGATCATCCCATGAAGGGACCAGTGTATCGGATCATCCCATGAAGGGACCAGTGTATCGGATCATCCCATGAAGGGACCTGTGCATCGGATCACCCCATGAAGGGACCAGTGCATCAAAATCACCCCATGAAGGGACCAGTGCATCAAAATCACCCCATGAAGGGACCAGTGCATCAAAATCACCCCATGAAGGGACCAGTGCATCAAAATCACCCCATGAAGGGACCAGTGCATCAAAATCACCCCATGAAGGGACCAGTGCATCAAAATCACCCCATGAAGGGACCAGTGCATCAAAATCACCCCATGAAGGGACCAGTGCATCAAAATCACCCCATGAAGGGACCAGTGCATCAAAATCACCCCATGAAGGGACCAGTGCATCAAAATCACCCCATGAAGGGACCAGTGCATCAAAATCACCCCATGAAGGGACCAGCGCACCAACGATCATCCCATGAAGGGACCAGCGCAGCAAAGAGAATCCCATGAAGGGACCAGCGCATCAGAGATCATCCAATGAAGGGACCAGCGCATCAGAGATCATCCCATGAAGGGACCAGCGCATCAGAGATCATCCCATGAAGGGACCAGCGCATCAGCGATCATCCCATGAAGGGACCAGCGATCATCCCATGAAGGGACCAGCGATCATCCCATGAAGGGACCAGCGATCATCCCATGAAGGGACCAGCGATCATCCCATGAAGGGACCAGCGATCATCCCATGAAGGGACCAGCGATCATCCCATGAAGGGACCAGCGATCATCCCATGAAGGGACCAGCGATCATCCCATGAAGGGACCAGCGATCATCCCATGAAGGGACCAGCGATCATCCCATGAAGGGACCAGCGATCATCCCATGAAGGGACCAGCGATCATCCCATGAAGGGACCAGCGATCATCCCATGAAGGGACCAGCGATCATCCCATGAAGGGACCAGCGATCATCCCATGAAGGGACCAGCGATCATCCCATGAAGGGACCAGCGATCATCCCATGAAGGGACCAGCGATCATCCCATGAAGGGACCAGCGATCATCCCATGAAGGGACCAGCGATCATCCCATGAAGGGACCAGCGATCATCCCATGAAGGGACCAGCGATCATCCCATGAAGGGACCAGCGATCATCCCATGAAGGGACCAGCGATCATCCCATGAAGGGACCAGCGATCATCCCATGAAGGGACCAGCGATCATCCCATGAAGGGACCAGCGATCATCCCATGAAGGGACCAGCGATCATCCCATGAAGGGACCAGCGATCATCCCATGAAGGGACCAGCGATCATCCCATGAAGGGACCAGCGATCATCCCATGAAGGGACCAGCGATCATCCCATGAAGGGACCAGCGATCATCCCATGAAGGGACCAGCGATCATCCCATGAAGGGACCAGCGATCATCCCATGAAGGGACCAGCGATCATCCCATGAAGGGACCAGCGATCATCCCATGAAGGGACCAGCGATCATCCCATGAAGGGACCAGCGATCATCCCATGAAGGGACCAGCGATCATCCCATGAAGGGACCAGCGATCATCCCATGAAGGGACCAGCGATCATCCCATGAAGGGACCAGCGATCATCCCATGAAGGGACCAGCGATCATCCCATGAAGGGACCAGCGATCATCCCATGAAGGGACCAGCGATCATCCCATGAAGGGACCAGCGATCATCCCATGAAGGGACCAGCGATCATCCCATGAAGGGACCAGCGATCATCCCATGAAGGGACCAGCGATCATCCCATGAAGGGACCAGCGATCATCCCATGAAGGGACCAGCGATCATCCCATGAAGGGACCAGCGATCATCCCATGAAGGGACCAGCGATCATCCCATGAAGGGACCAGCGATCATCCCATGAAGGAACCAGCGATCATCCCATGAAGGAACCAGCGATCATCCCATGAAGGAACCAGCGATCATCCCATGAAGGGACCAGCGATCATCCCATGAAGGGACCAGCGCATCAAAGATCATCCCATGAAGGGACCAGTGCATCAAAGATCATCCCATGAGGGGACCAGTGCAGAGATCATCCCATGAAGGCACCAGTGCAGAGATCATCCCATGAAGGGACCAGTGCATCAGAGATCCCATGAAGGGACCAGCGCAAAGATCATCCCATTAAGGGACCAGTGCGTCACAGCACTCAGATTAGAGATATGCAAGATCATCCAATGAAGGGACCAGTGCATCAGAGATCATCCCATGAAGGGACCAGTGCGTCACAGCACTCAGATTAGAGATATGCAAGATCATCCCATGAAGGGACCAGTACATCAGAGATCCCATGAAGGGACCAGTGCAGAGATCATCCCATGAAGGGACCAGTGCATCAGAGATCCCATGAAGGGACCAGCGCAAAGATCATCCCATGAAGGGACCAGCGCAAAGATCATCCCATGAAGGGACCAGCGCAAAGATCATCCCATGAAGGGACCAGCGCAAAGATCATCCCATGAAGGGACCAGCGCATCAAAGATCATACCATGAAGGGACCAGGGCATCAAAGATCATCCCATGAAGGGACCAGGGCATCAAAGATCATCCCATGAAGGGACCAGGGCATCAAAGATCATCCCATGAAGGGACCAGGGCATCAAAAACCATCCCATGAAGGGACGAGTGCATCAGAGATCATCCCACGAAGGGACCACTGCATCAGAGATCATCCCACAAAGGGACCACTGCATCAGAGATCATCCCACAAAGGGACCAGTGCATCAGAGATCATCCCACAAAGGGACCAGTGCATCAGAGATCATCCCACGAAGGGACCACTGCATCAGAGATCATCCCACGAAGGGACCACTGCATCAGAGATCAACCCACGAAGGGACCAGTGCAAAGATAATCCCATGAAGGGACCAGTGCATCATAGATCATCCCATGGAGGGACCAGTGCATCAGAGATCATCCCATGGAGGGACCAGTGCATCACAGCACTCATTAGAGGTATGCAAGATCATCCCATGAAGGGACCAGTGCATCAAAGATCATCCCATGAAGGGACCAGTGCATCAAAGATCATCCCATGAAGGGACCAGTGCATCAGAGATCCCATGAAGGGACCAGTGCATCAGAGATCCCATGAAGGGACCAGCGCAAAGATCATCCCATGAAGGGACCAGCGCAAAGATCATCCCATGAAGGGACCAGTGCATCAGAGATCATCCCATGAAGGGACCAGTGCATCAGAGATCATCCCATGAAGGGACCAGTGCATCAGAGATCATCCCATGAAGGGACCAGTGCATCAGAGATCATCCCATGAAGGGACCAGTGCATCAGAGATCATCCCATGAAGGTACCAGGGCATCAGAGATCATCCCATGAAGGTACCAGGGCATCAGAGATAAACCCATGAAGGGACCAGTGCATCAGAGATCATCCCATGAAGGGACCAGTGCATCAGAGATCATCCCATGAAGGGACCAGTGCATCAGAGATCATCCCATGAAGGGACCAGTGCATCAGAGATCATCCCATGAAGGGACCAGTGCATCAGAGATCATCCCATGAAGGGACCAGTGCATCACAGCACTGAGATTAGAGGTATGGCAGATCATCCCATGAAGGGACCAGTGCATCAGGGATGATCCCATGAAGGGACCAGTGCATCAGGGATGATCCCATGAAGGGACCAGTGCATCAGGGATGATCCCATGAAGGGACCAGTGCATCAGGGATGATCCCATGAAGGGACCAGTGCATCAGGGATGATCCCATGAAGGGACCAGTGCATCAGGGATCATCCCATGAAGGGGCCAGTGCATCAGAGATCATCCCATGAAGGGGCCAGTGCATCAGAGATCATCCCATGAAGGGGCCAGAGCATCAGAGATCATCCCATGAAGGGGCCAGTGCATCAGATCATCCCATGAAGGGGCCAGTGCATCACAGCACTCACATTAGAGGTATGCAAGATCATCCCATGAAGGGACCAGTGTACCAAAGATCATCCCATGAAGGGACCAGTGTATCGGATCATCCCATGAAGGGACCAGTGTATCGGATCATCCCATGAAGGGACCAGTGTATCGGATCATCCCATGAAGGGACCAGTGTATCGGATCATCCCATGAAGGGACCTGTGCATCAAAATCACCCCATGAAGGGACCAGTGCATCAAAATCACCCCATGAAGGGACCAGTGCATCAAAATCACCCCATGAAGGGACCAGTGCATCAAAATCACCCCATGAAGGGACCAGTGCATCAAAATCACCCCATGAAGGGACCAGTGCATCAAAGATCACCCCATGAAGGGACCAGTGCATCAAAGATCACCCCATGAAGGGACCAGTGCATCAAAGATCACCCCATGAAGGGACCAGTGCATCAAAGATCACCCCATGAAGGGACCAGTGCATCAGAGATCACCCCATGAAGGGACCAGTGCATCAGAGATCACCCCATGAAGGGACCAGCGCATCAGAGATCACCCCATGAAGGGACCAGCGCATCAGCGATCACCCCATGAAGGGACCAGCGATCACCCCATGAAGGGACCAGCGATCACCCCATGAAGGGACCAGCGATCACCCCATGAAGGGACCAGCGATCACCCCATGAAGGGACCAGCGATCACCCCATGAAGGGACCAGCGATCACCCCATGAAGGGACCAGCGATCACCCCATGAAGGGACCAGCGATCATCCCATGAAGGGACCAGCGATCATCCCATGAAGGGACCAGCGATCATCCCATGAAGGGACCAGCGATCATCCCATGAAGGGACCAGCGATCATCCCATGAAGGGACCAGCGATCATCCCATGAAGGGACCAGCGATCATCCCATGAAGGGACCAGCGATCATCCCATGAAGGGACCAGCGATCATCCCATGAAGGGACCAGCGATCATCCCATGAAGGGACCAGCGATCATCCCATGAAGGGACCAGCGATCATCCCATGAAGGGACCAGCGATCATCCCATGAAGGGACCAGCGATCATCCCATGAAGGGACCAGCGATCATCCCATGAAGGGACCAGCGATCATCCCATGAAGGGACCAGCGATCATCCCATGAAGGGACCAGCGATCATCCCATGAAGGGACCAGCGATCATCCCATGAAGGGACCAGCGATCATCCCATGAAGGGACCAGCGATCATCCCATGAAGGGACCAGCGATCATCCCATGAAGGGACCAGCGATCATCCCATGAAGGGACCAGCGATCATCCCATGAAGGGACCAGCGATCATCCCATGAAGGGACCAGCGATCATCCCATGAAGGGACCAGCGATCATCCCATGAAGGGACCAGCGATCATCCCATGAAGGGACCAGCGATCATCCCATGAAGGGACCAGCGATCATCCCATGAAGGGACCAGCGATCATCCCATGAAGGGACCAGCGATCATCCCATGAAGGGACCAGCGATCATCCCATGAAGGGACCAGCGATCATCCCATGAAGGGACCAGCGATCATCCCATGAAGGGACCAGCGATCATCCCATGAAGGGACCAGCGATCATCCCATGAAGGGACCAGCGATCATCCCATGAAGGGACCAGCGATCATCCCATGAAGGGACCAGCGATCATCCCATGAAGGGACCAGCGATCATCCCATGAAGGGACCAGCGATCATCCCATGAAGGGACCAGCGATCATCCCATGAAGGGACCAGCGATCATCCCATGAAGGGACCAGCGATCATCCCATGAAGGGACCAGCGATCATCCCATGAAGGGACCAGCGATCATCCCATGAAGGGACCAGCGATCATCCCATGAAGGGACCAGCGATCATCCCATGAAGGGACCAGCGATCATCCCATGAAGGGACCAGCGATCATCCCATGAAGGGACCAGCGATCATCCCATGAAGGGACCAGCGATCATCCCATGAAGGGACCAGCGATCATCCCATGAAGGGACCAGCGATCATCCCATGAAGGGACCAGCGATCATCCCATGAAGGGACCAGCGATCATCCCATGAAGGGACCAGCGATCATCCCATGAAGGGACCAGCGATCATCCCATGAAGGGACCAGCGATCATCCCATGAAGGGACCAGCGATCATCCCATGAAGGGACCAGCGATCATCCCATGAAGGGACCAGCGATCATCCCATGAAGGGACCAGCGATCATCCCATGAAGGGACCAGCGATCATCCCATGAAGGGACCAGCGATCATCCCATGAAGGGACCAGCGATCATCCCATGAAGGGACCAGCGATCATCCCATGAAGGGACCAGCGATCATCCCATGAAGGGACCAGCGATCATCCCATGAAGGGACCAGCGATCATCCCATGAAGGGACCAGCGATCATCCCATGAAGGGACCAGCGATCATCCCATGAAGGGACCAGCGATCATCCCATGAAGGGACCAGCGATCATCCCATGAAGGGACCAGCGATCATCCCATGAAGGGACCAGCGATCATCCCATGAAGGGACCAGCGATCATCCCATGAAGGGACCAGCGATCATCCCATGAAGGGACCAGCGATCATCCCATGAAGGGACCAGCGATCATCCCATGAAGGGACCAGCGATCATCCCATGAAGGGACCAGCGATCATCCCATGAAGGGACCAGCGATCATCCCATGAAGGGACCAGCGATCATCCCATGAAGGGACCAGCGATCATCCCATGAAGGGACCAGCGATCATCCCATGAAGGGACCAGCGATCATCCCATGAAGGGACCAGCGATCATCCCATGAAGGAACCAGCGATCATCCCATGAAGGAACCAGCGATCATCCCATGAAGGGACCAGCGCATCAAAGATCATCCCATGAAGGGACCAGTGCAGAGATCATCCCATGAAGGCACCAGTGCAGAGATCATCCCATGAAGGGACCAGTGCATCAGAGATCCCATGAAGGGACCAGCGCAAAGATCATCCCATTAAGGGACCAGCGCAAAGATCATCCCATTAAGGGACCAGCGCAAAGATCATCCCATGAAGGGACCAGCGCAAAGATCATCCCATGAAGGGACCAGCGCAAAGATCATCCCATGAAGGGACCAGCGCAAAGATCATCCCATGAAGGGACCAGCGCAAAGATCATCCCATGAAGGGACCAGCGCAAAGATCATCCCATGAAGGGACCAGGGCATCAAAGATCATCCCATGAAGGGACGAGGGCATCAAACATCATCCCACGAAGGGACGAGTGCATCAAACATCATCCCACGAAGGGACGAGTGCATCAAACATCATCCCACGAAGGGACGAGTGCATCAAACATCATCCCACGAAGGGACGAGTGCATCAGAGATCATCCCACGAAGGGACGAGTGCATCAGAGATCATCCCACGAAGGGACGAGTGCAGAGATCATCCCAGGAAGGGACCAGTGCATCAGATCAACCCATGAAGGGACCAGTGCATCAGATCAACCCATGAAGGGACCAGTGCATCAGATCAACCCATGAAGGGACCAGTGCATCAGATCATCCCATGAAGGGACCAGTGCATCAGATCACCCCATGAAGGGACGAGTGCATCAGAGATCATCCCATGAAGGGACCAGTGCATCACAGCACTGAGATTAGAGGTATGCAAGATCATCCCATGAAGGAACCAGTGCACCAAAGATCATCCCATGAAGGGACCAGTGCATCAGATCATCCCATGAAGGGACTAATGCATCAGAGATCACCCCATGAAGGGACCAGTGCATCAAAATTACCCCATGAAGGGACCAGTGCATCAAAATTACCCCATGAAGGGACCAGTGACCATCCCATGAAGGGACCAGCGCACCAACGATCATCCCATGAAGGGACCAGCGCACCAACGATCATCCCTTGAAGGGACCAGCGCACCAACGATCATCCCTTGAAGGGACCAGCGCACCAACGATCATCCCTTGAAGGGACCAGCGCACCAACGATCATCCCATGAAGGGATCAGTGCATCAAAGATCATCCCATGAAGGGACCAGTGCAAAGAGAATCCCATGAAGGGACCAGTGCATCAGAGATCATCCAATGAAGGGACCAGTGCATCAGAGATCATCCAATGAAGGGACCAGTGCATCAGAGATCATCCCATGAAGGGACTAGTGTATCGGATCATCCCATGAAGGGACCAGTGTATCGGATCACCCCATGAAGGGACCAATGCATCGGATCACCCCATGAAGGGACCAGTGCATCGGATCACCCCATGAAGGGACCAGTGCATCGGATCACCCCATGAAGGGACCAGTGCATCAAAATCACCCCATGAAGGGACCAGTGCATCAAAATCACCCCATGAAGGGACCAGTGCATCAAAATTACCCCATGAAGGGACCAGTGCATCAAAATCACCCCATGAAGGGACCAGAGACCATCCCATGAAGGGACCAGCGCATCAGAGATCCTCCCATGAAGGGACCAGCGCACCAACGATCATCCCATGAAGGTACCAGCGCACCAACGATCATTCCATGAAGGGACCAGCGCACCAACGATCATCCCATGAAGGGACCAGCGCACCAACGATCATCCCATGAAGGGACTAGCGCACCAACGATCATCCCATGAAGGGACCAGCGCACCAACGATCATCCCATGAAGGGACCAGCGCATGAGAGTTCATCCCATGAAGGGACCAGCGCATGAGAGTTCATCCCATGAAGGGACCAGCAATCATCCCATTAAGGGACCAGCGCACCAACGATCATCCCATGAAGGGACCAGTGCATCAGAGATCATCCCATGAAGGGACCAGAGACCATCCCGTGAAGGGACCAACTCAGAGATCATCCCATGAAGGGACCACTGCATCACAGCACACAGATTAGAGGTATGCAAGATAATCCCATGAAGGGACCCACTGCATCACAGCACACAGATTAGAGGTATGCAAGATCATCCCATGAAGGGACCAGTGCATCAGAGATCATCCCATGAAGGGACCAGTGCATCAGAGATCATCCCATGAAGAGACCAGTGCATCAGAGATCACCCCGTGAAGAGACCAGTGAATCAGAGATCACCCCGTGAAGGGACCAGTGCATCAGAGATCACCCCGTGAAGGGACCAGTGCATCAGAGATCACCCCGTGAAGGGACCAGTGCATCAGAGATCACCCCGTGAAGGGACCAGTGCATCAGAGATCACCCCGTGAAGGGACCAGTGCATCAGAGATCACCCCGTGAAGGGACCAGTGCATCAGAGATCACCCCGTGAAGGGACCAGTGCATCAGAGATCACCCCGTGAAGGGACCAGTGCATCAGAGATCATCCCATGAAGGGACCAAAGACCATCCCATGAAGGGACCAGCGCATCAGAGATCCCATGAAGGGACCAGTGCACCAAAGATCATCCCGTGAAGGGACCAGAGATCATCCCATGAAGGGACCAATTCAGAGATCATCCCATGAAGGGACCAGCGATCATCCCATGAAGGGACCAGCGATCATCCCATGAAGGGACCAGCGATCATCCCATGAAGGGACCACTGCATCACAGCACTCACATTAGAGGTATGCAAGATAATCCCATGAAGGGACCAGTGCATCAGAGATCATCCCATGAAGGGACCAGTGCATCAGAGATCATCCCATGAAGGGGCCAGTGCATCAGAGATCATCCCATGAAGGGGCCAGTGCATCAGAGATCATCCCATGAAGGGGCCAGTGCATCAAAGATCATCCCATGAAGGGGCCAGTGCATCAGAGATCATCCCATGAAGGGGCCAGTGCATCAGAGATCATCCCATGAAGGGGCCAGTGCATCAGAGATCATCCCATGAAGGGGCCAGTGCATCAGAGATCATCCCATGAAGGGGCCAGTGCATCAGAGATCATCCCATGAAGGGGCCAGTGCATCAGAGATCATCCCATGAAGGGGCCAGTGCATCACAGCACTCACATTAGAGGTATGCAAGATCATCCCATGAAGGGAGCAGTGCATCAGAGACCATCCCATGAAGGGACCAGTGCATCAAAGATCATCCCATGAAAGGACCAGTGCATCAAAGATCATCCCATGAAGGGACCAGTGCAGAGATCCCATGAAGGGACCAGTGCAGAGATCCCATGAAGGGACCAGTGCAGAGATCCCATGAAGGTACCAGTGCAGAGATCCCATGAAGGTACCAGTGCAGAGATCATCCCATGAAGGGACCAGTGCAGAGATCATCCCATGAAGGGACCAGTGCATCAGAGATCATCCCATGAAGGGACCAGTGCATCAGAGATCATCCCATGAAGGGACCAGTGCATCAGAGATCATCCCATGAAGGGACCAGTGCATCAGAGATCATCCCATGAAGGGACCAGTGCATCAGAGATCATCCCATGAAGGGACCAGTGCATCAAAGACCATCCCATGAAGGGACCAGTGCATCAAAGACCATCCCATGAAGGGACCAGTGCACCAAAGACCATCCCATACAGGGACCAGTGCACCAAAGACCATCCCATGAAGGGACCAGTGCATCAAAGATCATCCCATGAAGGGACCAGTGCATCAAAGATCATCCCATGAAGGGACCAGTGCATCAAAGATCATCCCATGAAGGGACCAGTGCAGAGATCCCATGAAGGGACCAGTGCAGAGATCCCATGAAGGGACCAGTGCAGAGATCCCATGAAGGGACCAGTGCAGAGATCCCATGAAGGGACCAGTGCAGAGATCCCATGAAGGGACCAGTGCATCGGAGACCATCCCATGAAGGGACCAGTGCCTCAAAGACCATCCCATGAAGGGACCAGTGCATCAAAAACCAATCCATGAAGGGACCAGTGTATCACAGCACTCAGATTAGAGGTATGCAAGATCATCCCATGAAGGGACCAGTGCATCAGAGACCATCCCACGAAGGGACCAGTGCATCAGAGACCATCCCACGAAGGGACCAGTGCATCAGAGACCATCCCACGAAGGGACCAGTGCATCAGAGACAATCCCACGAAGGGACCAGTGCAGAGATCCCACGAAGGGACCAGTGCAGAGATCCCACGAAGGGACCAGTGCAGAGATCCCATGAAGGGACCAGTGCAGAGATCCCATGAAGGGACCAGTGCAGAGATCCCATGAAGGGACCAGTGCAGAGATCCCATGAAGGGACCAGTGCAGAGATCCCATGAAGGGACCAGTGCAGAGATCCCATGAAGGGACCAGTGCAGAGATCCCATGAAGGGACCAGTGCAGAGATCCCATGAAGGGACCAGTGCAGAGATCCCATGAAGGGACCAGTGCAGAGATCCCATGAAGGGACCAGTGCAGAGATCCCATGAAGGGACCAGTGCAGAGATCCCATGAAGGGACCAGTGCAGAGATCCCATGAAGGGACCAGTGCAGAGATCCCATGAAGGGACCAGTGCAGAGATCCCATGAAGGGACCAGTGCCTCAGACCATCCCATGAAGGGACCAGTGCCTCAGACCATCCCATGAAGGGACCAGTGCATCAAAAACCAATCCATGAAGGGACCAGTGCATCACAGCACTCAGATTAGAGGTATGCAAGATCATCCCACGAAGGGACCAGTGCAGAGATCATCCCACTAAGGGACCAGTGCAGAGATCATCCCACTAAGGGACCAGTGCAGAGATCATCCCACTAAGGGACCAGTGCAGAGATCATCCCACTAAGGGACCAGTGCAGAGATCATCCCACTAAGGGACCAGTGCAGAGATCATCCCACTAAGGGACCAGTGCAGAGATCATCCCACTAAGGGACCAGTGCAGAGATCATCCCACTAAGGGACCAGTGCAGAGATCATCCCACTAAGGGACCAGTGCAGAGATCATCCCACTAAGGGACCAGTGCAGAGATCATCCCACTAAGGGACCAGTGCAGAGATCATCCCACTAAGGGACCAGTGCAGAGATCATCCCACTAAGGGACCAGTGCAGAGATCATCCCACTAAGGGACCAGTGCAGAGATCATCCCACTAAGGGACCAGTGCAGAGATCATCCCACTAAGGGACCAGTGCAGAGATCATCCCACTAAGGGACCAGTGCAGAGATCATCCCACTAAGGGACCAGTGCAGAGATCATCCCACTAAGGGACCAGTGCAGAGATCATCCCACTAAGGGACCAGTGCAGAGATCATCCCACTAAGGGACCAGTGCAGAGATCATCCCACTAAGGGACCAGTGCAGAGATCATCCCACTAAGGGACCAGTGCAGAGATCATCCCACTAAGGGACCAGTGCAGAGATCATCCCACTAAGGGACCAGTGCAGAGATCATCCCACTAAGGGACCAGTGCAGAGATCATCCCACTAAGGGACCAGTGCAGAGATCATCCCACTAAGGGACCAGTGCAGAGATCATCCCACTAAGGGACCAGTGCAGAGATCATCCCACTAAGGGACCAGTGCAGAGATCATCCCACTAAGGGACCAGTGCAGAGATCATCCCACTAAGGGACCAGTGCAGAGATCATCCCACTAAGGGACCAGTGCAGAGATCATCCCACTAAGGGACCAGTGCAGAGATCATCCCACTAAGGGACCAGTGCAGAGATCATCCCACTAAGGGACCAGTGCAGAGATCATCCCACTAAGGGACCAGTGCAGAGATCATCCCACTAAGGGACCAGTGCAGAGATCATCCCACTAAGGGACCAGTGCAGAGATCATCCCACTAAGGGACCAGTGCAGAGATCATCCCACTAAGGGACCAGTGCAGAGATCATCCCACTAAGGGACCAGTGCAGAGATCATCCCACTAAGGGACCAGTGCAGAGATCATCCCACTAAGGGACCAGTGCAGAGATCATCCCACTAAGGGACCAGTGCAGAGATCATCCCACTAAGGGACCAGTGCAGAGATCATCCCACTAAGGGACCAGTGCAGAGATCATCCCACTAAGGGACCAGTGCAGAGATCATCCCACTAAGGGACCAGTGCAGAGATCATCCCACTAAGGGACCAGTGCAGAGATCATCCCACTAAGGGACCAGTGCAGAGATCATCCCACTAAGGGACCAGTGCAGAGATCATCCCACTAAGGGACCAGTGCAGAGATCATCCCACTAAGGGACCAGTGCAGAGATCATCCCACTAAGGGACCAGTGCAGAGATCATCCCACTAAGGGACCAGTGCAGAGATCATCCCATTAAGGGACCAGTGCAGAGATCCCATTAAGGGACCAGTGCAGAGATCCCATTAAGGGGCCAGTGCAGAGATCCCATTAAGGGGCCAGTGCAGAGATCCCATTAAGGGGCCAGTGCAGAGATCCCATTAAGGGGCCAGTGCAGAGATCCCATTAAGGGACCAGTGCAGAGATCCCATTAAGGGACCAGTGCAGAGATCCCATTAAGGGACCAGTGCAGAGATCCCATTAAGGGACCAGTGCAGAGATCCCATGAAGGGACCAGTGCAGAGATCCCATGAAGGGACCAGTGCAGAGATCCCATGAAGGGACCAGTGCAGAGATCCCATGAAGGGACCAGTGCAGAGATCCCATAAAGGGACCAGTGCAGAGATCCCATAAAGGGACCAGTGCAGAGATCCCATGAAGGGACTAGTGCATCAAAGACCATCCCATGAAGGGACCAGTGCATCAAAGACCATCCCATGAAGGGACCAGTGCATCAAAGACCATCCCATGAAGGGACCAGTGCATCAAAGACCATCCCATGAAGGGACCAGTGCATCAAAGACCATCCCATGAAGGGACCAGTGCATCAAAGACCATCCCATGAAGGGACCAGTGCATCAAAGACCATCCCATGAAGGGACCAGTGCATCAGAGAACCCATGAAGGGACCAGTGCATCAGAGATCCCATGAAGGGACCAGTGCATCAGAGATCCCATGAAGGGACCAGTGCATCAGAGATCCCATGAAGGGACCAGTGCATCAGAGATCCCATGAAGGGACCAGTGCATCAGAAAATCCCATGAAGGGACCAGTGCATCAGAAAATCCCATGAAGGGACCAGTGCATCAGAAAATCCCATGAAGGGACCAGTGCATCAGAGAAAATCCCATGAAGGGACCAGTGCATCAGAGAAAATCCCATGAAAGGACCAGTGCATCAGAGAAAATCCCATGAAGGGACCAGTGCATCAGAGAAAATCCCATGAAGGGACCAGTGCATCAGAGAAAATCCCATGAAGGGACCAGTGCATCAGAGAAAATCCCATGAAGGTACCAGTGCAGAGAAAATCCCATGAAGGGACCAGTACATCAGAGACCATCCCATGAACGGACCAGTGCATCAAAGACCATCCCACACAGGGACCTTTGCATCATAGACCATCCCACACAGGGACCAGTTCATCAAAGACCATCCCACACAGGGACCAGTGCATCAAAGACCATCGCACACAGGGACCAGTGCATCAAAGACCATCCCACACAGGGACCAGTGCATCAAAGACCATCCCACACAGGGACCAGTGCATCAAAGACCATCCCACACAGGGACCAGTGCATCAAAGACCATCCCACACAGGGACCAGTGCATCAAAGACCATCCCACACAGGGACCTTTGCATCATAGACCATCCCACACAGGGACCAGTTCATCAAAGACCATCCCACACAGGGACCAGTGCATCAAAGACCATCCCACACAGGGACCAGTGCATCAAAGACCATCCCACACAGGGACCAGTGCATCAAAAAACATCCCACACAGGGACCAGTGCATCAAAGACCATCCCACACAGGGACCAGTGCATCAAAAAACATCCCACACAGGGACCAGTGCATCAAAGACCATCCCACACAGGGACCAGTGCATCAAAGACCATCCCACACAGGGACCAGTGCATCAAAGACCATCCCATGAAGGAACCAGTGCATCAAAGACCATCCCATGAAGGAACCAGTGCATCAAAGACCATCCCATGAAGGAACCAGTGCATCAAAGACCATCCCATGAAGGAACCAGTGCATCAGAGCTCAACCCATGAAGGGACCAGTGCATCAAAGATCATCCCATGAAGGAACAAGAAGTCATCCCATGAAGGGACCAAGAAGTCATCCCATGAAGGGACCAAGAAGTCATCCCATGAAGGGACCAAGAAGTCATCCCATGAAGGGACCAGTGCATCAAAGTTCATCCCATGAAGGGACCAGTGCATCAAAGTTCATCCCATGAAGGGACCAGTGCATCAAAGTTCATCCCATGAAGGGACCAGTGCATCAAAGTTCATCCCATGAAGGGACCAGTGCATCAAAGTTCATCCCATGAAGGGACCAGTGCATCAAAGTTCATCCCATGAAGGGACCAGTGCATCAAAGTTCATCCCATGAAGGGACCAGTGCATCAAAGTTCATCCCATGAAGGGACCAGTGCATCAAAGTTCATCCCATGAAGGGACCAGTGCATCAAAGTTCATCCCATGAAGGGACCAGTGCATCAAAGTTCATCCCATGAAGGGACCAGTGCATCAAAGATCATCCCATGAAGGGACCAGCGCATGAGAGTTCATCCCATGAAGGGACCAGCGATCATCCCATTAAGGGACCAGCGCACCAACGAACATCCCATGAAGGGACCAGTGCATCAGAGATCATCCCATGAAGGGACCAGAGACCATCCCGTGAAGGGACCAACTCAGAGATCATCCCATGAAGGGACCACTGCATCACAGCACACAGATTAGAGGTATGCAAGATAATCCCATGAAGGGACCCACTGCATCACAGCACACAGATTAGAGGTATGCAAGATCATCCCATGAAGGGACCAGTGCATCAGAGATCATCCCATGAAGGGACCAGTGCATCAGAGATCATCCCATGAAGAGACCAGTGCATCAGAGATCATCCCATGAAGAGACCAGTGCATCAGAGATCACCCCGTGAAGGGACCAGTGCATCAGAGATCACCCCGTGAAGGGACCAGTGCATCAGAGATCACCCCGTGAAGGGACCAGTGCATCAGAGATCACCCCGTGAAGGGACCAGTGCATCAGAGATCACCCCGTGAAGGGACCAGTGCATCAGAGATCACCCCGTGAAGGGACCAGTGCATCAGAGATCACCCCGTGAAGGGACCAGTGCATCAGAGATCACCCCGTGAAGGGACCAGTGCATCAGAGATCACCCCGTGAAGGGACCAGTGCATCAGAGATCATCCCATGAAGGGACCAAAGACCATCCCATGAAGGGACCAGCGCATCAGAGATCCCATGAAGGGACCAGTGCATCAGAGATCATCCCATGAAGGGACCAGTGCATCAGAGATCATCCCATGAAGGGGCCAGTGCATCAGAGATCATCCCATGAAGGGGCCAGTGCATCAGAGATCATCCCATGAAGGGGCCAGTGCATCAGAGATCATCCCATGAAGGGGCCAGTGCATCAGAGATCATCCCATGAAGGGGCCAGTGCATCAGAGATCATCCCATGAAGGGGCCAGTGCATCAGAGATCATCCCATGAAGGGGCCAGTGCATCACAGCACTCACATTAGAGGTATGCAAGATCATCCCATGAAGGGACCAGTGCATCAGAGACCATCCCATGAAGGGACCAGTGCATCAAAGATCATCCCATGAAAGGACCAGTGCATCAAAGATCATCCCATGAAGGGACCAGTGCAGAGATCCCATGAAGGGACCAGTGCAGAGATCCCATGAAGGGACCAGTGCAGAGATCCCATGAAGGGACCAGTGCAGAGATCATCCCATGAAGGGACCAGTGCAGAGATCATCCCATGAAGGGACCAGTGCATCAGAGATCATCCCATGAAGGGACCAGTGCATCAGAGATCATCCCATGAAGGGACCAGTGCATCAGAGATCATCCCATGAAGGGACCAGTGCATCAGAGATCATCCCATGAAGGGACCAGTGCATCAGAGATCATCCCATGAAGGGACCAGTGCATCAGAGATCATCCCATGAAGGGACCAGTGCATCAGAGATCATCCCATGAAGGGTCCAGTGCATCAGATCATCCCATGAAGGGACCAGTGCATCAGAGACCATCCCATGAAGGGACCAGTGCATCAAAGACCATCCCATGAAGGGACCAGTGCATCAAAGACCATCCCATACAGGGACCAGTGCACCAAAGACCATCCCATGAAGGGACCCGTGCATCAGAGATCCCATGAAGGGACCCGTGCATCAGAGATCCCATGAAGGGACCCGTGCATCAGAGAAAATCCCATGAAGGGACCAGTGCATCAGAGACCATCCCATGAAGGGACCAGTGCATCAAAGATCATCCCATGAAGGGACCAGTGCATCAAAGATCATCCCATGAAGGGACCAGTGCATCAAAGATCATCCCATGAAGGGACCAGTGCATCAAAGATCATCCCATGAAGGGACCAGTGCAGAGATCCCATGAAGGGACCAGTGCAGAGATCCCATGAAGGGACCAGTGCAGAGATCCCATGAAGGGACCAGTGCAGAGATCCCATGAAGGGACCAGTGCAGAGATCCCATGAAGGGACCAGTGCAGAGATCCCATGAAGGGACCAGTGCATCGGAGACCATCCCATGAAGGGACCAGTGCCTCAAAGACCATCCCATGAAGGGACCAGTGCATCAAAAACCAATCCATGAAGGGACCAGTGTATCACAGCACTCAGATTAGAGGTATGCAAGATCATCCCATGAAGGGACCAGTGCATCAGAGACCATCCCACGAAGGGACCAGTGCATCAGAGACCATCCCACGAAGGGACCAGTGCATCAGAGACCATCCCACGAAGGGACCAGTGCATCAGAGACCATCCCACGAAGGGACCAGTGCATCAGAGACCATCCCACGAAGGGACCAGTGCATCAGAGACCATCCCACGAAGGGACCATTGCATCAATCCCACGAAGGGACCAGTGCAGAGATCCCACGAAGGGACCAGTGCAGAGATCCCACGAAGGGACCAGTGCAGAGATCCCACGAAGGGACCAGTGCAGAGATCCCATGAAGGGACCAGTGCAGAGATCCCATGAAGGGACCAGTGCAGAGATCCCATGAAGGGACCAGTGCAGAGATCCCATGAAGGGACCAGTGCAGAGATCCCATGAAGGGACCAGTGCCTCAGACCATCCCATGAAGGGACCAGTGCCTCAGACCATCCCATGAAGGGACCAGTGCATCAAAAACCAATCCATGAAGGGACCAGTGCATCACAGCACTCAGATTAGAGGTATGCAAGATCATCCCACGAAGGGACCAGTGCAGAGATCATCCCACGAAGGGACCAGTGCAGAGATCATCCCACTAAGGGACCAGTGCAGAGATCATCCCACTAAGGGACCAGTGCAGAGATCATCCCACTAAGGGACCAGTGCAGAGATCATCCCACTAAGGGACCAGTGCAGAGATCATCCCACTAAGGGACCAGTGCAGAGATCATCCCACTAAGGGACCAGTGCAGAGATCATCCCACTAAGGGACCAGTGCAGAGATCATCCCACTAAGGGACCAGTGCAGAGATCATCCCACTAAGGGACCAGTGCAGAGATCATCCCACTAAGGGACCAGTGCAGAGATCATCCCACTAAGGGACCAGTGCAGAGATCATCCCACTAAGGGACCAGTGCAGAGATCATCCCACTAAGGGACCAGTGCAGAGATCATCCCACTAAGGGACCAGTGCAGAGATCATCCCACTAAGGGACCAGTGCAGAGATCATCCCACTAAGGGACCAGTGCAGAGATCATCCCACTAAGGGACCAGTGCAGAGATCATCCCACTAAGGGACCAGTGCAGAGATCATCCCACTAAGGGACCAGTGCAGAGATCATCCCACTAAGGGACCAGTGCAGAGATCATCCCACTAAGGGACCAGTGCAGAGATCATCCCACTAAGGGACCAGTGCAGAGATCATCCCACTAAGGGACCAGTGCAGAGATCATCCCACTAAGGGACCAGTGCAGAGATCATCCCACTAAGGGACCAGTGCAGAGATCATCCCACTAAGGGACCAGTGCAGAGATCATCCCACTAAGGGACCAGTGCAGAGATCATCCCACTAAGGGACCAGTGCAGAGATCATCCCACTAAGGGACCAGTGCAGAGATCATCCCACTAAGGGACCAGTGCAGAGATCATCCCACTAAGGGACCAGTGCAGAGATCATCCCACTAAGGGACCAGTGCAGAGATCATCCCACTAAGGGACCAGTGCAGAGATCATCCCACTAAGGGACCAGTGCAGAGATCATCCCACTAAGGGACCAGTGCAGAGATCATCCCACTAAGGGACCAGTGCAGAGATCATCCCACTAAGGGACCAGTGCAGAGATCATCCCACTAAGGGACCAGTGCAGAGATCATCCCACTAAGGGACCAGTGCAGAGATCATCCCACTAAGGGACCAGTGCAGAGATCATCCCACTAAGGGACCAGTGCAGAGATCATCCCACTAAGGGACCAGTGCAGAGATCATCCCACTAAGGGACCAGTGCAGAGATCATCCCACTAAGGGACCAGTGCAGAGATCATCCCACTAAGGGACCAGTGCAGAGATCATCCCACTAAGGGACCAGTGCAGAGATCATCCCACTAAGGGACCAGTGCAGAGATCATCCCACTAAGGGACCAGTGCAGAGATCATCCCACTAAGGGACCAGTGCAGAGATCATCCCACTAAGGGACCAGTGCAGAGATCATCCCACTAAGGGACCAGTGCAGAGATCATCCCACTAAGGGACCAGTGCAGAGATCATCCCACTAAGGGACCAGTGCAGAGATCATCCCACTAAGGGACCAGTGCAGAGATCATCCCACTAAGGGACCAGTGCAGAGATCCCATTAAGGGGCCAGTGCAGAGATCCCATTAAGGGGCCAGTGCAGAGATCCCATTAAGGGACCAGTGCAGAGATCCCATTAAGGGACCAGTGCAGAGATCCCATTAAGGGACCAGTGCAGAGATCCCATTAAGGGACCAGTGCAGAGATCCCATGAAGGGACCAGTGCAGAGATCCCATGAAGGGACCAGTGCAGAGATCCCATGAAGGGACCAGTGCAGAGATCCCATGAAGGGACCAGTGCAGAGATCCCATGAAGGGACCAGTGCAGAGATCCCATGAAGGGACCAGTGCAGAGATCCCATGAAGGGACCAGTGCAGAGATCCCATGAAGGGACCAGTGCAGAGATCCCATGAAGGGACCAGTGCAGAGATCCCATGAAGGGACCAGTGCAGAGATCCCATGAAGGGACCAGTGCAGAGATCCCATGAAGGGACCAGTGCAGAGATCCCATGAAGGGACCAGTGCCTCAGAAATCATCCCATGAAGGGACCAGTGCATCAGAAATCATCCCATGAATGGACCAGTGCATCAGAAATCATCCATGAAGGGACCAGTGCATCAGAAATCATCCATGAAGGGACCAGTGCATCAGAAATCATCCCATGAAGGGACCAGTGCATCAGAAATCATCCCATGAAGGGACCAGTGCATCAGAAATCATCCCATGAAGGGACCAGTGCAGAGATCCCATGAAGGGACCAGTGCAGAGATCCCATGAAGGGACCAGTGCAGAGATCCCATGAAGGGACCAGTGCATCAAAGTTCATCCCATGAAGGGACCAGTGCATCAAAGTTCATCCCATGAAGGGACCAGTGCATCAAAGTTCATCCCATGAAGGGACCAGTGCATCAAAGATCATCCCATGAAGGGACCAGTGCATCAAAGATCATCCCATGAAGGGACCAGTGCATCAAAGATCATCCCATGAAGGGACCAGTGCATCAAAGATCATCCCATGAAGGGACCAGTGCATCAAAGATCATCCCATGAAGGGACCAGTGCATCAAAGATCATCCCATGAAGGGACCAGTGCATCAGAGATCATCCCATGAAGGGACCAGTGCATCAGAGATAGTCCCATGAAGGGACCAGTGCATCAGAGATAGTCCCATGAAGGGACCAGTGCATCAGAGATCATCCCATGAAGGGACCAGTGCATCAGAGATCATCCCATGAAGGGACCAGTGCATCAGAGATCATCCCATGAAGGGACCAGTGCATCAGAGACCATCCCATGAAGGGACCAGTGCATCAAAGACCATCCCATGAACAGACCAGTGCATCAAAGACCATCCCATGAACAGACCAGTGCATCAGAGACCATCCCATGAAGGGACCAGTGCATCAGAGACCATCCCATGAAGGGACCAGTGCATCAGAGATCATCCCATGAAGGGACCAGTGCATCACCGATCATCCCATGAAGGGACCAGTGCATCACTGATCATCCCATGAAGGGACCAGTGCATCAAAGATCATCCCATGAAGGGACCAGTGCATCAAAGATCATCCCATGAAGGGACCAGCGCATCAAAGATCATCCCATGAAGGGACCAGCGCATCAAATATCATCCCATGAAGGGACCAGTGCATCAAAGTTCATCCCATGAAGGGACCAGTGCATCAAAGATCATCCCATGAAGGGACCAGTGCATCAAAGATCATCCCATGAAGGGACCAGTGCAGAGACCCCATGAAGGGACCAGTGCATCAGAGACCATCCCATGAACAGACCAGTGCATCAAAGACCATCCCATGAACAGACCAGTGCATCAAAGACCATCCCATGAAGCGACCAGTGCAGAGATCATCCCAGGGAGGGACCAGTGCATCAGAAATCATCCCATGAAGGGACCAGTGCATCAGAAATCATCCCATGAAGGGACCAGTGCATCAGAAATCATCCCATGAAGGGACCAGTGCATCAGAAATCATCCCATGAAGGGACCAGTGCATCAGAAATCATCCCATGAAGGGACCAGTGCAGAGATCCCATGAAGGGACCAGTGCAGAGATCCCATGAAGGGACCAGTGCAGAGATCCCATGAAGGGACCAGTGCATCAAAGTTCATCCCATGAAGGGACCAGTGCATCAAAGTTCATCCCATGAAGGGACCAGTGCATCAAGGTTCATCCCATGAAGGGACCAGTGCATCAAAGTTCATCCCATGAAGGGAAAAGTGCATCAGAGATCATCCCATGAAGGGAAAAGTGCATCAGAGATCATCCCATACAGGGAAAAGTGCAAATATCATCCCATGAAGGGACCAGTGCATCACAGCACTCAGATTAGAGGTATGCACGATCATCCCATGAAGGGACCAGTGCATCAGAGATTCCATGAAGGGACCAGTGCATCAGAGATTCCATGAAGGGACCAGGGCATCAGATCATCCCACGAAGGGACCAGGGCATCAGAGATCATCCCACGAAGGGACCAGGGCATCAGAGATCATCCCACGAAGGGACCAGGGCATCAGAGATCATCCCACGAAGGGACCAGGGCATCAGAAATCATCCCACGAAGGGACCAGTGCATCAGAAATCATCCCATGAAGGGACCAGTGCAGAGATCCCATGAAGGGACCAGTGCAGAGATCCCATGAAGGGACCAGTGCAGAGATCCCACAAAGGGACCAGTGCAGAGATCCCACAAAGGGACCAGTGCAGAGATCCCACAAAGGGACCAGTGCAGAGATCCCACAAAGGGACCAGTGCAGAGATCCCACAAAGGGACCAGTGCAGAGATCCCACAAAGGGACCAGTGCAGAGATCCCACGAAGGGACCAGTGCAGAGATCCCACGAAGGGACCAGTGCAGGAGAGATCCCACGAAGGGACCAGTGCAGGAGAGATCCCACGAAGGGACCAGTGCAGGAGAGATCCCACGAAGGGACCAGTGCAGGAGAGATCCCACGAAGGGACCAGTGCAGGAGAGATCCCACGAAGGGACCAGTGCAGGAGAGATCCCACGAAGGGACCAGTGCAGGAGAGATCCCACGAAGGGACCAGTGCAGGAGAGATCCCACGAAGGGACCAGTGCAGGAGAGATCCCACGAAGGGACCAGTGCAGGAGAGATCCCACGAAGGGACCAGTGCAGGAGAGATCCCACGAAGGGACCAGTGCAGGAGAGATCCCACGAAGGGACCAGTGCAGGAGAGATCCCACGAAGGGACCAGTGCAGGAGAGATCCCACGAAGGGACCAGTGCAGGAGAGATCCCACGAAGGGACCAGTGCAGGAGAGATCCCACGAAGGGACCAGTGCAGGAGAGATCCCACGAAGGGACCAGTGCAGGAGAGATCCCACGAAGGGACCAGTGCAGGAGAGATCCCACGAAGGGACCAGTGCAGGAGAGATCCCACGAAGGGACCAGTGCAGGAGAGATCCCACGAAGGGACCAGTGCAGGAGAGATCCCACGAAGGGACCAGTGCAGGAGAGATCCCACGAAGGGACCAGTGCAGGAGAGATCCCACGAAGGGACCAGTGCAGGAGAGATCCCACGAAGGGACCAGTGCAGGAGAGATCCCACGAAGGGACCAGTGCAGGAGAGATCCCACGAAGGGACCAGTGCATCAGAGATCATCCCACGAAGGGACCAGTGCATCAGAGACCATCCCACGAAGGGACCAGTGCATCAAAGACCATCCCACACAGGGACCAGTGCATCAAAGATCATCCCACGAAGGGACCACTGCATCAAAGATCATCCCATGAAAGGACCAGTGCATCAGAGACCATGCCACGAAGGGACCAGTGCATCAGAGATCATGCCACGAAGGGACCAGTGCATCAGAGATCATGCCACGAAGGGACCAGTGCATCAGAGATCATGCCACGAAGGGACCAGTGCATCAGAGATCATCCCATGAAGGGACCAGTGCATCAGAGATCATCCCATGAAGGGACCAGTGCATCAGAGATCATCCCATGAAGGGACCAGTGCATCAGAGATCATCCCATGAAGGGACCAGTGCATCAGAGATCATCCCATGAAGGGACCAGTGCATCAGAGATCATCCCATGAAGGGACCAGTGCATCAGAGATCATCCCATGAAGGGACCAGTGCATCAGAGATCATCCCATGAAGGGACCAGTGCATCAGAGATCATCCCATGAAGGGACCAGTGCATCAGAGATCATCCCATGAAGGGACCAGTGCATCACAGCACTCAGATTAGAGGTATGCAAGATCATCCCATGAAGGGACCAGTGCATCAAAGATCATCCCATGAAGGGACCAGTGCAGAGATCCCATGAAGGGACCAGTGCAGAGATCCCATGAAGGGACCAGTGCAGAGATCCCATGAAGGGACCAGTGCAGAGATCCCATGAAGGGACCAGTGCAGAGATCCCATGAAGGGACCAGTGCAGAGATCCCATGAAGGGACCAGTGCAGAGATCCCATGAAGGGACCAGTGCAGAGATCCCATGAAGGGACCAGTGCATCAGAGACCATCCCATGAACAGACCAGTGCATCAAAGACCATCCCATGAAGGGACCAGTGCATCAAAAACCAATCCATGAAGGGACCAGTGCATCACAGCACTCAGATTAGAGGTATGCAAGATCATCCCATGAAGGGACCAGTGCATCAAAGATCATCCCATGAAGGGACCAGTGCATCAAAGATCATCCCATGAAGGGACCAGTGCATCAAAGATCATCCCATGAAGGGACCAGTGCATCGCAGAGATCCCATGAAGGGACCAGTGCAGAGATCCCATGAAGGGACCAGTGCAGAGATCCCATGAAGGGACCAGTGCAGAGATCCCATGAAGGGACCAGTGCAGAGATCCCATGAAGGGACCAGTGCAGAGATCCCATGAAGGGACCAGTGCAGAGATCCCATGAAGGGACCAGTGCAGAGATCCCATGAAGGGACCAGTGCAGAGATCCCATGAAGGGACCAGTGCAGAGATCCCATGAAGGGACCAGTGCAGAGATCCCATGAAGGGACCAGTGCAGAGATCCCATGAAGGGACCAGTGCAGAGATCCCATGAAGGGACCAGTGCAGAGATCCCATGAAGGGACCAGTGCAGAGATCCCATGAAGGGACCAGTGCCTCAGAAATCATCCCATGAAGGGACCAGTGCATCAGAAATCATCCCATGAAGGGACCAGTGCATCACCGATCATCCCATGAAGGGACCAGTGCATCACTGATCATCCCATGAAGGGACCAGTGCATCAAAGATCATCCCATGAAGGGACCAGTGCATCAAAGATCATCCCATGAAGGGACCAGCGCATCAAAGATCATCCCATGAAGGGACCAGCGCATCAAATATCATCCCATGAAGGGACCAGTGCATCAAAGATCATCCCATGAAGGGACCAGTGCATCAAAGATCATCCCATGAAGGGACCAGTGCAGAGACCCCATGAAGGGACCAGTGCATCAGAGACCATCCCATGAACAGACCAGTGCATCAGAGACCATCCCATGAACAGACCAGTGCATCAAAGACCATCCCATGAACAGACCAGTGCATCAAAGACCATCCCATGAAGCGACCAGTGCAGAGATCATCCCAGGGAGGGACCAGTGCATCAGAAATCATCCCATGAAGGGACCAGTGCATCAGAAATCATCCCATGAAGGGACCAGTGCATCAGAAATCATCCCATGAAGGGACCAGTGCATCAGAAATCATCCCATGAAGGGACCAGTGCATCAGAAATCATCCCATGAAGGGACCAGTGCAGAGATCCCATGAAGGGACCAGTGCAGAGATCCCATGAAGGGACCAGTGCAGAGATCCCATGAAGGGACCAGTGCATCAAAGTTCATCCCATGAAGGGACCAGTGCATCAAAGTTCATCCCATGAAGGGACCAGTGCATCAAAGTTCATCCCATGAAGGGACCAGTGCATCAAAGTTCATCCCATGAAGGGAAAAGTGCATCAGAGATCATCCCATGAAGGGAAAAGTGCATCAGAGATCATCCCATACAGGGAAAAGTGCAAATATCATCCCATGAAGGGACCAGTGCATCACAGCACTCAGATTAGAGGTATGCACGATCATCCCATGAAGGGACCAGTGCATCAGAGATTCCATGAAGGGACCAGTGCATCAGAGATTCCATGAAGGGACCAGGGCATCAGAGATCATCCCACGAAGGGACCAGGGCATCAGAGATCATCCCACGAAGGGACCAGGGCATCAGAGATCATCCCACGAAGGGACCAGGGCATCAGAGATCATCCCACGAAGGGACCAGGGCATCAGAAATCATCCCATGAAGGGACCAGTGCATCAGAAATCATCCCATGAAGGGACCAGTGCAGAGATCCCACAAAGGGACCAGTGCAGAGATCCCACAAAGGGACCAGTGCAGAGATCCCACAAAGGGACCAGTGCAGAGATCCCACAAAGGGACCAGTGCAGAGATCCCACAAAGGGACCAGTGCAGAGATCCCACAAAGGGACCAGTGCAGAGATCCCACAAAGGGACCAGTGCAGAGATCCCACAAAGGGACCAGTGCAGAGATCCCACAAAGGGACCAGTGCAGAGATCCCACGAAGGGACCAGTGCAGGAGAGATCCCACGAAGGGACCAGTGCAGGAGAGATCCCACGAAGGGACCAGTGCAGGAGAGATCCCACGAAGGGACCAGTGCAGGAGAGATCCCACGAAGGGACCAGTGCAGGAGAGATCCCACGAAGGGACCAGTGCAGGAGAGATCCCACGAAGGGACCAGTGCAGGAGAGATCCCACGAAGGGACCAGTGCAGGAGAGATCCCACGAAGGGACCAGTGCAGGAGAGATCCCACGAAGGGACCAGTGCAGGAGAGATCCCACGAAGGGACCAGTGCAGGAGAGATCCCACGAAGGGACCAGTGCAGGAGAGATCCCACGAAGGGACCAGTGCAGGAGAGATCCCACGAAGGGACCAGTGCAGGAGAGATCCCACGAAGGGACCAGTGCAGGAGAGATCCCACGAAGGGACCAGTGCAGGAGAGATCCCACGAAGGGACCAGTGCAGGAGAGATCCCACGAAGGGACCAGTGCAGGAGAGATCCCACGAAGGGACCAGTGCAGGAGAGATCCCACGAAGGGACCAGTGCAGGAGAGATCCCACGAAGGGACCAGTGCATCAGAGATCATCCCATGAAGGGACCAGTGCATCAGAGACCATCCCACGAAGGGACCAGTGCATCAAAGACCATCCCACACAGGGACCAGTGCATCAAAGATCATCCCATGAAGGGACCACTGCATCAAAGATCATCCCATGAAAGGACCAGTGCATCAGCGACCATCCCATGAAGAGAGCAGTGCATCAGAGACCATCCCATGAAGGGAGCAGTGCATCAAAGACCATCCCATGAAGGGACCAGTGCATCAAAGACCATCCCATGAAGGGACCAGTGCATCAGAGATCATCCCATAAAGGGACCAGTGCATCAGAGAGAAGCCCATAAAGGGACCAGTGCATCAGAGAGAAGCACATAAAGGGACCAGTGCATCAGAGAGAAGCCCATAAAGGGACCAGTGCATCAGAGAGAAGCCCATAAAGGGACCAGTGCATCAGAGAGAAGCCCATAAAGGGACCAGTGCATCAGAGATAAGCCCATAAAGGGACCAGTGCATCAGAGATAAGCCCATAAAGGGACCAGTGCATCAGATTGTCCCATGAAGGGACCAGTGCATCAGAGATCATCCCATGAAGGGGCCAGCGCATCAGAGATCATCCCATGAAGGGGCCAGCGCATCAGAGATCATCCCATGAAGGGGCCAGCGCATCAGAGATCATCCCATGAAGGGGCCAGCGCATCAGAGATCATCCCATGAAGGGGCCAGCGCGCATCAGAGATCATCCCATGAAGGGGCCAGCGCGCATCAGAGATCATCCCCATGAAGGGGCCAGCGCGCATCAGAGATCACCCCATGAAGGGACCAGTGCATCAAAATCACCCCATGAAGGGACCAGTGCATCAAAATCACCCCATGAAGGGACCAGTGCATCACAATTACCCCATGAAGGGACCAGTGACCATCCCATGAAGGGATCAGAGATCCTCCCATGAAGGGACCAGCGCACCAACGATCATCCCATGAAGGGACCAGCGCATCAGAGATCATCCCATGAAGGGACCAGTGCATCAGTGATCATCCCATGAAGGGACCAGTGCATCAGTGATCATCCCATGAAGGGACCAGTGCATCAGTGATCATCCCATGAAGGGACCAGCGCATCAGGGATGATCCCATGAAGGGACCAGTGCATCAGGGATGATCCCATGAAGGGACCAGTGCATCAGAGATCATCCCATGAAGGGACCAGTGCATCAGGGATGATCCCATGAAGGGACCAGTGCATCAGGGATGATCCCATGAAGGGACCAGTGCATCAGGGATGATCCCATGAAGGGACCAGTGCATCAGGAATGATCCCATGAAGGGACCAGTGCAAAGATCATCCCATGAAGGAACCAGTGCACCAAAGATCATCCCATGAAGGGACCAGTGCATCAAAGATCATCCCATGAAGGGATCAGTGCATCAAAGATCATCCCATGAAGGGACCAGTGCGTCACAGCACTCAGATTAGAGATATGCAAGATCATCCAATGAAGGGACCAGTACATCAAAGATCATCCCATGAAGGGACCAGTACATCAAAGATCATCCCATGAAGGGACCAGTACATCAAAGATCATCCCATGAAGGGACCAGTGCAGAGATCATCCCATGAAGGGACCAGTGCATCAGAGATCCCATGAAGGGACCAGCACAAAGATCATCCCATGAAGGGACCAGCGCAAAGATCATCCCATGAAGGGACCAGCGCAAAGATCATCCCATGAAGGGACCAGCGCAAAGATCATCCCATGAAGGGACCAGCGCAAAGATCATCCCATGAAGGGACCAGCGCATCAAAGATCATACCATGAAGGGACCAGGGCATCAAAGATCATCCCATGAAGGGACCCGGGCATCAAAGATCATCCCATGAAGGGACCACTGCATCAGAGATCATCCCACAAAGGGACCAGTGCATCAGAGATCATCCCATGAAGGGACCACTGCATCAGAGATCATCCCATGAAGGGACCAGTGCATCAGATCAACCCATGAAGGGACTAGTGCATCAGATCAACCCATGAAGGGACTAGTGCAAAGATAATCCCATGGAGGGACCAGTGCATCACAGCACTCATTAGAGGTATGCAAGATCATCCCATGAAGGGACCAGTGCATCAAAGATCATCCCATGAAGGGACCAGTGCATCAAAGATCATCCCATGAAGGGACCAGTGCATCAGAGATCCCATGAAGGGACCAGTGCATCAGAGATCCCATGAAGGGACCAGCGCAAAGATCATCCCATGAAGGGACCAGCGCATCAGAGATCATCCCATGAAGGGACCAGTGCATCAGAGATCATCCCATGAAGGGACCAGTGCATCAGAGATCATCCCATGAAGGGACCAGTGCATCAGAGATCATCCCATGAAGGGACCAGTGCATCAGAGATCATCCCATGAAGGGACCAGTGCATCAGAGATCATCCCATGAAGGGACCAGTGCATCAGAGATCATCCCATGAAGGGACCAGTGCATCACAGCATTGAGATTAGAGGTATGGCAGATCATCCCATGAAGGGACCAGTGCATCAGGGATGATCCCATGAAGGGACCAGTGCATCAGGGATGATCCCATGAAGGGACCAGTGCATCAGGGATGATCCCATGAAGGGACCAGTGCATCAGGGATGATCCCATGAAGGGACCAGTGCATCAGGGATGATCCCATGAAGGGACCAGTGCATCACAGCACTCAGATTAGAGGTATGCAAGATCATCCCATGAAGGAACCAGTGCACCAAAGATCATCCCATGAAGGGACCAGTGCATCAGAGATCATCCCATGAAGGGACCAGTGTATCGGATCACCCCATGAAGGGACCAGTGTATCGGATCACCCCATGAAGGGACCTGTGCATCGGATCACCCCATGAAGGGACCTGTGCATCGGATCACCCCATGAAGGGACCTGTGCATCGGATCACCCCATGAAGGGACCTGTGCATCAAAATCACCCCATGAAGGGACCAGTGCATCAAAATCACCCCATGAAGGGACCAGTGCATCAAAATCACCCCATGAAGGGACCAGTGCATCAAAATCACCCCATGAAGGGACCAGTGCATCAAAATCACCCCATGAAGGGACCAGTGCATCAAAATCACCCCATGAAGGGACCAGTGCATCAAAATCACCCCATGAAGGGACCAGTGCATCAAAATCACCCCATGAAGGGACCAGTGCATCAAAATCACCCCATGAAGGGACCAGTGCATCAAAATCACCCCATGAAGGGACCAGTGCATCAAAATCACCCCATGAAGGGACCAGTGCATCAAAATCACCCCATGAAGGGACCAGTGCATCAAAATCACCCCATGAAGGGACCAGTGCATCAAAATCACCCCATGAAGGGACCAGTGCATCAAAATCACCCCATGAAGGGACCAACGATCATCCCATGAAGGGACCAGCGTACCAACGATCATCCCATGAAGGGACCAGCGTACCAACGATCATCCCATGAAGGGACCAGCGTACCAACGATCATCCCATGAAGGGACCAGCGTACCAACGATCATCCCATGAAGGGACCAGCGCACCAACGATCATCCCATGAAGGGACCAGCGCACCAACGATCATCCCATGAAGGGATCAGCGCATCAGAGATCATCCCATGGAGGGACCAGCGGACCAGCGATCATCCCATGAAGGGACCAGCGATCATCCCATGAAGGGACCAGCGATCATCCCATGAAGGGACCAGCGATCATCCCATGAAGGGACCAGCGATCATCCCATGAAGGGACCAGCGATCATCCCATGAAGGGACCAGCGATCATCCCATGAAGGGACCAGCGATCATCCCATGAAGGGACCAGCGATCATCCCATGAAGGGACCAGCGATCATCCCATGAAGGGACCAGCGATCATCCCATGAAGGGACCAGCGATCATCCCATGAAGGGACCAGCGATCATCCCATGAAGGGACCAGCGATCATCCCATGAAGGGACCAGCGATCATCCCATGAAGGGACCAGCGATCATCCCATGAAGGGACCAGCGATCATCCCATGAAGGGACCAGCGATCATCCCATGAAGGGACCAGCGATCATCCCATGAAGGGACCAGCGATCATCCCATGAAGGGACCAGCGATCATCCCATGAAGGGACCAGCGATCATCCCATGAAGGGACCAGCGATCATCCCATGAAGGGACCAGCGATCATCCCATGAAGGGACCAGCGATCATCCCATGAAGGGACCAGCGATCATCCCATGAAGGGACCAGCGATCATCCCATGAAGGGACCAGCGATCATCCCATGAAGGGACCAGCGATCATCCCATGAAGGGACCAGCGATCATCCCATGAAGGGACCAGCGATCATCCCATGAAGGGACCAGCGATCATCCCATGAAGGGACCAGCGATCATCCCATGAAGGGACCAGCGATCATCCCATGAAGGGACCAGCGATCATCCCATGAAGGGACCAGCGATCATCCCATGAAGGGACCAGCGATCATCCCATGAAGGGACCAGCGATCATCCCATGAAGGGACCAGCGATCATCCCATGAAGGGACCAGCGATCATCCCATGAAGGGACCAGCGATCATCCCATGAAGGGACCAGCGATCATCCCATGAAGGGACCAGCGATCATCCCATGAAGGGACCAGCGATCATCCCATGAAGGGACCAGCGATCATCCCATGAAGGGACCAGCGATCATCCCATGAAGGGACCAGCGATCATCCCATGAAGGGACCAGCGATCATCCCATGAAGGGACCAGTGCATCAAAGATCATCCCATGAAGGGACCAGTGCATCAAAGATCATCCCATGAAGGGACCAGTGCATCAAAGATCATCCCATGAAGGGACCAGTGCATCAAAGATCATCCCATGAAGGCACCAGTGCAGAGATCATCCCATGAAGGCACCAGTGCAGAGATCATCCCATGAAGGCACCAGTGCATCAGAGATCCCATGAAGGGACCAGCGCAAAGATCATCCCATGAAGGGACCAGCGCAAAGATCATCCCATGAAGGGACCAGGGCATCAAAGATCATCCCATGAAGGGACCAGGGCATCAAAGATCATCCCACGAAGAGACGAGTGCATCAGAGATCATCCCACGAAGAGACGAGTGCATCAGAGATCATCCCACGAAGGGACGAGTGCATCAGAGATCATCCCACGAAGGGACGAGTGCATCAGAGATCATCCCACGAAGGGACGAGTGCATCAGAGATCATCCCACGAAGGGACGAGTGCATCAGAGATCATCCCACGAAGGGACGAGTGCATCAGAGATCATCCCATGAAGGGACCACTGCATCAGAGATCATCCCACGAAGGGACCAGTGCATCAGAGATCATCCCAGGAAGGGACCAGTGCATCAGAGATAATCCCAGGAAGGGACCAGTGCATCAGAGATAATCCCAGGAAGGGACCAGTGCATCAGATCAACCCATGAAGGGACCAGTGCATCAGATCAACCCATGAAGGGACCAGTGCATCAGATCATCCCATGAAGGGACCAGTGCATCAGAGATCATCCCATGAAGGGACCAGTGCATCAGAGATCATCCCATGAAGGGACCAGTGCATCAGAGATCATCCCATGAAGGGACCAGTGCATCAGAGATCATCCCATGAAGGGACCAGTGCATCAGAGATCATCCCATGAAGGGACCAGTGCATCAGAGATCATCCCATGAAGGGACCAGTGCATCACAGCACTGAGATTAGAGGTATGGCAGATCATCCCATAAAGGGACCAGTGCACCAAAGATCATACCATGAAGGGACCAGTGCATCAGGGATGATCCCATGAAGGGACCAGTGCATCAGGGATGATCCCATGAAGGGACCAGTGCATCAGGGATGATCCCATGAAGGGACCAGTGCAAAGATCACCCCATGAAGGGACGAGTGCATCAGAGATCATCCCATGAAGGGACCAGTGCATCACAGCACTGAGATTAGAGGTATGCAAGATCATCCCATGAAGGAACCAGTGCACCAAAGATCATCCCATGAAGGGACCAGTGCATCAGATCATCCCATGAAGGGACCAGTGTATCGGATCACCCCATGAAGGGACCAGTGTATCGGATCACCCCATGAAGGGACCAGTGCATCGGATCACCCCATGAAGGGACCAGTGCATCGGATCACCCCATGAAGGGACCAGTGCATCAAAATCACCCCATGAAGGGACCAGTGCATCAAAATCACCCCATGAAGGGACCAGAGACCATCCCATGAAGGGACCAGCGCATCAGATCCTCCCATGAAGGGACCAGCGCACCAACGATCATCCCATGAAGGGACCAGCGCACCAACGATCATCCCATGAAGGGACCAGCGCACCAACGATCATCCCATGAAGGGACCAGCGCACCAACGATCATCCCATGAAGGGACCAGCGCACCAACGATCATCCCATGAAGGGACCAGCGCACCAACGATCATCCCATGAAGGGACCAGCGCACCAACGATCATCCCATGAAGGGACCAGCGCACCAACGATCATCCCATGAAGGGACCAGCGCACCAACGATCATCCCATGAAGGGACCAGCGCACCAACGATCATCCCATGAAGGGACCAGCGCACCAACGATCATCCCATGAAGGGACCAGCGCACCAACGATCATCCCATGAAGGGACCAGCGCATGAGAGTTCATCCCATGAAGGGACCAGCGCATGAGAGTTCATCCCATGAAGGAACCAGCGATCATCCCATGAAGGGACCAGCGCACCAACGATCATCCCATGAAGGGACCAGTGCATCAGAGATCATCCCATGAAGGGACCAGAGACCATCCCGTGAAGGGACCAACTCAGAGATCATCCCATGAAGGGACCACTGCATCACAGCACACAGATTAGAGGTATGCAAGATAATCCCATGAAGGGACCCACTGCATCACAGCACACAGATTAGAGGTATGCAAGATCATCCCATGAAGGGACCAGTGCATCAGAGATCATCCCATGAAGGGACCAGTGCATCAGAGATCATCCCATGAAGGGACCAGTGCATCAGAGATCATCCCATGAAGGGACCAGTGCATCAGAGATCATCCCATGAAGGGACCAGTGCATCAGAGATCACCCCGTGAAGGGACCAGTGCATCAGAGATCACCCCGTGAAGGGACCAGTGCATCAGAGATCACCCCATGAAGGGACCAGTGCATCAAAGATCACCCCATGAAGGGACCAGAGACCATCCCATGAAGGGACCAGCGCATCAGAGATCATCCCATGAAGGGACCAGTGCACCAAAGATCATCCCGTGAAGGGACCAGAGATCATCCCATGAAGGGACCAGCGATCATCCCATGAAGGGACCAGCGATCATCCCATGAAGGGACCAGCGATCATCCCATGAAGGGACCAGCGATCATCCCATGAAGGGACCACTGCATCACAGCACACAGATTAGAGGTATGCAAGATAATCCCATGAAGGGACCAGTGCATCAGAGATCATCCCATGAAGGGACCAGTGCATCAGAGATCATCCCATGAAGGGACCAGTGCATCAGAGATCATCCCATGAAGGGACCAGTGCATCAGAGATCATCCCATGAAGGGGCCAGTGCATCAGATCATCCCATGAAGGGGCCAGTGCATCAGATCATCCCATGAAGGGGCCAGTGCATCAGATCATCCCATGAAGGGGCCAGTGCATCAGATCATCCCATGAAGGGGCCAGTGCATCAGATCATCCCATGAAGGGGCCAGTGCATCAGATCATCCCATGAAGGGACCCGTGCATCAGAGATCATCCCATGAAGGGACCCGTGCATCAGAGAAAATCCCATGAAGGGACCCGTGCATCAGAGAAAATCCCATGAAGGGACCAGTGCATCAGAGACCATCCCATGAAGGGACCAGTGCATCAAACACCATCCCATACAGGGACCAGTGCATCAAACACCATCCCATACAGGGACCAGTGCATCAAACACCATCCCATACAGGGACCAGTGCATCAAACACCATCCCATACAGGGACCAGTGCATCAAACACCATCCCATACAGGGACCAGTGCATCAAACACCATCCCATACAGGGACCAGTGCATCAAACACCATCCCATACAGGGACCAGTGCATCAAACACCATCCCATACAGGGACCAGTGCATCAAACACCATCCCATACAGGGACCAGTGCATCAAAGACCATCCCATACAGGGACCAGTGCACCAAAGACCATCCCATACAGGGAACAGTGCATCAAAGATCATCCCATGAAGTGACCAGTGCATCAACAATCATCCCATGAAGTGACCAGTGCATCAGAGATCATCCCATGAAGTGACCAGTGCATCAACAATCATCCCATGAAGTGACCAGTGCATCAGAGATCATCCCAATAAGGGACCAGTGCATCAGAGATCATCCCATGAAGGGACCAGTGCATCAGAGATCATCCCATGAAGGGACCAGTGCATCAGAGATCATCCCATGAAGGGACCAGTGCATCAGAGATCATCCCATGAAGGGACCAGTGCATCAGAGATCATCCCATGAAGGGACCAGTGCATCAGAGATCATCCCATGAAGGGACCAGTGCATCAGAGATCATCCCATGAAGGGACCAGTGCATCAACAATCATCCCATGAAGGGACCAGTGCATCAACAATCATCCCATGAAGTGACCAGTGCATCAACAATCATCCCATGAAGTGACCAGTGCATCAACGATCATCCCATGAAGTGACCAGTGCATCAACGATCATCCCATGAAGTGACCAGTGCATCAACAATCATCCCATGAAGTGACCAGTGCATCAGAGATCATCCCATGAAGTGACCAGTGCATCAACAATCATCCCATGAAGTGACCAGTGCATCAGAGATCATCCCATGAAGGGACCAGTGCATCAGAGATCATCCCATGAAGGGACCAGTGCATCAGAGATCATCCCATGAAGGGACCAGTGCATCAGAGATCATCCCATGAAGGGACCAGTGCATCAGAGATCATCCCATGAAGGGACCAGTGCATCAGAGACCATCCCATGAAGGGACCAGTGCATCAGAGACCATCCCATGAAGGGACCAGTGCATCAGAGACCATCCCATTAAGGGACCAGTGCATCAGAGATCATCCCATGAAGGGACCAGTGCATCAAAGATCATCCCATGAAGGGACCAGTGCATCAGAGATCATCCCATGAAGGGACCAGTGCATCAGAGATCATCCCATGAAGGGGCCAGTGCATCAGATCATCCCATGAAGGGGCCAGTGCATCAAACACCATCCCATACAGGGACCAGTGCACCAAAGACCATCCCATACAGGGAACAGTGCATCAAAGATCATCCCATGAAGTGACCAGTGCATCAACAATCATCCCATGAAGTGACCAGTGCATCAGAGATCATCCCATGAAGTGACCAGTGCATCAACAATCATCCCATGAAGTGACCAGTGCATCAGAGATCATCCCATGAAGGGACCAGTGCATCAGAGATCATCCCATGAAGGGACCAGTGCATCAGAGATCATCCCATGAAGGGACCAGTGCATCAGAGATCATCCCATGAAGGGACCAGTGCATCAGAGATCATCCCATGAAGGGACCAGTGCATCAGAGATCATCCCATGAAGGGACCAGTGCATCAGAGATCATCCCATGAAGGGACCAGTGCATCAGAGATCATCCCATGAAGGGACCAGTGCATCAACAATCATCCCATGAAGGGACCAGTGCATCAACAATCATCCCATGAAGTGACCAGTGCATCAACAATCATCCCATGAAGTGACCAGTGCATCAACGATCATCCCATGAAGTGACCAGTGCATCAACGATCATCCCATGAAGTGACCAGTGCATCAACAATCATCCCATGAAGTGACCAGTGCATCAGAGATCATCCCATGAAGTGACCAGTGCATCAACAATCATCCCATGAAGTGACCAGTGCATCAGAGATCATCCCATGAAGGGACCAGTGCATCAGAGATCATCCCATGAAGGGACCAGTGCATCAGAGATCATCCCATGAAGGGACCAGTGCATCAGAGATCATCCCATGAAGGGACCAGTGCATCAGAGATCATCCCATGAAGGGACCAGTGCATCAGAGACCATCCCATGAAGGGACCAGTGCATCAAAGATCATCCCATGAAGGGACCAGTGCATCAGAGATCATCCCATGAAGGGACCAGTGCATCAGAGATCATCCCATGAAGGGGCCAGTGCATCAGATCATCCCATGAAGGGGCCAGTGCATCACAGCACTCACATTAGAGGTATGCAAGATCATCCCATGAAGGGACCAGTGCATCAGAGATCATCCCATGAAGGGACCAGTGCATCAGAGATCATCCCATGAAGGGACCAGTGCATCAGAGATCATCCCATGAAGGGACCAGTGCATCAGAGATCATCCCATGAAGGGACCAGTGCATCAGAGATCATCCCATTAAGGGACCAGTGCATCAGAGATCATCCCATTAAGGGACCAGTGCATCAGAGATCATCCCATGAAGGGACCAGTGCATCAGAGATCATCCCATGAAGGGACCAGTGCATCAGAGATCATCCCATGAAGGGACCAGTGCATCAGAGATCATCCCATGAAGGGACCAGTGCATCAAAGATCATCCCATGAAGGGACCAGTGCATCAAAGATCATCCCATGAAGGGACCAGTGCATCAAAGATCATCCCATGAAGGGACCAGTGCAGAGATCCCATGAAGGGACCAGTGCATCAAAGATCATCCCATGAAGGGACCAGTGCAGAGATCCCATGAAGGGACCAGTGCAGAGATCCCATGAAGGGACCAGTGCAGAGATCCCATGAAGGGACCAGTGCAGAGATCCCATGAAGGGACCAGTGCAGAGATCCCATGAAGGGACCAGTGCAGAGATCCCATGAAGGGACCAGTGCAGAGATCCCATGAAGGGACCAGTGCAGAGATCCCATGAAGGGACCAGTGCAGAGATCCCATGAAGGGACCAGTGCAGAGATCCCATGAAGGGACCAGTGCAGAGATCCCATGAAGGGACCAGTGCAGAGATCCCATGAAGGGACCAGTGCAGAGATCCCATGAAGGGACCAGTGCAGAGATCCCATGAAGGGACCAGTGCAGAGATCCCATGAAGGGACCAGTGCATCAGAGACCATCCCATGAACAGACCAGTGCATCAAAGACCATCCCATGAAGGGACCAGTGCCTCAAAGACCATCCCATGAAGGGACCAGTGCATCAAAAACCAATCCATGAAGGGACCAGTGCATCACAGCACTCAGATTAGAGGTATGCAAGATCAGCCCATGAAGGGACCAGTGCAGAGATCCCACGAAGGGACCAGTGCAGAGAAAATCCCACGAAGGGACCAGTGCATCAGAGAAAATCCCACAATGACCAGTGCATCAGAGACCATCCCACAAAGGGACCAGTGCATCAGAGACCATCCCACAAAGGGACCAGTGCATCAAAGACCATCCCACAAAGGGACCAGTGCATCAGAGACCATCCCACAAAGGGACCAGTGCATCAAAGACCATCCCACTAAGGGACCAGTGCAGAGATCATCCCACTAAGGGACCAGTGCAGAGATCATCCCACTAAGGGAGCAGTGCAGAGATCATCCCACTAAGGGAGCAGTGCAGAGATCATCCCACTAAGGGAGCAGTGCAGAGATCATCCCACTAAGGGAGCAGTGCAGAGATCATCCCACTAAGGGAGCAGTGCAGAGATCATCCCACTAAGGGAGCAGTGCAGAGATCATCCCACTAAGGGAGCAGTGCAGAGATCATCCCACTAAGGGAGCAGTGCAGAGATCATCCCACTAAGGGACCAGTGCAGAGATCATCCCACTAAGGGACCAGTGCAGAGATCATCCCACTAAGGGACCAGTGCAGAGATCATCCCACTAAGGGACCAGTGCAGAGATCATCCCACTAAGGGACCAGTGCAGAGATCATCCCACTAAGGGACCAGTGCAGAGATCATCCCACTAAGGGACCAGTGCAGAGATCATCCCACTAAGGGACCAGTGCAGAGATCATCCCACTAAGGGACCAGTGCAGAGATCATCCCACTAAGGGACCAGTGCAGAGATCATCCCACTAAGGGACCAGTGCAGAGATCATCCCACTAAGGGACCAGTGCAGAGATCATCCCACTAAGGGACCAGTGCAGAGATCATCCCACTAAGGGACCAGTGCAGAGATCATCCCACTAAGGGACCAGTGCAGAGATCATCCCACTAAGGGACCAGTGCAGAGATCCCATTAAGGGACCAGTGCAGAGATCCCACTAAGGGACCAGTGCAGAGATCCCATTAAGGGACCAGTGCAGAGATCCCATGAAGGGACCAGTGCAGAGATCCCATGAAGGGACCAGTGCAGAGATCCCATGAAGGGACCAGTGCAGAGATCCCATGAAGGGACCAGTGCAGAGATCCCATGAAGGGACCAGTGCAGAGATCCCATGAAGGGACCAGTGCAGAGATCCCATGAAGGGACCAGTGCAGAGATCCCATGAAGGGACCAGTGCAGAGATCCCATGAAGGGACCAGTGCAGAGATCCCATGAAGGGACCAGTGCAGAGATCCCATGAAGGGACCAGTGCATCAAAGACCATCCCATGAAGGGACCAGTGCATCAAAGACCATCCCATGAAGGGACCAGTGCATCAAAGACCATCCCATGAAGGGACCAGTGCATCAAAGACCATCCCATGAAGGGACCAGTGCATCAAAGACCATCCCATGAAGGGACCAGTGCATCAGAGATCCCATGAAGGGACCAGTGCATCAGAGATCCCATGAAGGGACCAGTGCATCAGAGATCCCATGAAGGGACCAGTGCATCAGAGATCCCATGAAGGGACCAGTGCATCAGAGATCCCATGAAGGGACCAGTGCATCAGAGATCCCATGAAGGGACCAGTGCATCAGAGATCCCATGAAGGGACCAGTGCATCAGAGATCCCATGAAGGGACCAGTGCATCAGAGATCCCATGAAGGGACCAGTGCATCAGAGATCCCATGAAGGGACCAGTGCATCAGAGATCCCATGAAGGGACCAGTGCATCAGAAAATCCCATGAAGGGACCAGTGCATCAGAAAATCCCATGAAGGGACCAGTGCATCAGAGAAAATCCCATGAAGGGACCAGTGCATCAGAGAAAATCCCATGAAGGGACCAGTGCATCAGAGAAAATCCCATGAAGGGACCAGTGCATCAGCGACCATCCCATGAAGGGACCAGTGCATCAGCGACCATCCCATGAAGGGACCAGTGCATCAAAGTTCATCCCATGAAGGGACCAGTGCATCAAAGATCATCCCATGAAGGGACCAGTGCATCAAAGATCATCCCATGAAGGGACCAGTGCATCAAAGATCATCCCATGAAGGGACCAGTGCATCAAAGATCATCCCATGAAGGGACCAGTGCATCAAAGATCATCCCATGAAGGGACCAGTGCATCAAAGATCATCCCATGAAGGGACCAGTGCATCAAAGATCATCCCATGAAGGGACCAGTGCATCAGAGACCATCCCATGAAGGGACCAGTGCATCAGAGACCATCCCAAGAAGGGACCAGTGCATCAGAGACAATCCCATGAACAGACCAGTGCATCAAAGACCATCCCATGAACAGACCAGTGCATCAAAGACCATCCCATGAACGGACCAGTGCATCAAAGACCATCCCATGAAGGGACCAGTGCATCAGAGATCCCATGAAGGGACCAGTGCATCAGAGATCATCCCATGAAGGGACCAGTGCATCAGAGATCATCCCATGAAGGGACCAGTGCAGAGATCCCATGAAGGGACCAGTGCATCAAAGTTCATCCCATGAAGGGACCAGTGCATCAAAGTTCATCCCATGAAGGGACCAGTGCATCAAAGTTCATCCCATGAAGGGACCAGTGCATCAGAGATCATCCCATGAAGGGAAAAGTGCATCAGAGATCATCCCATGAAGGGAAAAGTGCATCAGAGATCATCCCATGAAGGGAAAAGTGCATCAGAGATCATCCCATGAAGGGACCAGTGCATCACAGCACTCAGATTAGAGGTATGCACGATCATCCCATGAAGGGACCAGTGCATCAGAGATCCCATGAAGGGACCAGGGCATCAGATCCCATGAAGGGACCAGGGCATCAGATCCCATGAAGGGACCAGGGCATCAGATCCCATGAAGGGACCAGGGCATCAGATCCCATGAAGGGACCAGGGCATCAGAGAAACCATGAATGGACCAGGGCATCAGAGATCATCCCACGAAGGGACCAGTGCATCAGAGACCATCCCACAAAGGGACCAGTGCATCAGAGACCATCCCACAAAGGGACCAGTGCATCAAAGACCATCCCACAAAGGGACCAGTGCATCAGAGACCATCCCACAAAGGGACCAGTGCATCAAAGACCATCCCATGAAGGGACCAGTGCATCACAGCACTCAGATAATGTATGCAAGATCATCCCACGAAGGGACCAGTGCAGAGATCATCCCACGAAGGGACCAGTGCAGAGATCATCCCACGAAGGGACCAGTGCAGAGATCATCCCACTAAGGGACCAGTGCAGAGATCATCCCACTAAGGGACCAGTGCAGAGATCATCCCACTAAGGGACCAGTGCAGAGATCATCCCACTAAGGGACCAGTGCAGAGATCATCCCACTAAGGGACCAGTGCAGAGATCATCCCACTAAGGGAGCAGTGCAGAGATCATCCCACTAAGGGAGCAGTGCAGAGATCATCCCACTAAGGGACCAGTGCAGAGATCATCCCACTAAGGGAGCAGTGCAGAGATCATCCCACTAAGGGACCAGTGCAGAGATCATCCCACTAAGGGACCAGTGCAGAGATCATCCCACTAAGGGACCAGTGCAGAGATCATCCCACTAAGGGACCAGTGCAGAGATCATCCCACTAAGGGACCAGTGCAGAGATCATCCCACTAAGGGACCAGTGCAGAGATCATCCCACTAAGGGACCAGTGCAGAGATCATCCCACTAAGGGACCAGTGCAGAGATCATCCCACTAAGGGACCAGTGCAGAGATCATCCCACTAAGGGACCAGTGCAGAGATCATCCCACTAAGGGACCAGTGCAGAGATCATCCCACTAAGGGACCAGTGCAGAGATCCCACTAAGGGACCAGTGCAGAGATCCCACGAAGGGACCAGTGCAGAGATCCCACGAAGGGACCAGTGCAGAGATCCCACGAAGGGACCAGTGCAGAGATCCCATGAAGGGACCAGTGCAGAGATCCCATGAAGGGACCAGTGCAGAGATCCCATGAAGGGACCAGTGCAGAGATCCCATGAAGGGACCAGTGCAGAGATCCCATGAAGGGACCAGTGCAGAGATCCCATGAAGGGACCAGTGCAGAGATCCCATGAAGGGACCAGTGCAGAGATCCCATGAAGGGACCAGTGCAGAGATCCCATGAAGGGACCAGTGCAGAGATCCCATGAAGGGACCAGTGCAGAGATCCCATGAAGGGACCAGTGCAGAGATCCCATGAAGGGACCAGTGCAGAGATCCCATGAAGGGACCAGTGCAGAGATCCCATGAAGGGACCAGTGCATCAAAGACCATCCCATGAAGGGACCAGTGCATCAAAGACCATCCCATGAAGGGACCAGTGCATCAAAGACCATCCCATGAAGGGACCAGTGCATCAAAGACCATCCCATGAAGGGACCAGTGCATCAAAGACCATCCCATGAAGGGACCAGTGCATCAGAGATCCCATGAAGGGACCAGTGCATCAGAGATCCCATGAAGGGACCAGTGCATCAGAGATCCCATGAAGGGACCAGTGCATCAGAGATCCCATGAAGGGACCAGTGCATCAGAGATCCCATGAAGGGACCAGTGCATCAGAGATCCCATGAAGGGACCAGTGCATCAGAGATCCCATGAAGGGACCAGTGCATCAGAGATCCCATGAAGGGACCAGTGCATCAGAGATCCCATGAAGGGACCAGTGCATCAGAGATCCCATGAAGGGACCAGTGCATCAGAAAATCCCATGAAGGGACCAGTGCATCAGAAAATCCCATGAAGGGACCAGTGCATCAGAAAATCCCATGAAGGGACCAGTGCATCAGAGAAAATCCCATGAAGGGACCAGTGCATCAGAGAAAATCCCATGAAGGGACCAGTGCATCAGAGAAAATCCCATGAAGGTACCAGTGCAGAGAAAATCCCATGAAGGGACCAGTACATCAGCGACCATCCCATGAAGGGACCAGTGCATCAAAGTTCATCCCATGAAGGGACCAGTGCATCAAAGTTCATCCCATGAAGGGACCAGTGCATCAAAGATCATCCCATGAAGGGACCAGTGCATCAAAGATCATCCCATGAAGGGACCAGTGCATCAAAGATCATCCCATGAAGGGACCAGTGCATCAAAGATCATCCCATGAAGGGACCAGTGCATCAAAGATCATCCCATGAAGGGACCAGTGCATCAAAGATCATCCCATGAAGGGACCAGTGCATCAAAGATCATCCCATGAAGGGACCAGTGCATCAAAGATCATCCCATGAAGGGACCAGTGCATCAGAGACCATCCCATGAAGGGACCAGTGCATCAGAGACCATCCCATGAAGGGACCAGTGCATCAGAGACAATCCCATGAACAGACCAGTGCATCAAAGACCATCCCATGAACAGACCAGTGCATCAAAGACCATCCCATGAACGGACCAGTGCATCAAAGACCATCCCATGAAGGGACCAGTGCATCAGAGATCCCATGAAGGGACCAGTGCATCAGAGATCATCCCATGAAGGGACCAGTGCATCAGAGATCATCCCATGAAGGGACCAGTGCAGAGATCCCATGAAGGGACCAGTGCATCAAAGTTCATCCCATGAAGGGACCAGTGCATCAAAGTTCATCCCATGAAGGGACCAGTGCATCAAAGTTCATCCCATGAAGGGACCAGTGCATCAGAGATCATCCCATGAAGGGAAAAGTGCATCAGAGATCATCCCATGAAGGGAAAAGTGCATCAGAGATCATCCCATGAAGGGAAAAGTGCATCAGAGATCATCCCATGAAGGGACCAGTGCATCACAGCACTCAGATTAGAGGTATGCACGATCATCCCATGAAGGGACCAGTGCATCAGAGATCCCATGAAGGGACCAGGGCATCAGATCCCATGAAGGGACCAGGGCATCAGATCCCATGAAGGGACCAGGGCATCAGATCCCATGAAGGGACCAGGGCATCAGAGAAACCATGAAGGGACCAGGGCATCAGAGATCATCCCACGAAGGGACCAGGGCATCAGAGATCATCCCACGAAGGGACCAGGGCATCAGAGATCATCCCACGAAGGGACCAGCGATCATCCCACGAAGGGACCAGCGATCATCCCACGAAGGGACCAGCGATCATCCCATGAAGGGACCAGCGATCATCCCATGAAGGGACCAGCGATCATCCCATGAAGGGACCAGCGATCATCCCATGAAGGGACCAGCGATCATCCCATGAAGGGACCAGCGATCATCCCATGAAGGGACCAGCGATCATCCCATGAAGGGACCAGCGATCATCCCATGAAGGGACCAGCGATCATCCCATGAAGGGACCAGCGATCATCCCATGAAGGGACCAGCGATCATCCCATGAAGGGACCAGCGATCATCCCATGAAGGGACCAGCGATCATCCCATGAAGGGACCAGCGATCATCCCATGAAGGGACCAGCGATCATCCCATGAAGGGACCAGCGATCATCCCATGAAGGGACCAGCGATCATCCCATGAAGGGACCAGCGATCATCCCATGAAGGGACCACTGCATCACAGCACACAGATTAGAGGTATGCAAGATAATCCCATGAAGGGACCAGTGCATCAGAGATCATCCCATGAAGGGACCAGTGCATCAGAGATCATCCCATGAAGGGGCCAGTGCATCAGAGATCATCCCATGAAGGGGCCAGTGCATCAGAGATCATCCCATGAAGGGGCCAGTGCATCAGAGATCATCCCATGAAGGGGCCAGTGCATCAGAGATCATCCCATGAAGGGGCCAGTGCATCAGATCATCCCATGAAGGGGCCAGTGCATCACAGCACTCACATTAGAGGTATGCAAGATCATCCCATGAAGGGACCAGTGCATCAGAGATCATCCCATGAAGGGACCAGTGCATCAGAGATCATCCCATGAAGGGACCAGTGCATCAGAGATCATCCCATGAAGGGACCAGTGCATCAGAGATCATCCATGAAGGGACCAGTGCATCAGAGACTATCCCATACAGGGACCAGTGCACCAAAGACCATCCCATGAAGGGACCCGTGCATCAGAGATCATCCCATGAAGGGACCCGTGCATCAGAGATCATCCCATGAAGGGACCCGTGCATCAGAGAAAATCCCATGAAGGGACCAGTGCATCAGAGACCATCCCATGAAGGGACCAGTGCATCAGAGACCATCCAATACAGGGACCAGTGCATCAAACACCATCCCATACAGGGACCAGTGCATCAAACACCATCCCATACAGGGACCAGTGCATCAAACACCATCCCATATAGGGACCAGTGCATCAAACACCATCCCATACAGGGACCAGTGCATCAAACACCATCCCATACAGGGACCAGTGCATCAAACACCATCCCATACAGAGACCAGTGCATCAAAGACCATCCCATACAGGGACCAGTGCATCAAAGATCATCCCATACAGGGACCAGTGCATCAAAGATCATCCCATGAAGGGAACAGTGCAAAGATCATCCCATGAAGGGACCAGTGCAACGATCATCCCATTAAGGGACCAGTGCATCAACAATCATCCCATTAAGGGACCAGTGCATCAACAATCATCCCATTAAGGGACCAGTGCATCAACAATCATCCCATTAAGGGACCAGTGCATCAACAATCATCCCATTAAGGGACCAGTGCATCAACAATCATCCCATGAAGTGACCAGTGCATCAACAATCATCCCATGAAGTGACCAGTGCATCAACAATCATCCCATGAAGGGACCAGTGCATCAACGATCATGCCATGAAGGGACCAGTGCATCAACGATCATGCCATGAAGGGACCAGTGCATCAACGATCATGCCATGAAGGGACCAGTGCATCAACGATCATGCCATGAAGGGACCAGTGCATCAGAGATCATCCCATGAAGGGACCAGTGCATCAGAGATCATCCCATGAAGGGACCAGTGCATCAGAGATCATCCCATGAAGGGACCAGTGCATCAGAGATCATCCCATGAAGGGACCAGTGCATCAGAGATCATCCCATGAAGGGACCAGTGCATCAGAGATCATCCCATGAAGGGACCAGTGCATCACAGCACTCAGATTAGAGGTATGCAAGATCATCCCATGAAGGGACCAGTGCATCAAAGATCATCCCATGAAGGGACCAGTGCATCAAAGATCATCCCATGAAGGGACCAGTGCATCAAAGATCATCCCATGAAGGGACCAGTGCATCAAAGATCATCCCATGAAGGGACCAGTGCAGAGATCCCATGAAGGGACCAGTGCAGAGATCCCATGAAGGGACCAGTGCAGAGATCCCATGAAGGGACCAGTGCAGAGATCCCATGAAGGGACCAGTGCAGAGATCCCATGAAGGGACCAGTGCAGAGATCCCATGAAGGGACCAGTGCAGAGATCCCATGAAGGGACCAGTGCAGAGATCCCATGAAGGGACCAGTGCAGAGATCCCATGAAGGGACCAGTGCAGAGATCCCATGAAGGGACCAGTGCAGAGATCCCATGAAGGGACCAGTGCATCAGAGACCATCCCATGAACAGACCAGTGCATCAAAGACCATCCCATGAAGGGACCAGTGCCTCAAAGACCATCCCATGAAGGGACCAGTGCATCAAAAACCAATCCATGAAGGGACCAGTGCATCACAGCACTCAGATTAGAGGTATGCAAGATCATCCCATGAAGGGACCAGTGCATCAAAGATCATCCCATGAAGGGACCAGTGCATCAAAGATCATCCCATGAAGGGACCAGTGCATCAAAGATCATCCCATGAAGGGACCAGTGCATCAAAGATCATCCCATGAAGGGACCAGTGCATCAAAGATCCCATGAAGGGACCAGTGCAGAGATCCCATGAAGGGACCAGTGCAGAGATCCCATGAAGGGACCAGTGCAGAGATCCCATGAAGGGACCAGTGCAGAGATCCCATGAAGGGACCAGTGCAGAGATCCCATGAAGGGACCAGTGCAGAGATCCCATGAAGGGACCAGTGCAGAGATCCCATGAAGGGACCAGTGCAGAGATCCCATGAAGGGACCAGTGCAGAGATCCCATGAAGGGACCAGTGCAGAGATCCCATGAAGGGACCAGTGCAGAGATCCCATGAAGGGACCAGTGCAGAGATCCCATGAAGGGACCAGTGCAGAGATCCCATGAAGGGACCAGTGCAGAGATCCCATGAAGGGACCAGTGCAGAGATCCCATGAAGGGACCAGTGCAGAGATCCCATGAAGGGACCAGTGCATCAGAGACCATCCCATGAACAGACCAGTGCATCAAAGACCATCCCATGAAGGGACCAATGCCTCAAAGACCATCCCATGAAGGGACCAGTGCATCAAAAACCAATCCATGAAGGGACCAGTGCATCACAGCACTCAGATTAGAGGTATGCAAGATCATCCCATGAAGGGACCAGTGCATCAGAGATCAGCCCATGAAGGGACCAGTGCAGAGATCCCATGAAGGGACCAGTGCAGAGAACATCCCACGAAGGGACCAGTGCATCAGAGAAAATCCCACGAAGGGACCAGTGCATCAGAGACCATCCCACGAAGGGACCAGTGCATCAGAGACCATGCCACGAAGGGACCAGTGCATCAGAGATCATGCCACGAAGGGACCAGTGCATCAGAGATCATGCCACGAAGGGACCAGTGCATCAGAGATCATCCCACGAAGGGACCAGTGCATCAGAGATCATCCCACGAAGGGACCAGTGCATCAGAGATCATCCCACGAAGGGACCAGTGCATCAGAGATCATCCCATGAAGGGACCAGTGCATCAGAGATCATCCCATGAAGGGACCAGTGCATCAGAGATCATCCCATGAAGGGACCAGTGCATCAGAGATCATCCCATGAAGGGACCAGTGCATCAGAGATCATCCCATGAAGGGACCAGTGCATCAGAGATCATCCCATGAAGGGACCAGTGCATCAGAGATCATCCCATGAAGGGACCAGTGCATCAGAGATCATCCCATGAAGGGACCAGTGCATCAGAGATCATCCCATGAAGGGACCAGTGCATCACAGCACTCAGATTAGAGGTATGCAAGATCATCCCATGAAGGGACCAGTGCATCAAAGATCATCCCATGAAGGGACCAGTGCAGAGATCCCATGAAGGGACCAGTGCAGAGATCCCATGAAGGGACCAGTGCAGAGATCCCATGAAGGGACCAGTGCAGAGATCCCATGAAGGGACCAGTGCAGAGATCCCATGAAGGGACCAGTGCAGAGATCCCATGAAGGGACCAGTGCAGAGATCCCATGAAGGGACCAGTGCAGAGATCCCATGAAGGGACCAGTGCAGAGATCCCATGAAGGGACCAGTGCATCAGAGACCATCCCATGAACAGACCAGTGCATCAAAGACCATCCCATGAAGGGACCAGTGCATCAAAAACCAATCCATGAAGGGACCAGTGCATCACAGCACTCAGATTAGAGGTATGCAAGATCATCCCATGAAGGGACCAGTGCATCAAAGATCATCCCATGAAGGGACCAGTGCATCAAAGATCATCCCATGAAGGGACCAGTGCATCAAAGATCATCCCATGAAGGGACCAGTGCATCGCAGAGATCCCATGAAGGGACCAGTGCAGAGATCCCATGAAGGGACCAGTGCAGAGATCCCATGAAGGGACCAGTGCAGAGATCCCATGAAGGGACCAGTGCAGAGATCCCATGAAGGGACCAGTGCAGAGATCCCATGAAGGGACCAGTGCAGAGATCCCATGAAGGGACCAGTGCAGAGATCCCATGAAGGGACCAGTGCAGAGATCCCATGAAGGGACCAGTGCAGAGATCCCATGAAGGGACCAGTGCAGAGATCCCATGAAGGGACCAGTGCAGAGATCCCATGAAGGGACCAGTGCAGAGATCCCATGAACAGACCAGTGCATCAAAGACCATCCCATGAAGGGACCAGTGCCTCAAAGACCATCCCATGAAGGGACCAGTGCATCAAAAACCAATCCATGAAGGGACCAGTGCATCACAGCACTCAGATTAGAGGTATGCAAGATCATCCCATGAAGGGACCAGTGCATCAGAGATCAGCCCATGAAGGGACCAGTGCAGAGATCCCATGAAGGGACCAGTGCAGAGAAAATCCCACGAAGGGACCAGTGCATCAGAGAAAATCCCACGAAGGGACCAGTGCATCAGAGACCATCCCACGAAGGGACCAGTGCATCAGAGACCATCCCACGAAGGGACCAGTGCATCAGAGACCATCCCACGAAGGGACCAGTGCATCAAAGACCATCCCATGAAGGGACCAGTGCATCACAGCACTCAGATTAGAGGTATGCAAGATCATCCCACGAAGGGACCAGTGCAGAGATCATCCCACGAAGGGACCAGTGCAGAGATCATCCCACGAAGGGACCAGTGCAGCGATCATCCCATGAAGGGACCACTGCATCACAGCACACAGATTAGAGGTATGCAAGATAATACCATGAAGGGACCAGTGCATCAGAGATCATCCCATGAAGGGACCAGTGCATCAGAGATCATCCCATGAAGGGACCAGTGCATCAGAGATCATCCCATGAAGGGACCCGTGCACCAGAGACCATCCCATGAAGGGACCCGTGCATCAGAGATCATCCCATGAAGGGACCCGTGCATCAGAGATCATCCCATGAAGGGACCCGTGCATCAGAGATCATCCCATGAAGGGACCCGTGCATCAGAGATCATCCCATGAAGGGACCAGTGCATCAGAGACCATCCCATGAAGGGACCAGTGCATCAGAGACCATCCAATACAGGGACCAGTGCATCAGAGACCATCCCATACAGGGACCAGTGCATCAGAGACCATCCCATACAGGGACCAGTGCATCAAACACCATCCCATACAGGGACCAGTGCATCAAACACCATCCCATACAGGGACCAGTGCATCAAACACCATCCCATACAGGGACCAGTGCATCAAAGACCATCCCATGAAGGGACCAGTGCCTCAAAGACCATCCCATGAAGGGACCAGTGCCTCAAAGACCATCCCATGAAGGGACCAGTGCCTCAAAGACCATCCCATGAAGGGACCAGTGCATCAAAAACCAATCCATGAAGGGACCAGTGCATCACAGCACTCAGATTAGAGGTATGCAAGATCATCCCATGAAGGGACCAGTGCATCAGAGATCAGCCCATGAAGGGACCAGTGCAGAGATCCCATGAAGGGACCAGTGCAGAGAAAATCCCACGAAGGGACCAGTGCATCAGAGAAAATCCCACGAAGGGACCAGTGCATCAGAGACCATCCCACGAAGGGACCAGTGCATCAGAGACCATCCCACGAAGGGACCAGTGCATCAGAGACCATCCCACGAAGGGACCAGTGCATCAAAGACCATCCCATGAAGGGACCAGTGCATCACAGCACTCAGATTAGAGGTATGCAAGATCATCCCACGAAGGGACCAGTGCAGAGATCATCCCACGAAGGGACCAGTGCAGAGATCATCCCACGAAGGGACCAGTGCAGCGATCATCCCATGAAGGGACCACTGCATCACAGCACACAGATTAGAGGTATGCAAGATAATACCATGAAGGGACCAGTGCATCAGAGATCATCCCATGAAGGGACCAGTGCATCAGAGATCATCCCATGAAGGGACCCGTGCATCAGAGATCATCCCACTAAGGGACCCGTGCACCAGAGATCATCCCACTAAGGGACCCGTGCACCAGAGATCATCCCACTAAGGGACCCGTGCACCAGAGATCATCCCACTAAGGGACCCGTGCTGCAGAGATCATCCCACTAAGGGACCCGTGCTGCAGAGATCATCCCACTAAGGGACCCGTGCTGCAGAGATCATCCCACTAAGGGACCAGTGCAGAGATCATCCCACTAAGGGACCAGTGCAGAGATCATCCCACTAAGGGACCAGTGCAGAGATCATCCCACTAAGGGACCAGTGCAGAGATCATCCCACTAAGGGACCAGTGCAGAGATCATCCCACTAAGGGACCAGTGCAGAGATCATCCCACTAAGGGACCAGTGCAGAGATCATCCCACTAAGGGACCAGTGCAGAGATCATCCCACTAAGGGACCAGTGCAGAGATCATCCCACTAAGGGACCAGTGCAGAGATCATCCCACTAAGGGACCAGTGCAGAGATCATCCCACTAAGGGACCAGTGCAGAGATCATCCCACGAAGGGACCAGTGCAGAGATCATCCCACGAAGGGACCAGTGCAGAGATCATCCCACGAAGGGACCAGTGCAGAGATCATCCCACGAAGGGACCAGTGCAGAGATCATCCCACGAAGGGACCAGTGCAGAGATCATCCCACGAAGGGACCAGTGCAGAGATCATCCCACGAAGGGACCAGCGATCATCCCACGAAGGGACCAGCGATCATCCCACGAAGGGACCAGCGATCATCCCACGAAGGGACCAGCGATCATCCCACGAAGGGACCAGCGATCATCCCACGAAGGGACCAGCGATCATCCCACGAAGGGACCAGCGATCATCCCACGAAGGGACCAGCGATCATCCCACGAAGGGACCAGCGATCATCCCACGAAGGGACCAGCGATCATCCCACGAAGGGACCAGCGATCATCCCACGAAGGGACCAGCGATCATCCCACGAAGGGACCAGCGATCATCCCACGAAGGGACCAGCGATCATCCCACGAAGGGACCAGCGATCATCCCACGAAGGGACCAGCGATCATCCCACGAAGGGACCAGCGATCATCCCACGAAGGGACCAGCGATCATCCCACGAAGGGACCAGCGATCATCCCACGAAGGGACCAGCGATCATCCCACGAAGGGACCAGCGATCATCCCACGAAGGGACCAGCGATCATCCCACGAAGGGACCAGCGATCATCCCACGAAGGGACCAGCGATCATCCCACGAAGGGACCAGCGATCATCCCACGAAGGGACCAGCGATCATCCCACGAAGGGACCAGCGATCATCCCACGAAGGGACCAGCGATCATCCCACGAAGGGACCAGCGATCATCCCACGAAGGGACCAGCGATCATCCCACGAAGGGACCAGCGATCATCCCACGAAGGGACCAGCGATCATCCCACGAAGGGACCAGCGATCATCCCACGAAGGGACCAGCGATCATCCCACGAAGGGACCAGCGATCATCCCACGAAGGGACCAGCGATCATCCCACGAAGGGACCAGCGATCATCCCACGAAGGGACCAGCGATCATCCCACGAAGGGACCAGCGATCATCCCACGAAGGGACCAGCGATCATCCCACGAAGGGACCAGCGATCATCCCACGAAGGGACCAGCGATCATCCCACGAAGGGACCAGCGATCATCCCACGAAGGGACCAGCGATCATCCCACGAAGGGACCAGCGATCATCCCACGAAGGGACCAGCGATCATCCCACGAAGGGACCAGCGATCATCCCACGAAGGGACCAGCGATCATCCCACGAAGGGACCAGCGATCATCCCACGAAGGGACCAGCGATCATCCCACGAAGGGACCAGCGATCATCCCACGAAGGGACCAGCGATCATCCCACGAAGGGACCAGCGATCATCCCACGAAGGGACCAGCGATCATCCCACGAAGGGACCAGCGATCATCCCACGAAGGGACCAGCGATCATCCCACGAAGGGACCAGCGATCATCCCACGAAGGGACCAGCGATCATCCCACGAAGGGACCAGCGATCATCCCACGAAGGGACCAGCGATCATCCCACGAAGGGACCAGCGATCATCCCACGAAGGGACCAGCGATCATCCCACGAAGGGACCAGCGATCATCCCACGAAGGGACCAGCGATCATCCCACGAAGGGACCAGCGATCATCCCACGAAGGGACCAGCGATCATCCCACGAAGGGACCAGCGATCATCCCACGAAGGGACCAGCGATCATCCCACGAAGGGACCAGCGATCATCCCACGAAGGGACCAGCGATCATCCCACGAAGGGACCAGCGATCATCCCACGAAGGGACCAGCGATCATCCCACGAAGGGACCAGCGATCATCCCACGAAGGGACCAGCGATCATCCCACGAAGGGACCAGCGATCATCCCACGAAGGGACCAGCGATCATCCCACGAAGGGACCAGCGATCATCCCACGAAGGGACCAGCGATCATCCCACGAAGGGACCAGCGATCATCCCACGAAGGGACCAGCGATCATCCCACGAAGGGACCAGCGATCATCCCACGAAGGGACCAGCGATCATCCCACGAAGGGACCAGCGATCATCCCACGAAGGGACCAGCGATCATCCCACGAAGGGACCAGCGATCATCCCACGAAGGGACCAGCGATCATCCCACGAAGGGACCAGCGATCATCCCACGAAGGGACCAGCGATCATCCCACGAAGGGACCAGCGATCATCCCACGAAGGGACCAGCGATCATCCCACGAAGGGACCAGCGATCATCCCACGAAGGGACCAGCGATCATCCCACGAAGGGACCAGCGATCATCCCACGAAGGGACCAGCGCATCAAAGATCATCCCATGAAGGGACCAGTGCATCAAAGATCATCCCATGAAGGCACCAGTGCATCAAAGATCATCCCATGAAGGCACCAGTGCAGAGATCATCCCATGAAGGCACCAGTGCAGAGATCATCCCATGAAGGGACCAGTGCAGAGATCATCCCACTAAGGGACCAGTGCAGAGATCATCCCACTAAGGGACCAGTGCAGAGATCATCCCACTAAGGGACCAGTGCAGAGATCATCCCACTAAGGGACCAGTGCAGAGATCATCCCACTAAGGGACCAGTGCAGAGATCATCCCACTAAGGGACCAGTGCAGAGATCATCCCACTAAGGGACCAGTGCAGAGATCCCATGAAGGGACCAGCGCACCAACGATCCTCCCATGAAGGGACCAGCGCACCAACGATCCTCCCATGAAGGGACCAGCGCACCAACGATCATCCCATGAAGGGACCAGCGCACCAACGATCATCCCATGAAGGGACCAGCGCACCAACGATCATCCCATGAAGGGACCAGCGCACCAACGATCATCCCATGAAGGGACCAGCGCACCAACGATCATCCCATGAAGGGACCAGCGCATGAGAGTTCATCCCATGAAGGGACCAGCGCATGAGAGTTCATCCCATGAAGGGACCAGCGCATGAGAGTTCATCCCATGAAGGGACCAGCGCATGAGAGTTCATCCCATGAAGGGACCAGCGCATGAGAGTTCATCCCATGAAGGGACCAGCGATCATCCCATGAAGGGACCAGCGCACCAACGATCATCCCATGAAGGGACCAGTGCATCAGAGATCATCCCATGAAGGGACCAGAGACCATCCCGTGAAGGGACCAACTCAGATCATCCCATGAAGGGACCACTGCATTACAGCACACAGATTAGAGGTATGCAAGATAATCCCATGAAGGGACCCACTGCATCACAGCACACAGATTAGAGGTATGCAAGATCATCCCATGAAGGGACCAGTGCATCAGAGATCACCCAGTGAAGGGACCAGTGCATCAGAGATCACCCCGTGAAGGGACCAGTGCATCAGATCACCCCGTGAAGGGACCAGTGCATCAGATCACCCCGTGAAGGGACCAGTGCATCAGATCACCCCGTGAAGGGACCAGTGCATCAGAGATCACCCCGTGAAGGGACCAGTGCATCAGAGATCACCCCGTGAAGGGACCAGTGCATCAGAGATCACCCCGTGAAGGGACCAGTGCATCAAAGATCACCCCGTGAAGGGACCAGTGCATCAAAGATCACCCCGTGAAGGGACCAGTGCATCAAAGATCACCCCGTGAAGGGACCAGTGCATCAAAGATCACCCCGTGAAGGGACCAGTGCATCAAAGATCACCCCGTGAAGGGACCAGAGACCATCCCATGAAGGGACCAGCGCATCAGAGATCATCCCATGAAGGGACCACTGCATCACAGCACTCAGATTAGAGGTATGCAAGATCATCCCATGAAGGGGGCGGCGCATCGGATATCATCCCATGAAGGGGGCGGCGCATCGGATATCATCCCATGAAGGGGGCGGCGCATCGGATATCATCCCATGAAGGGGGCGAGCGCATCAGATATCATCCCATGAAGGGGGCGAGCGCATCAGATATCATCCCATGAAGGGGCGAGCGCATCAGATATCATCCCATGAAGGGGCGAGCGCAGATATCATCCCATGAAGGGGGCGAGCGCATCAGATATCATCCCATGAAGGGGGCGAGCGCATCAGATATCATCCCATGAAGGGGCGAGCGCAGATATCATCCCATGAAGGGGCGAGCGCAGATATCATCCCATGAAGGGGCGAGCGCAGATATCATCCCATGAAGGGGCGAGCGCAGATATCATCCCATGAAGGGGCGAGCGCAGATATCATCCCATGAAGGGGCGAGCGCAGATATCATCCCATGAAGGGGCGAGCGCATCAGATATCATCCCATGCAGGGACCAGTGCATCAAAGGAAATTCCATGAAGGGACGAAGGAATCACATCACTCACATTAGTGGTATGCATCATCCCATGACGGGACCAGCGCACCAGAGGTCATCCCATGACGGGACCAGAGGTCATCCCATGACGGGACCAGAGGTCATCCCATGACGGGACCAGAGGTCATCCCATGACGGGACCAGAGGTCATCCCATGACGGGACCAGAGGTCATCCCATGACGGGACCAGAGGTCATCCCATGACGGGACCAGAGGTCATCCCATGACGGGACCAGAGGTCATCCCATGACGGGACCAGAGGTCATCCCATGACGGGACCAGAGGTCATCCCATGACGGGACCAGAGGTCATCCCATGACGGGACCAGAGGTCATCCCATGACGGGACCAGAGGTCATCCCATGACGGGACCAGAGGTCATCCCATGACGGGACCAGTGCATCAGAGAACATCCCATGAGGGGACCAGTGCATCAGAGATCATCCCATGAGGGGACCAGTGCATCAGAGATCATCCCATGAGGGGACCAGTGCATCAGAGATCATCCCATGAGGGGACCAGTGCATCAGAGATCATCCCATGAGGGGACCAGTGCATCAGAGATCATCCCATGAGGGGACCAGTGCATCAGAGATCATCCCATGAGGGGACCAGTGCATCAGAGATCATCCCATGAGGGGACCAGTGCATCAGTTCATCCCATGAAGGGACCAGGGCAACAGTTCATCCCATGAAGGGACCAGGGCAACAGAGTTCATCCCATGAAGGGACCAGGGCAACAGAGTTCATCCCATGAAGGGACCAGGGCAACAGAGTTCATCCCATGAAGGGACCAGGGCAACAGAGTTCATCCCATGAAGGGACCAGGGCAACAGAGTTCATCCCATGAAGGGACCAGGGCAACAGAGTTCATCCCATGAAGGGACCAGTGCATCAACGATCATCCCATGAAGGGACCAGTGCATCAACGATCATCCCATGAAGGGACCAGTGCATCAGACATCATCCCATGAAGGGACCAGTGCATCAGAGATCATCCCATGAAGGGACCAGTGCATCAGAGATCATCCCATGAAGGGACCACTGCATCAGAGATCATCCCATGAAGGGACCAGTGTATCGGATCATCCCATGAAGGGACCTGTGCATCGGATCACCCCATGAAGGGACCAGTGCATCAAAATTACCCCATGAAGGGACCAGTGCATCAAAATTACCCCATGAAGGGACCAGTGACCATCTCATGAAGGGACCAGCGCATCAGAGATCCTCCCATGAAGGGACCAGCGCACCAACGATCATCCCATGAAGGGACCAGCGCACCAACGATCATCCCATGAAGGGACCAGCGCACCAACGATCATCCCATGAAGGGACCAGCGCACCAACGATCATCCCATGAAGGGATCAGTGCATCAAAGATCATCCCATGAAGGGACCAGTGCGTCACAGCACTCAGATTAGAGATATACAAGATCATCCAATGAAGGGACCAGTGCAAAGAGAAACCCATGAAGGGACCAGTGCAAAGAGAAACCCATGAAGGGACCAGTGCATCAGCGATCATCCCATGGAGGGACCAGCGCACCAACGATCATCCCATGAAGGGACCAGCGATCATCCCACGAAGGGACCAGCGATCATCCCACGAAGGGACCAGCGATCATCCCACGAAGGGACCAGCGATCATCCCACGAAGGGACCAGCGATCATCCCACGAAGGGACCAGCGATCATCCCACGAAGGGACCAGCGATCATCCCACGAAGGGACCAGCGATCATCCCACGAAGGGACCAGCGATCATCCCACGAAGGGACCAGCGATCATCCCACGAAGGGACCAGCGATCATCCCACGAAGGGACCAGCGATCATCCCACGAAGGGACCAGCGATCATCCCACGAAGGGACCAGCGATCATCCCACGAAGGGACCAGCGATCATCCCACGAAGGGACCAGCGATCATCCCACGAAGGGACCAGCGATCATCCCACGAAGGGACCAGCGATCATCCCACGAAGGGACCAGCGATCATCCCACGAAGGGACCAGCGATCATCCCACGAAGGGACCAGCGATCATCCCACGAAGGGACCAGCGATCATCCCACGAAGGGACCAGCGATCATCCCACGAAGGGACCAGCGATCATCCCACGAAGGGACCAGCGATCATCCCACAAAGGGACCAGCGCATCAAAGATCATCCCATGAAGGGACCAGCGCATCAAAGATCATCCCATGAAGGCACCAGTGCATCAAAGATCATCCCATGAAGGCACCAGTGCATCAAAGATCATCCCATGAAGGCACCAGTGCATCAAAGATCATCCCATGAAGGCACCAGTGCAGAGATCATCCCATGAAGGCACCAGTGCAGAGATCATCCCATGAAGGGACCAGTGCAGAGATCATCCCACTAAGGGACCAGTGCAGAGATCATCCCACTAAGGGACCAGTGCAGAGATCATCCCACTAAGGGACCAGTGCAGAGATCATCCCACTAAGGGACCAGTGCAGAGATCATCCCACTAAGGGACCAGTGCAGAGATCATCCCACTAAGGGACCAGTGCAGAGATCATCCCACTAAGGGACCAGTGCAGAGATCATCCCACTAAGGGACCAGTGCAGAGATCATCCCACTAAGGGACCAGTGCAGAGATCATCCCACTAAGGGACCAGTGCAGAGATCCCATGAAGGGACCAGCGCACCAACGATCCTCCCATGAAGGGACCAGCGCACCAACGATCCTCCCATGAAGGGACCAGCGCACCAACGATCCTCCCATGAAGGGACCAGCGCACCAACGATCATCCCATGAAGGGACCAGCGCACCAACGATCATCCCATGAAGGGACCAGCGCACCAACGATCATCCCATGAAGGGACCAGCGCACCAACGATCATCCCATGAAGGGACCAGCGCATGAGAGTTCATCCCATGAAGGGACCAGCGCATGAGAGTTCATCCCATGAAGGGACCAGCGCATGAGAGTTCATCCCATGAAGGGACCAGCGCATGAGAGTTCATCCCATGAAGGGACCAGCGCATGAGAGTTCATCCCATGAAGGGACCAGCGCATGAGAGTTCATCCCATGAAGGGACCAGCGCATGAGAGTTCATCCCATGAAGGGACCAGCGATCATCCCATGAAGGGACCAGCGCACCAACGATCATCCCATGAAGGGACCAGTGCATCAGAGATCATCCCATGAAGGGACCAGAGACCATCCCGTGAAGGGACCAACTCAGATCATCCCATGAAGGGACCACTGCATTACAGCACACAGATTAGAGGTATGCAAGATAATCCCATGAAGGGACCCACTGCATCACAGCACACAGATTAGAGGTATGCAAGATCATCCCATGAAGGGACCAGTGCATCAGAGATCACCCAGTGAAGGGACCAGTGCATCAGAGATCACCCCGTGAAGGGACCAGTGCATCAGATCACCCCGTGAAGGGACCAGTGCATCAGATCACCCCGTGAAGGGACCAGTGCATCAGAGATCACCCCGTGAAGGGACCAGTGCATCAGAGATCACCCCGTGAAGGGACCAGTGCATCAGAGATCACCCCGTGAAGGGACCAGTGCATCAAAGATCACCCCGTGAAGGGACCAGTGCATCAAAGATCACCCCGTGAAGGGACCAGTGCATCAAAGATCACCCCGTGAAGGGACCAGTGCATCAAAGATCACCCCGTGAAGGGACCAGTGCATCAAAGATCACCCCGTGAAGGGACCAGTGCATCAAAGATCACCCCGTGAAGGGACCAGAGACCATCCCATGAAGGGACCAGCGCATCAGAGATCATCCCATGAAGGGACCACTGCATCACAGCACTCAGATTAGAGGTATGCAAGATCATCCCATGAAGGGGGCGGCGCATCGGATATCATCCCATGAAGGGGGCGGCGCATCGGATATCATCCCATGAAGGGGGCGAGCGCATCAGATATCATCCCATGAAGGGGGCGAGCGCATCAGATATCATCCCATGAAGGGGCGAGCGCAGATATCATCCCATGAAGGGGCGAGCGCAGATATCATCCCATGAAGGGGGCGAGCGCATCAGATATCATCCCATGAAGGGGGCGAGCGCATCAGATATCATCCCATGAAGGGGCGAGCGCAGATATCATCCCATGAAGGGGCGAGCGCAGATATCATCCCATGAAGGGGCGAGCGCAGATATCATCCCATGAAGGGGCGAGCGCAGATATCATCCCATGAAGGGGCGAGCGCAGATATCATCCCATGAAGGGGCGAGCGCATCAGATATCATCCCATGCAGGGACCAGTGCATCAAAGGAAATTCCATGAAGGGACGAAGGAATCACATCACTCACATTAGTGGTATGCATCATCCCATGACGGGACCAGCGCACCAGAGGTCATCCCATGACGGGACCAGAGGTCATCCCATGACGGGACCAGAGGTCATCCCATGACGGGACCAGAGGTCATCCCATGACGGGACCAGAGGTCATCCCATGACGGGACCAGAGGTCATCCCATGACGGGACCAGAGGTCATCCCATGACGGGACCAGAGGTCATCCCATGACGGGACCAGAGGTCATCCCATGACGGGACCAGAGGTCATCCCATGACGGGACCAGAGGTCATCCCATGACGGGACCAGAGGTCATCCCATGACGGGACCAGAGGTCATCCCATGACGGGACCAGAGGTCATCCCATGACGGGACCAGAGGTCATCCCATGACGGGACCAGAGGTCATCCCATGACGGGACCAGAGGTCATCCCATGACGGGACCAGTGCATCAGAGAACATCCCATGAGGGGACCAGTGCATCAGAGATCATCCCATGAGGGGACCAGTGCATCAGAGATCATCCCATGAGGGGACCAGTGCATCAGAGATCATCCCATGAGGGGACCAGTGCATCAGAGATCATCCCATGAGGGGACCAGTGCATCAGAGATCATCCCATGAGGGGACCAGTGCATCAGAGATCATCCCATGAGGGGACCAGTGCATCAGAGATCATCCCATGAGGGGACCAGTGCATCAGTTCATCCCATGAAGGGACCAGGGCAACAGTTCATCCCATGAAGGGACCAGGGCAACAGAGTTCATCCCATGAAGGGACCAGGGCAACAGAGTTCATCCCATGAAGGGACCAGGGCAACAGAGTTCATCCCATGAAGGGACCAGGGCAACAGAGTTCATCCCATGAAGGGACCAGGGCAACAGAGTTCATCCCATGAAGGGACCAGGGCAACAGAGTTCATCCCATGAAGGGACCAGGGCAACAGAGTTCATCCCATGAAGGGACCAGGGCAACAGAGTTCATCCCATGAAGGGACCAGGGCAACAGAGTTCATCCCATGAAGGGACCAGTGCATCAACGATCATCCCATGAAGGGACCAGTGCATCAACGATCATCCCATGAAGGGACCAGTGCATCAGACATCATCCCATGAAGGGACCAGTGCATCAGACATCATCCCATGAAGGGACCAGTGCATCAGAGATCATCCCATGAAGGGACCAGTGCATCAGAGATCATCCCATGAAGGGACCACTGCATCAGAGATCATCCCATGAAGGGACCAGTGTATCGGATCATCCCATGAAGGGACCTGTGCATCGGATCACCCCATGAAGGGACCAGTGCATCAAAATTACCCCATGAAGGGACCAGTGCATCAAAATTACCCCATGAAGGGACCAGTGACCATCTCATGAAGGGACCAGCGCATCAGAGATCCTCCCATGAAGGGACCAGCGCACCAACGATCATCCCATGAAGGGACCAGCGCACCAACGATCATCCCATGAAGGGACCAGCGCACCAACGATCATCCCATGAAGGGACCAGCGCACCAACGATCATCCCATGAAGGGATCAGTGCATCAAAGATCATCCCATGAAGGGACCAGTGCGTCACAGCACTCAGATTAGAGATATACAAGATCATCCAATGAAGGGACCAGTGCAAAGAGAAACCCATGAAGGGACCAGTGCATCAGCGATCATCCCATGGAGGGACCAGCGCACCAACGATCATCCCATGAAGGGACCAGCGATCATCGCATGAAGGGACCAGCGATCATCCCATGGAGGGACCAGCGCACCAGCGATCATCCCATGAAGGGACCAGCGATCATCCCATGAAGGGACCAGCGATCATCCCATGAAGGGACCAGCGATCATCCCATGAAGGGACCAGCGATCATCCCATGAAGGGACCAGCGATCATCCCATGAAGGGACCAGCGATCATCCCATGAAGGGACCAGCGATCATCCCATGAAGGGACCAGCGATCATCCCATGAAGGGACCAGCGATCATCCCATGAAGGGACCAGCGATCATCCCATGAAGGGACCAGCGATCATCCCATGAAGGGACCAGCGATCATCGCATGAAGGGACCAGCGATCATCCCATGAAGGGACCAGCGATCATCCCATGAAGGGACCAGCGATCATCCCATGAAGGGACCAGCGATCATCCCATGAAGGGACCAGCGATCATCCCATGAAGGGACCACTGCATAACAGCACTCAGATTAGAGATATGCAAGATCATCCCATGAAGGGACCAGTGCATCAAAGATCATCACATGAAGGGACCAGTGCAGAGATCATCCCATGAAGGCACCAGTGCAGAGATCATCCCATGAAGGGACCAGCGCAAAGATCATCCCATGAAGGGACCAGCTCAAAGATCATCCCATGAAGGGACCAGGGCATCAAAGATCATCCCATGAAGGGACCAGTGCATCAGAGATCGTCCCATGAAGGGACCACTACATCAGAGATCATGCCATGAAGGGACCAGCGCATGAGAGTTCATCCCATGAAGGGACCAGCGATCATCCCATGAAGGGACCAGCGATCATCCCATGAAGGGACCACTGCATAACAGCACTCAGATTAGAGGTATGCAAGATAATCCCATGAAGGGACCAGTGCATCAGAGATCATCCCATGAAGGGACCAGTGCATCACAGCACTGAATCATAAACTCTGCAGGTCAGGTCAATTGTACACAAGATCGCCCCACGAAAGGGAGCAGCGCATAAAAACACAGATGAGAATTGCGCAGGGCTGGCCAGAGGTATGCAGTTTGGCCCCAAAAAGGGACCAGCACGCCAAAGCACTGAGTTGAACTGCGCAGGGCAGCAGTATTGCCTCATGAAGAGAATGGCACACCAACGCACGAAGACACCAATTGCACATGGCAAAGTCAGAGGTGTGAAAGAGTCTGACGAAGACCTGTGTACCAATGCACTGAAGTTACTTGCAAAGAAATCAAGAAGCCAGACAGTGGTACCATTTCTCCCTCGTGGTCAGGTACAGAGACCCTTCTAATTGTCTGCCCTAACCCTTGCTACATTGCCATAACCCACTATGTAGCCAAAGTGCTTGCCTGTTCATCGGTAACCAACTACCCTCTAGAGATACTACTAGAGATACTACTTCCTAGTTCACCACTCAGCACACTTCTGCTCTATTCTGTAGCATTTGCCATTCTGGATTTATCGGGTTCATGCTCGAGCGTTTTTCGGTCCTTTGTTATATTTTTTTTCCGGATATGGTTATATATGTTGCTCATTATAGTCCGTCTTGTTTTGTTTTTTTAGTCGGCTATTATCGACTATTAATCTAAGCCTGTCTTACATTGTTTTTTCCATACATATTTTTTTCAATCTGTGATGTATGTGTCCAGGAGACCACTGTTCTTGTATTGTATATATCCTTTGGCTGCACGAGCCTACCCTGGTTCATTTATATTGCGACAGATTCCGGTTTTTTAGCATCACTATTTTGAAAAGGGCATCCCGATTGGGTTGTGTGGAGCTTCGCATGCTTCTTTGACACGTTTAATTCCAGGTAAAACTTTAACCTTCTCTGGCTGAATTGGCAAAAAAGTTTATTTTCCGTGTTGCTACAACTTGTGATCTTTTTTCTGCTCATCCTTTTTTCCTCTTTATTCCTTGGTCCCTCTATAGATCCTCTGCATTGTTTGGCCTTTGTCATTCTGAATAATCTTGTCTTATACGTCTGATTTACCATCCGACATTATTGCGGACATTATTTCTGAGAACTAGAGCGTCTTTTTGATCTTATCCCTTGGACACTGAGTTAATGTTCTTGTTGCTTTTTGGCCCCTCTTTCTTTCTAGTTTTCGGATGTAAGCATTTTTATCTATTTACAATAGTATTGCTAGATCTTCTATCAACAGAGATAATGTGTATCGACTGAGTTCTTTTGGGTCACTGATTTCATAGTTTACTTCTGTTTTCTGTTGGGCTAAAGAACGGTGATGGATTAAACCCAGATCAGTTGACTGGGGGTGAGTGCTTGCAACGTTCAACACTCCGTCCACTTCCTTTGGTTTTGCCTTACTTCTGTTTTCACAATTGAAAGTATTTTGTTTCCCTGATTTGGATCTTTATTTCTTTGGGACCTCGGTATCTATTCACATCTATATATATTTTTTCCGTGCACCACTTTTGTTTGGATGGGGAACTTGTGGAAACCGCGGTGTATTTATAATATTCTTTGCAGGGGGAATGCCTCTAATTGTGTAATTTTTTGTTTTATAGAGTACTGGGAGCAGTCTCTTTTCGACATTTTGTAGACTGTGGATACAGGTTCTCTCCCACATACACCTGTAAGATCTTCCTTGTTTCGTGGTCTTCCCCACTTCAGTGCTCTTCCTTATCCAGTGCCCTGAGGAAGGTGATGGCTACTTGTTAACCTAGCACCGAAACGCGCGTCGGCACCGTGCAAGACTGGAACCAGTGGGCTTTATACCATTGAAACACCTGTTATATGCCCTTTATATCTGCTCTGGCGTTCAGTCTTCTCTTTTTATATATATGTTGTCGATAGAAGAGTTTTATTTGTTGAATGTGAGAATGTGGAGTGGCTGATTGTCATAACTGATGTATAATATATGTGTTTGTATATTTTATTGTTTAGAGCTCTATTTGTGGGGATATGATATATGGTTCATTTTACCATTTAATCAGTTTTGGTAAAGATTATATATTCCATTTAGGATTTACTCATTCGTTTTGTATTCATGTTTCTTTTGTTTTTTCTTTCTTGTTGACTTGCTCCAATATATAAAAACAAATATAAATGAAATGTTTTTGAAAAGTGATTAAAATCTGTCTTTATTTTCAAATAAAAACTGTATTTATTGTATCTACTTTGTGAAGCTTTGCATTTTCCCCTGACTGAAATTTAGGTTTAGTTGCCATTATTGTGGAGACGTATTTTCGCTCCCTGATTATTAGGTGGCAGGTGACATCCTCCTCCCTTCTGAGGGTGGAATCTTTTTCATCTATTCTGTAGCATGTCAGAGGTCGTTCAGGTAACAGAATGTTGGACTAAGATATCACTGGACACGCTTTCTAAGAACCTCAGAACCCTCGACAAGTGTTTTTATATAGTATTTTGATAACCTTCAATACAAATATTTAGAGCGGAACCACAAAATACAGATGTATCGCAACAATTAACACCCATCAAATTCCCTTACCACAACTTAATGAAGCACACCACTGTACACAAGTTACAACCCCTCAGTGAAGCTCAGCAGCGTACTTCACCAACGCTCCAAAAAGCACACCAGTGAAGACTATTACCCATCAAAATCCCATTCACCACACCTCAAAGCACAGCAGCATAGTCAGTTGGCATCACTCAATGAAGCACAGCAACGTACAGCCCAGCAATACACAAGTATAGCAACGTATTCCCAGTTACCATCTTTTGATGGACAGCAGCTTACTGCCAGTTACCACCCCTCAGTGAAGCACAGTGGGGGTAATCCCAGTTACCACACCTTATTGCAGCGTGCGTCCAGTTACTACACCTCAGTAAACAGCAGGGTACTCCCAGTTAAGACCCTTCAATTAAGCACAGCAGTGTACTCAGTAAAAACCTCAAAGAATTGGCCTACTACATTACAACCTCTCAATGAAGTACAGCAGCATACTCCTTAGCCACTCAAACTACAGCAGGATACTCCCAGTTCCCACCACTCAATTAAGCACAGCAGCACACTTGCAGTTATTGCCCCTCAATCAAGTACAGCAGTATAGTCTGTTACCAGCCCTCATACTCCGTTCGCACTCATTGATAAAGCATAGCAGTGTACTCCTGGTCACCACCCCTCAATGTAGCACAGCAGGGTACTCCCATTTACCTCAAATCAAGCAATCACAGACGTGTACTCGTTACACACCTCAGAGAAGCTCAGCAGCGCACATCACAGCTTAAGAAAGCACAGCATCAAAGTCCATTATTATCCCTATCAATCCCATTCACCACCTCTCAAAGCACCGCAGCGGTCAGCTATCATCCCTCTGTTAAGCAGAGCAGCGGACTCACTTACCACCTCAAGTATAGCAGCATACTCCGTTACTTTCCATCAAAAAGGCACAGCAACTTACTGCCCGGCAACACCCCCTCAAAAAAAGCACAGGAGCGTATTCCCAGTTACCACCCATCTTATTCCCTTACCACAACATAAGAGCGTACAAGAATTACAACCCCTCAATGAAACAGCAATGTACTCGCAGTTATTGCCAATCAATGAAGCACAGCAGCATAGACTTACCAGCCTTCATACTCAGTTAGCAACCTTCAATAAAGTACCCAAGCCCACTCTGTTACCACCCATCAAGAAAGTACAGCCGCGTACTTCAATCATCACCGCTCAAAGAAGCACAGCAGCAAAGTATTTTCAACCCTCAATCCCATTCACCACCCCTCAAAGCACAGCAGCTTAGTTAGCATCCCTCAGTTAGGTACTGAAGCGCACTCAGTTACTTCCTCTCAATGAAGCACAGCAGCATACTCCCAGTTACCATCCATCATACTCCATTACACCCATCAATGAAGAGCAGCGTACTCAGTTACCACCCCTCAGTTAACCCGATTAATGCCCATTGAAAATACATTAGTGCCAAGCCATTTAATGACTTTGGAGTGCTTTGCTTTAACATTCTGTAGTTTGTGTAATCACGATTATAGTGTTGGGAAACTATATTTTTGGTTTCAGTATTCTTGTAATATCAATTTATATAAAACACACATTTATAAAACACCCTGAAGTCACATGACAATTCAAGATGGCAGACAGGACTATGAAAATAAGTGTAAACGACCGCTTTGGTAGAGTAATGAATAAATATGGAGGTTTCAGACACACCCGTCAATAAAGACAAATGCTTATTTTTGCTGCTTTTGACAGCACTTAACGTATTCCAAAATGGCTAACACTGTTATGTCTGTATTTCATATAATGCTCTCAATCTAGTTATTGGAGGTGTCCAACATCTAAAAATTTATTTTATGACTCATCCACAGTAATGATGCATATTTTGTGAATAGGTGACATACGATGTCATGCATAGTCTCTTGAAAGGCACAGTCCTGGACCTTTGACCCTACGTTGTAGCTCCTGGAAGCGTGCAAAGGATGTATGTTTGTAACAGTGAAATTGTTTTAGCAAAGTGAGGTATCACTGGAGAAATCGCTGTCTGATCTCACAGGGCAACTAGTCAAATTTCATAAGAGGTCAAAACACAGACCTTTGACCCCTAAACAAACATTTCTAAATCTTTTAGTTTTGATTCTGTTACCCTTTGTTGGACTTGGCCCTTTCTGCAAGGTCATCCCTGAACTTTTTGCCTTCCTCCTGTATTTTTTCTGACCTGTTGGCTGTTTTATGACTCCGGGCACCTTACCACTGCTGATCAGTGCTAAGGTGCATATGCTCTCCCTATTATTAAAAGTGTATACATAGATTGATGTCCATGTTTGGCCTATTTGGTTTACTATCAGACCCTAGTAAAGTGCACCAGGAGTGCCAGGGCTTGTAAATACAAATGCTGCTGGTGGGCTTGCAGCACTGGTTGTGCCACCCACAGAAGCGGCCTAGTAAAATGTGTCTAGGGTCTGCCATTGCAGAACCTGCGTGCAGTCTGGTACGGTCATGCTGACTGTGCAAGTGCACCTACTTGCCAGTCCCTAAACCTTCCCTTTTCTGCATATTAGTCACCCCTATGGTAGGCCCAAGGGCAGGGTGCATAGTAGGCATAAGGTAGGATATGCTCAGATGTGTGTGGCATGTCTTAATAGTGAATTACAGCCATTTTCGTTTCACTATTGAAAGGCTACCTGCTCTCCATAGGCCAGAATGGGCTGCTGTTATTACACTATTATCCCAGCGGACTCAGAGCATGGTAGAGAGTCAAGTTTAGTATGCCTGAACTCAGAATAATAAAATACTTTTAGTAAAGTTTATTTTAATATCCTGTGGTTGTAAATACTACTTTTAGAAAGATAGTATTTACTTGTCTACGCCATTTCAGTCCACCTCTGCTGTGTGTGCTGCCTAGGTTCAGTGAGGGGCAGGGTTGGGGAATTCCAGGAGGCTGGCTGCCAGGTGGTGGGTAGAGAGATTACACCAGGATGGGTGGGAGGAGTACACCTTGACTCTGAATAGACCTGTCCTCTGCCACCACAATGCTGGCTCTGCCCCCTGTGGAGCGGCTGATGTCTGCCCTGTGCACTGAAAGGAAAGAGCAGAGTCACCACAACAAAGTGCTCCAAAACCGGACTGAGCCAGGCACAGGCCCCCTGGCCACAAAGAACAAAAGAAACTGTATAAAAGGAGCCCTGCTCCTAAGAAAGCAGATCCTGTTACGCCAAGAAGAACCTCTGCCCGAAGAGAAAGACCTGGGAAAGCTGCATGGAGGAGTACTGTCTAAGCCTGAGAGACTGGCCTGTGGTGGGTGCCTTGCTGCAAGGAGGAAAGGAAAAGACAGACTTTTGAATAAACTTGTGCTTTGTGAACAATCTCCAAGGGCTTGCTGGTGAACTTGCCCCCTGAACTGCACCCCAGGAACAGTGGGCGCTACCCCTCCCAAGAGGAAAAGGAAGCTGCTGCTGGTGAATTGCCCTGCTGACTTCAGAACCTGTGTGCCCCATCCTGCCGAGCACCGCGACCCCCTGCACAACTGTGCTGCTGTGTGCACCGCGACAGCCTGCCCCGAGCAAAGTAAGCTGCTGTCCCCTCGAGCCGGCGCTCGCATCGTAAGAAAGGACTGTCTCCCTCTGAGCACCGAGCCTCTGTGGCCCCCGAGCCATAGAGTCCACCGCAAGGACGGACACCACCCAGGTTCGCCGCTCTGAACGACGTTGCAGCGCCTCGTGCTGAATTCACCCCCAAGCCGCCCCTCCTTCCTCCCACCTCGAGGCGAGCTGTGAAAGTCCCGAGGCGCCCCCCCCCCCCAGCACCGCTGTCCTCTAAAAGTGAAGACCGCAACAAGGGATGCCCCTCTTGTGTCTGCCGAGGCCGCCCCAAACTCCCCGTCAAGATTCAAGGTACTGTGCGCCTCAAACTCACCGGTACGACGCGTACCCTCTGCTGTACGACCCGTACGCCACCGTCCCCGTACGCTGACATACGCGGGAAGTGTGGGATATTGCAGGGAAGCGTCCCGAAGAGTGTACAGCCCGTACTGACACTGGTACGACGCGTACCATCTCCCGTACAGCCCGTACTGCCTTGTACGCGGCTGTCTCCGTACACCTGCTCATAAGGGAAGCGTAAGGGGGGGGGGGGGAAGCATCCCGAAGAGTCCGGCCCGTACTGACAGCGGTACAACGCGTACCAACACCCGTACGGAAGGCGCTTCGACGCGCACGGACCTCCAGAAGGTGTGTGTTGCACCCAAAGTGTGCATTTTGAAGAACTGTGGCACACCAAGACCTAATCTGAACACTATAACAAGTAACTGGAACTCTATTGAAAAGTGAAGACTGTATTTAAAGCCTGCTTGAGAAGTTTATATAAAGCAGCTTTAGTTTTACAAATACAGTCTGGTGTCTGTGTGGTGGGTTGGTGATTGTTGTGGGACACCCTAAATGCTTAACCTAATGTACTCTGGAGTTTAGCCTGACTGCTCGCGCCACACTACCTAGAGGGGGAGCAGGGGTCATTGTCTAAGAGTAATCCTTTGCCCTGACTTGGAGAGGGTCCCTGCTTGTCGCAAGTGCATACCTGCGCCAACCAGAGACCCCCGATTCTAACACCCTTGGATTAATTTCGGCAAGTTTGGTATCACTGAACATGACATTAATTGTAGGTCATATTTGACCTCCATTAGATTTTTTTTTTTTTACAAGTTTTTGCTGCGTTTGAATCGTCATATGACCTTACTTTTTTCTTGGCTAAATTGGTGGGGATGGAGGGGGGGGGGGTCATGTGGTTTGAACTTTGGCCTCTATTTTCACTGTTCTAAGTGTTTTTATGCTCATTAATCCATTACTGTTAGATCATTTTTTACAAGTTAGGCATTGTCCTATTTAGTTACTGTCGGAGGAGGTTATGCTCTTTGACCCAATTATACTTGAGGTGTTTCAAGGTCATTATTGCACTACCCTAGGATCATTTGTTACTAGTGTTGCATTACTGTAATGGTCTTGATAAATACTTGCGTTTTCATTGGTTAATTTGGTGCCGGGGGATCATGTCTGTTGACCTTGGACCTCCAATTACAATTTCCTGTCTTTCAATGTAATTAATCCATTACGGTTATACCCTTCATGTCCCTACGACCCCCCTACACTTCTACTTACATCTGTTGACATTGGTCTCCCTGCTACAACCACCTACAGCCTGTTTGTCAAAAGAAGAAACTCCATTGAGAAACATAGGGCAACCGACGCCAAATTAGCACCCTGCCCTCAGCCATCCAAGTGCCGCTGGTGGTGTATGTTAGATGCTTTGTAGACCCCCATGCTTGTGCTAACCCCCAAAGCTTGGCCCCTGCAACCGATGTACTTATCTGCAAGCACTGTGGCTCCAGGCACCCCCAGTCTCCATTGAAAAGCATTGGTCCGAACTCTAACTTTAACCTCTGCACCCACCCGCCCCTGTGTCGCTAGTGGTACAGTTATTTTGCTCAAATTAAAGTTCGCTGAGATGGGCCCCTTTTCCCCCCCCAAAGGGACAGGGCACTGTACTAGACTAATAAGTAAAAAATATACTTCCATTTGAGCCAGTTTGTCAAATCACACACACACACCTCACTCTTACTTATTACAATATTGACAGTTTTACTTTTGTGACACTGAAATGAAATGTTTATCAGTGATCTGTCCCACCTGAAAGGGTGAGTACAGATCTGGTTTGTGAGGTTAAAACCAACTTTTGAAAATGAGGTTCATATAGGGAGGGCGTAAGCCACACTTTAAAATTTATACATTACAAGAGACAACCAAAAGCAGCGGCCTTTGACTGATATATATATATATATATATATTGATTTATTTACTGGCTAGTGTTCCAATTTTGCATAAATGATACATCCTCCTCAACTCAATAGATGTTCCCAGATGGGTAGAGCTGAAGTCGTCCCTGCAGTGCACTTCTGGTAGTATTATAATGCATTATACAGGGAACAGTAAGAGAGTAGCATCTCATTCAATGCGAACCATAATGAGATGTGTATGGCGTAGAGCACGCACCATATTTGGAGAACAACGCAATACAACTTTGAGACTTGGAGCAACAATGTGAGGAATTTTCGACCAGAGGTATTAAAAACATAGGACTTCCTTACGGAGGACAGTCTGAAAAAATACGCAACGGTGCAAGAGGAGATTGGTAGTCCTAAAAATGTGGATGTAGGAGCCCAATGTCTCAACCCAAGTTTCAGTATGCGTTTGGGCCCATTCCCCTACATACAAGACTATTCTTAAACATTTAAGTGGGGACCATATGTGGGGTAGTATCTAGACTATTCGAAAACCTGATAGATCTATATCCCAACAGTTGAAAATGTAATGGTCGGATAGGTTTCAATGGAACTACTTGAACAATGAAAGTCAGCCCTCATGGCTTTGCAAGATAAACATACACTTCCAAAAGCAGATTTGAAACTGAACTAATACAAAGTACAGAAAAGATGGGACTGGTTCCCACGGACGTTGAGTGCTGCCTAAATTGTTCCTTAGGCAGCATTCCAAAGAGGTTACACCTCAGATGGGACGTTGTACGCCTGCTCTGGAATGCTACCATGTTGAATAACCTTTGGACAGGTGTGGAGATGGATACAGTCGACATAGGAGCCACCTGACAGGGCAGACCGATCTTCTATGTCACTTTGACGTTTACCCTGAGATTGCATATGAATGGACACAGCAGACTGCAAAAGCATTAGCCATAGCAGTGGTCTACATTCTGAGACTTTCGATAATGGAACTACGTCTTACCCATTGAATCTTGGTTACAGGAAATGTACAATGGTGTCGTATGAACATGGGATTTATACACTGAAGACCATAAAAATAAATGCCTACCACCGGTCCTTATGCTAAACGTTTTTGGTACAGCCAGGACAAACAAAACAAGAGCCAGGTTGCCTTGAAACAACTGTACAACGCGGTGCTGTGGCTCTGCTGGTAGCAAAAGCACCTCAGTGAGGGTATTAGCTCAAGGCAAGCTGCAAACCATGAACCAACAACCCTTCCCTAGGCTAAACATGTGTAGTTGATGGTTGTCGAAGTTCATGGCCCACCTAGAAAGGGAAAGAGGGAGTGCGCCTACAACCTGTCCCTGAACTAAACATTCTTGGTGCAGACACCAGAAGCAAAATTTAAGCGAGGTTGCCTTGAACCCACTGTCAAATGTGGTGCTGTGGGTCTTACGTTAGCAAAAGCACCTCAGTGAGGGACTGGAGAAGGCACACTGCAAACCACGAATCTACAAACTGACCCTAGACTAACTATGTTTAGGTTAGCAAGTTTACTGGTCCACCTGCAAAACAAAGTATGCCTATAACCTGACCCTATGCTACCCCTGCTGAAAGAGTAGGGAATAGATCCAGATTCCCAGAAAGTATACCAAGTTGCTTTGTGGCTTTCCCAAGAGGTCAACAGAATTGGCATACCTTCTAGTCACCGACTTACCTTACTGACACCTCTTTGACCATGGTCAACAGTCTTTCCTGCAGGGCCACATGTTTGTTCATGTTCTTCTTCAGTCCACCTCCAACACACCCCTTATCACAGTGTTCACATGTTCGGTTTCCATCAAGTAAAGAAACACTTTTTACATTAAGCAAAGATAGTCAACAGGTCTTCACCTCAGTTGCGCAAATAAAGCTATAACTAAATGTGCTGTTGAGGTGGCAAACTCTTGCATCTTTTTCACTTCTCAATCAGGGAAAGGCCAAAGGTTGTCCCTGGCAAGAACTAAATGTTTAACAAAAAAAACTGCATTACTACCCCCTTACCCCTCCCTTTCACTAAATGTAAATGCTCAGGAAGAATAAATCAGCAGATATTTGCTAGTAAGGCCCTAATTGTAATTCTAAGGGTAGCCCAGTCTCTAGCCTCCATTAATGCTATGTATGGGTTGCCACACTCCAGCCACAGAAATGCAGGCAATGTACTAATGCTGTCTGGAGAGGCTGTGTCCATCATTACCATTGATGTTGCAGTGACTGTTTAAGTGGGTGGCACACTCTGTGCTGCAGGCCCACTAGTAGCATTTAATTTAGAGGCACTGGGCACATGTAGTGCACTGAACTAGGTACATATAAGTTAAGTCAATTGAGTACAAGCCAATTCTGCCATGTCTTAGGAAGAACACACTTTAGCACTAGTTAAATGTGCACAATCCGAAGGTCAGCAAAAACAGGTCTGAATGCAAAGACTAAGGGGGAAACCATGCCAAAGGTGAAAGCTCTAACAGACATCTTCAAATGCCTCCATAAACCAAACATCCATAGCACTTGCACATGCAGGAGCTAACCAATACCGATATCCCAAACAATATGAAGCAGACAATCACCAACTTTCAGGAATCAGCATGCAGTATCAAAAAGATATGCAAGTACTCCCTCTGAACAAATGGTTGCACTTAGTCACATCATGGGGTCTCATCAACAGTATCTAGAATACTTTGTGTCAGACATTTACCATAAAACTTTCATATTTACTGCCTGACAAGAAGACACAGACCCTGTCAAGAAATGACTGTTGAAACCGGTTAGACCTGGCACCATTGGCGGGAGTCTCCCTTCCATTTTTCGCTGTGTCTCCTCTGTTTTTGCTGGTTATAGATGCTCTGGACGCTGTGCCACTGCCATTCAGTGCCACAGCGAGAATGCTCCCTTTGTAAAGATGACATGTGAATTGGTACATCCACGATTGGCTTATTTGGTTTACCTGTTAGTCCCTAGTAGCGTGGCCCATGTGTGCCCAGGGCTGGTAAACCGAATGCTGCTGGTGGGCCTGCAGCACTGGTTTGTGCCACCCACAGAAGCAGCGTGTAAAGTGCATCTGCACTGCAGTGTCTGCGTGCAGTCCAGAACTGCCATCTTGGCTGTGAAGTGCACCCACTTCCCAGCCCCTGAACCTTCCTTTGGCATCCTGTAAGCCACCCTTAGGATAGGGTGCATTGTATGTGTAAGGTAGGACATGCTCTGATGTGTGTAACATATCCTAGTAGTGAATTACACCCAATTTTGTTTCACTACTGTAAGGCTACCTGTTCTCCATAGGCCAGAATGGGAGGTTTTGGCTATTACATTCTATAGTCCTAACTGACCCACAGAACATTAGAAAAACAATATTTAGTATGCCTGAGCTCAGAACATTAAAATACATCTTTTAGTGAAGGTTATTTTTATATTCTGTGTTTGAAACTAACACTTTGAGTAGTGGTACTTTCTTGCCTAAGCCTTCCAGTGTGCTCTGCTATTGTGTATTGGCCGTCTGGTTTTGGAGGGACAGGGCAGGCTGAGTCAGACCTAGATTGAATAGAGAGATCTGCCTTGGTGTGAGGGGAGGGGTAGCTCCTGCACTTGAATAGGGCTGTGCCTGGCAAGGTGAATGCTGGCTCCACCTCCCACTGTGTGTCTGAAGGCAGACCCCCCTCTTTCTGAAAGGAAGGATGCAGCCTGGTAAACTAAGCTCTCCAGGGCTGGGCAGAACTGGTTCTGGCTGGGTACAGAGACTTGTGGCTACTAAGAACAAAGACTTTGGGGTATAAATATTTATGCAAACCCCTACAATTTGTATTGCTCCTGGACAACAACAAGAACCTCCGTCTGTGTAACTACAGGAATCTGCAGGAGAAGGACGTCCTTGTGCGCGGTTAATGGGACTGGCCTGCAGTGGTTACTACTGGACTTGGAAGAAGAGGAAAAGGACTTTAAAGGAACTTTGATTTTTGCTACAGCAATCACCCAAGGGCTAGAAAAGAGCTAGCCTCCTGCAGGAGTCTCAGGCACATCAGACTCCACCACCAACCTCCTGTGTCCTCCCAGCGAGGATCTCCATCTGCCGGTGAGGCTCCTGTGAGTTCCAGGGCCTCTAGTTCTACTACTGAGAAAATAGTACTGAAAATAGTCGCTAACCCCCGTTAGCGAGCCGCTGCAGCTGGTGAGCGTGAGAAAAATAGTCGCTCTGCTGCCGCTGAGCGCTCGCTAACCCCGAAGATTGTCGCATCACCTGTCAGCGGGTCTGAAAACGTTCGCTAACCCAAGTTATTGAATCGCCCGACGGCGGGCCTGAAAACGCTCGCTAAAGATCCGAAGATTGTCGCCTTGCTTGTTAGCGTGCCCCAAAGCGCTCGCTAACCCCAAATCATCGCACCAAGCTCATCGCAGTGCGGACGCAGAGCGTTCGCCATTTTCCCCGCATCGCATCAGGATCGTCGCTCTCTCGCAGAGCGCCATTTTCTTCTATCGCAGCAAGATCGCACACGCAACAGGCCCGGTGCATCATCCTCCCTTAGCGGCAAGGATTTTATCGCATCACCGGCTTAGCGTGAAGAAATTTGTCGCTTTATCCTGCCCGCAACCCAGCGCATCATCCCCCCTTGCGGTAAGGATTCAACGCATCGCTGGTTAGCATGAGGAAATTTATCGCTACAACTCCTTAGCGACATTTTTGTTGCTTTGCTACAGAATCCAGATACTTTGTGAGTAAACGGGTCGCAGAGACTACTGCATTGAACTGATCATCATTTTGTGCACCTTGAACTATTTTTGCGGCATTTTTAAAGTAACCCTATTTTTCTAGCATTGTGGATTTTTACTGTTATTGGTCTTGTGATTAAGTCTATATAATAAATATACCTATTTTTTATAACTACTTGAGTGGTGTCCATTTGTAGTGTACCTCACTGTATTACTGTGTATGGTCATAAATGCTTCACACACTGCCTCTGATATAAGCCTAGCTGCTCGTGCTACGTTACCACAGGGTTGAGCAGGGGTTATCAAAGGGTGTAGGCTGCTTACTCTGACTTAGGAAGAAGGGTCCCTACTTGGACAGTGGCCAGCCAATGCCAACTAGAGACCCCCATTTCTAACAAAACCAAAATACAGCACAGAAATTCAAGCAGGTCACTGCACATTAGAACTTACTAACCAGCACGAATGCTTACAAGAACCCCATCAGGACGATATAGGTCATCATACTAACACTCGCAAAGCAACAAATACCACTAGATAATCTTACACATGGAAATGCTTTCTAAAAAAATAACTTCTCTCCTTCATAAACCTTTTCAGACACTTGTATCTCTTAGAAAGATCAGACAAAGGCATGTCTTCAGACACCAAATAACCGCTTTGAATGCCCATACACCCATGTAACCCTCAGATCTAGGATATCCATAGTTGAACCTTTATAAGCCATAGCACACCTGCCAACCAGGGTCACTGTCCAACATCCACACCACAATACTTCAGGTACATAAGACACCGATGCATTCAAACACTCTCGGACATCCACACCTGCCACCAGACACCCATACACACCACCATTCATATATTCCCACTAAGATACGTACTTCCAGAAACCCGTACTGATACCGAAATGCACACTTGCTGGCCAGAACCTTCAAATACATGCCAACGGATACTTGCACCAACCTTATATAATCATATAAGTACATTACAACCCAATTACGCTCAAGCTCCAAGACACAACGCAAGGCACCCAGGGAACTGGCAACCAATAGGGATGCTGTCACATATGCATGTAATGGTAACATGTCCATGGATATGAGGACACACCTCAAGGTAAGCTGTTGCCTCGTGAAAACAAGTTCTCTTTTAAATCTCCCACAGCTCTTCACCCTCCCCTCTTACACATTTACTCATTTTTTTCAGCTCATTACCTCTTCCAGCTCTTGCTAAACCCTTTCATTCTCCCTGCAGCCTCTCCTGTCACTTATGTTTTTGCTGCATTCCCCTCACACCTTTAGACCTCCATGTGGATTCTCATTAATCTCTTCCTTAGTCCTCTTGTCCCTTCTGTACCAGTCTATCCACTTCAACTAATTCTGCAGCCCTCCCGGTCACTTGCGCCCCTACACCTTTCCTTTTCACCTGCCCTCCTGTACATCTTGCTCACCCTCTAATCTCTCCTCCAGCTCTTCCTAACACAAGTCCTCCTGCGCCCTCCATCTTTTTGAATTCCACAAGGTGAAGACCTCGCTTTGAGAAGTCCCAATAGGCCCTTGGTGTGGCTAGACTCGCACCTGCTCAGTGCCACGAAACCCTTTGGGGTGATGGTGCACCACAAATCTACATGACACCCGTCATAGATCATCCTTTCATTTCTTCTTTTGCAACTCCCTCCATGTTTCGCTGCATCTCTCCCGGTCAAGTATCCAGCTCTCCCTCCACCCTAACATCTCTTGTAACTATGTAACTTCTCTTCATCTCGTCATCTGCCATCTTTATCTCACTGACTAGTTCAACGCTCTCAGCATTTTGCAAAAGTAAATCTTTGTCAGGTGAAACAGATTGGTGATCCAATTAGTTTACACATCACACAGAATAAAAAGAGCTAACTGATAAGTGACGTGTACCTTGAGCGCACAAGATGCTCTGGCATGCACGAAGAAAATTAGGGGGGGGTGATAAAAATATATATATGGCTATGTGTTAGAACGACATGTCGTTAAACTCCACTTACTGGACATATAGCCTGCATCAGCCCTGCCAAGTACCACGCATTAAATGTATGTGTAAGAAGGGTACAAGCCACGCCGCCTGGACAGCAGAGAATCCAATTAAAGCCATCTTGGCAAGAGAAGTGAGGTTACTATGCAAAGTATCTCCGGAGGGTAGAGGACCAAACACAGAATCACGAATTAGAAAGGGATGAGGTTGCAAAACAGAGGACACCTAGAGTGTGGGGCACCAAAAGGGCAACTGTGGATGGCAGGTCATTAAACACAGCATATTGGAAAGGGGGTACGAAAGAGCATCAGTAGGGCACAGAGTACCACCAGAACCTCGATGAATGGAAGCATGGGTACCAGCTCCAGCCTCTGAGTGGGGAAAGGATACTGAATCTTCCGGGTACAAAGCAGAGCATCTCTTAAGATGGAAAGGGGGGGGAATATTCTCTTCAAATGTTTTCCACATAATTAGGGTCCAACATATTTGCCACATAAGAAATCTTCAGCTGCATAATCTGACCGTTTTAACTAAAAAAAAATTGGTTGTAGCTCCAGTGGATTAAATGTTACTAAAAAAATGTGGCTTGTGTTGCAGCAAAGAGGAGTGCCTCGAGAAAGGTTGACTGGTCACCTTTCTCATTAATGCATTTGCAAAGACTTAGTATGGGTACAAATGTCAAAATAATAAAGTATCAGAAAATGTACTGCATTATGCTGCAGCCTTTTTTGCTGTATAATTTAGTCACTGCGACAATGTCCTCTATTGCTGCATAATTCCAGTGACCCCAAAGCAGGCAGCACATATTAAAAGTTTGAGCATGAAGCAGAGACAGTCAAGTTTGCGAACTTAGTTTGGTGTGCGTGCAAATCCTGCATTGTCGATTCCTGGTGGGTTACTCTACTACTGATGAAAAAAGGCAAAAAGGTACCAATGGGTGAAGCGGACTGGCCTAAAGGGTCCTGTGACCACAGCGACAGTCACTGTTGCTCTAGGATTTGCTGCTTCATAGGGCTGCCTACAAAACTTTGGGTGGACTTTAGTATGGATTGTGGTGGAAAGGCCTTCACAATAAAACACTTGCCACCGCTAGGGTCCATCTGCTAGTGCTATGACACCAAGGCTTCTAGGGTATAGCATGAGAATGTGCTCCCTCAGGAGAGTGGTCATGTGGACTGGTCATGAAGGCTGAATCTGGTTCCCCCAGTTCCAAACTCAGCAGCTCAAGCAAAAGTGCTACATCCTCTCCCCCACAAAACACCATACTGTCCCACTGAGAGGAACACACTGCCTAAAGCTACAAACCAATTGTGCCCCGCTAAAAACATCTGGATGTGACAATTTAAATTATGCACTTGACAAGAGTAATATGATGCCTGAAAAAAAAAGTAATAACGTCCTGGAAAAAGCAAACTCATAAGGAATTCAAGATTAAGTAATGCATGTGAAAGGCAAATGGGAACATGGTTACCTTAACGCTTTTACACTCATTCAGAATTAATGCATGTTTTTGCCTGAAAAGTTAAATGACTACAGGGCCCGGAAGAGACCCATTTCAATGTCCATTGCTTATATCCTTACAAAACGTAAGCAGTAAGGTTTAAAAAGATCACATCCCCGATTGCAGAGCCACGGTACACATTTCATAAACTAAAATAAGTAAAACAGCCGATAAGGATCACAATAAACGTTATCCGCTCCATGCATCTACTAGGTATTACAGCACCTCCAGGAATGGTGCACTTACCCACCTGGAAAGAGAAATGTTGTGGAAAGACAAGAAAACAAAAGTATCGCTTCACCAGCAAACTCTGTAAAGTGGCACTAATGTGTTTAGGTTTGAAGACAACCAAGCTGGTCACTTTGATACCACTGTCTTGCTTTAGTTATTTTTTGTATTTTGAACCTTCACTTCTGTCCCGAGACCACTTTGTAATAAAAAAATGTCAGTAAAAAAGGGCATTTGCAGGAAAAGTGTTTTTTTGGCTTCATTTCATAGGGGAAGGAAGGCAAGGTGAGGAAAGAGGGTAGGAACAGTTTCTTGAAGTCACGGTTTTCAGCAGGTGAGGAGGAGCGAGACGGAGACAAAGAGGGAAGAAGAGATAGTAGATGAAAGATGGCGGGGCATGGGACAGTGGCAGAGCAGGAGAAGTAGACACTGGCCTTGCCTTCTCTTGGCAAGAAGGAAAAGACAGTCCTTTCCCTTCTCAGCAACCGTCACCCGGCCCTGGACCGCCACGGACGGCTGATCCTTATCTGTAGGCCTGAGATACATTTTTAAGGGAATGGACAAAAGGGATAGAGAAACTCAGGCATCCACAGGTAAAAAAGGTTAGAAAGCCAATACCAATAACGGCGGAAACAGTGCAATCAATGTAAAAACAACAACAAAATACTTATGAAAGGCTGCAGCACTGACCTTACCAGTGAAGATTAGAGAGTGTCAAAGCTCACGGCAGTCAGGGAACGTCTGCACTCCGGTGTCTTCTCTCGTGTTTAGTCCACGTTTTAAACTTAAACTCGTTAGAAATACATGCTTCTGAACAAGGATTGAGATGGGCTGTTCTCTTTAGAAGTGTGTGAACCTAAGCAGACTGAGTTCATGTGCGTTTTCAATTGCACATGCTGCCTCGTGTGGTGGCGAGTTATTCCAACTCCTACGTGCAGCGTTATTTTACCAGTGCATGCAGGGTCCAGCAATATGGGCATCATTTTCATAGAATACGGAATAAAAAGTTTCATGACACGTGAAAAATGAAATTTACTTTTTTGTTCTGTCACACACATGCCTGACTTAGTGGAGTTATAACAAAATAAACAGTGTGCATTATCAAAATGAAATTCAATGAACTGGTTTGCAAAAGGAATGCATTGGCACCCAAATTCCAAAACTGTATACAGGTATTCCACAAGTGGGTTTCTCGAATTTTAAAAGTAAGATGCAACACGATTGCTCTCGCCACACAATTTTGTTGCCATTTGCTGGCGTGCCGAACTGTGCCTAATTGTTTGGCGTGCCTGAGAAGACTGCCTAGGGTCATGTTCTGGTGACGCCGGAGTGTGGACGCGTGATGCAGTGTTTCTGGGGCGAAACACAAGTGCTGGCCAGATAAAACTCACCAAATGGAACGTAGCTCCCTGAAATTTTGACCTAGAAAATGAGGTGTGGAAAGAGCATTGCCTAAGTTGCAGATACAAAGGTTAACTTTGATACATATGAGCAATCAATTTTGATGAGACCCAAAAGTCTCTGAATTACGCAGACGCCAATACCTGCCACTGAATTAGTAATCACGCCGTGTTTACAGGGTGAGTAATGTAAAAAGACGTGCTGCCAATGTTAGCACTCCGTCATAGGCACGTAGGTTCAGAAAATGTTTTTTCCTTGCCTGCTCACCATGACCAATCACTTGCCACTAACAGCCAGTCCCAAACCTGGTGTTTTGACTTTCCCTGAACACCAGTAACATTGATGCTCTGATGAAGAGATCCAGACTAAGCAGGCAAACGATCTAACTTTACCTTAAAATAACAAGAATTTGCATAGCCAATAGGTCTTGCCTTTGGGACCTTAGAAGTTTTTAGCCATGCAACAGTTGATGTTATTGCACCAAGGATATTGTGCTGCATAACTAAATACTTATAAGGTCCCCAAAAGCGAGACCTATTGGCTATGCCAATGCTGGTTATCGGGGCAACTAGAATTATGTGATTTGGGGCAGCTGCATTTTCTGTATAGGTATGGATTTGCGGTTTGCCACATGATTCATCTGCAAATTAAAAAACAAACACACATTTCTAGCTCAAACGGCTCCTAAGTTACCTAAACCCGGCGCCAAGCAGCACAGTAAAAGGCTCTCCGCAAAGGTTGACCTGTCACCTCTTGCTTGTCATATTTGGGTATTAAACTGGTACCAATGAGGTGTAAATATGCCACAATAATGAAGTAATACTATCATGAAATGTGCTGCATTATATCGCATAATTTGCCTTTTTGTCCTGCATAATTTAGTTATGTGCTGCATTATTTGGTCCTCCCTGCCACTTGGGTCCGGTGAGCCTGGTCCATGTTTACGCTCTTCCTGTTCTGCACATGCGCTGTAATGTTGCTCAGGTAAGAATCTGGTCCCAAGCTACCGCTAACTACAAAGATCATCTCTAGCGTCCCTTTCCTCAGTTTTTCCTCTGACTCTCTAGCTCTAAGTTTGTTCTTTTATTGTGCCCTAAACTAGTATTTGTTCTTTATATGCTTATCATTACCCTCTCGTTCTCTTTGCGCTCTTTTTTCATATTTTCTCTACATTTTAAGTTCTCCTTCGTTATTCAGCTTATTTATCCACTCCTACTACCCTTTCTCCATACACCCTTTAGATAATTTATCTGCCTTTGTATGCACTCTAATTTCTTTTTCTGTGCCACTTTGCTGTCTTATTCCCAAGCACCTTTCTTTCCTTTCCTAATGCTTTCTCTACCCTTCATTTTACTTATTCATTCTACCTTTCACTTAAGTGTTTTTCATATTGTATTTGCTTCTTTCCACTCTGCTCTTTCCCTTCAATTTGTTTCCATCTTTACTGTAGACAATCCACCTTTTCTACAGTCATCCTATATTTAATTCCATTTGATGGACCCTATATTTTTGCAGGTGTTAGAACTCTATGCACTTAAACCCTACTAAGTGGCAGAATGCCGGTGCTCTCCTTTTAAGCATGGTTGGATTGGCATATTCCCAATTGGTATATTTAACTTGCCTGTAAGTCCCTACTGTATCGTACAAAATGTACCAGGGCTTGTAAGTTAAATGTCACTAGTGGACTGCAGCACCTATTGTGCCATCTACTACAGTGACAGTGTAAAACACTGTTTTCAGCCCCGTTGTAGCCGGACTGTGGCAGTTTAAACATTGTTTTCGAACCGGTTAAAATAAAAAAACTTGACCGGTCTAAACCTCCTACTGAAATATTATAGTCACCTCTATAGAGGCCTAGTTGCCCACAATGTAGGGTGCATGGTATTCAAATGTAGGACATGTAGAAATGGATTGTTAACATATCCTTACAGTGACTATCACCTAATAGCTATTCACTGTGGGCCCAGCTGTGCAGGATTGGGCTGTGAGAATCTTTTTTGCATTAGTGTCAAGTTCAGCTTAAATGTCCAATCCTGCAGTACATGCCTGCATTTAACACATTGGGCTGCATTTAAGAGGAAGGGAGACATGATGCCAACACAATTCAGTGTATATTTACTGTCTGGTTGTTGGAAACCTCTTTATTCTACCAGGTTAAATTTTCTGGATTTATTGGGGGCCCAGTGGCTGCCCCAAATTGGCTTTTAATGTTCTATGTAGGAGGGCACTAGAATTACCACAGTACACTCCCTACACACACCCAGCCCTCATAGCCCAAGTTTATTGTGGCATAAAACTTTTGTTATCTTGAAGATGCGCAAATTGGGTAGGGTTTGCCCTGGGAACTTTTACTGCATTAGTTAAGGCATGCCCAGGGGTCATTCCCACCCACTAGTTGGTGGCAGGTATGAATGTGGCATCTCCAGGTACCCACATCAGAACACTTCTGAACCGGTGAACATCAGAAGAGGACTGGACATGCTGTCTGTGACCTGAAAAGATTCCTAAATGACTGGACCTGCTTTCTTGTAAAAAGAACAAAGTGGATTCTAAGGGTCCTATGCTGACTTTGTTCAAACTACAGCAATAAGCTACAAGTGGTCTTTCCTGCAACTACCCAACTGATTAGTGGCAACCGGAACTGGACTGGACCCTGCTGGCGGCTTCTGCCCAACACCCTGTGAGTCTAAGTGCCTCCCCTGAAGCGCACTGAGGCTTCAAAGTGCACTCCCTTGGTGGACTCTGACAAAGGACTAAAGCCAGAGTTAACGTTTGACCAGGATGAACCTAGTCAGAGTATCAGTCCCGCTCACCATCACGGTCAGCACCAAATTGCACCTACGTCCTGGTCTACTGCAACCACTGACTATCATTGGCACTGTGCTTTTTGGCTCTATTTCACTGTAAACATAAAATTTCATATCTCCAGTTTCCCTTATTGTGTTGCCACTTTAGTGTCATTTTATTACAATGTATTCTATTTTCCTAAGGTGGTTTGGGAATTTTTAATGTTTTGTTTTTATACTGTTTTGGTACTCCGTAAATACTTTATACATTGCCTCCAAATTAAGCTGGTCTGCTCAGTGCAACAGCTACCAGGCAGCTGAGCTCGGGTTTAGTGACTTTAGTGATTCATCCTAAATAGGATTGTGATTATAATGTGAGGTGGGTAGTTACCCCCAACTCAACTAATACTCCAATAGCTTACACTCATTTTTCAGTGCCTTTTCTTTTCCGATCATCCTCTTTGCTCCTCTCACTTAATGTTATCTTCCATTTACTTTACTTCTCTATGCAGCTCTCGTTTTTGCTTTCTTTCACCTTTGTGTCAGACCTTAATCTTTTTTCATTTTCCCCTTTCAAGCTTGGTTTCATAATTTATTTTAGTTCCTTTCACTCTGCATTCTTTTTAGGACTCGCCTACCAGACAACGCCAGAAGACCTATTGTGCGCTTACCAAGAACTCACTGGGGCTTAAAGCGCATCACTGCCTACCACAGGTTGGCTCTCTAATTTGTCGGATTCTTATGCAATATCTTTCCTTTTCCTGGATTGTTCATTTTGTGTTTGTCCCTCACCTCGAGTTTGGTCTCTTTACCATCTGATTGGCTGACTTGTATCCTTCCACTTCTCGCTTTCAAGGAACTTTTCTTTTTGGTTACGCACTCAATGACGGTGCATGTGTTTTCCCGCGCACGTGTAATACCCTCAAATGCCTACCCCCTACGCTCCGTGTTGCTCTCGCACATGTGCTGCTCACTCGTGGTACTTCTACCCCTGTGCTCAGTATTGCTCCCTCTACCTCATGAGCACCCTCCCCCCCCCCCTCCCAACCTTGCTGTCACCTGTGTCCGATTCTCCCCACCCCCTGTTCTCGCTCTCGTTAGCGCTTCTCCCTGTCCTACATTCAGCTCTCCGTCATGTGTTTCTGCCCTGGCGCGCAGTCTAGCTGTCTCGCTCTTGTGCTGCATTACCCCCCCCAAACGGCCTCTTTTTTTGAGCTCTTTTCCGTTGGAAAATGTTTAGTTAAGCTGAAGATGTGAAGTTGTTTAATTGCCACTTGTTGAGGTTTCTGGGTTAGCACAGGGCACGACTTCCCCAAGGCTCTAACGTGTTTGTAATATGGAATAACATGCATTTTATATCTTGGCTCCTTTCTGCAGTTTTAAACGTCCCTTGGTCACGGAAGGCTCGTGAACTGTTGGAGAACATGAATGTGCTGTGTCCACCCTCACTCGCCTCTACTCTGTTCGGAAAGATTTTATTTTCATTGGTTTTATAGTACATTTGTTTGCAGTCCCGCAGGAGGAAGGGGGTGGGGTGTTGAGTTGTAATGTTACAGCCCATGCCTCGCCTGAATTGTCATGTATATTTGAGAAAGTATCATTAATAAACGTTGGATGCGGTTTGACTCGGAAATAAAAATGTTAGCTTTCAGGTTTACCAATCCAAAAATGACGCAACCACCAGCAGTCACGTAATCAAGTCATGGACCCTTTTTGTATTTGTACATTTTTTTTGCCGATTGTATAACAACGCCAAAAGACAATTTTTAGACAAACCGGTCCCAAAATTGGCTTTGCCAATGCTTGTTTTCCCCGTTTAGTAATCTTTCACTTTGTAATTTATTTTGGTTTCTGGGCAACCCTCGACACTCACCCATCAACTGTCATACTATTCCCAGCCGGTGTTCTTTACTAGCTTTTATTTTGAAACCTGCAAGTTTATCTTCCTCACTTAGCGGAGCTGAAAACAAGTTTAAAGTTTAGTGTGTCCCGGGCCGGCATGGACGCATTGCGCATCCATGTCCGTCCATCGTCGCTGGCTGTTCAGAGGGCTCCTTAGCACTGTCGCCAGCTGCCTTTTGAAGCCAACGCAATGACCAGGAGACAGGTCGAACTGCACCAAAAGGAATCCAAGGTGGCTTTTTGGTACTGGAGAGGGAGCACCCAAACAGTAAAATGTCATGTTGAATGTACATTGAAAATTCTTGCACTAGAGCTTCTTGAGAACCTCAAAGCAGACGGAACGACATAACGACGTTAGCTCTGGAGAAGGTGACACATTCGTAACAGCCGGTGCTCGATGCACAGGACTTTCGTTTGATACCGGAAGTGAGGGGCACCCAGGACAAGGCCACTGGCAAGGGGGAAGCAGGTCTGCACTTGAGGGCACCAGGCGGCAGCCTCAAGGCACACTAAGGAAGCACCATCACAGAGCAGAAATGCAAAGGATTATGGGATCAGATAGAAGGCTTTTATCAATGACTCACATGAAAACTGCCAATGAATAATGTGCAAAACAAAAAGGTAGGAAGGAAAATTGTACAAACAAATTTGAGTGGTCTGAAACCAAAAAAAAATCGATACGTCTTAAAGGATTAAAAAGGAAATGATTAAAAAGGCCGCACCTAAAACATTAAATGCAGGCAACAATTTTAAACAAGGTAAACAAAGTAAAGTGGTAAACACTATGGCAAAAGTAGCCTCTGTTGAAAAAGGATACCTAACCTTTAACCTCCCCGCCCTCCGACCCCACTATCCGTCCGCTACAAATATATTTAGGTCTCGCCTGGCTATCGCGTAAGCGATAGCTCAGCGAGACTCTAGTAAGGGGCTCCCAAAAGTGCTCCCAAAAATGGCAAGCACACGCACAATCACGTGCATCGTGCCGCCATGCAATCCACTTTTGGGGAAGCGCTTCAGCCCACTGGAGCGTGCACTGGTGACGGGCGTGCGGTTACGCGCACAATGATGAGCAGAGGCGCCATATGGCTTTCCTCTCGTCATGGTGCGTGCACTTCGCACACCACTCGCCAGCCAGCCTGCTTTAACTTTTGCGCCTCAATGCTCCTCCCCCTCTACCCCACCACAGAGCGGGTCGCGCGGCGCTAATGATCTAGAGTCCAGAAGAAGGAATTGCCCAGCAATGAGATTGTCTGCAAGATCTTTCCCTCCAGGAGGCATCGCCTGCTACATGCAATTTTTCCATAAACGATTTCTGAAGCCCCCACCCCACCAAATCTCGAGTATCAGCATTTATTACATTGGTTGCTTTATATCAAGGGCTGCAGAATACCCCAAGACGCATCGTACTTCAAAGGGTCCTCTCCCCTGCGTGGAATGGGCTCCCCCCCCCCCCGCACACGCCACGCTCCGCCGGGCTAGTCTTGTTATGACCTAGTCCTGACCACCTATCTGAGTGCACTCTTCCTGTTCCCTAACACAGGCTTCTCCACTATAACCCTCTTTTCATTAATTTGACTCAGCTCTCATCTTTAACCCAGCCCTTCTTTCATTTACTCTGCCCTCTTTTGTCTGCATTTTTATATAGTGCAACACGACCTGAAGGTAATGGTGCACTTTGAGCACCAGTTACGTCACATTTTTGAAGGCACAGGGAGATTTAGTGCAAATGATTTTCCCGGAATCACAGGGTGGCTTCCCCATTTCCAAAGTTGGCTGCTCTGGTTGTTGCGCCAAATGCTCGCCCCTTCTTTTTATTACACTTCACCCTGTGACACAGTCCCACAGCACTCACGATGCCTCTTTTCTCCGTCAACCCTCAGTACCCGGTCCCCTTTGCCTCCCCTGCCTGTCCCTTTTAACTCTTCCCTAGCCCCTCACATTCTCAGCAGCGGCCTTGCGGTGGGAACGGTTTCCATGGTTACCATATGTCCGTTTCGGGGTCCCTCGCTGTGATGCAGGGCTCTGACCCTCCCAGGCCTGTGTAACCAACATTCAGATGGTGGGCTCTGACCCCACTAGCTAGTGACCATACTGCAGCACTGCCTTCCACAGTCTAACAGCTCTTCCTGTGGAGACCTGCGGTCCTAGACGACCGGGCACGGCTGCGGCCTACTCTGCACACTGACAAGCGCTTCATGAAAAACAAGTGTTGTGCACAGCTAGATGAGAAAGACCATGGTGTCTGGGTGTGATAATTCACGTGTAGCGGGCAGGAAGTAAAGCACAGCACAATCTACACAATCTCTTGGGCGCACACACACATGTACACTCAGTACACACAGTAAACCCACCATTTCGACCATCCAATCGCAAATACCAAACAAACACAAGACATCACACAAATTCAACTCCGGAACATACAAGGACAATGTTTGAGGTGATGCGCCGAAGTAATGTTAAACTATGATCATGGTAGCTTCTTCAAGATTCTACTCTTAAGGTAAAAGATTGTGTAGTGTTTAAACACGACTAGTTAGGTTTCTAAAGGTCCATGATGTTTATCTTTTTTTTTTACATAAACACGTGTATAGGCCTATTTTTCGATCATTAAAAAAGAAAAAGCCTCTTGTTGAATGATTACACTGGGAAAAAGGGCCATTATGCGTCGCGACGTATAAAATCTCATCTCTTCACCAGGGCCAAATACTTTTCAAAATTTGATACAAAACGCAGTATTGGTAAGCCAAATGTCACAATAAAAAGGGAACCATAAAATCACCATTAATAGAAAACAAAGACAACGAAAAAGCAGAAATAAATTAAAACAAATGATGCATACTCAGTTCTTTTAATTATAAACTCCACAACACATGTTACCTTACAACCACACATGCGTGGTCACAAATGCACACAGGCACATGGCCACATCTGCCCAACACTTAAATAGAATGTGTGCGTCTTTCCCACACATTCAGGCCCATTCTCTTACACAATGCATTTCTCCCTCCTACCTAAACTCACAGGATCTAAAACACAACCAATCACGCGCAGAATCAAAAACACAAATGGGCTAAAGAACAGCCACAAACATTGTTCAAAATCAGTATTTTATTACTACACTATTCTGAAACAATAAAAACAAGTAAAACACATAAAATTGCTTCCTACTCTGGAGGTGGGGCCTACATGATCAGCAGGTTAACTCATCAAAAATGCACAATGGCTCCTTTTTTCTCCCGTGTCACACCCACGTTGCAAATAAAGGAGATTGGGGGAATCTAAACATTTGTCATAAGAACAGGGCCTTCAATAGCATAAGGGGGGGGTTATTAATTATCTAACTATATCAGTTTTCCCAGTATTCAGCTAATACGGCAAAACAGAAAGGCCGGCTTTGCGCAGAGGCGCTTACGCCCCCACCTGACTGTCGCTTTGATCTTTTTTTAAGATCAAAGGCTGTCACCAAACTTGGCATGCTCGGGTAGATATTGTTCTCGTGACAGGATGAAGATCCGAGAGAAAGCACGCGCCTTCGGAAGTGGCCGCGCAAACAGGACTTTGCACTGCAATAGGTCTTGCATGTACACGAGTTTAAGCTACTGGCATTGTAAATATCAATGCCTTTTATTTATGTTTTAAAAACGAAAACAAAAATAAAAGGCATTGTCATTACAATGCCAATAGCTCAAACTCGCGTAAATTCTAGACCTAATGCATTGCAAATGCTTGTTTAATTTGAATCAAAAGGGGAACTGCCAGAAGGACCTCTCCAGCCTCAAAAATACAGCCACGGCACGAGCTTATCCAAGCACGTTCCGCTTTCACTTTCCTCCTTTGTGAAAGGTTGGTTATCTTTATGGGGCCATGTGTTTCAAACGCATGGCCCCATCAAGATAAAGCTTTTACGAAGACAGTAAGTCAAGTGAGCCAGTCCTAGAGAGACTGCTCAAATAGAGAAGACTGTATGTCAGCAATTGCTCTCCCAATGGCTGGCCGGCATTTAGCATAAACGAGGACGCCAGCCAATAGGGAAAGGGGCAGGGCTTAAAGCCAGATACGGACACTGACCCTAAATCATTAAATCTCGCCAGCACGACTGCACATGTGTGCATTCTTATGCTAGGCTCGACCTAAAAGTTCAAGGTAATGAAAACCAAATTGTTTGTTGAATACTAAAAGCTTCAGTGGACAGTGTTATTTTTGGTGCATCTGACTGGGAATCGGTATCAGGCATGAGGCAAAACAAAACTGCATGCATTTTGCAAATGAAAATTCATTCAACTCATTTGTTATATCAATCGCACTGCCACAAATTACAAACATGGACTGCTTGCATTTTTAATTATTCATTCAACAAGTTATTGCCATTAACGGCGAGCACCACCTACCCTGGTGTACTGTATTTTGCTGGAGCCCTGCTGCGTGTGTGCACCCGATCTGGGGTAATCGCCTTGTCAGGCCAGACTGGGACATGCGATTTATCATCTCTGGCTGGCAAAAGTAGTTAAAAAGTTCTCCCTCACAGTAGCAACCTCGAAACAGCTGCAACTAGAGGGAGAGCTGGTCAAGGTACGTGCACACCGCTCTGTTTTCTTTCATACTCAATACAAATTTAAACTGCATTGGCATAGCCAATAGGTCTTGCTTTTATGACCTTATAAGTATTTAGTTATGCAGCACATTGTCCTTGGTGCTACTGTTGCATGGCTAAACACATATGGTCCCAAAGGCGAGACCCTATTGGCTATGCCAATGCTTGTCTACAGCTCTGAGCACTGTTGGGGCTGCCAATCACCAGCTCACTGCAGGCGCCAGCTCACTGCCTCCCATCGCCTGTAGAAAGTGATTACAGGCTGCTTGAGCCAATTCGTGTGAGAGTCTTACAACGGGGCGGCTCATCAGGACTCCTCTGAAGTACAAATCGGCCAGGCGGCGGCTTAAAGGTATCCTCCAGGTGACTGGGCCTTCGGGACAGGCAGAGTTGTCCTGCAGCCAAATCCACATGGGGTGGGTGACTGTCCACCATAAGAGCCCCGGCCTGTCAATACAGCTGCTGAGCCCAATCACAACACGGCTTAGGCTGGATTTGTTTATTGCTGGCGAGGTTAAGTAACTGTCACGGGATAGAGAAAGCAGACAGTAGTACTGGCTAGGGTGAGCCTAGGGTGGTAGGTTCTAGAGACACCTTTTCTAGATTTAGGTGTCGACCTACATTTCTCACTTCCTAACTTCTGAGAACATAAAAAGGTGATGTCTTTGTACACCATGTGCCAGTGAATTAGATGCGTGTTCTACACAGTTGATGGGACCCTTCGGCAGCCACCCATATCCGAACATTTTTCGCGAAGCTTAGCAGATTTCAGAGATTAACCTAAACGCTCTGAGTAACGGGTGACATTACCTCCAATGTACCTGCTTTAAATCGGACGCGGTCTGGCTTGAAATCAAACGCGAGAGAACTGCACGGCTGAGCAGCGAGCGTTTAACTACTGTTCTACATATGGACATTATAACTCCAATACGCATTTCATGAGATGTTCCCTCTTACTTGGTTGTAAACTGGACAGCAATGTCTATATTCCATTTACGTAAAAGTGTACTTTAGAGAGAAAACTTGTTGGTAAACATTGCTATATGCGTTTAATTCTAGTAATGGTACGCTTTTTATACCAATAATGCATTATATTAATGTCACTCGTGTGCGTTCCTCATTTCTAGGAGCATAAAGATGCGATGGAAATAAAAGAACGTAGGTGCTACAATTCTCAAGAATAGCTTTCGGTTTTTATTTCAGAAGGAACACTTTTTTGCTTCGTGTTGACTGTGGCAGCAAAGCACAGCTAAAGAGCAAAGAGAGTTGGACAAATTTGTGGCAGCTGGCAGGAGGTGGGGCAAGGCCGAGGGGGTACTTACCTGCAGTCAACCTCTTCCCTCTCTGCAGTAGTTACGTTCCGCGAGCTTAGAAGCAGTGGGCTTGTTACAAAGGCATCTAAAATCAAGTTTAATTTGCATTAACAAGGGCGTGCTGTCGTGTACTAGAAGCCTATAGCGTCATTCCGCTTTGTTCTTGGCTAGTCCTTTGTCACTTGAAATAACAGATTGAACCATGAATTCAGTCAGCTTAATTCCAAATACACATTCGAGCCCCCTCGAGCAGGAGTTGCGTTTTCCTGGGGAGATCCGCCTGAGGGGGCTGCTATTACTCCCAGAACAGACTTGTGTTGCCTGTGGCAGCCATATCCGACAGCAGCAAAATCTATTTCCAACCCTCAATCCCATTCACCACCCCTCAAAGCACAGCAGCATATCAGTTAGCATCCCTCAGTTAAGTACTGAAGAGCACTCCGTTACAGCGCCTCAATGAAGCACAGCAAGATACTTCCCGGCAACACCCAAGCATAGAAGCATTGCAGTTATTGCCCTTCAATGAAGCACAGCAGCGTACTCCTTAGCCACCCCTCACAATAGTACATCAGCATACTCCAGGTTCCCACCCATTGATTAAGCACAGCGGTGTACTCTATTGGTACACCTCATTGAAGTAAAGCAGCGTACTCCCAGTTAAAACCAGTCAATGTATTCCTAGTTAACCTTCCTTATGAAGCACAGCAGCGAACTGATACAACCCCTCATACTCCATTACCACCCCTCACTTGTGCACATCAGCGCTCTCCCTATTACCACCCAAGAAAGCACAGCTGGGAAACCAACCCCCGGTGAAGCTCAGCAGCGTACTTAGTTATCACTGGTCAAAAATAGCAAAGCAGCGAAGTCCATTCACCACCACTCAAAGCACAGCACCGTAGCCACAGTTTACAACCTCCAGTTAAGCACCGCAGGGTACTCCTTACTTCCCTCAATTAAGCACAGCAGCTAACTATGTAATCAGCCCTCAGTGAAGCACAGCTAAGGACTCCGTAAGCAAACCTCATTAAAGCACAGCAGCGTACGTCCAGTTACTAAATCGCATTTAAGAAAGCGCAGCGTACTCCCAATAAAGACCCTTCAATGAAGCACAGCAGTATGCTTCCAGGTAAAACCCATCAATGAAGCACAGCAGCATATTAGTTCCCACCCCTCAATGAAGCACAGCAGCATATTCCTAGTTCACACTTTACAAGCACAGCAGAGCCCTCAGTTACAACCCTCATACTACCAGTTACCACCCCTCAATTAAGCAGAGGAGCGTACTCCCAGTTGCCATCCCTAGGGGAAACCGCTTCTCCTTAGCCACCTCTACATTAGGCACAGCAGCGCTATCAGTTACAGCCCCTCAATCAAGCACATCAACATACTGCCCGGTAACACCTCAAGGAAGCTCAGCAGCATACTCTGACCACCCATCATATTACGTTACCACACCATAATGAATTACAACTGCATACCAAAATTACAACCCCTCCATAAAGCACAGCAACATACTCCCAGTTACCACCACCCAGTGAAAAAAGCACAATCTTACCAGCCCTCATTCTCCCAGTGAACACCTCAAATAAGCACAGCAGTGTACTCCAGTAACCATCCCTAAATGAAGCACAGCAGCATACAGTTACCACCCACCATATTCCGTTACCACAACATAAAGAGCGTACCCCAATTACAAACCCTCAATTAACAGCAACATACTCCGTTACCACAAATCAGTGAAACCGCAACATAATCCGTTACCAACCTTCGTACAACCAGTTAGCACACCTCAATTAAGCACAGCAGCGTACTCCCAGTTACCAACCCTAAGTGAAACACAGCAGCGCACGGTTACCACCCTTCAGTTAAGCACAGCAGCATAGTTCGTTACCACTGCTCAATGAAGCACAGCAGTGTAGTACATTACCACCCCTCACTCGCAGTTACTCAATGAAACAATAATTTACTCCGTAGCCACTGCTCAAAAAAGCGCAGCAGCTTACCGTTACCAACCATCAATTATGCACAACAGCGCACTCCCAGTTACCACCCATCATATACCCTCACCACAACTTAATGTAGTACAGCCCTCATGCTCCCAGTTGGCACCCATCAAAGCACAGCAGTGTACTCCGTTACTGCCCCTCAATTAAGCAGCGCATTCCCAGTTACCACCCATCAAGAAAGCACAGCTGCATACTTGTTACCAACCACTCAGTGAAGCTCAGCAGCGTTCGTCATTACCGCTCATAAAATCATATCAGCGAAGTCCCTTACCTCCCCTTATAATAACATTCACCAACCCTCAAAACAGCAGCGTAGTTAGTTAGCATCCCTCAAGTAAAGCAGTACACTCCCACTCACCTCCTCAATGAAGAAAAGCAGCGTAATCCAAGTTACTGCCACTCAATGAAGCACAGCAATGTACTGCCTGGCAACACTCAAGGAAGCACAGGAGTGTACTCCCAGTTAGCCCCCCCTAAGTTGAGCACAGCAGGGTACTCTATTAGCCCTCAGTGAAGCACAGCGGCATACTTTGTTACCACACCTCATTAAAGCACAGTAGCGTACTTTTAGTTAGTACAAATCATTGAAGTACAGCAGCATACTCCTAGTTAAGATATGTCAATGAAGCACAGCAGCGTACTCAGTTATTGCCCCTCAATGAAGCACAGCAGCAAAGTCCTGTTACCAGCCCTCCTGCTCCCAGTTGGCACCCATTAAAAAAGCACAGCAGAGTACTCTGTTACCACCTCTCAATGAAGCACAGCAGCGTACTCCGTTACCACCTCAATGAAGCATAGCAGTGTACTCCAGTTACCACCCCCCAAAGCACAGCAGAGAACTCAATTAGCCCTCAGGGAAGCACAACGGAGTAACCAGTTACCACACATTAAAGCACAGCAGCGTGTGTCCAGTTACTATATCTCATTGTACAGCAGCACACTCCCAGTTAAGACTATACAATGAAGCACAGCAGCATACTCCCAGGTACCACCCCTCAATGAAGCACAGCAGCGTACTCTATTACAATCCATCATACACCATTACCATCCATCAATTAAGCACAACAACACACTCCTAGTTAGCACCTCTCAGTGAAGCACAGCAGCATACTCCCAGTTACCACTGATACATAAGGTGCCGATAAACAAAGTAGCTAAAAAAACAATCAGCACGAGTCTGTTCATTTCAGGTAGACGCAAAGAGTACCAAGAATGTAACGGGTACAGTTCAAACTCACCAGTATTTATCCAGGGACCCTTCAATTCCATCAATTATTCTGGCTGAGAAATCATAAACGGACTTGGCGGCATTAAACTCATCCATGTGGGCACGCTGTAGAAGAGAGCAAAGTGAGGAGTCCATTCCACAGAGCAAGTTGGAGGTATGCACAGAGAACAGTATGAAAATACTGAAAAATTATGTAGATCGAGGTATATAATATAGCCTCATGAAAAGACAGGAATACCAAAGTACTGAGAAGTCAAATATGCGGTGCAAGTCAGAGGTATGCAAGACTGCCTCACGAAGAAATCAGGGCATCAAATACTGAGAAGTCAAAGTAGCTTTATTTTGGTTTTGAGGATAGAAACCATCAAACTAAAGTACAATACTTAAGATAGTAAAGATTAAAAAAAAAATGCAAAGACATAGAAAAAAAAAAATCCAGCTAATCTTTGTACATTTCTGAACATGCAGAAGTGGTTATTCAGTACATCGTCGTAGTTACTAAAGAACCTAAGACCCAGAGCCTAAATCCCAGCTATTCCTCAGCCTTACAGAAGCCTTCATGAAGCTAAGTAAGCTAAAAATATCTCCAGAAAGCAGCTGTAGGTACATGAGCAGACCTAACTTGTAAAAGATTAGCCTTTCATAATAGGGATGATAAACATTCAAGGCATTGCATAAAATTGTATCAGTGATGTGCTGTGTATCCTGTGGAGGCCGTGTCGCAGCCACAGGTTAAAAATGTACAACTCATGTACTAAAAACGGGAATAGGCCAACAAGATGGACAGTAAATCGATTCGAAACCTAGTTAGCAGAAATTCGGTTATGCCGATTCTGAATGAAAAGGTAAGGTTCTGTAGATGACCCTGATCTCAACATATAGCATCGAGCACAAGGCTTTGCTAATTGGCACTTCTCTATCCATGATCCTTTACCTAAAAATATTTCACTTAACCAAAGCATAATCTGCCTTACACAGCCCCTCAGATTAAAAAAAAAAGTCAATCCTGCCCAAGGCCTGCAAAGAGACCCTGATATACTCAAGCCACAGGCATATGAAATGCAGGATCCAGGGACAAATCGTCTTTCAGAATCTCCCTACTTTAAGACCTGGCTTTAACCAGATCTTCAACCAAAGTGCAAGGGGGCGAAAAGTCACAATCCGGTATATAACCTATGCCCAATTACTCATATCCACATCCACCGAAAAGGTGGTACTTTGAGGAAGACACAAAAGCCTCCATAGAAACTTAATTTCTATTTGCAGCTCCAAATGGTTAGCACAACCCCCGATTTCAGTTCCATAGATTACTTCAGAAATACATTTTGCACTGTAAATCTGCAAAAGGGCCCTAATCAGTCTGCTGCCTAATCTTAAAACTAAAAACTGCAAAAGTTGCTAGTGTGAAATTCACCTTTTCCTGGTAAAGTGTTAGACCCGGCACCATTGGCGTGGGGCTCCCTTCAATTTTGCCATTGCCTCATGTGTTTTTGCTGGTTATAGATTCTTTGGGCACTGTGCCACTGCTATTCAGTGCCAATGCAAGTATTCCCTATGGTAAATTGATGTATGGATTAGGGACTCCATGATTGGCTGGTTTGGTTTACTTGTCAGACCCTAGTACAGTGCACAGTGTGTGCCCAGGGCTTGTAAAATCAAATGCTGCTAGTGGGCTTGCAGCACTGGTTGTGCCACCCACAGAAGCAGCCTGTAAAGTGTCTCAGGTTTGCCATTCCAGAGCCTGTGTGCAGTCTGGTACTGCCATGTTGACTGGGCAAGTGCAACCACTTGCAAGTCCCTAAACCTTCCCTTTTCTGCATATTAGTCACCCCTATGGTAGGCCCAATGGCAGGGTGCATTGTAGGTAAAAGGCAGGACAAGCCCGAATGTGTGTGGCATGTCCTAATAGTGAATTACAGCCATTTTCGTGTTTCACTATTGCAAGGCTACATGTTCCACATAGGCCAGAATGGCCAGTTTGATTACTACATCTTATAATCCTAACTGACCCAGGGAACATGGTAGAAAATTAGAGTTAAGTATGCCTGAACTCAATGATAAAATGCATCTTTTATTGAAGTTGGTTTTAACATTCTGTGTTTGAAAATACCACTTTTAGAAAGTGGTTATTTTCTTGCCTAACCTTCCAGCTTGCCTCTGCTAGGTTGTGTATTCCTTGTCTGGTGTTTGAGTGACAGGGGCTGGGGGGCTCCAGGAGACAGGGTGAGTCAGCACAGGGCTGAATAGATCTGCATGTATATGGGTGGGAGGAGTTGCACTTGGGACCCGAATAGGGTTGTGCCTGCCTTTTACAATGCTGGCTCCACCTCCTGTGGAGCATCTGATGTCCCTGGCCCACACTGTCAAAGGAAAGAAGGAGCCTTAAAGTGCTCCAGGACTGCACAGAACTGGTTTGGACTGGGTACAGGACCCTCTGCCTTCAGAGGACAAAGGATTGGCTAGTATAAATATGGGGACCCAAAACTTTAGTTCACTTTCGGGAAACAACCTTTGAGTTGAGGAACCAGAGAGTAACTGAAGGAGACTATCCCTAAACGGAGTGCTGTTTGGCCTGCAGTGGTAGACTGACTGCCAAAGAAAGGAGAAAGGAACTTTGTGCTACTTTTATCAACTTGTAAAGGATCGCCAAAGGCTTGGAAATTGATAGTCTCCTGCTGAAGGTTTAGGTATAACAGACTTCACCAACCAGCTCCCCTGAGTTCTTTTGAAGTGCCTGCTGTTGCGCTGGGCCTTCTAAGAGACTGCATGTCACAAGGAGCTGGAAGCGCGACTCACGAAGCAGCACGACACCGCCGTTGCATCACTGAAGGGTGTCGCTGCTGTTGCATCGCCGAAGCATCTCGCATCACTGGAGAAGCATGTTGCAGGGCCTGTTGCGGCTAGGAAGATTCGTGAAGTCGCCGCATGGCCGTCGGGCCTGCATGCATCGTTGTCTCCTCAAGACGCCATTTTGTTTCATTGCACCAGATCTTCATTGAATCACAGCGTTGCGGGCTGCAGCGCCACAGAAGCACAGCACGAAACCGACACATCACCTCCCCATGCAGAGAAGAACTGACGCAACACCGTCACGTACACAGCAGTAGGGAACCAACGCATCAGTTCTTACATGTAAGGAACCGACGCATCACCTTCCCTGCAACTTTAGTTTCATAGTGTTACGCATCCAAAGGAACACTGAACTTCTTGTCACATTTACCAACCAAAGAGAACTAAGCTATTTCTACCATTTTAAAAAGTACAGTATTGTGGCAGTGTAGGGCTCATCCACATCTGTGACCACCTAAAACCATCTGGATAACTGGTCAATACAATGAAATCTCATATGTACCGATAGAACATGAAAAAGCCCCAGAAAATCAACTGATACTTTCTTCCACACCTTATCCAGACTTAATACCATCCTAGATACAGGAACTAAGGTCACTAAATGCTTATCACTGATGCAACACTGAGCACAATCCCCAACCACTTTACCAGCCTCTGTTCATGGAGGGCCACTAGTATCATTATTCATCCACCAATTTCCAGTATGATTGTAACATTTCAACATTTTTTCCTCTTGGTCGTCCTTCCAAACACATTTCATGACATACATGAGATCCATATTAACTGATGAATACAGGCCCCAGCTAGGCCCGCAAGAACAAGGGTTCGCTCTCCTGTAACGGAATCTATAAGGAAGTTGGCACGGAAACTGCAAAGTACAAAGACAACGTTTATTAACCCTTAAGGGTGGTCCTACAATCCACACAACACTCTTCAGTATTGCATGGAGTAGCACAAAGAACATTCGTACACAGTCCCCTTTTATACACAGAGGGGCTCATAAGTGGGTGGATACAACATGAGGCCGAAGAACATTACCATTTATGGTCATTCTCGATACTGAATCAATACATGGGCGGAGCCAACACACTCCTTGAGCCCGCGAAAGGACATGGTCAAGCAAGGCTAATTATAACAGATGTGGTCAAGTCTGGGCATGCGCCAGATGGACAAGAGAGCTATTTATAAACTGTTACTAGGCAGATTACAGGAGCAACTAACACAGAGGTCGGACTCTCCTCGTGACGAACACATGGCAGCATGTCAGTACAAAATGGAGTCCGGACTTCGGTCAACATAACGAAGAAAACATGATCGCAAGGGAAAGCATTAATGTTTTCAGTAAATGCTTAATCACATTCTGCCTTAATTTACAACAGACGACCCTTTCAGCATTTACTGAAGACATCCGGCTTCCAAGAATAATCATCATATATGTCAATTATCATCATTCCTTTAACCTCTTTAGCTAGACCCTTTTGGTGAGCAACATCGGCAACAGCTTTCTTATCTGGAATGCAGAATGAAATGCATACAGAACAGCACAATGGTCCACATTGAATACACATACAGAAAAGGAACAGAATTGCTATAATAATACAGAGACCAGTTAAAACCTTCCATCCCCAGGCAGTAACCAACGCCCAAAACCATCCAGAAAAGGACCAAGTGCCGTTTTCTGTGTGGATTTCAGCTGCTATTTTATGCAGCTTGTTAATGGCGTTATAAACGGATGGCGTATGATCAGGAATGAACACACAGCAGCTACTTCCAATAATTTTACAGGCTCCTCCTCGATCAGCTAGCATTACATCTAATACCATACGATTCTGCAACGCAACAATCCTGGTTATTTGTAACTCTTCCGTAAGATTCCCAAGAGCAGCGGCAGTCTGATTGGTCACAGCTTCTACCACTCTTGTTAATCTTCGGATCTTCCTACTATTCAAAGCGGCTCCAACAAAGAAAAACAGTCCTAAGTTAAAATCAATATACTGTTGCAAGCTGGTATCGGTCTGATCCACATCATCAATTGATAGAGTACGTTTATATCTATTTACAGTCACATTATTCAACAGTTTCAAATCCTTATGATATGACGCAGGTGCTAAGAATACAGGAGGTAATAGGAATGATACATAGCATACCCCAGACCACCCAGCCGGCAAACGGTAATAACCTTTATTTCCACACACAAAGTAGGTATTATGGGACGCCAGGAAGGTACTGTTATTCAACCCGTCAATGTTCAATACGGTTATACAATCACTGACACCAACAGGGATAAAACCCACACTCTGGACACAGGTCCGCTTGAGCTTGTGCTACTTGGATTACGAATTTGTCCTTCCCCACAGTGTCTCTGGTGTTCGTGAAGATATAGGGAATGGATTCATTGTCCGGTCGGTACTCTTCCCATTCCCAAATTGTCCCATTCGCTTGTGGATACCCATTCTTGTCCTGATGGCATTCTTTATTAAGTCTAAAAAGCAATCGTCCCACTGTCGGTTTCCGAGTGGCAAAAAGCAAAGTGTACCATGCTCTACAAGAGCCATTATGAGAGAAAGGAAGTGGTATGAATGGCGTTCCTCCTTTCTTCTGATGGGCTGGCATCATCCCACATATCCAACAGTTCGTAGCATTCGTAGCAACGTGGGTATGATGCAGCATCTGAATGAAAGTGTTATTCAAATAGGATTGTCGATGCTTCAACTCTTGATATGGCAATGTATAAAAGTAGTGCTCCGCAGGCACTGGAGTCGTCAACACAAGTGTCTTTCGAGCAGGAGTTGCCTCCTCCACAAACCATGTGGTTATACCAACGATAGCTACTGTTAGCATGAACCCCAACGCACAAAGGATTCTCTTCTTCTCCATGTCAAAAGAAACAATACCCTGATATCTTCCTGAAACTAAAAAGTCTGTCAGAACTCTTCCCCTTGGGCAGCGGTTGATTTCTTCACCAGCGGGCCAAGACGGGTGTCGCTACACTAATGCAGGGCTGATCCCCCCCCCCCTTGCCTCATCGGCTCTCCGTTTCACTAACCCAAGGGCCGTTCTGACAGTATGTCCCGGTACTGGAAACCTTACTTCCTTGGTCGAAGATGATATCGCCTTCCTCCAGAAGTCGTGTGGTCCGGAAAGAGCTCCTCAGTGTCGTTTGGCTCCGCAGCACGGCCTGTCTCTGCTGCTAGGATTTCTCGTTGATCGGTCAGCACGGCAGACTCCACCAATCCGGGCGGTACCTTTCGACAGTGCAAGGAATGGATCCAATTCTTTCGGTTCGAGACTCGCACAGCCGTCCTCGTTGCAAGGAGGACTTGTTCAGGTCCTACCCATCTCGGCTCCAAACTGTTCGTTCTGTCAAAGACCTTCACCATAACATGATCTCCAGGCCGGAGACCATGTCCTTCGCCGGTAGACCGATCAGGGAGCGCCTCTCGGACCTGTTGATGAATAGAAACCAAGTTATCCGTTAACTGTGCCAGATAATCGCTCATCATTACACAAGGTACATCATACACAGCCTTAGGCCTTGGTGGACCCCAAATGTTCATTGGGCGTCCGAATACTATTTCGTAAGGCCGGTTCGAGAGTGTGGCACTGACCTAATTGACAATAACGCCAGTGGCAGGGCGTCTGGCCAAGTCAAAGATGTTGAAGCTTGGATTTTGGCGATCTTAAGCTTCAGTGTACCATTATACTTCTCGACTAGTCCCGCAGACTGAGGGTGGAACACGGCATGAAACTTCTGAGTGATGCCTAGGCCCTTCAAGACATACTTTATAACATCCGCTACAAAGTGAGGGCCATTATCACTCCACAGAAGTCTACAGACGCCGTATCGAGGGAAAAACTCTTTTAACAGTAGCTTCGCCGTGGTCATTGCAGTATTGTCTTTAGTAGGGTACGCCTCAACCCATTTACTGAAGGCGCAGACCACTACTAGAACATACTTCAAATTGTTACAGCGCTCAAGCTGGATGTAGTCCATCTGCAGAACCTCAAAGGGTGCAGTGGGCGTCGCAAATCCTCCTGCTGGAGTTCGAGTGCCTTTCCCTGGGTTATACTTCAGACAGATCATACAGGTCTGCACCACCCTCTTTGCTGTGCTAGCAATCTCTGGATGCTCCCAGACTTGGGTAAGCAATTTCTCAATTGCGGAAGCTCCAACATGTGCTAGCCCATGTGCCATTTGAACCATAGGTTGTACGAAAGCCGTGGGTAACTTCCATCTATCCATCTGTTTATTTCTCCAACAACCCTCGTCATCCAGTTCTCCTTCGCTAGCCCATTGTTCCCGCTCTTTGTCAGAAGCGGTCCTTTGCATTTCTCGCACTTCCTCCTTCGCATCACGCCATCTCTCCACCTGTGACTTTACTACATACATGGCAGTAGCGCCGGGCTGCATCGCAGTCTCCCGTGCTACTCGATCCGCTAACGCATTCCCTTCTCCAACTTTATCAACCACTTTCCTATGGGCGCTACACTTAACGATAGCAATTTTCTTTGGGTATGTCAATGCAGTTAAAAGATTATGAACTAACTCTCCATGCATTATCTGTACTCCATGTGACGTTAAAAACCCTCTCTCCTTCCAGAGTAGGCCGAAGTCATGCGCTACTCCAAAGGCATAGCGGCTATCTGTATAAACATTCACACATAATCCTGTACTGAGCTCACATGCTCGTGTTAATGCTATCAGTTCCGCTGCTTGAGCTGATTTCTGTGGTATGCGTGCTGTCTCCACTATCGTGTGTAATGTGGTAATTGCATACGCTGCTGAAGTCGTACCATCTGGTAGCTTCAGGCATGATCCGTCTACCCACAACTCTCCATCTACATCTGAAAAGGGCGTATCCTGGAGATCAATACGACCCTTTGTTTGTTCCTCAGTCACAAGAATACAATCATGCGCTTTCTGCGCCTCAGGCTGGGTCTCGGGGTATGGCAACAATGTGGCCGGGTTTAATGTCACGCACCTCTTTAACGTAATATGAGGAGCCAAAAGCGTCAGCTCATATCCCGTTAAACGGGCACTGGTCAAATGCTGCGTCTTTGTTTGATTAAGCAGGGCATCCACAGCATGGGGAACTAACACCAACAATTTATGGGACAACACAATTCCTTCACTTTGGCGTATTGACACAGCTGTCGCCGCTACCGAGCGAAAACACCCTGGTAATGCTCGGGCAACAGGATCAAGCACAGCCGAAAAATATGCACAAGGGCGCTGCTTATCGCCGTGCATCTGCACTAAAACTGACAATGCACATCCATCTTTCTCATGCACATACAACGAAAAGGGTTTTGCATAATCAGGGGTCCCTAACACTGGTGCTGAACAAAGGGCCTGTCGCAGTTGCTGAAAAGCAGCATCACACTCATCTGACCAAGGGATTGGGATAGGCGTGTCTTTTGTCAAAAGAGCTAGTAATGGCTTAGCTATGTGTGAAAACCCCAATATCCACTGTCTACAAAAAGAAACAAGGCCCAAAAATGCACGCACATCCTTCTGCGTGGATGGTCTCGGTGTGTCCAAAATTACTTGGATACGATCTGGTGTGAGTGCACGCCCCTCCTTAGACAAAAGGTGACCTAAATAAGTCACCTTTGGTCTACAGAATTGCAATTTCTTCCTAGACACTTTATGATTGTGGGATGCTAAAAAGGAAAGGAAGGATAACGTGCTCTTTTCACACAACTCCAGGGTGTCAGCCGCCAACAAGATGTCGTCGACATATTGAATGAGGGCGACCCCCTCGAGTAAAACAAAGGAATCCAACTGTCGTTTCAAAGCCTGACTGTAAATACTAGGGCTTTCTGTATAGCCTTGGGGAATTCTACAAAAACGATAAGATCTATTGTTTAATGTGAACCCAAAAAGAAATCGGCTATCAGGGTGAATGGGAATAGAAAAGGCATTTTTCAAATCAATCACTGAAAACATGGTCGCCGTAGGCGGGACCAAGGTAAGCAACGTCGTGATATCGGAAACCACCGGGTACTGAGGTATCACGATCTTGTTTACCTCCCTCAAATCAATCATGAACCGATAGACCTTTGCATCCGTGTCCTTTTTCAAAATCGGGAGAATCGGACTGTTACAGATATTATAGGGAACTTCTTCCACTACCCCTACTGCGATCAAGTCTTGCACAATCTGTATGAGAGCCTCCTCGCCCTCCTGGGAAATACGATACTGCGGGAGGCGTGGTAGCACCGCCCCCTCCTGGACACTAATGTGGACCGGAGGAATCACCATTTGTCCCACATCTGTGTCCGAAGTCGCCCATAAAGCTCGGGGGAGGGTAGCCAACAACGCATCCTCTGATATCGTACACATCCGCCCAGACCTGGGATAGTTGTCATTTAAGATCACCCTCACACCCTCAGGGGAGCAGCGGATTGTAGCCCTAAAGTACTTTAACATATCAAGGCCCATAATGTTATCCGGTGTATACGGAGCAAGCAGAAACGGACAGGGCGCAGAAAAACAATCAACTTTAAATGCAAGGGGCTGTGAAAGAGTGTACCGTCAAACCCTACCGATGTAACTATTGAGCCGGATGGGGGAGCCCCCGGAACCAAGTACCTAGACAATGCACTACGTGTCGCTCCTGTATCCACTAGGAACTGATCAGTAGAACCTAAAACCTCAGCCGATACATAAGGACCCGTCTGATCGACCGGCACCTCAACTGATTCAGACCCCCATCCAACGCATTCCTATGCATGCTGCGAATCGTGATATCCCGATCGATCGATGTCCGATACATGATACTGGTGCTGGCGATCGAAAACATTTGAGCTATCTCGGTGCTGCCCAGCAGTATCGAAACGGACATTATCGTTAGAATTCCCTCTAAAGTTCGAGAAGCCCCCTCTACCTCTCGGGCCACCCGGAGTGTGCCCCTGACGCGAAGCACGCAACGCTGGGCAATCCCTGGCCCAATGGCCCAACTGCTTGCAGTACGCACACTGGTTCCTATTCAAATCAGATCGGCCCGAAGGGGGACCATAAGATCCGCCCCTTCCTCTATTATTATTACCCCGTCGGGGCGGGCCATATACTTGTGCTAACATCACCTTGGTTTTGAGATCTTTCGATTTCTTCTCCTCCTGGCCCTTCGCCTCGTGCTCCTGACGCTCATAATACTGAGCGATAGTCAGAAGGGCCGTCGGCGTCGCGGAGGACCAGGAACTCTCGCTCGCTTTTAACCGGGCTGCAACTGCCGGTAGCAGATTAGCCACATATTTGTCCGCGAAAAGGTGGCGGCCCGTGTCGTCAGTAAGCGACTGGCCACTAAAATCATGAAACGTCTCCTCAAAGCGCGTAAAGAAGTCCGTAACTGACTCGTCAACTTTCTGTTTACATGCAGCTAACATATTCCAGTCAATCTTTTTAGGGGGGATAATCGTCTTCAACTTAGCCACAATAGCCGCAGGGAGATCTAAAATATTCTGGGGTGGTTTCTGTGCGGGCTTCCGTTCCCTATCCTCATCCTCAAGGTCGGACCACCGGGCCTTGAAGGCAACCGCATCATCTACCTTTCGGACAGAGCGCCACGTATCCGGCGGTAGGATAAGGCCAAAGAACAGGTCTATATCCGCTAAGGTCATAATGCAAGAATTCAAGGCCCCCTCGACTTCTTCATAGAAGGCCGCTGGATTCTTGCGGGGGTCAGGCAGCGCATTCTTTAATGCCATAACATCGGCCCTATGCCATGGAGTGTAAACCCAATTATATACAAAATATCCCCTTGCATCGGCGGAGTTAATATCCGAGCTAGTCCCTGCTCCCTTAGGAGGAACATACAAAGGCGCCGCCTCTCGCATTGGTTTAGCATGCACTATGTCATCCTTATCTGACTGGGAGGCGGATGGGTGGCCCCCTGCTGCAGACGAATCCGACTGCTTCTCCTCCTCCGTTTGTTGGCGTGCTTTCTCTCTAAGGGCCAGCACCTCGTCCCGTAAAGCGAACAGCCGCCGAGCCGCCTCAGGAGCCTTAGGGGGAGAAAAAACACCATTACGTAATGCTCCGGCATCCGAAGACACTTCGTCAGGCTCAAGGACACTAGAATATTTTCGGAAAGCAGCAATTACTTCATCCGCGAAATGAGACAGAAAATACACCCTCTCTATCTTGCCACGACCCCCAAGTATGGAACAACTCCTCCTTAGACATCTTGCCCTTAAGTGCACGGAGGGAAAGTTTCCGAAGCTCAGCCATATGCTCGGCCGATAACATGGACCGTGTGTCTACCTTACCCGAAGCCGGGCCAGAATCTTGCGGCCGCGGAGCAGATGCGCCAACATAAGGGGGCGGAGAGCGATCTAGTAAATAAAAATCATCATCAGGATTATTAAGGACAGGATAAAGTGGCTGGCGAACAACATTGACCCGAGACCTGTAGCCTACGCTCTTTCTCTTGTCTGTCCGTGTGCTCTTTGTCCTCCCGACGCTTCGCTTCCTGCGCTCGCACATGATCATTCTTCCGTTGCTCTTTATCAAACAGCGCTTTCTCACGTTTCTCTCGCTCACGCACTTCCTTCACCCATAATCGCACACACTCAAACATATCCTGACGAGCACGTCGCTTACACATACTGTTCACATACTCAATCTTACGTATATCAAACGATCCATACAAAGGCCATCGCAACTCAGGATCCTTCCTCGTGTATTTCCTCCATAACGTGCTGTACATTATGGAAGAAAGACCATGCTTCACATACATATCCCTACTAGGAGTCCCCTCTGGGGGAGCTGGAGCAGATTCCTCGAGGTTCAACCGGTTACCAAAACAGCACCACTTACGGAGTGCGCTAAAAGCAGGCATGCTAGGAATAATGCAAAATATGCAATATTATAAGGAAAAATGGCACTTAATCGTTGCGCCGTTCAAAGTTTACACAGCTCCGGAGAAATCTCTCCACATTACCTGCCTATATGTGTTGCAACGCATATATTTTCACAAAGACAAATTCAAAATATGACTAGTCATCATCAATCAAACTCAAATAGCCAACCCAGGCTTCAAAAACTCGGAGCAAGTACCGTACAACGGTTCTTACCAATCAAGAGTCCAGGTTCCAACTGCCAAGCTCCACAATCACCCAAACGGCTCTCACGGCAGGACCGACAGAAGAGATCTCAGTCTATGACCGGCGCCACCCAGACGGTCAGCTCGGAAGGGAAGGAAGAAAAACCTCGGGATGCCAGGGCTAAGACGCCGCTGGCAGTGATCACGTCCCCGGCCAAACTCCTCACCTTCGTCGCGACCAGTCCTTCGAGCATCCGAGTCGCCGATGAGCCCCACGTGACGGGCGCCAATAGATGAATACAGGCCCCAGCTAGGCCCGCAAGAACAAGGGTTCGCTCTCCTGTAACGGAATCTATAAGGAAGTTGGCACGGAAACTGCAAAGTACAAAGACAACGTTTATTAACCCTTAAGGGTGGTCCTACAATCCACACAACACTCTTCAGTATTGCATGGAGTAGCACAAAGAACATTCGTACACAGTCCCCTTTTATACACAACAGAGGGGCTCATAAGTGGGTGGATACAACATGAGGCCGAAGAACATTACCATTTATGGTCATTCTCGATACTGAATCAATACATGGGCGGAGCAAACACACTCCTTGAGCCCGCGAAAGGACATGGTCAAGCAAGGCTAATTATAACAGATGTGGTCAAGTCTGGGCATGCGCCAGATGGACAAGAGAGCTATTTATAAACTGTTACTAGGCAGATTACAGGAGCAACTAACACAGAGGTCGGACTCTCCTCGTGACGAACACATGGCAGCATGTCAGTACAAAATGGAGTCCGGACTTCGGTCAACATAACGAAGAAAACATGATCGCAAGGGAAAGCATTAATGTTTTCAGTAAATGCTTAATCACATTCTGCCTTAATTTACAACATAACTGCATCATACCATTTCTGGACACTGCTACACACTACACGATCTATCATTGATATTATACATTCTTCAACTTCATTAAATTCCTCTTGGTCAACCACCGTAGCCTTGACAAACAATTGGCTTTACAATTCTTACCTCCAGGAATATAATCAAAGTTAAACTCAAGCAATTTGAACAATAGTCTGGAAAGTCTAGCAGTAGATTTCTTAACTTTGTGCCCATTGAGAATGTCTATCAAAGGACGATGGTCCGTTTGTACACAAAATGATCTTCTCCACAAATATGGCTTACATTTTTCAACTCTCCACATGATAGCAAACATCTTTCGATCAGAGTATCTGGTTTCCACCTCAGATAACCTTCTTGATGTGAAACCTATGGTAGATTCCATTGCTCCATCACTGTTAAAGTACAGCTACAATTCCATATGCACTTGCCTCCACAGTGACAAAAGGTTTGCAGCCAGCTACATATGGTTGAAGCGCTAGTGCTGAAGTCATTCGTTCTTTGAGCATACCAAATTCCTTTGACAAATGGTTGACCAAGTGACCTCCATTCTTCAACAAGCGTCTCAAGTATTCAGTTAGATCTAAATCCGCTACAACGTCACTCACATGAACCCTCGTCTACAGACCACCCCCCCAAACACCCTTCACCACCACAATTATCGACTTCATCGCCCCACACGTCATCTACAATGAACTACATCCTCAGAGACCCGAGCTTCCACATAGACAACCCCAACTCCATTCTTCGTGACAACCTTGCAAGCATCGGACTCAAAACAACTTGTCACCACACTGACCCACAGAACAGGACATACCCTCGACCCCATCTCTCGGCAGGGAACAGAGTCCACTTCTGCCACACAATGCAACCACCATGGACTGACCACCACTGCTACACTTCACCATAGACAAACCCAAGGCACCCAATCCAGCCCCATGCCCACCACGAAGGAACTGGAGAAAGGCGACAGACAAAACTCAACTCTACCCTCAGACAACCACACCTGGTCATTCAACGCAAACATCGCACCCAGAGAACTCCACACCTGGATCTCCAACTGCGCAGACAAACTTGCCCTGCTACACAACCACAACAAGCGCCCCAGGAAAGCCGCCTGGTTCCCCACCGAACTAGAGAAATGCAGGTGCACCTGCAGATGCCTGGAGAAACACCAAGGCAACCGAAAACTACTCCACCTACAAGGACATCATGACCCACTACCACAAGCAAATCAGAACCACCAAGAGGAACTTCATTCACAACAAAATCCTCACCAACTCTACCAACTCCAAGGAAATTACTCAGGAATTCAACAATCCACACAGCAAAGCCACAGATCACCCCATCCCAAGACCTGACAATCTGATCCTACTTCCACCTCAAAACCAAAAACCGCAACACCAACTTAGTCTGCCACCCTCCAAATGCCACAGCCAACCCCCCCACCCTCCAGACACCAGCCAGCCCACCATCTGAGGCCCCTGCTCAAGAAACCCACAGCTGACCCCACCGACCTCAAGAACTACCGACTCTCTCCTCCCCTTCGCAGTCAAAGTTGCAGAAAAAACAGTCAACAGGAATCGGACATGTTTCATTGAAGAGAATGCCGTCCTCTACCCATCCCAATCTGGATTCCTAAGCAGCCACAGCACTGAGACCGCCCTGCTCGCTGCCACAGACTACATCTGCACCCTCCTGGACCAAGGCCACTCTGCAGCCCTTATCCTACTCAACCTATCAGCGGCCCTTGACAGTCTCCCACCACACGCTCGTCACCAGGCCACACGACGTCGGCATACAAAGAACAGCCCTGGATGGGATCAGATCATTCCTTAACGGAAGAAGCCAAAGGATCAGACAACCACCCTTCCTCTCCGATCCTACGAAACTCACCTGCGGAGTCCCATCGGGGTCATCGCTGAGCCAGACCGTCAATATCTACATGGCCCCCTTGCAACCATCGTACAACACAGGCTCAACATAGTATCCTATGCCAGCTCATCCTCTCCCTCACCAAAGACCCCACCACCGTCAAACTACTTCCAGAAAGGAATGCAAGACATTGCAGTCTGGATGACCAGCAGCTGCCTGAAACTCAATGCTGAGAAGACAGAAGAAATCATCCTTGGAACCACCCCCTCAACATGAGAACACATGGTGACCGACCGCACTCTGAAGCCTGCCTATCCCCACACACCACACCAAATACCTCAGCATCTTACACAACGCATCACTCACCATAAACCAACAGGTCAACAAAGTCACATCCAGCTGCTTCAACATCCTCTGCAAGACCTTCAAATGGATCCCCTCTCAGTCAAGGAAGATAGTCACCCATACACTCATCACAAGCAGACTGGACTATGGGAACGCACTCTCCGCCGTCATCAACAAGTCCCTACGCCACAAACTCCAGACAATACAAAACCCGACCGCCAGACACGTCCACGGCATCCCGCCACATGAACACATCATTCAACACCTGCAAAGACTCCACTGGCTAACTGTGGAGAAAAGAGTCACCTTCAAAATCCTCACTCACACCTACAAATGCCTAACAGACCCAAATACCTCAATGACAATCAACTTCCACGTACCCAAAATAAACCTCCGATCTTCCAACCACACTGGCCGAAACACCGCACATACACAGAGCCAGGACAATCCTTCGCACATTGTAGCCAAAACCTGGACCGAACTGCCGGCGGACATCAGGCGCGCCCCCTCCCTGGACACCTTGAGGAAGGCCCTCAAGACCTGGCTTATGTGTTAAGAAATCTGCAGACCCTCCCCCCTTCCCTCAGCGCCTTGAGACCATTACAGGAGAGTAGAGGGTTAACAATTCCCCGATTGATTTCCTGACAAATTTAAAATAGAACTCCCACATCCCTAGGAAAGATCCAAATGGATTCTTGTGTTGGGATACGAAACCTTTACAATTTCCTTACAATCCTGATTTTGATTTGACACCTTCAAAAGAAAGAATATAGCCAAGGTATTTTATCTCCTTGACGGCAAATACACATTTGCATTTCCTTAGAGTAAGACCATTTTCACATAACACATCAGCCTTCTGAAAGTGTTAAGTTCCTTCAAAATCTTCGCAAATACTAGTTTCATCTTGAAATGTCACCACATTTTTGATCCCTTGCAACATCCTTGTAAGAATGTTCTGAAAAACAGAAGCAGATGCAAGGTCGAATGGCATTCTACAAAACTGGAAGTTACCATTGGGAGTGAAAGGTAGTTAGATTACGTCATTCAGCTTCTAATACCAACTGATGGTACACCACCTTCAAATGCAACTTAGTGTACCATTTGGCCTGTCCAACTACTGATCAAATATTCTATCCGTGGTAACAGAAAATGTTTTACCCAGATGCCACTGTTTACACTCAAGTCAATACAAAGTCGCAGCTTACCTGAGCGCTTCTTGGCTAAGTCGACTGGAGAAAACCATAAAGTGGCATCAACTGGTTCAATACCACCATCTTGCTGCATTTGTTAAAATTTTGGACTAATCTCACACTGAGAGGCACATTACATAATGTGTGCTTAATGGGTACACATCCTCTAACTTGGATACTGTGTTTAAAATTCTTAATTAGAACTACTTCATCCGTAAATACTTTAGGATATTATGAAATCCAATGAACAATTTCCTTTGAAATTACACCCCCAATGTCACAAGATTCCTCAAGAATGACAGGTGGTTCTCTGCCAGCTCTTAATATCAAAGTCAAATTGGCGCCACCAGGCCATCCTCATCACCAGTGTGGCAAAGATAGTACAGAGTCGCCCAGCTTCATCATAGGTTCTTCTTTATTGGCAATATCCAGAACATGGAAAAAATGCAGCCACAAGTTATACAGAAAGAGCCCAAGGGCCGACCACTGATCACTCACCTGCCTGCTCCTCCCTCACCACTCTGCCAACACTCTAGAACACTACTCATCCACAGTCAACTGCACACACCAACTATACCACAAGCTCCTTTTTAATTGTCGATAAACACTGGCAGATTGTCTCCAATTTAGCGTCCAAGGCAACAACAAGAATAGACAAAGATGATCAATATAGCTTCCACGTCATAATTCTCTATTTCGGTAATATACCCTACAAGAGGTGCTATACAAAGCACTCCTGCTTCATTTCTGTGCATAGCTTTTTTTAGCCATGTTCCGGGACATCTAGTAGAGATCTTTATATCTGTATCTATATTTATGGAATGCTCCAATGTCATAGCTAGCTGAGACTTGAACACAATGTAATAGAGACTAAAAGCTCAAGACAGGCTCAAGGTTGAAGCCCGGCAAGGCCCAGCTCAAGGTCCTGTTGGAACCTTGAGGCCATATGGAGCTGAGCATTGGTTTCTGCCTGCCACCCTTCCACTGCACAGGATGTGGCGTTACGATCAGAGCAGCTCAACTGGAGAACCAGAATTTAGTGTCCGCATCGGCTTACCATACTGTGAATGTGGGACATTCACTTCATCTAATCACACCAGTAAACAATGCATTCGATCTTGTGCAATGTAACCGGTACTCATTTAAAGTGCGACAATACCTTCCGGTTGAGTTTGTGCTTTATTTCAAAGACTGGAGAAAAACACACTGAAAGGTAAAAATAAAGCCCCAACATAAGGAAAGGCAAATAGATACCCATTTACTGGATGATTTGTGCAAAGCGTAGCCAGGAAACCTGAATAAGCCACGGCGTCCCCGCTTAAATGGTGGGATCTTAGGCAAATATTTAATTTCACCAAAACTTCATTATCGGCAATCAAAGCCCAAATATGAGAGTTCAGACTGCCAGTGGTAGAAAACAATCACTTTAAACAAGTACTCTTCACACACGAACTGCGAGGTCCATGGTGTGGGCTACATCTCTCCTATGGGAAGGAGCTATGGTGTTTTTCAAAGATGAGAAAGGGGTCAGTGAGAGGGAGAGTGCAAAGATAAATACAACTATCTCCAGGTGTCCAATTAGACTTTATTCAGTAGGCCTCCGGGACAGAGTTTAAAAAGGGGACTAGGGATTAAGCAAATATACCCCTACTAATGGTCAGCCCATATATGGCCCCCTAAAAGGGGGCCGGGGCATTGGTCAGGACCTTAAAAGTTGTGTGGTCACTCTGCATAGGCTTGTGATCGTGAGGAAAATATGAAAAAATATATATACTGGCCACCACTCGATCAAAGCGGCAAGGATTACGATGACCCATATTATTCAGAGAGCAGTCTCTCCAATGATCAGAGAAATGGAGTCCACTCTCGAACCACTTGGCACGTCTTGTGGTGCCCAACTTTTTGGTCGGTGCAGATTCCAAATAGATGTTCCAGCAAGATCCATGACAATGTACAACCCATGGAACATACTCTTGCCACAAAGTAGCACTTTGCTTTACTTTGCATTATTTATTTATAAAGTTTTATATAGCGCGAACTTGACCCAAGAGGGTATCGGAGCGCTTTACATTTAGGATAGTTGTGTTAAGTTAGATACAGGAGCATAGTACAGTACACAAGGTTTCAAGAATGCATAGGAAGGAGGTTGTTGGAAGTTGCCCTTTTTGCAGGGTCATCCCCAAGCTTTTTGCCTTCCTCCTGGATTTTTCCTAACCCGTTTGTTGGCTTTATGACTCTGGGCACTTTACCACTGCTGATCCGTGCTAAAGTGCATATGCTCTCCCTTTGTAAATAGGACATGTGAATTGGTATATCCAGGATTGGCTTATTTGGTTTGCCTGTTAGTCCCTAGTAGTGTGGTCTGTGTGTCCAGGGCTGGTAAACCAAACGCAGCTGGTGGGCCTGCAGTGCTGGTCTGCGCCACCCACAGAAGCAGCTTGTAAAGCGTGTCTCAGACCTGCCACTGCAGAGTGTGTGCAGTCCAGAACAGCTATCTTGGCTGTGAAGTGCACCCACTTTCCAGCCCCTGAACCTTCCCTTGGCATCATAAGTCACCCCTATGGTAGGGCGCATTGTATGTGTAAGGTAGGACATGCCTTGGTATGTGTAGCATGTCCTGGTAGTGAATTCCATCCAATTTCGTTTATCACTATGGTAAGGCTACCTGTTCTCCATAGGCCAGGATGGGCAGTTACATTCTATAGTCCTAACTGACCCAAAGAACATGGTAGAACAAGCATTTGCAATGCAATAGGTCTCGCAGTTACAAGAATTTCAGCCATTGGCATTGTAAATAACTGCCTTTTATTTATGTTTTTAAAACAAAAATAAAAGGCATTATTATTTGCAATGTCAATCGCTCAAACTCACGTAAATGCGAGACCCATTTCATTGCAAATGCTTGTTTAGAACTGCCAGTGGTGATCACCGGCAGGACCAGGTACAGCTAATGCCCTGTGGTATGTTATGTTACCAGTCATTAAATAGCGTGCCACTGCTACTAGTGTGGCATCGCCGTACTCCAATTAGCGAGAGCAATTACTGAAGGGTCTGGAAATAAAATAATCTATTCTCTAAACCAAGCCCAAGTGGCAGCAGGTATTAAGTAGACAAAAGCCACTACAGACCTCAAAACAGTTGCCAGAGCAAGAAAATAGGGTGATGGAACAACTCGATATTAAATGAGATTCTTACGAAGCCAGAGTGTGCCCATGGGGGAAGTCAGCTACTACAGCCAACTGGTTAGTCCCTAAACCAAATCACCATCAGTGCTTTATTGATGCCTTTTTTAACAAGCATTGCTTGCGTTACAGGGTCTGCGTTTTCATGGATTTTAGACTATTGCACATCATCATGTGAAGCTACCAGTGATTCTATTGTTTCGGATCCTAAACAACCTCAATGATATTATAGTGAGTTCAGAAATAGGTAATTACCAACGGTGTCACCAACGTCTTTGCCTGAAAGAAAAAGCACATTCCCCAGAAGGACTACACAAGACACAAACCCTTGTTGTGCTGCTTTATCAAAATATTTCACCCAGAATTAAGGCATCAGTAAAGGGGCATGAAGGTATGTACTGTAGGAGATGTGTGAGATATTTGAAAAAAAAGGGGTGGACTTTATTCTATTCAAAGTGAAATGCAGGTTGTTTCTGTAAAAGAAAAAAAGTTATTACTCTGACACGCTGGGATTTTTTCCCCCGCACATGGGGCTCATTTCTAAGGTTTCTTGCTTGGGACCACCAGACTTTATAGAAGTAAAGTATCAGTCTGTAGGATTGCTTTTAAGAGGGGAGATCGTCTAACCTACAGTGGCCATCGGCCCTTTAACGGATAATACGTTTTAAGATGGCCGAGCCAGCTGATGGTCCACTGTGGAAGACCTGGCACGTGCCCCTCCCCCTCCTCAATTGAGGAGCACGAACCAAAGAGTTTGCAGGACAAGAACTATGCAGATTACAGCGGAACTCTTTCCACACTGTAAATGATGGCCAAAACCATGAGGCGAGGATGTGGTCCGTCGGCTGCGCTGCCGCCTCTGGTGCAGGAAACCAGGGTTCGAGCCTCGAGGTCGCCTCCACATCCTGTGATTCTGGGCAAATCACGTAATCTTCCCGTGCCTGAATGTGTAATGTAAATACGGTGCTATGTAAAGCGCTCCAATACCTTCGGGTCTAGTTCGCGCTATATAAATATGCAACAAAAAAAAACAAGAGTTTTCAATCGAATCCACCTTCTAGAACATTCAAGAGATGATTAAAAAGATAATTATTCAAATTACCGGATTGGAATTTTAACCCCTTCGACGCGCATGACGGAACGGTTCCGTCATGCACGTCGGTTGCGCTGTGCGCATGACGGAACCGTTCCGTCATGGCCCCACCCGCGCACGGAATCTTCGCGCCGCGCTGAAGAGGTTAATTATGAAGCTATTAAAGCGATCGCAAAGTGAGGATGTTCAAATGGAGAGCTTGGTTCCAGACTCTAGGCGCTGGATGCATCGGTTTGCGTTTCATTCCTTTTCTACACACAAAATACTCCAGGAAGCACTGCGGATCCTTCATGCGGGAAACTGGACCCAGAAACAGGGCTGGAAACCACGAGCCGGGGGGCGTGAAGCCAGACCGTACCGAAGGGTGTGGAGGGAACCCGCATTAGGTAACCCGAAAAATAAGCTATCTACCTGCGTGACCAAATGGAGTAAGCGCCAACATCTTTTAAAGAAAGAAGGTATTTCTGCAACAAAAATTCAGGAAAACCAGTTTAGTTTATTTGGTTTGAGAAGGTGATATAGCGCTGTCTAGACCTGGAGGTATCAGAGCGCTTAGCCAGGGGATCGTTGCATTACAAGGTACATCAAAAGGGATTATGTAGCGCTGGCTAGACGAGGAGGTATAAGAGCGCTATAACAGAGGAACATTGCGTTACAAATTAAATCAGTTCCAATAGTGTAATAAGGTACAGTAAACAACAAGGTTGAGAGAATTTCTCGGATTATGTTGCCCACCCACTATCGTGTAGTTTTATTTTTTTGCAGGTGCAGTGGAGCTGCCACGCAGATCTTCCAAAAGCTGGTGATTGTGTGTTTTCAGGTGAATTCTTTATTTTGTACCAGCACTTGATGTATGATCCTCGCCTTGTGAGCAGTTGCTTAGTTAATCCAAATTCTAACCGGATTTGAGCCCGAGGTGTATGATGGTAAGTTTAAAAGGACTATACGCTTTTGAAATGGTGGTGTCCAACAGTTTTGCGTCTGTACCTCTTAAGACTTCACTACCATAAGTAATTGATGAGTGGATTTTAGCTTGAGCAACACGCAGTAGTTGCAGACGAGTAGGCCCAGACAGTTTAGTTTCGAGTTGTCTAAGTGTTGCAATCAGCATACCTTTCCTCTTGGTGGCCTTAAGGTGGTTTGAAAAGAGGCCACCCCTGTCAACTATGACACCAAGATATTCATAGTGCAACAGTGTTATGTTAGGTAACTATCCAACGAAAATCAGGATGTGTGTTAGAAAGTAAATTCTAGTACAACATGTTGTCCAGGGTTTGCATCACTGTTTCTTCAAGATGCAAACCTGGTAAAAAATTCTCTTGGGAGTCTTTTTGCCGGTCTATCTTATACTGTGTGCAGCATGCAATTCATTTTTAACTGTCCTACGTATTCAGTGCTTTCAATCCCAGGATGGGACCTCATAGGTCTAACCACACAAGTCACAAGTCCTCAGTGCACCAACCGGTTACACATACAGATATCCCAAGTAATATTACACTAGAGATGAGAGCCATGGAAAGCTCATTCAAGCTCAAGCCCGACACCTGGCCCTGGTTTGGATCGATGTTTAACCACAACGCCCATAACAAGCCAAGCCTTCATGTGGCTTATGGCTGCCACCCATACTCTACCCTCAGGCACAAAAAAGGAAAAAACATTAACATGGAGATAAAAAGGAGATACAAATAAATACCAATTTAGTGGCTGATTTGTACAAAGTGAAACCAGAAAAACTGATTAATCAGCTTCCCTGTGTGAGAAGTTGGCCTGGTATATGATGTTCACTAGTTAAAGTGACCACCTTGTACCATGCCAAGCAACCCTTATGGTGTGGTTGTAAGTCAACCTTTTTGGACCAGCTGCCCTAGTGGTAGCGTAGGCTAAGCAGACGATATGCCAAACCATAGTTACCATAACAGTTTAAGATTATAAGGTACTTTAAGAGTATATGGTAGGCTATATCAGAACAGCTATAAGGACATGGTTCCAAAAGCTGCAGACCGGCTCAGCTCATGCTAGAGCACCATCTCACATGTTGCCAAGCACTCTGCCTCCAGGATTGTTAAGGTCTGCCATAGGAGTGGCTGATAGGTACACATGTGTCTATATTAAGGGTAGATATAGGTATACTATATCTAAGTAAGGGGTGATTACACGACCTTGCCCCAGCTGAGTGATCAGCCAGTTGTGTCTGATTGGAAGGCCAGACCAGGGGTGGCATAATACATGCTGCAGCCCCTGGGAGGCCTAGGGTACACCTATGCCCTGGGTACCTAGGGTACACTGTACAGGGTCCAATAAGGTGATCCTTACCAATTGGGTATGTACCTAGGGTACATGGAGTCCATTTTAAAGAGCGAGCAGACAGGCTGAGACCCCGAATGGCAGGATCTCAGGCCAACTAAGTCGAGAAACCAGCTAGACACTAGGCAAAAAGTTGGGGGTAACCATAGTCCGATATCCACCTTCCTACACCCAGCTTAACCAAATTGTGTTACCTTAAGCAAATATTTTATCCATCTTCCTTTTTCTTCACTATTGCATATTAAAACACCTTCAAATACAGGAGTTCAGCTTGCCAGTTGTACAAAACATCTTGTATTTAACGGATTATAATGTTGCTCTATTTATTAGAATGTGAGCTGCATAAAGGATTCACATGACAACTGTCAAGGCAGGAACGGTTCTAAGTTTAAAAGTCTTAGTGCAGAGCTATAGTGTGAGATTAATGTAAACTTCAATTTGTTGAAGAAATGCACATTTTATGGATTTTGAACATACATCTGCAAATACAACAAGCGTCTGCATTGCCGAGGCCAGCATCCTGCGGGTGCTGTGGGGCGGTAGCCATTGTTAAAGTGAAAGTGCGCATGGCACGCTGCAAACAAGATTAAGCACCATTCCTATGCGCTCTGTCGTGCCTGCTTCATCAATACAGGAAGTAAATAGGGCTCACTAACTGCTAATGAAAGCTAGTAATGGATACATATAAGAGGGGCTATCCTTTTGGAAGGGAGGTACCAAGGAGGGACTACTAAGCCCATTCATGAAGCAAAAGCCATCATTTACAAAGGACAGGAAGAAGAGTCAATTGTAAAGATGAGCGGAAAACGAGGAGAGCTTAAAGTCCATACCTGAATAGAGCAAGTACCGAAGAGACTGCACAAGCGCTGCCTAGGCAAGACCCAAAAACACAATATTTAGGACTCACAAGGAATAGGAAAGCACTATAGGAATGCCAATATATTAAAAACAATGCAGCTGTCTTGCTCATTTATATTTTAAAATAACCTTGCATAACCTACAGTGTAGTAAAGTGTGTGACATGGTACTACTGCAGTGCATTTCTCATTGGGGAGAGATATGCTAATGGAGCCATTCATCTCCATTTCCCTGTCCCTAAAAGTCTTTAACTTACACCTTGCAAGTGGGATGTAGGGAGCGTATACTGAAGGGGGATAAAGTAGTAATAAAAAAAGCCTCCTCTACTTTTAAAAGGCCTTTGAAGGAACTGAAATACTACAGCCCAGAACACAGATGTCACAGAAGATTCTTGTATCAGGCATTGCAGGCTTGGACACAGGAAAAGAGCCAGCAGCCAGTTGCAAATATTCTCTTTTTTCAGGCCCCATGAAGCCAATAAAGTTGAAACAGGGTCTACATCATAACCCCCCCCCACCCACCCACTTCACGTGTCCCCCACCCCCTCCAAAGTATGGAAGGATAAATCCCTCACGTCCCCCACAATTCCTAATTCCATGGGCCCACTTTATGTCACTTCTGACACCTTCATAGTAAGACAGTATTTTAGGAGTGTACTAAAGAAATATTCAAGCAGTGACGATACCCATGCCAACAATAACGAGCAGTGATGCACTGGTCCCTTCTCACCAATTGCACCTTCTGAATGGTTGCAGAGTCCACATGAAGGAGCCATTCTAAATCGGATGTGGCCATTACCTCTACGCGTGTCTGAACTCCGTCTCTCTGGTGCTCTATCAAGCCCCTCAGCCTGCTGATTCAGTAAAGGTGACAGACTACCAGGCTGTGCAACCATAAGCAAGGAAAAACACCAACAGCCTACTGTCGAAACTGGGGATGCTCACCCCAGAGAGGTGGCCTAATGCCTGCAGTGCCCAGGATGGTGCATCAGCCCCTGCACAGCCCCCAGAAAGGGGTATGGTTGTGAACAGCTTTAAGTCAATGTCACTACACGAGCTATGGACTTTCTAAGCATCGTTAAGGACCGCTGCAGAAGGCTAAAGGACAAAGATTTTGTGCACTGTTGGTGGTGTTAAATTCTACAAACAATTCTGGCTTGAGTATCTACTTGGCAAGGGGTATGCTCCTGTAATGCTTTTTTGAGTGGGGCAGAAGCCAGTTTTATCAGTACCAGGGGTGCAGCTCTGGTATTGCAGGTAAACAGCCTTGGATGTCGCAGAGCTTCCATCCAGAGTAGCCATTCATTCAGGGTATTCCTTGGGCCCCTACATATGGTGTGGGGGGCAGGGCTGAAAGGCTCCTCTGGCTTCTAGTGCTAAGTTATACTTTCAAGACATTGTGTACCAACACCTCACATGTATGATCCGTAATTCGCACATGGAGCCTCGACGAATAGAGCAATGGCTGCCGATGTGGTAAAGCTTACACGCATTCACTATGCCAATAGGTCTTTCAGTATAAGGGACTGTAGAGGAGTGAAGAGTAGTGTTACGAAGTAGATTAAGGTGTTGTGAATTGTGTTGTAAAGGGAGTATAGTGCCACATGCATCAACATTTGGATATGCAATTCCTAAATCTTGATTAAGGAATCGCTATTTGGGAATCACAAATCCTAAGGCATGTATGAATCACAAAACAAATTGAGATTCCCTAACAGTACCTATTAACGATTTGCAAACTGAGAATAGCTATTAGGTAATGTTACTCCATTCATTCCTATGGGCCTACAAGTCCATAGGAATGAATGGCAACACATTCGCAAATTGTGATTACCAAATTGGTAATCGCAAATTGCGAATGCAATTTCACGGGCATAAGGGGGCCTAAGGCCCCCCCCGATGCATCACCTCAAAAAAGGTGTGTACATGTGGCGCACACGCCACATCACTTGGGAAAATTCACTTTTGTGCCTTTTTCCAACTAACGAGCAAATTTCCATCAACTTGAAGTGGATTGTAATTAGCGTTACCTAAACGCACAGTGTTTATTTAGGAAGGCTTGATGCATCAATTTAGGTAATCGCAAAAAATTGTGATTACCTTATTGCGAATGGAAATGGCTTCATGCATCAGATAAGGGCTTTGGCCATTCGCAAACAGGCCAAATTGCGAAAAAAAGTTTGATGCATGTGGCCCATAGTGTTGTAGAGTAGACTATAGTATTACAATTGAATATAGTGTTGTGTAGAGTACATTGTAGTAGTGAAGAGGGAGTGGTGCAGAGGGTTGTAAAGTACAGTGGAGTATATTGTTCTATACTGTAGGAGTACAGTTTTAGAATAGTGTAGTAAAGTGCTATGTAGTGTATAGGTGAAGTTGTGTACATTGTTGTATAGTGGCTTATAGTGGAGTAGTGTTGAATGGCAGAAAGTGTAGTATAGTGCTGTACAGTGGAGGGGTATATATTGGATTAGAGTGTTTTTGGGGTGTAGTTTAAAATAGCATAGTATTAGACAGTTTATTATTGTAGAGTGTAGCGTTGTATAGTGTAAGAGTGTAGTAGTGTGGATTAGAGTGGCTCAAAGTACAGTGGTGCAGATTAAACTGGCATAGAGTTTAGAGAGCATTTGTTTTAAGTAAAGTGGTGTAGAGTATTGGTGTTTTTGTGAAGTGAGGTAGAATGGTATAGCCCCTTCCATGCTCATGATGGAATGGTTTCCGTCATGAGCACACGTTAAAAAAAATCCCTCTGTTGTAATCAGAGGGATTTCCCTTTTTATGCTTTAGGAGGTGGGAACGCTTCCGCAACCTCCCAAAGTATGGTTAGGGTTTTCATTGCAATGACAATCGCGCGCCTGGCAGGCTGTCGTCCTGCCAATGAAAACGAAACAAAAAGTTAGGTCAGCCCCCAAGCACCGAAAAGATGGGTATCAATGGAAAGGGGAGAGTCTCCTCTTTCCAACTGTACCCTTAGCTAGTGGATCCCTGCATGGGGAACCAACCACTAGCCACCAGGGAGGGTGTAGCCAACTCTTGGGCAAGGGTTTTTCCTCCCCCCCCCCCATATCATTTTGCCAGAGCCTTTCTGCCCCCCCCCCCCGGGGACAGAAAGAACCCTAGAAGTCTGGGATTTGTTTTTATAGGCCAGGGGTGGGGGCTGCACAGAATGGGTATGCCAATGCGCCCACCCTATCCCCCCCAAAGAAGGCGCAAGACATTCTGCCCCCCTCCCCACGAGGCAGATGGGACAATAGCCCATTATCAAAAAGACCACTAGGCCCCAGGGAATTTTTTTATAAAGTTGGGGTGGGAGCTACCCAGAATGGGCATGCCAATGCCCCACCCCCAAATTTTTACAGTCTTTGTGCCACCCCCCTAGGAGGCAGATGGGGCAATAGCCCCTCATCTGCCCCCTGGGGAGCAGAAAGCCCACTAGGCACCAGGTTTTTTTTTTTTTTTACAAGTTAGGGTGGGTACTAACCAGAATAGGCAAGCCAACGGCCCACCACCCCAAAAAAATGCCAGTCTTTATGCCCCCCCAGGCAAATGGGGCAGTAGCCCCTAATCTGCCCCCATGGGGGGCCAGGGGCAGAAAGCCCACTAGGCAGCCGAGATTTGTTTTTTATACATAGGGGTGGGGCTGCCCAGAATGGGCATGTCAATGTCAACACCCTCAAAAAATTACCAGTCTTTCTGCCACCCCTCATGCCAGGCAGATGGGGCAATATATCTGCCCCCCTCGGGGGCTGAATCCCACTAGGCACCAGGGGTATCTTCAAATTTCAGGGGTAAGGCTGCCCAGAATGGGCATGTATGCCAATGCCCCCACACCCCCAAAAAAGCCAGTCCAGGAGGCAGCTGGGGCAGAGAGCCCACTAGACGCCAGCGATTGTGCTGCTTTTTTTTTTTTCATAGGGGAGATGGGGCTGCCCAGAATAGGCATACCAATGTTCCCACTCACTCCAAAAAAATAGCGAGTCATTTCCCTCCTTGGGGACATATTGGGGCAATAGCATAGATTACCCCCAGGGCGGCAAAAACCCACTAAACAGACTTTTTTGGAATGTGCCTACATGTGGAATTTGGGTCCTAGCGCAGCTGGCACCCAAGGAAACCTATTATATAAGGTTGAAACCTCTTAACCGACCTATATTTCTTTTGGCGCCAATGAATGCTCAACAGAAATCATCATACGAGTACATCAATAGTTCCCCATGGCCAATAGATTCATTGTCTACAAAACCACTCTGTTTTTTGTTTATCAAAAATATCAAAATATATCATGATTTCATTGCTGTTTTTTTTATAATTTGCAATTCATCCTAAAGGATATATATGTGCATACAGTCATTAATGTGAACATAGTACATGTAAATATCAAGTTCGTTTTTTAAACAAGAAAATCCCGATTGGCACCATAAGTTCTACATTCTCACCTTACAACCGTTCTTGCATTCCAGCAATCATACCACACAGGGGAGAAAAAGAGGGAAAAAATCATTAAACCTTAACTATCAAACAGTAAAACTTATAATAAAATAGATCGACTGGGATGTGATTGATGGTTTCCCAGAGTCAAATATAACAGATGGAACGTCAATTAATGTTTTCTCCTTTGTTCTGTTTTAATCGATCCTTGTAGGATTTATTGTCCAGTTATGTTTTAGCTGGTCTACGTACGTTTCGGTGAACTGTACTTTGGTATCACCTTCTTCAGGACCAACAAACAGTTTATTTCTGTGCAACAAGGGGATTCTTATTTTAGGCGAGACATCAGAGGTCTACCTATTCTTATCGCCCTATGGCTTCCAATAGGACAGATATTATGCCGAAAAATAGTGCCATCGCATACAACACCGAAGTCAGACTGCGTTTGAGAAGGAAACGACAACAGATAATGGCATAGCATTACCAAAGACAGAGCAGTACCTAGCTCAGTTGTGCCTTCCTGGCCATACAAAATTTTAAACAATCGCAAGAAATCATTAATGTGACCGTCTTCAGACATCAAGGATTACACTATTTTTCGGCATAATATCTGTCCTATTGGAAGCCATAGGGTGATAAAAATAGGAAGAATTCTGGTGTGTCGCCTAAAATAAGAATCCCCTTGTTGCACAGAAATAAAAAACTGTTTATTGGTCCTGAAGAAGGTGATACCAAAGTACAGTTCACCGAACCGTACGTAGACCAGCTACAACATAACTGGACAATAAATCCTACAAGGATCGATTAAAACAGAACAAAGGAGAAAACATTAATTGACGTTCCATCTGTTATATTTGACTCTGGGAAACAATCAACAATAATCACATCCCAGTCGATCTATTTTATTATAACTTTTACTGTTTGATAGTTAGGGTTTATTTTTTCCCTCTTTTTCTCCCCTGTGTGGTATGATTGCTGGAATGCAAGAACGGTTGTGAGGTGAGAATGTAGAACTTATGGTGCCAATCGGTATTTTTTTACTTGTTTAAAAAACTTGACATTTACATGTACTATGTTCACATTAATGACTATGCACATATATGCTTAAGGATTAATTGCAAATTATACAATAAGAAAACATAGCAACAAACAATGATATATTTTGATATTTGATAAACAAAACAAAAAGGAAAAATGGTTTTGTAGACAATGAATCTATTGGCTATGGGGAACTATTGATGTACTCGGATTTCTGTTGAGCATTCATTGGCGCCAAAAGAAATATAGGTCTGCTAAGAGGTTTCAACCTTATATAATTGTTCTTTTTCCCCCCCTCTTGGACCTTAAAGTAATTGGGGATAACCTTTAGGTACCCAAGGAAACCTATACATTTTTGAAAAACAGATACCAAGGGGAATACAGGATGGGGTAACTTATCTGGCTTTCATCAGGTTCTGTTACCCAGAATCCTTTGCAAACCTCAAACGGTCAAAAACCCAATTTCACATTTGTGGTGGAATGTTCTAGAATCTGTGCGGATGCACAAATTTCCACCCACCCCGCATCCCCAAAGTCTTCTGAGAAAAATGGTACCTCGCTTGTGTGGGTAGGCCTAGTACCCGCAACAGGAAAGAGCCCAAAACACAACGTGGACACCGCATTTTTCCAGGGAAAACAGACTTTTTGCAAAGTGCCTAGCTGTAGATTTTGAACCCTAGCTCTGCCAGCACCAAAGAAAACATAGCATACCTATACATTTCTCTAAACTAGACACCCGAGGGAGTCCTGCAAGGTATGGCTTGCCAGGCCCCCCAACGTTTTCCTACCCAGAATCCCCTGCAAAGCTCTAACTTAGATGAAACAAATTAAACTTCTCAACCTTCTGTGTGGATAAATTCAAGAATCTGCATGGATCCATAAATTTCCTACCACCCAGTTTCCCCAGGTCTCCTGATAAAAATGGTACCTCACCGACATGGGTGGGTCACGTACCCGCGACAGGCAAGGGCCCAAAACGTATTGAGGACACATCAAAATTACCCATCACAAAAACCTGGTTTTGCAACTGGGTCACCTGGGTTTTTGGCCCTGGGCTCGGCGGCCATCTTGAGAAACTACCAAACCAACACATTTTTGAAAGCTAGACATCCGGGCGAGTACAGTGAGGTATGACTTGTGTGGACGCCCCAACGTTTTCCTAACCAGAACAAATTTACCCGAGGGGAAAAAAAAAAAAAGTCCTCATTTTTGTGAGAATCACTGTTGACACAAATGTCCTAAAGCCTGAAGTTTTCCCATCAGTCTCCCAAGTAAAATGATACCTCACTTGTGTGGGTGTCCAATGCAGAATTAGCTAAATCGTATTCTAAAAAAATTTAGTGCTTAGAACTCTGTTATAGCCTTAATCCCCATGCTTTTGGCTCTTACCAGTCACAGGCCCTTGCACCACCCACACAAGTGAAGTATAATTCTACTTGGAGACTGAAGGGAACACTGGGGTAGGATATTTGTGCTGGCACAGTAATTCCGCACAATGTGGAAAAGGTGCTTTTTAAAATAAATTTGAAGTTTGCAGGGGATTCTGGGTAGGAAAACGTTGGGGGATACACGCAAGCCATACCTCAATGGACTCCCCCGGGTATCTAGTTTTCAGAAATGTGTGGGTTTGATAGTTTCCCACGGTGGCCGCTGAGCCTGGGGCCAAAAACCCAGGTGACCCCCCTTGCAAAAGGTTGTTTTGCGATAGATCATTTTGATTTCTCCTCAATACGTTTTGGGCCCTTGCCTGCCACGGGTACCTGACCCTCCCACGCAAGTGAGGTACTATTTTTCTCGGAAGACTTTAGGGAATACAGCGTGGGTGGAATTTTGTGGATCCACACAGATTCCAGGACTTTCCACCACAGAATTGAGGAAAATTGGTTTGTTTTTTTACAAAGTTTGAGGTTTGCAAGGTATTCTGTGTAACCAACCCTGGTGAGAGCCAGACAAGCTACCCCATCCTGGATTCCCCTGGGTGTCTAGTTTTCATAAATGTATGTTTGCTAGGTTTTCATAGGCGCTGGCAGTGCTAGGGTTCAAAATCTATAGCTAGGCACTTTGCAAAAAAATGGGTCAGTTTTCACTGTGAAAATGTGGTGTCCACATTGCGTTTTAGGCAATTTCCTGTGACGGGTACTGGGCCTACCCACACAAGTGAGATAGGATTTTTATTAGGAGACTTGGTGTAACAGAATTGTAGAGCAACTGTTACCTATCGATGCATTTCTGCCTTCCAAATAAAAGACAATGTGTAAAAAAAGAAGTCACTTTGAAAAATGTCCCATAATTCTCATGCTAGTATGGGTACTCTATTTTGGAAGTGTGCAAATAGCTACCGTTTCTAAACTATTTTTTTTTCCAATTTCAGAAATTCATAGGTGTCTTTCATCCTGATTTTTCACTATATATCTTTCAACCGAGAGAGGATTCCTGGCATAATTCAAGTGCATCCCTGTGGCACTTTTTGAAGGGACCCTTCCTGCTTGGGCTGTGATAACTACAGGACGTTAGGAAACCAACTTTGACTTCTACGAGGTATCGTACAATCACAGCCCGCCTGCATACCTGTGTTGTCAAGGAGTTGCTGCCAGATGGTGGTCTGGGACTTCCCGGGAGAGGCGTCTGCATTGTCCTACGCTTCCAGCCTTGGTGACGACGGTTATGGGGGCTAGGGAGTAGGTGACCCAAGGACATTTGTTTCCAGCATTTTCATGGGTCACTTTCCGCTGCAGCACAAGGGATACCAACAAGGTGCATGATGGTATCAGCAGTCCGTGGCAGAGGCTGCTGTGACGTCAGCAAAGTAATGCACTGCAGCTGGGCCTTTCATCACTGCATGGGAGGAGCTAGATATCAACCTGACGGAAACACCTTTTACAAACTGCGGCATTTGAAATGCTTGGCGCCGAAACCGGTCATGCCGACTTGTATTTAAATAAATGTCCTAAACGAACCCCGCTGTGTCCCTTCCTTCTTTCAACAGAGAGAGGATTCCTGGCATATACATATACATAATCTACTGGCGGTCGCCAGTAGATAGTTATAGTTACAACCTAGTTTCCATAGGAAATCTCAATTCTATTTTGAATAACTTTGGCGCCGGTTGACGAATCCTCGCGAAATTTTCAAAACTAGTGGGGCGCTCCGTTCAGCTCCTACCCTGAAAGTCTCGGGGTGATTAGTCAAGCGGGGGGCCGAGAAAAAGGGGGGTCCCAAAACGCATTTTCCCCATGCATATTTCCATAAGACCTTTAGTCGCAGCTACAGCCCGAACGGCTGAACAGAATTACGTGAAATTTGGCAGAGAGGTAGCCATAAGGTCAAGGAAGTGCCTTTTGCAGGTCTGGTGCAAATCTGTTCAGTATTTCCTGAGAAAATAGCATTTAAAAGCATATCAATATCTATACGCGCGCACCCTGCTGTGCGCGAGCGCAATTCTGATTGGTTGTTAGAGGTCAGTAAACATTCGAATCGGTCGAAACCAGAAGTGTCGGCCGCCATTTTGTCTCTCGCAGTCTGAGGGGGTGAAAAAAAAAAAAGGTGGAGAACGTGAAAAGGGGGCAGAGTGGACAGTTCCTGACCCCCTAGCCTTGGTCAGGGGGTCACAGAAGGACCCCCATGGGCGAAAAAAAACAATTTTTTTTTTTTTTTTTTTTTTTTTTTAAATCGCGAGGTGCGCGCACGGCGAAAAACCTGAAAAATAAATAAATACATAACTTAGCATTTAAAAAAACCTTGCAAATTCACTTAAAAAATCCATAGGTTTCACACAGGTTATAGTTAGCTGGGCATTCACTCGTAAAAAAACAATGAAATTCCCCCGTTATAGTTAGTGCAGGCAACTATAACTCCGGCGACCGCAATGCTCTGCTGATGACGTCCGATATTACATCACTATGGGGCTATTTGCTAGTATGACGAGCGTTGTGCGACCCACCTCGCATTTTGTATTTAAAGCTCCCTGAGCCATGGGTTGACGAGCCCAGATCCCGCACCCGCGCGCCATGAGAGGTACTATACCTGATAATGATTTTTTGGCAGTCTACTTGGCACCCTGCATACTTACCTGCTCCCTGCTGACGAGAGGCAATTACCTCGAAACACGTGTCCAGGGATGGCATTTTAACTATATACTCGTGGCATAGGTGTACCCGCCGCTGTCACTACATCCTCCAGAATCCTATGGGGCTATTTGCTAGTATGACGAGCGGTGTGCGACCCACCTCGCATTTTGCATTTAAAGTACCGATGCACAGTCTAAAGTTCAAGAGGAAGACTGTTGCCTTCATCTGTGAAATGTACACAGTCTCCTCTATAAATGCCTTGCATGTTGCAACGCAAGTTGTGGTATATAGAACCCATACCATAGTGTTTGAGGAAAGCAGAAACAGACTTATTGACGTGCTTTCTTGCTTTCTCAATCTGCGGACAATATTGGTTGGACCAGTTCCACTTTTGCCTTTGGCATATATTAGAATATACAAAAGGTAGTTTGTGGAAAAAGCGACAATTGCACAAAGGTGTCCTTAACTAGCATTTCCAGACCTACCCCAGTTAAAGTGCCTAGGTCATTTCCACCACAGTGCCCAATTATGAGGTCAGGCTGTGGGAGATGTAAAAAAGATTTCACCAAAGGCATTAATTGGTGCCACTTTAATAACCCTCTCTGACCAATCCATTTAATGTCTACATTTGGCAAAGCAAGGTCGTCACAATACCTCATTTTTCTGCGTACTTTTCACTCCAGAAGACATAGCTATGACCTACAATCCACACTGAACATCTTTCAAGGAGATCTGGATGCACTCAGGTGTCTTTCAGTAGAATGGAAATATGAAAAGAAAGTTGTAAAATGGAGGCTTCCATACTTTTTTTTTAATAAAATGAACTCATTGGCTGTTTCACATCATTCTACACTAAAAACTAGGCTGTATGTTTACATTTTTACTAGCATGTTTTGTATTTGTTCAGAAAAATATGTTCCCACAGAACATTATTTTGGATTTGCTGTTAGGTTTGAAAAGTCAAGCACTCTTGCTCTTTGCATTAGAAACTTTGTGTGCTGAAATTCTGACCTCTGCTCACACCAGTGTTCCATGACCTGTTGCTATGGTAGCAGGCAGAAGTCAAGTTGGGGGTAGGGATCATTTGGAAAGGGTTGAAATTTGGAGCCAATAGAAATGTGAGTTTCCATTTGAAAAAATGTGGGAAGCACTGATTTGAAGTTAACATGTATATGTGTGAAAAAAAGAGGGAAAGTTTGCCATTTACTGGTTCTGGTGAGAGGTGTACAGTTCAGATTCTGGCTTGGATAATCTGCTGTGTGAGTGCCACATTTCTTTCTCAACTAACTACTTTTAAAGGGGAGTTATGAGTTGAGGGGATGTATGTGGTGTATTTTGATGAAAATAGGAGAAATTTGTTTCTTTTAAATTTGTGTTTTACATTTTATGTTTTGGAAGATATTTAAGTGCCTTGAACTTGTAAGATATTATGAAGTATGTCTTCACCATAAGTTAAGGTGTACTGTATCACTCAGGAATATTGTTTTCTGCCTAGAACACCATGAGTCTGTGTGCACACAGGAATTGTTGTCAGAGATTTAATTTGTGTTGGTCTGGTTCTGCAAGACTTGCATTCGTAGGAAAGGGGCAGCTTGTTTTCTTGAACTGTGATGGTTAGTATTCCCAAATCAGTATCTCACAAATGAGGCCAATGCTAACATTTGAAATCGACATGGTAGATTTTCCTTCCACTCCTGCAATGGGTGAGGTAGTTCCTACATGTTCAAAACTCCAATTAAGCCTTACCACACATGTACTCTTACATACATCTCTCCAGTGATCAGGCAGTTGTGCAAGCGTCCATGCAGATCTCTTGCACCTGACAATAAACAGTCTCCAGAAGCACACTTAGCACACAGCCAGCTGCTTTTCCTGTACTCTCATGCTTACTAATCAGCACTGTGTGGTATTTCAGATAGCAGTGAGTAACGCTAACACATTCAACATCACCAAGGCTCATTTCCTTTGCTGTTGTCTAATCACTCACCCAGGTTACACATGCTCATGGTCTCAAGTAGCTGTTGGGACATGTGCTCTTTTCTGTTTCTGAAAACTATAAGGAAAATGTGTCAGGCTGTTGCTCTTTTCTGTTTCTGAAAACTATAAGGAAAATGTGTCCGGCTGTTACAGTAATTATCACTTGCCAAACCACAGTAGTAAATGTGCTTTCAAATTGCCAATGAAATATCGTTTTCTGCCTAGAATCACACCATGTGTGTGCACACAGGAATTGTCAGATTTAATTCGTGTTGGTTTTATTGTGTAAGTTTTTCACTCGTAGTAAAGGGGCAGATATGATAGGATTTGAAAAGCTCAAAAAAAAAAATATAGCAATACATTTAAATTACATAAAGGTATTTTTTTTAGTTTCTTTCAGGTATTGCTGAACAACACTGAAATAAATTAACCATGCCTATAAAATCAAGAAAGAGAAAAGAACAGCAAAAACATCTATATTTGAAGACAACTGGACAACACAAATTAGTTGAAGAACCTCATGTTGGAAAAAAGAAAAAGTCTTCTGGTAAGCAGACTAAGGGTTTTTTTCAAAATATCTTCAAACAAAGAAAAAATGTTAAAAATGATTCCACTGCAAATAGTGTTTCGAGTAGAAAACAACAAGATAATATTAAGAAAATAGTAAACGCTAATGTACAATCAGAAGCAATAAAGAAGGACTTAAAAAGACCAGATTTTCAAAACATTCGTAGAAAAATGTATCAGAGAAGAGTGATGTTCAATTTGCTGAAGGATGTGAAAAAAAATATAAGAAGAAAGCAAAATTTTATAAGAGAAAGAAACATATTTATTCAATTGTTGCAAAAGCTTTGGAATTAAAAAGATACCCATTTTAATTTTGAACAGGATCCGTACATTAGATAAAATGGTCAATGAAATGTAGTCAAAAAGCAAAAGGAAAAGAGTAGTGAAAAAAAATAACTTTTGTAAAGTGTTCTTAGGAGAATGGAAGCATAGTTCAAGTACGGAACCATTTTTTAATGAAGAGAGTTATCTTCAAAGTAATAGTTTGCTGCATGCAGTTGACGTTACACTGGAATCAAGCTATCCTGGCTGATGAGGGCTGAAAGCCCGAAACCGGTCCTAGGATGCTTGTTTCCAGTCCAGGGAGGACCTGGCTTGGCAGTTCGGGCTGGACTGTTCCCATGGGGCACAGGGTCAAGACTGATTTGCATATGGCTGGGTTCAAACTGGAATGGCATGGTGAGCAAAAAAACGATGGATTTAGGCCCAGATCTCAGTACTGGGGTGAATATATGACATTGTTCTGCATTCTGTCCATCAATTGTTGATTTTGCATCTGCATGCAGTTGACACCAGAGGTCGTGCATATTCAGTTAAGGATGGTTGTGTAATGGAAAAGGAGAAAATGGTTCCAAGAAATGAGGAAGAAGTGTTAGCTGATGAGGTTATGGGGAGACGTCCTAAAGCCCCAGTGTACACTTGGAATTCTAGTAGTATTTGTACTGTACGACAAGAATATATTGATAAATTACGTGACTTTCTAAGAGAATATAGTAAAAAAAGTGTTAAACAGAAGATTAAGGTGCTTCAAAGACCAGATCCATGCAGGGTGAGAGAATAATGGTTTGCAGGGACATTCTCTGGCTTGTCTTTCTAGGAAAGTTTGTCAAAGTGTTTTTCACCATTTTAGGATCCTGGCAGTACATCATACTGAAATGAGAAAGTTTGTGAGAAGATTGTATTTTGCTAAAAGTCCAGCACTAAAGTAAAATGAGTTGAATAGGGCTCTGTTCCGTGGATCTGTATCAGATGTAGAGAAGGTTACTGATGAAATTCAGTTTTGTTACTTTGGTCCAGAACAAGAAAGTGCAGGAAATGACAGTTATTGAAGAAAATGTGGAAGAGAATGTAGAACCCACTGTTAGTAAATTTTATCATTTGATCTTCAAAATTTTTACTATCATCTCTAATGAAAGACCAAATATTACTTATATTTGTTGCCGGAGAAGCCATTATGAAAGTCAAACAAGGAATGTTGATCTCTATAAAAAAGTGAAAAAGAAAATTATGAGTGGAAGGACTTTGCTACACATTTGTTTCTGGAAAATTGTTTTGATTTGGGTAAAGATCAGCGTGTTTGTAAATACTGTTATAACAAGTTAGAAGAAAATAAAATGCCAGCTAGAGCTGTACATAATAATTTAGAATTGGTTGATATTCCTACAGAACTTAGTGATTTAAATACGTATGAGTCTATACTCATTCAATGTGTCCATCCATTTCAGACTATAGTTCGTATGGAGCCCAAAACCGGTAAATTACCTACTTCAGATTTACAAAGAGGTTTAAAAGGAAGAGTTGTCTATTTGACGTTAGATTTGAAAAAAAATATTGAAACAATTGATGCAGATAGTTTGGAAACTGAACCATTAGTTATTCTGGTTAATGGTGTACCTACAAAGAATAAAACATTTGGCAGGAGCTAGTAGATGTACGAAAAGTACAAAGAGCAAATTTATATTTGAAAAGAAATAATAAGTACTATGAATCAATTTATATGGATGAAGATGAATACGTTTTACTAGCAGACACAGGAATACCAACTGGGCAAATTGAAAAAGTGGGCAAGTCAAAAGAAGAAGAAATTTATGAACATTTCAGCATACATCCTCTTCATTCTAAAGAAGTTATGGCAAACACTATTTATCTGTTTCAGATGAAAAAAGCAAAAGGAACTCCCGTGAGTGTATGGGAGGAGAGCTTGGAAGCTCGATGTTTTCCCCAGCTGTTTCCTACAGGAAAAGGTGGACGATATGATGAACGCCCAGTACAGATTCCTGCTTCGGAGTATCGGACTACAAGATTATATGCAGAAGATCCAAGATTGTCAAAGTATTCTTTATTTGTTACATCTTTTATTTGAAAGTGACTTGTCTGCACTATCTTATGCAGTAAATCACATTTTAAAAAGTGGAGTACATCTACATAATGTGTCTGCAAAGGATTTTATGAACAAAGTGCAACAGCGAGATGATCATTTGGAATCACAATTGATGAATCTGATGGCTTGTCAGCGTGGAACTAATGAATATTGGTACCGACGCCATGGAGAATTGAAATGTATGTTACGGAATTTAGGAACTCCTACATGGTTCCTTACCCTAAGCTGTGCGGAGTACGCTTGGGATGATTTACTGGATTTTCTTCGAGAGGCAAATTCAAATATTGAAAACATCCAATACAAGACAGCAGGAGAATTGTGCTCATTGGATACGGTTAATGTTTGCAGATATTTCAATCATAGATTTGAGGCTATGATGTCCTTCATCTGCAATAAAAAAAATCCACCTCTTGGAGAAGTTGTGGATTTCTTTTGGAGAAAAGAGTACCAAGCAAGAGGTGCTCCTCATTCATATGCTGTTGTGGATCAAGGATGTCCCAAAATTTGGAACAGATTCTGATGATGCAGTTTTAAGTTTCATTGAAGAATATGCTACATGTGCTATACCTAAAAGCACAGGAGAGAAAAACTTAAGAGCAAGTTTTACGTTTCCAAAGTCATCAGTGTGGAAAATACTGTCGACGAAAGTACAAGAGTAAAGAAATTCTACACAAAATGTCGATTTGGATTTCCACGACCTGTTCTTTCAAAAGGAAGAGTAAACAGTTATGTCAGCTGTGCGACATACTATTACAAGAAAATCTCAGAAAAATACTTACAACCTAAGAAGAAAAGAGTCAAAATTTATAAATGACTACAACAGACATTTTATCCATGTGGAACGCTAACATGGATATTCAGTATGTAGCTGACAATTCTATTGCTGTTGCTCGGTATGTCACATCTTACATCACTAAATCTGAGAAAACGGAATTGAAAGAAATGTGGGAAGAGATCTCACGAGAAGACTGTCAGTAAAAAGCTATACAGTTTCAGTTTAAAGAGGTTATTGCATCGTGAAATTGGGTCATACGAATGTTCAGATAGATCTGCAAGTCTTTACTCCAAATCCAGAAGAATAATTTGGGTAAGTTTAGGCCTTGCAGGAATGCGAAATCGGGTACTGAAATCTGTTCGAGAAATTGAATATTTAGCAGAGAACGAACCGGAAAGTACAGACATTTTGAAAACAAATATGTCTGACACATTACCCAAAAATAAATCATCTTGAGAACATGTGTCTCTATGAAGTGCTGCAGAACTACATTTTTACACGGAATGCCACAGAAGACAACAATGGAAAATAGAAAGTCATTGGTGAGGAAGGATGTTTGGTGAAACAAACAAAAGGAAGTTTGATTAATCACAGGAAGCAGAGTCGCGACACTACTGAAAAAAAGGAATTTTCCTACTTAGCACTTTTACAGCTGTTTAAAGTATGGCGTTCAGAGGATGAATTACTTGGAGATTTTCACAGCTATGAAGATTGCTTTAATGCATGTAAAGATAGTATAGAATTCAGTACTTTCACAAATTATGTACAAATGTTAAATGAAGAAATTGAACAAGAAGCTACAATTGCAGCTGAAGTAGCTAGAGACAGTTCTCAAGACAGTCAAAGTTCTGGAACGCTCAGTCAAGATCCGCTAGGACAACCAATCGTAGAAAATGAAGCTGCAATAGCCATGACTGAAGTGGAAACCGCTATGAATGAAGCTCAGGAAGATTTAATAGACTTATCAAATTTGGAACAACTGAATGAAGAACGAATTTATGAAGAAGTCACAAAACAAATTGATCATGGATTACTACATGAAAATAAAGAGTGCTCATGCACATCATTTGAACCAATCAGAATGTATATAAGTGGACAAGCTGGAACTGGAAAAAGTTTCTTAAAGTAATTAGAAGCTACCTACAGCAAAAAACTGATTCAACTTTGTCTTGTGTTACTGCTCCAACTGGGTTAGCAGCATATAACATAAAAGAAATTACCTTACATCGTTTGCTAATGTTACCAGTGGAGCATGAGAACAAAATAGAACATCACAAGCTAACAGGAGAAGCATGTTTTAAAGTTTCAAGAGTGTTGAAGAAAATGCAAGTTCTCATTATTGAGGAGGTAAGCATGGTATCAAACTTAATGCTTGCCTTTGTGCATTTAAGAATGCAACAAATTCTAAAGAGAGACTAGGACGTCTTATTTGGTGGAAAACATGATAGTTTTTGGGGATCTACTCCAGCTCACTCCAGTTAAAGGACAACCAGTGTTTAATACTGTTACACATGAAGACACGAAAAAGTCTTTAGGAAGTATAGGTAATGTGAATATCTAGTCATTCTTTGAGTACAAAGAACTCATTACCAATATGGGGCAAGCAAATGATGATGATTATGCAAGTATTCTCAAAGATATCAGAATTGGACTACTCACAGAACATGGCAGAAAAGCATTACAGAGTCGATTGCTATGTAATTTGTTTCAAACAGAACAAATAGTTCCAGAGAAAATATACAAGAATTTCAGAAAAAAAATACTGTAATCTGCTTAATGCCAACACTACATGAATGCTCTGTATTCAATCAAGAACTTTTGAAATTGGAAAATGGAGATCATAAAACTGGAAGCTGTGGATAAAATTCAACATGAACGAATAACTATTATATTGACAGGCAAATTGGCTACTAAATTGGATTCTCTGGAGAAAAACATTTCAAAAACAGCTGGTTTGGAAAAGAATCTTTATGTGTGTATGAACTGTAGAGTAATTTTAAGACGTAATTTGGATGTAGAGAAAGGTTTAGTGAATGGAGCTATGGGTAAACTTGTGGGTTTTGTGAAATACCAGAAAAAAGATGGAATTGAATTTTTAAAAATAAAATTTGATCAGATTGAAGAGGTTAAAGACATTAGTCGTTGTTCAGTTTGTTTTTTGCTTGTGAAAGACTTATATGTACGTAGGAAGCAGTTTCCGTTTTCTCTAGCACATGCAGTAACTATTCACAAATCAAGGATTAACTGTAGATAGTGCTTGTGAACATTGGATCTAGTGTGTTCAAAGAAGTGAGAAAATAAAGATTATGACAAGGCCTATGTGTCCCCTATGTGTTCCCCAACGTTTTGTGTACATGCATGTACGCCATGCATTTTCCCTCCATGGCCTGTCAACCATGATGCCTATGCTATAACGTGGCCTGCCATCAAGTCTCCCATGAGAGAAACGACAAATCTGCACTGAGGCCTACACGTTTTGCATCATGTTTTCCTGCACTCGTGCCATTTTCATGAAAGCCCATTTTGTGGCTCAGCCGGAGCCCGAAAAGAGGTTTCAGGCCTCAGACGCTGTGAGAGCTGCAGCTGCATATCCTTGGCCTCGCACACTTGGGCCTCAGCCAATGGGGCCCAGTCCGGGGTGCCGAGATAGTATTGAGCACGGTTATCTGCTTACTCCTACTGAATCACATTCCTGCCTGGAAAAGGAGGAATAAACAAAACCCGCCTGCAAAGGATAGAGCCTAGCCTTGTCTCCCTTTCAGTGATTGCAAAGCTCACGTCAGTGAAAAACCCATAGCCCCCATGTAAGGCCCACGCAGTGAATAAAGAAATAGAAGCCACATCGGCTCTTGGTGATGGGCAACCTATGTCACAGATCAGTTCCTGCTCCGGACTTTAGATATCAGATAATACAAGATGTGCTGGTCGTCCTGACACTGAAGGCCTCTCTTCCAGACTACCCCGACTGCACAGCAACCTTCCCCCAGTTACACGTCAGTTACACGTCATGCTCGAGTTGAGCACAAGTAAGGCAAAGTTCCAGTAAAGTTCCAGCTGATCACGCAACCCCCTCCAGGTACCCACCCACCTATGACACTCACCTATGACTCATCAAGTGGACGCCCACATGGACACCCACCTTCACGCCTACTTACACGCCCACATGCTCTTATCTCATTCTCTTGCTCTGCCTGAAGCGCTCCTGCTTACGTATAATATGGAATGTATATATACTGTGCTCTGTGAATAAAGTGGCAGAAGACCCTTCCTGATCCCTTGTGGTGATGGAACCATTCTCCCTATAACTAGAGTTATTGGAATAAAGCCCTTTTGAACCTGATACCACGGACTCAACCTCTTGCTTTATGCATGATCCTATTGATACCTATAGAAATTATGAGTGCGTAATACTTTATCTACGACATTATTATGGCGCCCGAACAGGGACGAATCCCCTTCCCCACGCGCCGGAGATGAAGGTCCAGTTTTGCCCCCTTCTACAGCCGTGACGGACTTCCAAGTGTACACGTCGCGGGTTTTCCCGCCAACTCCCTCAGGCCAACGGAGGAGACGGACTGCGACCAGGCATCCATACGAGGCGGTGAGGATTGCGGATCGTCCCGACCCAGAGCCCACCCTGCGAGAGAGCTGTGTCCGAGGTTTCTAGAGATCCGCCAAAGATATGCCATTCCCGCGCATGCGCAGCGTCGAGTGTCCGAGGCCTTCAAGTTCTGCTTCCCGGTGAGTTTCATGGGGGTTGCATAAAGACGGGTTCATTTAATGAACACGGTAAAGACGTGTCACTTGTGAGACCGGTATGGTTGTGCTGTATTCCAGTACATAGAGTTTTCAAGTATTCAAGTATACAAGTGCATGCATAGAGTCATTCAAGTATTCAAGTATTCAGGTGCACCGATTCAACTGTATGAATGTTATTGTCTTAGTCAGGTTCAGTTAGGTTTGAATGTGTCAGGTTTGTATGTAAGATTGTTTCATTGTGATTTTTTTTTTTTGGTTACATTTCAACACGCAGTTGTTTTCGAAACTACGTAAAATAGGTACTAGGAAAGGTGTATTAGAGGAATCAGTTAACATTCCGCCTAGAGACACCTGGACATTTCATGTACTGTAAACATGGTTTAGATGCCGTGTTGTTTTTAGAGCTATGGGTGGATTACACGAAGGATTTAGAGACACAGTATAGATGGCCTATCACCGGAACGTGGGATGCGGAATGCATTATGAAGGTAGAGGAAGAGCTATGGAAGAGAAAATGTAGACCTGCTCAGAAGGATGCCATTGAGTTTTGGCGCAAGGAGTCACATAGAAGAACAGAGAAAGAGTTCCACAAAGCAGAGAGAAGTAGACAGGAGTCTGAAAAAGCCAAAGAAAAGAAGTTACAGGAGGAAGGGGAGCGGGTCAAAAGAGAACAGGCTGAAAGAGAAAGAATTACTGTCGTTGCTGGTATTTATCCCGTCCTTTCAGAGGAACTAGCAAGAGTGGCCCCAGTAGAAAGACCCGTTAGAGTGCCACCGCAAGTACCCCGAAAAATAAGACCAACAGCATCCGAAGCGTTTGTTACCACCTACCTAGAGGAATCCCCACCAGCATACCTAGACGGATCTTTCCCTGCACCCCCAACACAGGCCCAACTCCAGGAGCTCGAGGACGGCGGGGAGGGATCCGGGACAGCATCAGGAGGGGGGCCGACTGTAAAAGTAGACATCTCCGAATGTATATACGATCCAGATCCAGGAAAGAGCAATATGCTCGTGATTTCACTAAGACTTAGACAAGCAGTCGCATATTTGGAAAAATTACCAGATATGGATAAACACCTAAAGAAAATGTACAATTTCATAAGAACAGGGGAGGGTCCTGAGTGCATAGCAGAGGCCACACAAAACCGAAAAGTAATTGTTAACTATATCCTTCGTTTGCTAATTAACTGTCTGAGCAGGGAAAAAGACGAAGGTGACGGGGACGTACACCCTTGTTATATAGGTTGGAGTGATCACATAGATGCCGGTCAGCATGATAAATCAGGACAGACAGACAGCATGTTGACCAAAATCCGAAAGACAATAGCCTCACACGAAGCAGGACCGGACGGAAAGGCTGAGTCATCCTCTGATGACGAAGCCGGGGACAAAGACAAAGTACTATACGTGGGCCATGCCCGACGGTTCGAGAGGCCCAAGGGCCTCAATTACCGTAAACAGGGAACGGCTATAAAAGAAAGATATTCCCTTGAAAGTTTATTCCAAACTACCGAAAAGGCCCTGAATAGATGGATAGGTAACGACCAGCCCCTCACCCCGACCGAAAAAGAATTAGCACGGTCAGCCACCCTGTGGGTGTCCCAATATGATACATATAATAATGATATAGTAGCCCAAACGTTCTTGAGCCTCCCACCAAACGAACAGCGCATAGCTGGTGTTTACATGGTCCAACATTTGATTATGTTGTATGAGAGTCAATATTCTGATCCCGGTCTATTGTAGAAGTTGCTGGACGACATAGTACTAGATAGGTGGACGAACATGGGTACTGAATTGATTAATGTCATCCTAGATCAGCGACACAAATGTATAGAATTTGTGACTAGGTCCCTGCTTCCCGCTCCACCCCATGATAGGTGACAGTTATACGACAAGCTGAACCCCCTACGAGAGGTTCATCCTGTAAAAGATACAAACAATGTGCTACAACGGGTGTATGTCTACACCCCCTTGTCGAAATTAGAGATATTGGAAATGAAAAAGATGTTGCCCTCCCATGATAAAGACCCGGGGGGTTTTCACCGAGAACTAAAAGACATTCTCCGCTTAGGAGAGTATACATATGCTGACATTCTAAAATTATTGAAAGTACTATTGCCTGCTGGTATTTACGAGAAGCTTAAAGAAAAGGACTGGGAGGTGGGAGAGAAAAGGATTAGCTGGGATGTGTTGGAAAGAGGATGCAGCCAGAGCCCCGGGGGTTGGTCTGGGTCCCCGAGCTAAAGAATTACCTGAACTCCTTGTACAAGTTTTGCCTAGATTATTAGTTACTAAAAAGGAAGACTGGGATGCTATTTCAGCCTGTAAGCAGAAACCAGACGAGGACACAAGCGATTTTTACTCTAGGTTTGAGAAATGTTTTACTATCAATAGTGGCCTTAAGCCCGGTAGCGAATCATATCCCCATCTTTTCGTGAGCAAACTAGTAGAAAATTCCCTACCCGAGATTAAGTATAGGGTACTGAAGGTTGAGAGTACTTAGCAAGCAAACAGCCCTTCACAAATGTTACAAATGTTACAATATCACCAGAACAGAATTAGAGAACACGAGCAGGAAAAGAGACGCATGAAAGACACAAAGATGAAGATGCTGGTGGCCCAATCGGCACCGGCAAACACAAACACGAACAAAAGTAGCGCGACACCAGTTAAAGGGAACTGCAATTATTGCAAGAAGCCAGGCCACTACGTAAATGAATGTGCAGTCCTGAAACACAATATAGCTACAGGTAAAACAAAGCCACGTCCATCTCCTCCCAAGGAAAATAACACGCATCAGACACGTTTCCACCGCCGCCACCGCCAGTCCATGCACCTGCACCCACCCACGCTACAGCACAAATGTATCAGCACGCTCAACCTAACTATCCAGAAAACCAAGCATATTCATGAAGGAGCCTAGAGAGGGAATTCGACTTGCCCCTTATTCCAGTTCCTGTGGACCAAGAGGGTCCCTATGTACATACACGTTTACTGGGACAGGATAAAAAGTTTTTGATTGACACTGGGGCGAGTAGAACTACCATCAGTCATTCCGAGGTTCCAGGGGCACCCCTCTCGGGCTCAAAGAGCATATCCCTGGGTTTTTCAGGAAAGCCAATTATTAATGAGGTTTCGGAACCAGTCTCTTTAGGAGTTGGTCCACTGATACATACAACAGACTTACTGCTTACTAAATCATGTCCAGAAAACTTACTTGGTATAAAGACATTAAAGGAACTGGGAGCAATTATCTGTTGCTCGCCAGAAGGAGTGCGACTGTATTTACGTGATTTCAAGGGACATTTTGTAATAAAAGATTTTGACATCAGGCTCCAAAATGTACCACAGCACCTATGGGCACAAGGTCCGACTGACGTAGGTTTCATGAACATTACACCACACCAGGTCACCCTCAAAGCAGGAGTAGTGCTGCCACGAATACGACAATACAAGATCCCACCTGAGGCTGAAGTAGGGTTACTGAAATTAATCGACGAACTCATTGCACAAGGGGTGGTGGTGGAGACGGATTCAAACGTATGCAACTCACCTGTTCTTCCTATTCTTAAGCGAACTGATCAAAAAGCACCACCTGTCTATAGATTAGTTGTGGACCTGCGAGAATTGAACAAATGTGTAGTCCCACAGTACCCGGTGGTCCCGGACATTTCTTCATTGACTGCTATTGATGCAGAGGCTACGTTCTTTACAGTTATCGATCTGAAGAACACATTTTTCAGTATCCCAATACATCCAGACAGCCAATATCTTTTTGGCTTCAGTTTAAAAGGCCGCAGCTTCAGATTCACAAGAGCACCACAGGGCTACACAGAGTCCTAGCATCTACAGTAAGGCACTCAAACGGCAACTAGACAGTATTCATATGCCTACCACTACAGCACTGATACAGTACGTAGATGACATTCTCATCACAGCAAGATCAGAAACTGACTGCGAAGATGCATCACTCACGGTTTTACACTATCTGGCTGACAAGGGGCACAAAGTGTCCCCTTCGAAGTTACAATTCTGTGAACAGCAAGAGGCGTACCTTGGGCACTTGCTCTCCAAGGAGGGTAGGCGACTGACACCGGAACGTATTCAATTGATTTCTGGCCTTTCACAGCCCAAGACACAAAATGAGGTACGTGCATTAATTGGCCTCACTTCATATTGCAGGCAGTGGATTCCCCAGTATGCTTACATAGCCAAGCCCCTATCGCAGTTGACGACACAGGAGGCAGCTTCTAATAATGTCCTCCCTTGGACACAAGAACACACTGTGGCATTTGAAGAATTAAAAAGAGCTTTATGTCAAGCACCAGTTTTAGCGACCCCTGATTACAACAAATCTTTTATGCTTTTTGTGACAGAGCGGGATGGAACAGCACTATCTGTCCTCACACAAGATCATGCAGGAAAACACAAGCCCTGTGCTTATTTTTCTAGTACATTGGACCCAGTAGCCCAGGCTTTGCCTGCGTGCCTAAAATCTGTTGCAGCAACGGCCTTAGCCATAAGACAAAGTGACTTGATAGTGCTGGGCCACCCCCTGACAGTACAAGTACCGCACGCAGTGGAGGTTCTCTTGAACCGGACACAAACCCAACACCTGACTGTAGCGAGACTGACAGGTTATGAGCTGATGTTATTTCAACCACACAGAGATCAGACAATGCAACATACTGAATCCTGCTACTCTTTTGCCCTCTAGTACAGAAAACGTTCCACCACATCACTGTGTTGAAGTGATACATACCGTGACTAAACCAAGACAAGACTTGACAGATGTTGCACTCCCAGACCCTGACCTAACACTCTGTTGACGGCTCATGCACGAGGACGGGGCGGGAGAATTAGTGGCGGCGTATGCAGTGACCACTGCTACTGAAATCATAGAGACTAAAAGAATAGACCAACTGTCAGCACAAGCAGCAGAGCTCATCGCTCTGACACAAGCATGCATAAGAGCTAAGCACTTGAGAGTAAACATTTACACCGATTCACAATATGCATTCGGGGTAGTTCACGATTTTGGAGTACTATGGAAAGAAAGAGGTTTCTTGACCTCTCACGGGGCCAAGATACAGCATGGCCCCCTTATACAAGCCCTTCTGGAAGCGATACATTTACCGACAGCCATAGCTATCCTGAAATGCAAAGCACATACTAAAGCCACAGATACCATTTCTCAAGGCAATGATCTGGCAGACCGAACTGCTAAACAGACAGCTCAGACCCCACTAGACATGACGAACTCACAGATACCATCAATGACCAAAGCCATGACAGTCCGGGATCCTTCCAGGGATGTACAAGATGTACAGACACATGCTACTCTAGACGAATTAAAGAAATGGTCGGAACAAGGAGGGGTACTGACTGACCAGGGTTGGATGACTAAGGGCAAGGCAACATGGTTTCTTCCTGATTCGATGGTACAAGTGATCATAAATACCGCACATAGTGCTGCACACTTAGGAGAGAAAGCAATGCTAGACAGCTTACAGAATATCTGGTTCAACAAGCACCTGCGTGCAGCAGCGAAACAAAAAGTCAGAACATGTATGATCTGTTGCCAATTCAATCCAGGTAAAGGCATTCCGGTGGAACAAGGTGGATTCTCTCCATCTGACCATCCTTTTGAAGTCCTCCAAATGGATTATATCCAAATGAACAGATGTAGAGGTTACAAATATGTCCTGGTAGTTGTATGTGCACTCACAAGATGGACAGAAGCCTATCCAGTCCCTGATTATACTGCTGTAACTACCGCCAGACAATTGGTGCGAGAGTTTCCCACGTTATGGATTACCGCGTGTCGTATATTCCGACAACGGTCAGCCTTTCTCCTCTGAACTCATGAAGCAGGTGTCCCTTCTGTTAGGGTATACCTGGAAGTTTCATTGTGTGCGACATCCTGAAGCAGCAGGCCTTGTAGAAATGCACAATCAGACCTTAAAGACAAAACTAGCAAAGATTTGTGCAGAAAAAGGTGTAGATTGGATGGTAGCCCTGCCGGTTGCCCTCTTTTACATGCGAATGGTAGCCCATTCTAGAACTGGCTTATCTCCTTACGAAGTGGTCTTTGGTAGGCCACCGATATCGGCATGGGGATGGAAAGTGTTGACAGTCTGTGGGTTAATACTACTAATGGTATTCAGTTGTTGTCTATGTCTGCCGTGTGGCCCGGCCATTTGCGGCCTGTGTGCTACTGCATGTGTTCCACGTCCCCATATACAAAGCATTGAAAATGGAAAAATAATGCTGCAAGAACAGATCGACTGTCTCATGAGAATAGATGTGACATGAAGGGTCCACTAGGGGACAAGGAGGGAATGAGAAAATAAAGATTGACAAGGCCTATGTGTCCAACGTTTCGTGTACATGCATGTACGCCATGCATTTTCCCTCCATGGCCTGTTAACCATGATGCCTATGCTATAACGTGGCCTGCCATCAAGTCTCCCATGAGAGAAACGACAAATCTGCACTGAGGCCTACACGTTTTGCATCATGTTTTCCTGCACTCGTGCCATTTTCATGAAAGCCCATTTTGTGGCTCAGCCGGAGCCCGAAAAGAGGTTTCAGGCCTCAGACGCTCTGAGAGCTGCAGCTGCGTATCCTTGGCCTCGCACACTTAGGCCTCAGCCAAAGGGGCCCAGTCCGGGGTGCCGAGATAGTATTGAGCACGGTTATCTGCTTACTCCTACTGAATCACATTCCTGCCTGGAAAAGGAGGAATAAACAAAACCCGCCTGCAAAGGATAGAGCCTAGCCTTTCTGTCTCCCTTTCAGTGATTGCAAAGCTCACGTCAGTGAAAAACCCATAGCCCCCATGTAAGGCCCACGCAGTGAATAAAGAAATAGAAGCCACATCGGCTCTTGGTGATGGGCAACCTATGTCACAGATCAGTTCCTGCTCCGGACTTTGGATATCAGATAATACAAGATGTGCTGGTCGTCCTGACACTGAAGGCCTCTCTTCCAGACTCCCCCGACTGCACAGCAACCTTCCCCCAGTTACACGTCAGTTACACGTCATGCTCGAGTTGAGCACAAGTAAGGCAAAGTTCCAGTAAAGTTCCAGCTGATCACGCAACCCCCTCCAGGTACCCGCCCACCTATGACACTCACCTATGACTCAAGTGGACGCCCACATGGACACCCACCTTCACGCCTACTTACACGCCCACATGCTCTTATCTCATTCTCTTGCTCTGCCTGAAGTGCTCCTGCTTACGTATAATATGGAATGTATATATACTGTGCTCTGTGAATAAAGTGGCAGAAGACCCTTCCTGATCCCTTGTGGTGATGGAACCATTCTCCCTATAACTCGAGTTATTGGAATAAAGCCCTTTTGAACCTGATACCACGGACTCAGCCTCTTGCTTTATGCATGATCCTATTGATACCTATAGAAATTATGAGTGCGTAATACTTTATCTACGACAGAAGGTATGGCATATGTTGCTTTGTCATGAGTGAAATTATTATCTGGTTTATTCATAAGACTTTTGATGACTCAAAAGTTAGTGCTGATGCAAATTGTGTAAAGGAGTATAATAGATTAAGAAGAAGCTATGCTCCTCATTTAGGCCAGTATCCTGTGTTTGAAAAACGTGTTTGTCGGAAAAGGAGAATTGAGAAAATCTGTAATGAGGATGTACAGAATAGAAAACATAAGGAGAGTGATGAGATTGCAAGCAAAAAGAAAAATGAGAATGTTGAAGAGGTTGTTGGTTGTCATTTTGAAAATAGCTCGTGTCAACTGCTACGCTAATGTAGTGCTGAATGTTGTATTTTATCTTGAAAGTTTGCAAGAGCAGATAATACTAAATCATGAAAAAAGATTGTTCTCTGCTGAGTTTCCTTTGAGAACTTTGAGTAATGATAAAACTAAAATAGAAAGTGCTTCTGATGTTAGAAATCTTTTAGATGTAGGTTCTGGTTGTACACAGTTTACACAAAATGTCCAGCAAGATACACAGGAATTCTTAATGTATATGCTTATGGTACTGGAAGATGAAGGGGTAGAAATAGAAAATAGGTTTGGTCTCTTATAAATGGGAACATTGTTGTGAAAACTGTATGAACACATGCAGCACTAATGTTGATTCTGAAAGGTTCATACATTTAACATTACCAGAGAGTAAATCAGTGACTTTTAGTAAATTAGTTAAAGATGCAAATCACAACATGGAACGTTCTCAATGTAAATCAGACATGTTATCAGCGTTATTTTTAAAGAAACATGGACAGTATATAATTTTAATGATGCAACGTTGTAGAGCGGATGGAACAAAATTGGACACATTAATAAAATACTTTGTAGGAAATCAATTGGCAATATCAGGAAAGACTTTTGTTGCAGTTGCAATGATTTTCCATGATGGACCTTCTATAACTTCTGGTCATTACACAGTTTATCTAAAATGTGAAAAAGGCTGGACACTAATGATTCTCAATTGATTTTCAAGCAACGTTTGCCTGCAGAATTACCAAATTCCTACTTAATTTTTTCTAAAAACAAAATTTTAGATACAAATTGCACCATCTGAAGAAACCATTATTTTGATTTTATTGGATTACCATTGGATATTTCACCAAAAAAAGAATTTAAAAATTACCATTTGGCCTCATGGAAAGGTAACTGTTTGTATTGTGGACTTCTTTGACAGATATTAATTTAGTGTATGTGCTTAAGCAACAAGATTTACAGACGTTATTTATTGTAAATAGTTAGAAGATATTTTTAATATATATATTAGATTTCTATCAAGGTATTTTTTACTTAGGATAGATTCAGGGCTTTCTTAAACAATCTGATTGTTTATTTTTTGCCCGCTGTTAAGTGATGAATGCAATTGATTTCACGATTTACAGTGAAATTCAATATTTCTGAAAACAGCAAAAAGGGCAAAAAATTAATTTTTTAAATATGAAAATATGTGTACTGTATTCTAAAATGCATTGATAAATATTACTACTTGATTGAGAAAGAAAACTTAGGAAATTGAATCCATTTTTCTTGTAATAAAAAAAACATTTATTTCTAATTAAGATATTTTGTTGGTCAGGTAAGTTTAAAATATCTGTATTTGTCACCCCTTCACTTTCATGCTCCCTTTTCATCACTTCTCCTCACTCTGCTTTTCTCATTCCCCTTGCCTCTCTTCCTTTAGTGGTCTTTCGTAACTCCCTCACTCCTCTACTACTCCCCTAGGTTTACTGCCTCCATCACTATTTTTTCAACCATGTTTCTCTCCCTGTCTCCATATGTCTGAGTTATTCTAACTGCCTTACTCCTCCTTGCTCCGTCTCTGTTTCGGTCTCTCTCCCTTTGTCTGTCTTACCCTTAATTTCCTTAACATTTCTGGGGCAGATTTACAAGCCCCCTGCACCACCACTACGTCACTTTACATGACGTACTGGTGGCGCAGGGGCCTCCTCCATATTTACAAGGAGAGGAAAAGCCACCCTGCGTGACTTAACCTCTCCTCGTAAATACAGCCACCTCACACGCAGCACTATGCGTTGAAGGGGCGTTCAATTGGTGTTGTGGGTGTTCAGCACAGCACACATTGAAACAGGAAAAAGCCTCTTGTGATTGTTCTTCTGCAGGAAGGGACACCTTCCTGCACAAAAACAATCTCCCCACCACGCAGGCATATATGCAGCATGGCGCAAGGAAGCCTGCGCCGGTGCATGGCGGCAGTTTATGCACCAGCGCAGGGGGAAGCTTAGAGATGTGACATATTCTTGTAAATATGTTGCATCTTCGTGTTTTGAAACAAATGCAGCACGGCGCAGCAAAATTACTTGCTGCACCGTGCTGCGTTAGTTTGTTATAAATCTGCACCTCTGTTTCTACCACTCCTCCTCGCTCTATCACTCATTATCCATCTATGTTAATTTTTTAACCTGTCATTCTCTTTCCCTAACTGTCACTATCATTTACTCAGTCATTCCTATTCTCCTACTTAACTTTCTCCTGTCTATCTCACACCCCTTCACCTTTTCGCATTCTTTCCCACTCTCCCTCACTCTTCTTTGCTCATTGAAATCCTGAGTCCCTTTCTCACTACAGTTTCCAAAATACCTGCATCCCGGGCGCAGAGAAAATGGGCGTTGCTGAATAAAGGACGGATGTTGAGAGATCTGGAGCATGGTGAATCTGCAGCCGCAGATGTGCTCGGCTAAGATGGTCCAGGTAGAGGGTTCTCCCTTAGGGCTCTTGTTCTTTCGAGAGCATACTGAATTGGATGCACTTTTTTAAAGTGCCTGAGCATGCTATAAATACTGAAGGAGTATTTTTTGGTCGCATCCCCTCTAGACAGCACAGTTCCGCAAATTGTGCAAGTGACCTTAGGAGCATTCACTTTTTTTGCCCCTCAGGGAAAGTGAAAAAATTCCAAATGAAAGTTCCTGTTTACTCTTTCTGGGTGGTTCTTGAATGGTGTCCTCACTGTCTGAAGATTACTGGAGTTCTGCCATTTTACTGCAGTAGCTCTTCAGCAACCTTCTCTCAAAAAGTAAGTGGAAATAGTAAGGCGAGTGGGTGTGGTTTTTGAAGATTCTGGAACAGAAACTAATATGAACCAATAAAAAGTGTTACGTAATGACATGACTTACCGTGCGCGCACCATACGTGTACCGTGCGCACACAGTGCGCGTACGGCGGGGAAAAATCATTAAAAAAATAGAATTTAAAAAAAAAATGTTTAGGTGTTAGGTGGCTCTAAAAAGCCGTTGTGTTAAGTGTTAATGGAGGGACAGAGGAACATAAGAATGGCAAAAATTATAGGGTGCCGCACGTGCGCTGCTTTATCGTCCTCTATTAGGGGAATACTGTCTGCCCCCAAAGCGAGAAGAGCATTGCACGTATTGCACCGTATACGCACCCTCTTACACAGAGGGTGTATATCCAGAGGAGCAGAAGGAGAAGCTGCCGCCACAGATGAAGTGCTTGGCTCAGCTGCAGATTATGTACTCGGCTGAGCTGCTGCGGATGTGCTCGGCTGAGCTGCTGGAGGGTTTCTCTAGCAGCTCGAGCATAAGCCACAGGATGTACATGTCTAACGTGCCTGATCATAGTGAAGATACTAAAAGAGTATTTCTTTTTAGGATCTCCTCTAGATAAGACACGATCACAAAGTGCACGTGACTTGGAGCATTCACCTTTTGCCCCTGAGGAAAAGTAAAAAATTGCCATATGAAAGTCTTTTTGTTTCCTCTGTCTCTCTGGCACAGGGATCTCCTGCTCCCTCCCAGAAGACGACTGCTGCTCTGCCATTCTGAAGTACTGAAATACTAGAAAAGCTGCTCAGCTCCTTCTCCCAGGGGGATCAGAAGAAATAATGAGGGGAGTGGGTGTGGTGTAAGAAGTTTCTGGAACTGAAACTAGTATAAACCAATGAACAGTGTTTCTTTAATCACATAACTTGCCGTGCGCGCACCGTACGCATACGGAGCACGCGCACATGCGTGTACGGAGCACGTGCACATGGAGAACGTACGGCGTACGCATGCGGAAGTAGAGTACGTACGCATGCGCACACGAAGCATGTACGTATACGTACCGTGCGCGCACCGTACGCGTACGTTACGTGTGCGCGTACGGTGCGCGCGAGGTCAAAAACACTTTAAAAAAATTATAATTATGTGTTTATAAGTTTATAGAAGATATTAACTATGCTGTTCAACTTTATCCAAATTAAAAGCAAAAAAAACGAGCTGAGCCATTCCATATTACAGGATATAGTTAATCTATAACTATATACATAAGTAGTTTATTGTAAAATATATAAAAAATATAATACATACATAAATTAGCATTAAAAAAGCTTGCAAATTCACTGAAAAAAACATAGGTTTCACACATGTTATAGTTAGCTGGACATTTCACTCGTAAAAAACCATTGAAATTCCCCCGTTATAGTTAGTTCAGCTAACTATAACTCCCGCGACCCCAATCCACTGCGGATGACATCACATTACATCACTCATGACATGGTCAGTGACATCACTGATTACATCATCCATGTGATATATTCATGCATCTTCTCAGACCCTAATATAACCTTTGATACACCGACTCAAAATTTGAGTGACATTTTGAAAACCATAGATACTCCAATACCAACAACTACATACCCACTCATTGACTCTTAGGTCTACGTACATCTCCACTCACCTGTACAGTCGCTCACACTCACTCCATACAGGACTATCATATGCATTTATACACCTATATAGACAATCAGAAACCGCCAATCATCCATTGAGGTACTGAGACACCTAGTCCTGTCATGCAAATTAATCACAGTCCAATTTACCCACCTATACAGTTAAACACACTAAAGTTCACTTACTCATAAAAATACTAACAAATTGACGCTCTTATAGAATTACTGATACAAGCACACAGCTATACAGCCACTCCTGCAATCACACACTCACATATAGATAGTTAAATACTCTTACACACATACACTGCGTTTGAGATATATAGTTGACACATGTACAACTGAGATATACATTCAATCACTAACACACCCATACATACACTCACCCAACCATACAGTCCATCACAGTTGCACGCTTAAAACCATGCACCCATAGAATCACCCAGTCACATCTATGCAGAGAGTCACACACACCCAACCCACACAAACACTCAGGCACCCATACAGATACTCAGACAACCAATCAATAACCCATATAAACACTGATATAGCAATTCACAAAACCATGCAGCCACTAATAAACCAACACAGACACATACAGACATTCACACAGTTTAGTCACTAGTCTGCAGTAAGATACATTTAATGACTCACATAGAGTCAGTTACGCACCTAGAAAATCATCCATTCACACACTTGTACACCCACTCATTCTTCAACAGGCCTTTCACTATAAATATATAAAACATATTTAAACTTTACAGAAACACTCACTGGATGATGTCAGTGATTTCACTGACCATGTCATGAGTGATGTAATATGTGACGTCATCAGCAGTGGATTGCAGTCGCGCGAGTTATAGTTAGCTGAACTAACTATAACGGCGGAATTTCAATGGTTCTTTACGAGTGAAATGTCCAGCTAACTATAAATGTGTGAAACCTATGGTTTTTCAGTGAATTTGCAAGGTTTTTTAAATGCTAATTCCCAACTATAACGTGTGTGAAACCTATGGATATATATATATATTTTAATATACATTTTCCCAAATTGATTGCTATATACCTGGTACATAATGAAGAACATTGCAATACGCTGCTCAGTTATTGGCTCTGGGCTTGTCGTGTTCTTGGTGAACCTACAACTCATATCCCTACAACCAGAAAGGTCCAGCTGATGTAACAGTATAATGCTTTCAAACATCTGTCATAATTCGAAGTTACAGGTGAAAACGTTAGCACAAATAGCTGTTTTTCTCCAACTCATTTTCTAGTTTTCTAGTACCCCCACCCCATGACCTTCTCGGATTCCCTCACTGGAATCGTCCACTAGTGCTCTGATCTCTGTAGTTTCCCCCTGCCCCATGACATCCTCCTCGGCTTCCCTCACTGCCACCCTCCACTAGTGCCCCTAATCTCTAGTTCTCCCCCCCCCCACCCATGACCACCTCCTCGGATTTCCTCACTGCCACCCTCCGCCAGGGCCCCTCATCTCTGTAGTTCTCCCCCCCCCACCCCGTGATCTACTCCTCTGACTCCCTCACTGCCACCCTCCACTAGTGCCCCTCATCTGTCTGTAGTTCCACCCCCACCCCGTGACCTCCTCCGATTCCCTCACTGCCACCCTCCACCAGTGCTCATCTCTCCGTTGCCCCCCTCATATTCATTTCATTTGTTGTATAGTGCTACTCATATCAGTGTAGGGTGTCACAGTACTTTACATAACAGCACACGTTATACAAAGACAATAAATCAGTCTACGGGGAATGTCACATAACCAATGAGGATTACACGGTGTAGAAATCAACATCATCCATACTAGTGGGCAATATATTTTACGAGGGTTTGGTCTGGAGAAGCACAAACTCAGGATTTTAAAGAGCACTCCAGTGGTTGGGGGTTGTCTTTACTGATTAAAATGTAAAACTGGCCAAACAAACTTTAGCAACATTAGAATAATGAAAGACTGGAGATGTTCTAACTATATCACAACACGAAAAAGCGAAGTTTGTATGCAGCTCTTTGATGGCAGTTCATAGGTCACTGTCCTACGTTAGGATAGTAATTTCTGAACTGCAAGTAATACAAGGTTATCTGTGACAAAGGCAGAAACCCACTGAGCTATTCCCATAAAATTCAGTTTATCAGCATTTAAAAACTACCAGACAAATGGTTGCTCTGCAGCAGGATCCTAAGTCACCAGTTATCTGATTTTTTTTTATTGTTGTACATCGGTGGCAGATTCACTGCAAGGGCCAAGCACATGTTTGGGTGGGCCTGGCCCTCCCTCTAGAACCGGGCCTGATGTAAGCTCTGGCAAGTGACAGGCATATGATGCATGTCTATTTATACAAAAGGTCCCATACATATGGCAGTTGCTCTGTTCCGTGAGAAAGCTAGTGCTGCAGACAGACGTAGGATAAAGGAGGGACAAAGCATGCCACTGATTCCCACAATATATGCACAGAGTTACCATAATCAAATCGGGACCAGCATGTTTTCAAGGGTGGGCACCATTATTCAATCAATAACCACAAAAGGATAAGAATCACCATTAGTATTTAAGGGATACCATTTACAAGGTCAACCACCATTGTGCCAAGCATGCCTGCAATTTGAAATGATCTAACAGTATTAATCCAGGGCCAGCATAATATCCAGGGAGTGACAGATCGCAAGACTCCATTTACACAAACATGTGCAAACATACACCCATAAGCACATACATACAAACACACAAGTATACCTATTTCTATCATGTATTACTTATATTTTTCAAAAACTTACTGTTTGATGGGAACCTGCATGCATTCCAGTCAGACTACCTTACTTCTCCTTGGTCATTCTCCATTTTTGGTTCCGATGACCAGGCAAGACCTGCACCCAAGTCACTGATCACAAAGTGCCCAATTAGACCCTGTCCGGTCAAAGTGAACTGGAGAGCTGAGGGGCATGATTTAGACTCCACATGGGGGAAGCACTCCCAAAGGAGTCAAGACTAAGCACAGATATGGACCAAATCAGAAGCAGACAGCATACTCTAAACTGTTGTAAATTATTACCAATTGAATGGACTTCAGGTGGGTGGAGGTCAAGAGATGTAATCCTGTCACGTTGTAATCATGTCACGTTGAGGCATCAGTGGCTTATACCTTGAAAACTATTTAACATGTATCATACGGTTTGGCTAACCTTAGTCCATAGACTGAGTATGGTTAGCCTTCAATACTGAAAGTAAAGTCCATGCTGTAAGCCTTTATGAATATGTACCACACCCATCGCATGGTTTCTATGCCATTCATGGTTCCTGGCAGGGCCACAGACCGTTACTTGTAACATCAACTCTTGTGGTACAGACAAAACATTGAGAAAGTTTGTGTGATGAAAATGGTAGGTAACTAAATGGAGTTAATGGGTGTATCAGACATAATGCCCATCAAGAAGTGGGTCTGAGGACAATCTTGAGGATGGGCATCAAAAGGGAACATATTTCGAGAATACAGTCAAAGACAAAAGTTCTTGACCTGTGGCACCTCTGCTTCAATAATGAGCTTGACTCCTATGTCATGGACAGGGTCCTTACAGGTGTCAAGAACAACCTGGACAACGTGTACAGAGGTTGCTGCATGACTGTCCTAAAGTTATTGACATTCCTCTTTCCTTGAGGGGAAACAAGGCTCATATATACATATATAAATATATTCATGAGTTTGCCAATAGTTTCCACAAGAGCCATTTCATTAACTATTATAAAATGGTACACTTACATGTGGCTATAAACTCTCCCCAGACTATGGCACACTAAAGAAAATATGTCCCACGCCACATTTGATAATTAATACTACTACTGTGTAAGAGGGGTAGCATAGCCAGCACACCCATAAGTCTCCGGTGTCCATGCCGAAGGGGACACATCCCACTATCTCATTTGTGGACATATGCTCAGAATGGCCTCACTCACTTTTCCTGAAGCATTAAGAGCATTGATCCTAACTTGTTCATTTGAACAGATCATGAATGCTACATAGCTTGGCATGTGCACAGAGGCCTGCAGTGCCCCTTGAGTAGGAACAATTAGTGAATCCGCTTAAGATGCTTCAGCATGTTCCTGCTTTTAGAAGAACTAACTAGTCTTAATATCTCCATCCAACACCATATATGTAAAACAGTTCTGTCGGTGCATTATAGAAATTACAGTCAGCGTTAAAAACAAAAAAAACAAAAAAAAAAAAAAAAAGAATTCTGCCGCACTAACACCCTTCACTGCTACTGAAGTAACTTCAAAAATACTCGTTATGTTGCTTTCACAGTCTGACATCTCAACTAGCAGCATTTTTAAGTTTATGTACAACAAAGCCATAGTTGTTGCTTATTTATCTCATGCAACTAACAAGCATTGACAAAGCCAATAGTCCTCGCCAGAGGCGCAACTAGAGCCAAATTTCGGGGGGGCTAAAAAAAAATTTCGGGGGGGCTGAAACTTTAAGCAATCGGTAGAGTGGAGCTGCAGAGGCTCTTAGAAGGGGTGAAACGGCGAAGCCTCATTAACATGCAAATGGTCTTATAAAGACCTGTGAAGTGCTTGGGTGTGGCTGTGTGTGTGCCCGGAAGCTGTCTCAGCCCGGGCTGCCACACGACTGGGGGGGGGGGGCTGAAGCCCTTTGAGTCCAATGGGTGTTGTCCGCCTGGTCCTCGCTCGTAGCTCTAGTCCAGGGGTCCTCATAGTACGGCCCGCGGGCCTCCAGCGGCCAGGCAAGCCTTCCATGGCAGCCCACGGAGCTTGCAGACAATATACTTGTGCTCTTTTCTTTTTGTTTTAAAAGTGTCACCAAACACCGCCGTTGCAGCAGCCCGGACTCCGAGAGGGGGCTGGCAATTCCAGCGATGGTAAGAGCGGAGCTGCGGGGGCGCTGAGAGGTGAAATACAACAAAGCCCCATTAACAAGCGAATGGTCTTTTAAAGACCTGTGAAGTACTGGGGGCGGCTGTGTGCGCCTGGGCTGCCACACAGGTGGGGGGTGGGTGGTATATGCACTGCAAGCAGCAACCTGCCAGGCCAGTGAGTGCACAACACTTGCATCACCCTCTCTCTGCCTGCCACTGCCTCCATGCTTCTGAAAGCAGAGACAAAAACATGCATTTTGCGTTTCAAATGTCCGATCCTGCAGCAGCACACTTCCAAAGCCCATACATGACAGTAACCCGATTCAAGGCCCCATTCTCCCGATTTTTAAAAAAGAATCTCCCACTTTGCTCTTCTGAAATGTTTGCATGTATGCTAATACAGTGATTAATAAATAAGCGCAACAGGAATCACCTGCACCAACAGACTACGCATTTTTCCATGGGTGCCACAGCCCGCCATCCAGTACAGTAATAAAAGCCCTTAAAAAAAGATTAGGCTACGATTCAATTATAAAGGTAGCAAGACAACGTTCCTCCGCGACATCAGTTTCTTCCGCAAGCTATGGATTCCTCATGCTGCGAGTGTCCTGGCCCTATTCCAAGTGTCGTAGCAGTGAGGCGACAGAGGGCAGCAGGGACTGCGAGGCGGGTGAGGCGACAGAGGGCAGCAGGGACTGCGAGGCGGGTGAGGCGACAGAGGGCAGCAGGGACTGCGAGGCGGGTGAGGCGACAGAGGGCAGCAGGGACTGCGAGGCGGGTGAGGCGACAGAGGGCAGCAGGGACTGCGAGGCGGGTGAGGCGACAGAGGGCAGCAGGGACTGCGAGGCGGGTGAGGCGACAGAGGGCAGCAGGGACTGCGAGGCGGGTGAGGCGACAGAGGGCAGCAGGGACTGCGAGGCGGGTGAGGCGACAGAGGGCAGCAGGGACTGCGAGGCGGGTGAGGCGACAGAGGGCAGTAGTGTAAGGATCCGTGGGTTGATCCGCAGGAGCGTCAGGTCCGTGAAGATAATTCCCAGTCTTCCCCTGCGGTTCTCCGTCTCTATCGAACACTAGAGAACCGGATGACGCGCCAGGGGAAAACAGGGAAACAAAACAAGGGAAGGAGGGTGTGACGTCAAGATAGTGGCAGAGGCGGAACCAAGGGTGAGGCTCTTCTGTGCTGTAACGAAAGTTAGATTATTAACTATTCACATAAGAATACCTACAAATATCACTTTGCTGATTTTATAGTCCTACCTCTCGGTATGCTCTTTCCTATGGAGGATCTTGATCCCAGTCAGGAGGTAGGAACCGTGGAAAGTACAGTCTAGTATCCTATGTAACATAAAGCACTAATTGAGGACCTGTCCCACACACGATAACATTAGTCTTGCCTTACAGCTAACTCACCCTTTGCTAACACCCAGGAACCCCGATTCTTCTATGTGGAGCCCGGTAACAGGTTAACCAAGTAGGTGTCGATAAAGGGCTGAAGACTAGAGTGGAACAGAACAACAATCGTTACCTCCCGCCCGCTCAAGGGTATGCCATATGTATAAAGAAAGGTAGCGCACAGCGCTATTACCGTGTTTGACGCACACCGATCAAACAATACCGTGGTCCACGTAAGTGCTCCCCCTCAGTCTTTATAACGTTCTTCGGCCTCGGATGATCCTCGCTGAATGAGACAGTAGAGAGGGTCTGGAAGGGGTGAGGCCCAACTGGTGAGCAAAACGCTGGGGAACACAAGCGTCCACTCGTAACTAAAATGTAGGGAGGTACACGGGGATGGGCTGCACCTCTCTCCGTGAAATACCAGACCCGGTATTTTTCCTCTGTATTGAGAGACGGATTGTGGGGCCAAATGACGGGGTTAGGAAGTATTCGGGAATGGGCCGGAAGAACAGAGCTAGAGCACACTGGGGTACCCAGCCACACACACTACACACCACCACAAGGGAGTGAATGCAACACCGAGGCTGGTTGCAGAAAGAAAAGGGGAACTGTACACACACTTCGCTACGTTTCTGAAGACTGCAGAACTGCAAGAATGGAGCGCTAACCACCGACTCGAAGCACTAAACTCAACCAAAAGTAAGCTGCGTTTCCTCGAACGCCAAGGACGCGGAACTAGCCGCGAAACCCTACGAACAACAAGAAAGGGCTCCCGGAACAGGAAACCAAACAACCGGAAGTCAGGCTACACTAACTAGGACGGAACATGATTCCAGGCTAGAACGCTAAGCGCGTTCAAGCGATCTTAGAGTCCTTATATACTGGACCGTCTGCCGGTCCTAACCGCGGGGCATGACAAGTAGGGACTGAGAGCCGGGTGAGGTGACGGAGGGACGCAGGGAGTGACAGCCAGGTGAGGGGACAGAGGGCAGTAGGGACTGAGAGCCGGGAGAGGTGATGGAGGGAGTGACAGCCAGATGAGGGGACAGAGGGACGCAGGGACTGACAGCCGGGTGAGGTGGCGGAATGCAGTAGGGACTGACAGCCGGGTGAGGTGGCGGAATGCAGTAGGGACTGAGAGCCGGGTGAGGTGACAGAGGGCAGCAGGGACTGAGCCGGGTGAGGGGACAGAGGGCAGCAGGGACTGAGAGCCGGGTGAGGTGGCGGAATGCAGCAGGGACTGAGAGCCGGGTGAGGTGGCGGAATGCAGCAGGGACTGAGAGCCGGGTGAGGTGGCGGAATGCAGCAGGGACTGAGAGCCGGGTGAGGTGGCGGAATGCAGCAGGGACTGAGAGCCGGGTGAGGTGGCGGAATGCAGCAGGGACTGAGAGCCGGGTGAGGTGACGGAATGCAGCAGGGACTGAGAGCCGGGTGAGGTGACAGGGGGCAGCAGGGACTGAGAGCCGGGTGAGGTGACAGGGGGCAGCAGGGACTGAGAGCCGGGTGAGGTGACAGGGGGCAGCAGGGACTGAGAGCCGGGTGAGGTGACAGGGGGCAGCAGGGACTGAGAGCCGGGTGAGGTGACAGGGGGCAGCAGGGACTGAGAGCCGGGTGAGGTGACAGGGGGCAGCAGGGACTGAGAGCCGGGTGAGGTGACAGGGGGCAGCAGGGACTGAGAGCCGGGTGAGGTGACAGGGGGCAGCAGGGACTGAGAGCCGGGTGAGGTGACAGGGGGCAGCAGGGACTGAGAGCCGGGTGAGGTGACAGGGGGCAGCAGGGACTGAGAGCCGGGTGAGGTGACAGGGGGCAGCAGGGACTGAGAGCCGGGTGAGGTGACAGGGGGCAGCAGGGACTGAGAGCCGGGTGAGGTGACAGGGGGCAGCAGGGACTGAGAGCCGGGTGAGGTGACAGGGGGCAGCAGGGACTGAGAGCCGGGTGAGGTGACAGGGGGCAGCAGGGACTGAGAGCCGGGTGAGGTGACAGGGGGCAGCAGGGACTGAGAGCCGGGTGAGGTGACAGGGGGCAGCAGGGACTGAGAGCCGGGTGAGGTGACAGGGGGCAGCAGGGACTGAGAGCCGGGTGAGGTGACAGGGGGCAGCAGGGACTGAGAGCCGGGTGAGGTGACAGGGGGCAGCAGGGACTGAGAGCCGGGTGAGGTGACAGGGGGCAGCAGGGACTGAGAGCCGGGTGAGGTGACAGGGGGCAGCAGGGACTGAGAGCCGGGTGAGGTGACAGGGGGCAGCAGGGACTGAGAGCCGGGTGAGGTGACAGGGGGCAGCAGGGACTGAGAGCCGGGTGAGGTGACAGGGGGCAGCAGGGACTGAGAGCCGGGTGAGGTGACAGGGGGCAGCAGGGACTGAGAGCCGGGTGAGGTGACAGGGGGCAGCAGGGACTGAGAGCCGGGTGAGGTGACAGAGGGCAGCAGGGACTGAGAGCCGGGTGAGGTGACAGGGGGCAGCAGGGACTGAGAGCCGGGTGAGGTGACAGAGGGCAGCAGGGACTGAGAGCCGGGTGAGGTGACAGAGGGCAGCAGGGACTGAGAGCCGGGTGAGGTGACAGAGGGCAGCAGGGACTGAGAGCCGGGTGAGGTGACAGAGGGCAGCAGGGACTGAGAGCCGGGTGAGGTGACAGAGGGCAGCAGGGACTGAGAGCCGGGTGAGGTGACAGAGGGCAGCAGGGACTGAGAGCCGGGTGAGGTGACAGAGGGCAGCAGGGACTGAGAGCCGGGTGAGGTGACAGAGGGCAGCAGGGACTGAGAGCCGGGTGAGGTGACAGAGGGCAGCAGGGACTGAGAGCCGGGTGAGGTGACAGAGGGCAGCAGGGACTGAGAGCCGGGTGAGGTGACAGAGGGCAGCAGGGACTGAGAGCCGGGTGAGGTGACAGAGGGCAGCAGGGACTGAGAGCCGGGTGAGGTGACAGAGGGCAGCAGGGACTGAGAGCCGGGTGAGGTGACAGAGGGCAGCAGGGACTGAGAGCCGGGTGAGGTGACAGAGGGCAGCAGGGACTGAGAGCCGGGTGAGGTGACAGAGGGCAGCAGGGACTGAGAGCCGGGTGAGGTGACAGAGGGCAGCAGGGACTGAGAGCCGGGTGAGGTGACAGAGGGCAGCAGGGACTGAGAGCCGGGTGAGGTGACAGAGGGCAGCAGGGACTGAGAGCCGGGTGAGGTGACAGAGGGCAGCAGGGACTGAGAGCCGGGTGAGGTGACAGAGGGCAGCAGGGACTGAGAGCCGGGTGAGGTGACAGAGGGCAGCAGGGACTGAGAGCCGGGTGAGGTGACAGAGGGCAGCAGGGACTGAGAGCCGGGTGAGGTGACAGAGGGCAGCAGGGACTGAGAGCCGGGTGAGGTGACAGAGGGCAGCAGGGACTGAGAGCCGGGTGAGGTGACAGAGGGCAGCAGGGACTGAGAGCCGGGTGAGGTGACAGAGGGCAGCAGGGACTGAGAGCCGGGTGAGGTGACAGAGGGCAGCAGGGACTGAGAGCCGGGTGAGGTGACAGAGGGCAGCAGGGACTGAGAGCCGGGTGAGGTGACAGAGGGCAGCAGGGACTGAGAGCCGGGTGAGGTGACCGAGGGCAGCAGGGACTGAGAGCCGGGTGAGGTGACCGAGGGCAGCAGGGACTGAGAGCCGGGTGAGGTGACCGAGGGCAGCAGGGACTGAGAGCCGGGTGAGGTGACCGAGGGCAGCAGGGACTGAGAGCCGGGTGAGGTGACCGAGGGCAGCAGGGACTGAGAGCCGGGTGAGGTGACCGAGGGCAGCAGGGACTGAGAGCCGGGTGAGGTGACCGAGGGCAGCAGGGACTGAGAGCCGGGTGAGGTGACCGAGGGCAGCAGGGACTGAGAGCCGGGTGAGGTGACCGAGGGCAGCAGGGACTGAGAGCCGGGTGAGGTGACCGAGGGCAGCAGGGACTGAGAGCCGGGTGAGGTGACCGAGGGCAGCAGGGACTGAGAGCCGGGTGAGGTGACCGAGGGCAGCAGGGACTGAGAGCCGGGTGAGGTGACCGAGGGCAGCAGGGACTGAGAGCCGGGTGAGGTGACCGAGGGCAGCAGGGACTGAGAGCCGGGTGAGGTGACCGAGGGCAGCAGGGACTGAGAGCCGGGTGAGGTGACCGAGGGCAGCAGGGACTGAGAGCCGGGTGAGGTGACCGAGGGCAGCAGGGACTGAGAGCCGGGTGAGGTGACCGAGGGCAGCAGGGACTGAGAGCCGGGTGAGGTGACCGAGGGCAGCAGGGACTGAGAGCCGGGTGAGGTGACCGAGGGCAGCAGGGACTGAGAGCCGGGTGAGGTGACCGAGGGCAGCAGGGACTGAGAGCCGGGTGAGGTGACCGAGGGCAGCAGGGACTGAGAGCCGGGTGAGGTGACCGAGGGCAGCAGGGACTGAGAGCCGGGTGAGGTGACCGAGGGCAGCAGGGACTGAGAGCCGGGTGAGGTGACCGAGGGCAGCAGGGACTGAGAGCCGGGTGAGGTGACCGAGGGCAGCAGGGACTGAGAGCCGGGTGAGGTGACCGAGGGCAGCAGGGACTGAGAGCCGGGTGAGGTGACCGAGGGCAGCAGGGACTGAGAGCCGGGTGAGGTGACCGAGGGCAGCAGGGACTGAGAGCCGGGTGAGGTGACCGAGGGCAGCAGGGACTGAGAGCCGGGTGAGGTGACCGAGGGCAGCAGGGACTGAGAGCCGGGTGAGGTGACCGAGGGCAGCAGGGACTGAGAGCCGGGTGAGGTGACCGAGGGCAGCAGGGACTGAGAGCCGGGTGAGGTGACCGAGGGCAGCAGGGACTGAGAGCCGGGTGAGGTGACCGAGGGCAGCAGGGACTGAGAGCCGGGTGAGGTGACCGAGGGCAGCAGGGACTGAGAGCCGGGTGAGGTGACCGAGGGCAGCAGGGACTGAGAGCCGGGTGAGGTGACCGAGGGCAGCAGGGACTGAGAGCCGGGTGAGGTGACCGAGGGCAGCAGGGACTGAGAGCCGGGTGAGGTGACCGAGGGCAGCAGGGACTGAGAGCCGGGTGAGGTGACCGAGGGCAGCAGGGACTGAGAGCCGGGTGAGGTGACCGAGGGCAGCAGGGACTGAGAGCCGGGTGAGGTGACCGAGGGCAGCAGGGACTGAGAGCCGGGTGAGGTGACCGAGGGCAGCAGGGACTGAGAGCCGGGTGAGGTGACCGAGGGCAGCAGGGACTGAGAGCCGGGTGAGGTGACCGAGGGCAGCAGGGACTGAGAGCCGGGTGAGGTGACCGAGGGCAGCAGGGACTGAGAGCCGGGTGAGGTGACCGAGGGCAGCAGGGACTGAGAGCCGGGTGAGGTGACCGAGGGCAGCAGGGACTGAGAGCCGGGTGAGGTGACCGAGGGCAGCAGGGACTGAGAGCCGGGTGAGGTGACCGAGGGCAGCAGGGACTGAGAGCCGGGTGAGGTGACCGAGGGCAGCAGGGACTGAGAGCCGGGTGAGGTGACCGAGGGCAGCAGGGACTGAGAGCCGGGTGAGGTGACCGAGGGCAGCAGGGACTGAGAGCCGGGTGAGGTGACCGAGGGCAGCAGGGACTGAGAGCCGGGTGAGGTGACCGAGGGCAGCAGGGACTGAGAGCCGGGTGAGGTGACCGAGGGCAGCAGGGACTGAGAGCCGGGTGAGGTGACCGAGGGCAGCAGGGACTGAGAGCCGGGTGAGGTGACCGAGGGCAGCAGGGACTGAGAGCCGGGTGAGGTGACCGAGGGCAGCAGGGACTGAGAGCCGGGTGAGGTGACCGAGGGCAGCAGGGACTGAGAGCCGGGTGAGGTGACCGAGGGCAGCAGGGACTGAGAGCCGGGTGAGGTGACCGAGGGCAGCAGGGACTGAGAGCCGGGTGAGGTGACCGAGGGCAGCAGGGACTGAGAGCCGGGTGAGGTGACCGAGGGCAGCAGGGACTGAGAGCCGGGTGAGGTGACCGAGGGCAGCAGGGACTGAGAGCCGGGTGAGGTGACCGAGGGCAGCAGGGACTGAGAGCCGGGTGAGGTGACCGAGGGCAGCAGGGACTGAGAGCCGGGTGAGGTGACCGAGGGCAGCAGGGACTGAGAGCCGGGTGAGGTGACCGAGGGCAGCAGGGACTGAGAGCCGGGTGAGGTGACCGAGGGCAGCAGGGACTGAGAGCCGGGTGAGGTGACCGAGGGCAGCAGGGACTGAGAGCCGGGTGAGGTGACCGAGGGCAGCAGGGACTGAGAGCCGGGTGAGGTGACCGAGGGCAGCAGGGACTGAGAGCCGGGTGAGGTGACCGAGGGCAGCAGGGACTGAGAGCCGGGTGAGGTGACAGAGGGCAGCAGGGACTGAGAGCCGGGTGAGGTGACAGAGGGCAGCAGGGACTGAGAGCCGGGTGAGGTGACAGAGGGCAGCAGGGACTGAGAGCCGGGTGAGGTGACAGAGGGCAGCAGGGACTGAGAGCCGGGTGAGGTGACAGAGGGCAGCAGGGACTGAGAGCCGGGTGAGGTGACAGAGGGCAGCAGGGACTGAGAGCCGGGTGAGGTGACAGAGGGCAGCAGGGACTGAGAGCCGGGTGAGGTGACAGAGGGCAGCAGGGACTGAGAGCCGGGTGAGGTGACAGAGGGCAGCAGGGACTGAGAGCCGGGTGAGGTGACAGAGGGCAGCAGGGACTGAGAGCCGGGTGAGGTGACAGAGGGCAGCAGGGACTGAGAGCCGGGTGAGGTGACAGAGGGCAGCAGGGACTGAGAGCCGGGTGAGGTGACAGAGGGCAGCAGGGACTGAGAGCCGGGTGAGGTGACAGAGGGCAGCAGGGACTGAGAGCCGGGTGAGGTGACAGAGGGCAGCAGGGACTGAGAGCCGGGTGAGGTGACAGAGGGCAGCAGGGACTGAGAGCCGGGTGAGGTGACAGAGGGCAGCAGGGACTGAGAGCCGGGTGAGGTGACAGAGGGCAGCAGGGACTGAGAGCCGGGTGAGGTGACAGAGGGCAGCAGGGACTGAGAGCCGGGTGAGGTGACAGAGGGCAGCAGGGACTGAGAGCCGGGTGAGGTGACAGAGGGCAGCAGGGACTGAGAGCCGGGTGAGGTGACAGAGGGCAGCAGGGACTGAGAGCCGGGTGAGGTGACAGAGGGCAGCAGGGACTGAGAGCCGGGTGAGGTGACAGAGGCAGCAGGGACTGAGAGCCGGGTGAGGTGACAGAGGGCAGCAGGGACTGAGAGCCGGGTGAGGTGACAGAGGGCAGCAGGGACTGAGAGCCGGGTGAGGTGACAGAGGCAGCAGGGACTGAGAGCCGGGTGAGGTGACACGGCAGCAGACTGAGAGCGGTGAGTGACAGAGCATGAGGTGACAGAGGGCAGCAGGGACTGAGAGCCGGGTGAGGTGACAGGGGCAGCAGGGACTGAGAGCCGGGTGAGGTGACAGAGGGCAGC